>NC_140594.1:718493914-719737243 GCF_964204655.1 Triturus cristatus | reverse complement strand
GCAATACCCAGCAATTTGTGTCAGTGGTGAAAATCTATTTACGCTGTTTTCTATACATGTAGCAGCCTGTTCCCTCTAGGCTGCCTGAATTTACACTGGCGATGAGGTTTGTCTATTCACCATGTGCAGGGATCACAGAAGGCAATCCGTCAACCATTCTGAACCACTGCACGGTGCACTGCACTGGTTCAGAAGCCTGAGGAGCGGATCCCTGCTGAGGCGCTCATATATCACCTTGAAGGTACAGCACCCCACCTGTGCAGATCGTGGCCTGGGATCAGTACTGTGCCTGCAGTGTGTGCTCCATGGTACTCCTGACTCTGTTGCGCCAGCAGAGATGGCACTGCTGGTGGTAGGGAGGAGGCCGCCGTGGCCCCACTGCTACATCACAGGCACACCTGGCAGCAGGAAGTGGCACCACACCCTGTGCTGCCGGATGGCTGTGGGAGCACGTGGCTCACAGAGAGGACCAGAGGTCACAAGTGCGCCTAAGGAGCAATGAGAATGTTGAGGCTTGTTTTGCTTTCCAAGCAGCCCCGGCAGGACAAAAATCATGGCATTTCAAGTGGTAAGACAGTGAAGTAGTGCAAGCACACAGCACTAGCTCAAATGACAGTTGAACTACATGCTGCTTGCAACACAAGGTTGCTGAGGCGGAAGGAGGAAGCCGAGTTACAGTGTAACCACTGTTTAGCCAGCTAGTTGACCCTGCTGTGGTCGCCCAAAGATAGGGCCAATGAATATGGTACCACCAACACAATTTTCGCGCCAAGCGTCAAACTGATAGAGCAGTGAAGAGGTCCATGATGTCCCATCTAAATGGAGCAGAGCTCTATGACCTATTTGAACACCTTCCCAACACGGCTGAAGACGACACCATGCCAGACAGACTGAAGATGAGTCTGTAGATGTCTTCTATGCACGCCTCTGCAAGCTAGCAAGCAGCTGCACTGACATCAACCAACTCTGCATCTAGAGGCACTCCAATGAAAAACAGGAAACAAAACCAATGGAATGCAGATTGGAGCAGCCAGGGCCAAGTGCTGCACAGATCAACAATCCCTCCCATGCCCCCCAACAGCCAGGATGACGAGCCGGAGTTCCAGGGGAAGAGGGAATCCAGGGCTACAATCATGAAAAGAGGCGCATCGCTGGGCAAAACCAGTAATGCATCACTTATCATTGCGCACTCCTTGCAACACCATGGCATCCAAAACCTTGAAAGCGCGGACAGTCCCTGGGGTCGGAGGCCTCGCTGGACCCCTGAGTGGGATGCGGAGGTGCTGTGGAGTTGCTGGGCCATGGTGGTAGACATTGAGGCGTCGGCGATCGCTCTTACCTGGTGATTAAGTCTGCCAGGTCGCATGAAGACACGTTGCCGACCTGTGTGAGAACACCTTGGCACGGCGCTCAAAAAAATCACAATGCCACATTGCAGCATTTTGATTGGCTTAGGAGAGGGAGCCTAGCTGGCTGCTTCCTGTTCCTGGAATCAGACTCAGGAGAGCAGGAGCACAGAAGATGCGGAACCTGGCCTTGAGGTAAGATTTTATATAAAATATATTACAACCCCCACACCCACCGCATCCCCGCCCCCTCCAGGGTCCTTTCCCGTGCTTCGCGCCTCCCAACTGCCCAGTCCCCTCGCAGCACTACATAATAGCAGCTGCTGTGAGGCCATGTGCAGTAGGCGCACCACTGGTGTGACAAAGGCAAGCCCATCTGCGTCCGTCCGCCCCTGGACCTCACCCAGCAACAAGGACCCTTCCTCTTGGACACACCACCGCTATGACACCAGCACCCTCCTCGCCCTCAACCCTGGATGCCACACCGCCTGCCATCTAGCAACACTGTAGAATTCTCTTGCACCCTGCACCTGTCAAAACACCTCCTGTCACATCAGCACACCAGCACCTTCTGTTTCCCAGTTGACCGGCTCAACTGCATCCTACTCAACAAGCGGTCCCTCCA
Organism: Triturus cristatus; assembly: GCF_964204655.1. Lineage (NCBI taxonomy): Eukaryota > Metazoa > Chordata > Amphibia > Caudata > Salamandridae > Triturus > Triturus cristatus. The sequence continues at coordinate 719,735,272 of NC_140594.1, read as the reverse complement.
CAAACACGCAACAGAAATCTGGGACCTCCTAAGACATCGCCTTCTTCACCTGAACCAACCTCTGCTCCAGACCGGACATCGCCTTCACCATCCACGAGGGCTACAAATTTACCCACATGGACCACCCCGAGCGGCAAGGAGGAGGCAATGCCATTGTCTAAAAAAGACCAAATCCGACTTTCCATGCACTCTAATGGAACAACGTGACCATGGAACACCTCCGCTTCCAGATCCGGACCAATCCCAAAACCACCGTCTGCAGTATCCTCATCTATAGACCCTCTGGGCCATGAACCCCCATTCACTGATTGCATTGTAGGCCTCATTGCACCCCAAGCTCTCCCATCCACGACAACATCCTACTCGGAGACCTCAAGTTCCACCTGGATAACCCTAGTGACCAGAGCACCACCCCCCTCCTGGGATACCTCGCCAACATCGGACTCAAGCAGCCAGTTACCGCACCAACCCACATAGTCTTCTCCACCAGCCAGAACTTCAAGTACAAGCCCACACCACAGGGCTCTCCTGTACTGACCATCATTGTTTACATCACGCCTTCACCACGCCTACCGTACAACATCACCATCATTGCCCTCCCCCGTCATGGCTGGATGAAGGCCACTGAAGAACTTCCCGTCAACTCCCTCAGCACCACCACTCCACCAACACTTACGGATGCAAACACCGCAGTACGCAACCTCCACCGATGGATCTTGAACTGCGCCAACGCCCTGGCAATGCACAAGAAAAGACCATGCAAACAACACACCAAGAAGGCCAACTGGTTCATTCCCGCCCTCCACTAGTTCAGCCCACCTACAGATGTCTCAAGAAGAGATGGAGTCACAACATCAATCAACTCCGAAACACAGTCACCCGTGCACCATGGCGTAGCAAGGGTGGCTGCGTTGGCTCATGGCAGTTCTTGTGCGCCAACTTAGGGGAAAAAAAACAGGGGGGATTATTCATGAGCCCCATCTGACAGTTTCATCCCGCCGGTGCGTCATTTTCTTGATGTACTTGCAGCGTGATTCTTGCACCACGTTGCGCCGTATTTGCAAAGCAACGCATCTAGGCTTATGCATGACCTTGTAAAGCCCTGTGCCACATTATACCTGCATCAGGTATGATGTATGCAGGGTAGGCATTCCCATGCAACAAAGCCTCGTAGGAGTGGTGCAGTGAAATCCATCAGATTTCACTGCAACAATTGTAGGACGCCACTGCGTCAGTACCTTACGCCTGCCTCATGTCAGGCGTATGGGTGACGCAGTGCCACAGGGATAGGCTGACCCCATGCATTGCTGAAGTTGCATCATGCTTGTGCCAAAACTGCAGCAATACATGACTATTGCGCTGACAGATACATCAGGATTTCAGACTTATCTGTCATTAATTGAGGCATGGAGGGCCACACAGTAAATACAGAGCATCCATGGTGTCGCAAGAAGGGCGTAGTGAAAAGTTTTGCAACGCTGTTTTGTCGCAGCGATGTAACACTTTTCATGAGTGAGGCCCAGGAATGTGCCCAGTCTTATTGATGGTGCACATTCCTGCCCTGTAGTTATGTCGCAGGGCATCGCAGCAACATTTCTTGCCAAAACCTTCTGAAATGAGGCTCCATGTGTTTGCACCAATTTTATGACCAGCCATTTTCTGGTCTTAAACAACTGCCTCTAACTGGAATTAGAGGCAGGTTGGGGAGTTTTGCACCATACAAGGAATTCTTTGTAAATATCGCAAAGTGGGGTGAGCGGCAATTTTTACACGGGAACGCCCACCTTACATCCCATTTTCATTTAAGTCCCATTAACAGAACTGGACGATCCGAAAAACGCATGTTTATAGCCAAAAAATGCAGCTAACTGCGGTTATCTGCAACTTGTAAATACGGAAATAAAAAAAGATGCAGTAACGTAAAAACAATTACGCTACGGCAATGTTAACTCCTTGTACATATGCCACCCAGTATGTCACATCCCGGTTCAGTGAAACATTTGTTAATGTTCCACAATAATAAAAGATGGAAGGAATATAGAATGCCACCCAGCCTCTACTATACTTTTTTCCACCTTCACAACCGGAGGGCCAGATGTGGCACAAAGTTATAAATAAATGCAGAGGGATCGCTTGTGGTCACTTAACGATACCCGGCAATTTGGGTCAGTAGTGCTATTCTATTTACGCTGGTGGCAATACCTGCAGCATCCTGCTCCCCCTCAGCCACCAGACTTTATACTACGCAGCATGCCCAATGTGCCATCTCCCAACCCAGCTTCATCTCACCTCAGGCAGCAGAACTACAAGGCAGAGCTATGAGCCTTCTATGCACTATGCGTGAATGTCCCATCCCCGCTCCAGCGGAGTCACCTCAGTCTGCATAGTTACAAGTAAATGGACGCACGTTGCTGCACCGCTAGGACACAGGAGAGGGCAGGAGAACCACAGGCCCCAGAGTCCGTTGCGGCATAGCTGCCGCCCACATTGTTGCTCTGCCCCTGGTGGAGCATATCTGCCGGTCGGGGCTCCCGCTGTGCAGGACGCCCGTTGCTACACCTCCAGGACAAAGGAAAATCAGGAGAACCACAGGTCCCATAGTCTGTTGAAGCATAGCTTCTGCCATCATTGTTGCTCTGCTCCTGGAGGTGCACATCTGCTAGTCGGGGCTCCCGCTGCACGGGATGCGCTTGGGCGTGAGTCTGGGCGAAGATCGGGCCAAGAGTGGGCCAATCTGCGCCCGTCACTGGCCGACAGAGGACCGGCTGGGCCACATCTCTTGGTTTACCTAAAGGACTAAGATACTGTTTTCCTTTTTTCATATCACTTGGCACTTTGAATGTGGCATCATGTAGGCTGTATGAGTGCTTTGCCCTCCATCATCGTTTATAAGAGCACTGCATATACTGATGTTGGGGCGGGTCAGCCGGCCGATCTAAGATCACAAAGCCCTTTATGTGGTGCAACACATACATTATTTCTTAGTGATAACCTATTCCCTACTGCAAGTGTGCAAGGTCCACAAGAATGGGCAAAAGGAAAATGATTGCTGGGGCTTCAGGGGGTGATACTGTAACCACCATAGACAATTTTCTAATCAGGGCAGCTAGTTTCATCTCTAAGGAGATAGCCTTGACTGAGACAAGGTTTCCCCTGAAGCAGTGGGGGAAGCATCTGGTTCTAATTCTTTGCCCACAGCATTATTATCTAGTGCGGTCATGAATGACAAGACTGGGGAGTCAAGAGCAGAAGATTACATTGTCCCAGCTGAACCCCGAGTCAAAAGGAAGAAAACCGGGGGAAAAAGAGCAACCCAGACCCAAACACACAACAAGGCTTCCCTGCCAGCCAATATTGACTTTGAGAAATTTTCAGACAATCTATTTCCCAGGATGGAATCCTTGTTTAAAGCACTGTTTGCTCACATTTTGTTACAACTTGAAGTTATAGAGGCCAAACTCAGCTCGTTTTCCCTGTTTTCCCCTGGGGCTCAAACACATTGTACAAAGCCTGTGGGGACCAGTTGTGCGGCTGGGCTCACACCCAGGGGATTGATTAATATAGGGGGTCCATCACATGAGCCCAGTTGCCCAAATCTGGAGAGTCTAATCAATATATTATCCGCAAAGGGGGAGGGCCAAGGGACATGGTCAGGGATCACCCGTGCCACTGATACCCCGGTCACCACCACTAAGGTGGATCACCTGCAAGGTACACAACTATCAAATGGGAGAAAAACTCACACATCCAATATAAACAGGCCCATTATGGCCCAAGCGGGAACTCCTACCTCCTTAGAGTTACTCCCAGAATCAGCATCCCTAGTGGCCATCTTATTGGGAGTTCCACCAATTATGCAAGGATCGAAATAATCCACATCGTATCTTATCTACAAGGTCGCTCATTGGTGTGACAGTAACACAGTAGATAAGCAATATTTGTCCCCCCATGTTATAATGGCCAGAAGAGTGGGTTCCTCCAGCATGATTGATTTTATAATGCTCTCCGCTACTTTAGTGTCTGCAGTCCACAAATAGAGTGTCTCCTGGAGTAGCTATAGTTATCATAAACCCCTAACGCTTAAACTGGTTCATTCTTTTGACTCACATGGAGGGGAGGGAAGGAGCATTCCTAATTCTACTATCAGCACAAAAGACCAAGTGCGCAGGTTAAAATGGGAGAAGGTGATACCGGAGACTTTTTTTAGATAATCTGTATGCAGAGTGTGCAGATGAGATTTCTCTCTGTCTGGACATGGGAATGCAGGACAGAACTGTTCTAGATGCTTTTAACAAACTAACTAAGCAGATAGCCGACAATCTAACCACCAACTGCTTGTCCAAAAGAGTTAAGGAGAAAAAGTGGTATGATGGCTCCTGCTCTAAGGCTCACAGGAATTTAATGCTGGCCCTTAAGCAAATTCGGAGGGATGAGGTTGGGGTCAGGTCTTGTAGGATGGCCTACAAACTCACAATCCAGCAGAGAAAGAAGGTTATCAGGCAACCGGCTTGGGAGGCCCTCGTTCAGGCAAGTATGTTGACGGATAGCACCAAGTTTTGCGAAGTGGTCAGTAGTCCCTTTTTTCAGATACAGCAAACTGCACAATAGCTGCAGAGAGATAGGTCATCCACTTTGAAGTTATGTACAGTACCGATTATCTAGGAGGGCCCAACATATTGGGGGAGTCACACATCCTGGCCACAGCCGTGGGGAAACGCCGGGTCAGGATGGGGTTCCTTCAGACCTGTACAAAGCTGACCCCCCTGGCCTGGGCCAGGATATTGACACTGCCTGTCTGTGTGGCTTCCCCTTCTCTCGGTCAAAGGCCATAATTTTACCTATTTTGAAAAACCTATTTTGAAAAAAGGCTTGAGGGACGACCCAGAATGTTAACAACCCATTTCTGTCTTAGATTCAGCTGCAAAAATTATGGGTAAGGTGATCCTGGAGCGTTTAACCTCCTGATTAGATAATATATTTTTAAGGTCATTTCAGACTTACAGTATGGTTTCAGGCAAGGCAGAGGGATGTTAGATCAATGCATTAATTTACACTTGGTGGTGGGGAAATACACAATAGCCAAGAGAGGATCCTTGTACGTGGCATTTATACTTCGGCATTCGAACGTGTCAACAGATCCAAATGGTGGTATACTCTCTTGGATCTGGGTATGGACGTAGATTTGGTAGCTTTCCTACACTTCGCCCATACTAACATTACTGCTGTGGTGAGATATAATAAGGACGGCTGCATGTCAGCCTCTTGGGAGGTCAAGAGAGGGGTCAGACAGGGGTGTATATTGGCTCCCTTGCTGGTTACACTTTACATAAACAAGCTGGAGGCTGTCCTCTTGGCAACCAGTAAAGACATCCCGAGAGCCGGCTCCAAACGTATTCCTGCATTTGTATATGCAGGCAACGCAGTGTGGTTTGCCAGGACTGCTGTAGGTCTTCAAAAACTCATAAATACTTTGATATATTTTATGGACTCGCTCGACCTCGCAACTCATTTTTTTAAATGCCATACTATGAGGATCAGGACCCAGAAGGCTGTTAGGTGTGCTGTTTGATGACAGAGGGTCATGGGTTGCGCAAAGAGCACACAAAAAGAATGTTTTGGCAAGGGCAGTGGGGGCAAACATGGACTTTGCAAAAAGACGAGGGGTAAAGCCTGTACAGGCCCTGTTAAAGGTGTATAGAGATAAATGTATTCTAATGGCCACCTATGGATGCGATGTTTGGGGGTATAAGGATGTGAGAGACTTGCAGGTGGTGGAAACAAATTTATGTGCAGATTTCTCGCTGTTCCCCCTGCAATCCTGCCTTCGTTTTGCACGAGGAGCTTGGTCTGGGATACATCTCTGATCATATTGCAGTTTTGCCTTTAATGCGCTGGATGAGAATCTGGTCATGCCCAGCACCCACTTTAAATCAACTTGTAATAGCAGACTGTACTGCACTTGAGAGGGCCTTGCTTATTCCTTGGTTAAGGTATATCTTGGAGCAGACGAGGTGGCTAGGCTGTCCTGATTTGTATACAAACCCTAGGCCTTTACAACCAAGTGAAATTAGGACTATTAAACATCTGTTTCAGGCTAGGCAGCAGGGGGAAAGGGAGGGTATGGAACTTGCTAATCCTTCGGTGAGACAATATATCACACTAAGTTCAAGCTCACAGGCGCAGCCCAATTTGTTCCTTGTTAACAACGCTTACCATAGCTTCCTGCTAACCATATTTAGATTTAATCTTATACACTGATTATTAGCCTCTCCCAAAGGCTTCCCGAAGCCTGGTGCCGCAAAGCCATGTCCAGGTGACAATTTCTCTGATCAGGACAGTCTGCATTTTACATTCTTTTGCGAATTCTATGACCACCTGTGGAAAAAAAATCATCCTTCCACTCCTTAGATCTGGCCAATTTGTTCAAGTAAGGCCTGCACTATTGCATTTGCAAATGTTTCCCCCCCTTATGGTTTGCTTTGGGGTCACAAGTATATTTTCAAAAGCTTTAAGAGTCAAGAAGAAGAAGGAGCACATGGTCCGGTAAGCCTGAATTTGACCAGCGTTACTCGGGTATTTTCTGATTGTATATTGTATCGCGTGATTCAGTTTCTTCCAGATCTTGCAAATGCACTGTCAAATTTGCACTGTATCTGTTGAATTTTATATTCCAAACTGCCTCCTGTACTCTTTTCAACAGTGAGTTTTACTTTGACCTGTTTGTATAAACAGTCTTAGATATTGTAATCTTGTCAACAGGACCTGCTATGCATTTATAGTCTAGTTTTAGTTTTTTAAGCCTTTGTATTTCTAAGTGTCTCTGGTACAAATATTTTTATGGCCTTGACTGGCCAAGTAAAGCATCTTTTGACTGACTACAAGCAAATGGGAACTGTCTGAAGTGAGTGAATGATGTGTTTATAGGGAAGGGTAAATGTACTCCCAGGGTAATGTGATGGGTGCACAATGGTAAGTGCTCGCAACCATGAATGCGGCTCTTGGGAAAGACAAGCAGGCTGAGGAAATTGTTTCAACGGCTGCTGCCAAGTGTAGGGACCAAAAGAGTCAAACTGGAGTACGAAGAGGAATGGAAAGCATCAAGTTGTAGCCACAAAATCTGTGCCTTGTGAATTTCAAAGGGAGAGGAATCTGCAGGAACATGCATCCATTAAAAAAGGAAGCATAACCCAGTATTATTAAAAGTTGTGTTGTGAGAGACCCATGCAACTCTTCATGGGTGAAGATCCAAAACACAAAATGCGTATTTACACTGGGTATAGTATTTTCTTTATATTGGAGAAGAAGACGTATGTTGAGTTCCAATGACAGACAACCCTCTAGCAAAGAAGCTTACTATGGTCTATACAAGAAGAATAGCAAAGGTGCATATCACATATCACAAGTGGGGGTGTTACTGTACTATAGTAGAGGGATATATGAGCCCAAATGTGATATGAAGAGAAAGAATATTGAGTTCTTGGAAGAGATATGTGCTACATATGCAGGTCATCTTACACACCCAATGAAATCAAATGTAATACAACTCACCTCTTTACGGAGTTTTCACACCCACAATAAATACATAAAGGGTTAGCAGGAATTTCTCAACAATATCAATTGTGGATTTCAATTTTGTGTTTTAGATTGGATTAAACATTCATGTGTTCATCACCTGTCTCTCTACTTGTTGTTACTCTTGCTTCCTAAGGATCTCTCGATCCAGTTCTACAGATATCAGAAAGTTTAGTCAGAAATCAGGGTCCAACTGGGACATAAAATAGGCACTGAGCCCAAAATAAAATCGGACCATGTTTGTAAATTTTGGCATTTTTGAACTTGTAAAGACACTGTGTTTAAGTGTTTTGAAAGATATGAGAGACTGAATGGATTTGAGGTTGCAGCTGTCAATGCCTGTAGTAATGTCAGGGAAATCCACAGTAAAAACCGGTCCACCATGCTATAGGCCCAAAAACAGTGCGCAGCGCACTTAGGTCAGTGTACTTGTTTTAACAATATTGAAACTAATGCACATGTACTGACAGTGTGTGCACCGCTGCAGCACCATTTAGAAAGATTGTTTAGGCGAAGAAAGTTTGATTAATAAGATAAACAGGGAGTGCACCCCCACACCAATATCTTCATAGGCCTAAAACAGCCATAAAAATGGCCTGCACACTGACCTGTTAGACAAACCCATCGGGCACTGCCCGCTTGCCGTATAGGACATTCCACCTCTGGAAGAAAGCATTCTCTAAGTAAATTAAGGACAATAAAGCAATAGTACTTCTTTCGAAACAACGGCGACCCCGGTATCAGTTCTGACTTTGGCATTTATGGATTTTTTGTTAAAGGATTGTATTGGTTATCTATGATTTCTTTTACTTCTCTCGTCGCATGTGGATACTGCCGATTTCATACCTATTGTTTCTGAAACCACCAGGCCATTTCCTCTACTGTGCCTTTAGCCCGGCTTTCTACATTCATCCCCTGAGTGCTCCCATGTTTCCACAAGGTCACCACTCCTCCTATTGGAGCTGTATACACAGCAAGACTATGTTGCCTCATATTGTAGACCACATTTTGAGCCCGCCCAAATCACCCAAGCATTTGCTGCCCCCTTATCTTACCCTTTAAGCGCCCTGAAGAAGGTGTGACCCTTGCATGGGGTTTCTCACCTAAACACGTGTCAGTGCATCTCCACACTGGACTGGCACAACTTCTCTACAGATTTGATGTTATTCTATGCTTGTGTCTTTTCTGTATAAAATATCAAAACACATACAAAATAATCTATTGGACAGTAATATAGAAATTGCTGAAATTGTTACAGCAAAGTATTAGGAAAATACCTGTACAAACTACTTTGTGTTAAATGTCTGACTATCTTAGGTTCTATGTATTGTGGTTTATGTGGAGTTGACCAGTCTGGTGATCGTCTTGTCTTGGCTATTTATATATTTTGATATTACTGTCTATCATTGACATGCACAATAAACTAAGGGTATATACCCCCCAAAAATGCCAGAATATGTATGATTTAGTCTTTTACAAAAGTCTTTTTTGCACAGTGTGTTCAGCCCGGTGGTGACAAGGTGACTCATCTCCTTCCTTCCTTACTCTCAATGGTATACTACATTGAAGAAATAAGTTAAAGGCAGCGGGATTTGTTATTAATTGATATTACCCATTAGTAAATTAGACAGGTAAAAATTGGCCCATGTTTGTAAATTGTGGCACTTTTGAACTTGTAAAGACACTCTGTATAAGTGTTTTGAAAGATATGGGAGACTGAATGGATTTGAGCTTGCAGCTGTCAATGTCTGTAGTAATATCAGGGACATCCACAGTAAAAACCGGTCCACCATGCTATTGGCCCAAATAGCCAAAGGAACGGCCTGTATACTGACCTGTTAGGCCAACCCATAGGGCACTCCCCTCTTGCTGTATAGGCCATTTTACCTCTGGAAGAAAGCATTCTGTAAGTACATTAAGGACAATAAAGCAATGGTAAATAAAATAGGAGTAGCAGTTTTATTCATATTGTATGTATAGATTGAACTAAGACAATTATCCAATCTGTAGAAAATAAAAGAAATAGAACCTTGCAGAATTCCACATAGGCAACAATGAAATGACAGCTTGTGCGAAAATAAAACCTTATTCCTCATAGGCCAGTAAATGTCTGTAACAACAGCATAATCTCAGATCATTTTAGTAATTTCTTGTCCGGTGTACTATGCAAAATGTCAAAAATTACTTTATTACGCCATTGTTAGACCTGTCAGACTTAGGGAGGTCTTCCCCAGACCTTCTTCCTTCTCCCCTCCTGTTTTGCTGAACTTGTTTTTGTTTCCCTTAGGAATCTGTGCACTTTTGCGCTGCTAATCAGTGCTAAGCTGATTGACACATTTAATTTACTTATACACTGCTTGTAAAATTGTATACCATTGCATACCATATACCCAGCACTGGTAAATTAAATGCTACCAGTGCGTCTGCAACCCTTATTGTGCCACACACAGAAGCAGCCCATTAAAAGAGGTACCAGTCTTGCAATACGAGCATGTTTCAGCGTTACACTGCCAATTCAACCTGTCAAAAGAAACCCCTTGCCAGGCTTAAAACTACCTTTTCATTATATGTAAGTCACCTCTACTGTAGGCCCTAAACGGCAAGTAGGATAGAGTACATTGTATTTAAAAAGTTGGATATATACTTTTAAGTTTTACATGTCCTAGTAGTGAAAAACTCACATATTCGTTTTTCACTACTGTGCAGCCTACCTATCCCATAGGATAATATTGGGCTACCGTAATACATTTATTGAGTGAGTGGGAGCAGGTAAAAATGCCATGCTTGGTGTCTAGGGAATTGTATTTTAAAATCCTGTTTAATGGTAAAGTCAGATTGTAAGTCAAAATTCTGAAAAGTTGGCATTTTCTTGTCCTAACCACTTAGTGCCTGCAGCCTGTTTCCTGGGTCATATGACTAAGTGTAGTTGGCAGCTGGCCTTTGTGCATTTCTCCCAGACAACTACACAATAGAAGGATGGAGTATTGGCAGGATGGGGTATCCAAAGCAGAATGGCAGGTGGAGCTGTGCATAGGCTTACTTGCTTTCCAAAGACACTATCTCAGCTCACACACAAAGAAGTAAACACTACCCTATTGTGACTGCAGACAGACTAGATCCAGAGCAGGTAGGCAGGAAATTCCAGACACTTCAGTAGATAGAAAACTCCAGAGGCTTTTCCCACTTCACAGCTGGCATCAAGGATATAAAATGGGACCCTCAGATCCACTATTTAGTGAACTTCTGGACCTGCAGAAGGATTCTCATAGGACTGTCCTGCTGCCTGTCGGGTGTTGTGTACTTTAGAGGACTTCCTTGCTGCACCAAGAGTACTAGCCTGCAGCCTGAAGCCTGCCCTGTACCCTCGGAGGACCGCCCTGTTGTTTGAGACCTTCTTTCCTACTTCAACCCAAGACTTCCAGAGCGACTTCTAGGGCTAGTTGGCTTGCCTCCTGGCCTCTGGGACAGAAAAGGCTTCAACCATCTTGAACACTCCTAGACCCAGCCTAAGTGATTACTGACACTCAAAGTGATGCCCTCCCAGTTCTGGGCCTGTTGAAGTGATGCTAAAGGTGCCCAGATAGCCCAGAAACAAAACTTGGGACTTATTTTTTGGGGCAAAAACTGCTTTGAGAACTAAGGAGACCGGGACTTACCCGCTTGCTGATTCACTGAAGGTGCATCACTGGTCTGCCTTACTTCGTGGCAGCTCCCACTACATTCTTCTCCACAGCAGCAAATCCTGTACAGAGCTTTTTGTGGAAGGGCTATTCGGCCTTGGGGAACCCTCATCAGCAACAGCCTGCAGCTTCGTCTATTTTCGACCTCCATGAAAGAGACTAAGCACGAATGCAGAAATCTTCACGTGACTTAGTCCAATGGCTCTGCCACGATGACACCACCTCCTCGAACACTGCTGGCTTTCTTGCCCCACTGAACTTTACCTTCTCAGACATTTCGCTTCAAAATTTCGTCTATGTCCGAATGTAAGCGGAGTCTTTGTCCGTTTGTGGTTCACTCTGACAGAAATTGTGGCTGTTGCTTGAGTACGTTTTCACCCCACTCAACCAACAACACAATTTCTCACAGCCATGTATGTAATTGCACTTGCAAGCACACAGGAACAAGGCGACCATCCAGAACATAAGCGACCATTGTTTGCAGTACTTGTGGTTTTTGCACTATTGTTTTAGCGTAAAATGTGTATCACATCCACAATGGATGCGAGGACTCTTTCCACATTATAAAACAGTGTCATTAAGTATAATTTTCCTAAAATTTTGCAAAATTCCAAAAAAGCAAAAAATGCAAATTTCACACATCCCTAATTAAACTGACTGACCTAATCAAGCTGGGGTTTTGGTCAATAAGGGCTAATGTTCTAGTTTCTGTTTCTTTTTTGTCTCTGAGGTATGAACCATCGGATACAGGTTACAAAAATGTTTTTGCTTGTTTCTGTGGTGCTTCACTGCAGCTCATTTTAATCCTACTAGTAAATGATGGTCTAAGTTCATCATTATTGTGTTTTTTATGTATTGCTCATTAGCACCACCCTGACACATCCTTGGAAAGGAGCTAAATAGAAAGGCACAAGGGCGTGGTAGAAATTGAAAACAGGTTCCGACGTGGCCAAGCAACAAGTCCACCCACCAACTTCAGCTATATTTTTCTTCTTAAAATGAGAAACAATGACAATCCTCCAATGCCGTCAATTTTCACTGCAAATTTAAGAGTAAAACAAAGAGACCAATAACTCTGGACATAGGAAAATGAACATATTTTGAATTATAAAGAAATTTTGGGTCGTAAACATACATTTATGACTGAAAACGCCAGAATTTACCCGTTAGCTGTTCATAAAGGGATATCAAGCAGCAGTTATTCATCGATGTATTCACGTTTGATTGTATGCCACAACAACGGGCAATTAAGCATGAGTAACTTCTACGCACAGCGGACATTAAAAGGCACGAACAGCCATGTGATTTTGTGAACGTCCACAAACGTGTTAATTTGCCAGTATTCACATATTCCTATCGAGACCTTTCCCACCCTGGAATTGGTCAGAGATTGACACAAGTCATGTTCTGGAACAAATCCCTTTCCGGGGTGCAATCAGAACGGAACACCCGTGAATTCTTCTGGTGTGGAAGAAGAAGTTATGGCATGGAAAAACACAGCAAAACTGTCCAATTGTATACTGGGATGCCTTTCCCCTATAAGGAATTTTACTGTGCATACAATTCCATATTTGGGGAATGCATACACCCAAACAAATGTCACATGAAATTCTCAGAAGTAAATATATGTTCGCCAATAAACACAATTACTGTACATGCTTTCACTAAGATGAGAGTAACCAATTTATCTTTGTTTCAGGAAACCTGCTGTGTCTTGTGACATTTCCATAGCAACTCACACATGGGTTGGGCTGCGTGAGACTGCGTCACATAATATTTTTAGCTTCAAGAACAACGGCGTTTCATTGGATACTATGGGCCATATTCTCAATGAAGTGGCGGAGCGTATAGTTAGCCTTCTTGGCTTAACGCCTCTCTCCGCCACTTCGGAATCGCGAGGCTGCACCCTATTCTCAAGGATATGGCGCAGCCTTGTGTTTCCCCCTGCGATGGTGCTAAGTTTCACAACTTAGCGCCAGCGCAGGCACCCTTGCACCAGAGTGCAAGGGTGTCTGCAAGCAGGGAGGTTTGTTTATGTACAGGAAGGTGTCCCTTCCTGCACATAAACAAACCTAAAATGCCAGTTTGTAACTTACATGTAAGTTACAAAACAGCATTTAAAAAAAAAGTTTGTTTATGTACAGGAAGGAACACCTTCCTGTATATAAACAAACCATGGCATGTTGCTTTTTCCATGTGTGCTGTACAAGGCAGCACACATGGAAAAAGCAAAAACGAGGAGAAATAAAGCATTTCTCCCCGTTTCGCCACCTTAAGACCAGAATTTTCCTGGTCTTAAGTTTGGAGCTACCTCCTATTTATGCTGCCCTTGAGAATAGGAGATAGCGTCAAACTCAATGGGTGTTGCGGTGGAACGCCGACCGCAACAACCACTGCACGCCCCTTTCACGCTAAAAACAGCGGGAGCGGGGCCCTATTTACAAGGCAGAGTTAAGACGCGTTAAGCCACTTAACGTGGCTTAACGCTGCCTTGTGAATAGGGCTAAGTCCCTATCGCCAAGAAAACATCACTGAAAGTGACGTTGTGGTGGCTATAGGGGCTTGAGAATATGCCCCTATGTATCTCTATTATCTCAATACCACAGAGAAAAGAGGAGCTGTGGCTGAGTCTGGAGTTAATGGAAACTCCTCAAATATTCCCTGTTGGTGAAATAAGCAGAATTGCTTGTACTCAACTCAAGGCCAGTAATTGTGTGATATATATATATATATATATATATATATTCACAGAAAAAACCATAGGTTTCAGGCACGTTATAGTTAGGAATTAGCATTTAAAAAACCTCAGAAATTCACTGAAAAAACCATAGGTTTCAGGGGTGTTACAGTTAGCTGGACTTTTCACTTGTACAAAACCATTGAAATTCCCCCGTTATAGTTAGTTCAGCTAACTATAACTCGCGCGCCCGCAATGCACTGCTGATGACGTCACATATTACATCACTCATGACATGGTCAGTGACATCACTCATGACATCACTGATGACATCTCAAATGACATCACTGATGACATCACTGATGACATCATCCAGTGAATGTGTGTTTATCTGAAAATTAAATATGTTTTATATATGTATATCTCAAGGTCGATGGAAGAATAAATGGGTATATAAGTGTCTAAATGGATGATTTGTTTTTGAAAAATTGATTGTGTAACTGACTGATTAAGTGTATCATAGTGAATACATGGCTTAGTGAGTAATGTTTAAATATGTAAATATCTGTATCAGTCTCTCACTTTGTGTATAAGTGGCTGCATGCGTTGGTGAGTAGCTACATGGGTGTCTATATAGGTTATTAGTTGGTTTTTTGAGTATCAGTCTGAGTGTCTGCATGGTTCGGTGGGGGGTATTACGTAGTGCATAGGTGCATGAATGAGTGACTCACTGTTTGTATGTGTTGAACACAGCATGTGTGCAGGACTGTATGGGTGGATGAGTGTGTGTATGGGTGTGTTAGTGAGTGAATGACTGTCTCAATAGTGTCTTTATGAGTAACTACATATGTTTTAAACTAGTATATGTGACTATTGGTGTATATATGTGAGTATATGTGAGAGTGAGAGATTGAAAGAGTTCCTGTATGAATAAGTATGTGTTTTTATAAGTGATTGTTTAAAAGACTAAGTATGTGTAAGTTTCCGTAGAAGTAAGTATGGTGGTGTGTGTATAACTGTATATGCAAGTAAATGTATGTTTGATTCTTTATTAGCATGAGTGACTATGTGTGTGAGTAACTCTATGGATGAGTGGCATTGTGTAACAGGATGTATAGGTGTATGAGTACATATGATGAGTGAGTACATGTATGAGTGACTGTATAGGACTGTTGGTGAATGAGTGGATGTGTATGTGGATCTTAGAATTACTGAAGAGGTTGTTGTAACTGGTATTGGTATGTCCATTGTTTTGAAAATTTTAGTCTCTATTTTTGAATGTGTGTATCAAAGGTTATATTAGGGTGAGAGGAGGTCTGCCACTCTATCACAAGGATGATGTCATCAGTGATGTCATCAGTGATGTCATCAGTGATGTCATTTGAGATGTCATCAGTGATGTCATGAGTGATGTCACTGACCATGTCATGAGTGATGTAATATGTGACGTCATCAGCAGTGCATTGCGGGCGCGCGAGTTATAGTTAGCTGAACTAACTATAACGGGGGAATTTCAATGGTTTTGTACAAGTGAAAAGTCCAGCTAACTATAACACCCCTGAAACCTATGGTTTTTTCAGTGAATTTCTGAGGTTTTTTAAATGCTAATTCCTAACTATAACGTGCCTGAAACCTATGTTTTTTTCTGTGAATTTCAAAGGTTTTTTAAATGCTAATTTCTAACTATGCCTACAGAGATAGGACATGTGAAGAAAGAAGAAAAAATGCACAGAAAGAAACAAAAGAAGTGCAGAAAGAAGCAACAGAAGTCCTCAAATACGAAGATAAGTGCAGGAAGAAGGATAACGTGCAGAAAGAACAAAAAGAAGAGCAGAAAGAAGCCTTGTTGCAAAATCATCCTGTACCCTCAACTTTTTCAGACGGATAATGGTGGAAATTGAGTCTGACTAACCAGTCCTAGAGCCAGTGCTATGTTAAAAGACACTTAGAATACAGTGAAAACACCTACATACACTAGGGAACATTATGCGTTGGGGTCCCCCTGTGATTAGCATGACCTCCTCTGTAAGCCCCTAGTGTATAATAGGGCATGGGGATTAAAACTACCTCTTAAAACAGGCCACAGGGCATTTTTGCACACGTTAACTCAGGCCCCGTCCCCTCCCTTCACCACTGTGTAAACACGCCCTGTGTCCATTTTTAGTTGGGAGATTAAGTTCATTTGAATCCTGAGGGTCCCTAGGGTCCAACTAGCCCACTAGGTACCTCCAGTAAGTGCCACAGAGCTGCGTTGCAGAGAGGTGTAAAAAGTGGCACGGCCTGGACCACCTCTCTGCAATGCAGCTCAGTGGCGCTTACTGAAAGCACTTGGTGGGCTAGTTAGCCCCCAGGGGCCCTCAGTATTGAAGGGAAATTATATCCCCAATTTAAAACGTGCCATAGTGCGTGTTTGCACACGTCACCTCAGGCCCCGTCCTCTCCCTTCACCACTGTGTAAACGCGCCCTGTGGCTGTTCTAAGTTGAGAGATTAAGTCCCCCTGAATCCTAAGGGTCCCTAGGGTCAAACTAGACCACTAGGTACCTCCAGTAAGCGCCACAGAGCTGAATTGCAGAGAGGTGTAAAAAGGGGCTTGGCCTCAGAACACCTGGCTGCAGCGCAGCTCCCTGGCGCATACTGGAGATGCCTGTTGGGGGCGCGTTTGCAGAGTGCTGCACGGAGGGGGCATGGCCTCCGGCACGATGCCAGTCTTTTATTTATTTTAGTTTTTTAAGAAGTGGGGCTGTTTGGTTCCCCTTCTTATTCGAATTTATTGGCCCTGATGACCCCATCCCCCAGGGCCAGTCTCCTAATTATATTTTTTTGACCCCAATCCCCAGGGCCGGCCACTGTTTTTTATTATTTTTAAAAAATATATATTTATAGACACACCTAGGACATGCTGGACAAACCGTACGTACCTATCACCATGACGATTTGCGTGATATTCATTAAAAGGCGACTATGCATGCAATGAATCCACGTGGAATGCCCTACCGTGCCTAATCCTGGTAGACACCCTTGTCGTTTATTTATACAAACATGGGTAGCTATTGACGGGCACATTTAATACACATGCACACCAAGCCATTCAAAGGGGATTCGACAAAAATTCGACCAAAACTATGCAAGAAACCCCCCTCACGGTTAATAAAACACACATCCACTGCCGGATGTGTAATACTTTTTATTTTACTCTCTGGAAAGGGGACGAACATCACTTGAGAGTCACAGCGTGCTCCTGACAGAGCCCAATGCTGTGTTACACCCACCATTGCCTGCCGAGTGCCACACACCTCTGTGTTGTATTCCACTAGCTAGTGCATATGCTATGACACTCTCTAGCCCATGTGCACTGTAACACCACCCCGTGAATATGTCATGCCACACTTGTCTTCGCACGGGTTATATTGCCCCATCTAACGTGCCTTTCTCGATGCCTATGTTATAACGCACAGTGCTATGCCATACATATTACAATCTGGGATCCATATCTTTGTCACAGTGCATATGCAACGTTACACTCCCCAGCACATATTTTATATTACAACTTTAGAGACTAGTTAGGTTACACAACACTGCCCTGTGCATATTACACTCCAAGGCGCATATCGCATAGCACGCGCTAGTGCCTGTGCTATCTCGCGCTCTCCAATGAATCTGTCATTGCGCACAATGTATTGCATATTATATTTCACGCCCGGTTCATCTTATATCACACTTTTTGGTGCATAGTTTATACCATACACTATATCTAGTTTTCATTTTCAATCGTGCTCTCAGGACTATGTTCTATATAACACTGTGTTCACCTACCCTTTTCACGGGCATTACATTTTGCGATAGGGGGTGGAGGGTCAGGGGGTGTTTCTGCCAAGTGAGCCCGGAGTCACAGTCACAAACGTCCTCTTCTTCCTGAATAAAAGTGAGATTATGCTGCATACTTGTTCATATTTTAAGTAGTTTGCACAGACACAATGTTTTAAAAACAATAAAGTTCCTAATACCCGCCTTCTCTGAACAGTTAGCTTGCTGCCCCATCCCCTTCCTCCCTATCCTCTGTTGTGTGAATCCATGTACTAGCCTCCTCCCTCCTGCCATGCATGGTCTGATGTGCTGCCACTGCCCTCAATTTAGTATGATGTACCAGTCCACTCCTCCTGCCCTCCATTGCCCAATTCTATGCCCCATCATTGACCTCCTGCTTAAACTCTGTGCTTAGCTTGCTGCCCCTATTCTCCTTCCCCCTGCCCTCCGATGTCTTTGTGCATGCCCCTGCTCCATCCTTTTTGCCCACCATGTCCCATGGACCTGCCACTCCTATCTACTCTGAGTGTTCTGTTGAGCTGCCACTCCCCTCCCACCTGCCTAGCATTGTCAGATGACTGTAACCTGTCCCTGCCACCTCCACCCTGCCTGTCCACATGCCATGCCCCTATCCTCTTCCTCCTGTCCTACATGGTCCATTGTACTGCCACACCCTTCTGCCCTCCCTGGTCTGTTGTGCTGCAACTGCTCCTCCTGCCTGCCCCGTGTGGTCTGTTGTGAGGTCCCTTCCCCTGAACTTTCTTGTCTGTGCCCAGGTCCTGACCCTCCCTTCTATCCTCCAGGGTCCTTTGTGCATGCCCCTCCACCCTCCTTCTTGCCCATCATAGCCATTGTGCTGCCACTAACCCTCCCACTTGCCATGCATGGTCTTCTGTGCTGCCATGGCCCCTCCCACCTTCCCTGTGTGGTCAGTTAGCTGCCCCTGACCCCCTCCCACCTTCCCTCCATGGTCTGTGTGTATGCCATCACAGTCTCACTGTTGCTCTTCATGGTGTGTCTTGCTTCTAGTGCCCATCCTGCCTGACCTCCATGGCTATCTTGCTGCTCCTGCCCTGCCCCCTTGCCCCCAGCCCTACTCCCTCCCTCCTGGCTTGTCTGTTCCATTGTAATGCCCCTGATCCGTCCCTCCTGCCCTTTATGGTCTGTTATGCTGCAGCTTTCTCTCCTGTCTGTCCATTATGGTCAGCTAGCTACCATTGCCTCTTGCCCCTCTGTTCTCTGTTGTCCATGTGCATGGTCCTGTCCCCTCCCTCTTGCTTTCTATGGATTGTTGTGCTGCACTCCCGTCCTGCATGCCCTGTGTGGTGTATTGTGCTGCTGCAAACCCTGATGCCTGCCCTGCAGGGTCAGTTTGGTGCACCTCTCCATGTCCCTCCTGTCCTCTGTTATCCAAGTCCATGTCCCTATCCCATTTCCTTCCATGATCCAATGTACCATACTTGCGAACATTTTGAACTTGGTAAGAGGGAGATTTTGAAAAAAAACTGGGGTATTGATTTTCCCCTTTGAGTTACATTGAAAAAGAGGATATTGTAGACAGGAGACAGATCGAATAAAGCCCATTTGAGCTTAAAAACATTGGACGTTTCCTGGCTGAATCGGGTCTGTTGGCATGTATGGTTGTACTACCATTGCCTCTTCCTTCTGCCCACAATGGTCTATTACATTGCCACAGCCTTGAAGGAGGGTAGATTTTGTATCACAGGGGGCCCCTGGCCCGTTCTGTCCACACCTGAAGTATGAGACCCTTGTCCTTGCCCTGCCAGCTGCATTTGTAGGCCGTATTAAATTGACCAGCGGGTCCTGTGTTGCTATATAATTATCCTGAGACATCCTTATCACTCAGCCAGCATAAAACCCCTGTGTAGGCCCTTCTGTTCAATATGTAGGCCTCTTTGTTAAATTGACCATAGCTCTGCAATTTTAGTGTACAGCAGTCTGAAGGCAGGTCTGCGAGGCCTTCTGATCCAAACTAGTAGCCCCCACCCTACCCGAGTGCTCCGTGCTCGGTATCAAAGTTCAACATCCCCCTGAAGCTGTCGACATACAGTAGGCTGCATCCTGGACTGGTACTTGCTTCCTGGGCAGGTTTCCCGCTTTTAAGGAAGTGGCAACCGCAGAGCGTCAAGTTAGGAGAACTGAGGAGATTTTATACATGAATATATTGAATTCCCGTACAATACCCATTATTTTCTGCTTGCTCTATGGAACTTACGATAAGCGATTGGCCTGAGAGACTGACCTTTTCACCCAGTCCATTGTCAGCATTAAGTGGATAAATGACGAAATGTCTGGTAAAATCTGCAGACGAAGCTTTTGGGTAGCATACGTAGGTAGATGTAGCGTGCAAAGGAGCCCACAAAATGATATAAAAAGGGAGCACCCACAGATATCGACGGACTACCTCACCGTCTGTATGTAGGTTAACAGGCAGTGCAGGTTTTCCCCAAGAGCTGGGAGCTCTTGTCTTCCTTTGCTTAAAATGTCTTGCTCTGCTTTGCTTGAAGTATCTTATTCTATTTTACCTATATGAAATGTCATGTTATGTTTAACCATTGTTCTCTTTACTTTTGCATTTAAAAGATTTTGTATTGTAATTGCAGGAATGCTTGCTCTAAGAGTAAACGTGAGTGTTCCTAGGTAACATTTTCCTTGGTGTAACTTGTTTCTCATGATGCATTTATAGATGTGTTTTCTCTCTCTCTCTGTCAGTACATTAATTGAGATACAGAGAATATTATGACAGCTGTATGATTATCTGGATTCTGTATTTTGTACTTTATGTCTCTATTCTGCGGTTTCTTTGAAGTTTCATCTTCTCATTAAACTGCCATTGTATTCTGCCTCCAATTCCATGTCTCATATGTCTGTTTTCTTCATTTTTGGAGCAAGCGTTCCTAGGCACCCCGGCTCAAATTAAGGTGCCTCTTTTGTCCCTGACTCACTCTCCTGCTCAGTTCTGTGGTGGCTCCCGGGGATCTGGGGACCGCCCCTAGCTTCCTTGACCCGTAATAGATCTTCCCTCCAACAGCCTCTCTTGCAAGTCCTGTATTGTTGGTTTGTTGCCCCTGCCACCCTTTCCACTGCCCTCCATAGTCTGTTGTGCTTCCACGGCCCTTCCTGCCTGCTCAGTGTGGTTAAATTGTTGCCTTTGCACCCTCCTACCTGCCTTCAATTTTCAGAGTCCGTGCCCCTGGCCTCTGCCTCTCAACAGTATCCTAATGAACAACTAGATTGCTAACATTCTATATTTATTACAAAAGTGTGGAACGCCTGACATCATCTTGATGTAATCAAAACTGTAATACCTAGAGCATTTCCTTTAGAAATTACATATATGAGAGGGTCTTATTGGCATCAAAATTATGGTTAGTGCTCTAAAAGACTAAAATAAGGACATATTTTCTGAGTTTTCAAATAGCGACAAAGCACTTTTAAATTATTTGTTATCTTTATGTTTTTTTATCCAGTTGACCACTTGATTAAATGTTGCACTTAGGGGAGAGGATGTGGTGTTACTTCCAGAACTGAAGACTTTGCAACTGGGGAACCAGGTTGAAGTTTCTGCTTCAGCTCGACATTCTGTGATTCTGGTCAAATCACTTAGTCTCCCCATGTCTACAACCAAAATGAATTTGTTCTTGTGTGATGTAACCAATGCTCATGTAAAGCACTCCAATACCTGACAAGTCTGCACTATATAACACTGCAAAAACACAAAATAATAAGTGTTTTGCACACTTCTGTCATTGGGCTATATTTGGGCTACATCTGGGTGATTTTGGGCTACATTTGGGCTCTTTTGTCTCCGGTGGCCATCTTGGGAGATTTATTTGTTATGAAGTTTCCTAATTTCCTCATGTACTGCAGTCTCCTCAGTAGGAAATGCTTTCAGTTTTTTACTTTGATTCCATCATGAAGGTATTCAGATATGTCACACATTTGCCATAAATTCTGAATGTTAGCACTCTAGTTGCTCATTAGATCACTGTAGTAAAACTACTGCACCATGGAAATCTGCTCCTGGTATTAAAAGTGCATGTTTCAGTCTGCATGTCAGAATTTTTTAATGAAATAGAAGAGGATTTGAGAAGTCACTCAAAATGTGCCCTCATTTTCTTTCTTCAGCATTAATCATAATTTCTATGGCAAAATGAACCTCCTCATTGTGTTCCTTTTTAAGTTAAATGTTTTAAGTTTTACCAGTTTATTCCAATCAAGATGGCTTCAGGTGTGCCATACTTTTGTCATAATGAAGACAGTAAGCGCTCTAGTTGTTTTTAAGAACATTCTGGGACATTCTGTCATTGGGCTATACTTGGGCTACATCTGGGTGATATTTGGGCTACATTTGGGCTCTTTTGTCTCTGGTGGCCATCTTGGGAGACTTATTTGTTATGAAGTTTCCTAATTTCCTCATTTACTGCAGTCTCCTCAGTAGGAAATACTTTCAGTTTTTTACTTTGATTCCATCAAGAAGGCATTCAGATGTGTCACATATTTGCCATAAATTCAGAATGTTAGCACTCTTTTTGCTCATTAGATCACTGTAGTAAAGCTACTGCTCACCAGGGAAAACTGCTGCTGGTATTGAAAGTGCATGTTTCAATCTGCATGTCAGAATTTTTTAATGAAATAGAAGAGGATTTGAGAAGTCACTCAAAATGTGCCCTAATTTTTCTTTCTGCAGCACTAATCATACTTTTTATGGAAAAATGAACCCCCTCATTTTGTTCCTTTTTAAATTAAATGTTTTAAGAGTTACCACTTTAATCCAAGCAAGATGGCTTCAGGTGTGCCATACGTTTATCATAAGTAGGACTGTTAGCGCTCTAGTAGTTCTTTGGAACACTCTGGGAAGCTGCAGTAGAACACATAGGAATCAACTGACAGTCTCTGCCCTTGTTGGATGTACATGTTTTACTGAGAATGTCAGACTTCATTCTCACATGACTGAGAAAGATAATGTGAATTTACAGAAAATAAGCTCTCAGTTTAGCCTATAGATCACCTTCCAAACCTCTGTGGTAAAAGCATGAGAAAATATTTTTCTCTCAATCATGATATCCCAGCAGAAGGCTTTTTCACATGGTGAAATCACCTTAGAACATACCACAATTCCTAAAATGAGTATGGTACCATCAACAAATGATTTATAATGTAACTAAAGTCTTAAAACCTTCTATTAACTGCAATGCTTTTTAATGAGGTGCTATCATGTATATTGGTCCCAAGATGGCTGCCAACACTTCTTGGATGAAGTGCTGACAGCCAATCAGATCTCAGGATGAGATGTGTGGTTAGGCTCCGCCCACATATATATATGCTTTTAAATGCTATTTTCTCAGGAAATACTGAACAGATTTACACCAGACCTGCAAAAGGCACTTCCTTGACCTTATGGCTACCTCTCTGCCAAATTTCAAGTAATTCTGTTCAGCCATTCGGGCTGTAGCTGTGTCTAAAGGTCCTATGGAAAAATGCATGGGGAAAACGTGTTTTGGGACCCCCCTTTTTTCTCGGCCCCTGCTTGACGAATCCCCCCGAGACTTTCAGGGTAGGAGCGGAGCGTAGCGCCCCACCTATTTTGAAAATTTCGCGAGGATTCGTCGACCGGCGCCAAAGTTATTCCAAATAGAATGTTGCGGATTTCCTATGGAAACAGGGTCCTAACTATAACTACCTACTGGCGACCGCCAGTAGGTAATATATATATATTACCTACTGGCGGTCGCCAGTAGGTAGATATAGTTAGGACCCTGTTTCCATAGGAAATCCGCAACATTCTATTTGGAATAACTTTGGCGCCGGTCGACGAATCCTCGCGAAATTTTCAAAATAGGTGGGGCGCTACGCTCCGCTCCTACCCTGAAAGTCTCGGGGGGATTCGTCAAGCAGGGGCCGAGAAAAAAGGGGGGTCCCAAAACGCGTTTTCCCCATGCATTTTTCCATAGGACCTTTAGACACAGCTACAGCCCGAACGGCTGAACAGAATTACTTGAAATTTGGCAGAGAGGTAGCCATAAGGTCAAGGAAGTGCCTTTTGCAGGTCTGGTGTAAATCTGTTCAGTATTTCCTGAGAAAATAGCATTTAAAAGCATATATATATGTGGGCGGAGCCTAACCACACATCTCATCCTGAGATCTGATTGGCTGTCAGCACTTCATCCAAGAAGTGTTGGCAGCCATCTTGGGACCAATATACATGATAGCACCTCATTAAAAAGCATTGCAGTTAATAGAAGGTTTTAAGACTTTAGTTACATTATAAATCATTTGTTGATGGTACCATACTCATTTTAGGAATTGTGGTATGTTCTAAGGTGATTTCACCATGTGAAAAAGCCTTCTGCTGGGATATCATGATTGAGAGAAAAATATTTTCTCATGCTTTTACCACAGAGGTTTGGAAGGTGATCTATAGGCTAAACTGAGAGCTTATTTTCTGTAAATTCACATTATCTTTCTCAGTCATGTGAGAATGAAGTCTGACATTCTCAGTAAAACATGTACATCCAACAAGGGCAGAGACTGTCAGTTGATTCCTTTGTGTTCTACTGCAGCTTCCCAGAGTGTTCCAAAGAACTACTAGAGCGCTAACAGTCCTACTTATGATAAACGTATGGCACACCTTAAGCCATCTTGCTTGGATTAAAGTGGTAACTCTTAAAACATTTAATTTAAAAAGGAACAAAATGAGGGGGTTCATTTTTCCATAAAAAGTATGATTAGTGCTGCAGAAAGAAAAATTAGGGCACATTTTGAGTGACTTCTCAAATCCTCTTCTATTTCATTAAAAAATTCTGACATGCAGACTGAAACATGCACTTTCAATACCAGCAGCAGTTTTCCCTGGTGAGCAGTAGCTTTACTACAGTGATCTAATGAGCAAAAAGAGTGCTAACATTCTGAATTTATGGCAAATGTGTGACACATCTGAATGCCTTCTTGATGGAATCAAAGTAAAAAACTGAAAGTATTTCCTACTGAGGAGACTGCAGTAAATGAGGAAATTAGGAAACTTCATAACAAATAAGTCTCCCAAGATGGCCACCAGAGACAAAAGAGCCCAAATGTAGCCCAAATATCACCCAGATGTAGCCCAAGTATAGCCCAATGACAGAATGTCCCAGAATGTTCTTAAAAACAACTAGAGCGCTTACTGTCTTCATTATGACAAAAGTAAGGCACACCTGAAGCCATCTTGATTGGAATAAACTGGTAACACTTAAAACATTTAATTTAAAAAGGAACACAATGAGGAGGTTCATTTTGCCATAGAAATTATGATTAATGCTGAAGAAAGAAAATGAGGGCACATTTTGAGTGACTTCTCAAATCCTCTTCTATTTCATTAAAAAATTCTGACATGCAGACTGAAACATGCACTTTTAATACCAGGAGCAGACTTCCATGGTGCAGTAGTTTTACTACAGTGATCTAATGAGCAACTAGAGTGCTAACATTCAGAATTTATGGCAAATGTGTGACATATCTGAATACCTTCATGATGGAATCAAAGTAAAAAACTGAAAGCATTTCCTACTGAGGAGACTGCAGTACATGAGGAAATTAGGAAACTTCATAACAAATAAATCTCCCAAGATGGCCACCGGAGACAAAAGAGCCCAAATGTAGCCCAAAATCACCCAGATGTAGCCCAAATATAGCCCAATGACAGAAGTGTGCAAAACACTTATTATTTTGTGTTTTTGCAGTGTTATATAGTGCAGACTTGTCAGGTATTGGAGTGCTTTACATGAGCATTGGTTACATCACACAAGAACAAATTCATTTTGGTTGTAGACATGGGGAGACTAAGTGATTTGACCAGAATCACAGAATGTCGAGCTGAAGCAGAAACTTCAACCTGGTTCCCCAGTTGCAAAGTCTGCAGTTCTGGAAGTAACACCACATCCTCTCCCCTAAGTGCAACATTTAATCAAGTGGTCAACTGGATAAAAAAACATAAAGATAACAAATAATTTAAAAGTGCTTTGTCGCTATTTGAAAACTCAGAAAATATGTCCTTATTTTAGTCTTTTAGAGCACTAACCATAATTTTGATGCCAATAAGACCCTCTCATATATGTAATTTCTAAAGGAAATGCTCTAGGTATTACAGTTTTGATTACATCAAGATGATGTCAGGCGTTCCACACTTTTGTAATAAATATAGAATGTTAGCAATCTAGTTGTTCATTAGGATACTGTTGAGAGGCAGAGGCCAGGGGCACGGACTCTGAAAATTGAAGGCAGGTAGGAGGGTGCAAAGGCAACAATTTAACCACACTGAGCAGGCAGGAAGGGCCGTGGAAGCACAACAGACTATGGAGGGCAGTGGAAAGGGGGGCAGGGGCAACAAACCAACAATACAGGACTTGCAAGAGAGGCTGTTGGAGGGAAGATCTATTACGGGTCAAGGAAGCTAGGGGCGGTCCCCAGATCCCCGGGAGCCACCACAGAACTGAGCAGGAGAGTGAGTCAGGGACAAAAGGGGCACCTTAATTTGAGCCGGGGTGCCTAGGAACGCTTGCTCCAAAAATGAAGAAAACAGACATATGAGACATGGAATTGGAGGCATAATACAATGGCAGTTTAATGAGAAGATGCAACTTCAAAGAAACCGCAGAATAGAGACATAAAGTACAAAATACAGAATCCAGATAATCATACAGCTGTCATAATATTCTCTGTATCTCAATTAATGTACTGACAGAGAGAGAGAGAAAACACATCTATAAATGCATCATGAGAAACAAGTTACACCAAGGAAAATGTTACCTAGGAACACTCACGTTTACTCTTAGAGCAAGCATTCCTGCAATTACAATACAAAATCTTTTAAATGCA
Source organism: Triturus cristatus (assembly GCF_964204655.1). Taxonomy (NCBI): domain Eukaryota; kingdom Metazoa; phylum Chordata; class Amphibia; order Caudata; family Salamandridae; genus Triturus; species Triturus cristatus. The sequence goes on along the minus strand of NC_140594.1, from coordinate 719,708,663 downwards.
AAAGTAAAGAGAACAATGGTTAAACATAACATGACATTTCATATAGGTAAAATAGAATAAGATACTTCAAGCAAAGCAGAGCAAGACATTTTAAGCAAAGGAAGACAAGAGCTCCCAGCTCTTGGGGAAAACCTGCACTGCCTGTTAACCTACATACAGACGGCGAGGTAGTCCGTCGATATCTGTGGGTGCTCCCTTTTTATATCATTTTGTGGGCTCCTTTGCACGCTACATCTACCTACGTATGCTACCCAAAAGCTTCGTCTGCAGATTTTACCAGACATTTCGTCATTTATCCACTTAATGCTGACAATGGACTGGGTGAAAAGGTCAGTCTCTCAGGCCAATCGCTTATCGTAAGTTCCATAGAGCAAGCAGAAAATAATGGGTATTGTACGGGAATTCAATATATTCATGTATAAAATCTCCTCAGTTCTCCTAACTTGACGCTCTGCGGTTGCCACTTCCTTAAAAGCGGGAAACCTGCCCAGGAAGCAAGTACCAGTCCAGGATGCAGCCTACTGTATGTCGACAGCTTCAGGGGGATGTTGAACTTTGATACCGAGCACGGAGCACTCGGGTAGGGTGGGGGCTACTAGTTTGGATCAGAAGGCCTCGCAGACCTGCCTTCAGACTGCTGTACACTAAAATTGCAGAGCTATGGTCAATTTAACAAAGAGGCCTACATATTGAACAGAAGGGCCTACACAGGGGTTTTATGCTGGCTGAGTGGTAAGGATGTCTCAGGATAATTATATAGCAACACAGGACCCGCTGGTCAATTTAATACGGCCTACAAATGCAGCTGGCAGGGCAAGGACAAGGGTCTCATACTTCAGGTGTGGACAGAACGGGCCAGGGGCCCCCTGTGATACAAAATCTACCCTCCTTCAAGGCTGTGGCAATGTAATAGACCATTGTGGGCAGAAGGAAGAGGCAATGGTAGTACAACCATACATGCCAACAGACCCGATTCAGCCAGGAAACGTCCAATGTTTTTAAGCTCAAATGGGCTTTATTCGATCTGTCTCCTGTCTACAATATCCTCTTTTTCAATGTAACTCAAAGGGGAAAATCAATACCCCAGTTTTTTTTCAAAATCTCCCTCTTACCAAGTTCAAAATGTTCGCAAGTATGGTACATTGGATCATGGAAGGAAATGGGATAGGGACATGGACTTGGATAACAGAGGACAGGAGGGACATGGAGAGGTGCACCAAACTGACCCTGCAGGGCAGGCATCAGGGTTTGCAGCAGCACAATACACCACACAGGGCATGCAGGACGGGAGTGCAGCACAACAATCCATAGAAAGCAAGAGGGAGGGGACAGGACCATGCACATGGACAACAGAGAACAGAGGGGCAAGAGGCAATGGTAGCTAGCTGACCATAATGGACAGACAGGAGAGAAAGCTGCAGCATAACAGACCATAAAGGGCAGGAGGGACGGATCAGGGGCATTACAATGGAACAGACAAGCCAGGAGGGAGGGAGTAGGGCTGGGGGCAAGGGGGCAGGGCAGGAGCAGCAAGATAGCCATGGAGGTCAGGCAGGATGGGCACTAGAAGCAAGACACACCATGAAGAGCAACAGTGAGACTGTGATGGCATACACACAGACCATGGAGGGAAGGTGGGAGGGGGTCAGGGGCAGCTAACTGACCACACAGGGAAGGTGGGAGGGGCCATGGCAGCACAGAAGACCATGCATGGCAAGTGGGAGGGTTAGTGGCAGCACAATGGCTATGATGGGCAAGAAGGAGGGTGGAGGGGCATGCACAAAGGACGATGGAGGATAGAAGGGAGGGTCAGGACCTGGGCACAGACAAGAAAGTTCAGGGGAAGGGACCTCACAACAGACCACACGGGGCAGGCAGGAGGAGCAGTTGCAGCACAACAGACCAGGGAGGGCAGAAGGGTGTGGCAGTACAATGGACCATGTAGGACAGGAGGAAGAGGATAGGGGCATGGCATGTGGACAGGCAGGGTGGAGGTGGCAGGGACAGGTTACAGTCATCTGACAATGCTAGGCAGGTGGGAGGGGAGTGGCAGCTCAACAGAACACTCAGAGTAGATAGGAGTGGCAGGTCCATGGGACATGGTGGGCAAAAAGGATGGAGCAGGGGCATGCACAAAGACATCGGAGGGCAGGGGGAAGGAGAATAGGGGCAGCAAGCTAAGCACAGAGTTTAAGCAGGAGGTCAATGATGGGGCATAGAATTGGGCAATGGAGGGCAGGAGGAGTGGACTGGTACATCATACTAAATTGAGAGCAGTGGCAGCACATCAGACCATGCATGGCAGGAGGGAGGAGGCTAGTCCATGGATTCACACAACAGAGGATAGGGAGGAAGGGGATGGGGCAGCAAGCTAACTGTTCAGAGAAGGCGGGTATTAGGAACTTTATTGTTTTTAAAACTTTGTGTCTGTGCGAACTACTTAAAATATGAACAAGTATGCAGCATAATCTCACTTTTATTCAGGAAGAAGAGGACGTTTGTGACTGTGACTCCGGGCTCACTTGGCAGAAACACCCCCTGACCCTCCACCCCCTATCGCAAAATGTAATGCCCGTGAAAAGGGTAGGTGAACACAGTGTTATATAGAACATAGTCCTGAGAGCACGATTGAAAATGAAAACTAGATATAGTGTATGGTATAAACTATGCACCAAAAAGTGTGATATAAGATGAACCGGGCGTGAAATATAATATGCAATACATTGTGCGCAATGACAGATTCATGGGAGAGCGCGAGATAGCACAGGCACTAGCGCGTGCTATGCGATATGCGCCTTGGAGTGTAATATGCACAGGGCAGTGTTGTGTAACCTAACTAGTCTCTAAAGTTGTAATATAAAATATGTGCTGGGGAGTGTAACGTTGCATATGCACTGTGACAAAGATATGGATCCCAGATTGTAATATGTATGGCATAGCACTGTGCGTTATAACATAGGCATCGAGAAAGGCACGTTAGATGGGGCAATATAACCCGTGCGAAGACAAGTGTGGCATGACATATTCACGGGGTGGTGTTACAGTGCACATGGGCTAGAGAGTGTCATAGCATATGCACTAGCTAGTGGAATACAACACAGAGGTGTGTGGCACTCGGCAGGCAATGGTGGGTGTAACACAGCATTGGGCTCTGTCAGGAGCACGCTGTGACTCTCAAGTGATGTTCGTCCCCTTTCCAGAGAGTAAAATAAAAAGTATTACACATCCGGCAGTGGATGTGTGTTTTATTAACCGTGAGGGGGGTTTCTTGCATAGTTTTGGTCGAATTTTTGTCGAATCCCCTTTGAATGGCTTGGTGTGCATGTGTATTAAATGTGCCCGTCAATAGCTACCCATGTTTGTATAAATAAACGACAAGGGTGTCTACCAGGATTAGGCACGGTAGGGCATTCCACGTGGATTCATTGCATGCATAGTCGCCTTTTAATGAATATCACGCAAATCGTCATGGTGATAGGTACGTACGGTTTGTCCAGCATGTCCTAGGTGTGTCTATAAATATATATTTTTTTAAAATAATAAAAAACAGTGGCCGGCCCTGGGGATTGGGGTCAAAAAAATATAATTAGGAGACTGGCCCTGGGGGATGGGGTCATCAGGGCCAATAAATTAGAATAAGAAGGGGAACCAAACAGCCCCCCTTCTTAAAAAACTAAAATAAATAAAAGACTGGCATCGTGCCGGAGGCCATGCCCCCTCCGTGCAGCACTCTGCAAACGCGCCCCCAACAGGCATCTCCAGTATGCGCCAGGGAGCTGCGCTGCAGCCAGGTGTTCTGAGGCCAAGCCCCTTTTTACACCTCTCTGCAACGCAGCTCTGTGGCGCTTACTGGAGGTACCTAGTGGTCTAGTTTGACCCTAGGGACCCTTAGGATTCAGGGGGACTTAATCTCTCAACTTAGAACAGCCACAGGGCGCGTTTACACAGTGGTGAAGGGAGGGGACGGGGCCTGAGGTGACGTGTGCAAACACGCACTATGGCACGTTTTAAATTGGGGATATAATTTCCCTTCAATACTGAGGGCCCCTGGGGGCTAACTAGCCCACCAAGTGCTTCCAGTAAGCGCCACTGAGCTGCATTGCAGAGAGGTGGTCCAGGCAGTGCCACTTTTTACACCTCTCTGCAACGCAGCTCTGTGGCACTTACTGGAGGTACCTAGTGGGCTAGTTGGACCCTAGGGACCCTCAGGATTCAAATGAACTTAATCTCCCAACTAAAAATGGACACAGGGCGTGTTTACACAGTGGTGAAGGGAGGGGACGAGGCCTGAGTTAACGTGTGCAAAAACGCCCTGTGGCCTGTTTTAAGAGGTAGTTTTAATCCCCATGCCCTATTATACACTAGGGGCTTACAGAGGAGGTCATGCTAATCACAGGGGGACCCCAACGCATAATGTTCCCTAGTGTATGTAGGTGTTTTCACTGTATTCTAAGTGTCTTTTAACATAGCACTGGCTCTAGGACTGGTTAGTCAGACTCAGTTACCACCAGTATCCGTCTGAAAAAGTTGAGGGTACAGGATGATTTTGCAACAAGGCTTCTTTCTGCTCTTCTTTTTGTTCTTTCTGCACGTTATCCTTCTTCCTGCACTTATCTTCGTATTTGAGGACTTCTGTTGCTTCTTTCTGCACTTCTTTTGTTTCTTTCTGTGCATTTTTTCTTCTTTCTTCACATGTCCTATCTCTGTAGGCATAGTTAGAAATTAGCATTTAAAAAACCTTTGAAATTCACAGAAAAAACCATAGGTTTCAGGCACGTTATAGTTAGGAATTAGCATTTAAAAAACCTCAGAAATTCACTGAAAAAACCATAGGTTTCAGGGGTGTTATAGTTAGCTGGACTTTTCACTTGTACAAAACCATTGAAATTCCCCCGTTATAGTTAGTTCAGCTAACTATAACTCGCGCGCCCGCAATGCACTGCTGATGACGTCACATATTACATCACTCATGACATGGTCAGTGACATCACTCATGACATCACTGATGACATCTCAAATGACATCACTGATGACATCACTGATGACATCATCCTTGTGATAGAGTGGCAGACCTCCTCTTCCCCTAATATAACCTTTGATACACACATTCAAAAATAGAAATTAAAATTTTAAAAACAATGGACATACCAATACCAGTTACAACAACCTTTACAGTAATTCTAAGATCCACATACACATCCACTCATTCACCAACAGTCCTATACAGTCACTCATACATGTACTCACTCATCATATGTACTCATACACCTATACATCCTGTTACACAATGCCACTCATCCATAGAGGTACTCACACACATAGTCACTCATGCTAATAAAGAATCAAACATACATTTACTTGCATATACAGTTATACACACACCACCACACTTACTTCTACGGAAACTTACACATACTTAGTCTTTTAAACAATCACTTATAGAAACACATACTTATTCATATAGGAACTCTTTCAATCTCTCACTGTCACATATACTCGCTTATATACACCAATAGTCACATATACTAGTTTAAAACATATGTAGTTACTCATAAAGACACTATTGAGACAGTCATTCACTCACTAACACACCCATACACTCACTCATCCACCCATAGAGTCCTGCACACATGCTGTCTTCAACACATACAAAGAGTGAGTCATTCATTCATGCACCTATGCACTACGTAATACCCCCACCGAACCATGCAGACACTCAGACTGATACTCATAAAACCAACTAATAACCTATATAAACACCCATGTAGCTACTCACCAACCCATGCAGCCACTTATACACAAAGTGAGAGACTGATACAGATATTTACATATTTAAACATTACTCACTAAGCCATGTATTCACTATGAAACACTTAATCAGTCAGTTACACAATCAATTTTTCAAAAACAAATCATCCATTTAGACACTTATATACCCATTTATTCTTCCATCGACCTTGAGATATACATATATAAAACATATTTAATTTTCAGAAACACACACATTCACTGGATGATGTCATCAGTGATGTCATCAGTGATGTCATTTGAGATGTCATCAGTGATGTCATGAGTGATGTCACTGACCATGTCATGAGTGATGTAATATGTGACGTCATCAGCAGTGCATTGCGGGCGCGCGAGTTATAGTTAGCTGAACTAACTATAACGGGGGAATTTCAATGGTTTTGTACAAGTGAAAAGTCCAGCTAACTGTAACACCCCTGAAACCTATGGTTTTTTCAGTGAATATATATATATATATATATATATATTCACTGAAAAAACCATAGGTTTCAGACATGTTATAGTTAGCGGAAATTTTACTGATAAAAAACCAATGAAATTCCCCCGTTATAGTTAGTGCAGGCAACTATAACTCACGCGACCGCAATCCTCTGCTGATGCTAATACTGTATTTAGACACTTATTTGCCCATGTCTTCTTCCATAAATTTTTAGCTATACATATATTACAAATATTTTTTTTTCATAAAGACACATATGTCATCAGCAGAAGATTGCGGTCGCGTGAGTTATAGTTGCCTGCACTAACTATAACGGGGGAATTTCATTGGTTTTTTATCAGTAAAATTTCCGCTAACTATAACATGTCTGAAACCTATGGTTTTTTCAGTGAATATATATATATATATATATATATATTCTGCTCCAAAGTTGTCCACCTGTAAGTAGCACTCGACCAGCAGCTTGATTTATGTGTAGGTAGGGACGGGGATCCGCTTGTAGGAGCCGCTCCGTAGTGGATTTGCTGGTCGAGTGCTACTTACAGGTGGACACCTTTGGAGCAGAATATAGCACCGGACGGGTTCGAGTCGGATACCAGTGACGGACTACGGCGCCGGAAAGGCACGTGCCTGCAACAGTGAAGAGTGGGCGGAGTCCGGGTAAGATGCCGGCTGGCGTTCTTTACATATTTACCAACCCGTTCAAGGCGAGGGGGAGCAAAACACGAAGAAAATAGTGTATTGACACTATAATTAAACAGAAGATGTTTTGTGAATCGGAGCGCCGCGAGGCTGCCTCGACGATGTTCAAAAAGAAGGAGAGAGGGGACAAGAGACAAGAGGGAGGGGACATAGGCAAATCAAACATCACGACTCAATGTATTGCGCTCGAATGGCTGTACGAGCGAGAGATCAGAAAGTGGTGGGAAGGGACCTCACTACAAAATTACATTGAGGTCAATAGATTACCCAGAGGTCTGAGGATATACACGGTACCGGCCTATGAGTCCCTGGATCCCCTATTATTGGATGAGTGGGCGGAACATACTGCTGAGTCATGCAGAGGGATGCTACGAATTTTGGTCAAATTCGCATGGAGTGACCGGAATAAGGCACTGCAAGACATTGAGGCTTTGGAAGAAACACTAAAGAAGGAGGAAGACCAAACCAACCACGACGAAAACGACTATGCGCAGGGAAGAGTCTTGACTTTCGCCAGGAAGTTTGATAAATCAAGAAATGAACTTATAAGTAACACCAAAAGACCAATTCAGGCAGAGGCGGAAGTACCAGCGACATCAGAATCGGAAGTCACCGAAAATTAATCTTCAGAGGAATAGCACAGACCAATCTCAGGATCTGGTCCAGCGCATGCTCCTTTTCGGGAGGAATTCAAATTAATCCGCCAGTCGTGGCAGAGGGGAGGCAGAGGCAAGCCCCCGGAGCAAATGGGAAGAGGAAGACCAGGAGGGGACAAGGGGGTCGGAAGAGGCAACCTATCCCCACCAGCAACGCGGAGCAGAACAGCGTACACCAGAAGAGCCTCCAACAGGAGACGGTGAAAAAGGAAGCGAACCTTACCATCATCAATCTAACGCCCAAGAAATTGACTAAAACCGAAGAGTCAGTCCTCGATTTAGGCCTTACATTCTGTCCTCAAAAGAACATGGAATTTACGCAGACACGTATTGATCTTTTTAAATTTACGCGTAAATTGAAATTGCACAAGTATTTTAAAATTAAACCGCAAGTTACGAGATCTAAACACCAAGCCAGTGCGACTCCGGTTTTGGATAAACTTGCTAGTGGGGACCTCAATGCCATCATGGTTCTGGAAGAACTGAGAACAGAAGCCGAAGACGGAACCTTAACGTCTTTGAGGCAATCACAACAACTGGCAATAACTGGAATAAAACAATATGGGGGACTCACCACATTTAAACCGGTGTCGCAATTTCTACCACAAATGGCACCTGATGCAATTGAAGTTTTTTCGGAAGCTGTAACTAAGGATTTGACACAGCTCCGACGGAAACAGAAATTTAAAAAGGACACAACAAAGAAAAGCAATTTTTCTTTTAAACAACAAAAGGCCCTAGAAGATCTGAGTAAGGACAGAGAAATAGTATGCAAACCTTCGGATAAGGGGGGTAACATAGTCTTACAGACTAAAGTTAACTATGACAAGGAAGCGTTGCGTCAACTTTCCAATGGACAGACGTATACTGCCATCGAAACTAACGAATACCATGCCAGTATGGAGGACTATCACTCTCTCGTCACCAAGTGGCACAATAAAGGATTATTGACAATGGATGAATTCCTATTTCGCAGAAGGCTGAATCCTACTTTCCCGACTTTTTATCACCTGCCAAAGGTACACAAAAACAAAGTGACACCGCCAGGGAGACCGATTGTGGCATCCCAAGGCAGTCTTACAGAAAATATGTCCATTTATGTTGACTCTTTTCTTTTGCCCCATGTCAAGACCTTGAAATCATATATTAGAGACACCAAAGATCTGCTGGGGCACATTGCTGCTTTACAATGGAAGGAAGAGTATAAACTAATGGTACTAGACATCACAAGTCTATACACCTCCATTGCGCATTGTGATGGATTGGTGGCAATGGAATATTTTCTTAAGAAACTTCCTCTTAAGTACCTAGAACACAATGAACTGCTAGTAGACTTTGCCAGATTTTGTCTTACCAATAACATCTTTTTGTTTCATACACAAATGTATAGACAGATCTCGGGGACGGCCATGGGTACCTGCTTCGCCCCCAGCTATGCGAACCTGTTCGTAGGCTGGTGGGAGGAGCAGGTAGCCTGGGGTACTTCTAACACACAGTGGACAGAACAAGTTGTCGTGTGGTACCGTTACATTGATGACTTGCTCATCGTGTGGAATGGTTCACTCGACACTGCCAGAGACTACATAGAGGTTTTGAACAACAACGAAGTGAATCTTGAATTCACTGGTGAGATAGATGCTATCTCTGTGAATTATTTGGATGTCAACATTTATGTAGAAGAGGGACAGCTGAAAACTAAACTTTTCCGTAAAGAGACAGCGGGAAATTCTGTCCTGCATGCCTCGAGTAGCCACCCCACTAATTTGGTCAGGAGTATCCCCTATGGGGAATTGCTCCGTATAAAAAGGAACAGTTCAGATGAAAAAGAGTTTCAAGAGGCAGCCATCAACAGCATTAGACGTTTCGAAGCTCAAGGCTACAGTAGAGGGGCTCTTGAGGAGGCTTTTGAGAAGGTGAAGATCGTTAAAAGGGCGGATTTGCTTAAAAGTAAAAAAACTCAGGATTTGGGTGACGTCACCAATGGTGGCAAATTCAGACTCATAACCACCTTCTCTAGGGATGCGGGGGACCTTAAAAGGATTATGCGTAAGAACTGGCACATCTTGCAGACCGATAGCATAATAGGGACAGACCTTCCACCCCACCCCCTTGTCACATTCAGGAAAGCCAGGTCCATCAAAAATGACTTAGTGTGCAGTTATTTGAGGGATGCCCCTAGATCACCTTTTGGGGCATTAGGAGGGTTTTTCCTGTGTGGCAAATGCAAAGCCTGCAAAGGGAGTAAAAGAGTGCTCAGTTATGAAATCCCCATTATGAGGATCAGTAGGAACATCAGGAAGTTCTTAACATGCACCACTCCATATACAGTCTACTGCCTTGTATGTCCATGCGGCTTGCGCTACGTGGGCAGTACTATTCATCCTACAAAGATCAGGATCTTAGAACATATGCGGGCGATCAGCAAAGGAGATGAGACCTACCCCGTAGCACGTCATTTTGACAAAACTCATAATCGTAATCGAGATGAGTTGAGCTACTTCTGTTTGGACCATGTACCGTTGAATCCCAGAGGGGGTGACAGGATACTTAAACTTCTGAGATTGGAGTCACGGTACATTATTGATCTTCAAACCAAAACACCGTGGGGTCTCAATAGTAGTGAAGAGTTGGCTGTCCATCTAGGGGAGTGAAGTTCGATCTTCTTTCCTTCCCCTCCCTTCACTCTACTGTATAGCCTGATGACACTGGATTTTGCTGTTGTATATAGATATGTATATATGTATTTGTATATATGTAGATATTGCATTGTATTTGAACCTGAGTAAAGGACTCCATACTTTTCCTTTGTTGCTCCCTATAGATTCACTGTATATAGTATCTCGAGATGTATAGACTTAGCAATTGCTCACCCACTCAGCATTTTTACATATTGTTTGATGTTATTGATTACTAAATGTATAGAGAACTTAGCAGTAGGCAGCCCTAGCCATGATGGATTTTTGTAAGAGAGTTCCTCCAGGCGTATGCCCATTCAGGGCTTTAATAACGTGCATTGATTAATTTTTCAATCTTTGTATTTAGTAGATCTGTGCACATTTGTGTGTGTATATAACCTTGGCATGTTGGTAATTTGACATTCCAAGATGGCGCAGACATTGGGGAGGAAATGTTTGAGACTACGTGATTGACGTTTGTCCCTTATCGATGTTGATGAATTGCAAGACGATTCAAAAATCATGGCGGGCGGGCGCTTCGGTAAACATAGATGAAGGTTGTTACCGAAACGCGTCTGTTTGTTTACGTGTCAGTTTCCAGTGAATAAAACTTTGGGAACGGCCCCCGCGAGTGCTGTCTTTCTCCAGTGGATGGTGAATGCGAGAAGGAGAGTTGTAGCAGTATTTGAATGCGGGTACACCCCCGCACTAAGAAGCACCCGCCTGCGAGTGCACCTGACTGGTGTGTCGAAGCAGCAATATATATATATATATATATATTCAATCCAAATCCTGGCGGCAGCAAAACAGTCAGGCACAGACTCCGTGAAGTAATGGCAAAAATAAAGTTTAATCCAAGCAAAAGGCAGATTGTCACAAACTTGAAGAGACCACTCCCGGTGAGTAAACCCATTTATTCTGATAGTTGCACAAACCCTCTGCCAAGCACATGCAGAGCACAAATGTCCAGCCAGACGCGTTTCGGGCATTTCCCGCCCTTGTTCACTGGCCCAGGCACACTCGACAGCAAGCGGACCACCTGCACACAATTAAATATCCTGCCCCAGTGGGCGTGTGTGCAAGTGCATCATGGTCCTCGTAGTCCGCTTTAAAATAAAACCCTTGTGGGTGCCGCTGAATGTCCAAAATAAAACACTTCTTCCCATGTGGGCACGCTCACAGTGTACAAGGCATCAAGTCCGTGCCAATATATGCCCTCAGAACGGACTCACCGCACATGCAGCGTCTCTTTGTTTCAGAATAAATGGGTTAACCCACCGGGAGTGGTCTCATCAAGTTTGTGGCAATCGTGTTTTCATATATATATATATATATATATATATATATATATATATATATATATATATATATATATATATATATATATATATATATATATATATATATATATATATATATATATATATATATATATATATATATATATATATATATATTATCTACTGGCGGTCGCCAGTAGATAGTTATAGTTAGGACCGAGTTCCCATAGGAAATCTGAAAATTCTATTTTGAATAAACTTTGCCGGTTGACTTATCTTCGTGAAATTTTCAAAACTAATGGGGCGCTCCGCTCAGCTCCTACCCTGAAAGTCTCGGGGGGATTCGTCAAGCGGGGGCTGAGAAAAAAGGGGGGTCCCAAAACGCGTTTTCCCCATACATTTTCCCATAGGACCTTTAGTAGAAGGTACAACCCAAACGGCTGAACAGAACTACTTGGAATTTGGCAAAGAGGTAGTCCTCAGGTCAGGCATGTGCCTTTTGCTTAAATGGTGTAAATCCGTTCAGTAGTTCCTGAGAAAATCAAAAGTAAAATCACATATATATCTGGGCGGAGCCTAACCACACATCTCATCGTGAGATCTGATTGGCTGTCAGCACTTCTTCCAAGACGTGTTGGCAGCCATCTTGGGACCAATATACATGATAGCATCTCATTAAAAAGCATTGCAGTTAATAGAAGGTTTTAAGACTTTAGTTACATTATAAATCATTTGTTGATGGTACCATACTCATTTTAGGAATTGTGGTGTGTGCTAAGGTGATTTTACCATGTGAAAAAGCCTTCTGCTGTGATATCATGAATCATGTTTGAGAGAAAACTATTTTCTCATGCTTTTCCCACAGAGGTTTGGAAGGTGATCTATAAGCTAACTGAGAGCATATTTTCTGAAAATTCACATTATCTTTCTCAGTCATGTGAGAATGAAGTCTGACATTCTCAGTAAAACATGTACATCCAACAAGAGCAGAGACTGTCAGTTGATTCCTTTGTGTTCTACTGCAGCTTCCCAGAGTGTTCTAAAGAACAACTAGAGCGCTAACAGTCCTACTTATGACAAACGTATGGCACACCTGAAGCCATCTTGAATTGGAATAAAGTGGTTATTCTTAAAACATTTAATTTAAAAAGGAACAAAATGAGGGGGTTCATTTTGCCATAGAAAGTATGATTAGTGCTGCAGAAAGAAAAATTAGGGCACATTTTGAGTGACTTCTCAAATCCTCTTCTATTTCATTAAAGAATTCTGACATGCAGACTGAAACATGCACTTTAAATACCAGCAGCAGACTTCCCTGGTGAGCAGTAGCTTTACTACAGTGATCTAATAAGCAACTAGAGTGCTAACATTCTGAATGTATGGCAAATTTGTGACACATCTGAATGCCTTCTTGATGGAATCAAAGTAAAAAACTGAAAGTATTTCCTACTGAGGAGACTGTAGTAAATGAGGACATTAGGAAACATCATAACAAATAAGTCTCCCAAAATGGCCACCAGAGACAAAAGAGCCCAAATGTAGCCCAAATATCACCCAGATGAAGCCCAAGTATAGCCCAATGACAGAATGTCCCAGAGTGTTCTAACGAACAACTAGAGTGCTAACAGTCTTACTTATGACAAACGTTTGGCACACCTGAAGCCATCTTGAATGGAATAAAGTGGTAACACTTAAAACATTTAATTTACAAAGGAACACAATGAAGGAATTCATTTTGCCATAGAAATTATGATTAGTGCTGCAGAAAGAAAAATTAGGGCACATTTTGACTTCTCAAATCCTCTTCTATGTCATGAAAAATTCTGACATGCAGACTGAAACATACACTTTGAATACCAGCAGCAGACTTCCCTGGTGAGCAGTAGCTTTACTACAGTGATCTAATGAGCAACTACAGTGCTAACATTCAGAATTTATGGCAAATGTGTGACACATCTGAATGCCTTCTTGATGGAACCAAGTAAAAAATTGAAAGTATTTCCCACTGAGGAGACTGCAGTAAATGAGGAAATTAGGAAACTTCATAACAAATAAATCTCCCACGATGGCCACCAGAGTCAAAAGAGCCGAAATGTAGCCCAAATATCACCCAGATGTAGCCCAAATATAGCCCAATGACAGAATGTCCCAGAGTGTTCTAACGAACAACTAGAGCGCTAACAGTCTTACTTATGACAAAAGTATGGCACACCTGAAGCCATCTTGATTGGAATAAAGTGGTAACACTTAATACATTTAATTTACAAAGGAACAAAATGAGGGGGTTCATTTTGCCATAGAAATTATGATTAGTTCTGCAGAAAGAAAAATTAGGGCACATTTTGACTTCTCAAATCCTCTTCTATTTCATAAACAAATTCTGACATGCAGACTGAAACATGCACTTTGAATACCAGCAGCAGACTTCCCTGGTGAGCAGTAGTTTTACTACAGTGATCTAATGAGCAACTAGAGTGCTAACATTCAGAATTGATGGCAAATGTGTGACACATATGAATGCCTTCTTGATGGAACCAAAATAAAAAACTGAAAGTATTCCCACTGAGGAGACTGCAGTAAATGAGGAAATTAGGAAACTTCATAACAAATAAATCTCCCAAGATGGCCACCAGAGACAAAAGAGCCCAAATGTACCCCAAATATCACCCAGATGTAGTCCAAGTATAGCCTAATGACAGAATGTCCCAGAGTGTTCTTAAGAACAACTAGAGCGCTTACTGTCTTACTTATGACAAAAGTATGGCACACCTGAAGCCATCTTGATTGGAATAAACTGGTAACACTTAAAACATTTTATTTTAAAAGGAACACAATGAGGGGGTTCATTTTGCCATAGAAATTATGATTAGTGCTGAAGAAAGAAAAATTAGGGCACATTTTGAGTGACTTCTCAAATCCTCTTCTATTTCATTAAAAAATTCTGATATGCAGACTGAAACATGCACTTTTAATACCAGCAGCAGACCTCCGTGGTGAGCAGTAGCTTTACTACAGTGATCTAATGAGCAACTAGAGTGCTAACATTCAGAATTTATGGCAAATGTGTGACATATCTGAATACCTTCTTGATGGAATCAAAGTAAAAAACTGAAAGCATTTCCTACTGAGGAGACTGCAGTAAATGAGGAAATTAGGAAACTTCATAACAAATAAATCTCCCAAGATGGCCAACAGACACAAAAGAGCCTAAATGCAGCACAAATATCACCCAGATGTAGCCCAATGACAGAAGTGTGCAAAACACTTATTTTTTGTGTATTTGCAGTTGTATATAGTGCAGACTTGTCAGGTATTGGAATGCTTTACATGAGCATTGGTTACATCACACAAGATCAAATTCATTTTGGTTGTAGACATGGGGAGATTAATTGATTTGACCACAATCACAGAATGTTGAGCTGAAGCAGAAACACCAACCTGGTTCCCCAGTTGCAAAGTCTGCAGCTCTGGAAGTAACACCACATCCTCTCGCCAAGGTGCAACATTTAATCAAGTGGTCAACTGGATAAAAAAACATAAAGATTACAAATAATTTAAAAGTTATTTGTCGCTATTTGAAAACTCTGAAAATAGGTCCTCATTTTAGTTTTTTAGAGCACTAACCATAATTTTGATGCAAATAAGATCCTCTCATATATGTAATTTCTAAAGGAAATACTCTAGGTATTACATTTTTGATTACATCAAGATGACATCAGGCGTTCCACACTTTTGTAATAAATATAGAATGTTAGCAATCTAGTTGTTCATTGGGATACTGTTGAGAGGCAGAGGCCAGGGGCACGGACTCTGAAAATTGAAGGCAGGTAGGAGAGTGCAGAGGCAACAATTTGACCACACTGGCCAGGCAGGAAGGGCAGTGGCAGCACAACAGACTATGGAGGGCAGTGGAAAGGGGGGCAGGGGCATCAAACCAACAATACAGGACTGGCAAGAGAGGCTGTGGCAATATAATAGACCATTGTGGGCAGAAGGAAGAGGCAGTGGTAGTACAACCATACATGCCAACAGACCCGTTTCAGCCAGGAAACATCCAATGTTTTTAAGCTCAAATGGGCTTTATTTGATCTGTCTCCTGTCTACAATCTCCTCTTTTTCAATGTAACTCAAAGGGGAAAATCAAAACCCCAGTTTTTTTTTCAAAATCTCCCTCTTACCAAGTTCAAAATGTTCGCAAGTATGGTACATTGAATCATGGTAGGCAGGAGGAATTGGGGTAGGGACATGGACTCGGATAACAGAGGACAGGAGGGACATGGAGAGGTGCACCAAACTGACCCTACAGGGCAGGCATCAGGGTTTGCAGCAGCACAATACACCACACAGCGCATGCGGGACGGAAGTGCAGAACAACAATCCATAGAAAGCAATAGGGAGGGGACAGGACCATGCACATGGACAACAGAGAACAGATGAGAAAGAGGCAATGGTAGCTAGCTGACCATAATGGACAGACAGGAGAGAAAGCTGCAGCATAACAGACCATAAAGGGCAGGAGGGACGGATCAGGGGCATTACAATGGAACAGACATGCCAGGAGGGAGGGAATAGGGGGTCTGCACATGGAAACAGAGGGCTGGGGGCAAGGTGGCAGGGCAGGAGCAGCAAGATGACCATGGAGGTCAGGCAGGAAGGGCACTAGAAACAAGACACACCATGGAGAGCAACAAAGAGACTATGGTGGCATACACACAGACCATGGAGGGAAGGTGGGAGGGGGTCAGGGGCAGCTAGCTGACCACACAGGGAAGGTGGGAGGGGCCATGGCAGCACAGAAGACCATGCATGGCAAGCGGGAGGGTTAGTGGCAGCACAATGGCTATGATGGGCAAGAAGGAGGGTGCAGGGGCATGCACAAAGGACCATGGAGGATAGAAGGGAGGGTCAGGACCTGGGCACAGACAAGAGAGTTCAGGGAAAGGGTCCTCACAACAGACCGCGCGGGGCACGCAGGAGGAGCAGTTGCAGCACAACAGATCAGGGAGGGCAGAAGGGTGTGGCAGTAAAATGGACCATGGAGGACAGGAGGAAGAGGATATGGGCATGGCATGTGGACAGGCAGGGTGGAGGTGGCAGGGACAGGTTACAGTCATCTGACAATGCTAGGCAGGTGGGAGGGGAGTGGCAGCTCAACAGAACACTCAGAGTAGATAGGAGTGGCAGGTCCATGGAACATAGTGGGCAAAAAGGATGGAGCAGGGGCATGCACAAAGACATCGGAGGGCAGGGGGAAGGAGAATAGGGGCAGCAAGCTAAGCACAGAGGCTAAGCAGGAGGTCAATGATGGGCCATAGAATTGGGCAATGGAGGGCAGGAGGAGTGGACTGGTACATCATGCTAAATGGAGGGCAGTGGCAGCACATCAGACCATGCATGGCAGGAGGGAGGAGGCTAGTCCATGGATTCCGACAACAGAGGATAGGGAGGAGGTAGATGGGGCAGCAAGCTAACTGTTCAGAGAAGGTGGGTATTAGGAACTTTATTGTTTTTAAAATGTGTGTCTGTGCGAAGTACTTAAAATATGAACAAGTATGCAGCATAATCTCACTTTCAGGAAGAAGAGGACGTTTGTGACTGTGACTCCGGGCTCACTTGGCAGAAACACCCCCTGACCTTCCACCCCATCGCAAAATGTAATGCCCGTGAAAAGGGTAGGTGGACGCAGTGTTATATAGAACATAGTCCTGAGAGCACGATTGAAAATGAAAACTAGATGTAGTATATGGTATAAACTATGCACCAAAAGGTGTGATATAAGATGAACCGGTGCGTGAAATATAATATGCAATACATTGTGCGCAATGACAGATTCATTGGAGAGCACGAGATAGCACAGGCACTAGCGTGTGCTATGCGATATGCGCCTTGGAGTGTAATATGCACAGGGCAGTGTTGTGTAACATAACTAGTCTCTAAAGTTGTAATATAAAATATGTGCTGGGGAGTGTAACGTTGCATATGCACTGTGACAAAGATATGGATCCCAGATTGTAATATGTATGGCATAGCGCTGTGTGTTATAACATACACATCGAGGAAGGCACGTTAGATGGGGCAATATAACCCGTGCGAAGGCAAGTGTGGCATGACATATTCACGGGGTGGTGTTACAGTGCACATGGGCTAGAGAGTGTCATAGCATACGTACTAGCTGGTGGAATACAACACAGAGGTGTGAGGCAATCGGCGGGCACTGGTGGGTGTAACACAGCATTGGGCTCAGCCAGGAGCACGCTGTGACTCTCAAGTGAGGTTTGTCTCCTTTCCAGAGAGTAAAATAAAAATTATTACACATCCGGCGGTGTATGTGTTTTTTATTAACCGTGAGGGGGGTTTCTTGCATAGTTTGGTCGAATTTTTGTCGAATCCCCTTTGAATGGCTTGGTGTGCGTGTATATTAAATGTGCCCGTCAATAGCTACCTATGTTTGTATAAATAAACAAGAAGGGTGTCTACTTAGAGAGTACCCACCGGCGGGGGCGCCGGGATTAGGCACGGTACGGCGTCAGGCACGTCAGAGCTTCTCTAGCGGTGTAAATACATTCCATGTGGATTCATTCTATGCATAGTCGCCTTTTAATGAATATCTCGCAAATCGTCATGGTGATAGGTACATATGGTTTGTCTAGCATGTCCTAGGTGTTTCTATAAATATATATATTTTTAAAATAATAAAAAACAAAGGCCGGCCCCGGGGGATGGGGTCCCCGGAGCCATAAGTGGCCTGACGAGGGGGGCAACGCAGTCCCCTCCTAAAGAATTTAAACAAAAAATAGGCCATGACCCGGGGGTTGGGGTCCCCGGGGCCGATTAAGGCCTTGGGAGGGCCAAATTTATTTTTTTCAACAAAATAAATTAGGGTGCAGGCCCTGGGGGATGGGGTCCCCAGGGCCAGTAAATTAGAAAAAGAAGGGGGGCCACACAGCCCTCCTTCTTAAAAAAATAAAATAACTAAAAGACCGGCATCGCGCTGGAGGCCATGCCCCCTCCTTGCAGCACTCTGCAAACGCGCCCCCTGGCCGGTTGTAAGTTGGGGAATTAATTCCCCTTCAATACTGAGGGTCCCTGAGGGCCAACTAGCCCAACAGATATCTCCAGTGTGCGCAAGGGAGCTGCGTTGCAGACAGGTGTTCTGAGGCCACGCCCCTTTTTACACCTCTATGCAACGCAGCTCTGTGGCGCTAACTGGAGGTACCTAGTGGCCTAGTTTGACCCTAGGGACCCTTAGGATTCAAGGGGACTTAATCTCTCAACTTAGAACGGCCACAGGGCGCGTTTACACAGTGGTGAAGGGAGGGGACGGGGCCTGAGGTGACGTGTGCAAACACGCACTATGGCACGTTTTAAGTTGGGCAAACAATTCCCTTTCAATCCTGAGGGACCCTCTGGGCCAACTAGCCCACCAGGCGCTTCCAGTAAGTACCACTGCTCTGCGTTGCAGAGAGGTGGTGCAAGCTGTGCCCCTTTTTACACCTCTCTGCAATGGCGCTTACTGGACGTACCTAGTGGGCTATTTTGCCCCTAGGGATCCTCAGGATTCAAGGGGACTTAATCTCCCAACTGAAAAAACGGCCACAGGGCATGTTTACACAGTGGGGAAGGAAAGGGACGGGGCCTGAGGTGACGTGTGCAAACACGCCCTATGGCGCGTTTTAAGTTGGGGAAATAATTCCCCTTCAATCCTGAGGGCCCCTGGGGGCTAACTAGCCCACCAGGTGTTTCCAGTAAGCGCCACTGAGTTGCGTTGCAGAGAGGTGGTCCAGGCCGTGCCACTCTTTACACCTCTCTGCAACGCAGCTCTGTGGCGCATACTGGAAGTACCTAGTGGGCTAGTTGGACCCTAGGGACCGTCAGGATTCAAATTAACTTAATCTCCGAACTAAAAACGGCCACAGGGCGTGTTAACACAGTGGTGAAGGGAGGGGACGGGGCCTGAGTTAACGTGTGCAAACAAGCCCTGTGGCGCGTTTTAAGTTGGGGAAATAATTCCCCTTCAATCCTGAGGGCCCCTGGGGCCTCAGGAACTCGAAAAGTGGGCTGAAATGAAGTAACACACCTATGAATTATTTGCTGGATTAAGCACTTCCTCAAGAAATCAGATTAAAACATATTAAAGAGCAACATTTTTTCAATCAGAGAACCCACATTAAGGTATTCATGAAATGTTGATCCTTAAACGTATATTCCCTAAAATGGTCCCGCTATGAGTGTGGACAGAGCATAATCATCCTGCCACATGGAGTCCACTTCTACTCAGGAGAAGAAACGGATCTATAGCCGGACTGGCCATTTGGCCATCATGCATTTGGTTGCTAAACTGCAGGCTTAGGGGTTTTTTTGCAAATTAGAATGGGCTGCAATAACTCAATCGAGCAGCGAGTGGCCAGGTTGAACATTTTCCCTGACTGGTTTTTGTTCCTTGTTTGGCCTTGAAAGGAATATCCCTGAAAAAAGAAATTCAAAAACACCATAAACGTGCTTCCCGTATCTTGGATTTGTATTAAATAGTACCATATAGGCTTCATATAGTTAATGCTACTTGAGCCATGAGTAAGTATACGGCCACTTTCAGCAGATGCGACTTTTTGAGGTTAATATCTTCCTATTCATGCTAGCTTGTTCGAGATACAACACCAAGATCCAATGTTGCTCATAAGGAAATTCTCTGAAACGTTGTAGAGTGAAAACATGTTCACAAACATACAGTGGATACTTTAAAAAAAAATTTAAAGAAAGAATCTGGGGGCCACTAAAGGATCAGGACCCAACCCCCACTACGATTTAGTGACAGTGAATGCTTTTCTTGACCCACACGGAAGGTGGTTACCTCGAAAAACATTTGTTTGAGTCAAGCATTTCATGGTTCTCTAATATTTCTTGTCCATCGACTAAACAATGTCGGATTATTGAATTGGCAGCCTTTTATGTTGAAAATAACACTAGTTTCCACTTTTACAAAATACTTCCCTAGCCTATTATCCGTGCTTGGTTTAATTTGACACTAGGATTCCACACAAAGCCAGGTCACATTACTTTAAGAGACAAAAGAGAAGTTTTTGAGATTTCGCCTAGGACTGTTGCCCTCTGTAAACCACTTGGCCCCTTGGCTGCGTCCCTCAATGTCAGCAAAGTGCCGCCTTTGTAGCAATGGCGAAGAAAACATCATACACCTCATCAGGATCTGCTACAAGATCGCTGGAAACTTTTGAGACCACTATTCGACAAAAAACGGATAAGGACATGCAGGCAAGCAGTCCTGGCATGCTTCTCCGGTGATGAAGCCCAACTGAGCTGCCGACTGGTAAAATACCTTGAAGTCGTAGATGCCCACCCTAACAAAGTGAAAGAATAAACAGAAAAAGCCAAATGGGTTTGGCTGTAGAGCGGAAGCCAGCTCCAAAACCTGCATGAAGAAGGCACGGCGCTCACATTAGTGAAAAATCAGGAAGGACAGTAACGGAACCCAGTGCAACACTTGTACCCTTAGAGCCAAAATAATCGGATGGCAACGGGGGCTCAGCTGGCATTCTCGGTATCCATTGAGCTTTTAGTGTTACAAAGCATAAGCTTATGTAGAGGACAACTTTTTGTTATCCATGCAGAATAAGGACTTCAATAATTAACTGAATTTGAATGGGAATTCAACCATGCAAAGTTTTTCAGTGGTATGATAGAAGTGAGCCAGTTTCTGGGCCAATCTCACATCCTGCCTGTATTTTAATAATTTTAGCACCTTTTAATCGCCGTTTTTACTTATACCCTACTACAGTATTATCGTAATTTGTTATTGCTGTTATAGACACACGAAACTGATGGTTTGTAATGGTTTTAATTAACTGTACAATAAAGTATTACCTTACCTTACATTACTTTCGGGGATCTGTGCTGGAAATGGCTCCCTCTGCAGGGTCAACCCAAACATTTTGCTTTCTTCCTCCCCTTTTATGTTGAATTTGTTTTTGTTGGCCTTAGGACTCTGTGCACTTAACCACTGCTAACCAGTGCTTAAGTGCTTGCACTCTCTACTCTAAACATGGTGGAATTAACTTATACTTAATTGGCATATTTAATTTACTTATAAGTCCCTAGTAAAGTGCACTGAGGGGGTATTCACAAGAACGTGTGCTAGACATCACCAAAAAATGCTAACACAACTTTACACATCACAGCCTATCGCGGTAAAATAACCTGTGTCAACATGGAATTCACAACACGGCGGTACCATGTGATAGTCTGCCAAAACCGCAGCCAATGTCCGCGATACAACCACCTCGACGGAGATAAAAACACAGACCACAACACAAAAGCAGGGATAAGCACCGCCAGGCCCAGGACAAACACGGCAGGCGGGATTAAGCACAGCAAAAGCCTGAAAAAGAAAGACAAACCAAACAGAAAACAACAGCCAAGCACAATGGAGGCAACCCGAGCCAGCAGACAACCCACCAAGCCCCATTGGCAACAAAAAATTGTACATGGCAGGCCATCTTGGACAAGGTGAATGCAGCCTGTGAACGGAGGAGGATAATGGAAGAAAACCAGAACATCCGGAATGATGCGAAAGGCACAAACAAGCAGAAACCCGCCAACAACAAGAAGGCAGCAATGCACACCGGAGGTGGGAGTCCCTCCCCACATCCGGAGCTGGATGACATGGAGGAAATGGTGGCCACCACATCAGTCTGGAGATGGTGGCAGGACTCGGGGACCGGAAACTGCCCAAAACAACAGACACAACAGAAACAAGGAGTGGAACCAGCAGGGAGTAGGGGGACGGGGGGAGATGGGCACAATGGCACACATGCCCAATTAAGCACAGCACAATGGCAGACAAACCATGCCCAAGCGTAACTGCACCAACCAGGAGCACAAGTCACACAACTCGGCAATATCACACCACTGAACAAGCACAGAAGTGAAAACCACACTGCCTGAAAGGGAGAAGGGTGAGCCAAATCAGAGCTGAAGGGACATCTCACACACAATGCAGCACACACACATAGGAAGCAGAGCACTCCAACATTGAACACAATGTGGTACAAACACCAACATTTGCACAACTGAACACAGAACACAAGTGCACCTGCTTGTGGCCAGTAAACGGCCATATGCATCTGGCTAAGGACGAAACAGGGACATAATAATGCACAAGTACAAACCCACAGTTGGAGACAAGTAAATGTGTGGAAACTTTATCAAAAAGTGTGTGTCAGTACAGCCAACGGAACGTAGGAAAGCGCCCATGTCCACCTAGGGGGAGTCCATCACCAACACATGTCTGTGCCAACCCGCGTTAGTTGTCCGCACCTAGATCATAAATCCAGGCCAATGCAGCCATATCCACTGCCGTTTTGGAACATGTGACCAGATTCCCACATGCAACCAGGCATCGGGACATGTGCAATGGGTCACATCCAGCTGTGGCTGCAGGTACCTTGTCACTCTTCCATGAACACGAGTGCAGTTGAGTAGGCCAACATCTCCAATGATCGTTGTCCGCCACATCTGACATGTCGTCGACATAATCTATCAGCTGACCAGGACACATGTGTTGACTCAACCACTGGACCCAATGTGCACCAAAGCCCAATCGGGTAGTGGCTCAATGTGCTCACTGCACACGATGACTCGTGCAATCCCCCAGGTCTAGTTTAAAGCCTGCATGCCAAACATCCATGCATGCCATACACGGGCATCACAGTGACACTCCTGGTCGTGGGCCAACAGGGGGTGCACACACACGTCGTAATCCAGGTCAGCTACTGTTACATTGGAGAGGCAGACATCCATGGACCACTCGAATATGCACGAGCGACAATGCAGCACAGGCTGAACGCATGTGACGTCTGCAAGGCGGAAGCTAAGCCGGTAACTGATCCGCAGCACTGCCAATGGCAGTGCCCCCAGTACATGCAGCATACGTGCACGGTATAGGTCCACGTGACTGGAGTCAAGCATGGGTCCGGGATGGTCTGCCATTGCGTCAGTGGCTCTGTTTGAAGCGGCACTGGCTTGCCCTGCGCCAGTCCTGTGGATGAAATGGCACAGCTCGGTGCAAAGAGCAGTGTCTGTGTGCAACGGGTGCAGGCCTGGGGTGGGGTGGGAGTATGTGTGAAGGCCATTTCACGCACGCTAACCATGACCAAGGACTTCTGCATGTGGGATGTGTACACGTTGGTATCACGTCGGGCAGTGCGTAGAGTGGGAGTCGCAAGCAAATGCTATCGTATCTGTCAGGGGATGCTGGTCACATGCAAGTTCCTGCTCGGAGCTGCAGATGTGCTACCACCTGATAGGTCAGACAAAGGACCTTTCATTCCTACAGTAACTTCACCATCTGCATGCATACAGGAGATGTACAGAGGCCTGTCGTGGGTGTGGTGGGATGTCTGCAACCCTGGGAATCATGGATGATATGCCCAGCACGTGGCACATGAGCAGCCTCACTGTGTGTCACGTTGCCACACAGCTGCTCCTCCCTCCCACGTTCCCACACACTTGTGTGCGCTGCATGGTTGCATCACATGCACTCCTACGGCACGCCATTGTAATGCCTGTCCGCGCATGTCCAGCGGCATGCCAACAACACCGTGACACTGGCCTTTGAAGGTGTGCGGCCACATAAGTGTAGGCCAATGGTCCGGACAGGGCGAACACAGGTGTACAGCCCATGGCTGGCTGTGATCGCACTGCAAATGAGTCCAGGCAACTGACTCATTCATCTGCAGGACTGATACACCTAACACTTGGCATGCATGTGCCAAGACTCCAAGCGGTCTTGCGCTCCTACATGTCCCCGTACGTGGTTGCCCGCCCTCCTAATGCATGCCACATTGCAACATCGACTACTGTGGCCCTGGTGGCGACAACACCCCATCACAGAGACACACTTACCGCACTTCCTGCCCAAGGCCAGGTCCGAGCCACGCCCTGCTCCCCCTGCCGAATCAGCACACCCTTGCGATGACCTGACGTATGCCGGACCAGCACACACTGCTTGTGCATGCAGGGGGGTGCGTGCGGGGCTACATGTCCAGGGTCACAGCCAACGCTGAGGTGACATGGTAATGTCTGCTGAAGACAGCACACTGTAATGTTGCAGGGCCCGTGCCCATCATGCTGACACAATGACCACATGGACACACTTGCTCAGATGGTGTGAATGGCTACGGGCACGTGCGCACGGCCACATTTATTAGAAGGCACACATACCGAGTGGCACCTGTGTTGGATTTGTGTGGGGTGTGTGCACACCAGCTGCAAGGGCTGTCTGGTGCAGTTAGAAATCGACAACAGTGTACATCGTAAAGGACACAACCATTCAAACATAAAGGCCCCATGACTCATTGCGCACAGAGTTAGTGGCACCATTGCTGTTAGGGGATGCCACCTGCGATGAGGCGTTTCCAATGGTGTGTACTCCTCCACATCTTACCCAAGACACAGTTCCACATGTGTGACCTAATGGACCACATTGTAGGCCTGAGGCAGCGGTCAGCCCAGGCAATTCACCGAGTGTCGCCGGCTTAGGTTGGATGGCCCCGCCGGCCTGCGTAGTTCAGGTTCAATGGCCCCACGGGACGCGGACTTGGGGTGAACAAGGTTGATGGCACCAGGTCAGTTGTTGATAGTGCTCGATCACCTCTGTGACTCTGATCTGGCTTTTGTCTGGACTGACCTGCATCTTCCTCTTACTCCTCTCCGTTTGTTCACTGGTGTGCCATTCATGATTCGCGACTTGTACTGGATGTGGGACCTACTGGTCTGCAGGGTATGCCTAAGCCCTCATCCACCTGTTGCCGGTTTGCGTTAAACAGGGTTAGTGGCACCACGTGTCGCCGGCTTGCATTGAACAGGGTTAGTGGCAACACGTGGCGCCGGCTTGCGTTGAACAGGGTTAGTGGCACCACATGTCGCAGGCCTGCAATATGTAATTATACCTCACTGATCGAAGGGAGTGTGGAGCTGTGGCCACTGCCACGGCTTTGGGGTCACTGCTCTCAGGACTCAGGACACAGTTCCACATGTGGGACCTACTGGGCCGAAGGGGACGCTGGTGGAGTATGTCAACGAGAAAGGAGCAATGTAGGCCAGCGTCGGGGGGCCAGCGATGGTCTGCGGGTTGCCGCGGGACTGGTGCTTGGAGCTTACACCGGCACATGGTGGGCCCTCTTTGACACACACAATGTAGGCAGGTGAGCGGAGCCTCGTTGGTGCGCTGGGGCAGGCATGACGGGTCTGGGGACCAGCGGCCCGGGGTGCAGCAGGCGCACAGGGACACAGGCCCCACCGCACTCGGTGCAGGACTCGTGGCGGGCTGAGAGGCATCGCCCTGGCATGCGCGTTGTCCATTCTGAATGAGAACCATGACCAGTGCAACGGGCTTTTTGTTCACACCGCTACGCAGGCCTGGCGTACGCAGGTCCAACCCACTACACATGTGCATGCAGGAGCAGAAGTAACGTGTGACATTTCCGCGTTCTGCCCCACAGCCTGCGGGGACATGGTAGTGTCCACTGGCCACTACACTCCACGCACCAGCAGTTGATCTCCACATTCCCATTTCCGTGGTTTGCACTCTGTGGTCTGTCCGGCACCTCCATGCCACACCTGGCATTGGGTAGGTTCACATTCCTTAGTCACTTGCCACTCTCGCACATGCCTGCTCCATGCCTCTCCTCACATCCTGCTATTTTGTGTCTGTGGTGCCATGCCGTGGCTGGGTTGTGGGCATGGCAAGGCTGGATTCCCAATGGAGTCGTGTTGTCGTGTTTGGTCGTTTGGCATATTGTGTGTCATGTTGAATGTAGTTGTGCTGCGTGCCCATTGGCAGTGTCGTGAGTTGCATGACTGTGGGCTGGAGGTGTGTGGTGTGTTTATTTTGGACTTACCAACGGGCACTGCATTTACATGTGTGCCATCCTGGGAGGGCAGGGTGATGATGGACTGTCGGGAGATGTGAGTTTCATGCACTCTGCCTGGGGAGTTGGCCACAACATTGTTGAGGAGTCCCGGGCGGTCCACTATTGCCTGCCATTCATGGTATGTGTTTGCTTTCTGTTGTGGTGGTTGTGTGCAGTGTGGGCAGGGGGCACGAGGGGTACATGTGTGCAGTTGATTGTCCCTGTCACGTGAGAGAATCAAGCTATGGCGTAGGGGCCTTGCTTGGTCTCCAGTTGCTCCTGCGCAGTGTGGGTGACGTGGGAGTGCTGGGGAACCAGGACAGGTGTGATGACCTTGGATGGGGCTGGCTGTGTGACTTCTCCAACTCTGGCAGTTGTGGGTTGGATGGTACCAGAGGACAGCATGTGCTGCGCAGCCGGCAGCTTTGTCTGCGGAGGGATGTTGGTTGTCTGCTGGGTTGGTACCATCAGCAGGTGGGGGATCTGGTTCAGGATGCGGGGGATGGTTGTCCTTTTGGGCCTGTAGTGGGCAATGTCCTCCTCTGGTGTTGGGTCTGGGCGGCAGGTGCGTTTCAGGTGGGTCCGCTGTCTTTGTGTATGCTGCCTCTGTGCTGATCCCGGGGGGGGCGCGGGATGGGTCCTGGGGGTGGTGGCGGGCCTAGGGTGGTTGCGGTGGGTGTTGTGGCCCTCATGGGCATCCGCATTGCATGATCTTTGTCTCCATGGCATTTGTGGGTCTTCCGGTGTGGCTCTTGGCTGGGCTCCCTTTTATGCTGCAGGTAGTCATCCTGCTTAACACCATCAAAAGGCAGATGTTAATTCTCTGCTGCTACCGCGGCTTATTGCCTGTTTTTGATTCGCATCGCAGATCTGGGAGTTCGTATTGAAATGGTGTTGTGGTTTTTTCGTGTGTTTTTGTTCTGGAACGCCTACGCTGCATCTCATTATGGTTAGTTGGTGGTGTCCACCATGGAGATAAATTTTGGGCAGTTATCGCGGGAATACTGGCGATGTCTGCAGTTTGTACCAGCTTGTGACTGGGGTGTTAAATCTATCTCCACTTTTGATGCGTTAAGGTGGTGATAAATCGGAGATAAGTCCTTGTGAATATCCCCCTATGTGAGCTCAGGGCCTGTAAATCAAAAGCAAAGCTACTAGTGGGCCTTCCATGAAGAACAAACAGTTCTCTGGGTCTCACTTCAAAATCATCACATCATCATAAAAGAATATTGCAACATATCCGGGCGATTACTAATAATGATTCAAGCTCCCTGGTAGCCAGGCATTTCCCCACCACTCATAATAGCAATCCCAAACAACTAACCTATTATGCCATTGAAGCTATCCCTATAACTAAAAGAGGGGGTGATAGGGAAGCCAAACTAAGACGCCTGGAAACAAGTTATGTAGTTGAATTTGATTCTAAGTACCCAGGAGGGCTTAATACCACTGACGACCTGCACACATTTATTTAAATGTCACTTTTTACAAATAATACTTTTTAAAAAAAATAATATCACATTTTTGAAAGTATATATTTGTAATAATATCTTGTTATATCTGTTTTGGATAAGTTATGATTTTTCTGCTTCTAATAATGGACAAATCAAAGATGGTCACAACCTCAAGAGTTACTCGCTGACTTTCTTTTAGCGCTTTTATATGGTGTTTTATTGATATTTATATTCATATTTATACTCATTTATGTAGGTTTTAGACATTGGTCTACAATATATAGTTACCAGGTATATTATATTTCTTACCATGAATTTATTTATCTATATGCCTCTATATTCTAGTGTACTTATGGATATGATGTATCAAGTCATGAAACACCAATTTTTGCTGCTATGCCAAATTATCTGGCTCGCACCTTAACTCTGCATCTTTGCACATTTGAAGCGTTTTTGCACATTTAGGTTAATGTGATTTATTATAACAGTACTTATGGATATGATGTATCAAGTTCTCAAACAGCAATCTTTGATGCTATGTTACAACATCTGTCTCACACTTTAATTCGGCATCTTTGCACATCCAAAGCATTATTTGCACGTTCTAGTTACGGTGAGGTATTAGAACAGCATATGTCAACCTTACCTTTACACTTTTAAAATTTCTCGAATATTTAGTCCTGTACTGTTCAATATTCTTTTGACATTCGATACAAAAAGTACTATAGCACATTGTCACTTTATAAATTCAAAGAGGTAAGGGATCAGATTTCGGTGGATCAGGAACTATGTGGCCAACGCATCTAGATATTAGGTCAGTAATATGATTAGTTCTTACTTTTCTAAAAATTTCCTGATCTATACGATAGTTGTTTGTAGTTCCCTACACAAATATTTTGATAGTGACGATTTATATCAGTACATTTAATTATATTCACTATTTTATCAATATTATGTATTTCATTTCCACATCCATAGGGGAAGGCACTTTTTTACATCACTATTTCTTTTTAATTAAATGTTTTTTAACCTTGGATCAGATAGAGATTTAGTTTAGCCATGCATTTATGCAGTGGATTATAATGAATTCTGTCTGACATTATTTACAATAGGCATTTATGCCAACGATATTTTGTATAAATACTAATATATTTTACAGGTATAAGTCACATTTAAAATGTATATAATGTCATCTGTATTTTTGAAAGCATTTATACAATGAAATCTGTCTTTCATTTCCACGGTTAATTATTTGCACTAGCACTTTAAAAAGCGGTGTCAATTGCTAAGCTATGTCATGTGATCAAGGCCGCTTGTTCGGCCCAAACGCGTAATGGCAGACTTTGGCAAATAAAAATATTTGCACTCACTTGGGTCCACGCTAGTTTTTTTCTCTCCATAAACTGGAGTGCTACAGTGAGGTGTGGTTATATTTGAATTACTGCACCTGTGAGGCCTGCATTGTAAATATATAATTTAGTAGCTTTTGTACAGAACAATAAAGTATGTCAGGGCGGATAACTCTGCTCAGCCAATCAAGTTTGCAGAGTTTTAAAAGTCTGCACTCTGTTTGGAGTGCAAAGTTTTCCAATACTCCCAAATCACAGCGGAGCGGAGTTAGACTTACCTTCCTTCAGCCATAACAGTGTCCTGCTTGCTCCTGCTGGTGCCTGTGGCTCCACTTGCCTTTTCTGCGCTGCTCCGGTTCAACTAAAATTATTAGGAAGAACTGCAGTGAGCATGGCGCACTGCGTTAAGGCATGCCTGACCCTATCAAATCTCATGATAGGGTCAGGAATGCCTTCATGCAGTATCCCATGCAGACTGCAGTTCTTACTGGTCATTTTAATTGAACCAGAGCAGCACAGTGGAAGGCGAATGGAGCTACAGCAGCAGGAGCAGGCAGCACACCGATTTGGGAGGAAATGATAGGTCTCCCAGCCTACAGGCTTTACTACGCGGGAGGGGGGTAGGAGTTTAGTGGGAGGGGAAGCTGAAGGGGGAGTGGGTGGGGTGCGGGGGTTTACCAGTAGTGCGGGCAAAGGGTTTAGCAGGGGAGGTGCAGGGCAAACGGGGGCAATGAGTGAGTCCGCCAGCCAAGAAACTCCGTGAAATTTCACAGAGTTTTCTAGTAATTCTGTGAAATTCCACAGAGTACTACTACGCAAACTCAGCCTACCCTTACAATAATGTTGTAATAGTGTGATGATCAAACAATGATACGTGCTCTTATCTCATGAAGATTTTTAAGTGAGACCCACAGAACTGTTTGCTCTTTATGTCAGATTGGCAAGGATCCGTTGAAATGGAAAATGTGGTTTGACCCTGTTTTTACTAGTGGGCCTGCACAACTGATTGTGCCACCAACTTAAGTAGTCCTTTAAACATGTCTCCCGCCTTCCATGCAGAGCCTGCGTGTGCAGTTTAACTGCCATGTTGATGTTAGCAAACACACAAAAATTATTGACTGAGTGCTGAAACTTTTCAGACACCGACCTCCAGTCAAGAGTTCTGGATTAAATCCATTGTTCTTTTGATCACCATGCCAGCCCAGTTTAGACCCAGCAAATGCAAATCAGTCTTGCCCTGCTCCTCATGGGAACAGTCAAGCCGAACTGCCGGAGTGCTGAAGCTTTTCAAAGACTTACCCTCAGTCAAGGAATCTGGGCTAAATCCATTGTTCTTTTGGTCATAATGCCTTCCCAGTTTGGACCCAGCCATATCCAAATCAGTCTTGACCCTGCTCTCCATGGGAACAGTCCAGCCCGAACTGCCAGGCCATTTCCTCCATGGACTGGGTACAAGCATCCTGGGACTGGTTTCGGGGTATCACCTCTCATCAGCCAGGCTAGCTTGACTCCATTGGCACAGTGAGCACAGAACTCACATCTGTGCATATCCTTCCCAATCAGAGCAACTATAGCAACACAAAACGATGATGGACGGAATGCTGAACATTGTCAACCATTCAGCCCCAGTCACAGCTCTAGGTTTAATTTAGCGCTTTTTTGCTCACCATACCACTCAGTTTGGACCCAGCCATATGCATGGTGAGCAAAAACACGATGGATATGACCCAGATCTGTGACTAGGGTTGAATGTTGGACAATCGTCACCCCTGGCGTAGGCCCTGGACAGCCCAGAGCACAGGGTGCAATGTATTTGAAAAATTGGGCATGTACATTTTAGTTTTACATGTCCTGGTAGTGAAAAACTCTAAAATCCGTTTTTCACTGCTGCAAGGCCTATCTCTCCTATAGGATAACATTGGGAAAACCTTCTTATATTTTATAAAAGTAATTTCCAAATGGGAAGATATAACTCTGTTGGATTGCTGATCTATAAGGAACTGCCGACCGGCTGTCTGCTGCCCTCTGCTGATCTGGACCTGCGACTCCTTCTTGAACTTAGGACCCCAGAGTGACTCAGAGTACTGAGGTCTGCTGGCCTCCTGATTTGAGCCTTAGGGACATAACAGGCCCCCCACAGCTCCTGGACCCGTCTTCGGTGAGTTCCCAGCCCCTACCGGGAGCCTCTCAGGTCCTGGGCTCTTGATGTGGCTCTTGAGCTCTTAAATTCAAGCTTTTGGGCTCTTCGCAACCAGGAACAGACCCATTTGTACCAGAACCACATGGCGGACACAAAAAATTAGAGCGAGACGCTGTAAGTTCGTCCCTTTGCACAGTAAGCATTGATCATCCCTGTAGACTGCCAGCCCGAAGCACCAGCCCACCCATCATCGATGCCCAGTCTGCTCCTTGAGCTATGGCGACGACAGTCAACGATGCTCTCCTTGTACCCAGTGATATTCTTCCACATGAACAGGACTCTTGACACAAAAATTGATAAGGTAAATCTTTAGCTGGAATAATCTGGGACGGTATCCAACCTGCACTCCATGGCAGTTGGCTTGAGTTTTGGAATTTGACCTGGTTCCAGCATGTCCATATATCCCCGCTTCATGCCTTTATTCGCTATTTTACAGTTTATTCTCAAGATTCATTACTCTCGTTCTACTGCTTGGATTTTTGTCATTTTGGTCTTGTTATATTTATTAAATTGTGCTCTGTATTTCTAACCTGTTGTGGGATCTTTTTCAGTGGTGGTTTTCACTATTTCACTGTTTGAAGTGTTGCGAAACTGCTTTACACAAGCCTGACTGTTCTGTGCCAAGCTACCAGGTGGCTGATCACAGGCTAATTTGTGGTTGCTGCTTGACCAGTGCTCACACCCCAGTCAACCAGTTGTTCCAGCTACATTATACCCCCTAAACACAGATTAGCAATGGCCTGGTGATACACATGCAAAGGTATTCAGCTTCAACTTTTGGTGCAAATATTCCTTTCACACACAAAGGTTTAAGTTGCCATTGCAACTGCTTTCAGGCTATCTAACATAATATTGAGGACATACATATTGTGTGCCCATAATATTGTGCCAAAAATATAGAGGACAAGAATATTAGGAAGTTAAGTGCAGATAGATAAGTACAGATTTACTATTCTCAACTCTACATCTCTGCAGCGCGAAGATATATATCAATAGAGTACATATATGTGGCGTTAAGCATAGTAAAACTTTGCTCACTCATTGAAATTTACCTTCCCGCAATCCTTATCCCCAATATTGTCACCACAATCTTTTGGCCACATGATATTTTGACTCTGATATTTTGGTCACTCACCTTGCTGCCAGCATTGCACAAGCCCTTAAGCTAATCAATAGCAAAACTGGACCTTTACGTCTACCAGGATTTACTGAGTACATTTACACACAATAGAAGCCCATCAATTCCCTCAGGGCCTGATTCACAAAGGCAGTCTCACAATTTGTGTAAATGTAATATTTATTTTGGTATTCACAAACTACAAGCTTAATTTTAATAATGGTAATTTTACGACTGGGGAGACTCCGCACTTGTGGCGAAGATCCGCACATAAAAAGGCAGGCCTGCCCTATCTTTTTATGTTTGGAGTTCTCCGCTCCGACTGCAGATTCTCTTCAGTCGTAAAATTACTATTGGCAAAATTAAACTAGTATTTTGTGAATACCAACAAATAGAAAATGTACACAAAAGTGTAAGTTTACCTTTGCGAATCAGACCCTCGGTGTTTTAGAACTAACGTCAACCTTGTCCTTGATGGAAGCTAGCAATGTTTTCCTTGACTTCGAGGACGCCAAATATTTCTTTTTTTGCCAATGTGTCACGTAGAACTTAAAAAAAGGTTTTTGTAGAAAAGGGCTTGCCCAGGTCCTTCAGAGGATCTATGACTAATTCAACCATGTGCATGTGTATTTTAGTAACGAATGGACCCTGACTAAGGGTGACGTTGTCTACACTAACTTCCTTAGCAATTTCCTCAAAACGTTACTACACTAGGGTGCAATACCTGCTCAGACTATGTGGTGGATGAGTAATGCAGGACTCTGTACCTTTCACCCAGTGAGTTGTGCTGGGCAACCAGACAGCCTTCTGCTATAAGTAAATGTCAGAAAGAAGCTGGGGCATGGCTTGGCAGCACTCTTCTTTTGCATTGCTTTTTGGAAATTAAAAGTGACACTGGTATGTACAATACAAGCACGTTACAGCACAGAACACTAGACTGAAAGAATCCAAAGAGGGAGGGGCAGGCCTGAAATAATTCATCCCAGTCTACAACTCTATATAATAAGCAGATGGTATATTAGCCGAAGACATTTTGAGAACCAGGCTGAAAGACATACCCAAATTGAAGAACTGTGACATCAGTTAATGATTGGTAGTTATGCAGGCTAGTCTTTGCCACTTACTCAATATGTTAGAAGTAGCTAGCAGTAAGAATTGACTGTCAGTGGTTCTTTTGTCTAGTCTTTACTCCACTTCCTGTCTCTTTATTTCTCTCTCGTGGGTTCTATTTCAATAAGGCTTTCCTCCTTTTGTCACTGTCTTGCTATATTTCGCCTCCCCTCCTTTTCCACCTTTCTCTCCCTTGCTCATTGCTTGACTGAATACCATAATTATATACATCGACTCTCATAAATATTGTTTTCTAAATATCGTTTATGAACCTATTGTCCAATTAAGTATAGATTGTATGTGATTAACTACAACAGGACAATATTTTTACAAACAATATTTAGGGTACAATATTTGCGTCAGAAAATATTTTGACTACGATAGTATAATACCACACCCTTTTACACTGAGCCAAACTCTGATGATGAAAAATAAGTCCCAGACTCAAAAATGAGTGCCAGGGTCCACTACCTGCAATCACAGGAACAAAATGAGCATTATTCATAGGATGTTCACTCCTCACTCAACCAGAGCAACCACAAGAAATGCTTGATGCACATCAGTAGGGGAAAGCGGAGAAACATTAAATGTTGTATCCTTGACAGTATCTGTTCTGTAGATGGCTGCCTCTAATACACATCTTTTGGTGTCCATGGTCCAGTACCATACCAGTAGCACATGTGCACAGTAAGGAAATGCATTATACAAATATGGTCTATTTGAAACATGGAGACAGATTCACACTAGAAATCAATGTGCCATATGGTCTATTTGAAACATGGAGACAGATTCACACTAGAAATCAATGTGCCTGGACATCAAGGACCAGATCACAAAATATTTTTGGGTGGCCGTATTTCATACCTGGTGGTAAGGCAAGGTGATGCTTGCTACATACAACTTTTACCACCAAAGTATGAAAATAGGATTCTGTAGGTGGTAATGTGTGACAAGAACACTGGTGTACATTTGTTGTGTGACATTTGCTGTGGTGGTGATGTGCTGCACTGCTCATTGTGCTATTGTGTTTTTGTACAGTATGAATTGTGATGCAATTTTGTTGTGTTGTGCTGCAGTTGTTGTGTTGCATTCTTTTTTATTTAAATTGTGTTATTATGTTACTTTTCATAATTTACTTTAGACATGTCAACAAATACTTCTAGTTTTCCAGACAAAACCATTACACACTTGAAAGTTCCTGTGACTAGCAACCACTTAGTACTGTTTAAGGTGGTAAAATAGCACTGCTCCAGCTCTTCAACTGCTTAAGATAGCTCTGCCTAAACTTGTGGCCGTGACTGTATTTTAGCCTAGCGCCCAGTGCTCACTTTATGTGTTCACATGCTGGAAATGCTCCTGAACCTGGAAGAATGGCTTTTCATTGCTCAGCACAAGTGCTTCCAAAAACTTTGCACCCTGAATATCGAACCCACAGTATCAGTGGGACACAATATCGAGGGCAAAACATCACACAAAAATCTTGACAGGTAAGTCTAGATTTTTAATATCCAACTCCACATATATTAGCATCTTGAAGGCATAGTAAAGGAATAGTAAATCTATACTTCCCAATATGCACTTATGATATTTAGTCTGTCGATACTCTCACCTCGATATTATTGAACTCAATATTGTTGATGTTGTCATTCAGGATTGCTACCCCTCTCAAAATATTAAAGAAAAAACTGATTTGTATATCTAGAGACCTGAAGGCTCCGCGAACCCTCCTGATCTCGTGCTGAGATCTGATAGGCTGCCAACACTTCAAACAAGAGGTGTTGGCAGCCATTATATGACTCGGCTTCAGGAAATTAAAGAAAAGGGGAAAGGTAGGAATCCCGTGAAACCAAAGCCCTGGTCCTGTGGTCCCTCTGAGACCCCAGCAGGGAAAAGCAGTGTTTTTTTTTATTTTTCAAAGGAATCGCGGCCAAAACCGCAACTCCTGCGGAAAAATTAATATAAAATAAGTGCGGGCTCCCACACTTGTTTTGAAAAGAGCCCCCGGCTGGACCAGGTCCTGGGGTGCTCATGGCCCCCTCCTAAGGCTGCTTGTGCCCTGGTGACCAACACCTCCCTGGGGCTTTTCTTCTAAAAATGGAGGGGGATGTGCTCAGACCCCCTCCTCTGCTTCAGAGAAGTTCCAGGGACCACCATACACTGGATCTTTATGCTTAATAATGGAGAGGTCTTCGTGGATCCAACTCCTGGGCTTCCTGGAAGCCACAGCGACCACCACCTCCCTGGGGCAAAAAAAGAAAAAGATTGCAGGTGTCATGCGGACTGTCTGAGCCCGGGGGACCACTGCCTCCCTTATAAAATATATAATCTTGGGAAGGGGGGTCGATCAACTCAAAGAGACTAGTCATGGTAAACCATAGACTCAGGTTTCTAGTTAAAGTTTAGTTTAACAAAACTTTCAAATAAATGTCATCACATTATTAGTAAACATTTCTCGCCTAAAGAGAACAGGATAGTCTCTAATTAGTTTGAGCTTGCCATATAGTGACAAAGGGCTCAGGAAAGTTCAGCCAGGACATGAGCCACGATAGCCTATAGGCAGTGTCCCATCTCGGAATACTCCAAGTATGGGGCACACAGCGTATGCGTCAGTCCAAGGGAAGGAGCAAGCAGAGTCTGAAAAAGGAATGAGCATGAATGAAGTCAGCAAAAGAGTTCCCAAAGGAAATAAGCAAGAAAATCAAAAGCAGTCTCCCCCTCCATTCATCAAATCAAGGTACAATATAGTTCTCTAGTTCCGGGGTGACATCTCCTTGGTCGCTTCATTTTGTCAGACAACTCAGTCCATTGGTCAGTTCGTATTGGATGATTGTCATGGGGCATAAAAGAAGAAACATATTGTAGAAAGAGGCGGTACGAATCACGTAATTTGTGGAGGGATGCATGGATGGTTGTAAATTGCTCTTTTGCATTGTGGCTTGTACTACAGCCCTTTTCTAGGACCTCAGCACAAGCCGTAATGCAAAAGAGTAGTTTTCCGACCATCTGCATGGCCGTCCAATGTAATTAGGCAGGTGTAACCACCGACATGTAGTCGGTCGGACACCTGCCTGATACAATGGCGGTGGATGCTCCATCGTAATGAGGCTCTAAATGTCTTATACTATGAATAACAAGGTAAAAACAAGAAAATCACCAACATGATTATTTATGTAAATACATTTAGATCTAAACATAACCTTTTCATACAGCATGTGCAGAAAAGGAAGATGCAGCACCTTCCTTCTGTGCTCCAAATCCTTTCAGAAAACAAAGCTGAACCTGATATCCTGGACATTGAGAAATATAGTAGCCTTCTGATGAGGCTTAGGCTAGGGTTTAATGATGGATTTAGTGATTTTGAGCAACTGAAGCCCTGTGTGATGTTTACTTCAAACCCCTTTATAGAAGTGAATGTTAGTGACATTTCTGAAACAATTAGTGTGGTGCTTAACCTTGACTTTGCCACTGTGGATATGAAGAATGTCACTCTTCGATATGATATTCCATTGAAAGCAAGGCAACCTGACATTCATTTTTGGAGTCTTGTTGATGCTGACAAGTACAAGAACATCCACATAGCTGTGATGAAACTTGTTTCCCTGTTTGGCTCCACTTATCTTTATGAATTAGCCATATTTGATATGAACTTTGTAAAATCAAAGTTTTGAACATGTCTGACTGATGAACATGTGAATGACTGCATCTGAGTTGCCCTTTCAGGCTATACCCCAAATTACATACGATTGGTAGATGCCAGGTAGAGTCAAGTTTCTCACTAATATGGTAGAGATGTTTGATTTAAGCATCTTTCGAAGTTTTTTTTATTGGTTGCACTGACAAGAACAAAGCAGTGTTTACTGACACCAAGATAAAAAGTAGCTGGAGAGAAGAGTAAGTAAGTAAGTAAATTTTTATTTGCATAGTTAATTAAAACCATTACAATTTATAAAAAATATATATATATTCAATAAAACATTTGTCAAGTACATGCATAAAACTTGTTCCTTCATAATGCTTATGTCTTAAAACCATGCCGATAAACCTTGCTAGTTTTGAACAACTATACCAGCATAATGACTTATCAAGTTTTCCTCCTTAAATTAAAAATTTAAATTTGTCTTGAAAGATGCCTTGCACATTGGCTTATGCTTTTTCTGGCTAGGTTCTTGGTATTTCTGGAGAGAAGAACATTCAGCCTTTTTCAGTTGAACAAGAACAAAGCAATGCTTACTGCCACCAAGAGAAATGTATCGGAAGAGAGAATCTTCAACATCTGTCAAAGTTTTTGTATTAGTTGCACAAGAACAAAGCAATGCTTACTGACACTAAGGCAAAAGTGATGGAAGTGATAAGAATATAAGTGCCAACATGACTGGTGCCATAAAAACGTTAGTCAAAATCTAACCTTTTCAAAGAATGAAGAGTAGAGGACAGACATAACACTTCCCTTCTAGCACAAAAAGCTGCATAAAACTTATCTGAAGTTAAGCTCATCTGGACTGTGACAAACAGTGATTTCGTCAGAGCTTCAATAGAAGAGGAACACCCATTTGAATCCACATATCAATGATTCAGCAAAGCTTTGCAGCGGTCTCACTGCCACAGAATGTGACTACTAATGACTTCACATATTGAAGATAAGATTGATTTTCTTACGTTTATTTTTTATTTGACCTGCATTATTATTGTATGGCAGTTATTAAATGAAAGTGTTGAAGCACAGTGGCAACAAATCTGACGTTATTTTTCTCATTGTTTTTAGCTAGGGCAATTTCAGTATTTGGTTCATATATAGTATCTGGCTCCATGGAAATTAGGCTTAAAGTCAACAAAGCTGGGCATGGGTGTCTCTGAGAATAATGTGTCAATTGCTCGTCCTTTCGTAGCCCACAATTATTTTCAGCAATGAAAGCAAACTGTTTTGTGAGGTGGCAAACCACCACAGGTGGCCCTTCTAAGATTTGCAAAAGCAAACCTGGGTCAGTGGAATCGATGCTATCTGAAACTCTGACACAGGAATGCGGCCCATATGTAATTTTTAAATGTGTGTAGGCCCGAGGCGCTGTTGGGCTAGATAAAATATATATTTTTTGACCCAAAGGTTTTTTGTTTGACTAAGGATAAGTATAAAGCAATTATGAGAGGT
The DNA here is from genome assembly GCF_964204655.1 of Triturus cristatus. Taxonomy (NCBI): domain Eukaryota; kingdom Metazoa; phylum Chordata; class Amphibia; order Caudata; family Salamandridae; genus Triturus; species Triturus cristatus. The sequence continues at coordinate 719,669,803 of NC_140594.1, read as the reverse complement.
TGCCTGCTGAAAAAACATAACTGTTTTAACCTGGCTGGGTCTTAGCCCTTTCCAAACAAAATGGGCTTACGACTTTTTTGAGGTAGGCAATTCTCACTTCACCCTCGCAACCCCATGGTTCATCATATGGGCCTGAGACTCCTTTGCACCCAGCCTTTGCCTAATTTCCTGGCAATTGGACCTCAAATATCATGTTGTGAATTGAGAAGCCATATGCATGATAAAAAAAGTGCTACGGAGAAGCCAAGAAAGCAACTGCAGAAAAATATGAAACATACCTTAATTGGAGTGCCTCCATAAGTAGATTTCCTTCTGGGAAGTGAAAAATATGCTGATGGGTACATGTATCACTTTTTTCCACTTCGTTATGGGCAAGGCGTTGGTTTTGTTGTAAGAGATTGCTCATTTCCCCACTTCCTCTTTCTTTGATTGCTTAAAAAGAGAGCATTGTGGTTCCTGGGAGAAGCCACGCTGCCCTCTGCACAGTCAGACGCAACCCTGCAGGAACGGTTCTCTGACCAAGAAGCAGACAGGGGCAGAAATCCTTCTTGAATGATGTCTGGAACCAGCACTGTGCTGCGCATTGCATTGCTCCTTGCCGTCTGTGCTGTGGTTCTGGTATCAAGTGGTGAGTACTGAGCACTTTCTGGCAGGCACTGGGGATGTGTGTGTGGGGGGGGCATGCAAAATGCAAATGAATTGCAGAATTCATGTCTAATCGTAAATATTCCCCACTGGTCAATGGTCCCCTTCATTAAGATTATAGGACACGAATCCAAATGGAAATAATACTGTAGGGCAAGTTGTGTGGGTTGGTGAGTGTTCTTTGGACCCTATGTGGGATTCTGAATCAACAGTAACTGATTATTTCATTGGCTTGCTACGTGTGACAGTTTTCATTTTAACCATTTTTATGGGAATAAACGAAGGAGTTCCACATATTCCATTTGAGTTTATGGACAAGGTGTGTTACCTGGGTTTTCAAAATGTCTTCTAAACGGATGGTGTATGATCAAGTGGGTAAATAATGTGGCTGAGAAAGAGAGATATGAGAAAGTATGTAGCCTGATCGGAGGTGTACTCGGAGAGTAGAATTTCTGGGTTAACAATAAGTTACTCGTTTTGGAAAAATGGCAGTGCCAAAATAGGTACATATCAAAATAACTTCTTAAAAAATTGAGGGAGACAGGATAAGGTAAGTAGCCACAAATATTCTCGACAGGAGTTAAGCACAGTAAATTATGTTCCCTGAAGGGGCATCTTCTCTACCTGTGTACCTGCACCAATACGACCTTTGTGGCATAGCCATGAAAAGGATTTTTTCAGTATGGTTTTTCAGTGCTATTTAAACAAAACAATAGAATTAAACAACTATAATAATTCCATTCGATGTTCCTATTCATTTTATTTCATATATTCTATTTACATCTACTTTTAGAATTGCATAATTTTGGGGGACACAGTACGGTTTGTTTAATGTAATCCCTTATTGATTTAAGGACCTTCCGCTTTCCTATCTAAACCTTTCCTTGTATTTTTTATTTGGAGATGGGTGGAGGTTGGATTGAGGTTCTGTAGCAATCCACTCCTCTATTTTTTACATACCTAAGTGTCCATATATGCCAACTTTTGTTGAAAAAATAAAACAGTTAATGTATTTTATTTGATTTGATATTTTCTACGGCTTACTATCACATCTCCGATATTACTAAAGCAAGTAAACAGCGGATTGTTCAATTCTAATATGTGTGCCCTATTGGAATTTCGAGTATGGCAGCCATTACTGCACTCCCACAATTTCCCCCAGATAAATTCCAGCAGGTCAAGGATATTAATGTTCAATTACTGTTTTCCAAATGGGTTGAGACAGCAGGAGACTGGTCAATATAGTGGCTAGGGAAGATGTCAGAAGTAACTCCAAAGAAGGGCAGGGGAGACAAGATAGGGCATGTAACCAATGGGGAGACAACTGAAAGAGTGTGACTGTAAGTGATGAGTAATGAAGAGAAGTAGAGGGTCAGACAGAGACACAGTGACAGAAAGTAGCAAAGAGCCAGCATGGGTGACAAGCAGTGGGGGAAAGGGGCAGAGCTGGAAATAGTGAATAAGTGAGTTATTTGGAGTAAATATATTTGCAGCATACTTAACATATAAGATTTAATACGCATATATATTTGAAGATAAGACCTACTGAATATATGCAAGTCATAGTATGCACGCGCCAAACTTCCATCTTGGTGTGGGGGATTCTGGATAGTGTACCTCAAGTAAAGCCTCAAGAGCCAGCACACTAAAATGAGTGCCCAATATTATGCTGCTACAGAAAAAGGGATTGTTTATCCTACTTCAAAATGTGCACGCTGGTGACATTAATATATTTCCCTTCAATGCATTATTTGGTCTCATTTGGTAATTGGTGCAATACTGTGTGCACATACGCGAAATGTGACACTGGGGAATGTGAAATAGTTGATTAGCAAGCGTGACTATCAAGATGAGGCTCATTCAGTTGTGTTTTCATATAGAAAATGATAACGTTGTGGGATTTAAGTACCCTTTGTAAAATACTGGCAATAGAACTTATAGGGTGAAAGCAGTTACGAAAGGTATAATACATGGGGTCCTGCAATCCCTGTATAAAAACATGTCTCTAATGTCCTTATCACAGGCGATTTGTCACTCACCAAGTCGCCTGTAGTAAAGAAATTAAGTAGCCACTCAAATGTAATAATCATTTACCACTGAATTCTGATGCCCCAACATGTGCTGTTAGAGCCGGCAGCCGAGGGGAAAGGCATTTCTAGGTGAACAGTGAAATAGAGATATTTATTTCAACATGTAATTATAGGAAAGATACAATCTCTTTGCATGTTTTTACGCATTCCAGGCTACAAAGTATTTGTTTAAATATGCCTTTTATTAAACTGATTCTAATATCTTTTTGCAACAAATATCTAACTTTTTAGTGTATTTAATTGCTCACTAGAGATTCAACTTTTAATCTTCATGTTTGCAAACATGCGATCTCTTTTATCTGAAAGAGCAACACACCGAGGACTTAAGTGGCTAGAGGAAAAGGTCATGTAGTGCCCATGAATTATAAGAAATAAAATATCTTGCTGCATACATTTTAAAGATACTGCAAGTCATCTTGGAGTTACATGGTCTTATACAGGAACTCAGTTTCAGCCTCAATGCTCTATGCCGTGACAAAACTTCTCAGTGACTTGCAATGTACCACACTGGGTACTTTATCTCACATATCTGTCTGTGTCCTGAAGTTGACAGGTCCTTATCCCTGAGGGTTGATTGTGCTTTCCATCATTTTAATGCAGATAGGATGAGTAAGACAGCTGTTTAATAGTCCCTGGAAGCAGTTTAGTCTGTGTGGTCAACTGCACAGTTATTCAAACATTATTACAATATGGATGAGCTGCACCAAGTCAGATCAGAACTCTTCATGGTGCAACATCCAGAAAATCTTATTTTTTCAAGAACACTCATGCAATGAAGTAAGCTCCACTTGTTCTGGTTCATGCATTAATAATAGCAAGACATACTCTGGGAAAATATTAGTGTGATACAAATACAATAATCACATTAATTAATAGACACCCCAATGTCTTCAAAGCGCATTAGATCATATATCTATTTATCTATTCTTTAAACATATTTATCAGCCTATATGCAGACACATAGGCAGCAAAGCCTATAAAAAGCGTTATAAGGTACATAGGAGGTTAGAAACAATACATTTGTAACAGCAGGAGGCTGATACAGGTGCTAAAAGAAAGTCATGCGCAATTTTAATTTTTCAAATAATATCTAAATAGGTTGGTCTTCAAGTTAACTACAGAAGGTTGCCATTAAGTCTAAGATCTTCACGCAGGTTATTGCAAAGTCTTGGAGCCAGGCATCAGATGTCTTGGCTAAGTGTTTTGGTTTCTCTTACTTTTCACCTAGGGGTGGGTGTGATAAGTGGATAATTATTTTAGTCTGGACCTATTACCGCAGATCATCAACCATCGTTAGGACCTTCATTGGGATCAGGATTGATTGGTGTGCTAGTTTCTTTGGGACATGCTTGGCCATGATCCTCACAAAGCATTTTGCCTCTTCTTCTGGATCAGCATTAGAAAAATGTTCATATGCTGACTGTCAGACACATTAAAAAATAAGGCTTAGAGAGTGCATTGAGACTCTGTGTTAAAGTGCAGGAGTGAATAATCTAAAAAATATAACTACTAATTTAAAAGTAGGGCTAGGATAAATTGCATACATTTTTCTATCATATTTTTTTCAAAAACTTAGCGCTAATACATTAAATCAACTTGGGCAGTAAATTAGGGCTAATGCATTAATCAGTCAGCCAGTAAGTAAGCCATGAATCAACTTAGGCAGCTGACTGCATAAAACTGGTACCTGAGGTGGGCCCTAGGGTACAAAAATCATACTTGATAGCTGATGAATACATTGGGCGGTCATCTGTGTGACATTTTCTACTGAAATCAGTCTCTCTTATCCAAAAGGATGCAAAAAGTATTGGGGAAAAAATACATATTGGATACAATAGGCAAAAAAATTTGGGGGGATTTATGGACGATTACATTATCCTAAAACAAATCCCCCAAGTCTACTTTAAAGTAACACACAATAATGGAAAAAGTGGCATCTGCTCTTATATGTTAAGGTCTTCCAATCCGTTTCCCACGACAGTTGGAATGGGCTTCAGGGGTAATCATTCAGATACTTTTCATGTGCCTTACGTTATGTGCGCCATTTTAGGATGGGGCTTTTCTGCACCACAAAAACTGCTCTCCTGTCTTAAATGCATAGATTGATGACTATCAATACCTTATGTACAGATTGTTTTTTGTTGACTCAACAAGGAGAAAGGACTGTAACTGAGGAGTTGTACCCTGATTCAAGTGTTTCTGCATCAATCAGTGAATTGAATTGAATTTTTATTTACATTCTAATCTTCAAATAACTCATAAAAACAATCCGATCTGTATAAATGTATCCACATTCAAACACTGCTTTCAGGCTGCATTTCCATACTCCATTTACAAACAATCACTATTAGTATATTTCTCAAAGATGACTAAGCTTGCAAGGATGCTTGATGTGCTTGTATTGCTGCAAAGGCTACTGAAGTCGAAAGTCAAGACCAGCCGAAGCAAAAAGTACTGAGTAATTTATGCGACTACAAAGTACTTCTATCAATCTCGAATAGGGGTTTTTAAACCGTGCAGGGTTCCTGTTGTTAAAATACACACTTCCCACGAATAGTGTTTGCATAGCAAGTCGTAAAGACTGATGCAAGGAGTACCCAATCCTGGAGATGATTTAGCCAGAACGAGATGGGGCCTTTGAAATGGAAAACTCATTAAAAATACAATCCTTTGTTTTCTACTGTACATTGTGGGAGATGTCTGCCACTAAGTTTTTCCTTGTCTCAAAGTAGGATGTTCTTACTTTTAGAAGAGTCTTGTAACCACTTTTTTAATTTCGTGAACCAAGACAAGTTCATGAAGTTGGCTAAGTTATTATGATCAACATCCATTTCCTTTCATGAATCGTTTTAATTATGCAATGTGTTGATTAAAACTTCTCTGTTGATCCCAGTGGTTTATTTGGTGCCTCTGTTTCCACAGAAAAGTGAGGTAATGTATCGACTATAATGTAATATTGCCTGAGAATATGTGCGTGGTGTATCTGCATCGCCTCATTTACAAAGCCATTCTTCAGATGATGGTCCCTGCTTTACAGCAGTGAGTATAAAATAGCCATAGAAATTAGGCTTCGATGACTTTCTGTCCATGGAGACCATTAGGTTTTGAGACAATGTGCAATCCTTCCATTGAAAGAGGATATTTATGATTTAAATGTTGAAATGAAAGCTCTGTCTGAGTGTCACATGGTCCTATTGCCCACGAGATCTAGTCCACGTGCATTCCATCATCTTGTATGGAACATAGACTTGTGCAGCACTGGCAGAATTTGTCACCAAAGTGTGGGAACTTTCTTTTGAACTATGATCTTTTTCCTTTTTCACAGATATTGGCAAGGTAACCACCTGCTGTACACAAGTCAACAAATCGAAGCAGAATTCAAACATGATTGTGAAATACGAAATACAAAAAGAAGCCTCTCCGTGTGTCAATGCCATCATGTAAGTGTTTTTTTTTCAATCAAAGCAGCCCCCACACGACTTACCTTTAACATGAAAGCTTGCACTTTCACTGTGAATGATGCGTTAACCTGGTGCTCGCAGACTCATTTTGTCAGACATTGACCTCCAGCTTCATTGGTTTTGTCCGATAAGGTTTAACAAAGCTGAGTCCCTGCTTTCACTGATATCAGCAAATATGCTTAGACAATCTTGGATGTCTGCATTCAATAATATCATGCACAGATACACCTAGCCCTTGACATCGTTTTCTCAAAACATATGTTCTTTGTTGAATTTGTTTAACATGTCATTGTTTTGTTTCAGATTTACCTTGCAAGATGGAACATCTAGGTGCTTGGATCCCACAGCTAGATGGGTGACTCTCAAGATGAAGGAACTTGAGTGAGTAGTATAGCAAAGAGATTCATTTGCTAAAATATGTATTAAGGATCTAGCAGTGTATCATGAAAGTTTCTCAGATGCATCATACCTCTAGTGGCCTCTTGTGGAAGGTTAATATACATGAGTTGAAGTCACATTTACAGAGATACAAAATCATGCTTAAAACAGGACAAGGATGAGCTCTGGGCATGAGTGAGTGAGTTAGTAAATTATCGAAATATATGATACGAACCCCTGGTCAAGGAGAGAAAAATAGCAAACAATTAGTGTAGAACCAAAATATTGTATTTTTTCACATCGACCTACAAAAATATCAACTTCAGAATATACATAAATAAGTTCAGATTTACTAGCCTTAAATCTACATCTATGCACCTTCACAATCTACATATAGCTCTCCAAAGGTGGATTGATTTGGAAGTTAAGATTAGAAGTACAATATAGTAGGAAAGTATAGCTAACCGGCAAATGCTTACTGTAACAATATATTGGAGACCAATATTTTTTACTTCAATATTTCGACATACATCCCAGTGATGGGACATCACATTATAATATTGGGATGTCCACTTTGGGACAGAAGTAGATGAGGCTGTCTGTCCTAGGCAGGGGCATGGCCCATGATGATACAAGATACATTAGTTTGGCAGAATGGAGGTGGGATATTTGAAGTAGGAAAGGGTATTCTTAAGGATGGAGGAAGCTATTGTTATGGAGTATTGGCACATGATGACATTGTGTCTATGAAAGGAACTGTGTGAAGGAGATGACATTATTTATTATGTTAACATGATCCATGATGATCTTGTTACCTAAAGCAAAGTGTGAATTACGTAAGAAACATTGCAAAAGACGGTAAGGTGTTATACAAAGAGGCATGGCCATTAGCTAGTATTATTGAAGTTGGAGTTTTCACCTGGGAAAGTAGGTTTTCTTATTGTGTGAAATTATCCATGTTGAGATGGGGATTATTCTTAGTATGTCAGAAATGTAGAGGGTTTAGACCAGGAATTTGCATGTCCAAAGCAGTGTTTCTCAAATAGAAAAAAGTGACTAAGGAATTGGCAGGCCACCTGACATGGACAGGCCCAGGTTAAGGGGTATTGTTAAAAAACATATATGTGGGTGTTTAGGAATATGACCTTGCAATTAATGTGAATTTGAATTGTGAAAGTTTGTTAAGCGTTCAATCTACTTCTAGAGGGGTTGCGACCAGTAAGACTGAAGTTAATGCTCAACGTGATGCTTCAGCGTTGAAGTGGACTGGCATTATCTAAGTGCAAAAGAGCCAGCTTAGCAGACCTTTCATTTGGCAAAGAAAGTGTAACCACAACATGAACATACCCCTAAAATAAAGTAAACAGCAGGAGTTCATTGTTTTGATCAAGAAGTGTCAACAGTGAGCATTGGCCGCGATTGAGTAGGAGGATACATTATAGTAGTAGGATATATTATAGCTTCGTGATAATGGGTAGTTCAATATTGATGTATGGCTTTTTATTAGGATTATGGAATAATATCTTAAAGGAATGATGTGACTAAATGTGGTTTAGTCTCCTGTGACTATCTTCTGATTTTAGCACCATAAGAGGTCTTGATTATGTTTTGCTTCCCAGCGCACGTGCCCCATAACAATATTGCACATGCTCTTTTTGATCAGAGCTTGGCTGCTGCAATGAGGACATCCCTTCAGTTGAATAAATGCATGTCATTGTTGTGTAGGAAAAACAAGTGACTATTTTCTTCTTTCACCTGATTTTACAGCAGGAAAAAGAGCAGCACAACCACTCCGAATCGCCGTTGAGAACTGTTTCAAAGAAGTCTCCAGATGGAGGACACATCCCTTGATTTTAAAGTTGTGTCGCAATGGGACTTTATGCCACTGGGTGCCATCCTTCTACTAAGCTTCAATGAACTGAATAACAATTTCCCTGGGAGTCCATTGCAGTCACCAGCCAAGAGTCACTAAGGCTGTATTCCCAATTATAAGGCTTCATTAATTTCAGGGTCATCAAAGCAACACTTTTCACTTTGAAACTCCTGCATTCAATGTGAAGAAATCAATAACTGTGTTAAATGAATGTGAAACTCTAAGGAGGTATATTCTAAAGCCAATCAAATGAAAAGTATTGTATACCATCACATATTATTATATGCACAATGTATAGATCCACCATAATTCTTTGGCAATTGCATTGACACATCATTCAATTCAATGAAACATCAATAGCATTAACATTGGTATTATGTTTTGCAGTGTGTCAAACACACACCATTAACAAAGGAACTTTGGAAAACACAATGCCAGAGCCACAGCATCACCATTGGCACAAACCTCATTACCACGTTTAGTAACCAGCATTCCCTGAGAATGCTGGACACCAATATCTAAAAGAAACAGAACAGTACTATGATGCACCAAATATAGAGGATGGCCATTGGAAAAACAGCACTTAATAAGCAGACACACAGCATTATCATATAAGAACTTCATGGGACGGTCTAGTGTGCATTGTGAAACCCTGAGTAACAAACTTTCTTAGTGTATCGACTCATAATACACATAATAGTAATGCATCACTGTGGTGGACCAAATTCAAGCTGTTGCTGTACAACTCTGTGTTTAGTGTATCAAAGCACAAAATTATTGGGTACACGCCTTTATCATAAGAATTACTGATTGTAGCATTTGAAATCCCTATATCTGCCGTATAAAAGGTTCTCAATTAGGTGACATATACGCATCATTACCATATCCATATTTCTTACTATCAGGGTCGAGGGACACAATTTATATAATATTTCAAATACACACACATAACAGGTGTAGTACACCACTAAGGTAGTGATTGCCAATAAAGGTTCATCCTTGCGTGCAAGTGTAGATTGACTACTTTATGAGATTCACAAATATTTACAGGGATCTGCATTGAAAGTTGCATTAGGAACAGGTTTTGATGCAATTTCCTGGGGAGGTCATGTAACCTTTCCATCTGATCCTATTTCCGCTGTTTGTAGTTCTCCATAGCGCAGAACTCTGCACAGGGAAAATAGGATCCCCACTGCAAGCACTCTTTTATTTCTCTGTAGGGAATATATCTTTATCCTTTGGAAACCCATCCTCCACAGCCATCTCAGAAATCCTGGGGGTGATACATTTCCCTCCCCAGCATGGCAAGGAATTTAAGCCAGATCCTGGAGTAAACATCTAACATTTCTACTTTAGAAATGGGAAGGAGAGGAGCATGTGACTGCCCACAACTGTACATGTTTGTGGGTGCGCCCAAACTTGCAAGGCTAACAAGGCCCTAGAACACTCATTTTCCCACGCCCTTGACTTGTGTTTCGGATTTGGAGAACTCTGCACTCCTGGTAGAGATCTGTGCATACGTAATTTGGCCTAGGTAACAAGGAATCTCTTTAGAAATTACAGGCATCTGTTAACAAGGTAAAATTTCAACCAAAAGTACTTTTGTGATAGGGCTTTAACAGCATTTTATGAAAAATCTGCATTTTTATTATCGACAGGGTGTTTTTAAAAAAGTTGAGGTATTCAAAATATCTATCTCAAGATCCCCTTAATACATTGACTTCTGTAGCTAGCTGCCTCAAGCAAATAATTAAAGATGGTACTACAGGGGGCAGTGTTCTTAGGGAACAGAATGGCATGCCCTCCAATGGTAGTGACAACTTTTAGACCGCAAAACGTCATGTCTTTAAATCCTACATTGTGCCGTCATCTGCCTAAAGGGAGCAGGACATGTTCTCATTGAAAAACTACTCACACATCTGATAAATGAGGCCCGCTCTGATCTGGCTATTCTCAGAGATCCTCTGAAGTGAAGTCATATTGCGCTATTTATCCCGCCAAGTGTGACATATATATATTTATTTCTCCGACATGTTACATTGTAATCCACTTGCCTAATGTTATTTACATACCAGAAATGTTAATTATTGATATTTGTATTTTTATATAATATCTAATTTATTATTTAAAATAAAGGTTTATGCAAATATGTTGTCAGCTGTATGTTTTGCAAAGAAATGCGGGTAACCACAAAAATGTGTATTTTATTTAACAACTGCAAACTGTTTCATTATATTATTGATGCTGATCCTTTTCAAACATCTTAGGCAGGGAAACTGGGCCCTGAGGAACTCGATAAACACCCAATTATGAAAAGAATAAAACTTGGTCAACATGTAGTAGTAGAGTGTCTTTGAGTGTCTGCATTGTTAAAAAAGTACACAAATTTAATACACTATATTATTAATATGGGCTGAGTTTTAAACTTTCTCTTGGATGCAATATTATCCAAAAGGGTCTCTTACACACTCATAAAAATGAACGCCAAACCGAACATAACAGTGTGCAGGGCATCTTCCTTCCCGCTCACATGCCACAACATCACCACCATACAATCAATGTTGAGCGGTACTGAGTAGCAAATTCCCTTCTAAAGAGACTGTGAATCCTGATTGGCTACTGGAAAGTGCAGGACATCTATGTGTAAAATTAATTACTTGGCAGATAGGATCTTGGGGTCTTGACATCCAAAACAGCCTCCTTGTTGAATCTCTCCTGCAAAAGAGCCACTTCCCTTGGAAGTGATGTAGAGGGCACCTTTCAATCTTGAAACGTGATGTTAACAAAGAGGAAATGTGGAATGAGCAGAGTAGATGAAAGCCATTAAAATGGGTCGAAATGATGGTACGTAAGGAAAACATTTTAAAAATATATTTTATGGTTTAGTGTAGCAGGCAAAAAGTCAGAAGAGGAACAGAGCACTTTGTATAGAAGAATTGACCATGAAGGTTAATGAAACAAGGAACAGGAGTAATCAACAACTTGGACCAATTAGAATGATACAATAATAATTGAAATCAAACAATAAATCATAAAAGTGATACAATATACAGTAGTGTATTGCATATATAGAATCAAATAAAGTTGTATGCAAAATATATATACACATGGAACTATCTAGCAGGTAAAGGGGAATCAGTTTGCTGGGATATTACAAAAGGGTAAGGTTAAGGGAGCTGATATATAAACTAGTATCAGGAAAATATATTGTCATTAGAGTCTACAAAGAAGAAATCAAATTGACACACAGGAGAAGAGTAGATCTTAGGGAGCAGGAGATAATAAATTCAGTTTTTTTTCCAGTTTCTTTTGAAAACAGGGAGGCGATGGTGAAAATAGTGCAAGGGTCTCACATATGAAGGGTTTTAGCCTTTGCAAACTCTTTGAATCAGTAAATTAGAGGGCTTTTTCTATTTACAAAACACATTTAGCTATGCAATTCTTTTTTTCTATATCACTACCTTAGTTGAGAAATGGATAATGATTCCATATTTGGATGGGTAGTATTGTAGGCGTCTCTTGTAAAAATGGAATCAGTATGCAATTTATCAGTGTTTTGCGACCAACATCCAGTAGTAATCTATTCACAAAAAAGAGAATGCTTCCCTTTTGTGAATGATAAAAAACTTTGATGGAAGTAGGCAGTGCTTCATGGGACTACTGTCAACTCTCAAATAGGAATAAATTCTTTATTAATTGCAGCACTTATTTCTTTAAGGAAAATGGGTTACATTTAAACATTTTTGCTTTATTTAAAAGTAATCACAAACATGGTAGTCTGCCGACCCAGCAGGCCACCATCCTTGTGAGACCCTCCATTTAAAGTGAGTCCCAATTTGAGACTTACCTCATTAATATTAAAGAGGTAGGTCGGTTTACGACCTGCTCTAATTCCTTATTTTCTAAACTGACCTATTTGTATATAGGTAAGTTTACAAAATAATGTAGTGGTTTTGAAAAGTCGTTACTCAAATTGGAACTGCTTTTTGGGTCAATATTATTAGTACATGAGGCCCCAAGATCAATAATATGGATGCACAACTAAACAAAGATTAGTTGAGAGTGAGTTGTTAGTTAATGCCAGGGTTACTGAACTGTATAGGCAGTGACATCCATCAGATTTTTGTCAAAGAGCAATAAAAAGAATTGGTGCCTTCAATAACATTAGATTTGATGTCAATAACTCCTATTTCATTCAGCCATGCTGGTACAGGATTATTTGAAGAAGGAAGATTGATGATTAGAACCTATGTCTCACTGGGCTAAGTTTTAAGTGATCTTAGATTAACCGGGGCCCCACCTTAGCTTATGCTTCTGCAAGACGCCTAATTTTCTCTGGGTGGGGACTCTCTTTTAGTGCTGATTGTCACAGGCACACTTGTTGCTCGGATATGAATTTACCTTAAAGAAATTAAAGTTGGTTTAGTTCAACGCTGCAGCAGGAGAGTATCGACAAAGTGCATCTGAAGAAAGTTCACATCCAGAATGTAGTTTGAAGTAGATTTATTGAAGTTGGTTACAGGATATAGGTTCAGGAGAGAATCAGCCCCACCAGGAGCAGCAAGCAAGGCGCTCAGCCCTTCTCCAACTGTGGGTTTCATAGATGAACATTCCACATTACATCCTCTCCACAGTGTTCCACTGGAGAAGCAGTGGATGACATGAACAGCACTAACACCAAGATACCACATATCCTCCTTTCTTCCAGAAAGAAACAGAAAAAAGAAATATGGAATCAGGTGTAGAAGCAAGAAGAACGCAATAGAGAGGAGAGTATTAGAGAGAACAAAGTAGAGGTAGAGAGAAAGGAAGCAACAAGTACAGAGAAAGGAAGCAACAAAACAATTATTAAAGAAACAGATAAACATAACCTATTTCCAAAAAGAGAAATACAAAAGATTACTCATGTTTCCCTGTAATAGAAAAATATTAAGATAATAAAATATTAACAGCACTGGGTGAAACAGTCTCCTAAAACAAGAAGCAATACGTAGAGAATACACCTAACACCCAGTGTACTGAAACCCTGCACGCCAGAAAAAGGACAAGAAAAACTCATACTATGCACCCAGTAAGGGTAATACTAAGCGTGTGCAGGAATGACCTCAAGAGGAGATCTGAATATTGTGCACTGTCAAAAAAAACATGACCAACACTAGACACCTTAGGAAAGGTAAAACGTGCACTGCAGTGAAGGCATAAGACATGTAGGGCCTCATGTAGGTAGCTAAATACCGGTCGGTAACGGCCGAAATTTGGTAAATATCCCGTTACCGACCGGTATTTAGCTATTTGAGATGTAGGAGGCATATGTCAGGATTCGGTATTTATCGAATCGGTAGAAATACCGATTCGGTAAATACCGAATCCTGAATCCATATGTAGGGAGCACTCTAAGGAGTGATGTTTAGGAATAAGAATTCGGTATTTACCACCAAATATAGGTTGGTGGAAAATACCGAATACATTGCAAAACGTGATATTAGGCAGATGTACAAGTGCCATGTGGCAGACATACATGCCCTTAGGGCATGTATGTGCGCCACATGTGCACACATGCAAGATTCAGGGGTGCAACAGGGTGTCAATGTGACACCCTGCCACCCTTGTATATGCTCCCCCCATTACCGAATCGGTATTTACCGATTCGGTAATGAGGCATACCTTCCCATTGATTCAATCAATGGGAAGGTATGCCTCATTACCGAATCGGTAAATACCGATTCTAAATTACCGATTTTTTCCGAATCGGTAAATTTTACCGAATTATTACCTACATCGCATTTACCGATTCATAAATACCGAATCGGTAAAATTCGGTATTTATGAGTCGGTAAATGTGATGCTACCTACATATGGCCCGTAATGTGATGTCCATGTACGGACGCACCTCGACTGGAGGTCAACTGATATGCACTTTAAAGTGGGAAATAAATCCAAAACACACCTCGTGGAGAGGTCATTAGTGCATGAGTGAGTGGGACAACAGTCCACGCAACACCTCGTATACATGAGGAGAGACACTGTACACTGTAACAATGGGCGAAAACAACGCAAAAAACACCACGTGTGAGGAAAGAAACGTTGTGCACTAGTGAGGTAAGATAAACAAAACAAGCAGTAACGACACCTCGTAAGGAGGTAAATATTGTGTACCCCCATGCTGTGACCAAAAATCCTCATGACACCCTATCTATAATAACAACGTAAGAGGTTGCACCTCGATTGGCGGTCAATGAGTAAGCACATGAGAAAGTGAGACCCAAAAGACACACCTCACGGAGAGGTTAATAGACATCGTGCATTGAAGAATAGGGTGAAACAGTGTACATGGAACAAAACCCTTTAAACTGTAAAAAAAAATGTAGACCTTCAAAATTGACATATCAATACAGAACAATGAGGCACTGAACATGGAGCTAACAGATACAGACTTGCCAACATTGAAGTCCATGTATAAAAACAGACAAGCAGTAGGAATAAATTCTATTCATTATACCACAGTGCAGAGAAAACAGCTCCGTAGCACTAGTGTACTGTTAATAGAGCTACAAAAAGACTGAGAACTTAGCATACGTCTCTGAACAGGTTCAACATATCACCATCAAACTAGATCTGTAATAAGGAAGTGATTCAAGACCTATACAACACAATGTGTAAAACAGGCTTAACCAAGGTGGTGAGCGATTCCTCACCCGAGTAGTGTGAACGGAACACACCCCAAATTGCACACCCAGATATCAAACCTGTAAAGAAAACAGTCATGAATAGTAACATGTAGACCCTGTAAAGCCCCAAAAAAAATTTCAATGGCACATCAGATGGAGAAATGTCATTAGTGTTGGAGAAAATGTCAAAACTGCAGAAAAAGATTAAATTCAAAACGAATATGTGACATACGAAACTGCAGCGTGTGAAGTCCGAAATTACACAGGTAGGATCTCGCTCGAGGAATCCCTTGAATTCTGACGAAAAGTACAGTTTGTAGATGGACAGTAACAGCATACGTACATTAATAGATACATATGACGAATGAAAGGGGAAAGCACGGTGTCGGCTACACAGCTGACAGTCTTGTGGAGTATGCAAAAATGAAGCGATGAGGACGTGCACCTTGCGTTGTCCCCAGATGACATTGAGTTTCACTAGAACTTAATCGAATAAACAAAACTTGGTTGGCAAAGCAGGCTGGATGAAGCAGACGTAACCCCAGATGGCTCCCGGCACGTCTGTGGATACGAAATGCCAATGAAGCACTGCGACCATGAGAGCACCATGACCGGAGGAGTCAAGAGGCAACAGCACATCATCACAATGCAGGTGAGACACCGCGCGCCGTCGCGAGCTCGTGTCCCAACAACTTCAAATTTGAAAGCGGCGGTTGACACTGCAAACATCAGGTCAAAAAAAAATGACCAAAAATCAAAGTTAAAAAAAAATGATAAGTCTCACCTGACATTGCCCATCGTAGTACTGCAGTAGTATTGCCCTTAACAAGCGCTGCCACCCAACAACAGACAGCCAACCAAAATGAGGGGAAACTCTTACAACAGTAGCTTGTCCCGAGACTCTGAGCTAAATCCAGAACTCTCCGTCATCCACAGCAAACAAATGACTTTTGAGCATGACGAGTGTAGGGTCTCTATACCTGTAGTATGAGAGGACAAACTGGACCAAATAAATGGACGTTGGTAAGAGAGTATCCCCAATCCTAGTGTTGACTTGAGGCACTGTAGACATTTGTTGTATCGTAGGAACATCTGTACAACGTAGGCAGCATTGAGATAGGCTGTAGACACAGCATGAACAGACTATTTTCGGACGCTGTAGGAACAGCAATAACAGACCTTTTGAGATTCTGTGGAGACTACATCACACGAAGCATAGATAAACATAAAATATTCATTAGAACGACGTAGATGGGTGACCCACCCACTACAAAAACATGGGACATGAACCCATAAGAACCATGTAGATGGGACTAGCACCCACTACAAACACATGGAACTCATATCCATTAGAACTAAGTAGATGAGTCTGACATCCACTACAAAAACATGGGACTAAACTCATTAGAACAAGGTAGGTAAGACTAACACCCACTACCAAAACATGGGACTCGTACCCAAAAGAACGAGGTAGGTGGGATTAACACCCACTACAAACACATGAGACTTGTACCCATTAGAACGAGGTATGTGGGACTAACACCCACTACAAACACATGAGACTTGTACCCATAAGAACGAGGTAGGTGGGACTAACACCCACTACAAGCACATGGGACTTGTACCATAAGAACGAGGTAGATGGGACTAACACCCACTACAAACACATCAGACTTGTACCCATAAGAACGAGGTAAGTGGGACTAACACCCCCTACAAACACATGGGACTTGTACCCATAAGAGACAACATGGGACTTGAACTCATTAGAAACACGTGTGCAGAGGTTGAAAAAGAGAAGACACAAACCACAAAAATGGGACTAATACCCATTTGAACATAAGGGAGAGCACTGCACAATTAGGCACTCATGTCTTGCATAGACAATACCATTAATAATAATGCGGCAAAAAAAAAATGTGAGTACCTCACCAAATTTTTTAAACCAACATAAGTGTGTAACAAACTTCAACACCACGACCCAAGAGTCTATGTAAATGCGATGCGGTGTGCATGTCACCATAGATTAGCAGGAGATTGCCTGTAAATATCAAAGGAGAGCCATAAAAAAAACATAGCACAGTCCATACATTAATTACCATTTTGCATGAAAACATGGTCTCAACACAAGAATGTCATTTAGAAAACGTCTAATCTTACACGCTAGACTTGTAGTTTGGCAATAAATACATTTTCCTTTAAACTAAAGCATCTGTGGCAGCCTGAATAAAACAATTTAAAAGCATGTACCCTGCAGTGACATTCAAGCAAAGAATCCATGACATGACGAGTTTTCTCCATGGTTTTGTAACACCACACCAAACCATTCCTTTGATCAACACAAAAGCAGTCCACTTTGATACATCGACGTACCCGGTCTCCTTCTGTGTCATTTACAACTTTAAGCAGGTCTAGGGTCAACACTTGTCATGCTTACAAAACGTCCGATGAATGCCACAGCGAAGATCCAGCATCTAGTGTGCGGGTGAAAAAAAATGGCAGTCTTAACTGCAGAGCGCACCACGAAAACCACAACGTAGATTGTCAGCTGCGCGCTGAAGAAAAACAAAGATGGTGGCACGCTGTCAGTACCGCGCCGGGTGGATTGCGGTAAAAGCATGCTCTCCGACATTGCACAGCAGCAGAAAAGATGGTGGCACGCTGTCAGTACCGCGCCGGCTGGATTGCGGTAAAAGCATGCTCTCCAACGTTGCACAGCAGCAGGCTGTGGCGCAAAGAGGAATGTCGTCACAGAAAATCCGTGGCACGGAGAAGGACGAAGGTAGGTGTGCATGTGCTATTTATGACTCGCGCCTCCGTTTTTAAAAGAGAACAAAACGGACAACTGGCACTGTCGGCGAAAAAGCTCAAAAACACCAAACAATAAAATACAACATATGTCTCACCTCAAACGTCCAATGCGCAGACATCATGTCAATATCCTTATGAAGTTGCCACCAATGTAGCAAGACTTGCCAAGCAAACACTACCAAACACTCCTTGCCAGGATTAAGATCACAATGTGTAGAATAGTTCCTTTGAACGCCCACACCATATGGAAATGATGATTGATCCCTTTGTGTTTGTTAGTGGTAATCAAAACACACTTTGCAATTTACAAAGATGATAAAATGTCTATGAGAATCACGATGTGCGCAGCGTCGACAAAATCAGAGTTACCATCTAGAACAGCAAAGATGAAGTGGCTTACTTTATTTGAAGGCGTAATCCTTGTTGATGAGGCCACGTGAGACAGAGTGCTGCACGCTTGAGTAGGATGTGATGGACAATGGTGGAGTGCTGAGGGTCACACAAGCTGTCACAGAAACTGGAAAAGACAAGAAGTACAAGCAGGCTGGAGGTGTCTTCTTAATTTTCTGTAGGTTTCCTTTGAAGATGTCTTGTTTCAAGAGTCCTTTTTAAAACACGCATAGTTTCTTTTGATGAATCCTCACAGAAATGTTGATGAATGGTTGGCTTACACTCACGAAGGCACAGCTCAGGACCAAGGTGATGTTGAGTGCCAGGCTTACCCTCACTGAGGGCACAGCACGGGAACCGACTGAAAACTGATGCGGGCGACCGATGTAGGGGTCACTGGTGGGGCTGACATGGCAGTTTGATGGTAGTACACAAACAGGTACAGAAGAAGATTGCTTGAGGTTCCCAGACACTTCCACTTGAACTTAAGAGGTAGAGATTGCAGGTTCTTTTTTAACTCGTCGCCAATAAAATGTAGTAATCAAGTCCACATCCAGAATGTAGTTTGAAGTAGATTTATTGAAGTTGGTTACAGGATATAGGTTCAGGAGAGAATCAGCCCCACCAGGAGCAGCCAGCAAGGCGCTCAGCCCTTCTCCAACTGTGGGTTTCATAGATGAACATTCCACATTACATCATCTCCACAGTGTTCCACTGGAGAAGCAGTGGATGACATGAACAGCACTAACACCAAGATACCACAGTTTAGTTCAATGCTGCAGCGGGAGAGTATCGACAAAGTGCATCTGAAGAAAGTTTCTTGCTGCACAAAGTTTTGGTGGAAATATATACATCGCATGAGGTACAATAAACGAATCCCGCACATTTGGAAAACCATTTTAGTTGAAAAATACCAACCTTGGTTATTTGATAAGGGGACACAAATGGCTCTCAACCTTGAGGAGAGCTAGTGTGGGCCAGTGTATATTTGTCCAGATGTCTGGTGTGGGGAGAGAGTGATCAGTATGTGTAGTGTGCATGGTGTGTCTGGCTGAGTTTTTTTATCTACATGTGGTATCAAGCTAGACAACTAGAACTCCTAGCAGCTTCCTGTTTGTCATTGCCAGATTTATATATGCGTGCTCTGCCCCTGCGGCATCAGGAATACAGACCGTGGCAGGTGTGAAATCTACCTGTGTCCCATCTATGGTCTACCATTTACTCCAAATCACTCACCTACCTCTGTCCCCCATGTTACTCTTCTTCCATCTGCTCTGCCTATTAAGCAGACCACTTTTGAAGCCTCAAGGCCTTACCTTTCCTTCTCTAACTCCCTCACATCTTTTTCCTACCCTAACAACAAGCAGAAGAGCATCAATGCTCCTCCCCTTCATAGACCCACGATAAATATACTCTCCACAGAGAAACTGTCAGACTCCAATTACTGAACGCTACTACACAGGAACAGAGATGCTAGTTCCCAAATCCACCCCGACAGCAACCCAGAGCTTAGTGTAACAAGTCTCTAGAGTGGCTATCTTGGGGGAAGGGGGAAAAGTGGATAAAATAACAAAAGACAGAAGAGACTGTTCTGCTGGTTTCTTCAGTAGTCCGTCCTGCAGACTTCTATTGCTGAAGAAGTAACCTGTAGACAAGAGTTCACGTTATCATAGACCATTTAGACCTCTCTTAACCTCTTTAACCCGGTTTCCTCACTACCTTACCATACTAATTCCAGAACTCAGCTCCTCTTCTATTTCATTTTATTCTTTCCTGTGTGTGCTCTTTGTTCTTTAACTGTATTCTTCGTCTGCAATTAGAAATAAACAGCTAAACCTAATGCTTATCTTCCTCGTGTAATTCTTTCTCCCTGCGTATCTTACTTACTTCTCTATTTTCTTTCTATTCTCTTCTATGTTTTATCTTCCTTGCTTTCTGCCTTAATTTGCAGTTCGTTTTCTTTTAGCACACCTGCAATATATTTACATTCATAGGTTTAGACTTCTACTCTCTTTTTGACCTGGTATTATTTATGTTCAAATTTGAATTCTACTTACTGTGGTTGGGGTCTTTTCCTATTGGTAATTAATCGTCTGTGTATTTGGTATTTCTCTTCTTATGCTTTTTGTTGGGGTCTTATTACTCTCAGCTTCTAGCCACTGTCTGACGTTTTCTTCCTGTGGTAAGTATTTTTTGTCTATTTTAACTATTTACAGGTAGCTCAAGTGTACTAGCGTGTAAGGCTAACCACTTCTTCGTTTTTTCATGTCTTGCCGGCTCTGCACATGACCTCTATGCCGGTATACTAAAAACTGCCTTCTTCACAGTAATTTCTTATTACTTATATAGTTCACAGCAATTTACTTCAATTCTCTGACATGACAAAATATACGCTTAATAACTTAGCTTCGTTTTCTGTTTCTTTCTTCAGGTACTCCGGGCGACGCTGCTTCCTCTCTCCCTCTCTCGAAGCGGTACGAAAGTCTCACAAAAACGGAGAATTGCCGTTCTCCTCATATATCACTTAACTTCCTTGAACTCGGCTTACAACCTTATTATCAGCTGACTTCCGAATGCCCTTCAGTCCTGATAAATGATAAGCCCTCAAAAACTACACTT
Organism: Triturus cristatus; assembly: GCF_964204655.1. Lineage (NCBI taxonomy): Eukaryota > Metazoa > Chordata > Amphibia > Caudata > Salamandridae > Triturus > Triturus cristatus. The sequence continues at coordinate 719,648,868 of NC_140594.1, read as the reverse complement.
TGACTCTTTTTGTTAGCTTGCTCTGAAGCGCGCTCCTGACTCTCTGGAATTCTTGGTGAAGTGCGCAGTTCACAAGCCGCGCGAGCCTCACCTGGGATTCCAGTGCGTTCTCTGCTTAGCACTAGAACGCTAACAGCCACTCGGTTCTGGTGGCCTTTTTAGGCGCCATTTCCGAGTCAGCTCCACCCAAGTATCTTCCATTGCACAGGGTGCGTAAACTTTGGGTTTTCGATGCGCAATTAACCCTATCTGTAATCTTGGAGTCCCGACAGAAACCCTCCCTCCTTATTGTATCCTTAAACCACGTAGAAGACTGTATTTAAATATTCCACTTTATCCACCTGAGAATCACTCTCCTAGAGGAACTTACAAACACCTTCCCTTAACTCTGAAGTCCTCAACAGCCACTCTAAGGAAGTCCCCAACATTTTTCTTGCTTACTTCTTTCTGGCTTTGGCCCTTTTACTGAAACATACTATAATTCTTTTGAGAAAGTGCAAAGGAAGTTTAACTGGAGAACTTAGCAACACAAGAGGACCTCTGTATATTCTATTTCCATAAATCATCAAAACTATTCTAAATTACGTGTGCAAAAGTATTTCTACTTGGATATTAGATTGAACATTCTTAGTTACAGCAAAGATTTAATACCTCGTATAAAGCCCACACTTCTTTCACTGGTTAAAATAAAGGAAATTCCTGATGAATATGAACCAAAAGTAAATTCGATGTCTTCTTCTGCATCTTAGTGTCAGCACATTCAAGTGTTGACTTACACATTACTAACTCTCAACATGTTTCTAAAACCAAGGGGGTGGTGCAACCAAATAGCCCTATTGAATTCCCTTGCATCTCCTCTTTTATAACCAAGGAGAGTATATCATCCCTCAAATTGTACATTGTTAGACAGACTCCGGCTTGAGATGCAGCTACAATTTCACCCTTAAATCTTGATCCTACATGCCTACCTGAGACCTAGTAAAGCAAAGCATCTGAAACTGTCATGGACCTGATGCTCAATCTGTAATTCAATAAGACTTAATCTTTTAAACATTTAACAACACAAGTGGCATGTAAAACTGCAACACAAAATAGCAATCACCAACAGCATCAGACTGATGGCAATTGTTCTGATGCCAAAAGTCAGACATATCTCAGTTATTTAATGGACATTTGAGCAGTAAAGCAATGAATGGTCGTTAATGAAGGAATTTACTTTACTGCTTAGGTAAATTAGGCACTGGGCATTTTATCACATACCTTTTAATACATCCAAAGTAATTGTGAAAATCGTTTTCTCTGCAAATGATAGTGTTCGCTATTAACTGATTTACCACTTGGAGACCACACACCCACCTATCCCACAATGTCTCTTTCTTATTTAGTAAAATGAGGGACATCAGTTGGCAATTATCAGCAGGGAGTACAAAGTGGTGGAGAGGATATGGACCAGTTCAGCACATTTTTTAAAACACCTGTGTGTGCATCAATGGAGAGAAGAAGAAAAAGTGAGACTGGCAGAGATTTCAAAATTTGTCTCTCTCCTTCAAAGCAGTTCCTCCATTTTGAATGGGTTCAGAATGGATAAGATGATGGCCTAGCAAGGCACGCGACATCTTCTTCAACACTGACAAAAGATATGGAAAAAATGTACCTGGGGTCAGGGAAAGTGAGATTTTAAGTATCTGACAGCTTCACATACGGGCTTTGCGATGCGAGGTCCTGCATCGTTATCGACGATGCTGTTGACAAAGGCTTGAGCATTGCCGGGCTGAAATACTTTAAGGCAGAAGTGAAATTAATTTGGGCTTTAGGAGAGGTGCATTAGTTTCCAAAGGCAAAAGGTTTGTGGTGGTGCCTTTAAGGTGAGTACACAGAAAACATAAGGAGGAGCTCACTGTGTCACGGTCAAATAAAATTGCAACCGCCAAGCACGAGGGGAGCAGCATGGTGGCAAAAAAATGAAGAAATAGGCTCAAATGAGTTGTGAAAACCAAAATACCTTGAATTCCCTTTGCTCGCATCCTTACGCGTCGCACAGCATTCCCGACATGTGTAAAAAGTAGTGTTAATACATGAACAGTCTCAGTGGCTCCGTGGAGACTTAAACACCTGTGGCCATCTTGCAGGTCGTTCGGCCACGCCCCCCAGTGCATTCATTTCTAATATCCAGTTTTACCATGTTTTTTTTAAATTGTCAAAAATATGGAAACCCAACAAGATGATGGACCGAATGCTGAAACTTTTCAAGCTCTCACTCTCAGTCAACAGATCTGGGTTGAATCCATCATTCTTTTGCTCCCTATGTCACTCCAGTTTGGACCCAGCCATATGCAAATCAGTCTTGACCCGGCTCCACATGGGAACAGTCCAGCCCAAACTGCCAGGCCTAGGTCCTCTCTGGACCAGAAACAAGCATCCTGGGACTGGTTTCGGGGTATTACCCCTCATCAGCCAGGCTAGCTTGAATCCAGTGGCATGGAAACCTCAAAAGCTACTAACAAAGTCGTTTATACCAAAAAGTTTATGTGAATATTGTAGTTGCACCTGTTTAAATATTTTAGTGTTGCCTTTCTGTTTCCGACTTCTTCTAAGTAAAGTTGAGGCATTAACTTGGAGACATTTCCAGTTTAATTGTCCCAGATACAAAAAATAAGTGCTTGGCTCTGTGCTGAGCTGGCATAGTTCATCTTGGTGATTTAACAGAGCCATGCTGTAACTACTTAGAAGTAGCAAATGAGAACCCAAATGAAATAAATTGCAAATGATTACATATCTAGATTTAGGGTCGACTCGTGGTCCAGGCGGCATTAGCAGAGTTAACCTGTACTCTCAAAGAACAGTGTTATGAAACAGAGTTAGAAGATGAAGTCCTCACTGTAAGTGGTGAACTTAAAAGAGACACCCAGCAATATATTGCATAGTAGATCCTTTTCTTTCTTTCTTTCTTTTATTCGGATCTTTTATAGCGCACGGCTACTCCGAAGAGTGTCCCGGCGCTTTGACAAAAACCCGAGAAGTGAGGCCAGGGCAGATGAGAGCAGACAGAAGGATTACTGGGCAAAGAGCCATGACTTCAGCTCCTTCCTGAAAGTCAATAAATTATTGGCTTTCCTCAAGGAGACAGGCAAAGAGTTCCAGCGTTGAGGCGCCAGAAGATGGAAGGAGCGACCTCCAACTCTAGCCAGTCTGATGGAAGGGACAGAGGCCATGGACAAAGATGTAGATCTCAAAGTTCTGCTAGGAACATAGAAAGCCAAGCGCTTCCTGATGTATTTGGGCCCTACCTGATGAAGTGCTTTAAAGGCAAGGGTTAATGCCTTAAAGGTGATCCTTTTAGACATAGGGAGCCAATGCAGACTTTTTAGTAGGTCAGAAGCTCTCGCTCTCCGCTGAAGACCATAAATGGCTCTTGCAGCGGAATTCTGCACAATCTGCAGACGTGAAAGGAGAAATTTAGGCAGTCCCAGATAGAGCACATTTGCATAGTCAAGGCGAGAGCCTATCAGGGCCTGCACAGTGATCTTTCTATGCTGCAAGGACAACAGCGGAAGAAACTTGCGCAACATCTTCAAGATGCCAAAACATTTTCCCGCAAGCCCAAGGATCTGAGGTCTGAAGGAAAGACCATCATCAATCTGAAAACCAAGATTTTTAGCCTTAGACGAAACATCTGCCGGTGGAAACATATCGGGGGGCCATCAAGCCTTCCATCTGGGGTCAGGGGAACACCCAAAGAAGAGCAGTTCCGATTTATAGGAATTACCTTTAAGACAGTGCTGTTGAAACCAGTCAAAAACAGCCCCCAAACAATCTCTGATCCGCAGGCCGTCAAAGTCTGAGCCCTTAGCACAGGTAAAGAGGAGCTGGGTGTCGTCAGCGTAGGAAATGATCTGGGCACCAAACGATTCCGCCACTGCCGCCAGAGGAGCCATATAGATATTAAAAAGGGTGGGGCTTAAGATGGAACCCTGAAGCACCACAACCTCCAATGGCGGCATCTCGGCGGAAAAAGGTGGCGCCCAGACCGTTTGCCGGCGGCCGGTCAGAAATGACTTAAACCAGTTCAACACCGTTCCCCGCAATCCGATCTCCCAGAGTCTTGAAAGGAGACCGTCATGGGAAACGGTGTCAAAGGCCTCCGACAAATCCAGCATTACCAGGATGGCCTTTCCTCCAGTGTCTAATACCTCCCTGATGGCATCGGTGATTTCAAGAAGAGCGGTCTCCGTGCTCATATTCGCACGAAAACCCGATTGAGTATCGTGCAAGATATTATTGCTCTCGATGAAGGTGGAAAGGGAGGCATGCACATGCTTCTCAACCACCTTTGCCAGAGCAGGGAGGAGGGAGATAGGCCTATAATTGGAGTGAATTAGTGGGTCCAGATTGGGCATATTAACTAGCGGCAGGATCAAGGCGTGCTTCGAGGCTTGGGGGACAACTCCCGTGCTCAGGGACATATTGAGCAGCGGGTTGAGCAAGGGGTTCAAGGCAGGTGCTACTCACCCAAGACATTTTGCAGGGCAAGGATCCTGCGGGGAACCAGATTTCAGCTGAGTAAGGAGATCGAGAGAGGCTGAAGATGATAGAAGGACCTTCCACCACCACATTTGGAAGCAGGGCCGGCCTAGTCTCAGGTGTAGATAAAAGACTCATAGGGGAAAAAGTATCTTGTATGGATTTGATTTTAGTGGTAAAAAAGATTGCGAGCTGGCCAACCCGGAATTCAGTGTGGGAATGTGAGGGCAGAATCGAAGTAGGGGAGACAAACTCCTTAACGATGCGAAAGATTTCCTTACTAGTATTCTCAGCATCGTCAATCCTTCTTTCAAAATAGGCTTTTTTTCCAGCCATAATATGGCTGTGATAAAGCCTAATAGCCTCCCTATATTTAGTCTTATCCATGGGATCATAAAGGCGACGCCATGCCCTTTCGGCTCTCTTACACTCTCGTCGCATCTCACCGAGAGAGGGAGTAAACCATGGGGCAGAAGCGCGCCGGCAGAATTTGCAGGGAGTTTTCCCAGGAGCTAGCTCCTCAAATCTATCTACAAGCCACCTCTGTAGCAGATCTAGATCCTTCTCTAGACTGCCGGATAGCTGACAGGGGTGGAGGGAGAGAGCAAGTGTCAGCATTTCAGAGGACACCCGGTGAAATGCCCGTGCTGTCCTTCTGGAGGCTTCCAACGGTCTTATGGAAGTCACGGTGGTAGAGGAGATATGAAAATGTATTAAATAGTGGTCGGACCACAATACCGGGGCCGGGGGAAGCATGTTAATCAGTGTGGTAGAGAAAACTTGGTCGAGGATATGACCTTTGTTGTGTGTGGGAGCAGAGATGTACGGTGACAAACCCAGAGAGGCTGTGATGCCCACAATTTAACAACGTCTATATCGTTGCGCATGTCCATGTGGAGATTAAAATCTCCCAACAGTATGCAGTGTTCAGATTTTAGGCAGAGTACGGAAAGCGTAGCCTGCAATTCCTCGAAAAAAAGACCTAACGGTCCCGGAGCTCTATGTATTAAAAGCCCGACACAGGCTTGGTGACGGGACAAGGACAGGGTGAAACCGAGGGACTCACATCCCGCGATATTCTCAATCGGAAAAGTCGCACAGGAAAAGCGCTTGTCAACCACCATGGCCACCCCGCCACCTCTACCTGCAACCCTGTCTGTCCTGATGATGATATAATCCGCAGGAACGGCATTGGCTAGATCAGGGCCAGAGCTCTCCCCCAGCCAGGTCTCGGTTAGAAAAAGGCAGAGCGGCGTAGACTCCGATAGCAGGTTGTAAATATCCAAAGAATGTCTGCTAAGGGACCTGGTATTAAGGAGAAAGCATGAGTGGTGAGTGGGCAATATCGCGGGAGAAATTGCGTTGGGTCCGGTCAGACGCCAGCCACATCCGGGACAGCTCTTCTTCAATGCCCGCCTACCAGGAAAGACGCAGCGGCAGTTAGCCGCCTTGCCCCGAAAACAAAGGGCCAATATTTTCATTGCATCTTGGAGAAAACATACATGCAGGCATATCTTAACTTTCTGAATCAAAAAACCTAACATTATAACAGCAAACTGAACCAAACACAATTCTGTTCACTATAGCCTTATTTCCCACTATCAAGGGCTGAACCAGTTGTTAAAGGCCCGGAACATGAGTTATGAGCTCAAGTCGCAGGCGGGGGCCTATAACATGGAAGAAAGCCTTCAACCACTGGCATAGCCTGAGGCAAACGGGCTACAAGGATATTTGAACACTTCACCAACTAAGGATAGAATGTTCTAAATTAAAAAGGTAGAAACATGAAGACAAACATTGTAATGTTGGAGCTCGGGGCTTATGCAGGCCATTATAAGCCCCGACCTACTCCATTGTCTTCAGTAGAGCTCACAACATTACAATGTTCTAATATAGCCTTATACCGGCCATTAAAGGCCCACTCCAGCATTAAAACTTACTAGTAGTAAAGTAACTACCAGTAAAATTACTAGTAGTGAAGTTACTAGTAGTAACTTGTCTTTGTAAATACCAATGGTAGTAAACATAGACTGACGCCTAAGTTTACCATTTTTTGATATTCACAAAGGTAAGTTACTTCAAGTAACTTTACTACTAGTAAACTAACTAGTAGTACAGTAATGACTAGTAAAATTACTAGTAGTAACATTACTAGTAGTAACATACCTTTGTGAATACCAAAAAGTAGTACACTTATGAGTCTTAAGACTAAGTTTACTACTCAAGTGGAAGTTTACTACTTTTAGGTATTCACAAAGGTAAGTTACTACTAGTAAGTTTACTACTAGTAAACGTACTACTAGTAAAATTGCTAGTATTAAAGTTATTAGAAGTAACTTACCTTTGTGAATGCAGAAAAGTAGTAAAAGTTAGACTTTACATCTAACTTTGTAAATCGGGCCCACAGTACTTCTTTTCGAAATAAGTATTGAAGCTTCCCTTGATTTTAGATTGGTTTAATGATAGTACCTCTGTAGTAGGGAAGTGGTTCCTTTACATTAGCTACAGGTAAAAATATTCAATAGGAAATACGAGTCCTAAACTTTATAGGGGTAGGCGATGGTTTAGGGCATAGGCAGAGTAGTTCATACAGATGATGCAGGGTATGTCGACAGAGCATGTGGTATGTCAACAATAGGCAGTATGGAGAAGGATTTAGGGGTTTATGTGGTGTAGGATGTAGGTGGGTGTAAGTTCTATAATGTGTAGGTGGTAGTATAAGGTGTAGATGAAGGTGAGAGATGCAAGTGGAAGTATAAGGTGTAAGCTGAGTCATACTGTGGCTGATGTTATGGGGTATGGGTAGGGTAAGGCATGGTTCGGGATGCAGGTGTTGAATGGCATAGGTTTGTGCAAGTGTTTTAGAGTGTATTTGATTTAGAGTGTAGATGATTGTAGGAAGGTAGGATCCTTCTACATGGTTACCCCACTTTTTGATTGGTGCTATGCTGTTTCTGGCTAGTCTGACTGGGATCTTGCTACTCAGGACCCCCGTCTCTGTGCTTTCTCCCCATAATTGGTTATGGTAAGTACTTAGGTACACCCCAGATTGGACACTGGGGCACCCTTATAAGTCCCTAGTATATCGTAACGTGGTACCAAGGGCATTGGTACACCACGGGCCCCCCATGGGCTGAAGCATGTATTATGCCACCCATGTGAAACCACTCAGACTGTAACTACAGGCCTGCCATTGCAGCCTGTGCAAGCTGGTGCTAGCACCACTTGCGAAAGATATAGGTTCCCCATACCTAAGGTCACTGCAATTAAAACCTTAAAGTCACCCCAAAAGCAGCCCTTTTCAATCCTGAAGGCAGGGTGCTTGGCTTTGAGTGTGAGGGTGCCCCTACATGAGCAGGACACCCCTACAGCCGTCAGTGTCCAATCTACGTAGGCTGTAGGGGTCTAACAGCCATATAGCATATAGAGGGACATCGTGTCATTCCGCGATGACCATCTCGAAACTTCCTGGAATGAAATCTATCTTGTTTGGTATCAAACATGTTGGAATCATATCCCCCACACTGTAAACGATACAGTAAACGGTACCGTAAATGGTGTGAGAGGTATGTTTCCACGCACTGTAAAGCTCCTCCAGGAGGCCCCCAGTGCTCCCGGTACCAGGCTTCTAGACTCAGACAGCACAACATGCTGCTGCCAACCAGAGACAAGATTCTCCCCTCTGGCTGCTGAGCCAGGCTCGAGCAGGAGAAGGAAGATCAATAGGTATCCTGTCACAGGGAGGTGTGACCACCTCCAGACAGGGTTGAGTGTATTGGGGCCGGGTGGTGGGAGCACTTGCCAGTGCCACTCAGTCTGCTTGTTGGGCACATTTGGTGCCCTTCTTGCATAGTCCAGTTCAACCCGACTTACCTGAGGGTGGGTCCCTAGATTTGTCATGGAAAAAGATCCAAAACAGAAAGTTTTATCTTGCTAAATTTGCACACTCGTTGAGGAAAGGGAAAGGGAAATGGAACCTCGGGCACTTTAATTCTGTATCTTTCGTTGTTGTGAGCGCTTTCCTCACTTCCGGCGGGACAGAGCCAGGGGCCATTTTCATTCGAAGGCGCTCTAGTCTCTGAACCACCGGCACTATTTAAATGCACGCTGCGCGTTCGCAGGTGCTTGAGGGCTGACAGAAAATATTTTACTCACTCTACTTTACAAAATCGTTCTGCTGCTATTTTTTATCGTGATTTAATGTTTGTTGAATTTTAAATGTGGAAAGTTTTATCTTGCTAAATTTGCACACTCGTTGAGGAAAGGGAAAGGGAAATGGAACCTGGGGCACTTTAATTCTGTATCCTTCGTTGTTGTGAGCGCTTTCCTCACTTCCGGCGGGACAGAGCCAGGGGCCATTTTCATTCGAAGGCGCTCTAGTCTCTGAACCTCTGGCACTATTTAAATGCACGCTGCGCGTTCGCAGGTGCTTGAGGGCTGACAGAAAATATTTTACTCACTCTACTTTACAAAATCGTTCTGCTGCTATTTTTTATCGTGATTTAATGTTTGTTGAATTTTAAATGTGGAAAGTTTTATCTTGCTAAATTTGCACACTCGTTGAGGAAAGGGAAGGGAAATGGAACCTGGGGCACTTTAATTGTTATGTTATGTTATGTTATAGTGTGTTTATATAGCGCACAGCTACTCCAGAGGAGTGTCCCGGCGCTTTCCACAGGCAGCTCAGTGTAACACAGCAAAACAAACAAACAGCAGAGCACAAGGCAACAGGGGAGAGAGAGAAACCTAAAGGTTGAAAAGCCAGGTCTTCAAGCTCTTTCTAAACTGCAGCAAATTAGCAGAGCTGCGTAAAGCCAGCGGAAGCGAATTACAAAGCTGGGGCGCCTTAAAGCTAAAAGAGCGCCCCCCAGTGCGCGCCTTCCTAACCCGTGGCACCACGGCCAGAAAGAGAGAATCTGACCGCAGTGAACGGGCTGGACGGTAAAAAGACAACCTCCGTTGCAAATATCTTGCACCAGTGCAAAAGAGTGCTTTGTGCATCAGCGTCAAGGATTTAAACATAATCCGCTTCCGGATAGGGAGCCAGTGGAGCGTCTGCATCTGTATCTTTCGTTGTTGTGAGCGCTTTCCTCACTTCCGGCGGGACAGAGCAAGGGGCCATTTTCATTCGAAGGCGCTCTAGTCTCTGAACCACCGGCACTATTTAAATGCACGCTGCGCGTTCGCGCCGCTGGCGCGCCGAAGGCGCGCCTAAGGCAAGCCCGTCTGCGCCAGTCAGCAGCTCGTCGGGAGCCGGGGCCAGTTATGCTGCCCATTTCAGGGGGGATGATTCCTGCCGCCGGTCCTATTCACGTGAGTTTCTCACTCAGATGCGTGGGCCCTGTTGTAACTTGCAGTTCCTTCCTAACCTTTATGGGACTCGAGATTCCATGTGTGGGGCCTGTGGCTTTCGCCTTGAGTTGGGTTCTATGGCTGGCACTAAAATACCTAACTCCCCTGTCATTTAGGCGGCGCTTCTCAATGTGCGCTCTCTGAAAATGCATCACTCAGAGGTGTTTGAGCTCCTGGACGATGAATCTCTGGATTTTTTATTTGTCACGGAGACCTGGATTGATAATTCCTCCGACCCAATCGTCACCTTGGCTATCCCTCCGGGGTACAAAATCAGCAGAGTGGATCGTACTACAGGGAGAGGTGGGGGGCTGGCTGTTATTTTTAAAGAGAGGTGGGCGCTGGATAAGTGCTCTCTCAGCACGTGGGACGGCTGTGAAGTCTTGGATTTTAATATCCGCTGCTCGGCCCACTTTTCTCTTGGTGGGTCCTTGATTTATCGTCCTCCGGGAGTGGCCCATGCTTTCCTTCAGGCTTGTGTGAAGGCGGTCTCTATGAGAGCTCTACAGTTCTCCCATTATGTGATTCTAGGCGATATCAATATTCATCTTGATCAAAATAACTCTAAGGACACACGTGATTTTCTCGATATTTGCCAATCAGCACAGCTTTCTCAATGGGTCGATCAGGCTACTCATCTTGGTGGCCATATTCTGGATCCTATCCTTTCCAATTTCCCTATCTCAATTAAAGCTCCGGTCCCGGTCCCCTGGTCTGATCATTATCTAATTGGCTTTTCATGGGTGGTGACCCCGCCCAGTGTCAGTCCAATGGTCGGTCACAAACCAGCGTTCAAGAAGGTTGACCCTTCACTTTTTGCCAGGGAGCTGGCGGCCAACAGGCCACTTCTGCCACAAGATCTTGATCAGTGTCTTGCTGCTTTTTCCAACTGGCTTTTGGGCTCTTGGGCGGCAGTTGCCATACCTACTTCAGCCAGACAGTCAAGGGCTTCCCCCTCCAAACCATGGTTTTCGGAGGATCTGCGTCTCCTTAAGCAGGGCTGCAAGAAACTGGAGCGCTTTTGGCGTCTCAGCAACTACTGCCCGGCAGTAAAGGTGCAGCTCAGGCAGGGTCAGAAAACCTACTATAAAGCGATCTCTTCTGCTAAAAGGGCATTCTTTGCCACTCGGATCGATCAAGCCCAGAACAACGCTAAGGAAATTTTTTCTATTGTCCAAAGTTTCATGTCCCCTGTGGCGCAGAGCTGTATTTTACCGGCAACCACTGCGTGGTGTGAGACGCTCTCTGCATTCTTCCAGGACAAGATTCTAAAGATTCAAGGCAGCTTCTCTGCCCCGGTTGTCTCTATTGGGCCCGTGGCTCCTCCTGTCCCTTCAGGCTCCACTCCTGTTGCTTTGCCTACCACTCATTCCCTGTCTAAGTTCTCTCCGGTCGATTTCTCATGCACTTTGAGAATTCTTCAAGGGCTTAAGTCTGGTTCTCCCGACGATCCATGCTCAGCAAGACTTCTGGCTTCGGTGGCAGAGACGGTGAATGAGGAAGTCAATTCCATCATTAATCTATCTTTGCAGGATGGCAGGGTCCCTAGTTGTTGGAAGCAGGCTAAAATTCTCCCCCTTCTGAAGAAATCTACTCTCGATCCTTCCGTACCGGGAAACTATAGACCTATTTCTCTCCTACCTAGTCTGTCTAAGGTTTGTGAGAAAATAGTGAACAGACAGCTCTCGGAGTTTGTCGAGAGTGCGGGTCTTCTTCACCCTGCCCAATCGGGATTCCGCCCCTCCTTCAATACGGAAGGTGCTCTTTTGGAAATTTCAGAAGCCATTCGGGAGTGTTTAGACACCAGCGGGAAGGCTGCCCTTGTGCTGCTTGACTTGTCGGCGGCCTTTGATACTGTTCCCCATTCACTGCTGCTTGACAGACTTTCGATGATTGGTGTGTCGGGCGCGGTTTGGGGCTGGATCAAATCCTTTTTGGACGGCCGATACCAGCAAGTCAGGATACCCCCAGTGGCCTCTTCACCTCTTCAAGTTGGCACGGGTGTTCCCCAGGGTTCGTCCCTTAGCCCCCTCTTGTTCAACATCTACCTTACTCCGCTAGTTTTTCTAGCGGAGGAGTTGGGGGCTAAGGTCATTGCCTACGCGACGATACGCAACTTCTGTTCACTTGGGACAAACAGGGGTCCTCGGTGGCCCCTGTGCAGAGGTGTCTTTCCTCGGTCTTTGAATGGTTGGCGTCGGCACATTTAAAATGCAATGAGGATAAATCCGAGGTTCTGATGTTCGGCGACTTCCCCTCAGGTTTCAGAGAGTCTATCTGGCCTCCTGAGTTCCCACCGCCTGTTTCCAACAGTCAGACCGCAAAGAACCTGGGCATCTACTTTGACAGTAATCTTTCCTTCTCCAGTCAGATTAAGCGTCTGACAGGTTGCTGTTTTGGTCTTCTCAGAACTCTGAGAAAATTCCTTCCTTTGCTGCCTCAAGCGGCTAGGGAATCAGTGGTCCGGGCTCTCATTCTGTCTCGTCTGGACTATGCCAATGCCCTCTATGCTGGGCTCCCAGCTTACGCTCTCAATAAGCTTCAAGTGACCCAGAACGCGGCTGTTCGCATGCTGGGCGGGCTGGGTCCTAGGCAGAATGTCCATGGCTACCGTCGCTCCCTTCATTGGCTACCAGTCAGGGCCCGGATAGCTTTTAAATCTCTCACCATAGCCCATCGCACCCTACATAGGATGGGGCCGGGCTACTTACAGAAACGCTTCTCGTTTTATGTGCCGGGGAGACACCTGAGGTCTTCTTCCCTTAGGCTGATGAAGGTACCTTGCTTCCAGCGCCATCGTCTAGGTGGTGCCTCCCTGGCTGTGTCTGCCGCCCGTGCTTGGAATGCGCTCCCCCTTTCACTCCGAATTGTTGAAGACACTGGGGTTTTTAAAAAAACTGCTAAAAACGTACCTCTTTTCGTAGAGCTGGGTCTTTGTTCTGTCTTCTTTTGAGCCGCGCCGGGACACTCTTTGAGTATCTGTGCACGTAATAAAAGTAAATAACATAACATAACATAACATTTCAAGACACCACTTCTACTTCAACCGTCTGCGCACTCTGGACTTCACTGGACTTCGCTCTGGGCATCAAGACTGCAACTGAAAGACTCCTGCTGCTCTTGAAGTGGTCGCCCTGCTCGTCTGCTGCAACATCCATGCCTGTGATCCATACAGGAACCTTTTAAGGCCTGTGGGCATCCAAGACACCTGAAAGAATCTCCCTTGAAGTGAAGGAGTCTCTTCCCTGCAGCTGCAGGCACCGCAACTAAGCTGACCTGTCTGCTGATCCTGGGTTCCCACAGACTCCGAAAGGCTCAGCATCACAGGTGGTGGTTCTCTACATCCCTGAGGCCTGCCCTGTCCTCTCACCAAGTTTGAAGCCAGTATCCCCCATCGGAGCCGCAGGAACCGAACCCCTGTGCACCGTGTCAACTTGCTGTTGCAAAGGCTTGTTGGCTTCCTTCTATCAATATCTTGGGGCTCCAAGGAACCCTCCCATCAAGCACCTCTAGTGACCAAGATCTTCATCCTCACTGCATCACTTGCATCGTGGGCTTGCTTCTTTGGTAGGCTGCTTGAGGTTCCTCTTGCAATTCCAGTGTCTCCAGCCTGTGTGTCCTTTTGAGGGTCAACTTTGAATTCCTGCTTTTTTTAAATTGAATTCCCAACTTACCCATTGACTGGTACTGAACCTGCGGTCGTGTTCCCACACTGCACACGGCCTCCGTGGTGCTCCTGGTTACTTATCTCGGGTGGTTCCTTGGGTCTAAGGCACCTCTATGTCTTCTAGGTGCAGTCTTGACTCGAGTCGTGGGTTGCATACCAATATTTTAGTATATGGTTTGGTCTCCCCCTGGTGACCACTGTGTAGTAACTGCTACTTACCTATTTCTATTGAAAAGTATTTTGTGCATTGTGTATATCTACGGCTATGAGATATCTGTATGTGTTAGTGAGTGTATTATAATAAATACATATTTTTATAAATACACTCTATGGTGTTATATTCCATATAGGTACCCTAATATAGGCTCAGGTAACATCCTAACCCTTCACCTATATTCTCCTCAACATTACATACATAACGGTTCTTAGGGACTGACCTTCTACCTAGATATGACACTGCACACAGAACACAGGATTTTCCCTGGTAAAAGCCTCATATGCATGAAGATTCTTGGAAGCACAGCAGGACTACCATCTCCTGTATAATATCTATCTACAAAGTTAATTACTGAAGTCATCCGAAGTCCGACAAGGTAATAGAGTGAGGTAAAACCCCCGGGTAGACCTATGGGTATATTTACATCACATCTTGCTAAGACAGGCAGAGGAGCCCAGGACTTCCCGGCCGACACACTGACCAAAGACGCTGAAGTTCCTGCATGCAGACACTCCAACTCACAGTGGCCTAATATCCCTTGCGGGGTGTCTAACCTGAGACCAGGACGTGGTCCCACAGTCTCTCATTCCAAGTAATGGGGTTGAAATTATCCTAGAAGGATTCTTGGCTTAATACCTACGCACATGTTAGGTACATTTGGGTACATCTAGTTAGGGAGGCATCGAAGGAGTACGCACTTTTATTATCATGTCTTTTATATACTCATATGTATTCATGATTATTGCAAGATAGTAGAACTCTATTATCCTTTTACTTTCATAGTGCTTCTAATCATTTATATCTGTTACTGTCTAGTGATGGTTGCAGCTCATATATTTTACACTAGAATAACGACTGTTCAATAAATGCTTATTGGAAAAAAGTTCCAGACCGTTTGTTCTGTGTATCTCTATGAAACAAAGTGAGCACGAGTGACTGAGCGAAAAGTAGTATACTGTTTCCACAGTTCTGAGGGATCAGGGTTGTCACGTTCAAAGGTTGCTGAGAACTATTCTCTCCTTGGTAAAAGGAGATTCTAGTGGCACTGTGAGCAAGCTAATACAGAAGGCCAACATACCCAGTGCGGGTGTTTAGAATCAGTCTGGCACCAATCCTACAGTGTATAATGTCTGAACGCGCAGATCCTATATAGGTTTTATAGGAACTACACGACAATGGTTCTTTTTCATTTAATCTATACCAATAGGATTATGTTCTGGTAAAACAAGTTGCTTTACACTCCTTCTGGACTAAGCCTGAAGGCTGTTCTCCACAGCTACCACGTAGAGAGCTTTCTAAGGATGTCTAAGACCACTAAAATCACCACAAGGGTTGTATGGATTGGTGCAAGATGCCCACTTAGATAAGTGTGCATCATTTACCAAGCCAGCCTCTCACAATAATGTAAGCGGTTTAAGTACTAGATGGTAGTATAGATTGTGGCATGCAAAAGGACTGACCCAGCTGTTCTAAGATTTATAAATGACACACTAACTTCAGATTACAGCAGATTTTAGCCAGATTTGTAGGTTTCTGTACCGAGGGCATGTCTTTTCACTCCTGCCTGAATACTTCTTCACTGCCTAAATACATCTTTAGTACTTGTTATTTAAAAATTGGTGATGTGGTACCATCCCAAAAGTTCGACTGGAGAGGCCCATTGAAAGGGCCCTAAAACTAGTTGAAAACATATAGATTTGCAATTTGAGATTGAACCGTTTGTACATTTCTCCACAAATCTCAAATATAGCCTCTACGAATTCGTACAAGAGAAAACCCATGGCACTGTCCCCCAAACAACAGAGGTTCCCCTAAAAACCTTTTTGATACAGTATAAACTGATGATTGAAGTAAAACTTTAAAACTAAATTAAATAGTAATAATATACTCTTGTTTGATAGCAATTCAAGTTGGTATATTTACTTTTGGTGCCTCACAATTTAAGGAATGTGTACTATAAATAGTTATATTCACTAGAAAGAAGGAACTACATGCACAGTGCAAAGAATATGCTTCAGTTTGTAGGAATGTTTTGTGACAAGATATACAAAACTATGTAGTTTTTCCTTAATATGTCACTGCTATTTTGGAAATTACTGAAACAACATCTGTACCTGTAAGTCATATAATTTAAGTAAAGAATGAATGTTTTAGAAAGTGTCAAGGCCTGAAGCAGGATGCAGATACAATTTTTTTTTATTTAGTGAAGTTGTAAGGAGAGCCATAGGTTCTGATATACTAGTTGCGAAAGATAAATCTCTTAATATGACACAGGCTTAACTTTGACTTGCACACAGAGGTCACAGTGGTGGCATCTCCTTGAAATGGAGATGCCAATGAAAGAGAAAAATGGTTTCCATCTGCCTCATGGGTTGTTGGCATATCTGAGTCACAAGTTGGTCTGAAAGGCAGAACCATGCCAGAGTAAGAAGAGTGAACAAGCTCATTCCAAGGACGGTCAGCATCATTCCAATGAACATCATCAGAAAGACCAAGAAACGGGCAAGGCCAGAACTAGGAGAAAAACAAACAGATACATCCTTGAAACTGGAACAGGAAGAGGATACCATATACTTCAGATTGATCAGAGGATTCTCTGCACTAAACTTCTCAGTTTGCATTGAATTTCCAATTTGAAGGCCACAATGTCCTTATCTGCATGTACTAATGCAGTCTGAAATAACATTAGACTTTAGGACACAGAAGGGGCATTCAGTATCTTGTGAGATATTTTGTCATTGTATATTTGCCACCATCATTCTACTACCAGATTAGATACACAAAACACAAGAAACCTTATTGTCCCAACCTAATGTGCAGGATCTCGAATTTATACATATCTATAGAGTTTAATATGCTATTTATCACCATTGTTGAGCGTGCATAGGCACATTGAATCAGAAGAGGCCATTAACATATTGGAATACATGAGACCCTGCAATTCCTGTATAAAAAACAACCTCAAGTTTCCAAATTGCCGACGACCTTTGATGTCCTTAGTCACCTGTGATAAAGAAATGACATTACTACTGAATTGTAATAACTTATTACAGATGAGTTCTAAATTCGGATTGCCTGCTGCCAGAGTTAGCCGCATTGGGGAAAGGCAGGAAATGGCACATGATTAAACCTGCGTTCTAAAAAACAAAAAGAAATATGCATTTTTCTTCTGCTCTGTTTCTCTTGATGAACAATGATAAGCAGAAAGTAGAAAGTTTATTTTTTCTACACTTTAGGTAATTATGGAAAAGATAGAATCTCCATAAGTCATAGTTAATTGTTTTTAAATATGACATGTACTAAACTCATTCTAATGTCTTCTTGCATCAAATATCTAACTGCTTTTTTGTGTGTTTAATTTTGCACTAGAAATTCTGATTGTATTCTTCATGTTTATAAACATTCTTACTCTTTTATATGAAAAAACACCACACCAAGGACATAAGCAGCTTGTGGGAAGGGTTATGGTGTGAATATGTATTACGGGGAAAACATATTCTCATATATACATCATAAGGATATTGCAAGTTGCCTCAGAGTTCAATGGCCGTATAATCTATGGCATGGAGTACATTATACCATATAATCTTGACAACAAATGGCTCGGAGAGCTTGATCATAAAAATAACGCCTATTCTTTCTTGAAAGTCTGCAATTGGAAAGCTTATTGCTTTGTGGTGGCATGTTTCTGTTCCCAGCATACAACCTATTTGAAATACATGTTTATGTGCTGCCATTTTGGTGGAATTATTCTGGCAGTGATCTTATGTGCCATGCTCAGATAGGTTTTTCTCTGCCATGTATGTAATGCCCTGGTTTTAAAATGTTGTATTCCTGTTGGATTCAAAGCCATTTCTTAGCATGGTCAGCTTTTTTAAATCATTGTACTTAGAAAGCAGAATACTCAAAATCTCGAAAGAAGGACTTGTATACTGTTACACTGTCATAACTAACCATATATCCAGTATTTCCATTTCACCCTCCTTGCTTTCATTTCCCGAATAAAATCCTCTTACTTCTTCGTTCTGCAGACAAATCAAGAATGAGACAGTAAACAAATTGTATTGGAGTATTAAACATACTTGTCACACTAGAACTGTATTTTTCTCATTACCCCATATGTTTAGGTGGTAGCTGCTGTTACTGAGAAAATGTATTGTGATGCAGAAATCTCTTCCTTACATGTATAGGATAATTTTAGTGCTGTAAGTAATTGTTATTAGGACAATAACATTCACAATAATAGCAGGATTGGGATTAGGTAAAATTTGAACAATTCTGTGAACTTCAGAGGTTCAAAAGTCTGCACAATTGTTCTCAAAATCAAATCAAATCAAAAATAGCTTTATTCGATTGAAGTTTTTAAATCATAAAAGCACAATACAAAAAAAAATATATATAAACATCATATCATGTGTGTACATTAGTGAACCATTTAAAATAACTTCAGTTAAAAAGAGCTGCAGCATCATTTTGTATACTTCCATTAACACACAAGAATATATGAATAAAATCGTTTCACAATAAAAAGGGATGAGACATTACATTGTTTTTCTACATCTAACCACCCCTTAAACACAATTGTTCTCATTGAGTGACATTCGTGAGCAAAGCATATTTTTTAGGACATTGGCTTGAGCCAAAAATGCCTTATATTTCTTGATTTGTTTTTACAATTTAGCACGCCTCTAGCAGAATATGTAAGTACTGTAAAGACATGAACAGACCAGAGAGAATGTCTTGAGAATCAAGACTCAATGGGTCTGATTGACAAAATGATTGCCCAAAATGTTTAACTCACTCTTTTCATAGGTGTGTGTGTATGTAACAGCATTTGGCTAAATTACATACATTTCAGTTGACATATAATCTAAGCCTATACATTCTCTACATTTCTCTACCTTTCGTAAATGTCCAACATGAAGTTTTTAGTATTAACTGAGATAACCACTTCTGCCTATTGATGTAAACCTACACATGCATAACTTAAATGTAAATGTTAATAGCATTAAGGATTTGACTACATATTTATGTGTGTGTGTGTGTGTGTGTGCGTGTGTGTGTGTGTGTGTGTGTGTGTGCGTGTGTGTGTGTGTATTTCTGGTTGGTCCTTGCCTACCATTTTTATGTCCTATGTATATCATCTCATTTTGCACACATCCTGATCTTGACATTTTCCAAAACTATCTTTCTTTACCTGAATTATATGATTCAGAGGCACAGTTTCCAAATGACTGATTAATTTCATCCAACGTTTTGTCCACTAATTGCTTACCATTATTCCCCTAAATGTAAAACACAGGACTAAAACCCCCAAAGTCTACTCATTTTTGACAGCAAACAATATTATATTCACACCTTGCCAAGCAGGGTTTAGACCTTGCACTAGCACCATCGACCAGGTGTTCGGGCTCATGTGCTTATTATGGAAATACATAAAAATCAAAAGAGGACACGCATACATAGCATTTCTTGATCTAATGGCAGCAATTGATTATGTCCTGAAGCGCCTTCTGTGGACAACACTAAAGACCCAAGGCATCCCAGAAGAAATTCTGCCCCAGATAATAATGCTCCACCAAAATAACTTTGGCAGAATACTCTGGGGCGTACAAGGTAATCTGACAGAGCAGATACCAATAAGGAGATGGGTCAGACAGGGCACCAGCTTCGTTCTCCCTATACATTAATGATGTTATTGACCATCTACAACAATGCAGCCACGAGTTCCCCAAGCTCTGTGGAAATTTGATACCTGCACTGCTTTTTGCTGACCATACCATCCTGATTTCTCATACACCAAGGGGACTTAAACATCTACTCAATCG
The DNA here is from genome assembly GCF_964204655.1 of Triturus cristatus. Taxonomy (NCBI): domain Eukaryota; kingdom Metazoa; phylum Chordata; class Amphibia; order Caudata; family Salamandridae; genus Triturus; species Triturus cristatus. The sequence continues at coordinate 719,629,283 of NC_140594.1, read as the reverse complement.
TTTTTCCTCCTATTGCACAAAAAAGAGACTGGAAATAAATATAAAGAAAGAGAAATATATGACAATAAAACCACACAGGTCCTTCAAGAAAAATATTAGAGTGGGGGAACAGAAATTGGAACAGGTAGCCAATTTTAAGTATTTGGGTATACCATTAGACTCCAGACTATCATGGGAATTCCAGATAAGGCCCTTGAAGATGGTACGTATACAAAGCTCGAGACCAATATTGTGTAAATACAATGAGGCTACTGTTAAGGCAGTAACACCTGCCCTGGAGGTCTATAGGTGCAAGGCCAAGGCAGCAGCATTGTATGGAACTAAATTATGGGGAATAGAAAAAGTAAAACCACTTGTCACAATGGAAAACAAGTTTATGAAAGGTCTCCTAGGCATTCCAGTGGGGTCACTGCTAATACCAATGTACTTTGATCTAAACATTAAACAAATAGAACATATTGCAATATTAAGGCCCCTTCTTTATTGAATCAGAGTATAGAGGACAGGGGAACTGTCTCACTATAGAGAAGGCCTTAAGGAAATCTTGGAGTTAAATTAAAATCATATCTTCCCTTGGTTATAACATGTAAAAATGTGGCTCGATAAACTTGGCTTACTAGCATACTAGAATGAACAGCAAACCTTACAAACCGGTTTGAATAAAACAGCTAGTATATGGGGAGTATGTTACAAACAATCATCACTGTAACCCAAACCTAGGTTGTCTTACATCCTATTTTCTTACCGTCAAGCCTGTCCCAAATTTTGAAGATTTTCTAGACGTAATTCAAACAAATTTGGCAGAGACTGTATATTAAATTTCGCTGTGCATACTGCATATTAAAAAATATAAGTCTAAGTGGATAACAAACGATGTGGTTGGGGACGAGATTTGTAATTTATGCACTTTAGGTCAGGTAGAAAATGCTGCACAAATCTTGTTCTTTTGCACTGCTTACAAAAAGAATAGGAAAAAATGAATACACCAATTCTTTAAGAACCTGGGCTTCAGAAGATATGAGGAAGCCATAAGGGTGCTAAATCCTAATACTTCACTCTGTATAGTTTTTGCTCCCAGCAGCTATTTACCTGCAGTTGGATTTGTACATAAGAAGATGAGACCAAAAATTCTGAAAGGTTGAAAATTACTAAAATGAATTATGTATAGTTTTTGCCCTCAGTAGGTACTACAGTTGGACTAACACGTAAGAAGATAGGATAGTATTTTTAATAGTGTTTTAAATTGTTAGGACAGAGTGACTTTATTACCAGTGATTGCATTTCTTCAAGTATATCAAAGAGATTGCCAACCAGATTTTCTAAACCTCAATGGTATACAATGCCAAATAATTTTTCTTTAGAATGCACTCTACATCAACTACTAAGAGAGGAATGGGATTCTCAGATTCTATAACAAAAATGAAATTAAGTTGTTCGTGTAAGTCTATATTGTAACTCTTATGGCCTGCTGCTGAAACAAAGTTATCAAAGAGAGAGAAAGTATTGACCGCAACTACCCAACTGGCAGGACCACATGATGGACCTTGTAGTTTGGTTTTTGTTCTCCTAGCTATTTATCTGTGAATATCAGACAAATTGGATGTTGCCTATATTTGATGCTTTGATTATAGGTTTATTATATAGCACTATCACTTTCACTAGTGATTTAGCGCAAAATTAAATTTTTCATTTGTGGGGGTGCATCATAATCACGAGTAGTTTGCACCCGCATATGTTCCTTTGTCATATTAACGAGTGACATTAGAACGTGAACTGTAATAATGTGAATTGTGGTGCAGTAGGAACATTTCAATGTGAACATGAAGAGATTAATGTTGAAACTAGATGTGATTAGCTGAAAACACTGACGTATAGGATTTGTACATACTGCTGACAATTACTCACATATTTGATGTGCTTATGTAACGAGTTAATATAGATGTGCTCAGTGATGAGTGTTTATTTTATATGTAATTTCATAATGTCTGTGTGCCAATTTCTTATGTTAGCCGATTTCTGTAGGCCTGAAGTGCATTTACCCTGGAAGCTCTTGCATTAGATTTAATAGTTGATTTTCATGTGCATGTTGGATTTGTTCTTCCTCACGTTTCTGTTGCAGGTGGAAAATTCATCCTTGTTAGTTAGAATAATGTGTTTGTTTTAGGAGTTAGGCTTAAGGAGAAGAGGATACATTGATCGTTGATACTGATTGTGGAGAACTGCTATACTTTCTCATTGGAGCAAGCCTGGGAATCAAGGTCATCTCACCAAAGCTTGGGAGCATCGCTGCCTAACAGAAGGTTACCTATGTGGAGGTGGCCTTAATGGATGGCGTGATTCGCAAGGCACCCAGAGATACTACTTGTGATATTGATGTATAGTAACTAGAGAAAGTGCCTGGGTGACTTCTGTCTTCCTTTGACAGAGAGAGCATCTTAGAATGAGCTCAGTAGCTTTATGCTACTTGACCTAACTGATGTGAAGAGACTTCTTAGGAACACTTCACACGCTGACACCTTAACTAATCGTGCCTCGTGAAATGCTATATAGGAATGTCATGGTAGTGCTAGAGTAGGGGCAGATTAATGCTTTATACCCACTAACTTCCAAGGAAGGGGAATCGGGATGTCTGCTCAATAATCCTTTGTATCCTGATTCTCGATCTAATCATTTTGTGCATGTTGCACCGACTTAACCTCATCCATAGGTTTGGCTTTGTATTAGTCGGAATATATTTCTACACGCTCACCTTGAGGTGCCTGTACGTCCAGCTATTCTTGGCTATGTAATAAACCAACTAAAGTTAATTGGGAGTTTGTGATTCTTAAGAGTCATAACATATTGGACTTTAAATGATTGATCTGCTAACAATTTCTCTCCCTTTCCATGCTTTCATGCTGATAAAAACGGCTATCGACCCAAGGTTCCAGAGAACATGGAATCCGGCTCCTCATTAGTTTAAAAGAATTTGCATTTCTCACGATTCTCTATGACATTATCTGTCCCCTGGTTAATGCATACCTTGTTGCACTTTGATCACCTGCTACTAAGCACTTTATTGTTACACGTAGTCCTGTTTTTATATATTTATTTGCACATCAACTATTGTCATTTTTTATGTACTTGTAAATATGCATCTTTTATTCGCCAGACTGGTGGTTCTGTTTCTCAATCTGAAAGTTTTATATATTGTTTTTATCTCATGCTATTATGACCATTTGGCTGAAATAAAGCTTGAATTGAATTGACTACTAACAATATGTTAATGACCGATTCTCCATATAAAAGCAACTCAAAACTGAAGGAAAGCATCAGAGGTATCTCTCCTTCCTTCATGTGATCAGCACCGACAAATCATGTGAATCATAATTTGAAAGACTGAAACTTCCTCATGGAAGCAATGAAGAGAAAATATTAAATTACTCAAATAGTTTCACAAGCTTTTTGTTGACAAATGTAAAATCCAAATGAAATGGTTAGATCAATAATTGTCATCTACTGCTCTTCTACTAAGAGATAAATGATTGATTCTTACAGGTTGGTGGCAAAGAGCTATGTACTAGTTATATCACCAGCCATGTGAGTCACAGTAGAAAATGTTAGTGATAAAGCAACAACATCCAAATTTTCATTTGCATTAATATGTATGATTAATTATGAATAAAAATTTAGTTCACAGTGCAAAAATAAAGCTCCAACAGCCAATTTATACTGCTATATCCTGATTATGGACTGTTCTCTTAGCTATAACATTTGTGGTTATTCTGTTTGGCCTTTCCTTTTCCATATTGCTGTTTATTTCAACATTTATAGTTAGCTATTGCATTATCATTTCTTGCTCATGTTTGGAAGCTTTCTAATAGAAGTAACTGGAGTAAAAGCAACCTAAGTTGTGATAAAACAATCAAACAAGGAAACTACATCATGAAGGAAATAGCCAAGTACACAAAGTGACCCTTCCTGTAATGGCGATAGAGTGATAGACAATGATATTAAATAGGTGAGTTAAAACATGTTAAATATAGGGATAGAAGAAATCATACCAGTCATATCAAGGATGCCATGTTAGACCTGGCATCCTTGGCATGGTTTACCCCCTAACATTTTGCCTTCAGAACTCCTGTTTTGCTGGCTTTAGGACTCCGAACACTTTACTACTGCTAACCAGTGTTAAAGTGTTGGTGCTTTCTCCTTAAAACATGCTAAGATTGGCTTATACACATTTGGCATATTTAATTTACTTGTAAGTCCCTAGTAAACGGGTGCTCCTTTTGCCCAGGACCGGTAAATTGAATGCCACTAGTGGGTCTGAAGCACTGAATGTGCCACCCCCTTAAGTAACACTGCAAACATGACTCAGGCCTGCCATTGCAGTCTTGTGTGCAGTTGTAAACTGACATTTCAACCTTGAAAAATAAACCTTTTTCCCTGGCCCACTCCTTCCTTTTTAATGTAGATAAGTCACCCCTAGGCTATGCCCTGGGCAGTCAAGAGGGCAAGGTGCAATGTATTTAAAAAGTACGGCATGTACTTTTAAGTTTTACATGCCCTGGTAGTGAAAATACATTTTTCACTATTGCATGGCCTACCTCTCCCATAGGGTAACATTGGAGTTACCTTATTACATGAAATAAGCTGCAGTTTCCAAATGGGAATAGGTAACCAGTTCATGTTTGGTGTCTTCGGAATTGTAATGAAAAATCCTAACTCATGGCGAAGTCGGATTTTAAATTACAATTTCGAATATGCCTCCTTTATAATGTGGCATTCTCCTGCCTTAGCCATTTTGTGCATGCAGACTGTCTCTGGATCAAATGACTGAGTGTAGTTGCCAGTTGGGTATTGTGCATTTCTCCTAGACAGCGACACACAGTAGGGAGTTTAAGTGTGCCTGAATGGGCCATCACTGGCAGGATGGGAGAAAGGAGCTGGCCACAGCCCAGTTACACTTGAATAGGCTGTGTCCGGCCTCTACACAAAGGGCTTCATACCCCCCTGTAGTTGGTCTGGAGCCAGGGCACGGAAGGCAGGGCAACTGTTTACTTCAAAGGTCTGCCTCTAGAAGATTCTCCCCACTTCAAAGGAACAACGGTGCATAAATACTGGACCTCAGACACCAACTCTTCAGTACATCACTGCTGTGATGCTGAAAAGACCAACACTCTGCTGGACTGCTGCTCTGAAGGACTGCTGCCCTGCTGTGCTAACCTGCTGCACTCTTGCCTGGGTGAGAAGTACTGGACCTGCATCTCTGGAACCCAGAACCCCAGAGTAAATTCAGGACTAGTTGGATGGCCTCCTGATCTGAAGCCTCAGGGACATAAGAGGCTTCCCACAACCGTGCACCTGGACTTTACCATCCGTGAGTCTACCCTGTCAAATGGTGCCATCCCAGTCTTGGACCCTTGGAAGTGGGCCATATGTGCTTTGCCAGCCACTGTGAATCCAGCAGAACCGACACATCTCCTCTGCTGAGCAGCGCAACCCCAAACAGGACCAATGCATCTCCACTTCTGAGCAGATTGAACCCATCTCAAAGACCCACATCACCCCACAGCCAGCAATGCCTTCCTAATCGCTGCTCCATAACATATCCTCGGTGCAGGTCCTCACATCACTCATCGACCACAGCCTTGTCGATGACTTCAGACTCCACATTGCAGCCTCACAGCTCCCCAGATCAGATTAATTGCCTGGACTGTGCAACGAATTCTTGATGCCGGACTTCGCATCACAAACCCACACCAATAGGATCCTCAATGATGCTGCAGGACCTCACATTACAGGCTCACTGCAGCCCGCAACTCATGCATCGCTTTGCCTGCATGGTACATTTTCACCGCGGATCCTCCACAAATCAGGATTCAAGGCACTTTGTTCAGCAGGCCTAACTGGGTCCATGTAGCCAGCCTGCGCTCCATCTTGGTCGGGCTGAACTTGTGGCTTTGTCCTGGTTCAGCACAACCAGATATCTGCAGTTAATGCTTTGTGCTTTTGGCACTATTTTCATTAAAAACATTAAAATTGCATATCTCCAGTTTTACTATTAGATTTTTGTTGTTTTGGTCTTATTTTACTTATTAAACATTATTCTATTTTTCTAATCTAGTGTGAGGTTCTTTTTGTGTGGTGTTCTCACTTTATTACTGTTTGAAGTGTTGCACAAATGTATTACACATTGCATATAAGTTAAACCTGACTGCTCTATGCCAAGCTACCAGAGATTTTAGCACAGGTTATTTTAGGTTTGGCCTGTGCCTCACCCTGACAAGGATTGTGGTTGCTGCCTGACCAGGGCTCACACACCAGTCAACCAAGAACACAATTTCTTACATACCATTCATGGATAAAATTATCAGAAAAATATAACAACACAAACTTAAAAACACATGCTAAAAAAATATGTGCTGAAAACTTTATATGACCGGTCACGATGGGAATGGTAACTGCAAGAAGATAACTCCATAACTGGAATTACTGGTACTGTCAGGTATCACACTGTCACTACTGTGCCAACTGCAGACTGCTGACGGCATCGGACATCGGACCCTCTAAGAGGAGGCAACCAGAGGGATGAACGGCATGACAGAAGCAAGGTAGAGTGGTACGAGAGTGCACAAGAGGGCAAAAGCGTGGCCACCATTAGTGTTGGCCGCAGAGTGTTCTGCCCAGTTTCGTCCGAGGAGGAGGCTCAACCAGGTTGGGTGCGGCTTGCAGCGCCTAGCGTGCCCTGCTCTTATGCTCCTTCCTGCTACCGTGACATCTTTCCCTTTCTCTCCCCTTCCTCTACAAAGTGGCCAGGTTTCCCACGCTACATTCTGGGGGGAGGCTCTTGAATTTTGAAGCTTGCTTGCGAAACCACAGCCACTGCTCCCTTGCATCTCCCACCGGCTTGACCAGGGGGAGTCTGCAGACTCGTGCGGCCAGCCACTGTGAGCATTGTGAGCTTGCGAGCCCCGGGCCGTTTCAGCTTCCCGCTCACCCTGCTCATCCCACTCACCCTGCTCAATTCAGAGGCCAGAAGGCCAGAAGTCAGAAGTCTAAAGCCAGCTGCCAGCATTGTTGTCCCTGCAGCCCTTACCGCCAGTAAGAGTAAGAGGCCACGCTGTACAGGACTTCTGCGGGGGCAGCACCAGTGTGGCGTGGCGAGTGCGGTTGCCGTTGTTCTCACCGGAGGGTTCTGCACAACATGTGTGTGTGAGTACCGGCTGCTCCTTCATCTGCCCTTCTGCCATCATCTCATTCGCCCCTCATTTGCCTCTCATAACTTAAACTTTAACTTCAGCTCGCCAGTTTGCCAACTCGCCAGAAACTGGGGGAATCAGCATTACACCTTTGCCCCGCTCCTGCTTTTTGTTGCCTAGCGTGGGGTGGCCTCCCGTGGAAGCTGAGAGATACTGAGGGGCATATTGAGGGCACTGGAGGCATATTGAGTGACACTGAAGGCACACCGAGGGCCTTTTCTTTCTAAGCACGCCCTAAGCGGACCCGCACCAGCAGTATCCAACAGTATCCAACAGTGTTCAAGCCAGGAGCCAACTGTGAACTAACCGTGTCCCCTCACTGGAGCCCTAATCTGATTAAGTACTGGTAACATTAAAACAACAAGGGGGAGCTATGAGATCTGGCAGAGTTAGGCAACCACTTTTAGAGCCAAAACTTAAGTCAAAAAAGAGGAAAACTGATCTTAAAGTAGCCTTACAACTACAGATTATCCATGATAAAGACCGTGTTTAGGACCATGACTACGATCACGACAGGGCAAGCACATGCACAAGTATAACTGGAAATACAAATGCAAATGATCTCATATCACCTAGAAGGGGTGTTCCCATAATTTCACGCACGTATAAGGCCCACGGCTCAGCGTCAACTAATATTCTAATTCCAACTGACTGTACGTGACCACTGCCCCCTCTACCATCATTACCAGCATCAGCACCATCAAGGGATCAAGATCCAGAAAATCTTATAAACATCGAAGGGGTGCCACAGAGAAAAAAGCTGTGCACCTACCAGCCCAAGGTCTATACAAAATATTCCTTTCTGAAAAACCCTGGAACAGCTATCTACTCTAATACTGAGAATATAAAGGGGCTGTAAACACCACTTTTACCAAGCAAACCTGACCACAGCCCTTCGAATAACATCAATCCAGTCGAGTCTTCATCATATGTAAGGACCAGCCCTCAACATCTTCTCGGGAAAATAACGTCAACTGGTACGGGGGACATAGCCAACCAGGCAAGCAGCGGGGTTGACAGCCTAAGGGGGGCTAGAATTGGTAGATTGGGCGACGAATTATCACCAGGCTTGCCCTGTAGTGCAAACAAAAGTTTGCTGGGTTGTCTGAAAGTGGGTAGACCCCCTCAACCGGACACACACTGCCATTCAGTCAGTCGTGCCGCAATAGATCCAAGTCAAACAGACACGGGCGACTTGGTAGACCCTCGGGTCTGTGCAGATCCACCAGCTGCAACCATGGGACAGGATCAACAGGATCAAAAACCACAAGATTAACCTCCTCAACCAAAAAAATCTCTCCCATTCAAATGCTAACAACTCAAGCAGACGCCTTGGAGTACCTAGCAGAGCACAACAACTCAATAGTAAATACACCTCCAGTGCGTCGTACACTGCAACCTTATGACGACTCTCACTCGACGTACACTGACATGACTTTCATAGCTACACTGGAATGGGAGGAATTAGTTGTCTCCGACAATCTAAAACCCGTTCATCCTCATTCACCTAAAGAAGCAAAAAACCAGCCACAGCTGGAGAAAAGTAACAACACTGGAAGCTTAATCCCGGAATCCATCTGGATAACAATTTTAAGCACCCTGCAAAACTCAGCCGCAGCATTACAATTTCAATCCCACAAAATGGATCTGCAGCTTACGGTTCTTCAAATAATGACTGATTCTATCTCAGGGATAAATTGGAAGATATCAGTGCTCAACAGCCTCATAAAGAGAGGACAGGAAGTGGCTCATGTGTTTCAAACACTGCCACTAGCATGATCCTGTGCACCAATTGAAGACAAGTTACAAACGGTACCATCTATGATAGGGCACCTAATATCAGATTTAAAAACAACCGCCTTATCGAACCTCCTCCAGTGTGGTGAATTGCCTGGAACACCAACAACGGCATGAGTGCACCCAAAAGCATAGCGAGCACTAACCTGTAACCCCCTCCTGGCGGGCAGGGTAGCATTAACAATACCAACAGAGAGTGCAGTAATCAAAACCAGACATCACTTGCCAGCAGCCTGTGAAGCAACAGTAACAACAGCCGATTGTGTAGCAATCAATGCCCAGACACCACGGAAAGCTCGCAGGAAAAAAGAAAGGAAGGGAGGAAACAGGAACTTAATTGGCGAAGGTATACGCATAAAATTTCAGCCACACTTAACCTTAACCACCCATGGACCAGTTTCTACGAACACAAATCAGGCTCCCATTTCTTCCCCGGTCGGTGACCCCAAGTGCTCTTTTACTGGATCCAATGCCGCTTCGCCAACGGTCTCTGGATTACCCCCAAGAGACTCATTACAGAACCATCCAACGGGTGATAATAAGCAGGGGTTATCTCAAGTAAGAAAAGGACACATCACATCAAAACCAGATTCAGCAAAGTATATAAAAAATAAACAACCTCCAAGCGTAAGACCCCGCAATGACAACCAGATTACCAACATGGAGCTATCGCAACAGTTAGCAGGAGGGACCATAAATACAACTCGGGCTCAGTGAACGCAAGGCAGCAAAGTGACCAACAACAAACTTACCCTACAAGTGACAACCTAGGGTCATCACAAGTCGTCTCATTCAACCCAGACCCTTTGGAAATGAGGGATCCCACGTAAAGCAAATGGAGGCGCGAAAATACGACCACCATTATTTTTACCCCGAATATGCATCTCGGGGTAGAGATGAGATACTAAATAGAGGAAACATACTGTGACTTCTACATTCCATCACAAGCCTTGACAGTATTAACTCCACTGATCTCCTCCAAATAGTGTTTCAACCAACTAACATCCCGCAATGCTTGGAAGCAACTAAAGCAACCTGGAACTCCAGCGAGGTAGTTAAGAAAATCATGATAAAAGACACCACGTTTAAAGAATGGAAGATAAAACTGGAAGTCGAACAAAAACCTCCCTATCCGACACCTTTTCTACTCTCCAGCAGGAGTGCTCCCTGAAAAAACACCATCTCAGCATTAAAGGGAGCCAGGAGCAGCACCCAGAGAGGACATGCCCCAGACACAAAGGCATCTCCTTCGAACTTAGATCCAAGGGAATCAAGAAATGCCTCATCTGTTACATCGCAAAACTGGAGGCAAATTCAGCATACAATCATTATGGACCAAACAAACTGACAAAGGGGGAGCAGCTCATGATCAGCATTGGTTGAGACTGGGGAAATCAGCACATGCATCTGGAACATCAATGGTCTAGCCAGCAAAAGTGAGGACCCGGAGTTTCTGCAATAATTAAAATCATTTGACTTGATATTGCTCCAAGAGACCTGGAAGTATAAGGCCTTTGAGCTTCAAGGTTACACTTCCCGCTGTATCCCAGCAACAAAGGGCTCCAACTTTGGCCGTCGATCAGGGGGCTTAATGGTCTTGGCATCTATAACAACAATAGGAGAAATCATACCAATAGAGGCTCAAATACCATTTCGGAGCGTCATACAGGCGGTAAAGATAGCACTTGAGCTTCGTAATGTACGCCAATCAGTCATAGTAATTAACGCCTTCATCCACTCCAAACGAAAATTGAAAGCTGCCAAGAAACTGATGGAAGCAACAAAAAAGATAATGGATGAGGAGGATACTGATTGTATTATCCTCGCAGGCGACTTTAACATGCATCTTATCAGCTCCGGAATAGACGAAGCCCTTGACCAAGATCTTAGCACTGCATGGGAAGTACCAAATCAGGGCTCGAAAAAAATTTAAAAATCTACAAGATGCTCAAAATACCTGCTACAGCAACTCGACCATCTTAACCTAAGAGCTTTGAACGGGCGCTTTCAGGAGAACAATCCACCTGTTGCAACGTTTCATTCAACAAAACAATCTCCTCACCTTGACTTTACATTTACATCGCTAAATATGCTTGGCAAAAAAAGCAACTTTCAGGATGGGTACTAAGGAACACAGTGACCACTTGCCTCAAGAAGTGACAATAAAAGCCAATTCAGTCCTCAACATCGAGCCATGTGTAGGGGTTAATATCGAAGGGACCTCCAACCTTAAGCAGTTGCTGTGCAACCCCAGCAATATCAATGCAGTGTCCCTCGCAGCTAAAACACTATATGCCCAAGGGGCAGGTCTTACAACAAAACCAGTTGATGCATAGCAAAGCTTCATAGTGACTGTTGGTGACAAATTATTGAAAGGGACAGTGGAAAGGCTGAGCCAACTAGAGGGAGCATCGACAAGAATAACAGCTAGTCCAGAATCGAAAAAACTAAAACAAAACATAAATTGAACATTGAGACAGATACGCAAAAATCCAATAAATCAGGACCTGCAAATCGCCCTCTGGAAAACTAAGGCACTGTTAAAGAGGAATAAATGGGAAAAGAAAAAATCAAAAAATTATGAATTATGGACCAAGCTGCTCCATGAAGTTAAACAAGAAAGCAGCGCCAGGTTCTGGCAAATAATTAAAAGAATTAAGAATCCAAACCATCCTGGTATAAACTCCAATATAACAGAGGAAGCATGGGCAGGATACCTTTTCACACATTTTAATAGTAAAGCTGCCGATAAAGATAAGTTCGTCAAGGAAACGGAGAACATGACAGAGCGCAGTGGTGACACCAACAGGGAAAAAACAGGCAACAGCTACACAACAGCCATGCCGCAAGACCCAGACCCAGACGGAACAGTGACACCCTCCGGGGAGGGCGAATTGGTGTCAGGCTTAAATTTGCCTCCCCCTGCCAAATCTGAACATCATGACCCTACACAAACTGATATAAAGAGGCAAATAGCCAGGGGCCGACCAACAGGCACCCCCGGTCCAAACGGCATCCCACCAATGCTGTATAAAGCAGAACTTTGCAGCACTAACACCGGTCTTTAAAGACATAAGGATACTACACTATTACCGGAGTCCTGGTTAGGATCAATAATAAGCCCAATTTTCAAACAGGGCGACAGAAAACTCCCAAACAACTACCAGCTTATATCCCTCATTGATGTGGAGGCCAAGTATTTTGCAGGAACAATACTGGAGGAGTTAACATCATGGGCATAGGAAAACTCCATCATCCCAATCAACTGAACAGGTTTTTTTCCGGGGCCAAGGTACTACAACAAACATCATGGCACTGACCTTATTAATGGATGCACCAAAAGAGGCCAAATCCCCCCCATTCCTCTGCTTCATCGACTACACTGTCACCTTCAATCACGTTGACCGCCTCAAGCTCTGGCGGAAATTGTAAAATTGGGGAATACCAAAATTGCTTCTGGACCAGCTAACACTCCTGCACACAAACACCTGGATTAAGGTCAAACTAGGAGCTGAAACGCAGCTTTCTAAACAACAAAAGGGCTAAAGCAAGGCTGCATTCTAGATCGGGTTTTACTCAATATTTCCTTGCAGACCTGCTAGGAGAATTCGATAAATGTCCCTCCCATGTGCCAAAACTGGGGAAAATACTGCTGTCAAATTTTCTGCACGCAGACGATTTGGTATTCATAAGCCGGACCCCTATTGGCCTACAACATCTTTTGAACATAACCTACACCTTCTCAGAAAGGAATTCCCTGCAAATAAATTTTTAAAAAACTAAGATCGTGGCAGTAAAGTAATTAAAAAAGAAAAAGATCAACTGCCATCTAAACGGACAAGGTTTGGACTTGGTAACCAATTATAAATACTTGGGAATACTTATAGACCACAAAAATACGTTCAAACCCTAACTGGAATCCCTGCAGGAGAAGGGAACTGAGACATATCTGGCGATAAAATCAATAAAGGACAACGCTTGATCCCTTGCTGCAGGTACTGCATGCAAAGCTGCAGCCGACTCTTATGTACAGGAGTTAATCCCTTCAAAGAAAGGACACCGTAATACTGGACACAGTGATAGCCAACTTGTACAGAGCAATTTTCAACCTGCCAAAATACGTTTCCCGAGCGCAAATACGGCTGGAATTTGGCCTTCTAAAAAAAAACTCTGGAATGAAGGGGCGAATACGTAACCTGCTGGCACCAGATTCGCAGAGTGGAGGTTGGATCCTTAAACTCTATCTCTGGGAAGACCTACTCCGCCACAGAAAATCCTCAGCCAGGGACTACTTGTTCGACTCGCTTAAAGTATTGGGACTGTCAGATATTTGGGGTACCCCTACCGACCTTTTGTCTTTTAAAAAAATCGTGAAAAATCAACACAAATTATATCCGTCATTGAGGACAAGGGGGCACTCGCAGAAAGAGCACATGGCTGGATAACGTAAGCAACTACGGAATATTGAAACCACAATCTTACCTTAAAACCGGAGTAAAAATAAAGACGAAAGAAAAGTTTTTAAAGCTACGCCTCGGAGCAGTCCCGATCACCCCTCATCTGCCACCTTAGGAAAGGAAAGACAACCTGCAGTTCTGCCGCTTATGTGGAGTCGGCAAGGAAGACATTATTAATGTTGTCTGCATTTGCCCTGACCTAAAGGATATCAGGCATAGCCTGTTACGCCCATCTTTTAAGCAACACGGTAATCAAATCTGCAGGCAGGCATTTAAACTATGCTTCAATCCAGTTGAAACAAAATTAAACTGCCGCTCACAAAGTTCTTCGACTTAGTAACAAAAAGGCACAAGAGCATGCTGTGCAAGGATCAACAAAACTAAATCTGAGCAGGGCATTGCCTGATGGCAGCTTGGAACACACGGAGCCACATTTATGGACTTCCAGCGTCTAAGTAATAATGGTATAATGTGGAAAAGAACAGCCTGCCTTTAGATCAGCAACGTCAGCACTATCTCCACCTTGGGAAGACTCCCCCCCCCCCCAAAAAATGTTAACATTCTTTACTTGAATAGTACAATTGAAAACAAGTTCAAAGAGCAAGGTTTAGGACATCCACAACTAGGATTTAGATAGAGAAGCATAAGCACTTTAAAGACTAGCCCATCTAAGGAACTCTGTCTAACTTCTTCGGTCATGAGAGACCAGCACTTTATGAACTGTCGACAAACTCGTTACTGAAGAGTGTAATCTTACACAATGTTTAAAGAAGGCCTCTAAATTTCACCCCGACTCTGTAAAGCTGCTGCCCAGACTAGGTCAATTATATACTTGTCACTGTTCCAGAAGTACAAGCACTTAGCAGTCCACTCGATTAAGAACAACTTCTAATCGTCTGTCTGACCTTGATGCATTTGCACTTTATTATCCATTGATGATTACAATTTAAACTGTGTCATTTTTTAAGAAGTTGCTTAAATGAATTTTAATATTGTTTTATCATTGTAAAGGTCTTAATTAATCATGTACAATAAACATACTACTACTACTGCTGTGCCAATAGGAGATAATGAGCTGGTATGGGGGGACAAGATGCAGCTGCAACCTTACCATGCATTTTAGTCATGTCTTTCCCCATTAACAGGCCATTTTTTCAGGATTGAGCTCCACCTGCCTTTGACAGGTGTAAATCGGCTACAATTTTATGGCATTTGGTTCTTCTGGGTGAAGTGAAACTACTGGAGTCACAGGACATAGGTATCCACGGGAAACAGGGGCATTTATGGGCTGGGCCAGCAAATTAGAATCCCTCCCTCGAAATGACCGGGGCACAGTATACAGGGTGAATGAGCAATAAAAATGGCACATTTTATTTTTATCTTGTTACATTTGCTGCTTGTTCCCAGACAGGTTAAATGTCAGGCTATATTTTCTTACAAATTGCAGCTTATTGTGGAGATGTTGTTCACTTTTTTTCCTTTAACTGCAAAGTGAGAGGATTTTGTAAAGTAAACTATGTGACAATCTCTCTGTGTTACAGACACGACCACTGGAATTAGGAAGTAGTGAAGGCCTAAATCATGAAGCAATTTTTACTAAATTATGTGGCAAAAAAACACAATTTATGCAGCATAATGCACCACATTTTGTAATATCACCTCACTGTTTTGTCATTTTTGTACGTTAGCACTGTTGCACAAAGGTTTCACTTCATTAGAACCAGTTCCATATCCCATTACCACTCACTGTAAGTAACTGAAAGGTGACCATTCAACCTTTGCAGAGAACCCACCACTGCAAGGTAGCATGCATTGCAGCATACTTCATTCATGGTGGCTTTGCATTGCTTAGTACATACCAAAAATGATTTTGCGTCAGGGATTCGCCACAAAAGTTACGCAACCCAGAAACTAAATTTGAGTGTCTATTGTAGGCCAGAGCTGACCTTGTTGGTGGGAGAGAGAAGTGGAGAGATCTGCTTGGATGTGTGTTGTTGCTTTCATCTCATGTCTGAAAGCCATCGTGATATGTAAAGAAGCCGCAATGGTGTATAGATAATTGGGACCTGCTGTCATGGACTAGATTAAACTCCTCCAATTGACCAGCAGTGTGTGACATATCTCTTCAGCTATTCAACTCCTGTTCATTTAGCGATGGTTGATTTATTGGCAGCAGAGTACTGGTGATGGGCAACCTTTGTGGCATATATGCCTTAAATGAATGTAAGAGTTGTAAGTTACATTTGGCTGTTACTACTGAGTGTTAAGGTATTAGAATTAGTATTAGTGTGGGCCAGAAATTTTATGTATGAACATATACAACTATATTATACCCTGGCGAAGCATAGGTCAGCTCTCCTCAACTTACCTGCTTTTTTTAAAGTAGTTTGCTGGTTGAGTTGTTCCTACTCTGTGGATGGTAAGCTAAAGACTGAGCTTGATGGTGCGGCTGTCTTTATATGTTCTTTTGCCTGGATATGTGGTGGTTTAGTTGTCTTGGAAATAGCCATGTTTTCAACTGCCTTTTGAAGTGTATAGGCACCTGGGTGCTTCAAATTCTGGCTGGCAGTGTGTTTCAAAGCTTGGCCACTTGTACTGAGAAAACTGCATCCTATGGATTTCTTATCGAAAGGTGGTATGATAAGCGGTACACGCCTGGAGCATAGTGTCCTGATGTGTTTGTATTGCTTGAAGTTAACTTGTAAGTGAAGCGTTCCTTTTCTTCGGAGGCTTTGTGAATAATGCAAGGTGCCTTGAACATTGCCCTGCTTGCTATAGGTAGCCAGTGGAGCAACTTCTAGTCTGGAGTCATTTGTTCTCTGGGTGAAGGCACAAAATAAATATTACAGCAGATGTTTGGATGAGTTGTATTGTGTGAATTGTGAATGTGAGTGCGTCAAGGTATAGGCTAGTGGCATACTCAAGCTTGGAGATTATGGGTGTGAGGATGGCTTGCAGTTTCTGTGGGTATCCAAGGTATGGGAAGGTGCAACATAGTGTTTTCATTGTGTAGAAGGCACTCTGTTTTACGTTCTTAACATGTGGTATCAAAGAAGGGGTTGAATCCGTGGTTACCACTAGGTTTCTGGCTTCTCTTGATATTGTTGGTGGGCATGTTCCTTAGGCCATATAGTGGTAAGCTGGAATTATTGTCACGGTCTGCAGGTCATAAGCCCTGTGTTTGCTGTATTTAGCATTAGATGTTTATTCATCATCCATGTGTTTATGGCCCGAAGGCAGTCATCCAGTTTTAAATTGTAGAGGTCTTTCAGACTATCCATTTTTGGAAAATATTTTGGGTGTCATCTGCATTGTTGGAAGTGAAGTGAAGTGAAGTGAAGTGAAGTTGAGGTGAAGTTGAATGATTTAATCAGGTTTCGTAAGGAGGTTAGGTAGATGTTGAATATAGAAGCAGCTATGATGAACCTCTGTGGGATACCCCAGTGTTATATGTGAGGAGCTGATATAAAAGTTGGTATTAACACTAGCTCACTGTCACAGCTGAGAGACCATGAATTTAATTGGCATTAGCTGAACTCCCATCTCACCTTTCACTTATTGTATGCCAAACAAGACTTTGCCCTTTGAAGAGACGGCACACCTGACAGGGCATTGAGTCATGTTGTTCTTAAGCCAGCAAAATTCATGACATTTCCTATTACTGATACATAAATGGTTGTCGCTACCTTAACCTACCTGTTATTGAAAAGTAATGTCCAACAGGAATGACAGTGCCTGTATTTCATATTAATTATTTGCAAAGTATAATAGTCGGTGACTGAACAATTCGTAGTCTGGCAGATTCTGTGACACAACGCCTAGTTGGCGTCTGCCTTTTCTGGAGCTCTCCCAAAGGCATGTTGGTGCCCAGGGGTGCCAGTGTAGGTGCTAGGAGCAAGTAGAGGTGGAGGCACAGTGAATCCATACAGGTGCCCGACTGCCATTCCACATTTCATTTCGTCTACTGCCTTTAGTGGTCACTGGACCTGGACCCAAGGAGTGGCTCCCGGTTTGCTCAGATGGATAGCTGCTGGGCAACAAACACAAAGGAAGATGGGTGTGTGAGTGGAGGGAGGCCAAGCTCTGTCCAACAGAACCATGCTGCAGTGTGGTGAGAAATTGCCTCCGATATCGCTTCTCCCGCCCCCGCCTTCAACCACCCTAAGGTTACCCGAGGATCCAAGGAAGACTCTTTTAGATTAGGGGCATAAGAGATGTGGAGGACTTCAGCTCCAGCCAGCTTTGCTGCAGATCCCACCTGCAGGCGGCCAGGCTGCAGTCAATCTGACACTGCAGCCCTCTTGAGGGTAAGTCAGACTCCTACAATCTCCAACAGAGTGGTCGAAAGAGTCCACAAGAGACTGTGGTCTATGCCCTGGGGGTGTGAGACCCTAGATACCACCCTGCTACAGATCCTAACCACCGCGCTGCTGCATGCCCTGCCTGGAGGTGGCCAGGTAGCAGTCATTTGGCCCTGAAGCTCACAGGCAGTGTAGCAATAGACACAATCAGGAGACACAATAAGGCTGCAGGTGCACTTGTGCCCTCCTAAGTTGCTCTTCAGAAGAATCACAACAGTCCTTCCGCTACTAAACTCCCCCAGAAGAATTCTCTTTCTTTTCGACTATCCAGCAGCACCAAACAAACTGGAAACATGAGCCCGGGAGCAAATTAGAAACATGCCGGAACAAAGTAATTGGAGTCATCCTGACATGTAGAGTGCAGAAAAGCACAAAATAGAAACCCCATGTCTTCAAGTATCATGGAGTATACGTTGAGGAGTGGCAGAAGGGAGGTAGAGTTGGAAAAATTGGAAAAGTGAGAAAGCTGAAACCTCCTCCAAAAAACAGATAACAGAATTGGTTCCCAAAATTAAAAATATCGAGTACTGGCTAGAAGCGCTCGGCAGTAGCTCGTGCGGCTTGTGCATCCTTGGTGCCTGCTTACACCACAGACTTCATCAAAATCACGAGGCCTCACTGCAAAAAGGTGCAATCATAACCTCACAGAATCCACTCTGTGTTTACTTGGTGCAGCTTGCGACCACGAGAGGCCCTTCATACCAAAAATTCCCCAGCCATCACCCTTATTACCGCTTAGGGGGAAGAGACAAAATATGCTAAACTACCCTTGATAACCCTAATACCACATCATGAGGTCTGGACGGGAAAGGGTGCCACATATCGTAACAATAAGGAAGAAAAGGCTCCAACTTTCACAACCAACAATAAGTATAAAAACAAAATCAGCAAGAGAAAATCTGTCATTAATTTCACCTGTAGCCGGTATGTTTGAAATACCCTTCCAGACCCTATACTACCAATAACAAACACTAACTGTTCAACATAGATATCTAGAATTAAAGTGTACCTCCGGAAGACAGAATTGAGGGAAGTCCGATGTCAGAACTGGAGGAAAGTAAAGAGGTAATGCAGGGCCCAGTCACTGGTCTGGAACTCTTGCCCCTAATTCCAGTGTCACCAAATCAGCAACATCAAGAAGATAAACAAGCACATAATTTGTCAAAACAGCTTCTAATGAATGGAAATCCACTTCCAATAGAAGTTAAAGTAGAAATAAATAGAGGAATAAACTCAACAGCGTTAAAACCAACAACCCACGAAGGTCCAGAACCAACAGAACCTGAGCTAGTGAACCCAAAACCTTAATGGAATGCCCCTTTAACTTCCGAAAATAATCAAAAGGAGCTAAGAGAAAACTCAATGGGATCCTCCTCACAACAGGATTTGTTTAGGACAGCATAGATAACGCTTAACGCCCTATCGTATTGATCAGAGAAAATGAAAGTTCAAATTGATTGATTAAACATAAAGGCAGCCTCAGTATCTGGAAGGGACCAGAAAATGTCTGAATTAAATAATTTGCTCAATCGTGCACAAAAATATCATATCAGTTCTTGGAAGATCAAACATGTAAAGTAAGACAAAGGTGTAGGGAGGATGGGCTTCTGGTCCAAACAGCTTCAGCAAGCTCTTTTCAAATCAACTGCAGTGTTTTGGGCAAGTCATGTATCTCTGGTATACAACTATGCACTCCAGCAACAGGCAATCCCAGAGTCACGGAGAGGTTCAATAACTAATTCAATCTTTAAGTACGACAAAAGGCGGAAAATTATCTCCTAATTACCTGCCAAAACGTTGGGGCTAAATATTTTGCAAGTCTGCTACTTAGTGATTTGCTGGAATGTGCAAATGTCAATAAGATCGTACCCCCAAACCAAACAGGATTTACTCATGGAACAGGCACTGAAACCAACTTATTGACTGTATCTCTAATAATGAATAAACTTAAGCACAAGAAACAAGCGCTTTAATTGTATTATGTGGATTATAAATCTGCTTTTGATTGCATGTGTCATAACCTTTTGTGACAAAAGTTATCACACTAGGGCATCCCGCCCCTCTTTTAAAAGCAATCCAGCTGCTACATGTAGGAGAGTGGTACCGCTTTGTTCGCCATAAGTTGGCAGGGTGTGCTCAGACGTGAGTCCCTTGCTCACTTTGCCACTGGATTCAAGCAAGCCTGGCTGAAGACGGCTGAAATGCCAGAAACCGGTCCTAGGAAGCTTGTTTCCGGTCCAGGGAAGGCATGGCTTGGCATTTCGGGCTGGACTGTTCCCATGAGGCACAGGGTCAGACTGATTTGCATATGGCCATGTCTGAACTGGGGTGGCAGAGTGGGCTAAAGAACGGTGATGGATCAAACCCAGATCTGTTGACTGGGTGTGAGGGTTTGATTGGTTCTGATGCTCCGTCCATCACCACCCCCTTTTGTACCGACATGTAGGAGAGTGGCATCGACTGCATAGTTGCCCCCAACTTTTTGCTGATGTTTTGACTGTTTTATGACTCTAGCCAGGCTGTGGCCCTGCTATCCAGGACCCCAGCCTATCTGCTTCCTCTGTTAAACGATGTGAGTACCCTAGGTACAACCCAATTGGATGCTGAGGATGCACTAACCGTCCCTTGTAGATGGTACCCTAGGTACCCAGGGCATGGGTCCCTCAGTAGGCCTACCAGGGCTGCAGCACTTATTGTGCCACCCTGGGACAGCCATACAAACTGACACCACCAGACCACTACTGTAGTCTGGGTAAGGAGGTTCTAGCACCCCTTTCAGGGATATAGGTACCCTATATCCCACCCCATTACAACACATATACTCTCATTGGTCACCCCTCTGGCAGGCCTTGGTAATCCTACAAGGCAGGGTGCTGAGGTATGTGTGAGGGGGGACCCCTACATGAGTAGGGCCTCTCTGCAACCTTCGTAAAATCATTGCTGGGTTGTTTGTAGTGTAGCCATACCATATACTCTTAACCGCATTATAAGTCTATCGCGATAACGCGATAACTTGAGAATGGCTACAAAGAACCATATTGTGTTTGGTGTCAAACATGTAGGAATTTGGACACCAATTTAAAAGTGCACAAGTAACACAAAATGGCTACTGCCCGCCACCTACACGACCCTAGCTGGCTGTTGCTGGGGAAAACCCCAGCCTCGCCAGCTGGACAATAGGGCTCCTGTGGCTGGGAGGTGCTAGCATCTCCCCAGACAGGATAATGTGGATTGGAACAGGGTGGGTGCACCAAATGTGCTTTCAGAGTTGCACATAGGCAGCTGCAGAGCCCTCATTCTGCATACACCGCTTGGAACCGGTTGAGGGGCATCCTGCCCCTCGCCCAGGTGGGAAACACACAAAGGGGAGAGGGTGTAGCCACCCTTTCCCGCCTCACCTCTCATTGGTGGACACTACTCTGGACACTCCCCTAATCTTGGGGATAAAGGTGAATAACGTGGCCCCAGAGCCTCAGATTAATCTTGAACTTTACAGTCTTGACCTTCGACTTGCTGCTGCCCAGCTGACGGAAGAAATCTCCCTTGGGATAAAGGAGTTATCCCCCTGCTTGGCAGGCACCTGAAACACTGCAAGTGACCTGGTTGGAACTTCGCTGCTCCTACGGACTTCGATGACTTCCAGCACCCTTGAGGTGGGTTTCCAGCATATCACAGAGGCCAGTGAGTGTGCTCAACGAGTTTGGGCACCGTGGACCATGTGGGTGCCGAGATCCCCAATACCCCAGGACACCGGCCACCTCTTGCGTAGCACACAACCCTGACCAGTGGGGATGTTGTGCTTTAGCCCGTTTACGAGCCAACCACTCTACAGCAATTGTGCCAAAGACCAGTGCCCTAGCCTCCTCCGGTGGCCCGTGGGTGCCCTTTTATGCACTCCAAATTGCTGCCTCCTGCGGTCCCTTGTCTCTCGACTTGTGGGCCCTAGCGGAGGTCTATTTCGACAATCAAGAGTTCCCCTGGTTGCTCCAGGCCTGCTCTACAGTCTCCCCAAAGGAGACCTCTCCCAGACCTCGTGGGTCTGTACTGTAGCAGATTTGCTCATCTCACGTGCGTTGCGGTTGCCAAGGCTTAGTGGATCCAATCTGGACACTAACACCGCAGAAACCCTCATCCAACGTGGTACAGTTGCTCTCCAAAAGCTGGCCTTCCTTGAAGCCTCTCGGAGCCCGTGGCTGCAGATCCAAGCTACACCACTTTCCACCTGAAGCACCCGACATCAAAGGGCTCTTTGCTTTGAGCCTCCTGGTCACTTTGCCATGACCCAGACTCTGTCCCCTTTGCTTTCAGGTTCTTCTCTACAATCTTCACATCTTTGATCTTCACGGCATCATCGACGCTTGTGGCTAGCAGCACTTTTGAACATTTTCCTATAGAAAATCAGCCCGCGACCCGACATCGAAAACGGCCTATGCACCCGGCTTCCCTGGGGCAGGTAACAGTGGTACCTCGGTACTCTCGTGGTAGTGGGCTCCTCAAAAGCTTAAGTCTAAAGTTTTAACTTTGTACTCCTGCTAGAAGTGACTTTAATCTGTGTAATTTCAACCGCGACATTCTCCATAGGCTATAATAGAGATCCCGACAGCAGCTATTTCCACTGCACGCTCCTCCCGTGGGTCCCCTTCCTCATAACCTGGGGTGGATTCTTAAGGGGCCAGCGATCCTAAATGCCCTAGGCATTGTCTGTAGAATTGTCGTGGTTCTTATACCACTTTTTTGATATATGGTTTGGTCCCCCCCTGGGGCCCTGTGATTCCTGGGCTATTTATTGTGTTTATAAATGCTTGTTTGAATTGTAACTTTGCCACAGCTTCATAAAGAGACTGTGGGATTCTGTCTAGAATAAATACATATATTTTATATATATACCTGTGTGGGCTACTCTTTCATTTGTTTATTCAAGAGGTTATCTATGGTAAAACAATAAGCTTAACACTCCTTCAAGACTTAGCCTGAAGGCTGCTCTCCACAGCTACCACTAGGATAGCTTTCTTTAAAGGTTGTCTTAAACCTATCATCAATAAGAGTCGAATTGGACTGGTGCAAGGTGTCCCTATAACTAGGAGACAGCATATGCCAGGCCAACTTCTCACATTGGTGTGCAGCGGTTGGATTCAAGCTTGCCATTGTTTTACCAGATAACAAATTGAATTTCTAAAGTGAAAGCCACTTGGTACCAAAGGTACATATAAATTCAAGCTTAGAATACAATAAGTTCTACTGAACTTAGGAGTTGTGTGTAGAGGGTTTAGCACACCTTGACTAAAACTCAAGAAAGGGTTCAGTAGGCCACACCTAGTGTAGGTAGATACACCACTACAACTACACTAGAAATGTCTTTAGGTTCAGGGGCCCATAAGGCTCTGGAAGGACCCCAAAGGGTCCCAGTCGACAAATATGATCATCTCTCGTTTGCTGATCTTAGGGAGCTGTGCACCTCTAGGAAACTTAAGACAAACAAAGGTGCCAATACCCAACGTCTCAGGGAAATCCTGCTCATAGCAGACTTTAAGCAGACTTTAGGGTCTGATGGGGTAGACAGGTTGGGTGGGCATCCATCAGAAGAGGACCCTCCTAGAGAGGACTCTGATGAGGACCAGGAAGAGGATGAAGATCCTGACCTGGAAGAACCAGACCGGTGATGGCCCAAAAGGCACGCTCTCCATCCCTAAATGGAGAGTGGTGGATCCAAGTAGAAGGAACAGATCCCCCTCAGAGGGGTCCAACCATTCTAGGAGATCCAAAAGGACCTCTGCCTCTCCTCAGAGGAGAGAATCCTCCCAAGAGAGGAAATGCAGATTGCTCCAGTTTGAGCAGGCAAAGCTACAGCTCAGGAGAGAACAGTTAGCATTGGACAGGGAGTCCCTGGAGCTTCAGAAAGCTTCAAGAAAGTGGGGTCTAGAGACTCCTGGAGGCAGTGATGAAACCCCTAGAGTTAGAGAGAAAGTCCCTGACAATAGGAACCTCCACAAGATTGTGCCCCCCTATCATACAGGGGATGGCATCCACAAATGGATCTCTGCTCTTGAGAGGGCCTGTAAAGTACAAAGGGTCCCAGTAGAGCAGTGGGCAGCAATCCTGTGGCTCTCCTTTGCAGACAAAGGTAGAGACAAGCTCCTCTCTGTAAGAGAAGAGGATGCTGATGATTATTATATCTTGAGAGATGCTTTAATAGATGGGTTTGGCTTAACCACTGATCAATACACACTTAAGTTCAGAGATACCCAAAAAGCACAGAATCAAGATTGGGTAGATTTTGTTGATTGTGCTACCAAGGCACTGGAAGGTTGGTTAACTGGCAGTAAGGTAAATGATTACCAAGGATTGTACAATCTCATAATGAGGGAGCAGATTCTTAATAATTGTCAGAACCAGCTCTTACATCAGCACCTGGTAGACTCTGATCTGACCTCTCCCCAAGAATTGAGAAAGAAGGCAGACAAATGGGTCAGAACCAGGATTAAGCAGAAGGTCCAGCCCTTGGGTGGTGCAACTAAAAAGGAAGATGCCAAAAGCTCTGAGAAGGGTGGGGAAAAGGGAAAAGACCAGCAGTCTTCAACAGGCCCCCAAAAATCTGCATCTGAGAATACCCAAGCTAATAAAGCTAAGCAACCAAGGAAGCCATGGTGTATGTTCTGTAAGCAGAAGACCCATTGGACTTCAGATTGTAATAAGGCCAAAGACTCCACAAGTACCACTCCACCTGCCCCTAAGGCAGCTGCTCCCCCTAGTGCAACCATAGGTGGTGGTACACAGAACAAGGGCATAGTAGGGTTGACCCTGGGATCTGGAGAGGACTCTGGCCTAGTCAGAACTCCTACTCAGGCTGTTCTAGTTTGTGATGGGGACCTGTCCCTGTTTGTGAGCCCCAGTGGTCTGGGCAAATACAGACAACAGCCAAAAATAAATGGAAGGGAGTCACTAGCTTACAGGGATACAGGGGCCAGTGTCACCATGGTGACTAAGGACCTGGTAGACCCTAACCAGATCATTCTTGGGGAAATTTACCAAGTGACCAATGCAAGCAACGTTAGTACTGACCATGCTCTAGCAGTTGTGAACTTCTCCTGGGGAGGGGTAACTGGCCTCAAGAAAGTTGTGGTGAGTGCAGACCTACCTGTTGAATGTTTACTAGGGAATGATTTGGAGACCTCAGCATGGGCTGAGGTGGAGCTAAGTACCCATGCAGCAATGTTGGGTATACCAGCAGAAGTGTTTGCCCTGACAAGGTCAAAAGCAAAGCTGACAGGAACTGAACAGGCCTTGGATCCTGGAAAAAAGGACCTGCCAAGAGGAGGAGTAGCAGGGGTAAGGCAGAGCCTTCCCCCAGGAACAGTCTGTAGAGACTCTTTTAGCAGAAGAGGATCTTCTCCTGAAGAAGGAACTGCCCAGAGGAACTGGAACCTGATCAGGTTGAGTTCTTGGGGGCAGGGGGAACTTCTAGGGCAGACTTGAGCCTGGAGCAGCAGAGCTGCCCCACTCTTGAACCCCTCAGACAGCAAGCTGCTGCTGAGGCTGCAGGGAATGCCAGTGGGACCCATAAGATTTACTGGGATGAAGGGCTCCTTTACTCTGAGGGTCGAGACCCCAAGCCTGGTGCAGCCAGGAGGTTGGTCATACCTCAAAAGTTTAGGGGCTTCCTGCTCACACTGGCCCATGATATTCCCTTAGCAGGACACCTGGGCCAAAACAAGACTTGGGACAGAATTGTCCCTCACTTTCATTGGCCCCAGATGAGTGAAGACTGTAAGAGCTTTTGCAGCTCTTGCATTACCTGCCAGGCCAGTGGCAAGGCAGGTAAATCCACAAAGGCCCCCCTGATACCATTGCCTGTGGTGGGGGTGCCCTTTGAGCGGGTGGGGATTGACATAGTTGGTCCCCTGGACCCACCAACAGCATCTGGGCACAGGTTCATTCTAGTGGTAGTGGATCATGCCACTAGATACCCAGAAGCTATTCCCCTTAGGACCATCACAGCACCTGTGGTGGCAAGGGCCCTCCTGGGAGTTTTTTACAGGGTGGGGTTTCCTAAGGAGGCATTGTCTGACAGAGGTACAAACTTTATGAGTAGTTACCTGAAGGCAATGTGGAAGGAGTGTGGGGTTAACTATAAGTTCACCACCCCTTACCATCCTCAATGCAATGGCCTTGTTGAGAGATTCAACAAGACCTTAAAGGGTATGATCAAAGGGCTCCCAGAAAAGCTTAGGCGAAAATGGGATGTTCTTCTGCCCTGCCTTCTCTTTGCATACAGGGAGGTGCCACAAAAGGGGGTTGGTTATAGCCCCTTTGAACTTTTGTTTGGCCATCCTGTTAGAGGGCCACTGTGTCTAGTGAAGGAGGGATGGGAGCAACCTCTCAAACCCCCTAAACAGGATATTGTGGACTATGTACTTGGTCTCTGCTCCAGGATGGCTGAGTACATGAAGAAGGCAACTAAAAACCTGGAGGCAAGTCAGGAATTACAGAAAGCCTGGCATGACCAAAAGGCTGTCTTGGTGGTGTACCAGCCAGGGCAGAAGGTATGGGTGTTGGAGCCAGTGGCCCCAGCAGCTCTCCAAGATAAGTGGAGTGGACCCCATACCATTTTGGAGGAAAAGGGAGAGGTTACCTACTTGGTAGACGTTGGCACTCCCAGAAGTCCTCACAGGGTACTTCATGTCAATAGGTTGAAAGCATATGTGGACAGGGCGGACATGGGCTTGCTCATGGCAACAGATGAGGGACAGGAGGAAGAGAGTGACCCTCTCCCAGACCTGCTCTCTCAGAACCCTGACGATGTGTCAGTTGATGGAGTAGCCTTGGCAGGCAGCCTCACTGACCAGCAGCAAGCAGACTGTAGACAGGTTCTTCAATCTTACAGACATATGTTTTCTCTGACTCCAAGTCAGACCCCCTGGTTCACTCATGAAGTGGACACTGGGAACAGTCTGCCTGTCAAGAATAAAATCTACAGGCAACCTGACCATGTCAGGGACTGCATAAGGACAGAAGTCCAAAAGATGTTGGAGTTGGGAGTGATTGAGCCCTCAGATAGCCCTTGGGCTAGCCCAGCAGTCCTAGTACCAAAACCTCACACCCAGGATGGTAAGAGAGAGATGAGGTTCTGTGTCGACTACAGGGGACTCAATGCAGTCACTAAGACTGATGCTCACCCAATTCCCAGAGCAGATGAGCTCATAGATAGATTGGCCTCAGCCAAATATCTGAGCACATTTGATCTGACAGCTGGCTACTGGCAGATAATGTTAGCTGAGTCTGCAAAAGCCAAAACTGCATTTTCTATCCCTAGTGGGCGTTATCAATTTATTGTGATGTCCTTTGGTTTGAAAAATGCACCTGCCACTTTTCAAAGGTTGGTGAACCAAGTCCTCTCAGGCCTGGAAGACTTTAGTGCAGCATATCTAGATGATATTGCTGTCTTTAGCTCCACCTGGGAGGATCACCTGATCCACCTGAGGAACGTTTTGGAAGCCCTGCAAAAGGCTGGGCTCTCTATCAAGGCTACTAAGTGCCAGATAGGGCAGAGTCAGGTTGTGTACCTGTGTCACCTTGTAGGTGGAGGCCAGGTTCAACCACTTCAGAGCAAAATCCAGACCATAATGGACTGGGTTGCTCCAACCACCCAGATTCAGGTTTGAGCTTTCTTGGGCCTGATTGGTTACTATAGGAGGTTTGTAAAGGGATATGGATCCATTGTGACCCCCTTGAATGACCTCACCTCTAAGAGGATGCCCAAAAAGGTTCAGTGGACTGTCAGCTGTCAGAAAGCTTTTGATGACCTAAAACAGGCAATGTGCTCTGCTCCAGTGCTCCAAAGCCCCAACTACTCCAAAGAATTCATAGTTCAAACTGATGCTTCAGAGGTGGGGGTAGGTGCTGTGTTATCACAACTGAATGAGGAGGGCCAGGATCAACCAGTAGATTTTATTAGCAGAAGGTTGACCCCCAGAGAGAAACGTTGGTCAGCTATAGAGAGGGAGGCCTTTGCTGTGGTCTGGGCCTTGAAGAAGCTGTGGCCATACTTGTTTGGCACTCACTTCATTGTTCAAACCGACCATAAGCCCCTCCTATGGCTAAAACAGATGAAGGGTGAAAACCCCAAACTACTCAGGTGGTCCATTTCCCTACAGGGGATGGACTATACAGTGGAACATAGGCCTGGGAGCAACCATGCCAATGCAGATGGCCTCTCCAGATATTTCCACTTAGAACATGAAGACTCAACTGGTCAAGGTTAGTTTAATGTCCCTGCGTTTGGGGGGGGGGGGTTATGTAGGAGAATGGCATCGACTGCATAGTTGCCCCCAACTTTTTGCTGATGTTTTGACTGTTTTATGACTCTAGCCAGGCTGTGGCCCTGCTATCCAGGACCCCAGCCTAACTGCTTCCTCTGTTAAACGATGTGAGTACCCTAGGTACAACCCAATTGGATGCTGAGGATGCCCTGACCGTCCCTTGTAGATGGTACCCTAGGTACCCAGGGCATGGGTCCCTCAGTAGGCCTACCAGGGCTGCAGCACTTATTGTGCCCCCCTGGGACAGCCATACAAACTGACACCACCAGACCACTACTGTAGTCTGGGTAAGGTGGTGCTAGCACCCCTTACAGGGTTATAGGTACCCTATATCCCACCCCATTACAACACATATACTCTCATTGGTCACCCCTATGGCAGGCCTTGGTAATCCTACAAGGCAGGGTGCTGAGGTATGTGTGAGGGGGGGCCCCTACATGAGTAGGGCCTCTCTGCAACCTTCGTAAAATCATTGCTGGGTTGTTTGTAGTGTAGCCATACCATATAATCTTAACCGCATTATAAGTCTATCGCGATAACGCGATAACTTGAGAATGGCTACACAGAATCATATCGTGTTTGGTGTCAAACATGTAGGAATCATACCCCCAGTCCAGCCATGGGCATGAGGGTACGATCCCCGCCTGCTAGAGGGGCGATATGGGAAAAGCAGTAGAATTTGGACACCAATTTAAAAGTGCACAAGTAACACAAAATGGCTACTGCCCGCCACCTACACGACCCTGGCTGGCTGTTGCTGGGGAAACCCCCAGCCTCGCCAGCTGGACAATAGGGCTCCTGTGGCAGGGAGGTGCTAGCATCTCCCCAGACAGGATAATGTGGATTGGAACAGGGTGGGTGCACCAAATGTCCTTTCAGAGTTGCACGTAGGCAGCTGCAGAGCCCTCATTCTGCATACACCGCTTGGAACCGGTTCAGGGGCATTCTGCCCCTCGCCCAGGCGGGAAACACACAAAGGGGAGAGGGTGTAGCCACCCTTTCCCGCCTCACCTCTCATTGGTGGACACTACTCTGGACACTCCCCTAATCTTGGGGATAAAGGTGAATAATGTGGCCCCAGAGCCTCAGATTAATCTTGAACTTTACAGTCTTGACCTTCGACTTGCTGCTGCCCAGCTGACGGAAGAAATCTCTCTTGGGATAAAGGAGTTATCCCCCTGCTTGGCAGGCACCTGAAACACTGCAAGTGACCTGGTTGGAACTTCGCTGCTCCTACGGACTTCAACGACTTCCAGCACCCTTGAGGTGGGTTTCCAGCGCATCCCAGAGGCCAGTGAGTGTGCTCAACGAGTTTGGGCACCGCGGACCGCGTGGGTGCCGAGATCCCCAATACCCCAGGACACCGGCCACCTCTTGCGTAGCACACAACCCTGACCAGTTAGGAAGTTGTGCTTTGGCCTGTTTACGAGCCAACCACTCTACAGCAATGGTGCCAAAGACCAGTGCCCTAGCCCCCTCCGGTGGCCCGTGGGTGCCCTTTTACGCACTCCAAATTGCCACCTCCCACGGTCCCTTGTCTCTTGACTTGTGGGCCCTAGCGGAGGTCAATTTCGACAAGCAAGAGTTCCCCTGGTAGCTCCAGGCCTGCTCTACAGTCTCCCCAAAGGAGACCTCTCCCAAACCTCGTGGGTCTGTACTGTAGCAGGTTTGTTCATCTCGCGTGGGTTGCGGTTGCCAAGGCTTAGTGGATCCAATCCGGACACTAACACCGCAGCGACCCTCATCCAACATGGGACAGTCGCCCTCCAGAAGCTGGCCTTCCTTGAAGCCTCCCGGAGCCCGTGGCTGAAGATCCAAGCTACACCACTTTCCACCTGAAGCACCCGACATCGAAGGGCTCTTTGCTTTGAGCCTCCTGGTCACTTTGCCGTGACCCAGACTCTGTCCCCTCTGCTTTCAGGTTCTTCTCTACAATCTTCACATCTTTGATCTTCACGGCATCATCGACGCTTGTGGCTAGCAGCACTTTTGAACATTTTCCTATAGAAAATCAGCCCGCGACCCGACATCAAAAACGACCTATGCACCCGGCTTCCCTGGGGCAGGTAACAGTGGTACCTCGGTACTCTCGTGGTAGTGGGCTCCTCAAATGCTTAAGTCTAAAGTTTTAACTTTGTACTCCTGCTAGAAGTGACTTTAATCTGTGTAATTTCAACCGCGGCATTCTCCTTAGGCTATAATAGAGATCCCGACAGCAGCTATTTCCACTGCACGCGCCTCCCGTGGGTCCCCTTCCTCATAACCTGGGGTGGATTCTTAAGGGGCCAGCGATCCTAAATGCCCTAGGCATTGTCAGTAGAATTGTCATGGTTCCTATACCACTTTTTTGATATATGGTTTGGTCCCCCCCTGGGGCCCTGTGATTCCTGGGCTATTTATTGTGTCTATAAATGCTTGTTTGAATTGTAACTTTGCCACAGCTTCATAAAGAGACTGTGGGATTCTGTCTAGAATAAATACATATATTTTATATATATACCTGTGTGGGCTACTCTTTCATTTGGTTATTCAAGAGGTTATCTATGGTAAAACAATAAGCTTAACACTCCTTCAAGACTTAGCCTGAAGGCTGCTCTCCACAGCTACCACTAGGATAGCTTTCTTTAAAGGTTGTCTTAAACCTATCATCAATAGGAATCGAATTGGACTGGTGCAAGGTGTCCCTATAACTAGGAGACAGCATATGCCAGGCCAACTTCTCACACTACATATGAACACATGGGTGAGGGTGAGAATTGGAAATGGGTCTATGCTATCAAGGAAAATAGTGACACATCAGGGCCCAAAGCAGGGATTTGGTCTTGCTCCATATTTATTCAACTTATTTTTATCTGACATCTCAACCAAACTGGATGCAGTAAATTTTCATGCAACAAAAATAGGATCATATGCGAACTATGTTATATTGATCCCAGACATAAACCAGTGCAATGACTCATAGACCAGCTTTGCATATACCCATCAACAAATGGCATCGCAGTGAACCTAAAGAAAACAAAGGTCAAGGAAGTGAGCAGCAAAATAAATAAAAGGCATAAATGGTTCTTAGGAGGTGGCCTGCAGGAGCAAACAGCAACTTATAGATACCTGGGACTCTTTTTTGATGATAGAGTCACTTTCAAACAGCATAGAAAGGATTTGAAGAGGAAAGGTGTTTCCTTGATATAGGCATACCGTACCCAACAAAGAACTGTAGATGGTCCAAGCTATGCACCTCTATTGAAAGTTTTTGCAGAAAGACTCATTCCAAATGTTACATATGGTAGTGAAGTACTTCAGGGCAGAGATGTAACACTTTAAATCTAATCTCTTTGAAAGTATTCAGATTACTGTTCCACCTTGCTCTGAAGTCATCGCCAGCCCAGATAAGATTGGAGTTTTGGCTAGTTAATCAATCAACAGTGAGAAAAAAGGGGCATACGTAAAAAAGTGGAACAGAATAAGGTCATCCTCCAGAAGTCAGTAATGCCTAGCTCTGTGGAATGAAATAGCACCAGCCCGCCTCTACCTAGATTTAGCGATTAAAGAACTGGGAATCCAAACAATATGGGCAAACTCCTCTTCCCCAGCTGCTTTTAAAAAATATGTCAATATTACAGTAAAAAAATGATCACTTCTCAACGATAAAAGAAGTTAACCAATAGATTGCATGCCTAGGCCATGATCAATTAATATAAAACATTCAAGTATCAACCATATATAGAAACTGAATGGTCAAGAAACTTGAAAATTGATTTTATGCACTTCTGTTTCGACCGTCCCCCGGGAGAAGTTAAGGAGAAAAAATGGAAAAAGAAAACCACAAAATCCCCTATTGACCGTTGCTGAAAGCTCCATTTAACAAGCGGGAATACAGATCTGTAGGCAGGCAGTCATTGCAAGTTTAAAAATCCACTGATCCTATGATGAACTGTTGATACACAAAATATCTAAGAAGGGCAGGTAAAAAACTTAACTATTCCCGAGCACTACTGTCAAACAAAAACTTTTAAAGCTTGAGAAAGTGACCTTGTACACATTCTGTTTTTATAATCCTCTGCTTTTTTGCACATAAGACGGCTAAACCATGATGCACTTTATGGAGAAATATAGCACAGCAGGTACGCTCTTTAGAATACATACAGGACTGTAGGGTCTCAAAACAGTTGTAATGGTCCTGTAGTGTAGTTCCTATTTCCCTAATAGGCTCTGCGCATTGGAATAATATACCCTATAGATTTAGCATAGGACTGAGGTCAGTATGCCCCTATCGAGTATATTAAACTTAATTAATTTGTACCAGCTAACTCGGAGGCCACTAGAAACTCCTTGAAAACAAGAAGGGAGCAGTTTCTTGCAACCGCATAAACATGACAACTTTGTTTCCCTTTAGAATCGGAACACTCTAAGAATCGTGGAAACAACAGATAACAGTTTCACTCAGCTAATCGTGCATGCTTAGTTTCTTCAGAGTTACACCAAAAGAATAGATGGGCGTTTCAATAAAAGGATTTATTGAACAGTCTTATTTCTCGTGTAAGAGATATGAGCTGTTATAATCACAAGACAGTATGCGAGATATATTATGTACAGCGTTATCTTTTAGCTATGAAACATATTCATATACATAAATAACATAGGCTAAAAATGCGAGTACTCATGAGATGCTTCTCTAACTAGTTCTAACCCAGTGTACCTAACCAAAGTGTAGTACTATGTAAGAAGTAGGTGCTGTATTCCATAGGATGTTATTCTATAGTTTAGTATAGTACGCCAAGAGTCCCTCTAGGTTCTAGTCAGCTTCATACCTTGAGAATGAGAGAGGTGGAAATCTCTTATCGGGTCTCGAACTTTAACATCCCGCGAAGGGAGTCAGAACACTAGAAGCTGGATTCTCTGTGAGCAGGGATGACAGCGTCTCTTGTCAGTGCGTCAGGCCGGGACACGGGCTCCTCTAAAGTCAAGGTCTCCTCCTACTTGCTTGGGCACAGGAAGGTATATTATACCTGGTAGGTGCCTTGGAATGTTAGCATCGACATAAAGTCAGGCAGAGGAAGACGTCAGGAATGAACCCTTAAGGAATAGCGGTTCATGCATCATAAATGAGTTCTTGGAGAAATCAATAATCCTGTGCTAGGGGAAGTCCCAAGAGCTTAAGGGTCTGGTTTCTAAGAACTCGTTGTGACATTGGGGTGGACGGATGTAGGTGATGTATTTGTATAGCATGGCTAATGCCTAAATAAGGACTGGGATCTCATGCCTATATAAGGACATGTGACAGGGAAACATATATACGGACACCTAAAGCGGAATACAACACCCACTCCACTTTCAAATGAACGATAATACTAAATGCTAAACATAAAATGCTAAACATTAAACTAAGTACCACATGTTGCTAAAAACATTTGTAAAAGCATACTTAAAGAAGTCTATTCAAAAACTTTGCTAAAACATGTAATGTAAAGGTACTGTACTTTTTAAAGCAGTTTTTCATTCTAAGCATATAGCAGAAATAAATGCAATAGGAATGAATAGAAATATATACATATGACGAAATGGTTGACAAGTATTTAAAAATTCAAAGCCATTTCATAACATGGTACTAAATGAAAATGTGGTAAATTAGGTGACAATGTGTCCCTGGAAGAATTCAAAGAAGTCCGTCCTATATGAATAGTTCTACTGTAAGCAGATTGAATTGGCATGTATTCCCCCCCCCCCAAAAAAAAACAATTTTAGGAAGAGTCCAAGTTTTTTCTGTTTTGAAAATATGGAGGCCAAATTAATTGCTTTCCTGGTACGCTGTGACCCGAATCAAAGTCAGTGTATGGGTCTGGAGAAAACATGAAATCATCAACTCTTGTAGACAAAAGATCATCTACCGATGTCGGTGACAGTTGGAATACATTGTTTAGAAGGTTAACTGCACAGAGATGTGAAGCATCGCCTTCAGCATGGGATGCCGTAGCATTGTTCTCGTCCGTTACCTGTATGCCTGTTGATCCATCTCGTACCTCAGCGGCAGCAGGAAGCGTCTGTGAGATCTCAACGAATGCCATCATCAGGATTGGTAGACTCTGGGGACAACACAGAGCATGGGCCATTATTGGGTCCAGCAGAGTATCGATATCCGTTGGCATGACTGATGGGACTGTTAGACAGATGTCTAGCACGCATTCTTCAACGCAAAGCACGCAGCGTAGAACAGGTAAGATGCAATCTTGCCAGATTGATCTAAATGACAGAAACCATGTTGTATTAAGTTCCCGTAGATGAGGTATGCCCAAAGATTGCACTATGCGCTCACAGTACTTCCGTTCTAGGAGAGCTTTCTCCAAGTTGTTGGGAATGACACCGGTGGATAGGCTTGCCTTAGCATAGCGGTAGGAATAAAAACAGGATTCCTGCAAAGAGTACTAGAACTAATGGCAGACCACCAAACACTGAATGCATGAAGTTTGGAATGATTCAGAGGACTGCCTGAAAAGGTGCTAACAGTCCTGAACATATGGTCTTAAATACATGTACAACCCCGCTCGTATCAGATATGTTTAAGATACGTCCCATCATTTCTACGGAATGTATAGGGCAGTTTGAACGAATTAGAGCATGTATCTCAGCCAAAGTACTTGCAATTTGTAGATCATAGGTTTCTTTGGCCAAGGTCAAAGGCATGGTTTGTTGCAAAAGCATGGCTTTCATTCTGCTTAAAGTATCAAAACGTATAAAAGAAACATTCAATGAAGGCCATAGAGGCGACTCCCTGACTGTGTTTATTTGGGGGAACAATACTTGCATACAACAAGTAACCCTGGAGCTAACCGTTACCAGATATGGGATTCCTGGCAACATGCCACAGCAACCTTGATCATTCAACATGAGGTAACTCCTGTTAGAAAGTTGGCCAAACGTTGGATTAATCAAAACAGCTGGTGTACCCTGCAGGTGACAGGAAAAGTTTGCCACAGAACCATTACAAGCCCCGTGTAAATAAATGTCCTGACATATGAGTGAACCGCTCAGTGCATTTTCATAGTGTGTACCGCTTAGAAACACTTCACGACCCCCACTCCAACATTTGTATTTGTAAGATAAATCCCAGGATGTCTTAATGTATTCCTTACCCAACCTTTCATATTTGCCTGCTTGCATTTGTTTGAGGCAATACTGAAAATGAAAAGTAGTGACATGCAGAGTTATTTTGCCTTGGATAAGCCATTCTGTAGCTGGTTTTTCTGCTACCCTAAATGGTAATTTTTCCAGTTTTTCAATGCTCAGCACTGTATACTTTGCTCCCCTTTGTGCCAGTTCGATCTGTTTATCCGTGAGATTGTATTTTGAAAACAGAGACGACGTGTTGATAAAATGCCAAGGCACAAAGCCTGCATGCAAGGATTGCAGCGTCCAGCCTAGTAACATAATAGAACATAACTGAGATTGGCCTTGTTGTAACATGGCTAATTCTTGTTCCAGTATGTCAATAGCAGAGGATACAATGTTGTCCAGTGAATATATTCTGGATGACAAAGTTGTTAACCCATTGTCGACCACAGTGAGAGATTTCTCTAAGTTAATACGATCAAGCTCACATATTCTTCCTACGGCCTCTGCCTGTGAAACCTTCCATATTTTATTATAAGCAGCATAAATGCCAGCATATATGAAACGTTTTTTATGCGGTTTTCTCGGTCCTAGCAAGAAATCCATAAGGTCTGCGTCTTCATAAGGTAAAGATAAGTTTTGTCTCACATCCTCGAGTGTTGATTTTTGTAGCCAGTTGAGGCACAATTTTCCTACACTGTATGTTGTTACTACCCCCGGATGCTGTTGTTGAACATAACGTGGGTCTGGCCTATGGATAGTAAAGCCCTGTATTCTATTCAGTAATCTTTCTTGACAGATGTTCGTGTCTGTGGGTCAGAGCAACCATTTTTCCCAATAAGGATCTGATCTGTTGGTTTGTAGTATTGTGTCTACTGTGACCACTCCCTGTGTAGTGTCATAACTTGCTGGTGTTAGCACAGAAGGTGTGTTCATGTCTTTGATCTTGGCTAATCCAAGGCAAGACGTTTGTTTCACAGTGTCATTCAAAAACATTATTTGCTGTGGGATAATAAAAGCTCTCAACAAAGCTTCTATCCCCTGGACTTGCCAATCTTTAGAACCCCAGACAGATTTTGTGTCGATTGTGTCTTTCCAAAAGTCAAATCCTTGTCTAGACAGTTGGGCAATAAAGGCTTCAGAATAAATCTGTTTTGCATTAGTTAACATATTTTCCTGTCCTGTTGTGTTATAGAAAAATGTTTCTGGATCAGATATATTGTAGCCTGAAAAATATGGAAACTTATTTGCAAACGTTTTTGAACTACGCTTTGGTGGTGTAGGACTATTTTCGCATTGGTTAAACATAAATACATTTCTAGGTGTTGCAGATCTATGCAAGAAATGATGACCATGGTGGTTGTAACAATAAAGCTGTTCGTAGTCTGATGAACCCTCTAAGTTTTCATTGTTAGAGAACGCAGCAGACCTTTCTAGATCAGACATCATGTTATTAACAGTCTCAAAGTCCCAATCATCAGAATAGGTATTGGAGGTAATAAAGACCCCTAATGAAATTTTAAATAAATGTGGAATCTTCAAAAGTTCCAACGGGCCGAATATGTCGAAATCGGTTTTGTCCCAAACTATACCATCAGGAATAGGAACGGCGGTGATGTTCACTGCTGACAAGTCTCTTGCTTCACGATGAGAAGACTTATGTGGCTTTAAAAGTAAGCTCACATTTTTACTTTCAGTGTCCATACAAATGTATCTGCCATTCAGAAGCACGCTAAGAGTCATCAAAGTTAGCCAAAGCAGAAAGAAAAATGTTCCAGAAATAATCCATAGTTCAATCCATGGTGAAACCAGATAAGTCTCTTTCAGAAATTGATAAAATTCTTGTACTTGTTGTTTGAAAGTTTTTAAGGCTGGCGTCGTTTCAGGCTCACTTAGATCCTCAGAGAACGTATCAAAGTTAATGAAATAGCCAGAAGCAGTTCGGTCAATTGTTGGAATTGCATCAGGATTGGTCGAAATCGCTGGAACCAGTTGATCACGTGTTACGTTTGGGAAGACAGGTGTATCTGCACGAACTATTACTTGAGTTTCAAGAGGGAGGAGTTCCATAGCACTGTTGCTTAGTCCTTCATCTCTTACTGCTGAATTCTCGATGGTAATGACCCTTTCAGTCTGAACTTCTTGGATAGTAGCAAGAGGAGTGCGGCTGCTACTAGGTCGGAGTCCACGAGGCCTACTATTTAGTATCGGCCACATAGTGTGGTTTGATGAGGTCGATTGACACAAATCTTTTCTCCTTTTTGTCCAGCAAGGGGCAGCAGAAGTACTGTTCTTTTTCCGTGGACTGCTAGGACAGGTGCTGGTTTTCTGTAAGAAGGTCCAAATTCCTTCTTGTCCGCAATCTTCTCTCTGACTAGATCCCCAACTTTTGGGATCCAGACAGGCCTTGCTGGGACTGACGTTTTTTCCCTTTTGGTGGTTGGCTTCAGGAACACGTTGCATTGTTTCGATCTTAGTTCATTTAGATCCTGTAAAACAGCCAAATGATCTTTGATCTCAAAAGGTTTATTTTCCACCACTGTGCCTTTACATTTGAGATCAGGAACCCACATTCTTGTCCCAAATAGGACCTCATATGGAGTTACCCCCCTAGAGAACTTCTTGGCAAATTATTTAATGGTCGTTGGACCCCATAAAGATGTTTGACCCATCCATCACCCGAACCTAGTACTCTAGCTTTTATAGACTGCTTTATGTCCCGGTATTTCCTTTCCACAACAGAATTTCCCTCAGGATGAAACGGAGAGGAGTACTGCAATGCTACGCCCAAACTGGCCATGGCTTCTGTGTAACCCTGAGAGCCAAATGCAGGGCCCTGGTCAGAGTGTAGTGTGCTAATTGTGTATGTGCCGATAAAGACTCGCAAATCTTTTATAACAGTTCCAGCGTCAGCTGAGTGCTGAGGCCACATTCATAGGAACCTTGACTTAGTGTTTATGGGATTGCATTCGTACAAAAGGACGCCTGCGCGTTGATAGTATAATGCTGTCTAACAATGGTGTCTGTACTCGGCAGGCTACTTCGTAGTCTGGTGT
The DNA here is from genome assembly GCF_964204655.1 of Triturus cristatus. Lineage (NCBI taxonomy): Eukaryota > Metazoa > Chordata > Amphibia > Caudata > Salamandridae > Triturus > Triturus cristatus. The sequence goes on along the minus strand of NC_140594.1, from coordinate 719,590,948 downwards.
CTGATGTCGTTCTGCACCACGCTGTCTATTGCAGTCTCTGCAGTCATCGATAAAGATGTGAATCAGTGTATTCATTCCAGGCCACCAGTACATCTCTTTTAATGTTAATATTGTTTTAGATATCCCCTGATGTGACAGACCCTCCCCCAGATGTGCTTCATAAATCAAAGCTGCTCTACGTTCCATGTTTGGAATTACCCTATCCCCCACTTGCGGGATTCGAGCAAAAGGAATGTTGTTCGCATCAATTACATTAGAGGACTTGAGTGGAAATTTCTTTGGTAATGGTGCACCACTGCCTTTGCTTGAAGCATTGACAGCCAACAATATCTCACTGTCTATTTTTGTTTTTGAACGAGTGATCGCAGCTACGGAAGCTGTCTGAACAGTCCCCTTTGCGGCTACATCAGCCAAGGAATTCCCTGCAACGTGAACGCCATCACGTTGATGACTCATTGTGTGTATCACGTGAGCTTTTGTTTCCAAAGCAATTTATGCTTTATTGTGCCACCTTTTGAATCTTTGAATCCGTTTTGAAGCCAATTCTGTAAATATTTATTATATGACTGGACACTGTAAAAAGAATCGCACACTATAAGTGTGGGGAACTCGCGATCTGTATTCTCAAGTGCCAGTTCGAATGCTTGTAGTTCAGCTCGCTGAGCTGTACGATCTCCTAGAGATTGAGTTTTAGTGACCATTGGTCGGAAGTTACCATCGCGCAAGCGACCATTAACGATTGCGCACGCTGCACTGTTAGCTTGCTTACTCCCTGTAGCAGGTTGTGCTGATCCGTCAGTATAAATTATAAATTCGTACTGATCGAGAGGCAGAATTTCAGTGGGCAGAGAACATTCATGCTCATATTGCAGGAACGCTTGTGTTTTTAAATCAGAATCAAAAACATATTCAACATCTGTTGCAGCAAAAGAATTAACACATTGTATCCATCTAGGATGTAAAGCTTTTGCATTTGGAATGCTCGCTTTTGTAATCGCCTCTAAGGTCGGTACTGTAGTCACAACAATAATTCATTTCCCCTGAACTAGAGCTCTTTCTTTTGCTACAGCGGTTTGAACTATTTTTTCTGTTGAAGTGAAGTGCATTTCTGCTTGTGTATACAAATGTGATTTGTATGCTATTGGCACTTTTTCACCCTCATTAATGTTAAATAGGTGAATCTGCATTGACCCAAAATTATTCGAATCACTCAATTGCGTTTATTTACGCGTGTTTGTAAATGATTTGTTGCTACTATGTTAGCTTGGAGTGAACACAGGATGTCTGAGTGTTCTTGTGTCCAATGTTTTGTTGAAAAATCAGGTTTGATTAGTTCGTAGAGAGGTTTTACCCTTTCTGCGTAATTTAGAATGTAAGTTCTTCCAAAATTTAGGAAACCCAAGATGGATTGTAAGTTTGTCAGCATTTTTGGAGGTTGGAGCAGTGCACACTTTTCTAAAAAGTTAGCTGCCAGGCTCTTGCATTCACTTGAAAGCTCAAATCCTAGGAAAAGGACATTGAGATGGGCAATTCTGGATTTTTTAAAGTTGAATTTATAGCCCTCAGAGGTGAAGCCCAGTATAATGGTATTCACCCTGTTCAAGTGCCTATCTAGGTCATCATCTGTCAGATAGATGTCATCAAGATATGACAATGCCTCATTATCATAAATTTGTAGTAACTTTGTTACCCTTGCTGAGAATAACCCTGGGCTGTTTTTTAAACCTTGTGGGAGTCTCCAAAATTGATGTTGGGTCCCCATTATTGAGAAAGCTGTTAAGTACCTGCTTACAGGTACTATGTTTTGACAAAAGAAACCATTTGAAATGTCCAATGTGGTTTTATATTTTTTACGCACAATGTTATTCATTAATGCTGTACTATGTGCATTTTGCACTGCAAATGTTTTGGAACAAGTGTTCAAGTGTCAGTAATCCAAAACTAGACGATGTGTATTGTCTGGTTTGGATACAGGAAACAAAGGATTGTTCATTGAGGAGGTGTATGTTTCAATCACCCCTTGGTATTCAAGTTGATCTAAGATCTCCCTGACCTGTTTTTTAGCTTCTTGCTTTATTGGGTACTCCCTTTGTGCAGTAGGTTGATTTTTTAGCTTTATTTTGTGGTGAGGTGAGTCCTCATCTGATCCTGCATGATTTTGTTATAATGCTGGGGCCTGGGCTACTGCCCATTTACTGGCATAAGTATATTTTAGGTGAATTGGAATATGGTTGGAGAAGGCTGGCATAATGATGTACTCACCATGTGGGCACTCCCTAACAGATTTTGGTGGCCAGTCCTGTTCTGCTAGAATTATATCATAACCCCTTGAAAGTTTCTCCCAAAAGAGTGCTTTCACTTTTTTTGGTATGTCTCCCTCCATTTGGAGTTTTATTTCATCTAACTTTTGTGGAGTACTAACCCTGGTGTCTACAGTCTCTACTGTGATGTACTCATTCAAGTCCACTATCTCCAGAAGTTCTGGCGAGATATTGTTACTTCTTCTGCACTGTCCAGCATTGTCTGAGCCCATTCTCCGTTCTTGAGCTGTGTTCTCAGTATTCTCGGCATGTCTGATCATGTCTGATCTTCCAACCTGCTACCTTCTTTTTTGTGAATTGAGGTTTTGATTTATTTTTCTGAACGTGTTGATCGTCTTTGGACTTCACGCGGTCTTCTTTGTGATCTGGCCGTCCTCTTCTTTCTGATGTCTGTGACGGTATCTGAAAGGTACGAGAGGAATGTGTATCAGTATCTATATGATGTTATTCTATAGTTTAGTATAGTATGACAAGAGTCCCTCTAGGTTCTAGTCAGCTCCATACCTTGAGAATGAGAGAGGTGGGAATCTCTTTCCCGGTCTCCAACTCCCCGCGAAGGGAGTCAGAACACTGGAAGCTGGATTCTCTGCAAGCAGGGATGTCAAGGTACTTATAGAGCGCACTGTCACCAGACGGCCACCTTGCGGTGTCGCCTTTGCGGTTTCCTGGCGCTGATACTCATACCGCTGTGGAACCCCTCCTGGCTTTCCCTGTGAAGTGTCCACTCCTGGGCACCCCCAGGGTGAAGCCAGGCATCCTTAGCGCTGTTGGGGCCGGTGTGGAGGCTAAGCAAGCTATTGCCCAGAGTTGCAGCGTGGGGCCCGTGATTAGAATAGGCACCGAGGCGAGAATAGACAGGTCCAAGGAAATTGAGCCCGAGCCCCGCCGAGGCGGGAATCGAACCCTGGTCCCTGGCCAGAACTCTGCTTCAGGGTCTGCCACTCTAACCATTGAGCCACACTCCTCCACTGACAGCGTCTCTTGTCAGTGCGTCAGGCCGGGACACAGGCTCCTCTAAAGTCAAGGTTTCCTCCTACTTGCTTGGGCACGGGAAGGTATATTTATACCTGGTAGGTGCCTTGGAATGTTAGCATTGACGTAAAGTCAGGCAGAGGAAGACGTCAGGAATGAACCCTTAAGGAATAGCAGTTCATGCATAATAAATGAGTTCTTGGAGAAATCAATAATCCTGTGCTAGGTGAACTCCCAAGAGCTTAAGGGTCTGGTTTCTATGAACTCGTTGTGATGTTGGGGTGGACGGATGTAGGTGACCATGCCTGTATTTGAATAGCATGGCAAATGCCTAAATAAGGACTGGGATGTTATGTCTATATAAGGGCAATGCCAATTGTGCCTATGTAAGGACATGTTACAGGGAAACCTATATACGGACACCTAAAGCGGAATACAATAGTCCTCTCTTTTACACACAGAATAGTAGCTTATATTTTTACAAATATTATATTGCTTTAATATAATATCCTTTTTAACTCTGCACAAAGTAAGACATGACGACTTGCATTCATAGTGATTTATATTTTCTTGTTTTAAAGTCTATATTTGTAATAATTTTATGATAAGAATGTTTTAATAAATGTAGTGTAAATACTATGGTTTTAAATATCTATGCATAAATAAATGTATTTACTTACTTACGATCAGGAAGCTCCAGATTCCATAATGGCATGGTGCTTTGATTAGCCTTTTGTGCAATGGCAGAGTTATCACGACATATATTTGACTGACATTGCTCAAGCCTACACTGGCCTGTTGTGAAATAATACTTAATTTCATGTATCTGCTCTAAAGATCATTATTCTGTTTGCAGGCGCCAGCTAGTTTATTATGTTAATGTGCCTGCTGCAGAGGGGTAGAAATTCACTAAATAGTAGTAGTGTGAATCTGAAATAACCGAATATAGCCTGCCATGTCACAAATAGCTACTATAACTGACTATCTTTCACAAATAGTTTAATATTTAGAGAACCTCACAAGAGTGATGACACTGAAAATACATCTCTTCGAACCAAATATTGCATCAGCAACAATTAGGGCATTTGAGCCTGAAAGCATGTGTTTTATAATTGAGCTCTCTATAGATCTCTGCAGAACATCGACTAGCATTCTCAGATGTTTTTATATTGTAATTTAAGATATGAGTAGCATGAATCTGCTTTTTGAAATATATTAACTCCTTTGAAAATTCAGCTTTATCTTTATTTAATTTATGGTCTTAGTAGAGAAAGTGCTGCTATGAGGTCTAATATAATTAATGTACTAAATGCAGAATGGCTGGTGAACTGTTGGGGGAGTGTTTTATTGGGAGAAGTGTTGGAGTGCTGGTGGTATACCCATCTTTATACACATTGCCCTGGGCACGTATGCTGGACCTGAAAAAAGCCCTATTGTCCCTCCTCTTGTTGTTACATATTGCTGGTGGTAGGAATGTTATGGAACCTCACAGATTCTGGAATTTTCTTCACAGAAATATGAGGAAAATCTATGATTTAGCCAACATTTGGAGTTTGCAGGGCATTCTGGGTAAGATAGTATTGGGATCCACGTAAACTACACCATCCCAGACTTCCCTAGGTACCTTGTCATCAGAAATAGTTGAGCATGGAAGACTTCTCTGGGTGCGGACCAAATTCTATTCTAAGTTCCACAGCTACACACATCACCATTATTGGTCAATTTGCAAAGCAAAATCTTTATCCATCTTTGTGTATTAGGGGCTTCAAGGAGCCTTTCATTTCAAAGGTTGGTAGCTCAGTTACATAAGTGGGGTACTACAGTTATCAGGAAAAGTGTAGGAAAGGTGGGTGGTAGGACACTTGTAAAGCCCTGCAGATTCCAGTAGATTGATCTGCTTTCACTTTCATATTGCTGTGGGACGTCAGTGCACACAGTGCTGCACAATAAAGCAAAACAAAAAATCTAACTTGAGGCTCATGGGTAGTATTTTCCTTGCAGTGGTGTGGTGGATGTCAACGAATAGTCGCCTGTGCTAAGGCAGTTTAACTTCACAAAATCTATGCAGCCTGAAGTCCTGTCCAACTAAGAAACGAAAACAAGCAGTGGGGAAATTATGACCACATTGCATTAACTTATTTGTGCCATGATCGTAGCGAACCTCTCCAGTTCCAGGATGGATGGGAGACTTCTGGGACTGGGGAACAGCAAAAAATACAGTGGTCAAGGAAAGTTGGCAAGTGCTGATGAAGGCTATGCACAGCCAAGAGAGTTTAAGTTGCCATTCATAGTCTATGGAGGAGAGGGCTAGAGAGAGAATACAAAATATTGAGAAGTACAAAGAGGTATAAAGAGAAGATAGAGAGAAGAAGTTTGAGAATAGGAGAGATGATTAAGAGAAAGAAAAGAGAGTAAATAGAAAAAGCAAGAGAAAGCAGGAGAGCCAGAAATGGGAAGATAGTTACAGCAGCAAACAGAAATGGATAGCAGTAAAAAGGTTGAGAGATGCAGAGATTGGAAGTTAATAGAAAACATAAGAGAGAACCTAAAGGAGCAAAATGAGAGGTAGGTACACGTAGAGAAATGGTGATTGACGATTTTAAGTTGACTTTATAGCTTGTCATGTTTTTGCCTATACACACGGCACCACATGATTGCACTTCATTTTCTAAACAGTATTTTAGAGTAAGATCCATGAATCACCTTGCATAGTGGTCTTTAACATCTTAATAAGGTCTAGCCATTCTTAAACTATCCACATTGCTTTTAGCAAAGTGCTTAGCAATGAAACCCCTTGTTACTGTGTTACTATATGCTCTTTGCGAGAAGTGAGGACTCCTTCTCTTTTAATGCATATCAGCAACGTCTACATTTGCTGGTATAGTCACTGGAAAGTAGAACCTACTTACCGATAAGTTAATATTCTGTTAAGGATGTGATTTGCCTTTCTAGTATATATTTAAATATGTCAGTGTCTTAAAAATTTCATAATATGAAGCTTGAGTTTTATCTGCACCTGTAGTAATGTCAAACAATTCATCTGCATGTAAATATTTCCCATTTATAGTACATATGACAGGCTTCCATCGTTTCGACATTGACCACTCAGAAAAGTACATGCTCATCCAAGTAATGTTAGTCACAGATTAGGTGCCAACTTGAGGGATCTATGCAAGGAGTCTACTGCATGTGAAAGAGTAGAGAATGTCCATAATTCTGGAAGTGGATGCCTCTGTAACATCCAAATGGAAGGTGCCATGCAAGCACCATCAAAGGGAGCAGTTATCACAAAGCAGGATCCTAGGTGAAAACTGTGAAACCACCATTGAGAGCATTAGAGGCAGTGCTGCTGCTAGTGTCCTCAGCCATGCCACAAGCCTCAAATGGACACATCCCAGCCAACACAAGCAGTTATACTTTACCATGCCTACCTGTCTTGCTGGTCAATGTCTAAAGAAGGTCTCCTTCTGTGCAGCACCTTTCGCACAAACTGCTGCAACTATGAAGAGTATATGCCAATGTCTGAACCTGCTTCAAGTCCATGTAGTTTGATTAAATGTAATAGAAATATCCATCATTTGTCACAATCTTAGAGCGTTTAAACACACACCACTTATTTCCCAAAATGTTTTCATGAATATGCTCTAAGCGCTCTGTAAAGTTATTTTTAATTAGTGGCAAAGTTAAATTAAAACTTCCAAAGTTGGCCGTAATTAGGAAACTCCACACTTTAAAAGGCAGATGACATTTCCTAACTTCACTTGATGGGAGGTTTATCCTTTCAGGCCTTTCAGGTGTGATAATTTCCTGATGCAGAATGACCCACGTAAGACATCCTCCAGCAAAAACAATTTTGTGTTGAGGCTCTTTGTCACCACCTCAAGTGAGGGATGAGAGAGAGGTCTCTGACCTAGGCAAGTTTTTTTTTTTTTAAAAAGAACTTGATACGTTTTGCATTACACAAAGCTTTAACAGTTTAGAAAATACAATAAGCTGTGAGTCAGTCTACTTTACAACTTTTCTTAAATCTATTTTTATTAGATTTTTCCAGAACAAGTTACTTAACATTGCAATCACATTATCACACATCAATCACATTTGATATCTCTCACATATTCCTTAATACAGTACATCCATCTAGAAATACTGGACAAAAGCCATTATAGACTCCCAACACAGAGTCCTCAGCCAGAAGCAGAATTATCCTTTGGGCCACCTGATCCTCTAGTTTGGAGATCGCTTGTCCATAGTTCTGTCTGATAAAAATTTCAGGATCCCTATGAATCCACACTCCTTGATACTTGACCGGTTCCTAACCCAACTCAAGGGGGGAAGTTAAGTGTGTGAGGTTCTGCGCATTGCATCAGAGTGAATATGGTGGATTTATCCCAATTTATAATCAAGCCCGAGTAACTCTCGTACCTAATATATTTGCATATGAGAGGTGCTAGTTGCACATCTGGGTTATGGATCTACAGCACCATGTCTTCCATGGAAAGGGAGATGGTGAGGGGACATTGGCGAAGCCTCTTCTGCATGCCTCTGCCGTATCCTACACACCAGAGGATCTAGAGCAATGGCAAATAGTATTGACGACAATGGGTATCCTTGCTGCTTTCCCCTACATATCTTTATTAAGCTTGATGTGTTGACATTGGTGCACACCCTTACTACTGGGTCTAAATATAACCTGCATATCCCCTGTGAAAATGCTTGAGGCATTCCCATACGATGTAGCACAAAAACATGTAGTCCCACTGTGTAGTCAAAGTCCTTTGTGGTATCTTGAAGCACAGCTGCCCCTTTGAGTGAGGGGTCTTATTGATGCAGAACTTCAAACAGACACGCAGGTTATGCGAAGTGGATCGATCAGGAACAAATCCTGACTGATTTGGCAATACCAGTGCTGGGAGGAGTGATTGGCGCCTAGCGGCTATAATCGTCACTAGTGTTTTAGAATGAATGTTGAGTAAGGATAGTAGTCTATATAATTTGCATAACTCTGGGATCTTGCACAGCTTTAGCAGTGTTATTATGAGCGCTTCATGTAGATTCTGGGGCAAGATTCCCTTCTCATAGGCCTCTGTATACATTGTGTGTAGGTAAGGCACCAACAGATCTGCAAATTCCTTAGAGAATTCAGAATGGATCCCATGACACTTTCCCATTCAGTAGTGAGCATATGGCTTGCCGCACTTCCTCTAGCGTGATTGGTTGTACTGGAATTCCCTCTGCCCCAGGCAGAGCCATGCCATTGTTACCTCATCAAGACATGAGGCCATTTCAGTTGGCATTGCAACCTCTCATGGCCCATATAAGTGGGAGTAAATTCCACTCTCTGAAAACCGTGCTCAGTAAGGATGAGGCCTGCAGTCTCCACTGAAACTGTGTGAGTCTATGCATGGGGATTGCTATTTCTTGCAGAACAGGTGAATGATCTGAAACTGTCCTGGCCAAATGGAGTACTGCCTTTGTCCATATACACATCCAGCGCGACACCAGCCAATAATCCATTCTAGATCATGTTTTGTGAACTGAGGAGATATATGTCCCTTCTATAGCATTTGGATATCACGCCCTCCAAACGACTCTAAGCCTGTGTTCCTCCATAGTGCCAAGGATAAATCAGGCTAACTGCTTGCCTTGCCAGTCTGTAGAGGATGACCGGTCCTGCTTAGGGTATATGTACATATTAAGATCCCCTCCCCAAATGACAACTGTGGGTTTCAGGGCATAAAGACAACCCCCTAGTTAATTATGAAATTCAGGGTCATCTATATTAGTTCCGTACATATTGATAATAGTCACTGCTGTGCCACACACACTTCCTTGCAATATTATGTAGCAACCCTGTTTCAGAGTGTGTGAGTGTGAACTGGAGACCTAGCCCCCCTGGAGTATGATAAATAAGATGAGGCTACCCGGACTACAGCCAATCTAGCTCCCACATGCAAGACAATGGAACATGTGAGATGTGTTTCCTGCATCAGCACCATCTGCACTTGGTGGCGGTCCACATAAGCAAGCACCTGTCTTATTTTTCAGGATTGTTTAGCCCTCAGACACTCCAGGTAAGCAGCCGATAAGGCCCGGCGTGTGCGCCTATTAGCAGGATGTTCACTTGTATCATTATATGTGGCAGCATTGCCTGGGCATAGTGTGACATATAGGCATTCAACATTGTAATGTACTGTAGCAAAGGCAGACAACAAACAAATCCATCCCCCCAAACACTTCAGCATCCGAATCATGCCAAAGATATCTAATGTAAAACACAACAATTAAAGCAAAACAACCCAAGCAAACAATACCAGTCATGGATAATGTATCTGCATGGTATAAAATCATGTGGGGTGTTCCCTCAAGGGACAGCTGAAGGCCTATGTTATGTTATGTTATGTTAATTAATTTGTAAATTTCTTATGTGTGTGTACCAGTTAAATTGTTTCTGAAGATATTCTGGACCAGCACCATGAAGTGCTTTAAAAACGGTGCTTAGAGATTTGAAGAGTACCGGCTTCTTAACTGGAAGCCAATGTAACTTTTTAATTTCATTGGAAATGGCTGCAAATTTAGGCACCCCAGTGAGTAATCTGGCGGCTGTGTTTTGAAGCCTTTTCAGTTTATTCAAGAAGCGTTCCTGAATGTTTAAGTAGAGGCCGTTACAGTAGTCAAGCCTTGACAACACAAGAGCGGTGACCACTGTTTTCTGGCTCCCTGCTGGCAAGAAAGGCATAATCTTTTTCACTGTTTTTAAAACAAAGGCTGCAGATGAAGAAACTGAGTTAATTTGGTCGCCCAGATTCAGTTTATAATCGACAATTACTCCCAAGTTTTTTGCTTTCTTTACCGGGGCAGGGAGTGTCCCCATAGTGACGGGTCACCAATTTGGATTCCAGAAGTTGGGAGCATTCCCGAAAATTATCACCTCTGTTTTTTAGAGTTAAGCTTCAAGCAGTTTTCTGCCATCCAGCCACTCACTGCTACCATGCATTTATGAAAGCGGTTGTCCATGCCCCCCTCCAGTCCAGGCCGAAGAGATACCACAATTTGGGTGTATTTGGCATAGGATGTAAGATCGAAACCCAAGGTCTTAATAATAGGGGCAAGGGAGGAGACATAGACATTGAACAGAGTCGGGCTCAATGAAGACCCCTGTGGAACCCCACATGGTAGCACAAATGGCCTTGAATGGTATTCAGAATGATGACAGAGTGCACACCAAATTTTTCAAATTTCAACATCGTTCATAATAATCAATTTTTGAGCGTGCCGGCCCGGAACCGTGGACTGTCCAGCCACGTGGTAGAAAAGTCACTGAAGAAAGTGGGGCGGATTACCCACCCCACACCGGACGCACAGCCTTCAAGTGCATAAGAATGCCAATTAGTCAAGTTCATCTCAAATGTTTATTTCTGGTTAAATCATTCAATGTGTTCAGTTATTCTTAGTTCATATGTTAGACACACTATGTCTAATTTGAATTCCTTAATGCTATAGACATGCCATAACGAGCCTTATTCTGTAGCATGGAAAATTACATAGTTGCTCCTCGATAAGATAATTTGGGTCACCCAATGCATTTCGTGCCTTCCTGGCACTTCGTCAGGGGTTCACCACAATGTTAAAGAAACGTGACTATTAGGTTATGTCACAAAATAACCTTTGCTTATCAAGTTATACAATCACAGAACTTAATGCTCACCCCGTAATTGACGTTTTGCCCACTGGAATACATAAGAATTATCGATGTTTCTTACTGAATGCCCCATCTATCCCTTGACACTCCCCTTCAATTAATACCAGAGATGCTTGTAGTTTTAGTATCGAGGGAGTGAGACGATCTGGAACGATTCAAGAAGGCGGGAACACAACACAGGAAGTTGTTAAATGAAGGTGGGAGGGTAATATCTAGCACACGTATTGAAGCACACGTATTGAAACGAGAGGAAACAGGCATCAGCGCACTCGAGGTATGAGTTTATGGAATTGTTTTTTGAGAACAAATAGCCTCGAAGAGGAAGGGTGGTTACCACACTAGCAAGGAAGTTAAGCTGAAAATGTGTTGTGATTACTGAAACCTAAAGCATCTCTGGTATTAATTGAAGGGGAATGTCAAGGGATAGATGGGGCATTCAGTAAGAAACATCGATAATTCTTATGTATTCCAGTGGGCAAAACGTCAATTACGGGGTGAGCATTAAGTTCTGTGATTGTATAACTTGATAAGCAAAAGTTATTTTGTGACATAACCTAATAGTCATGTTTCTTTAACATTGTAGTGAACCCCTGACGAAGTGCCAGGAAGGCACGAAATGCATTGGGTGACGCAAATTATCTTATCGAGGAGCAACTATGTAATTTTCCATGCTACAGAATAAGGCTCGTTATGGCATGTCTATAGCATTAAGGAATTCAAATTAGACATAGTGTGTCTAACATGTGAACTAAGAATAACTGAACACATTGAATGATTTAACCAGAAATAAACATTTGAGATGAACTTGACTAATTGGCATTCTTATGCACTTGAAGGCTGTGCGTCCGGTGTGGGGTGGGTAATCCGCCCCACTTTCTTCAGTGACTTGAATGGTATTCACCCCATGGAGACCACTTGAGATCTGTCAGTGAGGAAAGATTTTATAAGATTCAAGGCCTTGCCCCGAAGTCTGCATTACCTTAACTGGTCCACCAAAAGCTCATGGTGGACCGTGTCAAAGGCTGCGGACAGATCTAGTAGTATCAGGGCGGCCCTTCCACCTTGATCAACAACCTTTCTGATCTCATCAGTAGTTTTAATTAAGGCTGACTCCGTGCTGTGGCCATTTCTGAAGCCATATTGGGTTGGATCCAAGGCCTGGGTTCTATGGAGGAAAGCCTCCAACTGTGTATTCAGTGCCTTTTCTATCATTTTCGCTGGAAGGGGGAGCCTAGATATTGGGCGCAAATTAGAGGGGTCGGCCAGATTAAAGTTGGGCTTTTTTAGAAGGGGTAGAATTGAAGCCTTTTTCCAGAGCCTAGGAAAGAATCCTGTATCAATCATGTCATTAAAAACTGGTGTGAGTGCCATGCTAAAGGGTTCTACTGCTAGTTTGGTGATGGCCACTGGACAGGGGTCATATGGTGACCCAGATCTGGCAGTTTCAAGAAGACAACGTATTTGGTCTAGGGGCAAGTTCTCGAATTTCTCAAGGACTAAAATAGGGGCGTTGCTGTGCCCCAAATCGTCCTTATCCCAGTCGCTTCCTATTGCCGTAGATCCATTAAGTGCCGAAAAAATCACTTCAACTTTATCCAGGAAAAATTTTGCAATCTGTTCGCAGAGTTCCTGACTGGGCTGTAGTGAAACCGGATGTGGAGAGGAGAGATCTAGGACAGTTTTGAATAATACTTTAGTTGAATCTTTTGCCAACTCAATTTTATTGACAAAGAATTTTTGCTTGGTGACAAACAAGAGTTGCTTGTAGTTCTCTAAGCCATTTCTATAGGCTAGCTTATCTACTTCCTTATATTCTTTCCTCCATGACCGTTCTAGGCGTTTACACGTGAGTTTTTGATTTTTCAGTTCCTCTGAAAACCAAGGCGTAGACGGAGTCAATCTCTTAGGTACAATACTCCTGACTGGGGCTAGCTTAGTACAAGCATTCTCTACCCATTTGGTATAGGCAATCGCCCCCTCCTCTGCTCCTAAGTTTAAATGAGTAGATGTAGAACTAAGGAGTTCCTGGAAAGCTCCTTTGTCCATTTTGTTCCAGGGTCGGATGTCAATCCGTTTCTTAACCCTTGCCCCCCCTGGATGCTGTGCTTTAAAGGTTAGTTCAAACAGAACGGCCGAATGATCTCTCCAGGCCATGGATAGGACTCCTGTAACCTGAAGGCCTGGATGGTTTGAAAAGATGCCGTCTAAGGTGTGCCCAGCCATATGCGTTGGACCAGTGACCTGCTGTATAAGGTCAACACTGTTCATTGTATCTATAAGAGTGGCTGTGTCTGGATTGAGAGGCGACTCCAGGTGATAATTAAAATCCCCCAAGATAGTATAGGACTCCTGACAGATGCTATCTTCCAGCAGGTCTCCAATGAAGGTAATGAAAGGATGTTTATTACTCGGAGGTCTATATATTAAAATGACTTTAAGGTATGATGGAAGGAATGGTTTAAATTGAAGGCCAAAGCCTCACAACCTACATTAGGTATTGGGTGGAAGGCTGCTTTGAATGAGCTAGGGTATATCAGTGCTAGCCCTCCCCCTTTTTTCCGCCGTCCCGGTTCAAGGTCTGGCAGACAAAACCTGGTGGAGTTGCTTTCAACAAATCGGGCCCTGAAGATTCATTGGTCCATGACTCCGTGATAAATGTTCATTGTATGTCATTTAACTCAATTAGTTGTGCACATTCAGTGCTATGTTTGACCAAAGATCTGACATTGATCAGCATACATTTACAGACCGAGGCCTTATGGCCCCCGGACTTATGCCCAAGATCCCTCAGCTTATGCGGTGCTAGATATAGAATTTTCGGTATCGGGGTTTTACAAAAAGAACAACTCGCTGGCTGGGGAGTTGGCCGTGAGTTAAAGGACAGACACACGCAGTTTGAGTCTTTTTCAATCCCATTTAGTCCTAACAGTGCTAATCTCGAATATGTAATAAGGGAAGGTATACCTACGTTTGGCGGTGCAGGGGTCGTGGCGCTGGGCGTGGGCCAGACGTGGATGGGCGTAGACGGGCTTGCCTTTGGCACGCCTTTGGCGCGCCGCCGGCGTGCCCCTGCGCGCTCGCGCCATTAGATCTAAATATAGCGTGGGGAAGCCAGACACTAGACTGCTCCCCTCGCTACTTCCAAAATGGCGGATCGTACTAAGACTGCCAAAGGCTCAGCGACGTGTGCAGCAGAGAAAACTCCTATATCAGTGCCACTCAATTGAGGTAAGCCTCCGAAGTGCAACGAATATCAGACGGTTAAAAAAAATTAAAAAGGCCTCTCATCTACCTAATTTAAAAACTTCCCTAAGGTGCCACAGAATAAACAGTGCAAACGAAGCAATGTGCAAATTAGCAAAGATTCTCAAAATATACCGTATCACGTAGAAACACACCTGTCTCCCGGCTCAAGCCTCAGGAGAGGTAACCTATAAGTACCACCCGATGGACGGGGTGGCTGTGAACAAGTGACCACCTGTGTAATGCAGTCTAGTATTTCTGAGGGGCTAGCTGCAAGATTACAGTCATAAACTGGGCTAAGCTCAGAAGCCTTTCTGGGCCCAGCAAGTCAGACAGACAGGGTCCCACTCCAGGACCCAACAGCTCTCCTACATCTCCTCATATATGGTTGATTCACACAATGCCCCTTACTTACAGTTCAACACACTTAGCATCCACGGTCACTAAGCATCCGGGGTCGAGGAAGGAGAACGTGGTCTGTTTTTTGGGAACTTTGGACAGATTTAAGAAAGTCCATGGCCGCCTTCAGTATGGTAAAGATCTTCTGTTTCCTGCCATGCTCAATTCGTAGGTTGGCAGAAAACAGTATAGCCATCCGGTATCCACTCATCAGCACTAAGGAGAAATAATTTGGATAGCTGGACGTTTTCGGGAAACTCAGAATATATAATCGAGCATAACCTATGACTATAAGTCCATTGTCAGTGATATACATGATGAATGTGTCTCTCCCAAATAACTGGGATTGACAGATGACTAACCTTATCACTTTTTTTCTTATTAACAGTCTTTAGCGGCAACAACACATCTCGACTTGTATTCATTCTTTTACAGGATTATGGCTACTCGACCAACATTTTAGGTAAGTTAAAGGATGAATGGATCCTGTAGTTAAACTTTATCACTCTACATCTTGGTGCAGATTCTATGCTTACCACTTGGATGATCACATACACTATTGTCTTGGTGCCAACTGTCTCTTTTCTTTCCACCCTTGGCAGGGGTGTGCACAATAAGTACTCACCATAACACTGGCTCGCGGTTGGTTTTCTATTTCTCCGCACACAGTCTGTATGTTATCTAATGAACAGCATAGAAATAAGAAAGAATTATTCTTCGCATGGAGATCACGGTTAAGATTCCCTTTTCCTTCCTCGGTGTTGGACACCTTACGATGCAAAATGCACAATGAATGTATTTAAAATTCAAAACATGTTTGTACAATAAATATCTCATTTACTTGTACATATGTGATTACAGCCTTGAAAATTTCACTGTGTGACGAAAATCGTGTCGGCTGTATTTCCTGGTTCGAATACAAGCTTCGTTCAACAAACATCTGGCTCTTGTCTTCTAATTGTGGAAATTTTAAAATATTATGAAGGGTGAAACTACTCTATGTTTATTGTTATTGGGAGTGCTTCGGTAATGTGATTTCTCATATTTGCACAGAGGTATTTACCGATGTGTAGTATGCATCCAAGGTAGTATGGTGCATCTGTACTGTATAGCACCACCTTAAAAATCTTTGCGAGTCTTATTTACAAACTGTGGCACATGATAAAAGAGGTGGATCTACAAAACCATTACTACCCTTTCTAGTTGTTTATAGTGTAGGGCATGTTAGCAGCCTGCAGTTTTTTCTTCATGTGAGTGAACTCCCTGCGTGTTACCTGCACCATAACAGTGAAGTCTGGAAAGAAGGCAACATTATATCCTTGGTATTTCATTTTCTGCTTCTCTCTGGACAGTTCAGCAATTCCTTCGGTAGTTCAGCAATTTGGCTATAATGGGCCTCAGGGGTTCCAGGAGGCAGACGCACTGTTGGTGCCCTCTCCAGTATCAAGACTGCCGACAACTGCTCTGGCCCAAAAATATCTTGCAGCATAGTTTCTACATAGTCCTTGAGACAGGCAGTTTTGGTGGACGCAGGAACCCCTAAACATCTAATGTTATTCCGCTAAGAGTGTGCTTCTAAATCTTTGTTTTTTTTTGCCTAGATCACCTCCAGCACCTTATCCAAATTCAAGCATTTAGTGGCTATGGTCTGGGACTCATCTTCCAGAATCAATATGCGCTGTTCAGCTTCTGTTCTTTGCATCACCTGTTTATCAAGCTTTGCAGCCATACGATCCATTCTCAAGGTCAATGTGTCTATCTTGCCATCGATAAATTGCAGGCTCTGCTGCTTGGCTAGTAGTGTAGTCTTGAGAGGTATGGTGTCCTCTGGCTCTGACTTCTGCTCCAAGTCTGAAACAGCATGGTACTGAGGCCTAGGGGTACGCCTTGACTCCAATGTGAGGATGGACTGTAGTTCATCTGTTTTCCCCATTCTATCATGTGCTTGTGTCATTGTTCTATGTCTGGAGTTTGACAGGAGTGCACCATGGGCCCAATTAACACCCCTACAGGGTTTGGAGGGCCATAGCGGCCCAAAAAGTTAAGTTACGTTACTCCATGTCACCACTCAATGCCTGGAGGGTCGTTCCCAAATGTTACCTATCTTAGGTTAACACAGGCCCCACCAAGGACCAGCCAACTCACTGCACTATTGCACACTGAGTGATCTCCGCCCACTGCAGTAGCCTCCTCGATCAAAGGTGCCCACGGCCACCGTAGTTATCCCCAGCACATCTGTTTCTCCACTGCGCTATTCAGCTCCTCACTACAGCTCCTCACTCGTAGTCCAGGCCATCCGGTCGCACTGTGGGTGAGCAACGGACAGGTATATCAGTGCGGGCCCAGTGGACCCTAAGCAGGCTGCATCAGCACTCAGGCATACTGTTCCTCGCGTGGCCAGACAGTCTCCACGTGGGCCAGCTCACACTGCATTTGGCCACTTACAAAGCCTCTGCATTTCAGGGAATCCGAAACATGTTTTTCCCCCGCCGCATCACACTCACCGCACACGGCCCAGGCCGCACCTCTAATCTGGTGCTCAGCAAGATCCGGCATCTGAGGTCGCTGCCACAAGCGATGCCTCGTATGTGTGCAGGACCGGTTGGTATCTCTGCATCCACCAGGCAACTGCCACACTCCTGATGTGGCCCAGGTAGACTAGGGCAGTCTACCGCCTTGAACTTCGCGGAGCATGGCAGGCCTGTACACCACCCTCTGCCTGTAACAGGCCTCTGCAGCTGCACTCTCTTCACGGCTCACGACGCTTCCAGCACCAATATCAGCTGTCAGGGGGTAGCCCCGTGAGGCTGCGCACAGGCAGGGGCCCACTTCTCGGCCCAGCAGCTCTGCTCACCACCATTTAGGGGCATATCAACAACAACCGGCGATAATTATCGCTAACCGCACTTAGCGCTAGGATAATAATCGCCGGCTAGCGTTGATTTTTATCGCTGAGATAGCGTGCTATTAGCAACGCTTATCTCAATAGCGATAAAAATCCTCACGCTAAGTGGCTAACGTGAGATTATCACTGGAAACCCAGCGATAATCTCACGTTAGCTTGTTGATAGGGACAGACAAACTTAGCCATGATATCCTCCTTCCATAGGATATCATGGCTAAGTCAGAAAAATACCAGACGTAAAAAAGCAGCGTTAACTGCGGTTAGCGCTGCTTTTTTTGTCTCTAACAGGGTTAGCGATATTCTTGATAATAGGAGAAATGTCGCTTAGCGACATTTCTCCTATTATTTTACTCTGGAACGCCCCCTTTGCATCTCGTTAGAGATGCAAGGGGAAGCGTTGAGTAAAAGGGTGCTAACATGCAAATTTGCATGTTAGCACCCTGTTGTTGATATGGTGCTAGTTTTATATCTGCTTTTTTGGCTTTTAAAGCCAAAAAAGCAGAGATAAAGCCCTTGTTAATATGCCTCATAGTTAGTAACTTGCTGGTATTTTCCACAAAGCCCTTGTTGCTCCTTTTGTTAAGTCGGGTTCACCGGCCGGGCGATCTCATAGGGTGCAAATTTCAGCCTAAACTGCAGGCCAGCAGTGTTACATACATCATGGCCCCATTTCAAAGTGTGGATGGCAGTCTATTGCGTGGATATTTGGCACATAATCGTCCCCAGCTGGCAGAGCTGCACTAAGGTGCAGGCATCTTCCCGTAGGCTCTCTGGTGCCCCCCGACTTTACAGCTGCACATCCTTCTACTTCAAATTCCATCTATTTTGATAGGATTTAATGTTGGTTTGTGAAGAGGTGAGTGTGCTTTAATATGCACCTTAAAACATACTCATATTCCTTCACATAGGATCACACTGGGTGCGCCCTGAACATCAGAAATAGAATATCGAAGACAAAATATCAAATTGAAAATATTGTCAGGTTAGTAAGTATAGTTTTTCTGTTCTCTATATGTACCCACATGAGACATCTATATACATATATAGTAGTCAGAGTCTTTTGTCCATGACCTGTCCTTTGTGCAATCACGTGATGGTGTGTATTTCACTTTAAATGATGGTCTTTGAACAGTGTCTCATTATGTGACCAAGCCCACTGTGGTGGGCAAAATGCGTCATCCTGTCTTGAAATGAAAGCATTCATCAGCACTATTTTTGGAGTCCTTCTCCCTTATGAGCTAACAAGCGCTTTGGGATTATTCTTCTTATATCGTTTATCTTGGGAAACGGCTGTTCCAGATGCACGGACCCCCTTCCCCATTGATGCTCGAGCAGCCTTCAGCCGGCTCAGGAAAATACTAATTTCCAGAAGGAACGTATGCTTGTTTGACTCCCTGCACACAGAACAACCCATTGAGCTGGCCCCCCAGACGGGAAAAAAGGAAGAACGTGAGTCAGAGGACGCAGGAATCTTCGGCGAAACCACCGGTAAGCCGAGTTCATATGGTTATTATATGCAGGTGGGGAGGTGTGCTTACAATGAGAGCAAATCGAGTGTAAATGCCTGCACAATCAGCAAATATCGTGTGAGATGGAATTAAAAGATTTACACTCATGCCCTCAGATTATATCTATCATGGCAGATGAGACACTAGGGGGCATATAATCAAGCCTGGCGATAAAATTATCGCCGCTTTAGCGGCAGAAAATTGCTGCTAAAACGGCGATAATGGGCTTGATAATATGCTCTATGGAATTCCAATTGAAGCTCAGGTTAGATGTCCTTCACATCTAACATGGGCTTCAATTGGAATTCCATAGAGCATATTATCAAGCCCATTATCGCCGTTTTAGCAGCAATTTTCTGCCGCTAAAGCGGCGATAATTTTGTCGCCAGGCTTGATAATATGCCCCTAAAGAAAGGGAGGCAGCGGCTGAGGAATTATTTGAAAACCTCCAGACAGCCGCGGACATAAGGCGTAAAAAAGGTGTTGTGATGGCATTACTGGAGGGTGATACCAAGGCATTGCTGAAGTCTCTGGAGAACCAAATGAAAACAGAACTCATCAAATGGTGGGAAGAAAAATCCCTGGAAAAATATGTGGAAGCCGGAGGTATCCCTCGCGGCTTACGCATCATGATTGCCCCCAGTTTTGATAAGCTAAATCCGGACATGTTGAATGAGTGGGCCGACAGTAACCTTGAAGCCTCAATGAGATTGGTTCATATACTAATAAAATATGCCTGCAGCGATCATGAAGTTGTTTTAAAAGAAATTGAAAGAATCAACGAAGAGCTGGACAAATCACAGTTCACGGATCTTATCTCCAAAAGCAGAAATTATATAAAAATTAGATTGAAAAAACAAGAAGACACAATTAAAATAAGAAAAGTTTTCAAGTTTGCATATGATAAATTAGACTATGAATCAGGACAAATATTCACGTTTGCACGTAAATATGTCTTCATGAAACAAGTAAGCACTTTTCGCAAACAAATCAAACCAGCTGGAATGCCAGATCTGACATCGATAACAGAGAACCCCCAACTGCTTCCAATTCCAATGCCAGTTCACTACAAAGTGAGATGGAATCAGATGACAGCAGCTTAGGAAGAGGCCATATTGGTGATGATTTGGGCACTCTGACTCCTGCAGAAGAATTAGATTTTTTACAACGGGCCCGTCGACAGACCCTGGAAACCTATACAAATTCCAGACAAAGATAGAACCAAAGGAGGAGGGCTAGACGGAAATGCAGGAAACGCAAGAAACCAGAAGCAACACAACAACAAGTGGAAAAAGAAGTGAATATCAACACCAATAGGGTAATTAATCTGTCTCAGGTCCAATTAGATAATGCAGAAATACAGCTTTTATCACTGGGCCTATCATTCTGCCCTGAGAGTAATTTTAATTACATTCAAACACGTGTGGATATTTTCAAATTCATTCGAAAGATGAAACTAAAAAAGTATTTTGCCTTTAAGCAATCTAAAAGTAGTCCTGAACCTAATTCTAATTCCATCATTGCAACATCGGCACAGGCTAATCAATTGACTTTATTGGTATCAGACATTCCAGCATTGAGAACGTTGGATTCATTAGCATCAGAAGACAGCAATGAGGATTCAATACAAAGCCCTCAAGAACTTTTGTATGATGCGGGAATCAATCTGTCATCGGCAAAATCAAGTTCCTTTAAACCAACGTCATCATTTATTTCAAACATACCTACTGCTATTTATAAGGGTATGTCCATCCTCATTGATTTACCTCATTCTGCTATTTTATTTTTGGATTGTTTTTGATGTTCGTAATTTATCCTGAATGGTGCTAATTGTTATTTATCTATGCTCTATGTGCATTCATAATGGTCTACCTCATTTTATCTTTTTATTTGGTATTAATTTTTGTTATTTATTTTTGCTCTACGTGCACTCATAATGGTCTATCTCACTTTATTTTTTTTGGTTGTAATTTGAAATTTTAAATAAAAAAAATTCTGAATGTTACATGGTATATCATTGAAAAAGACGTACAGCTGCTCTCATACTCTCATCTCCTTGTTCTTAACTGATTTGTTTATTACTATTGTCTCATGGATTTCTTTATCATTATTATCCCCCTCTGTCTCGTTCTCCCCCCTTCCTTTTTACTACTTCACTCTACTATTTTATCTCCCTGCTAGTTCTACCTTCCATTCTCCCCTTTCTCATAATATTGACCCTGTCTACTGCCTCTACTCGTGGAATCTCCCCCTTCTCCCACCTTCCTTCCCCGCTAACACATCCCACTCGAACCACCACATTGCACGGCCCCCACTATCACTTGGAGATATTACCTTTCACTGACATTCCTCCGCCCCCTCTCTCCTATTCCCCATCCCCACTGTGCTCCACCCCAATTTCCCTCCTGCTAGTCTTCCCCCCACCCCTGACCACTATAGTGGATCCACCATGCCTCCCCTCAACCATACTCTCATGACACTGGACTCACCCATCACTAGACATGGCCCTAACTCCTGGTCCATCCTTTACCCCTCAAACCTTTCCAAAAATGGCAAGAAAAACTTTAAACACAAACTTCTAATATGCCACCAAGAAACCATATTTGTTGACAACTACCTTAGCCTAACCTCCATTATAAAAACTAACTACATCTTCTGCACCAAACGCCCCTCTAAATGGAAATCTATCTTTCTCTACCACCTTCCTATCACGAATTCCTGCAAAATCCCTTATGGTCTGAAACTATCCACCACTCCTTCCCCCATATTTCCTGGCAAAATCGACATCTCTATTTTCCTATCAGGAAATATCCTTATTCAAGCCTCCAAAAACCACTTCACCATTTGTTAATTCCACTTCAGCTCCTTATCCCAAAACCTACTACCTACACTTACCTCTAACCTCCCAGCCACCCAAACACAAGATGCCTTTTTGTCCCGTCACACCCTGACCCCAACCCAGCCATTCCCTGACTCACTAACCATCAATGAAATCCCTGATTCTCAGATGTATTTTCCCACGACCTCGTCAGCATCCCCCCCTCCTGATTTTCTTACAACTCCCTTTGCCTCCCAAACCCTCCCTCCTCTTGTACCCCCACCCGATCCCCTGACGGCTCCACAAATAACTCCAAACTCCTTCTCTCTTAGTAACCCTACTACAACGCCCTCAGCCACCCAAATCCTCCCCCCTCCTCATGTAACACCTCCCCTTGATCCCCCAACGGCTCCACTAATAACTCCAATCTCTTCTCCTGTTAACCATCCTCCTATTATCTAACTAACAGCCCCCAACACCCCTCCAGTGCCCCCCTTTTCCTCTCATGACACCCAGTTGACTCCTTGTAATGCCCTCCCCCACCCTTCAACTCCGCCTCTACCCTACAACCTCAACACCCCTCTCTTCCCTCCACCTGGTTTCACCCCCTATCCACACCCTAGACTGCCACTCCCGACCAACATGGACCATCCCCCCTTCCACCTGATCTCTTAGACCCCATACCTATCTCACTTCTTACCCAGTCAACTCCTCCTCTCAACCCTCGTGTTAGAACTCTCTTCTCTCAGAAATGACGTCAACTCCCTCTCCACAAGGTACCCTTTCCAATCACACGTATCCCTTGGACTCCATACAAACGTACCCCACAATCCATAACCAAGGGAATATTTCCCCTAACGACAATTCACCACCTAGACTGCCTTGCAGTAATTGTTCACACAGCCCACCCCTCTCCCCGAGCCATATTCCCTCCCCTGACCTCCCTGACCTCAATAAAGCCTACCCCCTCACCACCCCGACTACGAACTCTCCTCCACCTCATTCATCAATCCCTGTGATCCTGGGAAAAAGTAGGATCCCGTCCTCCCCAGTCTCGCCCAGACCCCCTCAACAACTCACCACTATCCATTCCTGTTCCTCCACAAAAATAAAAGATCCTAAACCCCTCAACTGCATGCTGGTCATCTGCCATTCAGCAACATCTCATGCAACAGAAATTGCTGAAAACATCCTCAATGAAAGCATTGACATCGCCTTTCTGACGGAAACCTGGCTCAATGCCCACTCCTCATCAATACTTGACCTGCTCTCTCCCCCTGGTTACTCCATCCTCAGAAAAGACAGGCTTGATAAAATTGGAGGGGGCCTCGCTATAATTTATAAAGAAGAACTTCAACTCTCACCTATCCAGCACTCTGACCTTACTACTTTTGAATACCTTGGTGCTGAACTTACAGCTCATGGTCCCCCCCCCTAGTTGCCTACATAATATCTACCATCCTCCTCGTGACCCTCTTTCCTTTGTTTGAAGAATTGTCTGATCTTCTTATCCAATCATCGATTTCCAAATCTAGAAACCTCTTCTATGGGGACTTTAACCTCAGTGACTTGAAACAACTCTGCAATTCTCCAACACACTCCAAAGGTGCCACCCTTGACACTATTATCACTAGCAAGGAACTGGCTTCCCTTTCCCACATTATCCCCATTGACTTGTCCGACCACTACCTCATCCTGTTCACGATCAACAGCTCTGTGCCCCCCCTTCCACTAATACCATCAAACAAAAGAAGCTGACCAGAAACCTTCACCTTATTCCTCCGGGCGAGCTAGAAACTAAAATAAATGCTCATCTCTGGCTTACTCCTCTCTCCCAAAGTGCCAGTGACCTTAGAGAACATTACAACAAATCCATTGTTGAAGTCCTTGACCAAATTGCCCCAGCCAAATTAAAACTGCAAAGAAGTAAACCCTCCAAATCCTGGTTCAATACCGACCTCAACAATGAGAGACGAGCTCTCAGGCAGACCGAACGCACATGGATGCAACAGCCTTCCTCCTCAGATCTTGTCCTCCGCAGAGCCGCAAGGGCCAACTACAAAAACACATCTTTAATGAAAAAGCTTCCTTCTTCCGTTCACATCTTGACCGGGCAAGAGATTGACCTAGGGAACTATTTAACATTGTCAAAAACCAAACTACCTCAGTCCCCCCCAAACTATTGGCTACGGTCAAGAGATGTGAAGAAATTGCTAGCTTCTTCTCAGATAAAATCACTAAGATTGATCAATCCTTTGTCTTAACTCCCCCCACATAGCCAACGTCCCCTCCTTAACGTTCCCTCCGTGTCTCTATCCACTCCTATCCCTCTCCCGGATTCCGCCCAACTCCCCCTCACTGTCACCCATTCTGAACCTTACTACACCATCCCCCAGCTAAAAAACAATGCATGCTGGAATAACTTTTGTCCAGTTTCAGAACGAGATGTCCTCAACATCATCACCAAGCTTAAACCATCCTCACATACCAGAGACCCACTCCCAGCCTATCTTGTACAAGACCCAAAACACATCATCGCCCCATATTGGACCACTATCATCAACTCCTCCCTTGCTACTGGTAGTGTCCCTGCGTCCCTCCAACTAGGCCAAATTACCCCCACCATCAAAAAGGCTACAGCTGACCCCAATGACTTAAATAATCTGCGCCCTATTTCTAACCTTCCTTTCCTATCTAAGGCCCTGGAAAAATGCGTCCTGCTGCAGTTGGACAAACACATCGACTCATTCAACCTCTTGGACGCTTTACAATCAGGTTTTCTAAAGGGCTGTAGCACTGAAACAGCCATGCTCAACATTATTGATGACATCCACCGCTCCCTAGACAAGGGTGAATCCTCCCTTCTCATTCTTCTTGACCTCTCGGAGGCTTTTGATACTGTTAACCATGCCGCCTTACTCTATATTCTCAAAGACCGTTTTACCTTTGATGGTGCTGTTCTCAAGTGGTTCACCTCCCTTTTCCAACATAGAACCCAACAAATTAAAGTCAGCGATTGCCTTTCTAAACCTCTGCCAGTCACCTTGGGTGTCCCCCAGGGCTCTATTCTCTCTCCCACTCTATTCACCCTCTTCATGGAAAACCCTCACCCTTATTCTTAAACAAGCGAAAATCAGCTATCACCTCTATGCTGATGACACCCAACTTTACTATAGGATCAAATCCCATGCCGTTGTTTTACATCTCAATGATGCCTTGACTAAGATTCAAATGTGGTTCCATCACAACCACCTCAAACTAAACCCTAAAAAACAGAAATCATTCTATTCTCTCCTAAAAACAACTCGCTCCCTATTTAACACTGGATCTCTGACATCAAAGCCCTCAACTGCTCTCTTTCCATCTCAGTCAAATCCCTCGGCATCAGTGTCGACCAGAGCTCAGTCTTATTCCCCACATAAAAAATTCGGCCAAAGGTACTCTCTTCATACTCCACCATCTTAATAAAATTAAACCCTTTATTCCTGCAGATTACTTTAAATCAGTTGCGCAATCATTGGTCCTGTCTAGAATTGACTACGGTAATGCCACTCTCGCTGGAACTCCTAAAGTCCACCTAGCCCCTATCAAATCCGTTCATAACCTTGCTGCCAGGCTTATTACTGACTGTAAGCGTTTTGATCACATCTCCCCCGTTCTCAAAGACCTTAAATGGCTTCCGATTGAAGGCAGATCCACCTACAAGACTGCTTGCATCAAGCACAAAGCCCTCCATCAAAATACCCCATCTTACCTCTCTGACAAACTCCACAAAGTGGGCTGTACAAGAACAATGAGGAGCACTAACGCTCTTATCCTTGTCCCTCCTTCATTAAAAAAGAAATCAACACAGCCTCGCTCTTTCTCTGGAAATGCCCCCTCCGTCTGAAATGCCCTCCCTAAAGATTTACGTTGCAACCCCACCTACCTCCTTCACAAAAGACCTCAAGCTGCTCTTTCTCAATAAATACTGGGGTACTTAATATATTGTCACTGGCTACTAATTCTTACCCCTGCCTTGTCTGTATAGGTCCCCTCTACTTATTGTGTCACCCCCTCCCCCCATTCTATTCTTTAATTTCGACCACCTCCCTCCCTCTTTATTATATTTTTTGGATAATAACCACCTTCTTTTACATGCTTTCCCCTTACCCTCCACAGTGCTCGCCCTCCCCCGACTCACACACTAACTAACTTTGCTTTCTTCCAGTTCTACTATCTTCGATCTGTTGTTTGACTTAGGTCTTCCTAGTTAATTTACCCCATTAAAAAAAAACACTGTCTCAAATTTTCAAATGGCTTTGTCTCATTACCTCAATGTACTAAAGTTATATTGTAATTCTGAATTAAATGTAAAGCGCTCTGATACTCTTGGGTCCAGCCAGCGCTATATAAAACCTTTAAAATAAATAAAATAAAATCCCTATCATTCTTTGGAATGCCATTGACATTTTCCAAGATATGGTGGTAGACGAACTTAAAAAATTGCAGTTAACAAATCAACGAAGAAAGGACGGAGTCAAGTTCAAACAGAAAATATATCTGGATCTTATAAAGAAACTACAGGAACAAAGCAATGTAATCATAAATAGGGCTCCCGGTTTTCCGTTTAAACGGATATTTACATATAAATACAGACGGAATTTTTTTTTCCTTCGTCTGTATTTATATTTAAAAGCGGGAAAATACTACAAAATTTTGCTGCACTGCCGTGCTCCTGCCGAGTTGCTTCGCCATGCCCCTCTCCCTGATTCTAGGCAGAGTGGAGCTGCAGGGGCTCCAAGAAGGGGTGAAACAACAGCGAGGCCTCATTAACATGCAAATGGTCTTTTAAAGACCTGTGAAGTGCGCAGGTGCGGCTGCCAGTGGTGACATTCAGCAGTTGATCCAGTCACACAGTGTTGATGGAGGTCAGAAGCCAGGCTTAGATCACCGTTCTCCAGTGTCCACATTAACAATTTATCCGCTAAATACTGATCTGCCGTTTGTACTCCACAATATACACAGGCCCTGGGTCTACTATATTTGCTACTTGCTGGGGTACCTGTGCCAACTTTCACAAGAAAATAATATTTTGTGCGGAAAGTTAATGCAAGTGCAGTGAGAAAATCGCTATTGAAGGTGGAGCACTACACCCTCACGTTACCTAAGCAAAGTGGGGGGGGTGAGGGGGGCACAGGGCTGGAGTAGTGCAAACACGCATAGGTCTTCATGGAAAGCTATGTGTACTAAATAAGCATGACCTACGGGTGAACTTATTTTCCCAAATCCACCCCAGTGCAAGCAAGGGGAAAGCGGAATATCGTGTGACATTTTTCTGTGTAATTTACATAAATATTTCATTTTTTCTCCATGACGGCCCCTTCTATGTCTTATGGCAGCTGCAAAGTTGTAACTGCACTTAAAGGCTAGGGCAAGTACATGACTGTGGACGATTTCCACACACACTGACACAATTGTAAGATCATATTAGTTTGCATTAAAATGCGAATATAACCCACAAACAAGAGTTTGGCAGTTTGAGTGGAAACTGTGGTACTTGTGTTTAATTAGATACTGCCTGAACAGCCATAACACACCCGCCGGCATGAGTCGGGACTTTATTATGTGGATGAGTATATGGTCATTGGACCTATGCTTGCGGGTACATGCCGTATTTGACTGGACATTGTTGGCTGGGCGAGAGATTCCATCAGCTTTTTAATTCTGAAAGTATATGGACTCTTGTGAAATAAAATATGGCAGCCCACTGGGGTGTAATTTGTGGGAGAACTGCTTAGTTATGGCCACCACCATACAAACTTAACATGACTCGTACTTATTTTAGGTGAAGTGAGTATTTAAACACTTGTTTTTTACTTTACAGATTTACGAGATCATGTTTTACGAGTACTAGAACAACAAATGTGTGATTTGTACGCTGGATTTCTATAAACAAATTGAGTATTTTATGAAGATTGTCGCAGTCCTCTTTCAGTTGCCACATGTCATTCTCCAATCAGGAGCGTTCAGGATGCATTTAAAAGACTTGAACTTGTCAGCCTTAATTTTAGCCAACATTGTAAAGGCATTGTTGCCGAAATGCGTCTGTTTGGCAAATCACTAAATCACTGATGTAGAACCCATTGTAGTTCTCTGGATTGTACATTTTTTGAACTGTGGGTTTTGGATTTGTCATAAAGCCACTATCACTTCCGAGCACCCACCCTCAAGAGTTCGACAGTTTGAGTGGAAACCGTGGTACTTGTGTTTAATTGGATACTGCCTGAACCGCCATAACCAGGATGGATTGGCACACCCGCTGGCATGAGTCAGGACATTATTATCTGGATGAGTATATGGTCATTGGACCTACGCTTGCGGGTACGTGCCGTATTTGACTGGTCATTGTTGGCTGGGTGAGAGATTCCATCAGCTTTTTAATTATGAAGTATATGGACTCCTGTGAAATAAAATGTTTCAGCCCACTGGGGTGTAATTTGTGGGAGAACTGCTTAATTATGGCCACCACCGTACCAACTTATCATGACTCGTACCTATATTAGGTGAAGTGAGTATTTAAACACTTGTTTTTTACTTTACAGATATACGAGCTATAAACAAATTGAATATTCTATGAAGATTGTTGCAGTCCTCTTTCAGTTGCCACATGTCATTCTCTAATCAGGAGCATTCAGGATGCATTTAAAACACTTGAACTTGTCAGCCTTCATTTTAGCCAACATTGATAAAGACATTGTCGCCGAAATGCGTCTGTTTGGCAAATGATGTAGAACCCATTGGAGTGCTCTGCTTTGTTCATTTTTTGAACTGTGGGTTGTGGATTTGTCATGAGGCCACTGTCATGCCTGAGTACGCGTCCACAAGAGTTCGACAGTTTGAGTGGAAACTGTGGTACTTGTGTTTAATTGGATACTGCCTGAACTGCCATAACCAGGATGGATTGGTACACCCTCTGGCAAGAGTCAGGACATTATTATGTGGATCAGCGTATGGTCATCGGACCTACGCTTGCGGGTATGTGCCGTATATGACTGGACATTGTTGGCTGTGCAAGGGATTCTATCAGCTTTTTAACCCTTTCGCTGCGGCGGGAATTCCGCCGCAGCGCTGGGGGGTGCGGGGGGGCAGCGCGGTGGCGCTGTGCTCATGACGGAGCCACTCCGTCATGAGCCACGGTTGAGCTGTGCTCATGACGGAGCGGTTCCGTCATGACTCCGCCCAGTTGCATTGTCCCCCCGCACAGGCGGGGAAACAGCGCCGCATGGGCGGAGCGGCCGCCAACGGTCGTGGCATGACGGAACCGCTCCGTCATGAGCACACGGCAACCGTGGCTCATGACGGAGCGGTTCCGTCATGAGCGGGGAAGGGGTTAATTATGAAGTATATGGACTCCTGTGAAATAAAATCTGTCAGCCCACTGGGGCGTAATTCGTGAAAAAACTGCTTAGTTATGGCCACTACCGTACCAATTTAACATGACTCATACCTATTTTAGGTTAGTTGATTATTTAAACGCTTGTTTTTGACTTTACAGATTTACGAGCTCATGTTTTACAAGTACTGGAACAACAAATGTGTGATTTGTACACTGGAATGGCTATAAACAAACTGAGCATTTTATGAAGATTGTTACAGTCCTCTTTCAGTTGCCACATGTTATTTTCCAATCAGGAGCGTTCAGGGTGCATTTAAAAGACTTGAACTTGTCATCCTTCGTTTTAACCAACATTGATAAAGTCATTGTCGCTGAAACCCGTCTGTTTGGCAAATCATTAAATCGCTGATTTAATCATCAGTGATGTCATTTGAGATGTCATCAGTAATGTCATCAGTGATGTCACTGACCATGTCATGAGTGATGTAATATGTAACATCATCAGCAGTGAATTGAGGGGGCGCGAGTTATAGTTATCTCTACTAACTATAACGGCTGAAATTCTCTGGTTTTGTATGAATGAAATGTCCAACTAACTATAACGTCCCTTGAAACCTGTGTTTTTTTCAGTGAATTTCTAAGGTTTTTTAAATGCTAATTTCTAACTATAATGTCCTTGAAACCTGTGATTTTTTCAGTGAATTTTTTTTTTAATGCTAATTTCTCACTATAACACCCCTGAAACCTATGGTTTTTTCAGTGAATTTCCAAGGTTTTTTAAATGCTATTTTCTAACTATAACATACCTAAAACCTATGTTTTTTTCTGTGAATCTCTAAAGTTTTTTAAATGCTGATTTCTAACTATAATGTCCCTATTAAAACATGGCTTCTGGCGCACTGCTGCTTGGAGGATGAAGTCAACTTGTGTCCTGAGGTCCTCAGGACACAAGAGGACCTCATCGCCCCACTAGCAGTGCACCAGAAGCCACGTTTGCAGAGTTGTGTAAAAAGGGGCGTGGCCTCGGAACACCTCTCTGCAACACAGATCTGTGGCACTTACTGGAGGTACGTGGTGGGCTAGGTGGCCCCCAGGGACCCTCAGGATTGAAGGGGAGTTAATCCCCCTAATTTACAACGCGCCAGGGGGCGTGTTTGCACACTTGTTATATCAGGTCCTGCCCACTCCCTGCACCACTGTGCAAACGCGCCCCCTGGCATGTTGGAAATTGGAGGATTAAGTCCCCTTGAGTCCTGAGGGTCAACTAGCCCACCAGGTACCTCTGGTAAGCCCCACAGAGCTGCGTTGCAGAGAGGTTTAAAAAGGAGCATGGTCTCGGACCACCTCTCTGCAACGCAGCTCTGTGGCACTTACTGGAGGTACCTGGTGGGCTAGTTGGCCCCTAGGGACCTTCAGGATTGAAGGGGGCTTAATCCCTCAATTTACAATGCACCAGGGGGCACATTCGCACACTTGTTATGTCAGGCCCTCCCCTCCCTGCACCACTGTGTAAACGCGCCCCCTGGCATGTTGTAAGATTAAGTCCCCTTCAATCCTGAGGGTCCCTGGGGGCCAACTAGCCCACCAGGTACCTCCAGTAAGCGCCACAGTGCTACGTTGCGGAGAGGTGTAAAAAGGGACTTGGCCTCAGACCACCTCTCCGCAACGTAGCTCTGTGGTGCTTACTGAAGGTACCTAGTGGGCTAGTTGGCCCCCAGGGCATTCAAGGGGACTTAATCCCCCAACTAAGAACATGCCAGGGGGCGCATCTGCAGAGTGCTGCAGGGAGGGGGCAGGGCCTCCGGGGAGGTGCCAGTTCCTTTTTTCTTTCTTATTTTATGGGAGGGGGGCTGCGTGCTTCCCCTTCCTTGGGCCACTTTTGGCCCCAGGGACCACATCCCCGGGGCCTGAGCATTTTCCTTTTTCCTTTTTTTTAATAAAACAAACAGGAAGGGGGCCACATGCCCCCCTTCCCTGGGCCACTATTTGCCCTGGAGACCTCTTCCCCCGGGGCCTGGCCTGTTTTTAAAAAATTGTTAAAAAAAATATTTGCGGGGAGGGGGGCCATGTGGCCCCCCTCCCCAGAGTCATTTCTGTCCCAGGGGACCCCATCTCCTCAGGGCCAGCCACTTTTTTTTACTTAACTCAGAGGGGGGCCGTGTGGCCTCCCTTCCTGGGCCACATCTGGCCCTGGGGACCCCATCCCCTGGATCCAGCCCTTTGCGTTGGGGACCATGGGGGTAGCCCCAATGCCCCCACGGTCCCGCCGGCTCCCTGCCTCCTGCGGGAGCCGGCATTGCTTTTCAGCAAGGGGAGCTGCTAACATGCAGCTCCCCTTGCCCAAAAGCAACCCCGCTTTGCTTCATTGAAGCGAGATCAGGTTTTCCTGCTCTCGCTTCAATGAAGCAAAGCAGGGTTTGCTTTGGAAGGGCGGGAGCCGTGCTCCTGCCCTGACATAGCAAACAGCAAGGTCCCAGGGGTGGGCACCCCGGAACATTGCAGGAGCCGGCCCCAGGGCCATCAAGGGGTCCTGGAGGGGGGCCGCATGGCACCCCTCCCTCAATTTGCAAAGCCCCGGGGAGGTGGTGGTTCCCGGGGCTTGGGGGGCCTGCAAGGCCCCCCCTTATAATTATTATAGGCCATGGGGAGGTGGTTGTCCCTGGGGCTTGGGTGGGCCCGTGAGGTCCCACTAATTTACTTTGAAGCCCCGGAAGGTGGTGGCCCCAGGGCTTGGGGTTCCTGCAAGGCCCCCCTTATAATTATTATAAGCCATAGGGAGGTGGCGGTCCCCAGGCTTGGGGGACCACCTCATAATTAAAAATACCCCAGAGAGGTGGCAGACCTCGGGGCAGCATGGGGGGGTTGGGACCCCCCACACATTTACTAATGAAGCCCCGGGGAGGTGGCAGTCCCTGGGGCTGCGGGGGCCATGGTGGGCCCCCGCAAATTAATTGCTGGTTACTGCCAGGACCTGGCCCACCTGGGGGCTCAAAGAAAACGAAGCGCGGGAGTCCGTGCTTCTTTATTTGTTTTGTTTGGTCCGAATTCGCGAATCCAGCACGAATTCAGACGTTTTTAAAAAAGAAAAATGCTTTTGTTTGGCCTGGGGGTCCTTCTAGGATCCCCTGAGCAGGCCTAGGGGGTCCGGGTGTTTCTACCCTGCCCCCTTTTCTTGTTTTTTAACCTTTATTTTACTGTTTTCTTGTGACTCGGTTCCGAGTCACAAGATGGCTGCCAACACTTCCTGGTTTGGAGTTTTGGCAGCCAATCAGAGTGAAGCTTGTGCCCGGGAGGGTTCCCGAACCCTCCTCGGTGCTCAGATATTGATATTATTCTTTTTTTATTTCTCAGGAACTACTGAACAGATTTACACCATTTAAAAAAAATGTCTCTTTCTGAACCAAGTAATACCTTATTGCCAAATTTGGTGTAATTCCGTTCAGCAGTTCGGGCTGTAAACCTGTCTAAAGTTTCCTATGGAAATTAACATGTGGAAAACACGTTTTGGGACCCCCTTTTTTCTCAGCCCCCGCTTGAGGAATCACCCCAAAACATTCAAGACAGGAGCTGACCGGAGCCCCCATTCGTTTTGAAAATTTCACGAAGATTCGTCAACCTATGTCAAAGATACTGGCAAAAGAAAAAACGCATTTTGAATAGAAACTAGGTCCTTACTATAACTACCCACTGGCGACCTATATATATATATATATATATATATTACCCAGTGGCGGTCGCCAGTAGGTAGTTATAGTTAGAACCTAGTTTCCATAGAATAAGCATTTTTTAATTTGCTAATAACTTTGGCGTTGTTTGATGAATCTTCGCGAAATTCTCCCCAAAAAAATCTTTACAGGTCAGCTCCTATCCTGAACGTTTGGGGGTGATTCGTCAAGCGGGGGCTGAGAAAAAAAATATATATATGTATATGTTTAGATATATATATATATTTTCAAGGTATGTAGATGTGGAATCAGGATAAGTAAATCAATAATTCCCTTGCCTTTCAATATTCTGTCCTCGATATTGTTTTACCACAATATTCTTGAGGTTGTTATGTAGAAGTACAACCAGTAATTGGGATAGAATGCACCTATAGAGCATAGCTTTAATGTTTGGTCATAGCTGAGGGCCATGCCCGCCTACAAATATACTTCTGGCTACTGGCCTGGGGAGTCAGAATTATAAGGAGGGCTATCTACCACAGAAGTACTACTCCGCCCAAATCATGATTGGGCCCTATATGTATACGGTGAGCATTAAACAAGTATAGCAACAGGGAATCCTCAAGTTAGAGCCATAAAGGAAGCGGTGTTAGTGACCTAAGGGCCTCAAATGAAATTCTTGAAACTTAAATCTGATGATCAGTTATCTTGGCAAAGTTTGTCAATAGTCACTTTAGCAAGCAAGATGATTGCTCACTTGTATAGGTCAAAATCAATGCACTTTTTGTTCGCTGTGAGGAAAAACAAGGGTAAGTACTTCAACTTACATAAAGGTTTAAGTTCGAGGAGTCCTATCATAAAGAGCATTATAAAGTACTTTATATGACTGTATGAATTCTGAGCAGAGCAATTGCTAAGGTATGATCAAAAGAAACTAGAAAGGGCAGTCAACCTTGTATCTAGGGAACCGGGTTCGAGTCTCGGCAATGACGCTGAACATCCTACGATTCTGGGCAAATCACTTAATCTCCCCGTGCCTAACAAAAAATAATGTGTCCTCATGTAATGCAACTGGTGCGATGTAAAGCGCTCTGATACCCGATACCGGGTCAAGTTTGCGCTCTATAAAACGCTGTCAAAATAATAATAATAATATGAATTGACAGTAAATAGGGTGGGCCTGGCCGATTGATGTAGGTGGGGTGAAAGTATTGTATTGTTTATCTTTCTGAAAACCAAGAAAACAGTTTTAAACCTAAATAGTGTGAGACTATGAGTGAGGTTTGCCATCAACTATTGCAACCCTTAGCATACATGAAAACTCAGCAGGCCAGCAATGAAACAAGGAGTGCCACAGGGATCATCTTCTAGTCCCGCGATTTTAATTTATATTTAACTTCTCTGGCACAAGTAGTACAGTATTTCTGCTTTTTTATAGTATTGTATGCTGATGGCATACAGTTAATTGTGTCAATTTGTGAGCAGATTTCTTATAGTTTACATTTTTTTAAAAGATTATCTGCAAGTCACAGCCAAAATATGGCCCAATAGCTGTTGCCACCTTAACTTGGCAAAAAAACTTTTCTTTGGTCTTGACAATTTCAATAATATCTGGCATCCTGCTTGGTGGCTATCTGAACTGGACCAGATCCCTGCTTCTTCTCTGGAAGCTAGAAATCTCTGAATCTATTTTGACCATGATCTGTACTTTAAATCGCAGATATCTGATGTAACAGCTTCTTCCTTTTCTTTTCCGAAATTGCTTAGAAAGATCCAGGACTTTATTTCTAGCTGAAAAACGTTGAGGCTAGATTATGGTAGTTCTCTTTACATTGGCCTGCCTAACTATTGTATTAATTGGATACAGATAGTCCAGAACAAGGCCACTGGCCTTATTCTAAAGTTACCAAGTCACCAAGCATTTTCTCCAGCCCTGGAGCATGCACACGAACTAAGCCACACAGGAACTGCAATCAAACATTACTTTATTACTCAACATTCACTTGCACACTGCGCAATACATCAAACCTCCAAAGACCACACCCTAACACGCCCTCGCATCTTACGTAGTTCCTGTTCAGAGTCCGTCCAGAACCACAAGAGTTCTAATGCAAATAACATCAGTATGCTAAATCTCCCCCTTTGGGAGACAATATTAAAAATCGCATCTCATCAATTAATTGGCTAGGCTCTTGCACTTGTCTGCCATCTTGGGTAATCTGAGATAATCGAGGTCCACCCTGATCAGGAAATAGTGAGCCAGGCTCATGCACTTGAGCTAGAACTGCTGGCGGGGTCGCCTCAGCCATGGTTTCAGGAGTCGACAAGTAACAAGTTAAATGTTTAAAGTGTGATGTGTCCCAAGTGATGGATTTCCCAGGACAATGTGCTGTCACCACATGTCCCTTGCACACTATGATCTGTAATGGGTCAGCGCAAAAGGAGTGTCCGTTTCCATCTCTGTTTAACCAATGCCCAGTCTCCTTTGTCAAAGACTGTCTCCAGGGCATGGTAGAGCTGATTTGCATCTATTTTCATTTTTCTTTTCCAAGTCATGTTGGTGTCTTGAACTTTTTCAGTATTCATTGATCGATATGGGGTTCATTGAGGTGGTTTTGTTCTGATGGCTCTCCCAAATAGCAAGGTGGCTGGACTCTCACCAGTTGTGGAATCAGGAGTTGATCGATAGGCCTGGAGGGTCTGGCACAAGGTTTGGTTCAGATTGATTCCCTCCAGGGATGCTCGTTTAATGATCCTCTTGAGGGTGCCCATGAATTGTTCAACTACACCATTGACTTGGGGCCAGAGGGGTGAACTCTTTTGGTGTTTGAAACAGACAAGAAAGTCTTTGAACTCTTTTCTGTTAAAAGGTGGGGTATTATCAGATTTGAGGATCTGGGGGATACCCCACGTTGCAAAGATGTCATCTAGTCATTCTATATCTTTGTCACGGGTTGTTGAAGACAGAGTTTCCACCTAAAGTGAATATTCATTGATGACTACCATGATATGGTGTCCATTTCCTAATAGCCCAAAACAGTAAACAGCAACTCTCTTCCAGGCATGGTCAAGAAGGTCAAACATTGTCACTGGGTGCTGCGGGACCTTGAGGGACAGATACTTGCAAATGTGACATGCTTTCAGCTCCTTCTCAACTCGCTCATCTAGTCAAAGGGAAACACACTCAATCTCTTAAAGCTCTTTTGGTGGCTACAATGCCACAATGTCCTTCATAGGCCAGCTTGATGACCAGTTGCATTAGGCTCTCAGGTATAACGATTTGTGAGCCTCTTAATATTACGCCTTCATGGGTGACTGCTAGCTCTCCTTGTACATTTTTGAACTTTTGGAACTCAACATCATCAGCAACAGGCCTGGTGTTTCTGTTCCATGATTATGTTGTGATAAGTTCTTTGATGATGATCATGTCTTTGTCTGAATTTGGAGCAGCAATGATTTGTTTTACAGTCAGAGCTGTTGGTGTGTTGGATATCACAAGGAAACTGAGACATTCCTCAGCCGTTCTGGATGCAGAACTGTGACGATGTAGCAGCACTTGTGAAAAGTAATCTGCTGGGTTCTGATCCTTCCCAGATTTGTGTACAATCTCATAGTCGCATTCTTGTAGCTGTAACACCCGCCTCTCGATATGAAGGGGCATCTTAGCCTTCAGGTTTCCAAAGATAGTGAGCAACACCTAGTCGTCTGTGATGACAGTGAATCACTTCCCATAGAGGAATACATGAAAATGTTCACTGCCCACTCTCCTTCTCTGGCTGAGGGTAGGCACATTCTGTTTCAGACAGGCTTTGCCAGGCATAAGTCACTATGTGTCTCTAAGCATTCGGGTGGCCGTTGTGCTGAGCAAGAATTGCCCCCAGTCCCACCGGGCTCTTATCAACTGTTATTTTGGTATGTAACTTGGGGTCGAATTATGCCATTTCCTTTGCATTCTCAGTTGCATGTTTTATTTCTTTGAAAATCTAGTCACATTAAGGAGAACACTGAAACATGATACTTTGCTTTGTCAAGTCTTTTAATCGGGCACTCACTGTACCAAAGGTGTGAATGTAGCTTGAGCAATAACTCGCCAAGCCTAGAAGGAATCGCAGCATAGTAACATCCTGGAGGGAGTGGGGGGCAAGTAGATGATGGTGCTTGCCCCTTGTCTGGGTCTGGATTCATTCCCCCATCAGAGAAGATATGCCCAAAAAACATAAGATTAGTCAAACTTACACTTTTCTGCATGCAGAGTGAGACTTGCATCAGTAAGTAACTGGCACAATTGGGTAAGGGCTTGGTCATGTTCATTCTGTGTTCTCTCAAAAACCAATATGTCATCATGATAATTGAAAGCATGTGTAACAGGTTGGATTACTTGGCGAAGAACATCCTTAAATATCTCAGCAGCCAAAGATACATCAAAACTCAGTCTCATATACCTGAACAAAGCAACATAGGTCAAAAAGGTAGCAATATACCTGCAGTTCTCCTCCAACTCGAGTTGATGGTATCCTTTATTCAGATCAAGACAGGAAACGACTTTGGCTCAGTTCAATTGCATGATCATGTCCGTTATGTGTGAACCAGGGTGTCTCTCCCTCTCAATTGCTTTGTTTGCTTGGAGCACAACAATACAAATGTGCACCGCTACTGTCCTTTTTCGGTACAACTACTATGTGCGAAACCCATGGCTTGGGGCCTGTGGAGGCTTCAATGATGTCATGTTTTAAAAGTGTTTCCAACTCTTTCACTACAACTTCTTGTAGATGACAAGCATCTCTATGGTGTTGCTGAGCAACAGGGTGAATGTCTTCATTGATATGAAGTTGCACTTTCATTTTCTTGAGTTTTCCCAGGCCAAGGAATTGTGACAGGAATTGGCTCATGATCTCAGACTGAGCACAGAGGTTGTAGTTGAGGGCTATTAACCTCATGTCAGCAGAGGTGGCAAAACTGTGCATGCATGCACTAGATGAGGTCCCTTGTAGAACGTGAATGGTGGTCTGCACTGATGTCTTTTTGTGTTGCATTGTCGCTGTGACTGACCCTTGACTTTGTAATTATTCAGGAGGGGCCCAGGTATATACCTTTATGCCTGATGGGATGAGGCAGGGCACAGGCCATAGGCTGTTAAAGTTTTCCGCTGGCATGATATTTATCGACACACTGCTGTCTGTGTACCGGGTGACCGTTCACTTTCAAAGTGATTTTGGGACAGTGTCAAAATAAAGTTTGTCTCTTTGTTTGTTGAGTTGTCCTTGAACTGTGATCTTCTACAGAATGCTTTGGAAAGGTACTCACATCCATATCTACTTTCTGTTGTGATGCACTTGATTGTTCCTTGGCTCAGCACAAAGTTATGAAATGGTTCTCTTTCCCACAATCTTTGCAG
The DNA here is from genome assembly GCF_964204655.1 of Triturus cristatus. NCBI lineage: Eukaryota > Metazoa > Chordata > Amphibia > Caudata > Salamandridae > Triturus > Triturus cristatus. Next base: position 719,552,645 of record NC_140594.1, on the reverse strand, counting down.
ACTTGTCCTGCAGCTGGACATATACCCTTATGGAGAAACAAAAATCCACATTAGAAGCATAGGTTTATTTTTTTCAAAGACTTCGACTTACATGCATCTTGTTTATGCTTGTGCTTGCTTTCCACAGTCAATGCTGATTCATCGTGTTCTGCTCCTGCTTCCATGTCAGCAGCTTGTCAGTCTGCTTGTTCTCCTGCTCTTGCAGCCATCATCATTTTTTCTAGACTGTGTGTTTCTCTCAACATGTGCAATCTGAACAAATCTGAAAGGCAGCCATCTATGACTCTGAAGTGCATGGCTCCTTCATCAGTGAAGTCACAGAACTCGCAATGTTTGATGAGTGCATCAAGTTTTTCAACAAACTTCTCCATTGTTTCACCAAATTGTTGTCATGTTCGGTTGAAGATATACCTTTCATAATCGCCATTCGGCACTAGTTTGAACTTGTCCTCGAGCGCTTCTTTTACTTTTTGGTATGATGTTGTATCAGTCTGTGGAACTTTCTTCAGCACTTCTTTCACTCCATCAGGTTTTTCAAAATATTTGATGATCTTGTAATCTTCTTCATCTAGCACATCTATTAAGTCATCAAATATTTTGATCCACCCAGCTCACTTGGCACCAATGTTCTGCTTCTCAGAAGTGTGGAAATGCGGTGGTGGCTTCAGGAACACTGCTGCATTGTATTTGAAGCACTCTTCTGCCGCCATTGTGTTAACACATGTCAGTCGGATGATCATGGTGCAGGTTGGCTCTGATGATAACTTCTGCAAGCAGGAGCTGCTCTCAAAGCATGTATTGCAGTATGCTTCAATTGAGTTTAATAAGCTCTGTTTTGCATACCTTGTTGGCTGGCGTTATTGTTATTTCTTGCTTCGTCTGACTAATTGCTTTCAATTCAGGGCGTAGCATAGTGTCTCTTTCGACTACCTCATTTGTGGTTTTGGCAGGCGTTTGAATATGCTCCTCTGCAGGGCTTCTATTTCTTCTGTGGACGTGTATGGGCTGGAGCAAGACTTCAACTCCACATATGCTGGTCGCAGACTGCGTTGCACTGATCTGGACACATGTTGCGCACATGAGCAGTTTTCGTGCCGGAAGACAGGAGCTGCAATTAAGCATTACTTTATTTTACATCATTCACACGCACACTGCACATTGCCTCCTACTTCCCATGATACTACCGTAAAACGTCCCTGAATCTTACGTAGTTCTTGCTCGGAGTCCGCCCAGAACCATGAGGCTCATAGTGCATAAAACATCGATATGTCCAGATACCACTCGACCTCTTCTTGGTTACACAGGCTCCAATGGCTCCCCATTCATAAAGGGGTGTTATTTAAGTCAGTGCTTTTAACTTACAGAGCTCAAAATAAAGAATTATATATTTAGAAATAAGTAAATTTTTATTCCCATGGCAGAGTTCTAAGGTATACGGGGCAAGAGTTTTAACCATTCCCAAAGACATCGCACCAGAAATGACAGACTTTCCTTTCCTTTCCCGGCTGCCAAAACACTGGAGTTCACGTCTTATCAACTTGCGCTCAGCTTCCCCATGGGCTATTTTTCATAAAAAAACTGAAAATCTTGTTTTTTTTTCCAGACCAGCCTCCGAGATATTCATGATTTGCACTGCATCCAGCACCAGGGTGCCCTAGTTAGGCTGTTGCGCTCCATAGAACCTTCGCTCATTTAACCGATACTGCTGTTTGCATTCTGACAAACTCCTAGTGGAAATGTAATGTAAAAAAGATTTGTATAGCACACTACCACCTTACGGGTATCTTGGCACTGAGAGAATTCCTTAATTTTATAAGCATGCTAGATCAGTCATCTCGAAAAGTACAGGAATCTAGTTAGAGAGGGCGGGGGGGCAGACGAAATAGGAAGATGAACCAGTGACATTGCATCTGTATATTATTTCTCCCTCCTAAATAACCATGTTTTCAGTATCTTCCTGAATTGTATTACATTCTCACTCCTGATGTTGGATGGAAGCTCGTTCCACAGTTGTGAGGCCACTGAGCTAAAAGCTCTTCCTCCTGTCCTAGCTCTTTTAAATCTTGTGATGTTGACCTGATTTGCTGTTAGCGAGCAGAGATTTCTTGCAGGAATATATCACTTAAATTTCCTATGCAGTGGGCTATGGACCAGGCCATGTACTGCCTTAAAAACAATGGAGAGAGAGATTTGAAATAGATCCTCTGCTGTATCGGTAGCCAAGGAAGGTCCCTTAGAGCTAGGGATGCTGAAGATCTACGCTGCCGATTTAAGGCCAGCTTTGCTGCTATTGTTTGGATTCTTTGCAGCTTCAGTATCATGGAATTAGGGGTCCCATGACACAGGGAGTTACAGTAGTCCAACCTGCTCAAGATGACACTCCTCACCACTTGTATTCTGGAAGAGGCTGGTAGTAGCGGGAGAATCGTGCGTGGAGCTCTAATCAAGGAGAAACAAGTGCCGACTGTTTTGTTAACTTGTGAATCCAATTGAAGATTGTTGTCCATCAACACCCCCAGATTGCGTATTGTTTTAGTTGGAGTTAAGATAATGACTATGCTGGTGTAAGGGCAAGGAAAGTACTAAGTGATTTGGGGATTTGTGGATGCATAAATCTGTTTATAAAATCTCATATGATTCATTCAGAATACAATCTCTCAGCCATCATTCAAAGAAGTGCCATCATAATCATTTGATTTCTCCACATTATGGGGATAGTCTATACATTCTCTCCCACCAACCAAGGTCTACTTTAGGAAAATAACTTTCACTGCATTTTGAAGTCCCCTCCCCCAACAATAACAATTTGCGCAAATAAGATTTGACAAGCATATATAAAAACAAACTATATAAACGCTTATACAATCTATACTCAATCGATAAAACCACATAGAATGCTACTAAACAGAGCTTTTAAGACATATTACATTTAAAAAAAATTGGGATTCACAAGCCTCCACATTTTCCCTAGTCTCGCTCTAAACAGCACATACTAGACTTGTGGGTGAACTGTCTTTGCTGCCATGGTCTTCTACTCAACACACCAAACAGAGCACAACACCAACAAAACTGCACTTTCACTGTCAGAACGTAGCTACCCCTTCAATCACTCATTGACTGCATCTTTGCTTTTGACCCTGAACAGGACACCGCAGCCTATTGCCTGGGTTTAGGCTAAGCAAATATCACATACATCAATACCACACACATATTTTTCCAGTATTATTTACTATGCACCTAATATGTAATGATTCTATCAGCCATCAGCACCCTTGCCTCCCTTACTATTCAGTTCTACTAAGGGCTGTAAGCAACATTTATTCAAATCTACTATAATAGGGGCAGTAGAGAAAAAAGTGTGCTTCTGATTCTATTGCTGAGACCAAATGGTGGTAAATGTACCCTTGACTAAGCCTTTGAGCACACAATCCACAATTGCTTCAAGAGGAAACTGCTCGAGCCTGAACCTTTTAAAGCAGTGTCTGACCTCAATGGGGACACTTTTATGCAGATAGTCTTCAAAAGGGTGACAAATTATCAACCTAACTTGTTACAATAGAGCCTCATGATAGAGGTAATAATTTTCCAGGATAGCCTTCAATAAGGTTTGGTGTGTCACAATATTGAGTGAAAAAATATCATACTTCCAGCCACAATATTGACTACTGTAATATTGTGAAGGTAATTATGTATAGGTAAGTATTGCTTTATTGTTTTTAAGTACATATCTAAATACCTGGGGGCATATTTACTAGGAGTTAGCGCCGCAGCAGCGTAATTATTTTTGGAACAGTGGTGGCGCAATCAGTGCGCCACACTGCTACTGTTATAAGCCACGTAGAGCCAAAACAGTAAATTTACATTTCACTGTGTCACTTCATGACTTGAATGTGTCAAAGTCCGTAAGCCGTCTCACTCCAGGCATAAAGATTGAAGCAGGACTTTTAACATGGGACTAGTCTCTGTGTTCTGACGCATTGCTGAAGTTGCGTCAGTCTTACGACCAACTCCTGCAAGCGTCACTTTAGCTCTGACGGATGTGTCCGAATTTCTGACATATCTGTGAATCCTTGGCCATGGAGCCCTGTGTTTTATATACAGCGCATCCATTGTCGGCGTTAGGGTTTTTGTGGCAGGAGCTTGAAATCTGATGCATTGATGCCAATGTGTCATTGCTTGTGAATATGCCCCTACATTTTATAACTTTACCACATTATGATAGTCGATCGATCTTTTGCTCATAATACTTTGACTGGATGATAAGTCGATCTTGTGGGAATAACATCATAGTGTAGTCACTCATATTAAAATTAATTAAATTGTAATACGTGAGCACAACGGAATAAATCCGTAAAGTGAGATAAAATGTAAGTGCTTCAATACAACTTTATCATGAAAGGATGCCCAATTAACAGATTGATATATCATGTTTATATCAACATACAGATGTTTTCGTATTGCGGGGAAAAACACAGAGAGAAAGATCAGTATATAACAGGAGTCAATAACCAGAACGTCAACCATTAGATAACACAGTGTAATAGACCTCTTATTTAGGGAGGGCTGCTTTAATAAAATCACACCAATTGGGAGCTTAAGTATCAGACCTTTGAAAAACTACTTCAACCAAAAATAAACCCCAAAAACTTTTACTGAGAATTTAGGGCCTGATTACGATGACATTGAACCTGCCACCGACAGGCTGTCGGTGGCGGGCTCACCGCCATCGTGAGGCCATTTTGCGCCCGCCATATTATGATGGCACGTGGTTCCATGGCGGTCGCAAAATCCGACCCCCAGGCATCCAATGGGCTTCTTGAGCCCGCCGGTGCTGCAGAGGCCCTCGTATTTCCACGAATGGCAGTGGTGCCTACCAGGCACAGCAGTTGTGATTACGATTGTCCATCCCTGCCAGCCTTTCCATGATGCTTCATCCTCCATGGAAAGGCTGGCGGGGATGGGTTTTGGGGGCCTGTAGCGGACCCCCCTTTATCCTGGGCTCTTTTGTTTGGGGCTTGAGGGCACCTGTGGTGCACCCCTACATTTCCCTGAACCATGTGACAGGCACTGCATGGTGCCTGCCACGTAGTGCAGGGAAATGTAAACAGTGCCTTTTTTACATTGGGGTGGGTGCTGCAGCCAGCAGCACCTGCCGCAATGCAAAGTATGGCAAGTGTGACTGCCATGGTGGCAGTCGCATCCTAATGCCCCCTGTGGGACTGCTGCCTTGTAGGCAGGCAGATCCACTCCCCAAGATGATTGTTGACGGACTGAAGTCCGTCCGCCATTGTAAGCAGCCCCCTAGTGCGGATTCAAGTGGAGGAGGATAAAAGGAGCACTGACTCTACTGTGGTGCAGGAAGCTATCAATCAAATGGAATTAGAAAATTGCAAAATATATTACTTGCAGTGTCTGGAAGATTTCATACATGAGACTGTTGATGTTGATGAGGCGTATGCTTCCAGAAGATTCCATTGACTTTCTGTTAAAAAGAAAATAAGCAGAAAAAGTTTAGTAAATTGGTAATGAGACAGTATATCGAGGCCCAAAAATTCGAACTACAATATTATCGAGTTGGAAATATCCTGGAGTGGAAATTTTGAGTGCAAGAATATCGTTGTCAAAAATATCCACTTGAAGGTAAGTAATATCAAATTAAAAAATGTAGAAGTCATTAATATCGTCTGCAAAAATATAGGGGTCATTACGATGGCGGTGGGTGTGCCACTGACAGCCTGTCGGTGGCGGGCCCTCCGCCATCGTACTGCGGTTTTCCGCCCACCAGATTGCCATTGAGGGTGGAAATGTGGCAGTTCCAACAGGCCGTCATTTGCCGACCGCCTGTCAGAGCAGCCTCATTGCCCAGAATGCACCGCCGGTCAAATTAGCATGTCCATCCCCACCAGCCTTTTCACGGTGGTTCAATCACCATGAAAAGGCTGGCGGAGAAGGACTTTAGGGGCCTGTTGCGGGCCCCCTTGGCAGGACAACTTCCATTGTGCACTTGGGGGGGCACCTACTTTTCCCTGCACCATGTGGCAGGCACTTCGTGGTGCCTGGCACGTAGTGCAGGGAAATGCAAAACGGACATTTTTACCCGCAATGTAAAAAATGCCTTTTGCGGCCGCAGCATTGTAATTACATATGTGGGACCCCCGCCTTATAGGCGGGCGGTCCCCATCACCGGGACAATGGCGGACAGACAGAAGTCCGTCCGCCATCGTAATCAGCCTCATAGTTGTTTAAAATATTGATTTTTTAATCAGTGTTATGTATGTTTTAGTATATATTTTTAATGTATGTGATCTATTTTTTTGTATAAGAATTGTTTATGTTTTTTAATATATATGTTAAATTATTAGTAATTATCAATTTTATTTTAATTAAATTTTTAGTTACGTAGCCGATTGTGGGTTTATAGAGGAATAAGTAATTTAATTATAATAACTGAATGATTATTTTTTATTTATCAATATTTATTTAATTGAGATTTTATAGTTAATTGGGAAAAGTAATTAATTGTTAATTAGTTATGGATTGGTTGTAAATGCATTTTAATTAATTACTTGAAATTAAATATAGAAATTGTTTGAATAATTTTAGGTGTGGTTTATGGGGTTTATAGGGGTAAAGGGTGGATATTAATTTATTTTTGATTAATTAATAATTAGCTGTTAATTAATATTAATAAATTACATGAAAATTAAATATGGAAATTGTGGATTAATTTTAAGTGTAGGATGTGGGGTGTATAGGGGTAAAGGGTGGGAATTCATTTATGTTTAATCAATTAATAATTAGTTGATTTTTTACTTTATTTAACATAACATTTGTAGGTATTTGTCATATGTATTTAATATACTATGTTTTTGTTTTAAATGTGTAATATTAAATATATTTGTATTATAATTTGTTAAATATTTATATAAATTTTTCATTTATTTTGTTTTTTAAATATTTTGTTGTTGTTCATATTTTGTTTGTTTTTGATTTTGAACTGACTGGAGTGGGAATATTAATTGTTACCCCTTCTGCAATTCAACCCTTTCCCTACTGTTGCACTCACTGGAGAGGGAATAGTAATTTTTACCCCTCAGCTATCCAACACCTTCCCTACTGCTGCACTCACTGGAGTGGGAATAGTAATATTTACCCCTCCCCTATCCAACACTTTCTCTACTGTTGCACTCATTGGAGTGGCAATAGTAAATTTTAACCCTCCACTATCCAACACTTTCCCTTCTGTTGCAGTCAATAGAGTCAATAGAGTGGGAATAATAATTTTTACCCCTAAGCTACCCAACGCTTTCTCTACTGTTGCACTCATCGGAGTGGAAATAGTAATTTTTACCCCTCCGCTATCCAACATTTTCCCTACTATTGCACTGACTGTAGTGGGAAATTTAAGTTTAAAGATGTTTTAATAGTTTAATGTTTAAATGTATATTTTATGTTATTGGTGTATATATATATATATATATATATATATATATATATATATATATATATATATATACACATATATATATACACACATATATATTTATTTTTTAAATTATTTGTAAATTTTATATAATTATAAAGTTAGAAAATAAATTAAAATGAATAGTTTATTAATTGATTTAAAGTAAATATATATAGATATATTATTTATTATGCATGAGTATTTAACTTTTTTAAATTAAGTGTATGTGTTATATTTGTTAAAATGTATATTAAATCTAATTTCTTTTTTAACATGTATTTCTTATATTTATTATTTCTTATTTTATTTTATATATACAAAAATTGATATTTTGTGCAACAATATTTTTGTACTTACCTGTTTAAGTAAAGGGAGTTGATATTTTTGCAGTCTATATTTTTACTTCAATATTTTTTTCATCTATATTTGTGAAGTCGATATTCTATCAGTGAACCTAGTAATTTGTATTTCAAATGTGGTCTGTGTGTGTGTGTGCTGTGTTAGTATGTATGTGTGTGTGTGTATGTGTGTGTGTGTGTGTGCATGCATGTGTGCGTGAGTGTGTGTGCTGTCTAGCACAGATTCTGTACACTAAGGGTATCATTTGAGTACTCTATGACTAAACATTTTTTAAAAACATTTCACACATAGGATGTGTACTGTCCAGTGCAGCACACAAGCAATGTGAAAATAAAAACATTCCTCCTACTTTCTGCTTATCTTAAGAAGGCGTTATATTTTGACACAAACCCTGATGTAACAATTTCAATAGAGAGGGCTTTGTGTCAAAAACATATCTGGTTGCCCTGGAATGCCCCCTTGATGTAAATTAGCACAAATTGCTTCTTGCACTACATAAAGGCACTTTTCCAGCTCAAACAAATTTGTGTTGGAAAGTAAATACCATTCCAAGACTTTTTGCTGCTTTGTATCACTTCTCGTGACTGCGAGGCGGTGCAAAGTCTAACGAGGTCTGCCTCTTAGGGGCTGATTCCGATCTCGTTAGGAAAGCCCACTGTACGACTTGGATCCAAAGGGCTTTCCTAGCGAATCGCTCTGTGAGAGTCCTACCGAACGAGTATGATGCATCTATATGCTTACGGACTTGGTTCACTCAGACTCCGATTGAACTTTATGGGAGCCTGTGTACCTACTGCGTACACAGGCTCCAATAGCAAAAAGGGGTGGATGGGGTAAAGCGTACACACTGTGCATGTTTGGATAGGGGGACCCCTGGGCACCCCCCACCACCGATTCGGAGGGCCCGGGCTGAAGGGGGCCTGTTACGGCCCCCCAAGTCCAATTCCCACAGCCGTTTAATCTCGATGAGACGGAGTTGATACAGCTGTCCGAATCGTGCATCGTACTCGCTCGTTCGGAAGCCAGGTCATTTGCGGGGCACGATTTGGCTGTGAACGAGTTGGACTGACAGGTTCGAGTTCAGAAACGATTCGGTCGACGCTGACGAGACCTTCGCATCATACTCGGTCGTTCAAAACAGGGGACAATTCGGTCAAGAACAAGGGCTCCGAATCGGATTTGCCAATTTCGAATCAGATTTGGAGCCCTTCCTAACAGGATCGGACTCGTCTCCTTAGTGTAAGGAAATCGCTAGTTACACTTGTTTTTGTAAATGGTGCCCACAATGTTTAGGCCATAACAACTTTATGTATTATTGCCAATCTAACAGTAAAATCAGTTAACCATTCTGAAACTAAAATAGGTCATGAAATGTATTTCCAGCATAAATATTATCCTCAGGGACAATGGAGTTGGGAAAAAGAATATTGAAATGGGTGCATGTCTTTCAACTTCCTAAATAGAGATCTAGATCTTTATCTGTTCTTCCTGGTATGTTGCAATGATGGCAATGTACAAAAAATTCTAGTATGGTTGCACATAGATGAAGAAATAAAGGAAATTAACACTTTGATCCTCATTACAAGTTGTGATATTTTACCTGGAGCAATAACGTCAATCGTGCCTTGTAATTCTACGTTTCCATGAGTCTGGAATTATCTGGTCTACAAACTCCAGACCTGATAATTCCCGGTCCTGAGGCACCAGATCTGTCTGTACTGCTGCACAGGCTGTGCACAGCATCACAGCCCAGCCAGCCCCAACCCCTGCTCCAGTATGAAGGGAGCAAATAATGCTCCCTTAGAGCAGGAAGAGGCCAGCCTAGCACCCCTACCACCAGACCCCACTGCCCACTGGCCCTCACAATAACACTTTCTGCCAGCTCAGAGTAGATGGAAAATGTCAATAGTTTTTCCTCTGGTATTGAGGAAAACTGCCTGGAAAAGGGCTTGGTATTACCAGGTTCAAAACATTATTTCTCATTCTGGGGAAAAAACCCTCATAAATTTCTATAATTGAGGGCCTCATTATGATGTTGGGCGGAAATTTTCCGCTCGACACCATCCCAGATTCGGGACACAAACGACTCGCCGTCGGTGGTTCCACCCGGTAGGAGTACCATTGTTCCCTATGGGAGCCCATTTTCTGCCCGACAACACAGGCTCCTATGGGGAAAATGGGGTGTGTGTGTAAAACCATACACCCTGTCACAGGTACCTCATGGGGCCTGCCACACAGTGCAGGGTTTTACAGGGGGTTCCCTTAGACACCCCCTCGGCTCCCAACCGGAGGCCGCAGGATGAAGGGTGCCCCCAAAGTCACTTTCCAACAGCCTTTTCGTGTCGGACAGGCCGACTCGGAAAGGCTGATGGAAATTGACATCGTATTTGGTCAGTTGGAAACGCTTTACATAGAAGTGCACAATGCCATTCCGACAACAAGAAAACTCTGAGAGCCAGTCAGACCGACTTGGAATAACTGTGCGGTTTACTTTCTGACCACGAACATCGTAATTGGTCGGGCGGATTGTCAACTGACTGAGTCGGTCGGAAGGGTTGCGACTCAATTCAATTCCAAGTCTTTATTTCGATATTTACATAATAAAAGACATCATAATTTAATAAACATCTAAAAAAATAGAGGGGTACAGAAGGCAAAAAGGAGGATAGAAAATCTCAACGTAGACAGCCAGTATCACGTATGTAGCAGCTGTGGTTAAAAATAAATAAATAAATATCTTGTTTAACCTCTTCAATGCCCATGACGAGCTGGTCTCGTCATGGGCCGCGGTTGCGCTGTGCCCATGACGAGACCAGCTCGTCATAAACCCCGCCCGCTAATGAAACGGCCGGCACAGGGCGGGGAAAGGGGCGGGCACTGAAGGGGTTAAAAAAATCTCATCAAAAATTTAAAATTACCAATTTTATACAATGAGTCGTAATTTGTTAACGCGAATAATCCAAGTCCAATGGAGAAATTTTGCAACAGCAATTAGTCACAGCTTGAGTTGTATTTGTTTTGAGACACCGCAGCGCCTCAATACCTGACCGAAAACCCATAATAAGACAAATTGGTTTAAGCCAGACCCGTCTAGGAGTTTTATACTCTGGACAAATAAATAAAATATGCACAATGTTTTCCAGTTGGGATGGGCAAAAAGGACAATCAAGGTTAAGCCCTTTCGCCATTTGGCGGCAAAAGAGTTTACTGGAAGGGTGCCCACCCTGAATTGGTGATATCGTTTTCTGGTCGGAAGGGTTGCGACTCAGTCTAGGAAGTTCCGACTGTCGGACAGAGGCTTTGCGCCCGACATCATAATGAGGCCACTAGCGTATGGATACCAGCTGGAAGCGAAGATATAGGTCCACAGTATACCTATTCCTAATTTTACGATACTCATAATGAAGGCACCAGACTACAGACGAAATCCAGGTAATACCAGGTTCTATGTGAAAAAGATTTAGGGGCCGATTCCGATCGCAAAACGTACCAACCGACACGGACCATGAATGGAGACCAATCGACACGGACCGGCGCCGTATGACCCACACAGTACGATGCAACGCGTGTGAATTACAACCCACCCTTACGGAACACAAGACGCATGACCGAACCGTTCGGAAATCAGTGATTCACCCGTAAACTGATCGGGAATCGTACCGACTGACACGCATCAGGAATGGACCCGACCGACACGTACCTGCGATATACGTCCCGCATAGTACGATGCAATACATATGAAATGAGACCGACTCGCACGGAGCACGATCCGGAAGACCGAGACGTACAGAAAACAGTGACATGCAAACAATAGACCCCTTTGCGTCTGACGCGTACGCCAACATAGAAACACAGCAGAATGTAAGTGTGACAGACTCGGGTTACCCCGCAAGAGCCACTGGCAGCGTCCGACCCGGTCAAACGAACGTCTCCATCATGCCCAACAAAACCAAAGGAAATAAGATAAAAAAAGGACCAAAAAAGCAATGACAAAGCAAATAAATAAAGAAAAAGGAACAAAGACACACCCACAACTCCACCTACATAAAGGCCAGAAATCCCTACCATGATCCTTTGCAAACTACAGACATAGGACAGCAGACAACACCATCACACTGCAGACACACACCACAACTCACACACCAAACAACAACTACACCAGTTGCACCTCTCAAAAAATAAACCACATATTCACTTATAAACTCACACCCACCACACTCACTTATACCCCCACACACATCAATGCCCACAACCACCCAGCACCATGCCCCCCAAGAAGAATCCAAAGTTCAGAGATAGTGAGTTGGAAGTCATGATTGATGAAATACTCAGAGTAGAGCCACATTTGTTTGGCACATTCGTCCAACAGACCCCCATGTCACAGAAAACAAAGATGTGGGAGAGGATTGTCGACAAGGTTAACGCACAAGCACCTTGTCTGCGCACAAAGGACGATATACAGAACAGGTACTATGATGTGTGCAGGAGGGTCAAGAAGCTCATCGACAGGGAGCACGCCTTGAGCAAGCAGACTGGTGGTGGCCCTCCTGACAAACCAACACACTTCAGGTCCTGGGAGGAGAAGGTGCGGGCCATCCTACCACTGGAGAGCATCCATGGATTACCGGGAATACCAGAGCCTGGTGAGTACACAACCAATATACTGAATATTGTGCAGCAATACACATATATCAACCAAGTACTGTCAGCAAAGCGATAGCAACAGAAAGGCAAGCATCCTGTGACATGTATGCCAGTTACACAAACATAATACCTGCCATCCCACAGTAATATGGAACTACCTCATAACATGTACAAACCTGACAACAAATACTGCAAGGCATTGGCATAAATCACCAACAACCACTGTCATCCATTTTGCGACTACTGTCACACAACCTCACAGGGAAGCTGAGTAAAAAGGATGGAAGGATGGGTCTGCTGGGAATGTGCATGTAGCAGAAAGCACAATGGCAGTTGCAGTCACAGCCAACAGCCCCCCTCACACATGGTCCCACAAGCTCCACCCCAAACCCTGCACATCTCACAGGGAGTTGAAAATAAATGACAAAATGGCTGAAAATGGGCTGTGTGGGTTGCACAAGGCCCTGCTGGGTCTTGGTCCCAAACAAACAACAGGACACCACTGTCAGTCATCTTGCCATTGCCATCTCACCCACTCACAGGGAAGCAGAGTCAAAAGGAAGCTAGGTCAAGTATTGTGGGAAGGTGGGTGTAGCCAAAAGCATGATGGGAGTTGCAGTCACAGCCAACAGTCCACCGCCCTCATGTCCCAGCAAGCCCACACTGAACCATGCTTACCTCAAAGGGAGTGCAAAAGTACCGACAAGATGGCTGACACTAGGCCCTGCTGTGGGGAGTACAAGGTCCTGCTGGGACTTGGGCTCAAACAAACAACAAGACACCAATGCCTGACAGCCTGAACGTAAACTGTGACTCCCTGCAATTGAAGCATGGCTCATGGGGGATTACCTGGCCTCTGCGGGTGATGGAGGTCCAGCAATAACTCCAAATGCTATCAAGGCTGGCTCAAAACACACCTTCTCAGCCAGAACAAATAGCACCCTTGTGACCATCACTCCAAAAATAAATGCTTTGACAAGATGGCTGACACATGATCCTGATGTATGAATTGGCTGCAAGTCACACCTATGCACTGGACAACTCACACACATTTTCACTCACAGCCATTGGAACTGTAGGTATCCTCTCACTGTCTGGGGATGCAGTGTCCCCGGGGTGTTCCCTGACCTGGCTGTGAAGGTGTGCCTTGTAGATGACAATTAGGGAGATGCAGACATAGACATAGTACATATCACCAAGCACATACAATGTCACCTATACATTATTGGCAGGGGACACCTGACAGTGACTAGAATGGACACACACATATATTTATTTATTATTATTATTTTATTTATTTATGATCTTGGAACTCAGAAGAGATCTACATAAACCAACAACGCAAAAAGCAAAAAATATACAACAAAGTTTCTACAAAATAGGCAAGAATCGATAATAAGAAATCACAAGCTACGAAACATTATAAACATTTTTTCCAATAGAAAAGATAAAAAGATCCTTATACCCTTAATACTATAAAGGAATCCAGTAAAATCAGAATAAATAATTGCAATCATCATGATAGGTACAATTAATATAATTTTAAAAAACACTTAAAAAAATTAAAAATCCTGTGACAAAACATTTCATTAGGAGGCTCATAGATAGAGGCAGTTAATGTGGAGGCCGAAAGAATAGATAATTGTAAACAGATTGGTCTCACCCATTTGGGCCGGCATAATAATAGAGCGGGACAGATAAATAACACATGATTAATGTCCTGGATAGAGTTATTACATAAGTTACAAGTCTCAGAGGAACCATACCATTTAGACAAAGTTTTATTTAAAGGGAGTATATCTTGTCTCAGAAGAAGCCAAAACCGGCGCACCCCATGAGGCAGGTACCACAAAATATAAGCCTGTGCCTTATGTATCATACAAGAGTCTATGACCGGATGGAAGCCCTTCTTTAAAATACGAGCTTCCCTATCCCTAGTGAAACTTAATTCCCAAGTGGCCTGTTTCAAAGTGGCCTTTAATTGATGTGGCGATAGGGAGAAAAACAGAGATTCATCTAATCGTAGCAGGTCGGCCGCAATTCTAAAATTTTTACAAATTACAGACTGCTTCTTTAAATTTTCTAAAACTTCTCTCTTAATTAAGGATCTTAGTGAACCGGGATCACTCTTTACCAAGCTTATAACCCATCGCACTATCCCCGCCAGACCCTGTACCCAGCTACTTCTTATGCCAAATTCTAGCCTTAGGGCTGTCACAGGACAAGCAGAGTTGACCGAAGCTAGACACCTTAGAATTTTTCCTTCTGTTGTATCTAAAAAAATAAATTTCTCTATGTCAAGCAGCTCAATACCATACAACAGAGAAGCGGGGATTTTTGTGCGGAAAACCTCTAATAAAAGTGCAAAGTGTCTTTTCCCAGTTGATCTTTAAAGGGCGCCCAAGCTTTTCCCTTGAGAGATAGCTTTATGAATGTTATTTTCTATATAAGCTTTGTAACTTAGATTACCACACACTGTTTTTCCCATGAAAACATACGATTTTACCAGTTCTTGTTTTTGGCCACAAACAGACCATACATAATTCTCACAGTGCAATTTTTTTCTCCCATACAGGCACATGATTTTACTTTTAGATACATTAATCTTTAAGTAATGTGCTTCTGCAAAATTATGCAATGCCTGTAGACGATTATCTAAACCTCTTGGCGTTAGGTCGAATATTATAATGTCGTCTGCATATAATAAACAAACTATCGGTTTTCCCCCCAGTAATTCCAAATCCTGAGGAAGATCAGAAATATATAATGAGAAAAGTAAAGGAGCCAATAGACATCCTTGTTTTAGACCATTTGCAGTAGGGATAGTTTGGGAGAGGCCCCTTTCTCCTCCCATTAGGACTTTACACCAAGTGTCCGAATGAAGAGCACGGACTAACTCCAAAAGAATTACAGGCATACCCAGATCCAACAATTTTCTCCACAATACCAAACTATCAACTTTATCGAATGCTGTGGAGAAGTCTAAAAGGCTGTATACACTTTTCCTCCTCTAACTTTAACATATTTATCAGAAATTACCTGTAGAGCGGTTAAGTTGTCAATTGTTCCATGTTATGGCCTAAACCCAGTTTGTTCCAATGGTAAAATCTCAGTCGTAAGCAACCAATCATTAATTTGTGTCAAATGGCATTTAGCAAAGACTTTACCCACTGCATCAAGAAGTGCAATTTGACGATAGTTATGCGGGACACCTCGGTCTCCTTTCTTAAACAGAGGGACAAATATGCTCCCCTTCCAAGATGGGGGAACCATCTTGTTTACATAACAATACTTAAATACTGGGTAGAGAATTTTACTCCATAATAAGCTATTCTGTTTTAACACCGTGATGGGTAGTTCATCCGGGCCCATCACCCTGGAGGAACGCATACCTCTGATTACCCTTTCAATTTCTTTTTCCGATGGGGGTCCATATAGAAGGGAGTCCTCCTTTAACCCCTTCGCTGTGGTGGGAAGTCCGCCACAGCGCTGGGGCGTGTGGGGGGGCAGCGCGGTGGCGCTGTGCTCATGACGGAGTGGTTCCGTCATGACTCCGCCCAGTTGCATTGTCCCCCCGCACAGGGGGGGAAACAGCGCCGCGTGGGCGGAGCGGCCGCCAACGGTCGCGGCATGACGGAACTGCTCCGTCATGAGCACACGGCAACCGTGGCTCATGACGGAGCGGTTCCGTCATGAGCGGGGAAGGGGTTAATACCATACAGTTGATCACATTTGTATTATCTGCATATAAGTCCTGGATAAAGCTGATCCATTTTTGCTCTTCAATAGCCACCGGGAGTGGACGAAATCTAACACCACATCCCTCCCCAATGAGAGACCAAAATGTTCTTACATAGCCTTTAAAAGCTGCTTCTCTCAATTTAATCCACATATTGTCTTCACTCTCTTTTCGTAACTTAACCTTTACCCGTGTCCTCCTCCTTTTTAGTATTAGTAATCTATGATATCTTTCAGAAGAATAGTTCAAGTATTGTTCCCTAACTAATTTATTTATTTCGAGCGACAGAATGGATCTAGGGACTACCTTAGTACTTTTCATTCGATACGACATTTTTGCGATTTCTATTGCTTTATTCATTAATACATTGAAACTGGTGATCTCTATTCCATTCCAACTGGGCACATTTTCTACTGCAACCTCCAATATGCTGTCAAGGCACAGGATCGCTTTGCTATCCCAATGACATCTCCCTGATTTCTTAGAAAAAGCAACAGATTCACCATTTAATACCCACGGGTCCTCCGAATGCAAACTTAGGTTTACAGAAAGAGTTAATACTTTATGATCACTATAGGGGGAATTAGAAACCTTTAGATCTTTTAATAGAAAGAAGGAGGAGAGTTCCACTATTACGTAATCTAAAATAGATTCTCCGTTATAAAATTTGCAAGTTAGAGAAGCCGGTCTATCTGAAGGGAGTCTTCCATTTACTACAATACCATCAATCTTCATTAATTCATCCATAAGAATTTTCCCTCTCTTATTTGTTCTAATATTTTGAGGAAATAATGCTTGTGGGATCTGCAGGAATTCTTCCTTTTCCTTATTTCGGAATATATCCAGGGTAGCGTTAGAAACTTTACGATTCAAATCCCCTACCAGAATTATTTTGGGGGGAGATTCAACTTCATTGACTTTTTTAATGTAGGAAAAACCTGCCTTTAAAAGGACATCAAAAGGGGCATCCGGAGGAATATAGGCGCTTATCAGCATTAACAGAGGACGTTTTACGTTATTATCGTAATTATGCAACGTTATTGCCAAGAAGAGATTACTGGGATCTTTATAATATTCATAATTCCATTTTTATCTTATTTGACAATAGGCAGACAACCCCACCCTTTGCGTGTCCCCTCCTGGACGGGGTTGCCTTGCAGTCTAAAACGAAATAATCCTTGCATAGCAAATCCTCTGTATACCATGTTTCCTGAAGGCAAATCACATTTACATCTAACGTATAAAGGTATTGTAACTTCTCCCTACTATTCTTTATTCCTGCAGCATTCCAAGATATTATTTCTAGTTCATTGCTAGAAAGATGGCTGTTGAGTCTGATTACTGTTAGATAAGCCTGATAATACACCAGGTAGCCAATTCCATTTTGAGCTCTCTTCTTTAGAGTTCCATTTAAAGGATGGTGGAGGGCCATCCTTAAGTTTTACTTGTCGACCGTTTTTTGCAATACAGATTTTTAATTCCTCTGATGTATTCATACCAAATCTATTATCGGAGAATGGGAAAATTAACGACGGGCTATTTCTCCGAGAACTATTTCGGGGTAACTCAAAGTAAGGGATGACGTCAATTCCTCTGCTTTGCAGGCCTTCTGGCCATTGTAATATAAGATTTACGATGATTTTAGAACTAAACCTCACCTTTGATTTATAACCAACTTCTGTTTTTAAAATAGAAACTAAACTTATATTATTACTTTGGATAAGTTTTAAACTGTTAATCTCCATAAGACATTTAAGAAGTAAAGTCCTATTTAAGATTAAATCTGTATCAAACAGAGGAATAAAAACTAACTGGTGTGTGTCCATACATTCCCAAGGGGGTTCAGAGCCTACTATCTCCACATTACCTCTAATTTTTTCACTATCAAAAAACAGGGTAGCCAGGGGATTAAGTACAGATAAGAAGGGGATTGTTGACCTCGGCTGCTCCGGTATTGTAGGAAGGAGGGGCCCTCCTATTTCGGTATTTGCACCATCTCTCATAGATTGAGCACTATTCGCGGAGTAAGCCTCACACATCCCCATTGAAACAGTAGTTTGAGTTGTGTTTGTGATGTGCACAGAGACGATGTCATCTACCAACTCTATATTTTGTGATGTATTTTGCAGGGATTGTGAAGAAGTCTCCATACTAACTGGAACCTCAAAGTTTTCGTTAAAACGAATTCTCCTTTGCTTCTTTTTTGAGAATCTTCGTCTTGTTTTCGCTTTTTTCCCTTTAATCGTTACCTTTTTCCCCATTCTCTTGTTTTCCAAGTATGAAGCATCTAAGGTGTTGGTTTTATCTTCACTTAGTTGGATTTTAAAGATAGGAAATACTTCCTGATCTATTTTTCTGACAGCGTCCACCAAACCTTTAGCTTTTGGAGCGGAGTCAGAAATAGTCAGTATGGGTTCCGGAGAGAGTTCAGAGCTCTTCTTTTGCAACTCATCTTTATTCTCTATATTATCTAAAGAGGAATTGCCAACAGTACCAGACCCTGAAGGTTGACTACTAGCACTCTCGGGAATATTCTCTGAGGCCTTTTCTCCATTTCCTTCCGTTTCTATATGTACAGCTTCTATTTGTACCATGTCTACGCTTGTGTTAGCCACCTTCTTCTGATTATTTTTTAACAGTACTTTCAATATTTGAGTTACGGTTTCCAACACACAATCTGACCCTCCTACACATTTTTAAAACAGCTTCAAGATAGAGGATAATACATGTTCTAAGGATGCTAGTGATTCTGAAACAAAAATATCCCTCCTAACACATTGGCTGGGTTGGGTATCACAAATATTTAGGTCACGGGAAAAGGAGGGTTGAGATTGCACGAGGGAGTAATTCGATTTATTTGATTTATTAGATGGTGTGCTACTAAATAGTTTTAATCCTATAGGGACTGCTATTGTTGGAGTATTTGCTGGTTCCTTTACCTTGCTAGTATCAGGAGAAATATACCTTCTACAGAGCTCTAAATCTAGATCTGGAAGGGTAAAATCTATATTTTGAACATCCTCTACTAAATAACAACCAAGGGGCTCTTCTATGGCTCCCTGAGGTGTCTGTGTTGTTCTATCTGAGATTATATTTTCTATCTTTGGGGATGATGTAAAAGATCGAGGAAGTACCAGAAGGGATGGAGAACTGATTGGACTCCGAGGGCACCGTACTGGATGCCTCTGGGATTCCATGGGGTCTCTTCCTCCACTTGCACCACCTAAATTAGTAGCATACAATTCCATATCAGCAGTTTTCGTAATTATGGTATTATTGATAGTATTGGCTATCCCATTGTTACTCCCAGTCATATTATCTCCCTCTTTATAAAAATTTGGAATAGAAGACTCAGCTTTAAGACTTTTTTCCTTTCCCCTTTCCCATAGACTGAATAGTTGACTTTTTCATTTTAACTGCATAGCTGCAATGTCCTTATTACGTAGGGGATTTGATTTAGTTTTAGCACAAGACCTGCCCACCAGTAGGTGCCCTGATCTTAGTTTTTTTGTTGTCATTATTTAAGACCTGCAAAAGTGTGCACTCTTAGGGAGAGTAGGGAGCAAGTTTTCAATTTGCAATTTCTAAATATTCAAACTGTCTTGTCAGGACTATATGCCTATATGCCCATTATATACCCTTATGTACCCTTATGAGGTTGTTGTGGACTAATTTGTGTATTTATCAGAGATTATCAGAGAGAACAATCTCTTTATTTTTCATAATTTTGGTCCAAAACTAAGTACTCTCTCCACAGCAGTTTGGACCGGTGCAATCCTTTCCTTGTATTTCTTTGTAGAACACACAAAGATAGCCCAGACCCTGATCCCGATAACCCAGGTGCAGACCCAAGCTTGGGCTGAGGCCTGTACAACCCTTCACTACTTCAGCCTAAATCCTCGGGTGTAGTACTGCACTGCAGTAGATGTGGGAACCGTGCTTGCAGTCAAGATAGTCAAAAATAGACAAGATGGGCAAATAGTGCTAGGCACACGTAACAAACGCAACAAAGTGACAGAAATTAAAAATAGCCAGTTACTGGGTTTTTATCCTGCCCCCCAGTAGTGGAAATTTATCCAAGGGTGCCTCCCAGTCACAAACACAGAGCACCTTACAGTTCCTTGGAGTAATCACAGTCACCAGCACCGCTGCGGGGGTAGGGACCGCTGATGCCTGCCAGCTTATATATATATATATATATATATATATCTGACACAGTAGCATGTTGTCATTCCCGAAAGGCACATTTGTGAGCTGCATTTCAATCCCACATCGTTCTGAGCTGTATGCATCATTCACACAACACATCACTCACTGTCATAGACACTCCAAACACAATGACTAACCTAGACTGCATTGGAGGAGGAGGCATGCCACTCACAGCAGCAGAACTACAACACACACACCTCTGGCCATCACTGTCATGAGCATGGAAAAGCAAGAGAGCTGCTGTGCTCAATCCCTCTCACCATGGAGGAAATTGACGAGATAAATGACGTTAGCATGGACAAAACTCAGCACCAACATCATAAGCTATGGTAACACCGTGACGTCCATGAAATGAGATGTGACCTAGGAACACAGACAACAAAATAGTATCTCCCATCAGGTCTCAGGCATACCAGACTGTGACCATGTTGCTCAGACACACCAATGTGACGCACGGAGAGAAGCAAAAACTGCCACCACACATGCCCCAAGCTTGCAACATACCCTAAGTGGAATTGTATGTATGTCATTGTTTAAGCACAAATGTGGACAGAGATGATACAGCTGTGTCAGACATGTGATGGCACTTGAGTAGCAATGGCCATGTCCAGACAGTTGATCAATACATGAGCTGGTCATGCACACAGCTTGACGTGCACATTGAAATGCTTCAGGTTGCCATGACAAAAGTGCTTCAACAATATCAACCTCTGTCCGTCACAACTTAGGACAATGCAATGTACAGACTCTCATAATGATGTCCAGTGGCAACTGTCATGTGTGTGAAACGTTGATGTTGGTAGAACCATAACATACATTGTGTGTCTCTTCCAACCACAGGGGATGCTGGGGACACAGCAGGAACTGAAGAAGAGTCCCAGTCCCAGACTCTGGCGGACCCTGAGCTCCCCGGTGTGGATCAGTCTCTGTCCTCTTCAGATGACGACCATGAATGACCTGGCACCTCTGGTGTGAGTCATCGTGCAGCACCAGCAGTAGGAACATCAGCACCCCCTGCAATCACTCCTGCCACATCTGACAACAGACAGAGTACCCCTGCCCACACGGACAGACCAAGGCCACAGACCACCGACGGCACAGGTACACAGGGCAGCCAAGAAGCGATCAACAACACCACCAGCACCAACACCCAAGGGGACCCAGTGTTGCCTGTGACTGCCATGTCAGGTCCTGCCCGTGTGGTTAGGGACGGTGGGAGGGGGGCAGGCAGAGGACACGGCCTGCAGAGGGGGCTGGACTGCATGATGACCCACACCTGGGACGCATCATTGATGCGTACCATGAAACTACCAGAGGTTTTGGCCAGCTGGTGGGGATTGTCAAGGACCTCAAAGAACAGCAGGCTGCCCATCATGCCCGCTTGGACTCCCACATGTCCCGGGTGGAGACACACATGTCCCGCATGGAGTCCAAGTGGGAAATATTGGATGATCTAACAGCGGTGCATATGGACATTCTGACATGCCTCCACCAGATCAGCGCCAACATGACCACACCTCCGTGTGTGCCCACGACATCTGTTTCCACAACATCCGCAACTGCCACAGGGAGGGAGGAGGACTCTGGCGGCGAGGCCTCGTCACCGCTGCAGCCTGCACTTGAGGGTCTCCCGAGAAAGAAGAGGGGTCGTCCGAAGAAGGGCAAGTGAGACGCTGTGGGCCATGCATATCCCCCAGGAACTCAACACCTGTTCTTGATATCGTCCTTTGTGTGCAAACCATTTAACCTTGTCGACTGACACCCAACTCACCCACTTGACATGGAGGGCCCAAGTTGTGACAATGCATCAAATTACTGTGGACTCTACTCTGGACATTTCATCTTGCAATACTACCAACTCACCTGTGAACTTTGGATTACCATCACCTTGTACAGCACTTCCAATTACGTTCACTATCCTCACACATGTTTGTAAATAAAATCACAATAACAGAATACTTGCCTCTGTTGTGATTTAAACTTGGTTTGTGTCATGGCGATGATGATCTGATAAAGAACACTGTGCATGTAAACAACTACAGCAATGTGAACACTGTCATGTGAGTCATGGTAATGTGACACATATGAGGGAGACACACCACAAGGGCAACACAACACATACTCACCATGGCCATCTAACTCATCGCCTACACTGATGTTGACAGGAAATACAGTGGAATGCACATACACCACACCCATCCTGGGTCAGTGGGAATCAGCCCACAGGTACAGGATGCAAATGACTGTCGGATGTGTGGATACAGACAGATAACATCCCAAAGTGAAGCACAGGTTTATTAAAGATCCACAACCTGAGAATTCCACAACTGATGCAAGGTAACCTCACGTGACAGTGATCAAAAAGTAAACAAGTGGTAAACAATGAAAGTCCAGGGGTGTGTGGCACATCATTGTTTGGGACAACGACTACTTGCACTCTGGAACAAGAATCTGGGTGTCGGGGTTTAGACCTCACCATACAGCAGCCAAAGTACCCTGTGAAGGATAGACAGAAAACACAATCAAAAACACAGATTCATAGCATACAACTACAATACACATGCCCAAAACAAAACCAAAGCTACGTACACACAACCTATCAATCAGGAAAACACTGTTTGGGAGTACAGCCCACATGAAAGGACACATCACAGCAAGCATCCTGACAAGTAGCACACAGCCACACTCAAGCAGCACCAGTGAATCCCCAACATATATCAGGCAAACACAATACTTTGACAACACATCACTGTATACTGACATTCATGTGAAGAACTTGTGGATCAGTTGTGTCTGAACATCACCCTCACCCTCATCATCACTGGCATCATGCCCCAGGGCAGGATCCTCCACAGCTGGCGGAGGTTGGTCATCGTCATCTTGGATGAGAGGCAGCTTCTTCCTCACTGCCAGTTTTTGGAGCATGCAGCACACTATGAAGATTTTGCGCACCTTAGCAGGTGCATATGGGAGGGCCCCTCCTGTCTTGTCCAGGCAGCGGAATCTGCTTTTCAGGAGTCCAAATGTCCGCTCGATCACTCTCCTGGTCCGACCATGTGCCTCATTGTAGCGCATCTCCGCCGGTGTCAAAGGGTTCCTGAGGGGTGTCAGCAACCAAGGCATATTGGGGTATCCGGAGTCACCTATATAAAGACAATTGCATATTAGATAAGTCTGAAAAGAGGGTGTAATTCAACTCTACCAAACACACACAATGGTAAACTGTCAGTACATACCTATGAGCCAGGCACGTTGGTACTGCATCTGTGACATCACCGTTGGTATGCAACTACTCCTCATGATGTAAGCGTTGTGCGCTGAATCTGGGAAACGTGCACACACATGTGAAATGGTCATGTCCGCCAGACATACCACAAGAGCATTGATTGAGTGGAAATGTTTCCTGTTGCGGTATGTCTGCTCATGTGCCTGTGGTGGTACCAAAGCCACATGTGTCCCATCAATGGAGCAAATGACATGTGGCATCCTTCCTAGTGCATAGAAGTCACCCTTGATACAACGGGTTGTTGTGGTGTTAAGAAATGGATGTAGTGGTTGAGGAAATGCAACATCGCCTCCAACACATCTCGAAGCACACGGCTGAACATGGTCTGTGACATCCCACCAGCAGTAGCGACAGTGTGTTGGGAAGTACCGGTTGCAAAGAAGTGTAGGGTTGCCATCACCTTCACCTTGGGGGTCAGCGCTGTAGGGTATGGGCGGCCAGGTTGCAAGTGTGGGGCCAACTGCTCCGCCAATTCATCAATCAGTGGCCTAGTGAAGCGGTACCATCGCATGCAGTCACGTTCAATCATGTTTGCAAGGTCAGGGAACGGTCTGTGGACAGCTGGTCTCCTGCAGTGCATAGATGAGCAAAGACAGTTTGTCAGTTCCCCAATCTATGTGCCAGTGTCCATGCTAAATAGCACATGAAACAACATGACAGGACACAAGGAGATGATGTGTGTGATGTGGGTGTTGGCACACATGCCAGATACATGCCCATCATCTGACATCTCAGCTCTACAGGTCCACACAACAAGGTCCATGTTGTGCTGTGACAAATCTATGGGCTCTGTCACAGTACATCAGTACGAGTGTCACATACCAGACACACACCACAGTGACTAGTGAGGGCAGATGTCTTCCCCACATCACAGGTTTTTGCAGACACACACAAAGGGACCTTGTATCGCCACAAGGACACCCTCCTTGACGTAGAGTCTCATGTACACACCACAACGCACACATGACACACACATGAAGTGCCACCTGATTCGTTTGCAGGTCATACATGGATGTCTGTGACACACAGACGCAACATCAACTCACATTGACAAAACACATGGATGTGGTGACCGTTTGACATTGAGCACATGAAATCAGAGTCATCTGCGTAGCAAATGCACACATACTCTAGATGAAGTTCACATTTGTGGCACTGGGACACCCTGTGACACACATACCATTCCACCTAAGAGTCAGGATGTATGTCACATGTCATACACAATGTGCCCTGGGAACTGTGTACATGCCTTGTGCTCTGAACTATACGGTTGTCAATGACAGTGGTAATGTGTACAACACACAAAGGTATCTGTCCCCATGACACCTTGTCCAGCCTGGGAGTGGGTGCCACAAAGTGCCACATACTAAATCACATGTCGACCCACATACACACACAGGTAATGCAGCCTGACATGTCCTTTGATATACTGTGTCATAGGCTGTATTGTTGTTGGTGTGCACATGGGTCCCTGACAAGCTATGGTGGGTGGCATCCTTTGCACATTGACTGCAATGGGGACTGACGTGGATGACAAATTCAAAAGACGCGTCATACTCCTAGGGAACAAGGCGTGCGCATGCCTTGCACATTGACTGCAATGGGGACTGACGCGGGTGACAAATTCAAAAGACGCGTCACACTCCTAGGGAACGAGGCGTGCGCACGCCTTGCACATTGACTGTAATGGGGGCTGACACGGGTGACAAATTCAAAAGACGTGTGGTACACCTATGGAACGAGGCGTCTGCACCCCGTGCACATCGACTGCCATGGGGACTGACGCGGGTGACAAATTCAAAAGACGCATCGTACACCTAGGGAATGAGGCGTGCGCACGCCTTGCACATTGACTGCAATGGGGACTGACGTGGGTGACAAATTCAAAAGACGCGTCGTACACCTAGGGAACGAGGCGTGCGCACGCCTTGCACATTGACTATCATGGTTACGGACGCGGATTTGACCCTTGTACGATTCGTGTGTTGAAAAATCCGTTGGCTCCCCACAACAATGTATCAAACTCTTTGGTGTCATGGATTTGAATTTTTTTAATGATGCGGAAGGCGTGTACGAGGTGTGCAATGCGATGGATTGGACAGATTCATAGGATGCAAACGTGTCGGACCTATCGCTTTGGACGCATGGGACAGAATCTGCCTCTGCAGCACAGATATAAGGCTGTCTGTTCCCCTGAGAGCTCACTTGACTGCACTACATGCTCCAGATTGCATTCTCTGCTACCACTGCTGCTGCCTCTGCATCCTCTGGCTCCAAGAATGGCACGTACTGTGGAGAGGGCCCCAGCCTTCACAGAGGAGGAGAACAAGGCCCTGCTGGACGGCCTCCTTCCACACTACAGCAAGCTGTATGGGAAACAAGGGGAGCAGGTGAGTGTGCAGTCCACATCCTTTCTCATTGTGCATGTTGTCTGACTGGCACCAATGGCATTGTGTACACCAGTGGCTAGCATGCTCACTGAGTAGTTGTTAACCCCAAACTGTATTGAACAGGTATTGTGCATTTAAAGTGCATTTTTACACGGTTATAATACTCAGGTAATGTTTACATGTTGTTAATGCAGGACAACTGTCAATCACCATATTTGCACTACCTGTGTAAATCATATGCCCTTGTGATAACGACATGTATACCCAACTGTGTGATGCACAAACATGTTGCATGTGTAGTAATGGACTTTTATCTTTGTCATCCTCACAGGTTGATGCGCATCAGAAACAGGAGATATGACTGACCATTGCCCGGGCAGTTCGATCTGTGGGGGTCTACAGACGCCGCATCTGCAACTGCCAGAAGAGGTGGCAGGACCTTTGTGGCTGGACCCAAAGGATCGCAAGAGTCCAGCTAAAGCTGTCGCCTCCTCGCAGAAGGGGCGGACGACGGACACGGACTCCCCACATGCTCCGCATTCTGGCGCTGGTCTTCCCTGACCTGGATGGGCAGTTAAAGGCTAGACATCAGAAAGGAGGGGGTGAGTGCATGCCTTTTCTGTGAACTATGTCTCACATGCTCTTAGTACTCCTTCATCCTGGTGACACTCCCACAGATCTTCTGTCTGTTGAACAAGAGTCATGTGCCTAAATTAGGTCATGGCCCATCCTCATCTGATACACAGGTGTTACCTTTTTAGTCTGTGACTTGTGTCACTTGGGTTGTGTGTCCCTGCTGTTGTCCAAGCTTAAGGTTGTTAACAGCATCTGCGTCCGGTGCATTGTTTTGTCTTCCTGAGTGTGAGAAGTTGGCCTGGTATATGCTGGTCACTAGTTATAGTGGCCACCTTGCACCAGTCCAATTCGACTCTTATGGTAGATAGGTTTAAGACAACCTTTTACAAAAGCTATCCTAGTGGTAGCTGTGGAGAGCAGCCTTCAGGCTAAGTCTCAGAGGAATGTAAAGCAGCTTGTTTTACCCTATAATCTCTTGAATTACCAAATGAAAGGACACCACACAGGTATATATATCAAATACATATGTATTTATTACTAGACACACTTTACTAATCTCTTTATGAGATTAGAAGTCAGGAACATATGCAAATATCAACGTTTCACAATAAGTTAAGCACATATATGGCTGGGGCCCTAGGGGCGTACCAGACCATACACTAAAAAAGGGGTTTAGGAATGTCGACTTGCAAGGGGACAAGGCCTAGGGCCTGTAGAATTGCTGGGGCCTCACTAATCCACCCAAGGCAGGTAACTAAAGGACCCACGGGAGACGTGTGCAGTGTGAGAACACAGCAGCGGGTTCCCTATTGATTTCAATGGAGCAAGTCGCGGTTGGATTTTTAAGGTTTTAGGGTACTTCTAGAGAGTCTACAAGCAAGTCACTTACAAGGTAAGTAGTTCGAGGGCCAACACGCACAGGAGCACCGGAGTGCACGAGTTACCTCACCCAGGGAAGCCGGGTGCATAGGTGTCTTTTGGTGTCGGGTTGCGTCGTCGTTTTCAATGGAAAACGAAGAAGTTTGCTGCTTGTGAAGACTGGAGAAGTGTCCGGTGGAATCCAATACTTGATTCAAGATGAAGAAGACCTGAGAGCAGAAGGGACTGTGTTCACTGTCACTTGCCAGTGACCCGGGGCCAGGAAGATGGATGACCACGGAAGTCGGGTGATTTCAGGTGATCAAGGGTGTTTTGACTTTTCAGCCACGAGGTCCAGGAGGCATCGATAATGACTAGGAGCTGCATTCGGAGTGTGACACAAAGTCTGCAGATTACTGAGGTGTCGGCAACTGGATTGGAGCCAACAAGCCTTGGCAACAGCAAGTCTTGGGGAAAGTGAAGAAAGTCAGCGGTGCAGACCAGCAAGGTCTGAGGGACTCACCCAACGAGGGTAAGTGAGGGCAGGCCTGGAGCAATCAGGGGAGCCCTTTGGTTTGATGAGAAAGTCTTCAGGGGACCCACAAGCCAATGGGCAAAGGATCGCAAAGATGCCTCATGAGGATTCACTTCACAGGAGCCCACGGTCACTCGGGACAAGGTAGGCCTCTGATTTTCAAGGGAAATCCTGCTGGAGGCTTGGGGCACATGTTGTCTGATGCACAAATTCGTAGCACATCGTGAAGGGGTTGCACTCAACAATAGTGCACGGTACCTGGATATTGCTGTTCCTCGTCACTCGTGGGGTCCACTTACCTCAGCTTTGCTGGGGACTCACAATGGCCGTCGAGAAGTCAGGAAATCCCCTTCTGGGGCTGCAGGGACTTCGGACTCCGGCGGGAGCGGGAATGTTTGCAACCGTTGATTCAAGTTTTTGGTGCCTGCCAAGCAGGGAAGTCACTCCTTGACTCCAAGGGAGATTCTTCTGTCTTCCAAAGATAGTGGAATGTCGAAGGGCCAGGATTCTTCGTGTAGAGCGTCGTCCAGGGATATCTAGTTTGCAATGGCAAGGGTTCCCTATCTTATACTAAAAGAAAGGGAGGGACTAGCTCTATGACCACTCCTCTGGGAGGGTCAGGGTAGGGGGTGGTTACACACACTTCCCTTTGTCCAGTTTCCCACCCACCCAGCCCCAATACACTAAATCCTGTCTGGAAGGTGGTGACACCTCCCTGTGACAGGATGCCTATTGTTGGACCTCCTCCACTGCGAGTTTCAGTCAGCAGCAGGAGGGCAGCCCAGTGTCTGTGCTGGTGGCATCCATTTTGTGATGCCAGGGCTCTTTCAGATTTCTACTGTGTTTCCACAGTGGGTACATGTCGTTCCCTCTATAAGGGTGGGATCATACTCCCACACCAGTTACTGGTGTGGGTGTATGATTCCAAGTTGTTTGACACCAAACACGACATGTTTTGATGCAGTCATTCCAAAGTTAGCATTTACCAGTAGGTTATAATGCACTTAAGAGTATATGGTTTAACCGCATCCACAAACAGCCACAGAGAATAGACTGTGCCAGCTGCAGAGGGGCCCTGCTCATGCAGAGGCACCCCCTCACATTGTAAACCAAGCACCCTGCCCTCAGGATTGATAGGGCCTGCCTTAGGGGTGACTGATAGGTTTATATGTGTGTGTATGGTGAGATATAGGGAACCTATTCCTCAGTGAGGAGTGCTAACACTACCTCACCCAGGCTTCAGTAGCAGGCCTGTGGTGTCAGATTTAGTCTGCTTTCCAGGGGTGGCATAATACATGCTTCAGCCCTTGGTAGGCCTGTGAATTACCTATGCCCTTGGTACCTAAGGTACCATATACTGGGGGCTCTTAAGGTACCACAGTATCCAATCACTAGTGCATCTAATATGCACTCCAAGTTGTTTAGAGAGAACAGAGAGACTGGGGCCCTGATTAGCAGGGAACCAGCCAGACTATAGCCAGAAACCAGTGAGGCAATTGATTGACAGGTGTCTGCACATTGCCAGAAATCTGACACGTACTCTGTGTGGGTAATTGGTATGTGTTCTTATTGCTGCTTTGGCTCACCATATGTGTCTGGGGTATTCACCACACACCCATGCAGCAGGTCAAACAATGTTAGGTCCTCAGAAGAATGTACATCATGTGTGTCACACATGCATAGACACATGCCTAATGTTCAGGGTAATCCCATGTTGCACATGGACCAGGACAGGTATGCCTATTCCGGACTTGAAGTACACTCTGTTCTCCTACTCCTGTGTGTCAACCTACATTTAGTGCATTGTGAAATATGCAATCTGGTGTCTGCCTCTGTGTCATTGTGGAGTGGCCTAGCTTTTTAGACTCCTGGGGTGTTGAGCATTTTGGGTTGGGCAACCAGCTGAGATGTGGCTGTTGTATCAGCACAATGAGATAAAACATAGGCGTGT
Organism: Triturus cristatus; assembly: GCF_964204655.1. Classification (NCBI taxonomy): domain Eukaryota; kingdom Metazoa; phylum Chordata; class Amphibia; order Caudata; family Salamandridae; genus Triturus; species Triturus cristatus. The sequence continues at coordinate 719,522,632 of NC_140594.1, read as the reverse complement.
AATCACTTGACTGTGCCTAATTGTGTATTCTACATTAAAGTGCAGGCAGCCTTAATTAGTTCTCATAAGACTGTAATGTGATCATGTTTACAGATTTGTGCTTGCAGTCACTCAACTGTAGCATTTGTATTACGTGGGATCATCAGATGCCTTAAGATGTGTGTAGCAGTGGGGGAACATGTTCACTTGACAGCTCCAGGGCTTGCATTCCCCACAAAAAAAAGCCAGACTGTTCTGTAGCATGGTATACCACTTGCTAATGTGTATCCTGCTGTAGTTTCAATTGTCCAGCATGCACTCAATTGTGGCATTGACCATCAATACATGGGCACATTATGGTGTCTAGTGCAGGGAGCATATCCATTTTACTGACAATTACGTTGGCCATCCCTTATCCTGACACATGTACTGAGTCAGTGGCAGGAGATGGGATATGTGTGTACTGACACATTTCAATCACAAGTCATGCTGTTCTGAGATATGTCTATGTGGTGCATGTGTGCACATATGAGTGGTGGCATACTACATGCACTAGACAGATGGGTCCATGGAGGGGGAAGGATATGAGGGGCATGGTTGACTGGCAGACTGACAGGTGTCTGTTTCAAAATGTGTCAGCACTTTTTGCAATATTCTGCAAATGATGCAAATGTGTGCTCTGTAATGTGCTGTACTGACTGTGATGTGTCAGGTGAAACAGGTGACTGATGTGGATCTGTTTATCCTGATTATTTGCAGATACATCTACGGCTACTGGAGGAGACAGTTCCACGGACCAGTAGGAGCCGCAGAGCCAGACTGGGTCTGCTGCAGAGGAGTTGGAGGGACCCAGTGGCACAATAGTACATATATCCCATGGACCACATGGAGTCCATCAACAACTCATTTTTTTATACCTTTAAAACACCAGTACAACAGCAAGTCCATGATACTCATCATCAACATCATGTACATTCGATGCAACAACACTGGATAAAAACAATTGGCTTTATTAAACACATAAATCCTTGTAACTGGTAAGTCAAGTCCACAATGTCAAAAGGCCAATGGCCAGTCCATTGAAAGATTCAACCAGGGTGACATGTGACAAGTTGTCACCCATTGCTTGCCTGCACTGCTGCGGCCAGGGGACATCCCCCTTGGAGGGGCATACAAAGGGGCAGGCCAGGCACCGCAGGGACAGGATCAGGGGACAGCAGAATGGGGCAGTGGAGGGGTGGTGTGTGCAGGAGTGTCACTGGCAACTGCAGTGGAGGTGTCTGACACAGTGGGCACTGTCACACTGCAGGGCTGAAGTCAGATGTGGTGGGTGCCGTCACCACTGCAGGGCTCAAGTCAGATGGGGTGGTTGCCGGCACCACTGCAGTGGGCAGGTCAGATGGTGTGGATGGGGTCTCCACTGCAGTGCCCAACTAAGATGGGGTGGATGTGCTCTCATCTGCAGTGCCAATCTCCAAAGGTGTGTCATGGGGTTCAGGTGAGGTGGGCAGGACAGAGGTGGGGACATGGTCTCCACACCAGTGACAGGACAGATTGCACGAGGGAGTAATTCGATTTATTTGATTTATTAGATGGTGTGCTACTAAATAGTTTTAATCCTATAGGGACTGCTATTGTTGGAGTATTTGCTGGTTCCTTTACCTTGCTAGTATCAGGAGAAATATACCTTCTACAGAGCTCTAAATCTAGATCTGGAAGGGTAAAATCTATATTTTGAACATCCTCTACTAAATAACGACCAAGGGGCTCTTCTATGGCTCCCTGAGGTGTCTGTGTTGTTCTATCTGAGATTATATTTTCTATCTTTGGGGATGATGTAAAAGATCGAGGAAGTACCAGAAGGGATGGAGAACTGATTGGACTCCCAGGGCACCGTACTGGATGCCTCTGGGATTCCATGGGGTCTCTTCCTCCACTTGCATCACCTAAATTAGTAGCATACAATTCCATATCAGCAGTTTTCGTAATTATGGTATTATTGATAGTATTGGCTATCCCATTGTTACTCCCAGTCATATTATCTCCCTCTTTATAAAAATTTGGAATAGAAGACTCAGCTTTAAGACTTTTTTCCTTTCCCCTTTCCCATAGACTGAATAGTTGACTTTTTCCTTTTAACTGCATAGCTGCAATGTCCTTATTACGTAGGGGATTTGATTTAGTTTTAGCACAAGACCTGCCCACCAGTAGGTGCCCTGATCTTAGTTTTTTTGTTGTCATTATTTAAGACCTGCAAAAGTGTGCACTCTTAGGGAGAGTAGGGAGCAAGTTTTCAATTTGCAATTTCTAAATATTCAAACTGTCTTGTCAGGACTATATGCCTATATGCCCATTACATACCCTTATGTACCCTTATGAGGTTGTTGTGGACTAATTTGTGTATTTATCAGAGATTATCAGAGAGAACAATCTCTTTATTTTTCATAATTTTGGTCCAAAACTAAGTACTCTCTCCACAGCAGTTTGGACCGGTGCAATCCTTTCCTTGTATTTCTTTGTAGAACACACAAAGATAGCCCAGACCCTGATCCCGATAACCCAGGCCCAGACCCAAGCTTGGGCTGAGGCCTGTACAACCCTTCACTACTTCAGCCTAAATCCTCGGGTGTAGTACTGCACTGCAGTAGATGTGGGAACCGTGCTTGCAGTCAAGATAGTCAAAAATAGACAAGATGGGCAAATAGTGCTAGGCACACGTAACAAACGCAACAAAGTGACAGAAATTAAAAATAGCCAGTTACTGGGTTTTTATCCTGCCCCCCAGTAGTGGAAATTTATCCAAGGGTGCCTCCCAGTCACAAACACAGAGCACCTTACAGTTCCTTGGAGTAATCACAGTCACCAGCACCGCTGCGGGGGTAGGGACCGCTGATGCCTGCCAGCTTATATATATATATATATATATATATATCTGACACAGTAGCATGTTGTCATTCCCGAAAGGCACATTTGTGAGCTGCATTTCAATCCCACATCGTTCTGAGCTGTATGCATCATTCACACAACACATCACTCACTGTCATAGACACTCCAAACACAATGACTAACCTAGACTGCATTGGAGGAGGAGGCATGCCACTCACAGCAGCAGAACTACAACACACACACCTCTGGCCATCACTGTCATGAGCATGGAAAAGCAAGAGAGCTGCTGTGCTCAATCCCTCTCACCATGGAGGAAATTGACGAGATAAATGACGTTAGCATGGACAAAACTCAGCACCAACATCATAAGCTATGGTAACACCGTGACGTCCATGAAATGAGATGTGACCTAGGAACACAGACAACAAAATAGTATCTCCCATCAGGTCTCAGGCATACCAGACTGTGACCATGTTGCTCAGACACACCAATGTGACGCACAGAGAGAAGCAAAAACTGCCACCACACATGCCCCAAGCTTGCAACATACCCTAAGTGGAATTGTATGTATGTCATTGTTTAAGCACAAATGTGGACAGAGATGATACAGCTGTGTCAGACATGTGATGGCACTTGAGTAGCAATGGCCATGTCCAGACAGTTGATCAATACATGAGCTGGTCATGCACACAGCTTGACGTGCACATTGAAATGCTTCAGGTTGCCATGACAAAAGTGCTTCAACAATATCAACCTCTGTCCGTCACAACTTAGGACAATGCAATGTACAGACTCTCATAATGATGTCCAGTGGCAACTGTCATGTGTGTGAAACGTTGATGTTGGTAGAACCATAACATACATTGTGTGTCTCTTCCAACCACAGGGGATGCTGGGGACACAGCAGGAACTGAAGAAGAGTCCCAGTCCCAGACTCTGGCGGACCCTGAGCTCCCCGGTGTGGATCAGTCTCTGTCCTCTTCAGATGACGACCATGAATGACCTGGCACCTCTGGTGTGAGTCATCGTGCAGCACCAGCAGTAGGAACATCAGCACCCCCTGCAATCACTCCTGCCACATCTGACAACAGACAGAGTACCCCTGCCCACACGGACAGACCAAGGCCACAGACCACCGACGGCACAGGTACACAGGGCAGCCAAGAAGCGATCAACAACACCACCAGCACCAACACCCAAGGGGACCCAGTGTTGCCTGTGACTGCCATGTCAGGTCCTGCCCGTGTGGTTAGGGACGGTGGGAGGGGGGCAGGCAGAGGACACGGCCTGCAGAGGGGGCTGGACTGCATGATGACCCACACCTGGGACGCATCATTGATGCGTACCATGAAACTACCAGAGGTTTTGGCCAGCTGGTGGGGATTGTCAAGGACCTCAAAGAACAGCAGGCTGCCCATCATGCCCGCTTGGACTCCCACATGTCCCGGGTGGAGACACACATGTCCCGCATGGAGTCCAAGTGGGAAATATTGGATGATCTAACAGCGGTGCATATGGACATTCTGACATGCCTCCACCAGATCAGCGCCAACATGACCACACCTCCGTGTGTGCCCACGATATCTGTTTCCACAACATCCGCAACTGCCACAGGGAGGGAGGAGGACTCTGGCGGCGAGGCCTCGTCACCGCTGCAGCCTGCACTTGAGGGTCTCCCGAGAAAGAAGAGGGGTCGTCCGAAGAAGGGCAAGTGAGACGCTGTGGGCCATGCATATCCCCCAGGAACTCAACACCTGTTCTTGATATCGTCCTTTGTGTGCAAACCATTTAACCTTGTCGACTGACACCCAACTCACCCACTTGACATGGAGGGCCCAAGTTGTGACAATGCATCAAATTACTGTGGACTCTACTCTGGACATTTCATCTTGCAATACTACCAACTCACCTGTGAACTTTGGATTACCATCACCTTGTACAGCACTTCCAATTACGTTCACTATCCTCACACATGTTTGTAAATAAAATCACAATAACAGAATACTTGCCTCTGTTGTGATTTAAACTTGGTTTGTGTCATGGCGATGATGATCTGATAAAGAACACTGTGCATGTAAACAACTACAGCAATGTGAACACTGTCATGTGAGTCATGGTAATGTGACACATATGAGGGAGACACACCACAAGGGCAACACAACACATACTCACCATGGCCATCTAACTCATCGCCTACACTGATGTTGACAGGAAATACAGTGGAATGCACATACACCACACCCATCCTGGGTCAGTGGGAATCAGCCCACAGGTACAGGATGCAAATGACTGTCGGATGTGTGGATACAGACAGAGAACATCCCAAAGTGAAGCACAGGTTTATTAAAGATCCACAACCTGAGAATTCCACAACTGATGCAAGGTAACCTCACGTGACAGTGATCAAAAAGTAAACAAGTGGTAAACAATGAAAGTCCAGGGGTGTGTGGCACATCATTGTTTGGGACAACGACTACTTGCACTCTGGAACAAGAATCTGGGTGTCAGGGTTTAGACCTCACCATACAGCAGCCAAAGTACCCTGTGAAGGATAGACAGAAAACACAATCAAAAACACAGATTCATAGCATACAACTACAATACACATGCCCAAAACAAAACCAAAGCTACGTACACACAACCTATCAATCAGGTAAACACTGTTTGGGAGTACAGCCCACATGAAAGGACACATCACAGCAAGCATCCTGACAAGTAGCACACAGCCACACTCAAGCAGCACCAGTGAATCCCCAACATATATCAGGCAAACACAATACTTTGACAACACATCACTGTATACTGACATTCATGTGAAGAACTTGTGGATCAGTTGTGTCTGAACATCACCCTCACCCTCATCATCACTGGCATCATGCCCCAGGGCAGGATCCTCCACAGCTGGCGGAGGTTGGTCATCGTCATCTTGGATGAGAGGCAGCTTCTTCCTCACTGCCAGTTTTTGGAGCATGCAGCACACTATGAAGATTTTGCGCACCTTAGCAGGTGCATATGGGAGGGCCCCTCCTGTCTTGTCCAGGCAGCGGAATCTGCTTTTCAGGAGTCCAAATGTCCGCTCGATCACTCTCCTGGTCCGACCATGTGCCTCATTGTAGCGCATCTCCGCCGGTGTCAAAGGGTTCCTGAGGGGTGTCAGCAACCAAGGCATATTGGGGTATCCGGAGTCACCTATATAAAGACAATTGCATATTAGATAAGTCTGAAAAGAGGGTGTAAATCAACTCTACCAAACACACACAATGGTAAACTGTCAGTACATACCTATGAGCCAGGCACGTTGGTACTGCATCTGTGACATCACCGTTGGTATGCAACTACTTCTCATGATGTAGGCGTTGTGCGCTGAATCTGGGAAACGTGCACACACATGTGAAATGGTCATGTCCGCCAGACATACCACAAGAGCATTGATTGAGTGGAAATGTTTCCTGTTGCGGTATGTCTGCTCATGTGCCTGTGGTGGTACCAAAGCCACATGTGTCCCATCAATGGAGCAAATGACATGTGGCATCCTTCCTAGTGCATAGAAGTCACCCTTGATACAACGGGTTGTTGTGGTGTTAAGAAATGGATGTAGTGGTTGAGGAAATGCAACATCGCCTCCAACACATCTCGAAGCACACGGCTGAACATGGTCTGTGACATCCCACCAGCAGTAGCGACAGTGTGTTGGGAAGTACCGGTTGCAAAGAAGTGTAGGGTTGCCATCACCTTCACCTTGGGGGTCAGCGCTGTAGGGTATGGGCGGCCAGGTTGCAAGTGTGGGGCCAACTGCTCCGCCAATTCATCAATCAGTGGCCTAGTGAAGCGGTACCATCGCATGCAGTCACGTTCAATCATGTTTGCAAGGTCAGGGAACGGTCTGTGGACAGCTGGTCTCCTGCAGTGCATAGATGAGCAAAGACAGTTTGTCAGTTCCCCTATCTATGTGCCAGTGTCCATGCTAAATAGCACATGAAACAACATGACAGGACACAAGGAGATGATGTGTGTGATGTGGGTGTTGGCACACATGCCAGATACATGCCCATCATCTGACATCTCAGCTCTACAGGTCCACACAACAAGGTCCATGTTGTGCTGTGACAAATCTATGGGCTCTGTCACAGTACATCAGTACGAGTGTCACATACCAGACACACACCACAGTGACTAGTGAGGGCAGATGTCTTCCCCACATCACAGGTTTTTGCAGACACACACAAAGGGACCTTGTATCGCCACAAGGACACCCTCCTTGACGTAGAGTCTCATGTACACACCACAACGCACACATGACACACACATGAAGTGCCACCTGATTCGTTTGCAGGTCATACATGGATGTCTGTGACACACAGACGCAACATCAACTCACATTGACAAAACACATGGATGTGGTGACCGTTTGACATTGAGCACATGAAATCAGAGTCATCTGCGTAGCAAATGCACACATACTCTAGATGAAGTTCACATTTGTGGCACTGGGACACCCTGTGACACACATACCATTCCACCTAAGAGTCAGGATGTATGTCACATGTCATACACAATGTGCCCTGGGAACTGTGTACATGCCTTGTGCTCTGAACTATACGGTTGTCAATGACAGTGGTAATGTGTACAACACACAAAGGTATCTGTCCCCATGACACCTTGTCCAGCCTGGGAGTGGGTGCCACAAAGTGCCACATACTAAATCACATGTCGACCCACATACACACACAGGTAATGCAGCCTGACATGTCCTTTGATATACTGTGTCATAGGCTGTATTGTTGTTGGTGTGCACATGGGTCCCTGACAAGCTATGGTGGGTGGCATCCTTTGCACATTGACTGCAATGGGGACTGACGTGGATGACAAATTCAAAAGACGCGTCATACTCCTAGGGAACGAGGCGTGCGCATGCCTTGCACATTGACTGCAATGGGGACTGACGCGGGTGACAAATTCAAAAGACGCGTCATACTCCTAGGGAACGAGGCGTGCGCACGCCTTGCACATTGACTGTAATGGGGGCTGACACGGGTGACAAATTCAAAAGACGTGTGGTACACCTATGGAACGAGGCGTCTGCACCCCGTGCACATCGACTGCCATGGGGACTGACGCGGGTGACAAATTCAAAAGACGCATCGTACACCTAGGGAATGAGGCGTGCGCACGCCTTGCACATTGACTGCAATGGGGACTGACGTGGGTGACAAATTCAAAAGACGCGTCGTACACCTAGGGAACGAGGCGTGCGCACGCCTTGCACATTGACTATCATGGTTACGGACGCGGATTTGACCCTTGTACGATTCGTGTGTTGAAAAATCCGTTGGCTCCCCACAACAATGTATCAAACTCTTTGGTGTCATGGATTTGAATTTTTTTAATGATGCGGAAGGCGTGTACGAGGTGTGCAATGCGATGGATTGGACAGATTCATAGGATGCAAACGTGTCGGACCTATCGCTTTGGACGCATGGGACAGAATCTGCCTCTGCAGCACAGATATAAGGCTGTCTGTTCCCCTGAGAGCTCACTTGACTGCACTACATGCTCCAGATTGCATTCTCTGCTACCACTGCTGCTGCCTCTGCATCCTCTGGCTCCAAGAATGGCACGTACTGTGGAGAGGGCCCCAGCCTTCACAGAGGAGGAGAACAAGGCCCTGCTGGACGGCCTCCTTCCACACTACAGCAAGCTGTATGGGAAACAAGGGGAGCAGGTGAGTGTGCAGTCCACATCCTTTCTCATTGTGCATGTTGTCTGACTGGCACCAATGGCATTGTGTACACCAGTGGCTAGCATGCTCACTGAGTAGTTGTTAACCCCAAACTGTATTGAACAGGTATTGTGCATTTAAAGTGCATTTTTACACGGTTATAATACTCAGGTAATGTTTACATGTTGTTAATGCAGGACAACTGTCAATCACCATATTTGCACTACCTGTGTAAATCATATGCCCTTGTGATAACGACATGTATACCCAACTGTGTGATGCACAAACATGTTGCATGTGTAGTAATGGACTTTTATCTTTGTCATCCTCACAGGTTGATGCGCATCAGAAACAGGAGATATGACTGACCATTGCCCGGGCAGTTCGATCTGTGGGGGTCTACAGACGCCGCATCTGCAACTGCCAGAAGAGGTGGCAGGACCTTTGTGGCTGGACCCAAAGGATCGCAAGAGTCCAGCTAAAGCTGTCGCCTCCTCGCAGAAGGGGCGGACGACGGACACGGACTCCCCACATGCTCCGCATTCTGGCGCTGGTCTTCCCTGACCTGGATGGGCAGTTAAAGGCTAGACATCAGAAAGGAGGGGGTGAGTGCATGCCTTTTCTGTGAACTATGTCTCACATGCTCTTAGTACTCCTTCATCCTGGTGACACTCCCACAGATCTTCTGTCTGTTGAACAAGAGTCATGTGCCTAAATTAGGTCATGGCCCATCCTCATCTGATACACAGGTGTTACCCTTTTAGTCTGTGACTTGTGTCACTTGGGTTGTGTGTCCCTGCTGTTGTCCAAGCTTAAGGTTGTTAACAGCATCTGCGTCCGGTGCATTGTTTTGTCTTCCTGAGTGTGAGAAGTTGGCCTGGTATATGCTGGTCACTAGTTATAGTGGCCACCTTGCACAAGTCCAATTCGACTCTTATGGTAGATAGGTTTAAGACAACCTTTTACAAAAGCTATCCTAGTGGTAGCTGTGGAGAGCAGCCTTCCGGCTAAGTCTCAGAGGAATGTAAAGCAGCTTGTTTTACCCTATAATCTCTTGAATTACCAAATGAAAGGACACCACACAGGTATATATATCAAATACATATGTATTTATTACTAGACACACTCTACTAATCTCTTTATGAGATTAGAAGTCAGGAACATATGCAAATATCAACGTTTCACAATAAGTTAAGCACATATATGGCTGGGGCCCTAGGGGCGTACCAGACCATACACTAAAAAAGGGGTTTAGGAATGTCGACTTGCAAGGGGACAAGGCCTAGGGCCTGTAGAATTGCTGGGGCCTCACTAATCCACCCAAGGCAGGTAACTAAAGGACCCACGGGAGACGTGTGCAGTGTGAGAACACAGCAGCGGGTTCCCTATTGATTTCAATGGAGCAAGTCGCGGTTGGATTTTTAAGGTTTTAGGGTACTTCTAGAGAGTCTACAAGCAAGTCACTTACAAGGTAAGTAGTTCGAGGGCCAACACGCACAGGAGCACCGGAGTGCACGAGTTACCTCACCCAGGGAAGCCGGGTGCATAGGTGTCTTTTGGTGTCGGGTTGCGTCGTCGTTTTCAATGGAAAACGAAGAAGTTTGCTGCTTGTGAAGACTGGAGAAGTGTCCGGTGGAATCCAATACTTGATTCAAGATGAAGAAGACCTGAGAGCAGAAGGGACTGTGTTCACTGTCACTTGCCAGTGACCCGGGGCCAGGAAGATGGATGACCACGGAAGTCGGGTGATTTCAGGTGATCAAGGGTGTTTTGACTTTTCAGCCACGAGGTCCAGGAGGCATCGATAATGACTAGGAGCTGCATTCGGAGTGTGACACAAAGTCTGCAGATTACTGAGGTGTCGGCAACTGGATTGGAGCCAACAAGCCTTGGCAACAGCAAGTCTTGGGGAAAGTGAAGAAAGTCAGCGGTGCAGACCAGCAAGGTCTGAGGGACTCACCCAACGAGGGTAAGTGAGGGCAGGCCTGGAGCAATCAGGGGAGCCCTTTGGTTTGATGAGAAAGTCTTCAGGGGACCCACAAGCCAATGGGCAAAGGATCGCAAAGATGCCTCATGAGGATTCACTTCACAGGAGCCCACGGTCACTCGGGACAAGGTAGGCCTCTGATTTTCAAGGGAAATCCTGCTGGAGGCTTGGGGCACATGTTGTCTGATGCACAAATTCGTAGCACATCGTGAAGGGGTTGCACTCAACAATAGTGCACGGTACCTGGATATTGCTGTTCCTCGTCACTCGTGGGGTCCACTTACCTCAGCTTTGCTGGGGACTCACAATGGCCGTCGAGAAGTCAGGAAATCCCCTTCTGGGGCTGCAGGGACTTCGGACTCCGGCGGGAGCGGGAATGTTTGCAACCGTTGATTCAAGTTTTTGGTGCCTGCCAAGCAGGGAAGTCACTCCTTGACTCCAAGGGAGATTCTTCTGTCTTCCAAAGATAGTGGAATGTCGAAGGGCCAGGATTCTTCGTGTAGAGCGTCGTCCAGGGATATCTAGTTTGCAATGGCAAGGGTTCCCTATCTTATACTAAAAGAAAGGGAGGGACTAGCTCTATGACCACTCCTCTGGGAGGGTCAGGGTAGGGGTGGTTACACCCACTTCCCTTTGTCCAGTTTCACACCAGAGCAGGGACAGGTAGCCCCTGAACCGGCTTGAGCTGGCATATGCACAGAGGAGCCTACTGCTCCCCCAGTGCAGGACTTCAAAGCACTCTAGGAGTGCACCCACCCAGCCCCAATACACTAAATCCTGTCTGGAAGGTGGTGACACCTCCCTGTGACAGGATGCCTATTGTTGGGCCTCCTCCACTGCGAGTTTCAGTCAGCAGCAGGAGGGCAGCCCAGTGTCTGTGCTGGTGGCATCCATTTTGTGATGCCAGGGCTCTTTCAGATTTCTACCGTGTTGCCACAGTGGGTACATGTCATCCCCTCTAGAAGGGTGGGATCATACTCCCACACCAGTTACTGGTGTGGGGGTATAATTCCAAGCTGTTTGACACCAAACACGACATGTTTTAATGCAGTCACTCCAAAGTTAGCATTTACCGGTAGGTTATAATGCACTTAAGAGTATATGGTTTGACCGCATCCACAAACAGCCACAGAAAATAGACTCTGCCAGCTGCAGAGGGGCCCTGTTCATGCAGAGGCACCCCCTCACATTGTAAACCAAGCACCCTGCCCTCAGGATTGATAGGGCCTGCCTTAGGGGTGACTGATAGGTTTATATGTGTGTGTATGGTGAGATATAGGGAACCTATTCCTCAGTGAGGAGTGCTAACACTACCTCACCCAGGCTTCAGTAGCAGGCCTGTGGTGTCAGATTTAGTCTGCTTTCCAGGGGTGGCATAATACATGCTTCAGCCCCTGGTAGGGCTGTGAAGTACCTATGCCCTAGATACCTAAGGTACCATATACTAGGGGCTCAAAAGGTACCACAGTATCCAATCACTAGTGCATCTAACATGCACTCCAAGTTGTTTAGAGAGAACAGAGAGACTGGGGCCCTGATTAGCAGGAACCCAGGCAGACTATAGCCAGAAACCAGTGTTAACGTCAGAAAAAAGAGGGGGCAACATAAGTGCAGATCCTACTCTCCTACACAACCCCCCAAACACAGGGACACTAAACTAACCTTGACCAGTTGAGTCTTCGTGTTCTAAGTGGAAATACCTTGAGAGTCCATCTGCATTGGCATGTTGGGTCCCAGGTCTATGTTCCACTGTATAGTCCATCCCCTGTAGGGAAATGGACCACCTTAGCAGTTTAGGATTTTCACCTTTCATCTGTTTGAGCCATAGGAGGGGCTTGTGGTCAGTCTGAACTATGAAGTGAGTGCCAAACAAGTATGGCCTCAGCTTCTTCAGGGCCCACACCACAGTAAAGGCCTCCCTCTCTATAGCTGACCAACGTTTCTAGGGGTCAGCCTTCTGCTTATAAAAGCTACTGGCTGGTCTTGACTTTCATCATTCAGTTGAGACAGTACAGATCCCACACCCGGCTCAGAAGCATCTGTTTGGACAATGAACTTTTTTGTGTAGTCTGGACTCTGTAAGATGGGGGCAGTGCACATGGCCTGCTTTAGGTCATCAAATGCCTTTTGACAGCTAGCTGTCCACGGAACCTTTTTTGGCATTTTCTTTGAGGTAAGATCATTTAAGGGGGCCACTATAGATCCATATCCCTTAACAAAACTCCTATAGTACCCAGTCAGGCCTAAAAAGGCTCTCACCTGTGTCTGGGTGGTTGGAGCTACCCATTCCATTATGGTTTGGATTTTGCTCTGCAATGGTTGAACCTGGCCTCCACCTACAAGGTGGCCCAGGTACACAACCTGACTCTGCCCTATCTGGCACTTAGTGGGCTTGATAATGAGGCCTGCTTTTTGCAGGGCCTCCAAAACATTTCTGAGGTGGACCAGGTGATCCTGCCAGGTGGAACTAAAGACAGCAATATCATCTAGATAAGCTGAGCAATAAGTCTCCATACCTGTCAGAACTTTGTTCACCAACCTCTGAAAAGTGGCAGGTGCATTTTTCAAACCAAAGGGCATCACCACAAAATGGTAGTGCCCACCAGGGGTCGAAAATGCTGTTTTGGCCTTGGCATCATCAGCTAACTTGATTTGTCAGTAGCCAGCTGTTAGGTCAAATGTACTCAGATATTTGGCTGAGGCCAAAGTATCAATGAGCTCATCTGCCCTGGGAATTGGATAGGCATCAGTCCTGGTAACTGCATTGAGGCCTCTGTAGTCTACACAAAACCTCATTTCTTTCTTACCACCCTGGGTATGAGGTTTGGGCACAAGAACTACTGGACTAGCCCAAGGGATATCTGAAGGCTCAATTATACCTAGTTCCAACATTTTCTGGACTTCAGTCCTGATACAGTCCCTGACATGGTCAGGTTGCCTGTAGATTTTACTCTTGACAGGCAGACTATCTCCAGTGTCCACCTCATGGGTGCACCAGGAAATCTGACAGGGGTCAGGCTAAACATATGTCTGAACTGCTGCAGAACTTGTCTGCATTCAGTTTGCTGATGGTCAGTGAGGCTGCTTGCCAAAGAAACACCATCTAATGACCCATCATCAGGGTTCTGTGAGAGCAGGTCAGGGAGAGGGTCACTCTCCTCCTCCTGTTCCTCATCAGTTGCCATGAGCAAGCCCATGTCAGCCCTGACAACATATGGCTTTAATCTGTTGACATGGAACACCCTAAGGGTGCTCCTGGGAGTTCCAAGGTTCACCAAGTAGGTGACTTCTCCCTTTTGCTCAACAATTGTATGGGGCCACTCCACTTGTCTTGGAGAGCTGCTGGGGCCACAGGTTCCAACACCCACACTTTCTGTCCTGGCTGATAGACAGTCAGTACAGCCTTTTGGCCATGCCAAGTTTTTGTAGTTCTTGGCTTGCCTCCAGGTTTTTGGTTGCCTTCTTCATGTATTCAGCCATCCTGGAGCGGAGACCAAGTACATAGTCCATCACATCCTGTTTGGGAGGTTTGAGAGGTAACTCCCATCCCTTCTTCACCAAACATAATGGACCTCTTACAGGATGCCCAAACAGAAGTTCAAATGGGCTGTAGCCAACCCCTTCTGTGGAACCTCCCTGTATGCAAACAGAAGGAAGGGAAGTAAAAGGTCCCTTTTTACCTAAGCTTTTCTGGGAGGCCTTTAACCATTCCCTTTAGGGTTTTGTTGAACCTTTCAACTAACCCATTGCATTGTGGGTGATAGGGAGTAGTGAACTTGTAGTTTACACCACACTCCTTTCACATTGCTTTTAGATACCCTGACATGAAGTTGGTATCTCTGTCAGATATAACCTCCTTAGGGAAACCCACTCTGGAGAAAACTCCAATGAGGGCTCTTGCCACCACAGGGGCTGTGGTGGTCCTGAGGGGAATTGCTTCTGGGTACCTGGTGGCATGATCCACTAACACCAGGATAAACCTGTGCCCAGATGCTGTTGGAGGGTCAAGGGGACCAACAATGTCAATCCCTACCCTTTCAAAGGGAACCCCCACCACAGGTAGTGGTATCAGGGGGGCCTTTGTTGTGCCACCTGACTTGCCACTGGCTTGGCAAGTGACACAGGAGCGACAAAACTCTTTTGTATCCTCTGACATGTGTGGCCAATGAAAATGTGGAACAAGCCTATCCCAGGTCTGGTTTTGGTCCAAGTGTCCTGACAATGGGATGTCATGTGCTAGGGTCAAGAGGAACCCCCTAAACCTCTGAGGAATTACCAACCTCCTGGTGGCTCCAGGGGTAGGATCTCTAGCCTCAGAATATAGGAGTCCCTCATCCCAATAAACTTTATGGGACCCACTAGCACTCCCAGCAGCCTCAGCAGCAGTCTTCTGTCTGAGGTGTTCAAGAGAGGGGCAGCACTGTTGCTCCTTACTCAGATCTTCCCTGGAAGGTCCCCCTGCCCCCAAGAACTCAACCTGATCAGGCTCAATTCCTCTGGGGCAGTTCCTTCTTCAGGATCTGCTTCTCCTCCCTCAGGAGGGGAATCTGAGATCTGAGACAGAGGGGAAGGCATTGCCTTAACCCTACTGCTCCTCCTCTTGGGTAGCACCTGGTCCATACTTTCTGGATCCAGAGCTCGTTCAGTTTGATGCATTTTGGCTTGTGACCTGGTCACAGCAAATACCTCTGCAGGTATGCCCAACATCTCAGCATGAGTCCATAACTCTACTTCAGACCAGGCTGAAGTCTCTAGCTCATTGCCCAATAGACATTCGACAGGGAGGTCTGCACTGACTACTACTTTCTTGAGGCCAGTTACCCCTCCCCAGGAGAAATTCACAACTGCCAGACTATGGTTGGTCCTGACATTGCTTGCATTGGTAACCTGGTACATTTCACCCAGGATGATCTGCTCAGGGTCCACCAGATCCTCTGCCACCATAGTGACACTAGCACTTGTGTCCCTGAATGCCAAAGCCTGTTTGCCATTTATTACAGGCTGCTGTTTGTATTTGCCCAGATTACTGGAGCTCACTAGGAAGGACATATCAATGTCTCCCTCACAAACCAGCAATGCCTGAGTGGGTACTCTGACTAGGCCAGAGTCCACATTCAGAACCCAGTGTCAACCCTACTACACCCTTATTCTGATTACCACCTCCACCAGTAGCTGTACTAGGGGGAACAGTTGCCTTAGGGGCTATACTATCTTGAATTACCAAATGAAAGGACACCACACAGGTATATATATCAAATATATATGTATTTATTACTAGACACACTCTACTAATCTCTTCAAGAGATTAGAAGTCAGGAACATATGCAAAGATCAACGTTTCACAATAAGTTAAGCACAAACATGGCTGGGGCCCTAGGGGCGTACCAGACCATATACTAAAAAAGAGGTTTAGGAATGTCGACTTGCAAGGGGACAAGGCCTAGGGCCTGTAGAATCGCTGGGGCCTCACTAATCCACCCAAGGCAAGAAAGTAAAGGACCCACGGGAGACGCGTGCAGTGTGAGAACTCAGAGTCGGGTTCCCTATTCATTTCAATGGAGCAAGTCGCGGTTGGATTTTTAAGGTTTTAGGGTACTTCTAGAGAGTCTACAAGCAAGTCACTTATAAGGTAAGTAGTTCGAGGGCCAACACGTACAGGAGCACCGGAGTGCACGAGTTACCTCACCCAGGGAAGCCGGGTGCATAGGTGTCTTTTGGTGTTGGGTCGCGTCGTCGTTTTCATTGGAAGCCGAAGAAGTTTTGCTGCTTGTGAAGACTGGAGAAGTGTCCGGTGGAATCCAATACTGGATTCAAGATGAAGAAGACCTGAAAGCAGAAGGGACAGTGTTCACAGTCACTTGCCAGTGACCCGGGGCTAGGAAGATGGATGCCCACGGAAGTCGGGTGATTTCAGGTGATCAAGGGTGTTTTGACTCTTCAGCCACGAGGTGCAGGAGGCATCAATGATGACCAGGAGCTGGATTCGGAGGGTCCCACAAAATCTGCAGCTTACTGAGGTGTCGGCAACTGGATTGGAGCCAACAAGCCTTGGCAACAGTAAGTCTCGTGGAAAGTGAAGAAAGTCAGCGGTGCAGACCAGCAAGATTTGAGGGACTCACTCAGCAAGGGTAAGTGAGGGCAGGCCTGGGGCAACCAGGGGAGCCCTTTGGTTTGATAAGAAAGTCTTCGGGGGACCCACAAGCCAACGGGCAAGGGATCGCAAAGACACCTTGTGAGGATTCACTTCACAGGAGCCCACGCTCATTCGGGACAAGGTAGGCCTCTGATTTTCAGAGAAAATCCTGTTGGAGGCTTGGGCTACACGTGGTCCAATGCACAAGTTTGTAGAACGTCGTGAAGGGGTTGCACTTGACAATAGTGCACGGTACCCGGGTATTGCTGTTCCTCATCACTCGTGGGGTCCACTCACCTCAGCTTTACTGGAGACTCACAATGGCCATCGCGAAGTCAGGAAATCTACTTCTGGGGCTGCAGGGACTTCGGACTCCGGCGGGAGCGGGAAAGTTTGCGACGTTAATTCAAGTTTTTGGTGCCTGCCAAGCAGGGGAGTCACTCCTTGACTCCAAGGGAGATTCTTCTGTCTTCCAAAGGTAATGGAACGTCGAAGGGCCAGGTTTCTTCTTGTAGAGCGTCATCCAGGGATATCTAGTTTGCAATGGCAAGGGTTCCCTATCTTATACTAAAAGAAAGGGAGGGACTAGCTCTATGACCACTCCTCTGGGAGGGTCAGGGTAGGGGGTGGTTACACACACTTCCCTTTGTCCAGTTTCCCACCCACCCAGCCCCAATACACTAAATCCTGTCTGGAAGGTGGTGACACCTCCCTGTGACAGGATGCCTATTGTTGGACCTCCTCCACTGCGAGTTTCAGTCAGCAGCAGGAGGGCAGCCCAGTGTCTGTGCTGGTGGCATCCATTTTGTGATGCCAGGGCTCTTTCAGATTTCTACTGTGTTTCCACAGTGGGTACATGTCGTTCCCTCTATAAGGGTGGGATCATACTCCCACACCAGTTACTGGTGTGGGTGTATGATTCCAAGTTGTTTGACACCAAACACGAAATGTTTTGATGCAGTCATTCCAAAGTTAGCATTTACCAGTAGGTTATAATGCACTTAAGAGTATATGGTTTAACCGCATCCACAAACAGCCACAGAGAATAGACTGTGCCAGCTGCAGAGGGGCCCTGCTCATGCAGAGGCACCCCCTCACATTGTAAACCAAGCACCCTGCCCTCAGGATTGATAGGGCCTGCCTTAGGGGTGACTGATAGGTTTATATGTGTGTGTATGGTGAGATATAGGGAACCTATTCCTCAGTGAGGAGTGCTAACACTACCTCACCCAGGCTTCAGTAGCAGGCCTGTGGTGTCAGATTTAGTCTGCTTTCCAGGGGTGGCATAATACATGCTTCAGCCCTTGGTAGGCCTGTGAATTACCTATGCCCTTGGTACCTAAGGTACCATATACTGGGGGCTCTTAAGGTACCACAGTATCCAATCACTAGTGCATCTAATATGCACTCCAAGTTGTTTAGAGAGAACAGAGAGACTGGGGCCCTGATTAGCAGGGAACCAGCCAGACTATAGCCAGAAACCAGTGAGGCAATTGATTGACAGGTGTCTGCACATTGCCAGAAATCTGACACGTACTCTGTGTGGGTAATTGGTATGTGTTCTTATTGCTGCTTTGGCTCACCATATGTGTCTGGGGTATTCACCACACACCCATGCAGCAGGTCAAACAATGTTAGGTCCTCAGAAGAATGTACATCATGTGTGTCACACATGCATAGACACATGCCTAATGTTCAGGGTAATCCCATGTTGCACATGGACCAGGACAGGTATGCCTATTCCGGACTTGAAGTACACTCTGTTCTCCTACTCCTGTGTGTCAACCTACATTTAGTGCATTGTGAAATATGCAATCTGGTGTCTGCCTCTGTGTCATTGTGGAGTGGCCTAGCTTTTTAGACTCCTGGGGTGTTGAGCATTTTGGGTTGGGCAACCAGCTGAGATGTGGCTGTTGTATCAGCACAATGAGATAAAACATAGGCGTGTAATCACTTGACTGTGCCTAATTGTGTATTCTACATTAAAGTGCAGGCAGCCTTAATTAGTTCTCATAAGACTGTAATGTGATCATGTTTACAGATTTGTGCTTGCAGTCACTCAACTGTAGCATTTGTATTACGTGGGATCATCAGATGCCTTAAGATGTGTGTAGCAGTGGGGGAACATGTTCACTTGACAGCTCCAGGGCTTGCATTCCCCACAAAAAAAAGCCAGACTGTTCTGTAGCATGGTATACCACTTGCTAATGTGTATCCTGCTGTAGTTTCAATTGTCCAGCATGCACTCAATTGTGGCATTGACCATCAATACATGGGCACATTATGGTGTCTAGTGCAGGGAGCATATCCATTTTACTGACAATTACGTTGGCCATCCCTTATCCTGACACATGTACTGAGTCAGTGGCAGGAGATGGGATATGTATGTACTGACACATTTCAATCACAAGTCATGCTGTTCTGAGATATGTCTATGTGGTGCATGTGTGCACATATGAGTGGTGGCATACTACATGCACTAGACAGATGGGTCCATGGAGGGGGAAGGATATGAGGGGCATGGTTGACTGGCAGACTGACAGGTGTCTGTTTCAAAATGTGTCAGCACTTTTTGCAATATTCTGCAAATGATGCAAATGTGTGCTCTGTAATGTGCTGTACTGACTGTGATGTGTCAGGTGAAACAGGTGACTGATGTGGATCTGTTTATCCTGATTATTTGCAGATACATCTACGGCTACTGGAGGACACAGTTCCACGGACCAGTAGGAGCCGCAGAGCCAGACTGGGTCTGCTGCAGAGGAGTTGGAGGGACCCAGTGGCACAATAGTACATATATCCCATGGACCACATGGAGTCCATCAACAACTCATTTTTTTATACCTTTAAAACACCAGTACAACAGCAAGTCCATGATACTCATCATCAACATCATGTACATTAGATGCAACAACACTGGATAAAAACAATTGGCTTTATTAAACACATAAATCCTTGTAACTGGTAAGTCAAGTCCACAATGTCAAAAGGCCAATGGCCAGTCCATTGAAAGATTCAACCAGGGTGACATGTGACAAGTTGTCACCCATTGCTTGCCTGCACTGCTGCGGCCAGGGGACATCCCCCTTGGAGGGGCATACAAAGGGGCAGGCCAGGCACCGCAGGGACAGGATCAGGGGACAGCAGAATGGGGCAGTGGAGGGGTGGTGTGTGCAGGAGTGTCACTGGCAACTGCAGTGGAGGTGTCTGACACAGTGGGCACTGTCACACTGCAGGGCTGAAGTCAGATGTGGTGGGTGCCGTCACCACTGCAGGGCTCAAGTCAGATGGGGTGGTTGCCGGCACCACTGCAGTGGGCAGGTCAGATGGTGTGGATGGGGTCTCCACTGCAGTGCCCAACTAAGATGGGGTGGATGTGCTCTCATCTGCAGTGCCAATCTCCAAAGGTGTGTCATGGGGTTCAGGTGAGGTGGGCAGGACAGAGGTGGGGACATGGTCTCCACACCAGTGACAGGAACAGGCTGAGCGTGTGAGGTAGGGTGGAAGTGCATGTGGTAGGGGGAGGGCCTAAGCATTTTTGGGATGTGGTATCGGTGTGTGGGGGAACCTGGGGCAGGGTGAGGCAGGTGGACCTGTGGAGTGGTGGCCTGGGGGCTGCATGACGGAGGCTGCAATTTCAGGGTGTAATGATAGCAAAGTGTTGGTACCAGGATTTTCTCATTGGGTTTGCTACTTCACATCTTTGGCATACACTCTTGCACATATGTTGGGCTTACATTTGTGCACATTGTAAGATTCTCTGACTGGGCCCATCTCCACTGGACCGGCAGGTGTGTGCATCAATGGTACACAAGTCATCTGTGTCATCAGTGCAACTAGCTCTACATGTATATTGTGTATTTTCAGATGACTGAAGGGATACTCCCGTACACAGGCTGATGTGACCAGAGCTTTCATTGTGTTGTCATTGTTGGCTCACTGGACAAGTGTTGTGCTGACATGACAGAACCCTGCACAGACAATGTTTTGCACAGCTGACTTTCCCCAGGAGTGGAGTCCCCTCCTGGCATTGTGTCATTCTGTGACATTGCCTGGGCACATAGTGTGTGTTGTGTGAGCATGTCTGTGTGTGTTCCCTTCCCTTTTTTCTACACAGCCTGTGTTCCATACAGATGTTCCTGTTTTGTGCTCTTGCTGAGTTGTCCTGTGTTCATCAAACATCTTTGCCCTGGGTTTTCTGGGATTTAGGTGCATGGCTTACTACTGGGCATTAGGGTGTCATCCCTGGATGTTTTAGTTGTAAGTTCCGGGGATGTTGTCAAATGCATGTGGGACACATTCTGGATAACCATTGGCACTTATGTGTTACCGACATCATGTTGTTTTCCCTATGTGGTATCTGTCAGTGAGTGGGTCACTTGTATGTGTGTGTGACTACTCCCACTCATCAGGGTCAGAGCTGCAATGTTGGAAGGTGTCGTCATGTGTTCTTTGTGGCTCTCATTTGGTTCCCCATTGGTGTGGGTGTGTGGCAGGGTTCACAATGAATCTGGTAGTTTTCACATTATGCCCATGTACCGCATACTGTGCAGTGTGGCAGACATTCACAGGGGTGGTTGTCTGGCCATATGTGAGGATTTGTGGGTACCTTAGATCCCCCCAACACCCCTGTGATTTTCATGGGTGCATGAGCAATGTCACCAGTCCATGTGTGCCTAGCTGATGCACATTGGTGCAGATCAAGGTGTGTGGTGTTGAGGGTGGCCAAATGTGAGTTGTTTCATGACTAGGTCCTACCAACATTTTGCCCATTGATTGCAGGCCATGGCCAGTGATCTGTGTTTGTGTAGGTGTGATGGAAGTTTGTTGGTCAGGACACATGACCCAGTATGCACAGCTGACTGTGCTCCACAGTATGAGCAAAATCTACCTTTGTCATCACAGTGGGATTGGCGTACAGGCTACTGTCACCCCAAATTAGGGTCCCAGAGGGTAGTGCTGTAGTGGGTCTGTCTCTTGCTGTGTTGGTTGCTGTTCCGCCCAGCTTGTGTCACATGAATCCGTTGGGATCCCACTCATCTGACAATGCATGCATGCCCACAAAGGGGTGCACAGTTCATGAGTTACTTTTGTATGGCATACACATCTGTGTCAATGGAGTTCAGCCCACCATCATGTGTTGTGTACTAGCCTGGGGACACTGAGACACACACACGTGTTGTGTATGATATGCAGTGTGGGGCTGCCTGTCTGTGTTTGTGCATCTGCACGTCTGCATTGGTATGGCTTTTGCGTTCCATTGGCTGGATGTTGTTTGGAGGTTTTTCCCTAGTGTCCTTGTGTCTCCTAGCTCATCATCCTGCACATTAATCATGTTTGGTATGTCCCATTGCTGCCATGATATGGGACTTGGTCACCTAACATCTACAGTCTCCACAGGATTCCTTAGTTTGTGTGTCTGTTCGTATAGATATATGTGTATGCATCATGATGCTCACTTTTCACATGGTCTAATTAGACACTGAAGGCATTGTTAGGGCTCATGGCCAATGCTTGTCTGCACATGGCAGAGGGTGTTCTTGTGAAACACAGCAAACTTTGCCTGCCAAAGCTACGGTTGTATGTGACACAACCACCACATTGCCACAGCATTGCTTGTGGTGTTGGGACCACGAATCACACATGGTGGTCTGAAGATGCTTAAAGATGTGTACCGGTTGCACTCACAGGTAAGGAAAAACGTGGTTATGGTGATCCTTGTTAAAAATCTTTGGTGCTGGTGAGACCACCTCCTAATCTTTGAGGTGTGAATCAATAAGTGTCAGAAAGCGTCTCAGGGAAAGACGTCCTCACGATAGCACTCAAACAGCGGATCATCCGCTTTTGAAGAAGGTACAGACATTGTAGTTGAATTTGTGACTAGTTTATTACATGTAACTGGTCTTCAGTATGATACTTCTCATACTTATAAAGATAGATTCAAACGACGATGTAGTTCGCAACTACATTTTCAATCACTAAGCAAACAATTTTTTCAGATGTCCCCGATGCATTTCGGGAATCGCCCTTCGTCAGGGGGATGATTCTACAAAAGAAAAGAAGGACAATGGGCATCGATCCAGGATGTAAAACCATAATGGTATGGTGAATAGTGGTAGCACGTGATGTGAAGCGAGTTTCCATGCTGTCAAAATATAAGTGGTGCTCATATTTAAAGCATGCGAGCGAAATAAAATGAGGAACACGAGCTGTGTTACAGTTGTGGATGTTAATACGGGAATGAAGCCAAGTGATGTCTATTTGAAATTAGAGAAAAAAGTACTCAAAACTGTGATCAAGCGCACGGAAATGAACTAAAACAGATGAGTTCAAGGCACACATGTATACACGTTAAAAATCACGGTGTAAATAAAGTTAGTTAGTGCACGAAAAGATAAATATAACCGGTGTAGGTGAAAGGAACACGAATGTTCGCGTTTAGAATCGTGGTATAAATAAAGTTGGGTGATGCTGCAATCCTTAGCGTGATAGATGAGAAAAAAATTAACCAGTGAATTCCTAAAAAAACAAATGGAACGGGAGGCGCTTGAGAGCAATAAAGTGCATGAGAGATAGTATGGAAACCTAAATAAGAGAGTTTAACAAACACGGTAATCAAAAGTACCTGAAAAGTGCCAACACCACGGTGTACGTAGCATCATCAAGATAGTTGTTGGACATACACAGCAAACTCCGGAACTATATCCCGTAAACCCGGAAATGTAAAAGCAGTGACTCAAGGGCGTATCATGTGACTGAAAGTGTATGAAGAAATACTTGCGTGTATATGGTGTAACCACGGTAACCAAACAAAGACAAATCGGACATCGAGGAACGTGAAAGTATTCTGGTTCGTGATTCTGTCTAGTCATATAACTCGAGGAGTTGCATACATGGGGAGTATCCACAATAACTAGATACCATAAATCGAACATGATGTAACGTAAACAAGTTAATTCCTCAATCTGTCATGGCACATTAACAGTGAAATGATGAAAATCGAATTAAAAAATGAGGGTAGAAGAAACGTAAAGAGAAAAAAAACAGAAAATGACAGGAATTGCAGGGGAAATCACAAAATATCATGGAAAATAAAAAATAAAAAAAGTAGGTGACAATTATAGCTAACAACTAATTTCAAGGCGTTCGTTGAGTCCAGAAGGGTACACAGAATTCAGTCTATTTATCCAGAAAAGTTCACGTTGTAACAGGAAGGCACTGTTGTCTCTCCCTCGTTGTGTCGTAACTTGTTCTAAAATAAGAAATCTCAATTGGCTGCAATTGTGTTTGTTTTCAGAAAAATGTTTTGCAACTGTAGATTTAGTATTAAGAGTTCGAATGTTGCTTTTGTGCTCGATGAGTCTTGTTTTCATTTTTCTTTCGGTTTTACCCACGTATGGGAGTCCACATGGGCATTTCAGTAAATATATAACATTACTGGAATCGCAAGTAGCCGTAACTTTTAGTTTAATAGGTGTGCCTTTAGAAGGGTGCATGAGTGTAGTACCCTTAATGATGTTATTACAGCCACCACAATTATGGCAGGGAATAGTTCCTTTATGTGATTTGTCGGATTCAGGAGAGCTCTTGTTCAATAGTTGTTGCAAATTAGGTGTTCTTTGGTAAGCAAATATTGGCAGTTGGTCAAAAATCCCTTTAAAGTCTGGTTCCGATTGTAATAACGGCCAATATTTTAGAATGGTATTCTTGATTTTTTTACTTTGTTTAGAAAATTTAGATACAAAAACAGGACGTGAGTCATTCGGAATCTTGGGAATTTGTTTGTGCAGTAAATCCATGCGATTCTTAGTTTCTGCTCTGTTTACAGCTTCTTGTAAAATGGGAGCAGGGTATGCTCTCTTCATAAATTTGTCAATTAGAACACGACTTTGTTCTTGAAAAATCCCTTCGGTAGATGAGATCCGTTTAATCCTCAGGAGCTGAGAATATGGGAGATGTTTCTTCAAAGATTTTTGGTGGAAGCTTGAAAAGTGTAATACATTGTTACGATCAGTAGTTTTGGTGAATACTGAAGTGATTAACTCATTGTTGTGTATGGAAATATCAACATCCAAAAATTTAATATGGTTGTGGTTGATTTCATGAGTAAATTGGATGCGTTCATTGATTGAGTTGAGTTGAGTAATCTGTGTCAGTAGTTCCATCTGGGTGCGTTTCCAAATTAGGAAGATGTCGTCAATATACCTATGAAACATCAACAAATGGTTTGACCATGCTTCTTGGGATAAAATATGGTCTAGCTCAAAGCGATGCATAAAAAGATTAGCATACGCTGGAGCAGCACAATTGCCCATAGATGTTCCGGACAGTTGGATGTAGTAATTGTTGTCCCAAAGAAAATAACTGTGATATAAAGAAAAATGCATGAGTTCGAGTAGGAAGACTTTCATGTCTTCATCCTTGTCAGTGTCAATCAGGAAAGATTCGATGGCCTGTATGCCTAGATCATGGGGGATAGAAGTATACAAAGACTTGACGTCTATGGTACATAGAAGAAGTTGAACGTGGTCTTGTACTTTTATGTGATTCAGTTTGATTAAGAAATCTGTGGTGTCTTTCAAGTATGTAGACATGCTTTGAACGATGGGTTGCAAATGTTTGTCTATATATTTACCAATGGGCTCATGAATGGAATTTCTTGTGCTTATGATGGGTCTGAATGGTGGTTTCTCCAAGTTTTTAAGAATCTTTGGTATCATATATAGATATGGAACGTTAGGGTTTTCAGCAATGAGAAAGCGTTTATCTCTGTCATTGATTGTGCCTTGGTGTAGAGCGTTGTTGATGATTGTTAATAGAATAGAGGCAAATTCCTTAGTTGGGTCTGACGTCAATTTCAAATAAGTGTCCTGATCATTCACATGTGCTTCCACGTTTGCCCTGTAAAAAGAAGTGTCTAATATTACAAGAGCTCCTCCTTTATCGGCCTTACAAAATGTGATGTCTTTGTCCATTGCTAGTTGTTTAATGATGTTGCGTTCATTTGGAGTCAAGTTACTGGTTTTAGATGGTTGTTCCAGAAATACATCGGTTATCTCTTTTCCTACAATTACTTCAAAGGTATCAAGAACTTTATGACTCATGGGAGCCATAAATTTGCTTTTAGGACATAAGTCCATTAATGTTCCTTTGTCTTGAGTCATGGATGGTTCGATGACGTTAGTGAAGAAATGTTTAAGTCGGAGATTACGCATGAATTTGAACAAACATACTTGAGTTTCCAAATCATTCGTGTTGTAAGTAGGTACAAAAGAAGTTCCTTTCTATAAAGTGTGAATTTGTTGAAGATGCTGCCATTTTTATGTCCACACTCACCTTCTGGTCACTGTAGTGACGTGGGGTTTAGACCCCATTACCACAATGTTCCTGATATGCTGGTATTTTGAACCCCACAATCACCTTTTGGTCACTGTGGTGATGGGGGGTGTAGACCCCATTTACACAATGATCCTAACATTCTTGTTTTTTGAACCCCACAATCACATTTTGGGCACTCATATGATGGGAGTCACATTGTATGTTCACTGTCAGAATCTGTGTTGTTGGCATTTTGCACACAAAAACATACAATCTTGCCAAGATGGTTGGTGGGGGTTGCTTATCACCCTATGTGTGTGACTGCTGGTGGTGCTGGGCATCCAGCACCCTATGAGTGGGGATGGTAGTAGTGCTGGGCATCCATCCCCTATGAGTGGGGATGGTAGTAGTGCTGGGCATCCAGCCCCCTATGAGTGGGGATGATAGTAGTGCTGGGCATCTAGCCCCCTATGTGTAGGGGGTACTGGTGGTGATTGGCATCCATCCCCCTATGAGTGGGAATGGTAGTAGCGCTGGGCATCCAGCTCCCTATGTATAGGGGTTACTGGTGGTGATGGGCATCCATCCCCCTATGAGTGGGGATGCTAGTAGTGCTGGGCATCCAGCCCCCTATGAGTGGGAATGGGAGTAGTGCTGGGCATCCAGCCCCCATTGAGTGGTGATGGTATTAGTGCTGGGCATCCAGCCCCCTATGTGTAGGGGGTACTGGTGGTGATGGGCATCCATACCCCTATGAGTGGAGATGGTAGTAGTTCTGGGCATCCAGCCCCCTATGTGTGGGAATGGGAGTAGTGCTGGGCATCCAGCCCCCTATGTGTAGGGGGTACTGTTGGTGCTGGGCATCCATCCCCCTATGAGTGGGAATGGTAGTAGATCTGGGCATCCAGCCCCCTATGAGTGGGGATGGTAGTGGTGCTGGGCATCCAGCCCCCTATATGTAGGGGTACTGGTGGTGATGGGCATCCATACCCCTATCAGTGGGGATGGCAGTAGTGCTGGTCATCCATCCCCCTATGTGTAGGGGGTACTGGTGGTGATGGGCATCCGTCCCCCTATGAGTGGGGATGGTAGTAGTGCTGGGCATCCATTCCCCTATGAGTGGGGATGGTAGTAGTGCTGGGCATCCAGTCCCCTATGTGTAGGGTATACTGGTTGTGATGGTCATCCATCCCCCTATGAGTGGGGATGGTAGTAGTGCTGGGCATCCAGCCCCCTATGTGTAAGGGTACTGGTGGTGATGGACATCCATCCCCCTATGAGTGGGGATGGTAGTAGTGCTGGGCATCCAGTCCCCTATGTGTAGGGGGTACTGGTGGTGATAGGCATCCATCCCCCTATGAGAGGGGATGGTAGTAGTGCTGGGCATCCAGCCCCCTATGTGTAGGGGGTACTGGTGGTGCTGGGCATCCAGCCCCCTATGAGTGGATGGTAGTGGTGTTGGGCAGCCCCCCCCTAGGTGTGGAGGACCATACAACCCCTGTGGTTTGGCTATTGCTGGTGGAAGGGATGTCCCCCCCCATGTGTGTGTAGCATTTCACGTGTTTGTGATGTTCGTTTGTGTGGGTGTCTGACTTACCATCTGCGATGTACGCGTTCCTGATCCGGTCATAGATATACAGTACAGGGATGACCTGCGCAGTGTAATTCATCATTGATTCATCTGGTACTTGCTTATTGTTGCTCTGTCTCGTACACGTTGGGAGTTGGTCCGTCTCGTAGCCGTGGTTCGTGTTGTGGCGCTAATCGGACCTGCTATGCAGCTCTCCCGGATACTGTGACGTGCTGCTAGTGGCGACCCGTTTGCTCATTTTACTTGTCTGGCCGGAAACTGCTGTGAAAGTGCTTCCGGGCGACTCGAATAGGCATTTGGGGATCCGGCCCGTACCGGAAATGTTGCTGGAATCGTAGCCTACGTGTCGGTCGGGATTTTGACACATTTGCGTATTGTACATCATCGCACGGACGGACCGGCTCCCGGTACGTGTCGGTCGCAAGGTAGGACTATGGACAGCTCTCGGAGGGCTGTCCGAGCGAGATTGGAATCAACCTCTTAATGTTTATGCATATTCTAGTAAAATGGTCTTTCACCATAAGCAGTGCTACTTAAGAGTTACAACAATGGAGCAATAAATTAGTGGTGGGTTGCCTCACCACACCTCCAGTTTCTAGAAATGATAGGGCCATGATTAGAGATTCCATTCTCTTGATTCATGCTTATATACCTCCGGGACAGCTGTAGGATGCGGTATAAGGTCTTCCAACGTAATATTGAAAGTATTTAACATACCTAATGCAAGAAACTTATCATAACCGTACATATTTTAAACAAAAAGGTGAGCTTCACTAGAAAATATAGAGGGTTCGAGTTTATTGATAAACATGGATATTTCACTTCTTGTATGGGAACTCCAAAGGTTAGTAACAAAGGGAAGAATTTAAGTGAATTTGCAGAAACCGAAAATATAGATATTGTAAATTGAATGGATAAAGGAGACATAATGCTCTACTTATAGCAAATGGACCAGAGATAGTTACTCTCATTGATCATATATATTTTTAATTGTGGGGATAACTGTCAGTGGTCCTCACTTTAAAGAATTTCTGAGTGTAGCATTATTCATATCCTGACATTGCTCAGATGATGGGAGACACGTTAAAGAAGTGGACGTGGATTGGAGATAATTAGCATTTATAAATAGAATTTGAAGATCTAAATACAGTGACTAAAAACAGAACATTCAGGATCAAATATACCAGAGTAGCAATTCAAAAATGATAAAATTCAATGAAAAGCCCATTTGTTCAGTATCAGTGGGTATTTCAGAAAGAGCTAGTTTTCATTGCCACTTTGTTCAAGCCAATAGGCACACGAACTAGTAATCGCTGTCATTTTGACCAAAGGAATGCTCATAAATGTTAAAAACATTTTTGGGATCTATCTGTAAGAGGTGCAAGATAAAGGGGTATAAAGAAGGTGAGAGGTTGATTTTACAGCATATGAATAAATGTAAAATATTTCAGGCAGACTTCATTGAGAAATGATTGTTTCAAACATTTGAGAGTCTGGGAAAGGACAACTGAAAGTAGTTTTAAAAATATTTTTCTTGTTTTATGAGGGATAAATTCCCAATAACGTAAATCAATGATAGAAGCAGTCTTTATTTAATTATACAAGTGTACAGGGAATAGAGCTTGATACAGGTTGGAAAGGAATATGCAATGAATATGACAGGCCAGACACATGGATGAAATGCAAATATCTATTGTTGTTGAGTGCACTGTCAAGGAGATGATGGGCACTAATGCAATGCTTCCCAAATGTTTTAGAACCACAACCCAAACCGCCGTCGCGGCTCGAAGGCGTAGCCACGCCCACCACGAGGCCACACCCACCCACCTCGGCGTCAAATGTGTCGGCCATACCAGCGCAGCGGACGAGCGCAGCGGGAGCGCCTAAGGCAAGCCCGTCTGCGCCCGTCCGCGCACGGCCGGGCCCAGGGCCAGAACCCCTGTCAGACCAAGCTGCCTCTAAGGTAAGCTATTCACGCCGGGACCTTCTTAGTCTCAGACCCACTATTGATACCTCATGTAACTATGTTCATGATCTCGAAGGACCATTCACCAGATGCACTCTCTGCCGCCCAGCGCAGCTTAAACTTTCCAGCCGACCCGCCATGCCCTCAGCTCTTCAGCTGGCCACCTTGAATTGTCGCTCACTCCCTAAGCACGCATTGCTAATTAATCATCTCATAGAAGACCACGAGATCGACATTCTGTTCCTGACGGAAACGTGGCTCTCCGATCACTCGGACTCAGACGTTGTCCTAGCCATTCCCCCGGGCTTTCCTATTCAGTCCCAACCTCGTCCATCTGGTAAAGGAGGTGGCTTGGCCATCATCCACCGGGACCATCTCTCCTGTAGAACCATTGATGCGCATATCCTTGATTCCGAAAGCCTTCACTTTACCATCCAGTTAGCTCCGACTAAATCGCTATCAGGCATCCTAGTTTATCGCCCCCCGGGCCATTCGGGTCCTTTTTCCAGTGCTTTCCTGGATGTTATAGCATCTCAGGCCCACTCCACTACCAACTTCTCGATACAAGGAGACCTGAACATTCACTTCGATGACCCTCTAGACACAGGGGCAGCCGACTTGATTGCAGAATTAGCGGCTTACGGTCTCTACCTCTTAAACTCCGGAGCTACACACACCAAAGGTCACTTGCTCGACCCGGTGTTCACAAACATCCCTACCATGCAAGCCAAAGAGTCCCTCCCCCTCCCATGGACGGACCACTTCCTGGTCCCTCTCCGCATTCCAGGAGCCTTTAAGAAACCCCACAAACCTACCACCTATACCAGGGACAGGGCATGGTCCAGACTCTCCACAGAAGACTGGGCCAAAACCCTGAAATCAACTACCCCTACCTCCTCGGAAGACCCGGCTATCGCAGACAGTAAATTCAGGGAGTGGATCGTCACATCATTAGACTCCATCCTCCCTATAAAAACCCGTGAGGATAAAAACGGGAAACTAGGATCTGCCCCATGGTATACCCCGGAACTCCGGACTCTCCGCAAAAACTGCAAGAAAGCAGAGCGGCTATGGAGGAAAGACTGGCAGTACGCCAGCAAGGAAACCTATCAGAAGGCGGTGAGAATATACAAATCAACCCTGAAGCTCACCAAAGCCTCCCATTACGACACGAGGATAAAAAACTCCACCAACTCAGCAAGGGAATCCTTCCTTATTGTAAAAGAGCTATTGAAAATACCAGCTCCACCTTCCTCCAACACACCTCCGTCAGACCGAAGTAACGAACTAGCTACCTACTTCAACGATAAAATCGCCCGCATTCTAGTTTCCCTTCCCCCTCCCTGCCTATCGAACCACATGGACAATGAGGCATCCACCATTCAGACAGGAAGCAGCTTGTGTCCTCAGCTGTCTGCTTTTAGGGCAGTAACATGGAACGAGGTAGATACAACCATGGCTAAAATGAAAAGCGGTTCCCCTTTGGATGCCGCACCCATCAGATTTCTTAAAACTGTAGCCCCTGTCATCGTGCCCACCATCACGGAGCTTATAAACATCTCGCTCGCCCAAGGCTCGGTCCCTCCCAGCTGGAAGAGTGCAGTAGTTAAGGCACTCCTAAAAAAACCCCAGCTGGACCCAGACGACATGGCGAACTACCGGCCAATTTCACTCCTCCCTTGCATAAGCAAAATGGCCGAGAAATTGGTCAATGGGCAATTGTCACAATTTTTAGAAGTAAATAACATCTTACGGCAGTCCCAAACTGGGTTTCGCCCGGGCCATGGCACAGACACCGCCCTTCTCGCCGTCATCGAGGAGGCAAGGCGCATTTTGGATTCAGGAGGGTCAGTGGCAGTGATCCTCCTGGATCTTAGTGCAGCCTTCGACACAGTCAACCATCGTGTCCTACTCCATCGGCCGGCTGTGGCAGGGCTCGCAGGTTCGGCGCTCAGGTGGATAGAGTCCTTCCTCTCAGGGCGCTCGTTCCAGGTATGGGATGGCAATCACCACTCTACCACCCTCCCCCTTACGAGCGGAGTCCCCCAGGGGTCGTCACTAAGCCCTACGCTGTTTAATGCCTATATGGCCCCTCTCGAAGATGTGGTTACTCCCTTCGGGATTAAAATAGTGAGCTACGCGGACGACACGCAGTTGGTCGTCTCACTCTCCCAACTGGACAACCACCCGGATAATCTGTCAAACTGCCTCACGGAAATTCACAACTGGATGTGCGAGTCATCGCTTAAATTAAACGGGTCAAAGACCGAAGTCATGCTCATGGGTAAGCAATGGGCTACCATCCCCCCATCGGTATGGCCAGAAGTGTTCGGGGAAATCCCCACCCCGAAACAAGAAATTAAGACCTTAGGAGTCTGGCTAGACCCCGAGCTATCGATGAAAACCCAAGCATCCAAAACAGCAGGTACCTGCTTCGGTCTTTTGCGCACCATTCGCAGGATCTTCCCACTACTTCCGCCCCTATCTAGAAAACTCCTAGTCCAAGGTCTGATCCTTGCGCGGTTGGACTACAGCAACATGGTATACCTGGGAGCTCCAGAGGCTACCATGGCTAAACTCCAACGCACACAGAATGCAGCCGCCCGACTACTGATGAACCTCCCCTTCAGAGTATCAGCCAAACCAGCAATTAAGGCCTTACACTGGCTCCCAGTTCGTCAAAGGGTCGAATTTAAGGCCCTGTGTACGGCACATAAACTGCTGAATGGTTGCGGCCCTGCTATCCTGAGTGACCTGGTCACTCCCTACAAGGCCCCTAGGTCCCTTCGCTCGGAGAATGAGCATCTGGCCAATATTCCCAGATACAGGAAGACACGTACCGGTGGCCGGCGCTTCTCCGTGAAGGCATCCGCCGGGTGGAACTCACTCCCTCGCACCCTGAGGCTGGAACCCAGCTATCGGATTTTCAGGAAAAAACTGAAAACGCTCCTATTCCCAAAATAAAGTCCCCTCCTTTTTAGGTCTCGCTGAGACAGCGAAAGCTGTCTCTTTGAGACATTTTGTAAGTGGATTTTTGAAAGTGCTTCCCCTGGCATAGAGCTAGAGTGCACGAGGCGTGCACGTGCGCTAAGCAGCCATATGGCTTTGTCGCTCTCCCTTGTAGCCCCTCTCCGCCCCCTTCCCTGCTGCTATTTCACACCAGTTTATCAGAACTCGCTCTTCTCTCCTCCACCATCGCGTCTCGCGCGTCCAATGCTTGTTTTCTTTGCTGCTCGTATTTCTACTCGACGCTGTTTATTTATTTAGGTTTAGTTTATTCATAATTAAAAGACACTGAAACGATGCAGCCCACGCCGAGGATCGAACCCTGTTTACCTACTCCAAAGTCGGCAGCGTTATATGTTGAGCCACCTCCTCGCACCATTTGTATCTTTTGTTTTTTAATGGCTTTGCTTCTGTCTGTGCTTTCGTCCTCCCACCACTCTCCAACTATCATTCAGCTGCTTTCCGCCAGCGTCTATTGATCTCCGCCTGTCTCTTGCTCTGTTTCCTGCTCCCTGCTCTATTTAATCTGCAGCCCTCTGTCTGCGCTTGTTTATTTTTTTGTTTACGGGTGTATGCGACAGCAATGGACGCAATAGTCACGATTTTCAGTTCACATGAGTGCCCTCAATTGGAAATAGTTATGTTTTCCGTAGGCATTTGTGAAGGATGTAAGCAAACAATAAATACAAAGCACATCTCACCCCGCTAGTTCTGAAACTTTTAGCAATGTGCGCGGAGGAGAAAAAGGCTGGCGGCTCGGAGCCAATGGCACTCAAATACACATGCGCTGAGTCTGCAGAAGGCTTCCTCTGAGCTAGGAATCTGCTGAATGAAGTGTGTTCTCCGTCAAGCTGTGTTTATGTTATGAAGACCAGAGGGGGTGCAGGGGCGGGGTGACATGTTTCTTAGGAACAGAAGCGGTCCCGCTCCGCCCTCCAATAAAAAGAAAGGGATTTCTATTTTTGGTGGGCTGTCAGGAGTCCGGCAAGGGCACACTCATCAGCACGAATGATGGAGGAAGCGAAACAATGCCGAGTATTTATACGTCTGGCCTGTGTGTATACACACACCGCGGTGACCTGGAATAATTTCTGCTGGTATTTTAATACTAGTGGAAATAAATGACCTGGGCTCGGCAGGCGGGGATGGCTTATTATGGACACTCCATGCTGCTGCAGCGGACAGACAACTATACCAAGTTTTAAAAATTCTCTCCAAACCCGTTCTGGAGAATTTAGTGCTGATGTAATATGGACTCCAACCGCGGTAGAATCTGTAACACAATTTATCACCTTACAGACAGAATTTAAAGGCTGTTAAGGAGAGCGCTGGTTATACCTTCTCATCTGCTGTTGCCCAAGGCTTTTTAAATATATTTCCCAATTTTGCTACAATCGTTGCACCCGCGCATTACTTTATCATGGTTAAAGGTAAAGCGTGGGTGCCGCTATTGCTGCATAAGTAAAGAAATAGAGAAAAAAATCTATTTCTTTAATTTTTCAACAATTGCTGCACCCACAACTCCTCTGCTGATTCTTGCGCTTGTGAGCTATTAAGCAACTCACTGCAGCCAGCAGAACCTGCCACGCACCTCTTTTTTCTGTGCATCTCATTTACCAGCCCGTGTAGCCGCGGTGCTGCCGCCATGGCGAAAACATTAAGGGGGCTGCATCAAATGGGCTTTATTTTTTATTTTTTTTAACTTTAACACTGGGCGCGGGACCCGCTTCAAGGACACCATGCTCAGTGTTCAAGTTAAAAAAAAATGAAGCGGCGCCGGCAGAAATGCTTGTTTTTTTCTGTCACCCTTCCTTCTCTTTGTCTGTTTCCCCTCACTCTTGTTTCCTTTCCTCTCAACTGTTTTTCTCCCCCTGTCTGTCTTGATGTGAAATGAGATGCAGGGCGCGTGGAGACGTGGAAGGCAGGCACTGGAGTGCTTGTTCTATTTGCAAAGATTAAGGAGCGTACCTTCTGCACTCCAAAAATTCACTGAAATAAAGATGGTATCTGTTTCGCAGGAGGTGCAGCAAAGTAAATCAATGCACTCACATTCATATTGATATATGAATAAATATACGTAAGACTCATTAGAAAACAAAACACGTCTATGCATAGTTTATTATTTGCAGATGCAGCCATTTATTTGCATGATTTTCAGAAACAACCATCGAATCTCTTTGCAATTCTTTATTGTCCTAAGAATAAAAAATAAAGATTATTGAAGTCCTCAAAGTGTCTTCGGTGCATGCCAAAGACTCCAAAGGGATTCAGAATTACATGATCGGAAGTGCCTCTAGAAACAGCCAACTCTCTCTGGACTGCTAGGGCAGCTCGGTCCATGGGCAGATCGCGTTGACTGCATGGATGCCAGTAAAATATTTCACTGATATTTCCCGATGTTATCGCTTGTACTGTTGGCGGGTCCATTTTGTAGCAGTTTGCGTGGCCATTTAGGCTGAGTATGTTTCTTTGCACACTGGGCAGCCTGCACGAATGACATATTTGCATTTGACACTCAGTGCAGTTGTCAATGGAAAACTGTACCAGAACCAGTGCATTTTAGGAAGTTAAAATGTACGTAAAAAACTATTGCACCTTCAATGTTGCAATGTGGTCTATCTGGTAAGCGTAGATAAGCACATTTGGACATCAGCTTCTTTCTTTAACAAGCATTTACAATGGAATAGGTCTTGCATTTACGCGAGTTTGAGATATTGACATTGCAAATAACAATGCCTTTTATTTTTAAAACATAAATAAAAGGCATTGTCATTTAAAATGCCAATAGCTTAAACTCGCATAAATGCGAGACCTATTGCATTGCAAATGCTTGTTCCTCTTATCTCCTCTGGTTTCCACAAACAACATAGCGCGGGGATGCCTTCGGGTCACCAGGCGCTTTACAAACCGCTAAATAAAATAAAAAATAAACCCAATTTTTAGAATGACAAATATTCACGACAAACCTAATTTTAATGAACATGAGGCCAGCATTTTTTCACGTAACTAAAGAATTGTGTGGTAGCGCACTGCCATTTACAGACAGCATAGGTTTCATGTAAATGGCTACAAAATTTGCGGAGACATACAGTTTTACAGGTAAAGCTATATGCACATAAATGATAATGTGTGGAATTCGGGTTTCATTGAATATTTATCAGTTATGCATCACAAATTAGACGTTTTTAATTTTTTTATCCTATTAAAAAATCTTTGTGTCCATCACAACAAATGTGCTTATTTTTTTCTTTCCCAACTGTCAATGTGTACAGTTTTCGTATATGATTTACATTTGACTGCGTGTTGCAAAAAAAAAAGAAATTACATCCTACAGTCTTTCCTTTAACACCCCTGTGCCCCAGGAAGGTGGTCGCATTTCTTTCTTTGACAGAAAAGTGATACACATAATAAAACAATTAGCAGCAATTTGTCAGATTGCATAGCCTGACATTTGACCTCTGTCTTTGAAGTGCAGCAAATGTGACCTGATTAATATTGAATTTAAATGCATCTTTATTTATCGCTTGGACTTTCATAGCTCCTCCAGTGGATCATGACCCATAGTTTGGGAAACACTGCACAAAAGCATAGTAACTCTGGTTCTACTTATTGGACTTTTGTCATTTGGTTGTTTTGTTCATTAAATTAAGCTCTATTTTTCTAACCCGGCATGGATTATTTTTGTGTATTGTTTTTACTATTTTACTGTATTAAGTGTTTGGACAAATAGTTTATACATTGCCTCTTATGTTAAGCCTGACTGCTCTGTGTCAAGCTACCAGAGGGTGATCACAGGTTAACTTAGGGTGTGTATCTGACCCTGACAAGGATTATGGTCCCTACTTGGACAGGGTGCATACCTCTGGCAACTAGAGACTCAACAGAGATTTCAGTGAGGAAGAGAAAATCCAGTCCATGCCATCGATGAGGTCCCAGATCTCGGTGGCATGTATGCAGAGTGAGTGTGTGCTGAGAAGCATGCATGCAAGTTAGTGTAGTGGTAGGGGTGGGGTGTGTGGTGAAGGCCAGTTTGGGAGTGGTGATTGTGGGTGTGTTGTCGCTGGTGAAGTGGCAGTGCGTGCAGGTGAAAGGTCCTACTGTGATGTGAGGCACGGCATGGTAGCAGCAGTCATGGTGATATCCCACATTGAGCTAGCGGAGGGCGTGGGGGGTAGCTATGGGGGTCTATCAGACCAGGGTTTGTGGCACTGTGGGCAGTCTGTGGGCAGTCCAGGGGCAGATGGGCACAGATGGGCGTGTCTTTGGCACGCCATCGGGTGCCTGCTGTGAGGTTGTGCAATTAAGTGGGTCCTGGGAGGGTGGAGGAGTGCAGGAGTCAGTAGGCGGGGCTTGCGAAGGGCAGGAAGAAGATGCAGGAAGAGACAGACAGTGCAGGAGAGCAGGTAAGAAGTATGGTGAGACAAAAGGGGTAAAAAGCACAATAGGGGTAGGAGGAGCCTGTGGGCAAGAGGAGATGGAAAGCAGCTGAATGGAAAGAGGCAAAAGTCGGAAACTAAACGCACAACATAGCTGGAAGGAAAGTGGCAGAATGGTTGGAAACTAAAGGCACAAAGGGACCAAGCGTATGCAAATGGACAGTGTGAGAGTGGAGAGTGAAAGCAAAATGGCAAGAGAGCACACAAAGAGTGAAGGTTGCATGGAAAAGAAAGAGCACGAGTGGGCACAGAGGAGCAAAAAGTGAGAGAAAAGTCAAGAAGGCAGAGAATGTGAGCAAGAGGGCAGTGAACCCCAGAGTAGAGAGAGTGGAGAGGCGAAGCCGCAGGAGCAAAGTGGGTCCTCGAGGGGCTAAGGCAAGGCCCGTAAGGGCCTAGGCACCTGCTTAATGGAGTTGCGCAAGGGTCATAATAATATAGATCCTGGGAGGGGGAGGAGTGCAGGGGACAGTCGGTGGAGCTTGCGAAGGGCAGGAAGAAGACACAGGAAGAGGCGGATGGGACATGAGAGCAGGTAAGAAGCGGGGTTGGGGAAAGCATGGGACGCAGTAGGAAGGGCCTGGGGGAAAAGAGGAGAAGGAAAGTAACTGGATGGAAAGAAGCAAAAACTCAAAAACTAAATGCACAAAGTAGCTGGATGGAAAGTGACTGTAAAATGCCAAAATGAAAGAGTTGGTCCCTTGAAATTGTATTTGTCAACCCACTTATATGACAAATATAAATGCATGCCAGAAGCACCACAATGATGTGTCCATACCATGACACATAGCAGGAAAATTGCCTCTGCCATGTAGAAAATGCCTACTTTATATATTCATAAGACACCTCTAAAGTGCACCTTGTAAACCCACAGGGCTAGATCAAATTTCTAAAACCAGGGTATACTGCATATTGAAATTAGTGTGCCCTCGTGGTGAAATAAAAGCCAGAACATATTTCACTATATAGCATTGCAAAACCTTTCCCTAAGTTGATGCGATCAATTTAATTTCCCTCTGTTACTTAGCAAAAGGTTAGAAGAATACTTCAAATTTATTACCGGCTTGGCTCTTAAAATCTGATTTAATGGTGAAATCAGATGTCTGATAACTTACGGAGAAAGTAACATAAACAATAATTTAGGCTGCATGAGCCAGAAATGGTGTGCAATCAGTTCTACCACCCATCACACATCCAGACTTGAAAGATATACTTGGCTGTGACAGTTAAGGACCCTGGATCAGAGGGAAATGGCCTGCCTCTGAGCATAGACAGTTACAATGTCCGTTAAATGCTGGCTATGTAGCAGGGATTATCTGTTTTGGAGCGAACAGTGACATTGCCAGAACAAATGGCAACATTAGCACTACCTCTTTTGAATTGGAGATGTCAAGGAGGGCTTCACTATTCATTCACAAGACCATCCCAGACAGCCAGGCTCCAGTCACACTAGAGGGTAAAACCAGTTGTGCCCCTGTGAGGTAGGAGTAGAGCTCATCTAAATAGAGGAATGACTTAGAAGCTGAAGAACGTCCTTCCCAGTTACCGGTGGGTTTCAACTATCTTGAAATTGGGGCTCCTGGGTTATTTCACAGTAAGACAAAGATGAGGTACTGTAAAAGGAGGTTAGGAGACTGCAAGAAAATAGCATTGGGGGGTAGAATTTCTACAATCACTGGCTACTGCACTGGATACATTTGTCACCTCCACGAGCGTTTATTCAGAATATAGCTGAACCTGGGAAGACTCCAACTGAAGAAGTTGGCCCTGCAGAAAGAAGGCTACTGACTTCTACTGGAATAAGAGGTCTCACACAAGGACTCAAAGAATCCTAATTCCTTCTGGCAGCCAAAGACTGCCACATCTGTCCAAGACTCAAGAGGGTGACCTCCTGTGTTCCTGCTTCAGGGACACAAAGAGTAGAAGTACTCTTGATCCCAAGAAGGTCCAGCTGCCCACTGACGGCTGGTTCCAGCAAGAGACCTGACTGGAGAGAGACCTGGATGCTAGAAGTCTGGACTGAGGAGATGGAGAGTGCAGAACTCACCAGGAGGACCTTTTTCGGAACATGGTATTTAGTAAATTTCTTTGACCTCTTGAGGACTGGGATAAAGTGCTGTAATGTGTCTAGGGAAGTCACATTGAAAGGAGGCAAGAAAAGTACATGCTCAGAGTGCTGAAAACTATTTTAATTAGGCTCACAGTGAAGGTACCCAGTGTCAATGAGCCCTGTCCAGCTACTGCTTCCGGGCTAGCCTTGATGGAGGATTTTGAACCCCAAAAACTTGGGACGAAGATGAGGTGGTAACTCCATCTGAGACCTGAGGAACTTGTGCTTGCTTGTAAATTGTGTTTTTTTTTCCACTCAGAGATTTTCGCAGCAAAAGCAATGGCCCCATGGAAGGTCAATGATGACATATAGAATTTCAAGGAACCAACTATGACCACAGCCTTGAACCTTCGCAAGCCGGAAAATTTTGACTTCCATAGAAAAAGACTGGGAGACTGATTTAGACTTTGATGAATGGGGTACTCCATCACAAACATCCCAGATAACCTGTCCACCATATAACAAGTACATCATATCCAATGGCACTTGTAACAAGGCGGACAGGATCTAAGCCAGCTGCCAAGCTCTAAAGAGAGCCCTAAAACCAAAGGTAGTAAATTTGACTGGAATGACCTGCTTGGTTATCTGACCTCTGTTCCTTCATGGTAGTCCTGAAGTTGAGACTAGGCCCCGTCAACACGAGCAGTGACTTTTGAATGGTGCTTTATTTTATCTTGGTAAATTTTGCCCTAACACATTAAACATTCATATCTCCAGCTCCCCCAAACTATTTTAGTAATATTGGTGTCTTTTTGCACATTTATGTTTTGAAATTGATTTGGGAAGTTTACTACATTGTGGTATTTACTTGAAAATATTTGCTTCTTCTTGAACTTAGCATGCTCTTTGCCTGCTGCTTATGCCATAACTACCAGGAGCGGAGCAGAGATTTTTTTCAGAAGTGTTTGGCCTAATCAGAGTAGGCTTATTGAGTTGACAGGGATACCAAATTGATACCCTGTTTCTGACACCCCATATAGTAATAACTGGTACGAATGTAAATAAAACATTTGAGGAAACTCAATAATCGAATGGCAAAAATAAATTGGATATGGCTGTGGATATTCTAGATAACATGTTTGCTCACAACCTCAAGTCATCCAAATCACTTCCCCAAAGATAGAGACGATAGCATGCACGTTTTATGTTTTGCCTGACAACAATTCAGATGGTAGAGGTGTATTGCAATGTTAACTATTTGAAAAAAACACCAATAAAAAGTATGGTGTTCTTGACCAATGTTAAAAAGCTATGTTTGTCATGTTATATTAATAATGAAAACCAAGAAGGTGTGCAGGTATATCAAGGAATGTTTCTCAATTCATTACGGAAATGGAGTCTCAGTTGGAGATGGTAATACTAATGGCAGGAGTAGCCAAAGAAGGATTAGCAGAATTCTACATATCTCTGGGGTCAAGAAGAGAGGTGAGAGTAGTGAACACACATGGAAAGACAGGCCAAGCCTTTTAACGACTCAGTGATTTATCCTGACCAGTAGATGTTCTCAAAGTAAAGGATAGCATAGCAGGGAAATTCAGGTTTGCGCCATTGTCAATAAACGAGGGTAATTCCAGCGAGGCTATTAGACTGAACTATGGCATTGAGGGTACAATATTTGTAGGCTATGGTGAAATTATTCCAGAAGGATGCTCTCTCTGTAAAACAGATTGAGTTGATTGTTAACATGTTTCAAGAAATCCTTGATATTCTCTTGATATTCACTAGGTAATGAAAAGCAAGGATTTCACAATGACAAAATTGACATTCACAACCATATGAGTTCTAATTGCAGCAGTCTAAGCACACCTTCCTATCAAGTGATATCACAGACAAGTCAGAGGTTCTGATTACGACTTGTGCCGTCAATCAGTAAGAAAATCTGCATCAGAAAAACAGAGATCCTGATGAGTAAATATAGCAGAATTATGATTTTTTGGGCATTTTGTGTAATTGGTATTTCATTACATATCGAAAACAGCTGCATGTGTTAAATATCACACTTGGTAAAAATCGTTTGTGTGCTTTTTATGGGGTGCAAATTTTAAGACATGTAATAAATATTGCATGTGCTAGATATTGTGCTGCTATGTTCTGTACCTACCTTGTTGATCATTGTAGCCGTTTTTCACATCCTTCAACTTAGTGATTTTGTGTCAAAGATAGGTTTAGGTATTTTGTAGTGTTTCTTTCATCAGGTACTCCAAATTGAACTTAGGATGTTTTACAATACCATCTACCACAAAAGGTGCTGGGAGGACTGCTTGCAGACAGTCTAAACTACTGGCAAGCAGTCTGGGTAGATTTTCAGCCCATTGTTCTTTGCCCGCCATGCAACTCTAGACAGAGGCCAGCCTTATGTAGAACAGTATCGACCCGGCTTCTTATGGGAACAGTCCATCCTGAACTGCAATAACACCAGAGCGATTACCCATGGTTTAGACTATTCGCAAGTGTTCATTTCATCATCTTTGGTGTAGTTAACAAAACCACCTGAGAGTGCCTCCAGTTTAGAGTCCAAATATTTACATTTGTGTTGCCTGCTGGGATCCATTGAACAGTTGTATCACCTTCATAGCAGCAATGAATAGATGCTGTGAGATGATGAATGTTGATCTGCATGGCTGTCAAGTTTCCCATGTCCATGTGCGATCTGCTCCAGCCCAGGTATTTTTTTTTAAATGCTGGGACTCCTGGTTTTAGAATGGCTACAAAAAGTTATTTTTCGCTTTAGTCTTTTCTATCGAAGTCATAATCCTCCAGCAGGGTAAGGTTTAAAGCTGTGTTAGCCGAAGTTGGATAACCATTGGTTAAGGTTCGCTTTTGGCAAATAAGTCTCATCTGCATGGAATAACTTACAACTGTTTTCAAATTCTTTGGTTACTGCATCTATGCTGCTAACCTGAAAATTGACATTAAAGTTTCCAATGAACTGGGTGATTGTAAGCAAATGCCACTTTAACTTTGATTTCATTTTTAGGCCTTGAAAACCATTCCTCACTGCTTTATGGCTGGTATGAATACATGCTTGGTGAACACTGAGAGGTGCACATCACAAATAGAATAAGCTCTGCAAAGACTTTGCTCTTGTAATCTTTAAGATTGTTAAAGGTTTAACTAAATAGCTTCTCTCGCAGCTAGTAAAAAACTATGGATAATGATCAGAAAAATAACATATTAAAGAGACTTAGTAAACTAGCCAACAAAGGACCTAATTTGCTATCTTGTGTATTACTAAACACCAGATCCTTAATAAAACACAGCTGTGAGTTCCATTGATTTATGGAAACACATGTGCCTTGCGTTAGTTTTTCTCCCTGAAACCTAGGCTGATCCCACTTGTAACATAGATATACAGGCAGCACTGCCACAGGGTTTTAATATCTACGATGTGATAGGGAATCTAGGCATGGAGGAAGGGTAGCAGTTATTGTTAAAGAAGTCTTGGCATTCAGCTGCCAGACCTCTCTCCTCTCCTTTGGAGAGACCGCCTCCTTCAATATAGAGGTCAATAAGCAACAATCATTTAAGGGCATGGTCTTATATAGACCACCTAGTTCCAGAAAAAGCTTCCCTCAGGAAATAGCTAGCCTTTTGGAGCAATTCATCCTAGAAACAAACTACACAACTCTGGGTGATTTTAATTACCATCTAGAGGCGAACTCAGACCCTGATACTGCAGTACTTCTACAAACTCTCTCAACTTTAAGCTTAGATCAAATAGTATGAGAACCAACTCATCAGGCGGTACACACCAATAACCCCAACCTAATCAATGTAAAGACATCTCAAGTAGCATGGTCTGACCATAGAGCAATCTTCTTTGAACTGTCTCTTCTACTATCTAATTTTATTATAAAGAAATCACCTTCTTCTTTCCCCCACGAGCTTGGCGGGATGTACAGCCAGACCATCTCAAAGAAGTATTGGAGAATACACTATTAGTTCTTACAAATGATATTGAGGAAACAGATAAATAATATAATAAATGGATGGAAACTGCTTCAAATCAAGTAGCTTCAATCAAAACGGTCAAGATAAAATGACAAAGCCCCTCTGCCCCTTGGTTCTCAATGGAACTAAGGAAGTGTAAGCAAAATTGTAGAAAACAGGAAAAGAAGATGGCAGATGAAGAGGCAGAGAAAGCTAAATATAAGCAATATACAGCCATCTATAAAGATCTTATCTAAAAATCCAAGGCATCATTCTTTACAAAGAAGATTGAGGAAGTGAAGGACTAGACTAAATAAGTTTTTCGGACAATTACAGAATTAACTAATAAATACAACAAAAAAGCCCTGACTGCTAACCAATGTTTTAGTGATACTCTAGCTAAGTTCTTTTTAGAAAAAGTTAAAACAATTTTTAAGAAATTCTCCAACTCTAAACCAGTGCCCATGACATCATACACCAATATGAGTGATACGCCCTTCGAGATTACTAGTATTCTAACAGAATGTACCACTCTATCAAATGAGGACATTAGAAATCTACTGGAAACTTCTACTTCAGGTTCTCCATATGATCCGTGCCTGCCTCACATAGCTAAACTGGCAGCAGAAGTCATCATGCCCAAATTAACGCTTACTTATCAAGCCATGTGTAGAAGATCTTCATTGTAGTTAGTTATTTAAAACCATTACAACAGTACATATTGATTATCACAAATTATCTAAACTAAAAGTCATGTGTAAAACAGGCATCTTCCCAACCATTTGGAAGAAAGCAGCCTTGATTCCCCTTCTAAAAAAAGCCTCAATGGACCATAATGATCCAACCAATTATCGTCCAATGTCCTGGCTACCACTACCGGCCAAAATAGCTGAAATTTTTTGAAAGACCAGTTGGTAACTTTTATTGAGTCCAACAAACTCCCAATTTGGTATTCAGAAAGGCCACAGCATGAAGACAGCTCTGCTCAAGGGAACCAAAGAGATCAGGCAAGCTCTGGATCAAGGAAAAGGGGCAGCCCTTGTCCTGCTTGACCTATCGGCGGATTTTAACACCATCAGCCATGAACTACTACTAGATCGGCTAGCAACTTGTGGGGTCACAGGCCTGGCTTGGGGCCTGCCAAAATCCTACTTGGTGGATCGGGAGCCCTTAGTACAATTGGAGAACTTTGCTTCTCATCCTTTTTCCCTTCCATGTGGAGTCCTGCAGGGATCCTCATTGAGCCCTACCCTTTTTAATATTTATGTCTCCCTTTTAGCTAACCTGATAAGAGATTTTGGATTTTCCCTTTTTCCCTTACATCCTGTGCGGTCGACACTCAAATTGTCGTTTCCAAAGGGAAAGATGATGCTGGCATAGGTCCCAGATTTCATGACTGCATGATGGCTGTCCATGATGGAATGGACAGAAACTGCCTTAAATTGAATGCAGGAAAAACAGAAGCCCTACTTTTTAGACCCCAAACGACCTTCTGTGGCCTATCATCCTGGCCAGCTATCATGGGCCCCATCCACCCTCTAGTGGAA
The DNA here is from genome assembly GCF_964204655.1 of Triturus cristatus. Lineage (NCBI taxonomy): Eukaryota > Metazoa > Chordata > Amphibia > Caudata > Salamandridae > Triturus > Triturus cristatus. The sequence goes on along the minus strand of NC_140594.1, from coordinate 719,478,027 downwards.
AAGACTCGCAACCTGGGATTGATTATTGATAATAAACTGAACTTCACAGATCAGGTAAATAAGCTCACTTCGACCACTTTTAACACCCTCAGAATAATTAAAAAGGTTTAGCCTTTCATACCTCCCAATTTGCAAATTACATTAGTCACTCCTCTAATCCTATCCAAAATAGACTACTGTAACAGTCTGCTTCTGACCACTCATACTTATAATATTAATAAAATTCAAGTCCTGCAAAACACTGCAGCTAGACTTTTGTTAAAAATTCCCAAATTCTGCTCAGTGTCCCAAGACATAAAATATCTTCATTGGCTTCCTATCAAACAAAGAATCACCTTTAAAGTGCTATGTCTAGCTTATAAAGCATTTCACGATCTCGCACCTGTCGTTTTTAATCATAGCTTCAAACGGTATCTCCCTCTCACAAATCTTTGTTTAGCAAATGCTAAATCAGCAGTACTTCCATGATTCAAACAAGTATGGTGGGGTGGAAAGAGCATTGTGTTGGAAGCATCTAAAGCATGGAACATACTGCCTCTCTGCATAAAAATAGCATCCAGTCTCCTTGCCTTCAGGAAATCTGTAAAGATCTGGTTGTTCAGGTCTTGGCTGCTTTTGCGGCTCTGCTGCACTCTGAGCTGGGACTGAATAGCGCTTTGGGCATTAATGCGCTCAACAAATATTGCTAACATAACATAACAATCCTCTGCCATCTTGTTCATACTCAATCTCTCTGCAGCATTCAATACGGTGTCCAACACCATTCTTTTATCATGTTTCTTTGACGTGGGGATCTGTAAAAAGGTTCTTAAAGGGCTTGATTTAACAGAGAGATCTCAATCAGTACATCATTCTGCTTTTCAACTGTGCATATTAGTCATCCAAGGGCTCTTTTTTCAATCCTTCCCTATTTAAAATCTCCTTTGGAAAAATTAGCTTGCACTCAGGATACATTATCCTTCTCGTTTACAGAAGTGAGACGTTGTTTAGCAGCCAGTAGTATCAGGAAGGCCCCGGGCCCTGATGGGGTACCGATAGACTTTTTTCAAGATAATGTAGATATCTGGATCCCTTTATTGACCAACAATTTTAATGACATAGCTGTAGTAGACCCCCCTCTCTCCTGGAAAACCAGCGTACTTGCCTTGATACATAAAATAGGTGATAGGGAAATTCTAAGAACTATAGGCCAATCTCTCTTTTAGATACAACAGCCAAACTGATGGGCTGACTTCTTTTATCTAGGCTAGAGTCCTGGGTGCAGGAAATAAACATTCTAATGCAGCCACAATAAAGGGTTTCAGCGGGGAAAAGGTACCGTGGACCAGTGTTTGAATCTCTCATTAATTATAGACAGATATACTAGAGCGAACGGGTGGGAAAATATATCTTGCATTCATGGATCTCTCAGCAGCATTTGACTGTGCGCCCCACTCCAAGCTCTGGTATATAATGGAGGAGATGGGGTTCGAATTGGCTATTATTTATTGCATTCGCCAATTATACACCAATGCTTCTGCATGCGTCAGCTATGAGAAAAACGGGGAATGCACCCGCCCCTTCAAGATCTCATGGGGGGTAAGGCAGGGTTGCGTTCTAGCCCCATTCCTTTTTTCTATTTACACGAACGGCATTGAAAATGCGCACGCAGGCGCAACCCCGGATGTTCCTGTGTCCGATTGCCAATGGCTACCTATCTTGGCCTATGCTGACGACGCCATACTGATGGCCAGAAAGGGGTTAGGTCTCCAGTCTCTCATATCAGCCTATGCAGCTTTCATGGACTCATTGGACCTGAAAGTCAATCAAAGAAAATCATTTGTAAATATAGCTGGGGCTGGTAAACAAGATAAACCCTGCATTTCCATATGGAGTCGGGAAAAATTAAGGTGGTGGACTCTTTCCCTTACCGGGGGGTTCTCTGTGATAAAAAACAAACATGGTCACAGCTGGTTGAGGGAAGGGTTTTGGGAATGGAGAGGAGTCTAACAGCGATAAACACCTTTACCAATAGGTTGGGCACAGAGCCATTAGTTTCAATTAAACAGATATATTACGCTAAAACAAAGTCTACGGCAAAGTACTGGGTAGGCGTTTGGGGTATGGCACCGATTGACTCACTTCAGACAACTGAGAACAGTTTCTGGTGTCTCTCCCACAATCTTACTCAAATTACATATCACACATAGAACTGGGCCTACCCTACATCACAGACTCAATCAGACTAGCCCCGATCCTACTGTGGCTCTCCATATGGCGTAGGGATACGGTGACCCTAACCCAAATTATAATTAGAGATTGCCTGAAACTGGAGAGCTACAGCAGGATCAGATGACTGAACTATGTAGAACAGAAGCTGACTGCTATGGGTCGAAAAGAACTATTTAAGGGCCCAACTGCCTGCAAAAATATGCCGAGGCAGAGTCTGGTTGACATATTTATGCAGAGGGCCCAATATGTATGAAGGGAGAGGAATTACAATAAACAGTCGGTCCTTGCCTATCAACTAACTCCACCAACGTTAGAGGGAGGGTACTCTTACATCACAGATATCCCAACAACACAGCACACATTTATTTTATTGAGATTCTGCTTGAACTTGTTACCATTCATGTTAGGGTTCCCAGGCAAATGGTTTAAGCACTCAGAGCTGTCATAGTGTCCATGTGACACGCAATGTCCTCAAACTGATCTTCACCAATTTTTTCTGCGGGTTATATCAGAAGGAAAGAAAGGAAAATATTGCTCCAAATTTTAAAGCAGTAAAATTTTAAGCAATGTTGGGTTTCACTATATTTCCTAAAATCATTGTCTGACCCTTTAGTCTGTTTAGCAGTAGCAACATTTTTGTGGGAATGTATGAAAAAAAGGAAGCATTTGGGCTCAAAATTGGTTATGGTGCTTCTCGCAATTTTTCCTGTCATAATTTTAATATTTGATTAATTGTATTTTAAATGATATTAAGTGGTTGTATCAGGAATTTTCATAAGGAATTTTGCACTTGGGCTTTCTTTTAACCAACATCAATCCGGATTGCACGTTGACTGCATTAGTCTTTTGGCAGTTTTCAGTTTTTATGTAGTTTTATGATCTTAACTGGAAAGATTGAAAAAACGTTTCTAAAGTAAAGTAAAGGTTTGCTCCTTTGACTTTGAGAACATTTTTTATGCAGACAATAAACAGATTATTTGCTTATTACCCTATTACCTTTCCCTGTGCCCCATAGGAGTTTCCATTGGGCTGAACTAGTGCTATACAAAACAACAAAATTAAATAAAACAACAACATATCTGGCAATTAGCTGGCCAGATGCCTAGAGGTGACTGCCAATTCAGGCTGCCATCCATCCAAGAAGATGCAAGCGTGTGAAGGAAGATTTCCAAATCTACAAGTCTCTTCTCTGTAAAATGTCAAACTGTAGCAGTTCTTGAGAAAACCTGGAAATATATTGTGGGTGCGGGAGAGAAGAACAAAATAAAATAAATCTATATAGAAAAACTCCATACTATAGAGTGGCATTCCACCCATGATGTTGGGTATACTCTCATAAAGTCAGAACTACATGACCTGTCATACTCTCACCCCAGCACTTAAGCCACTCTACTGGCTGCTGATTTCAAAGAGGGTACCATTAATTTCACTCTGCCTGATACTCAGACGTAGGCATGGCCATGTCACAGTGATTGGGAATAGTGCTGCTTCCAAGATCTGACCTGATGCCTAAGATCAGACTCCGACATCATGAACTCCTCCCATCTTTAAAAAAATAACCCAAGTTACCAAAAACATTTTTGTAAAATTGTTATACTCACAGTACAGGCTCCTGTCTAGGATGGGCCAGCTGAAACATGAGATATTTCTCTTTCTCTTGCATTGTCTAAAAGAAGCAACATAAGATATATGTCAGACACCTTATGTGCAATTATAACCTCCAGTGAGAAACTGGATTGTTGGTTGGTGGGGGGGGGGGGGTAAAAACCCTACTCAAGCAAAAGCCACAATCCTTGTCAGGGTGAATCACAAAAAGTCTTTAACTTGACCTGTGCCTAACCCTCTGGTAGCTTGGCACAAAAGCAGTAAGGCTTAACTTAGAGACAATGTGTAAAAGATGTATGCAGCACTTAAACAGTAATGAAGTGAAAACATACCACAAGAAACATCCCACACTAATTTAGAAAAATAGAGGACATTTTGAAAAAGTATTTGACACCATAAAGACAAAAACCCTATCAGTAGAACCAGAGTTATGAATGTTTAAAGTTTAAAGCTTAAAATAGCACCAAAAAGATCAAAGCGCCAACTGAGGACATCTAGTCGTGCGTGCCCGGGGCAAAGTCTAAAGTCATAGGTGACCATGATGGAGCGCTGGTCGGACACATGAAGTGGATTGTGCTCGGTCTCCGCTTACCTTTTGACTTAGAAGAAATTTTAAAGAAAAATTTATAGGAAGGAAAAATTCAGTGGGGCAAGGCAGCCAACAGTGTCTGTGAAGAAGGCGTCATCGTCGGGCACTGCTGGATGAAGCTGTAGTGAAGATTTCTATGTTTGGACTTAGTCTCTTTTATAAAAGTCGAAAATCTCCAGCGAGATGAAGCTGCAGGTTGCAACAGATGAGGGCTGCATGAGGCAGGCTACCCCTTCTGCGAGGAAGCTTTTAACAGGATTTGCTCCTATGGAGAATAAAGTAGCGGGAGCTTCTGTGACCTAAGGTCGACCAGTGATACACCTTGGGGGATGGGCATAGCAGGCAGGTCTGAGTTTAATTTCAGTTCTCAGAGCACTCTTTGGCAGAAAATTCGCAAAGTCCCATGTTTTAGATTTGGGCTATCCTAACACCTTTAGCACAACATCCAAGGGTCCAGGGCTGGAGGGGCACCACTTGGAGGGTCAGGACTCACTTAGGCAGGGTCTAGTTGGGGGTTCAAGATGGTTGGAGCCTTTTGTGGTCCAGAGGCTCTGATCAGGAGGCCACCAACTAGCCCTTGGAGTCACCCTGGAAGTGTTGGGTTCAAGCAGGAAAGCAGGTCTAAAGCAGCAGGGCACAGGGTAGGCTGCAGCAAGTAGGGCACATCTTGGTGCAGCAGGGCAGTGCTTTGAAGCACACAGCAGGCTACAGTCAGCTGGTCCAGAAGTGAACTGTAAAGTGGGTCTCAGGGTCCTATTTTTATAACCGATGTCAGCTCTGAAGTAGAAGGAACTTCTGGAATTTTGCCCCCACAGAAATGTCTGGAAATTTCCTGCCTCCCTTCCCTGATCCCTGTCAGTCACCTGCCACAACAGACTAATTTCCCGTTCTTTGTGTGTGAGCTGAGGCAGTATATTTGAAGTACAGATAGGGTTGTGCATAGCTCCACGCCCCAATCCTTCCTTGGATGTCCTATCTGCCAACACCCAATTCCTGCACTGTTTGGCTGTTTGGGAGGAATACACAAAGGCCAACTACCAACTACGCCTAGTCATGTGACCCAGGAAACAGGCCTCAAACATCAAATAGCTAGGACAAGAAAATGTTGCAATTCTAAAAGTGCCATTTTCAGAACTGTGACTTAAATCCACCTTTACAATTAAAGAATTGTTAAAATTACTGTTCCTTGGACACCACCCGTGACATTTCTACTAGCTTCCAAACAAACGTTATCACTTATTAAATGTAAACCCAATGTTATCCTACAGGAGAAGTAGGCCTCATGGTAGTGAAAAGCAAATTTGCACGTTTTTCACTACCTGGACATGGGAAACCTAAATGTGCTTGTCCGACTTTAAGGGTGACTTATATGCAATCAAAAAGTAGTTTTAGTGTTTGCAAGGGGATTATTTTGCCAAGTCAAATTGGCAGTTTAACATTGCTTACAGTTTGCAAGGGCTTGGGACTACTTAAGTGGGTGACATAATAAGTTCTGCAGGCTCACTAGTATGCTTTTGTAAAACAAAGGAAACCCATGGCTAATGAAGGACCATTGGAACGTGTACTTAGAAAGGAACATGGGTCCCTTAATAAAGGCATGCAAACAATTGAATGTGAATAGAGATACAATGGGGCCTATGTATGTTATCCAAATGGATCAATCATAAATATTTATTTGATACAAAAAAAATCAATGGTGTGGGAAAACAAAACAAAAGAGAGTCACACAAGACTTGCAAACTCAGGCATATGAGTGTGACAAAGAAACACAATGGCTACAGTCACAATCTTTAAGTACCAATGCTCGTGTGTACAGGAATAAACAATTTTAACAATCTAAAAAATGTAACGGCCTGGAGGCATTGAAATTCTACCTCTATAAATGCAATGGCAGTTATTTAGAGCACACCCTTATGTTATTGGATATGGCAAAATTCATTCTGATAAGAAATGTCTTTCTTTCTTCATGATGGGGACTGGTACCGTCAGAAACAGGGTACTACCATGGGCTACTGTTTTTTCCTGTCTTATACAAACCTTTTTATGGGTTTGTTTGAGGTGGAACATGCTTTGGGCACACTTTTTATAGATGTTATATTGATGACATTTTGATGATCTGGAATGAGAGGGCAAACTACTTACTGTCATTCCACACCTATCTGAATGACAATAGATTTAAATTTAAATTGACTCTCAAATACCATACTCAAGAGATAGATTTCTTAGATCTACAGGTATATGTGCTTCAAAAGGCCATCATCAGTGACATCTTCATACAACAAACAGCTTGCAATAGTGTGCTTCTTTCCACCAGCGGCCACCCTAAATCAACATAGCTGCCATACCTTTTTGGAGATTGTTAGGGCCCGGTGTAATTGCAGCCAGAATCAAGAGAACATTAAAAGATTACAATGCATCAAACAGGACTTTAAAGAATGAGGCTATGATGATCACTGCCTCAAAAGCGCTGAAGATAGGGCTGTTAAACTAGATAGGTAACAAGCCCTGTCAGTGGGGCACATAGGAAGAAAAAACTCAGAATAACAGAAAAGCATTTTTTATCACAAAGTATAATGCATATAGCAACCACATTTTGATATACTACATAGGAATTGGGCCATTTTGGGTTCAAACATGTTACCAGAAGCTATCATATCACCTAAGCCTAGAGGTACCCCTTTTAAAAAAGCCTATGTCCTAGCTATGTAAAGGATAACATGGCTAGACACACTTTGAACACCTGGATTCCTGGTAAACTGAATGGTTTATATACATGTGGTAATTGTTTAGTGTGTCATTTAGGATGGAACAACACTGACAAATATTGCTACACACATGATAACTGAATATACCATTGGTTCCTTCATAAATTGTAACATCAAATTTATGGCTTATGTTATTGGATGTGCATGAGGGAACATCTACATTGGGAGTAGTGTACAATGTGTAACGACACGAATACAAGAAAATGCTAGGGCAATCAAACATTGTGATGAAAGGTATCCGATAGTGACAAATATTCACTAGGATCGCAAACAAACACACAAATTTGGTTTCATGCTGTTGATCAAATTGTGAACAATGAAAGAGGTGGGAATAGGAAACAGACTTTGAGACAAATTGAAACTAAATGGATATGTTGCTTGAGAACAGTAACTATGGGAATACATACCAATAACGAATTTCACAATTTTTTGTAATGTATGTTAAATGATACATATGATTCCTTGTTTCCAATACAGATGTGAGACTCAAGTGTAATCTATAACTTTTGGCAAAGCGAGGAGTCTTGGCTATATAACAGCAGGGCTCTTAAAATCATAAACATTTTACTAGACCTGCAGATTTAGTAATTTTGATGATCTACTCGACCTAACGGTAATGTACTTGACCTGTAAGCTGGTCTAAAATTGTGTGATTCTAGGCAAATATGTTGTCTTATGGAGATGACTTTTCTGTATTATCACATCAGAGTGCACCTTCAAATATGCAAGTTCACTATTTTTGCTGTATCAGCAACTCTTTATTTACTAGACTAAATGTTTGCTCCATGTAAAACAAGAATGAAGCTCATATATAGGGTACACATGATTCCTGGCCAGCCTCCTAGTTCACTAATTTCATTGTCATCTGACAAGGAGGAGTAATATTTCCCAGTTCTTGCTTACAAACTCACTATTCATAAATACATTACCAAAGCATGATGTGGTAGTGCATTGTCATTTACAGAAAGCATATCTTTCACGGAAATGGCAAAAAACGTTCACACTAACATGTAGTTTTACTGATAATAGTGCATAAACAATTTTTGGAAATTGTGTGTCAGCAACAATATTTAAAATGTACACCACCAAGTAAAGTGTTCTAATTTGTTTTGATCCTATACAAATATTTTTTCCCCACAGAATTACAAAAAGGGTCTTCATAACTAGTGAAATATATTTGAAATGTTTGAACAGTTCACTTAGCAATTTCAGGGTTGTATTAGAAAAAAAGTTGACATCTTACAGCCTTTCATTTCACATGCTTTGCACTTTTCAATTGGCACACAGTTCACTTTACAAACTCCTCTAACTTAAGTAACTAAAAGAAAAATAAATATCATCAGATAAGCTGACTTTTGACCACTGTCTCTGAAAGCCAGCAAATGTGACAACATCACAAGATTTAATGGCATTTATTTTGCTCTTTCACTTTGTGAGCAATAAAGATGCCTTTAAATCTTGTATCTTGTCACATTTGCTCTACTTTCAGAGGTCAAAATTCAGTTTGTCCTCACTGAAGGTAGAGGATTTTCAAGTCAAAGGGGAGTAGTCCCTAAACATAGCTCATCCAGAATAAATCTTGCACCACAATGCCAGTCAGCAAGTGGGTTTTTCAAGCCCTGGAACACATTTTGTAGTCCAGGCATTATCCCAGCATCTTGGTATGCAATACAGTTAGCGCCATTTTCCCTGCTTTTCACCTCACATTTTAACAGGTTTTCCCTTGATGACACATTGCAACATCCTGTATATAGACCATAGAACACGTTCTTTAGCCCCGGCACTTCTTAGCATCTTGGTATGCAAAATGGTTACCGCTTTTGTCCCTGCCTCTGACCTTGCTTTTCAAATTCTTTTTACAGGTGGCACATTGTTCTTTGTTGCATTCAGATGATTTCTCCTGAAATTGGCTGTTTTTGTACTTTGGCACATTTCTACGACAAAAGAGTTTTGCAAATAATCCTAATGCACAGCTGTACCCACTTTTTAATGCTTGCTAAGAGGGCCGCTACATTACAGATTTTGTTTTCCTTATATATAGCACTTTACTCTTTAAAATAATGGCCGCCACCTCTCACAACACAGGTTTGTTTTTGTAACTCAATTTGAGTAACAGTTATAACATTAAGTTATTTAGCAATATGCGTGCCTTGCACTACCTAGATTTTTTTTTTTAAATGATGTGTGCTTGTATGTTTTTTGGCTGGCTTGCCTATGATAATGGGCAGGGGCACGAGTTTTTGGGACCTCGTAAGTTCTCATATATTCTGTTACATTTGTTATGGCTTTGGTTTTAACCTTCGCCAAGATGGCTGCCGAATTCCCCTTCACAGCATCTTCCACATTCAATGTGTATCCTGTGGGTGGGAATTTTGAAATTTCCTGACATGGCCTTTTATACCAAAGCAAGCAGCTTCAGCAGAATCACAGAAAATGGGAATTGAACGTTTAGGGGACAACACCGGTTACATTCTTCAACTATGCCCTGCTGGAGGATTTCACCTTTCATAAAAACAGAAGTTGGGGCTGATTTGAGTTTGGTGGGCCATTACCAGTGACACCCTGGCACACTACCGTCCAGCATATTTACAGATCACTGCAGGTGCAGCGGTGATCTCTGTGCCATCAGAGGAACCACCATCATGGCGGTCTCACTGACGACACCGCATGTTTGGTGCAAGGCTGTCATTTTTCAGGTGGCTGTGCACAAAACAATTTTGCTTTTCCAAAGTCTGTGTGAGAGAGTCAGTTTTTTTCTGTCAGGTACCACTAGGATTTCCCTAGCAGAACAGGCAATAAAAAAAAAATACAACGGACTGTCCTTTTAAATAGAACAGGCAATCTAATGTCCTGCTCTGCCAGGCCAACTCAATTGCCCCATCTGTTTAGGCTTTCAGAGACTGGAGCAAGCAGGGGGATATATATATTTTATATATGTTATGCTGTTTCCGGGCTCTGTTTAACCTAAAAATTATAAAATATAATATCGAATTAGATTTTAAAAATTGTTGAGCCATTTTTCTTATTACGTTTTTCTTGCTTTCTTGAAATAGGATGTGAATTTTATATTGTATTGTGCTTTGACTTTTTAACTGTTTTGGTACCCCTAAATGTTTTGCACATTTTGCCAAGTCAAATGTTTTACACATTTTGTTCTGTGCCATAGCTGGGGGTGAGCCTAGGTATAACTTATTAAAGCTGTGGGCCTCATTCGAAAACTTCAATTTGTAGTATGTTTTGTAGAACTACAAAATGTACTACAATGCATAATTTTTCCTATACTTATGTGTGCGGAATTCTCCACCTCAAATGGAGAGACTCTGCGCATGTAATTATAGATTTTAATAGTAAATGTTGGAGGGGAAGAGGGGAGTTGGTGGGAAAAGAAGAAGACTTACTACTAAAGGGGATAGGGTTAGGGATAAGTAAGGAGAGTTTAGGGAGGTTATGGAGTGGTTTAGGGAGGGAAGTCACCCACTCATACAAGAGCAAGCCAAGTTCATTACTCTGGTGTGGAGACTTGTATCTTCCACTTTTGAAGTAAGTTTACTTTCAGAGATTGCAAATACTGAAAGTAGTAAATTTTCTACAAAGTGTAATCTTACTCACAACTGGAACTTAACTTTCTGTATCAGGCCTTGGGTAGTTAACCTGACAAGTTTTTGGACTTATTATATGTGGTGAGCAAACCTTCAACACAAGTACTAACCTATCAAAACAACTAATAACCTATTGTTTTACAATGATTAAACACGTTTTCTTTGTTCATGCTAACAGACAGACTCTGCCTACTGAGTTTAGAAAGTGTTAAGCATGCCTCTGAACCACAAATTAACTAATTTGAGTGATTAGGGTGAATACGTTTGTCAACAGTTAGTCATTACTGTTCCAAATATTTTACAAGACTCATTATCATGTACACAATTGCTGTTAGGTAATGCGATATGTGATGCCGACCATTTTCAGTCAGCCTTGCTGGAACCTTCTTCATCAATGCACAGAGAGAAGGAAGAGAATGATCTGAGTACTCTGGACAAAAACTATGATGTATGATATGTACAGAAGAACTGAATTAGCTTGGTCACTCTGTCAACTGTGCCATGTTACAATGCTTTAGCACATTACAAACCAGATGAAATTTGTTTTCCTCCAAATAATGTTTTTGGTGTATTGCTGGATGAAACCTGTAGCAACATTGGCTTTGATGAGCGAAAGCTATATGGCCATAATATTCCAATATCACAAAAATGGCAGCTTATAAATAAAAGGTGGCTTCAGAAGTGTGGCCACTTGCTATATGGATTAAAGAACCTGCTACTGGAAATCATAAAACTCTATATAGAAAGTTAGCATTTCATCATTGAACGAAAAGTATAAAATATTTGTGAATTCTCACCAAAAGCAGAATAGATCCCATAAGCTTAAAGGGCAACGTTATGAATGAGTTTAGAAGACAGAAACATAGCTGTGAATATCTTATTGACTGTTGAAGACCAACATGGGATAGGTTTCATTAGATTGCGCAAATCTCGACCTCAACCAAAACTGTTCAAGTTCGATCAAGGAAAGTATTACCTGCAGTGATGTATGGCCAATCTCTATAGCTATAAAGAACATTTTTAATATCACTGATGAGGCTTGGCGGAAAGATTATGTAATAACCTGTAATGAAAGCATCTAAAATATTTCTAAGGAAACTCAGTTCATATTGATGAATTTAAATACCTGATCCTGCGTTTAATTGAGCATTATAGAAATGTCATGGGCAGCACATACTGCACTTTTCTGTGACAAGAAACACAACATGGGCATCAGAGTGCAGATGCTACTGGCTGAAGCAATAATAAGTCTGTAATATAAAAAAACTCCTAAGTGCTGTACCAGAGATGAGGGTGCATGATAACAATAATAATACCAGCATTTGTAAAGTGCACAGCTACCTCCGGAGAGGGCTCCCGGCGCTGGGGCCGTTGGGAAGATCACGCAAGCTACTGCCCAGAGTCACATGGTGCTGGGCTAACCTGCTGCCAGCTCCAGGGATCGAACGGTGAACCCTGTGGTCTGGAGTCAGGCACCCTGGCCGCTGCGCCACACCTCTTCCAAGATGCCGTGCCATGATGGCACGTGTGATTCTCTAACATAGTTCAAACAGACTTGATTCAGTGCAGGCATCAAGTGAGGAAAAATTCATCAAATGTGTTGAAGACAATTCAATCAATATTGGAATCTGGGTTAAAATTGTTGTTTGCAATCAAAGAATTTCAATTATTGAATCACATGTTGTTGAGATACTTCTAATGGAGTATTTGATGAACACCTACCATTACTACAAAAAAAAGATGTCATTTTCATATTTGTTCACCTCAGATCATGCACTGATGTGAAAAATCGATAATCTAAAACTGGTGCTGTTAGCATGCATTCAGAGAAGATGGCAACTTGTATTTCCCATGAAAGGTAGCATTGCATCTGTTTTATGTTAATTTTGTTGTGTTGTCAGTGAAGCAACATCAGGTTTGACCCTTTAGCAGAATATGTTGTCAAAAGGCAGAACGAATAAAGATGAACTGTATGCCAAAGATGTAGAAGGGTGACCCAACACACCTTTGTTGTGAAGAACCACAATTGGTGGTACACACAGTTAGGTGAACACAAAGGTGAAAGATATCAGTCCAAATATCAAGAACCGCAACTGCCAGTGCTGGTCTCCTACACAAAATGTTGTGGAGTAAGGAATGGGACGGGGAAGGGAAAGAGGAGGCAATTGATTATTGAATTTTACCCGCCCACTTGCATATCTGAATATTTCACGTTGAGTCAAAGGGGTCATGGCATTTAGCACATGCCTCCATTTTCTCTAATCTTTGTTTGATGGAAGAGCTGATAGAGCGAGGCAAGGCTGAAATGATTGATACTAGTCTGTGCTTGCAGTTTGTGTACATATCGGCTTCTCTGAAACCTGCTGATACCATCTGACAATTAACTCTTGGTAAGTGTAAATGAACATCTGTAGACAGACAGACAGACAGACAGACAGACAGACAGACAGACAGATAGATAGATAGATAGATAGATAGATAGATAGATAGATAGATAGATAGATAGATAGATAGATAGATAGATAGATAGATAGATAGATAGATAGATAGATAGATAGATAGATAGATAGATAGATAGATAGATAGATACATAGATAGATACATAGATAGATAGATAGATGTACCTTGATTATCAATAAGATTTCCATCTTTAACTCCTCCAGCTCCTGAATCTGGAACATTATCTAAAAAATAAAAAATACAGGGAGTTTAGAACAGGTGAGAATGATGGTAAACACGGTTGGCCTGGGAACAGCAACCAGCCCTGGCAATCTGCTCAACCGGGCCCGCTGCTGCATAACCATCACCCACGGGTCCAAAACTGGCCACCACCCTTCTGGATCAACAAGAAAATGCCCGGTGTCCACTATGGCCAGTCCGACCCTCATGGTAAATCTTTGCGGACAAATGGTTATTCAGTAAGGCAGGGGATGATTCAGCTTACGGTTTAGAACAAGTGATGATAAATAACTCAAAAAACATAACATTCAAAACTATGGAAGCACCCAGTCTTACATTATAGGTTTTTGGATTCAGAGATGCTACCACCCTCACCTGTGCTGCACCTCTATAGTCAATTCCACTGTTGCACCTTCAGCCAAGAAGCCACAAGAATATAATCAGGTTATAGTGTTACATTATGAATGAATAAATTAATGATGATTTGTATAGTGCAGTGTGACTTCAGACAGGTATCCTGGTGCTTACATGAATCTGTAGGGGAAAAATTACGTTTCTATACAACAGCGATACAAAAACAGTTTTTGAAGGAATTTTAAATGGTCTCAAGTCAAACGCAAACCAGGTTGTAGCAAATCCTTTTTGCTGCCAGAGTTGAAAGTTAAATTCTACCTCATAAGAACACGATGCTGATGTTGCTTTTGAGAGGAGTTCCCCTTATCAAAACACCAAAAAGATATCTCATCACTATGATTGGGATCGAACCAAATGCTAGACTGGTGGGGGAGAGCGGGAGAACTATGGGGAGCCCAAATTCACTTCTCGCAGGTGAGGGACATTTTCTTCACCTTGGACTTGATTATGTATCGGTTGTCATTTGCTAATCAGGTACCTTTGTATCAGTGTTCCCTTTGGCTAAGTAAGAACTCTGATCTCTTGTTATCGACATTGGACACTACTGTCACTCACGGAATGCAAGTTCTTGTTTTTTAGGTCAAGCCCGACAGTGCGCATGCACTGTCTGCAAGACCTATTATCATCAATAAAACAACTCTATTCCGGCCTCCTGCTTACTGTTTGTTCATTCCAGTGTCACTCTTCTCTGCAGCCTCCTGTCTCGTTCCTGCAGCCGATATCTCACTTCCTTTCAATGCTGAGAAGCACTGGTAAACTACAGCGTACTCATGCATGCCTTCTTTATCTCCTGTTTGCGGGAACTTTATTTTTAATGCGTTCGACAAGTCACTGCCCGCTTCTGTCACTGCTTGTTAGTATTGGAGGTTTTTTAAAGCAGCGCTACAGCCACACTTGCCACTCTTAATGATGAACAATAACAGCTGTGCACATTTTTATTCTTTGTGCACTTGTGTATATTGGAGATTTTTTAAACAAGTATGATGGCCGCACTTGCTACGCTCAATCGTGAGCAATGGCAGCCGTGCGCATTTATATTCTTTATGCGCATGTTAATATTGATGTGTTTTTTAAAGCAGCACAATAGCTGCACTTGCCACTCTTAATGATGAACAATAGCAGCTGTGCACATTTTTATTCTTTGTGCACTTGTGTATATTGGAGATTTTTTAAACAAGTATGATGGCCGCACTTGCTACGCTCAATCGTGAGCAATGGCAGCCGTGCGCATTTATATTCTTTATGCGCATGTTAATATTGATGTGTTTTTTAAAGCAGCACAATAGCTGCACTTGCTACTCTTAATGATGAACAATAGCAGCTGTGCACATTTTTATTCTTTGTGCACTTGTGTATATTGGAGATTTTGGCCGCACTTGCTACGCTCAATCGTGAGCAATGGCAGCCGTGCGCATTTATATTCTTTATGCGCATGTTAATATTGATGTGTTTTTTAAAGCAGCACAATAGCTGCACTTGCTACTCTTAATGATGAACAATAGCAGCTGTGCACATTTTTATTCTTTGTGCACTTGTGTATATTGGAGATTTTTTAAACAAGTATGATGGCCGCACTTGCTACGCTCAATCGTGAGCAATGGCAGCCGTGCGCATTTATATTCTTTATGCGCATGTTAATATTGATGTGTTTTTTAAAGCAGCACAATAGCTGCACTTGCCACTCTTAATGATGAACAATAGCAGCTGTGCACATTTTTATTCTTTGTGCACGTGTGAATATTGGAAATGTTTTAAACAAGCACGATGGCTGCACTTGCTACGCTCAATCGTGAGCCATGGCAGCCGTGTGCATTTATATTCTTTATGCGCATGTTAATATTGATGTGTTTTTTAAAGCAGCACAATAGCTGCACTTGCTACTCTTAATCGTGAGCCATGGCAGCCGTGTGCATTTTTTTTCTTCAGCGTTTGGCTCTCTCAACTTATTACATATCACCTTCTACTTCTTGCACGCGCCTGGTGGGCAGCAGCTCCTAGTAGAGCTGTCGGCTGCATGCTCTGTTTCTTTTGCTGTATTGCTACGCTTCAAGGGCATTCACAGGGAGCAAAATGCTCACAGCTACGTTTCACATCCCGTTTTTGTGTCTATTTCTTATTTGTTATTTTTATACGTTCAGTAACAACCTGCACAACTCAAAGAAGAAATAAACACAAAAGGCAGGGTGTGAAACGCAACTGTTAAATTGAATTTCACTCCCTGTGAATGCCCTTAAAGAGTGCAAGTAGAAGGGGTTAACAGATACAAATATAGGCTGTGCACTAAACGTCATTCAAGATGTTGCCTAGAATGTCTCTAGTTCCCTCCTTGCCAAGCCCTGTGTTCTTGCACACATTCATTGCGGTGCAGAGTCCTATGCATTGTCTGTTCGCTCCCATCTCCTATTTCCTCTTGCAGCAGCTGCATCAAGTAATGGCCATTCAAGCAGCAGGAGCTGAGAGCATTCTCCCCCCATTCTTCGCTTTGCTACAATGAACGCTTTCAGAGGTAAAGAAACACAAATACATAAACGTATTCAGCTGTAAATACATAGTTTACGTTCAGAAGGCATGCAATGTTCATATAACATTTTGATATTAGCAATAGTTTTTGAAGATGCTAAATGCTCTCATATTTCTTGGGACGACATTATGCACACTGAGAGTTGTAGTTTTAGGGATAAACAATGTTTATAAGGAAAGAATGTGTAGGTTACAACGACCACGTTGTGATTCTGCAAACCATTACTCCGCAAGTCTGGAACAACAACTTGCGGAGGGGGGGGGGGGGCGGGGGGGGGGGCCTGGGAAGGTGTTGGATTTAAAATCAAACTCCTTCCCTACTGTCCGCACAGACTGGAGTTGGAATACTAAATTATACTATTCCAACATCCAGCGCCCCCCCCCCCCCCCGCAAGTCGCTGTTCCGACTTGCGGAGTAATGGTATGCGGAATCACAATGCGGTCGTTGTAACTACCGCGTTGTGATTCCCTGTGGACAAAAAGACTGCGGGAAAAGGAGGCATATTCCTACCGCTTCGCTAATTCTCTGTTTTGTTGAATTTAGCAGTTTCCTTTAAACAGATTATAAAGCATTTAACTGTCTCATCTTTTGCCACTGTAGACTTGTTGTTCTGCTAATTTTGTGTTGTTTAAGGATCAAAATGTTTCTTCAGGTAGCTTTAAAGGGTCAAATGAGTATTTTTAAGCCTTCAGGTTATGTTTGGCACATAAGCACATTGCAATGCGCATAACTTTTAACCTTTTTATAACAAAAAAAACATTAAAGATGCGTCCACGAGTCTGCAAATCCAGAAGAATATTGAATAGGTTTCTCCTTTTGCTCTGAAAGGAGATAGCCATACCAATATAAAAAAAGCACATTAGCATAACTGTTTGGATCGCTATCGGTGCTAACATTAGCATATGTGTTTTCTCGGCCCATAAACATTGTGTCACCAATTACACCCCCACACACACACACGAGGCACTTCCCACAGTCGCTGGAACATAGTTCCCAAGGTAACTTAATATTTGTTTTACATATCAAGCCATTTCGCAGTTTTTGTGGCATTCTTTTGAGTAATAGTTGTTTATTTTCACTAACTGTTTTTTTCTTTTTTTTCTTAAATGTGTCTTTTTTTTTGGGTGTTAACATTTATTATTAATGTGCAAATATGAGTATCTCATCACCGCTATATTGTAGCAGTTGCTTATAACTACATAGTACTAATGCCTTCAAAATTGTTTTTGTTTATTTAACATCAGGTTTTTGTGTGGTTTGGTGCACGAAGAAAGGCAGCATGCATTTAAAAATATGTTTTTATGTTTAGGAATAAAAAAAAGCAGAAGTATTTCATACCTTAGGTGTGGGTGAAAGGTGAATTATATAATATAATTTGATCCTTTTGACAATTTACAGTGCCTGGCATAAGGAATAATATATTCTTATTATTATAGTAACACGTTTTTTGAGAGGCAATATGCTTTTATATTTTAATTGTAATTTCCTTTAAAACTGTTATATCCCTCTCTATCGTTCTTTCTATATATTCCATACAGCTCTCACCCCTTTCTATTCACCATGCCATATAAATCCGCTTCACAAATATACCACTCAACACAAAATTCCATCCCACATAATTCCACAACTAACATTTCTAATGCAACCCACTTAATTCCTCTCCACACCACATACATCTACCCCACTCCAAACCAAAACACATAGATAAGACATTGTCATTTACAACTCCCATAGCTCTAACTCTCACAAATGCAAGACCTACTAATTTGCAAATGGTTGTTTATTATTGCAGTTGCATTAAGGTGTCCTGAAAGGAGAATGGAGATTATGCCATGTTTCTTCATCCCTAAGTTTCCCTCAGGCTGCAAATACTTACATGAAAATTGTGGAGGGGCAGGGCCTTCTACCATTGCACACTACATTATCCGGGAAACCAGAGACCATATGCTTTCTCAGCTATCATACCTCTAAAGCGCGTCCTACTTCAAAGAACTTCCGTTAGCTACCTGTCAGTGCTCAACAATGAGCTGCAAGTTTGGTTATGTGCTATTGCACCCCATTATGGGGGACCCTGATGTGTCATCAAGAGAAGAGAGTCTAGGACACATCAATAATGGTATTAGTGACCCGCAAATGGAGACCAAAGGACAAATGTTCTCTCCCTGGTTAGAGACAGTATTTGCCTTGTTTGATCCTACCCACACTTCAGAGACTGTTATGCTGTGCTGCTATATCACCAGTGAGCCCAAACAGTTACATGACATCCATTTGCCTTGTTTGACCCTGATTGAGCAGATTACCATTGGAGAGACTGTTCAGTTGCACCACTACGTCCACAGTGAGCCCAGGTTGTTCCATGACAACTATTGTTTTCTAATATTGTACAAAACTGTTTCCAGATTTGACGTTTATACTTTTTATCAGAATGGTAAGCGATGTTGCTAGGTTCTGTAACCTTCCATTCTTCAAAGAAAGTTAATTTGTGGTGACCTGCACATCCCATTCCCTGCTGAAGGAAGTTAGAAGGCAGGCCTTCTAGCAGTGGGAGACACAACATTGCAAGTCATCGACTGTGGTTTTCTCACTCCCAATCAGCACAACGGAAGCCCTGATAGACAGTGGCAGATAGAATTCCATACAGATTGATGTCCCATCCAGGTTGACTGGAACATCTGACTCCAGGGAATTGGTATTGGTAATGCTATATACTGTATTGTGCAAATAAGGACATTTCACCCTTCTTCAAAAAGAGCAAAGATTCCTGACTTTGCCCAACTTACCCAAACAAAGGTTTCGTCCACAGTCATGAGTCAGTCTGTTCCCATCCACATTCCACACCAGAACACAGGGGCTGTTTCTTGCTCAAAACTATTTTTCTTCACTGCAGCTTAGTCAGGAAGTACATTTGTACCACTGAAACTGCCACTTATTTTGCAGCAATCTGTTTCATGACACAATTCTGACTTTTGTGTAGTAACATCTAGCTTCTCCAAGCCTTGCTAAGATTCTATCATTTCAGGGAGAACTGTTGTGACTGGATGTCAATGAGTACTGCACAATACACAAATCGACTTTCCCTGGACCAAAGCACCAGTATGCCATCAGGACTCAATGTATATAACTTTCCCAGAATGCATTCCATAGGGGGATAGAAAATAAGCATCAGAAACTTTCAGACTTGCTCACTACTGCACAAAGCTTTTTGAATATTTATAAATTTGCCTATCAATTATTTCATACTGGATTTAAAATCAAATCATTTTTATTTATGTCTTGCTGCTAGAAGTGGTTATTCTGCAGTCTAATTTACACAACTTATGTTGCCTTCAGTAGAATCCATAGAGGAAAATGAGCTTCAGCCTACAAGTCCTTCACAAGGATTGGAGGGATCACTGAGTAACTCACAACACAGACAAGGCAAGATGGTGTCGGACTAGAGACCTCTGTCACCTCTCTCCTACCTGGTTAAAGAGTATCCCTCAATTTCATCATCAGGATCGGCATGCGAGGGGTCTTGAGCAGTGACAGGACTCGTCGTGCTTTGGTGTGCCCCGGACTGACTTCGCTGGAAGGCAGACATAAGGCGTGCATCTGCAGGTGCTCTGGCGAAGGGCGCTGGGAGGCTCTGGCACGGCTACTGCTGACGGCGGTTGCTGGGGCAGGCGTGCCTACTCCTCATCGTGGTTGCCTGGGAACCATAGTGCGTTCCTGGATGAAGTGCCGATCACAATGGCAGCTCGAGGGAGAGGGAAGCTACAAGTATCTGCAGCTATTGCACTGCAGCAAGTGGGGTCTGACCCCAAAGCGGATGTTAAGAAAAGTGATCCACGAGCTCCCAGAAGCAATAAACAATCCAAAATTGCACTCCAGAAAAATGAGCCCTCGGCGAAGCTGACTAATTGCTGAACTAAAACTTTTATGAGCCAGAAAAAACTCAACCTGCTATTACAAGTTTATTTTCACCCATACGTGATACAAAGAATGATACAAAGAATGAAGGTCAAATGGAAAAAAATTACAATGGGAGCCTAGAGGGTGAAATAGATAACACAATATATAATAATTCATCGCTAGGGCAGCACAGACGATGGCAGCAATTACCGGTACGGTAGAGGGCTCAGAAGAAGTGAATCTAATTACTGACCCAAATGCACTTGTGAAGGTTACGACAGATGGACAGGTGCCTACTATATGTTTTAATCAGGCTGACAAGGATGGAATGCCCGACATATGAGACATATCTAACAACATATTACCCCCCCGGAGTGCAGTGGTTAAGGGGCTTATTGAACAATGCAAGCAACCCCTTGATGTGACAGGGGAAAAGTTCTTCTCCTTCACTGAAGAGTCAGAGGTGTCGGATATTAATTTATCTATTAGCGGTGAGGATGAGGTGGGCTCATCCTCAGATGACAGCACCCCAGCAGAAAAACTCACTACAGCCAAAATAAAAAAAAAACGGCTATCAGGGGGAAAGTCTTGGCGAAAGCCCCTCAAGAACAAGGACTAATGGAAGAGATGGGCTGGGACTATTCTGCGTCATTAATTCTGTCCCCAGAGATGCAAGATGAAGAAAGGAAGCAATCAACCACCCTAGGGGGAGAACCAGATTAAAGTAAGAGGGGAAGCACCCCAGAACCTTAATTAGCTCTGATTTTACAATCCTTGAGAGCTTTCCATGATGATGTTAAAGCAGATAATTGACAAGCAAGGCAAGCTACTAAAATCTGCAAGGATCTGTGTGAAAGTGGGAAGACCTGCTCAGACATCGCAGAATGGATGAGTATCATACAGTCACGCACAGAGGTATTGGAAAACACAGTGGAAACCCTTCAGGTGCAATCTAATATTCATGATAAAACTCTCAAAGACATCATGTGGAAACAGGAGGACTATAAGAACCGACAGCGCTGTAATAATCTGTGGCTGCTTGGGGTACCCGAGAACCTTGATGGCAATGACACGAGGAAATTTGTTGTCAATATGCTGAAAGAGTCCCTACCAGAACTGTCGTCTTGGGATTGGGCTGAAGAAGTTCAAAGGGCTCATCGATTTCTACTAACTCCAGCCAAACACGTTTCCGAAGCAAGAGTACTACCCCGTGCCATATTGATATACTTTGGCAAATTTTTAATTCTACAGGCTGTTTACAATTTAGCCAGACCCAATGCCAAGAGACAGTTTGAAGGATTTGATTGTTTTCCCAAGCCTGATTTTGCCCATGCGACGGTGCAGCGCAGATGGCGTCTTAGGCAATTAATGACTCCATTTCAAGAGGCTGGAGAGGTGGTATTTTTTTAAAACCCAGCCAGGCTCAAGGTGGGCTATAAGGGTCAGAACTTCAACTTTACTTCAGAAGTACAAGCCCAGAAGATGTTGGATGACATTGTAATAGGGGCTAGGGGCTCCAAAACTTGATAATCAAGAGTAAATACAACAGTAGAGTAGTTTAAATAAATAGATATGTAGCATTTAGTACAACACGGCATTGAGGTATATTGTGATGTAGTTTTAATTGTAGGAGGGCGGGAAGAGAGGTGGAAGGATTCAAACGTCCTCACACAGTTGAGCCTGGTTGCCTAGATATTGGTGGGGGGAAGATGGGTGGGAGAGGGTGGGGGAGGGTTGTCAGACAGGTGACAAATAGGGTTATGATAAACTTACGTAAATTGTTAGAGACTAGAAACAGTGGTATAGTCATGCATGCAAAAAGAATAGGGATGTCTGTGGACACAATATGTGTAGTGATTGATGGAGGAGTATTTGTGTCAGGAATATGGAGCTTAATCATATGGGGGTTGTGAAAGTTCTATCCATCAACATATGTGGCCTATATAATGCAAAAAAAAAAGAAAATGTGGCGGTAGGGTTACAATCGATGGGCGTTAATATAATATGACTCCAAGAGACACATATAGATCGTGCACAAATACATGTTTTGAAAACATTGGGGTTTAGGGTGATAAGTGACGACACAGGGTGCTAGGGTTCGAGGGGTTGCGATTTTGGTTAAAGGTAGTGGGCTGTTGTTTAACCGAGTAAAATCAGACAAATTTGGCCGCTGGCCAGTTACTGAATGCCAGTATGGGGCTGGGCACAAATTAACACTCTGCACAGTATATGGAAGAAACTGTGATGATTCGGTCGTGCTGGATGACATCTCAAGGTAACTTACCCATTGGCCTCTTCCACTTATGGTCTGTGGTGATTTTAATATTAACCTACCTAGTGATTGGTCTATGGAAGAGGGGTGGCGATATGTGGGTACGAAGCCTAATGTATTTAGGGCAGTAAAAAAATGGTGTCAAACACATGGGCTAGTGGATGGCTGGCAGGTTGGAAAATCAGCAGATCTGGGGTACACATATTTTTCTAATCCACACCTCACCCACGCCAGATTAGAATATGTGTTAATTTCTAACTCTTTAAAATCTAAATGTTTAATATAGAAATTGCCACGTGTTTTGTCGGACCATTATCCATTAATATGTAGTCTAGAAGTAGAGCCGGTCAATCCTTACACTAGGTCTTGGACATTTGAGAGATCCTTGCTTTTAGATATAGGATACTGTACATATATGAGAACATGGATTCCATATTTTTGGGAAGATAACCTAGGGAGTACCACAACTGAAATAGTGTGGGATGCCTTAAAGGCTAGAATTAGGGGTGAAACATTACGGTACTCCCTAAATGTTAAAAAACAAGCTAGGCAATCTATGAAGATATTACAGGACAATTTGGGGGTGGCAGAAGAGGAATTGGGGATGGCGGTTACAACAAACAAGGATCTAGAGAGTTTGCAGCATCAGGTTGCAATTGCCAAAGCAGCGATTATCAATATATTTACCGATAAGGCTGTGAAAAAAAGCTGCGGCACAAAAAGAGGTGGTCTATGAATTAAACAAGCAAATTGATCACCAACTGACGGTGCCTACGAGACAACAGACCTCTCTAAATCGGATCCAAGAGATTAATGATCCTATGCTGGGCCAAATTACTAACCTTGAACTCATAAGAGAAGCTTTTGGGAGGTTTTATCAGAATCTATATACAGCAAATGCAGAGTGTGGGTAGCAAGATATTGAAGGGTATCTGGATCATATACCATGTAAAGATTTGAGATAGAAGATCAGGAAAGTCTAGATTGTCCACCTGATTTGGAGGAAATTTTATTGACTATTGAAAGGTTTAGCAAACGGGAAAGCGACAGGAACAGATTGTATTCCGACCGAATTTTATGTCGTTTTTATGGATCAATTGAAAATTATTCAATGGCTGGCAACCTCCGAGCTCCTGGTCAAGGGCGAAAATTTTAATTGGGATCATACCGCCCTATATCACTTGAAGGTGATTCAAAAATATACTCAAAACTGTTAGCCAACAGAATAGCACCCATCATACACAAAGTGATTTCCGAACGTCAGCATGGATTTGTTGCGGGAAGGTCTACTATAAACCATATTCAAAGAGTCATCCCGCTGTTTGATACTACCAATGTTGCAGGAGACCCTATGGCTCTGGTTTTACTTGATGCTGGAAAATCCTTTGGTAGGGTCTCCTGGCAATATGAATGGGTTATCATGTCTAGGGTAGGAATCAGGGATTGTTTTATCCATGCAGTTCAAAGACTGTATGTCGAACCAACAGCGACGGTGATAGTCAACGGCATGTTCTCTAAAGCATTTTCAATATCCTGAGGTACGAGGCAGGTCTGTCCCTGCTCCCCACTCTTATTTGTGATCTATATTGATCCATTCATCTGTAGATTAGAAGAAAATGCCGAAATAGGAGCTAGCTATATGGTCACAGAACTATCCCACTAAGACCTTAGCTTATGCGGATGATATAGCTTTGGTAATGGCTGATCCAAACACCGCCATAATAGCTATTGAAGATGAGGCCGGGCGTTTTGGAAAAATCTCTGGTTATGCACTTAACCAAGGTAAGACTCCTTAACAACAAAGCAAAAATGAATGATATACGTGTAGTAGAAAAAGCCACATATCTAGGTATTTGTAATTCATCTAAGTTAGATAATGTGGTTAAGCTTAACATAGAACCTCTTAAGGATACTGTACAAAAAGATCTCCAACGTCTTAATGACTTGCATTTATCTATCATAGGTAGATCTAATCTTATTAAGATGGTGTTTTTCCCAAAGATTTTATATTTGTTTCGGGCAATATGTCTTAAATTCACGACACAGTGGTTTAAAACAATAGAGCGGATATTTTCTGGTTCATCTGGGCTTATTCGCAACCACGACATGCTTACAAAACTCTTACCCTATCCAGGGACAGGGGCGGGCTGGCACTCTCGAATCTAAAATTTTATTACTGGGCCTCTATATTACTCTATAGCAGGGAGTTAATACAGAATAAAAGGGATGATATACGGGCAGATGCAATTCCATCTATCTTTGAACTTGTGTTGGGAAGTGAGAATAGTGGTTGTCTATGGCGCCAACTACATGACAGTTACTATAAAAAAAAGTCTGGTTTAAAACCCTTTTTAGTGTTTTTAAAGCATGGGGTGCAATAAGGAGAGTGTTTGGGATTGGCAGAATATCTTTTTATACTCCTTTAGACTACAATCAAAATCTCCCGGAGATTTTTAGAGAATCTTGAATGAGGAAATGGAAGAGAGCTGAAATATTCCAGATTGGCTGCTTTTTTCCCCCAATAGGGATACGATCCTTTGAAAAACTGAAAAAGGATTTTAATCTAGATTGGCTGGACTTTTTTAAGTACCTTCAAATTAGAGATTTTCTGCTACAGAAGGAGGGGGAAAGGTGCAATTTGAGAAAGTTGGAATTGTTGAAAAAGTACTTCAGGATAAAGCAAGCTCTATTGGGGAGATTACACACTTATTAATGCTGCACTACCAGATGATTTGGATATATATTCACAGAAGTGGCAGGCGAAAGTAGGGATATAAAATGAGAAACGTAACTGTGCATATGAGATGTCACAAACCATTTTAATATCCACTAGATTACAGGCACAATATTTTAAAACATATTTCTTTTTGTATTACACACCAGATAAAATTGCTAAGTGGGGGAGTGTTAAGGTAACATTCTGCTCGAAATGTTCAATGTTTAATGCAAACAGTGTTCATATCTTTGCACTGTGTAATGAGTTAAAAAGATTGAAGAAAGATATTGGAACTTTTTTAACTGAAGTGTTACAAACTGAAATAATATTGACCAATGATGTTATTTTATTTGGGGTTTCGGAATCCAATTGTGTAAGAATAGGACATGAACTGATTTTTATTGCTATGGCAATCTTAAGAATGTGTATTGCATCAGCCTGCTTGGACCCTAATGCACAATCCTTTCAGCAATGGCTCGCCAGGCTGCTTGCAATATCTAACCTAAAAATGGCTATATATAAACCAAAAGGTAGTAAACTATGTAGAAGAGGAGTGCAAATTTGGACTCCCTTACTTGTGTGGAGTCAAACCCAAAGTAACAAATAGATAGGGGGGGAATTATCTTCCCCACTGAGAGTGGTCATGATGGATTGTATAGAACTATATTTTAAGAGGAAGATATTGCAATTGTTACTTTGATTCGTAGTTGACTAAATTAATATATGGTATGTAAATATGTAATGAATTTGAGTGATTATACCTGTCTGACGGTGGGAGGGTGGAGGGGGGTAAGTAGGGATTATTTTTAAAAAATGAATAAAGATTATTTTTTTTAAAAAAGGATTGGATGGATCAAAGGAGGTTAAATGATGAGGTACTAACACCCTGATGCCTTTACTTTTGTGTTGGACTTCCTGAGGTTGATCTGACTGACTGTCTTGATATTACTAGCCTTGATATACAAAGTTGTGTGGGGAACAATGGAGCTAGTTTTTAAGTATTTACGACTCATGTCTTGGTGTCCTTTTGGTCCCTGTAAGCTAAACTGGACATCAACCTACATGGAGTTTAACTATAGTTATTGTTGTGTTGCCCTGTTTTATTGTCTTTGTCAACTGTTGTCGTGCCTGGTGTGTAGCCAGATTTGTCCATCCGTTCCAGATTTATTTTACCTTGGAATCTCCCATCTTACAGTGGGTCGCTGCCTTTAGACTCCATAGAAGATATCATTATTTTATCTTCTAACCCTCTCTAGGTGCATCGCCCACAGGGAGGATTGTGGCTGAGGGCTCCCGTTATTGCCAAGTCACAGAATGCCACAAGCACTTGCTTTTTTTCACCAGGGTTGGAGAACCTCTCACAAAAGTAGAAGAGGTGAATGCTAAGATATATTGACTTTCCTGCTTGTGTTTCACAAGCCAAAAATCTTAGTCCTAAACCTGCAAGGATGTAACTTACTGATCACAAACACCCAGGTGCCACTGAGCTCTGCAAAAGGGAAACAGCTCATAGTCCCTGTTATCCAGGGCTCATGAATATAAATCTGCATCAGAAAGAGGGTTCACCTAAGCCTCTGTGACTCTCTGGATAGATGTAGGCAAACTACCTAGGCTAAAGGGAAGTGTAGGGTCTGGGTACCAAACAACACAATCATCACAGTTGAGATAAAGTATGAATGTTCAACCAGACTTTTTATTATCTCCTTTTAAATATAAACAGTTCTACATCATCCAAACCATACACATGCAACCTCTCAAGGAGAATGGTAATCTGTAGAAAGCAGCAATCAGTGAAAGCAGATATTAATAACACTATATAGTACAGAATGTCTGGCTCCTACTTTTATACTCTATACAATGAGGAAAACTGGCTAATTCTTGCAAACCCTTGAACAAACCTAGAATGGAGAAGGACTGAGCCACTATACTTTATCATGGATAGAGGAGCACATGGCTCACAAGTCGCTAATATTTGCACAC
The DNA here is from genome assembly GCF_964204655.1 of Triturus cristatus. NCBI lineage: Eukaryota > Metazoa > Chordata > Amphibia > Caudata > Salamandridae > Triturus > Triturus cristatus. The sequence continues at coordinate 719,450,785 of NC_140594.1, read as the reverse complement.
GTTTGAACAGATACTAGAAGACTAGTCAAAGGGGTGCTCAACTGTTCCCCCAGACAAGATCAAGGAAGCAAAACAAAATAGATAAAAACAAAAAGGTTTGATGCAGAAAGTTGTGTCGTCGCCAGGCCCCACTGTCTCAAATGCACATGTAGTCTCTAATCTCTCAGGAAGCCAACCTCAATCTACAACAGGGGTCTTCAATCTGTGAGACGCGACCCCCAGGGGGGCCGTGGAGTCATAGATAGGGGGTTGCGCATTCCCGGTTGCACTTCTGCCTGGAACTGGAATCCACAACACTCCTTTCACACCCACCCTTACCCCACTGCTGTCTTTGAAATTCCTCTGCTCTGCCCTCGCTGTAATCTGTTGCCGAACTCTGACCTCCGTTTTGGCTTGGGGAAAGCCCACATAGGCTATCCCGGGCTCTGGAGTAGGGTGGAGTTGGAGGGGGAGGGGAGGGGAGGAAGGGGGAAGGCAGACTCCCACCTGCGCCACCGAAAAGCCCAATCTTTTGAAACAAAAAGGGGTTTTCGAAGACAAAATTAGCTATTCTTAACAAAAGCTAAGGACCAGACCCCAGAGGTAAATGCACTATGTGCAAATGGAAATCCCTGTGTAGGTCACACTTCTCTGTACTTGCTTCCCTGGTAGTGTGCATGCAGGGCCAGAGGCGCAACTAGAGTCAAGTTTCAAGGGGGGCGGACTAATAAAACCTTTGAGGGGGGCAATTCTTTTAGCAATTGACAGATTGAAGATGCAGGTGCTCAAAGAAGGGGTGAAAGAACAATAAAGCCTTATTAACATGTAAATGGTCTTTTACAAACCTGTGAAGTACTTGGGTGAGGCTGCAGTGAGACGGATGCCAGACCACAATAGCTCAAAAACAATCTGTGTGTGGGCCCGAGAAGCTGTCGCAGCCCGGGCTGACACACACGAGGGGGTGGAGGGGGGAGCTGAGGCCCTTTGAGCCAAATGGGCGTTACACACCTGTGCAGGGCACTTACTGTTATCAATTACCGCAATCAGCTCAATTCTCCCCGAGAACTGCCTACACACCTTAAACCCCACTGTGCACTGTCTCAGTGGTATCTACCAAGCCAGTTACATTTGGTAAATAGCACGAGTTTCACTTACTGATATCTGTTATTCGACTTTTATTGCAATGTTATCCCACATGCTTTTCAATCTGACACTTCCATCTGTGCTTTATAGTTCCCAAGGTAGGCAGTCACACTCCCACCTGCGCCACCGGAAAGAACAATCTTTTCAAACAAAAAAGGTTTTTTGAACACAAAACTAGCCATTCTTAACAAAACTCAGTCATGTGTTATCATTGAGTATTCAACATATGAAAATAAGAAGAATCCAACCAGAGGCGTCACATGTTGTGGGCTAGGGGTGTGCCTTTTACTTTCTTCCCGAGGCAGGGTTGGGCCAGGGCGGCTGTGGTGAAGGCTGCAGGTGCTCTTCCCATTTAGAAATGGCACTGCGATCATGCAGCTGACAGAAGGGCAGTGTGCTTGGTTGGGCCAGAGGAGGTTTTAAAGGGGGGATAACACTGTAAGGATGAAGGGTAGCAGCCTGGACCGACAAGGCACTGTCTGTGTGTGATTATTAGGTATTAAAAGAAAGGGCCAGACATACTTTAACTGATGGAAGATGGGGGTATGCGAGGCCGATTGGGAGGCAAGGAGAGAGGTGTGAGAGGACTGGAGAGAAGGGGTGGATGATGTGAGAGAAGTGAGGTGAGGCAAGGTGAGAGATGTGGGAGGGGTGAGAGGGGAAGATGTGAGAGGTGAGGAGAGATGAGGGTGAGAGGAGACGGGCTGGGAGAAGACAGATAAGAGAAGACAGAGAAGAGAAGTGAGGAGGGCAGCAAGGGAGTCAGAGAATTCAATTTGAGAGGTCAGGGATGAAGAGAAATGTGAAGTGGCGAAGGAAGTGCGGAAACACAAGAGGAGAGGTGAGTGTGGGAGAAAGGGGAAGGCAGAGAGGAGAGCTACCATTAAAGGGTGACGGAAGATAGCTGAGAGGTGATCCATGGGATATAAAGAGAATTTGTTGCGACGTGGGTGAGGGAGAGCAGCGAAAGGGGAATAGAGGGAGTACTGGGGTGGGTGCTGAGGTAACAGGAGAGAGGAACGTTAGTTCAAGAAGGTGTGGAAGAACAAAGGAGAGATGGTAACGATGAATGGCGGGACTGGAGAAGTGTAAGATACAAATAGATAAGACAGAAATTTGAAGGGAGAGACTTGAGGGTAATGAGAAGTTATGAGGGTTGAGAGAGGAGACGGGGCCAGGGAGGCTATGAGATAATTAGGAGAGACTGTTGGAGATGAGGGGATTGAAAAAACAGAACAGCAAGAGATATTTAAAGGTGCAGTGAGAGGTTGAATGGGGAGAGTTTAGAAGTTGTAAAAAGGGGTGAAAGAAAATGGCCTGCAAAGGGAGAGAGAGATAAAGGGGACGGGGTGGGAGGAAAGAGGTGTGTGTGAACTGCTTAACTTTGCACAAGACCGCCAGGGCTTTAAGGAACCCGTGCTGCTCCCGGCCTGGGCCAGGTGAGCTTCTAATGTGGAGACACTGCGGAGTGGAAGGCACTTCACAAAGGATGACTAGACATCTTTCTGTTGTTTATTGCTGTTTTTTGGTTTTAAACTGGTACTGGTAAGGTGAAATATTTGATTAGTGTTACCCTGTTTAAAAAATGTCAAAATAATGAAGCAATACTTTCCAAAAATATGCATCACATAGCATTATTTACATTTTCTTACCACACAACTCAATCAACTCTCCTGCATAATTTGGCCCTCCGCTGCCTCATAATTCCAGTAGCCCTGCCTTTAGGGCAGACTGGCAGTGCCCAAAGGGATGGCCAATCAGATCAGCGTGTGGGCGTTTTTATTTTGTTGCTGCTTGCTCGCCTGTTGTATGGTCTGTTGGACTGTTCATTTCTGTGCTATGACCACAAATATTGTCTGCAGCAAGCACAAATGCATGCAGTTTCCCATTCCTTGCAAAACACTTATACAGCTCGGCCTTTACAAGTTTAAAACTGCCACATCATTTTGTCCTCCCTTGGCTCATAATTCCAGTAGCCCTGCCTACAGGACAGCCTGGCAGTGCCCAAAGGGGTGGCCAGGTAGGTCAGTGTGTCGGCCTTTTGCGGCTGCTTGCTGGCCTGTTTTATGGTCAGGTGGACTGTTTTTACTGTTAATTTGTCACCCACAAACCTTTGCCTTGCTAAATACTGTTAAATATTATTTCCCCACTGTAAAAGTGATTTTCTGTGGGAACTGGTGGCGTGTATGGTTATCGATAATGAGGAGTATCAAGTTCTAGAAATGTTTGTCAGGAGGGGGTCCTTACGTTTGAAAATGTTGACAGGGGGGTCTCGGCATCCAAAAGTTTGAAGACCTCTGATCTATAGTGAAGGATTCAAGAAACTCAGCACACGCAGGTGAACATCTGGTGTCATTAACGTTGATTTGTAAGCAGCCCTCTTCCGGTCTTGTGTTGAGGAGTATACAGCATGGCTTCTTTAAATTAACTTTATTTTTAATGCAGACAGTTTATTACATCATTTAGAATGTTATCATAATGATCAAATAGATTAAATGTTGTAATAAACATTGTGCATTAAAAATAATGTTATTATACAAGAGCAATGCTATATTTTACTACTAAAGAGGCATCCACAAGTGTGGGTACCTTGCAGACAACAGGGTCATAATTTGGATGGTGCAGCAGGGGCCACGGGCCCAAAAGTTGTCAGAACTCCTCTACACACCTAATATTGCTATATTTGGCTACTAAACAGTCAGTCACAATTTCAGTTACCTTGCAGTTAAAAGGGGCTCAATTTAAATGGGCACTAGGGTCAGCTTTATGTGGGGCCAAACTTTGAAGCCACACAAATATTGACACACTTACTGTTGAAAATAAATTCCTCCATAAACTAGTTTCTCTTCTTCCCGGTACCCCCCTGGTTCCGTTCTTCATGGACCTGGGCTGAAGGAATCTCCAGGATAAAGCCAGACTCTGCCCATTGTTATATTGGAGGAGGTTATGGTCCACCCCAGAACTTGAGCACTACACTACAGCCCTTCAGGACGTTATTCTAGCAGGCCTTTCGGCAGGAATTCCCTGGCTTAAATATATTAGAGTACATCGGGGCTCCCATTATGTCCTCCCCTTCAAAAAGTGCCTTTAAAAAGTTGTACAGGTCAGCGAAAGATGCAAAAGCTGCCACAAGAGCAGACCTCCACACCCTTGAATATTTTTAGGCTTTAAGTGCCGGATCCGATAGGAGTCTGACTGGAACCATGTGACCGTATCTTGCGTTAGAAAACTATACTTTAAATTCAGAGTGGGTAGTTTGCCGTTGAGAGCTTTTATGAAAAGTTACAGTTAAAAGGGACTTGATTTGAATGGTGCAGCAGGTAAAGTGGCTCCGGGCCCAAAAGCTCCAGGAACCCCCCTAAACCGAGATTATTGCTAAATCTTACTACTAACCAAGAAAGTCACAAATGCATTTAGATAGAAGGCAATAGGGTCATGATCTGAGTGGTGCAGCAGGTGCAGTAGCACCAGGGCCAAAAGCTCTAGGTACTCCAATAAACACCTAATATTGCTATATTTTACTACTGTCACAAGTGCAGCTATCTTGCAGACAACAGGGTCATGATTTGAATGGTGATTTGAATGGTACAGCAGGTGCAGTGGCAGTGGGACCAAAAGTTGTCTGAACTTGTCTAAACTCATAATATTGCTATATTTTACTACTATACAGGCAGACAATTGCAGTTATCTTGCAGTTAAAATAGGCTTGATTTGAATGGTGCAGCGACACCGGGGCCTAAAGCTTTAGGAACCTCTCTAAACACCAAATATTTCAATATTTTACTACTAAACAGGCAATCACAAGTGCAGTTACCTTACAGGTGCTAGGGTCGTGATTTAAATGTTGCAGCAAGTGCAGTAGCACCAGGCCCAAAAGTTGTCAGAACTCCTCTAAATACACAATATTACATCAATTAATTCTATAATTTCAATTCCTTCATTTAATTTTTTCAATATTTTGCTATTTCTTACCCGCACTATACCACTAGTAACAGCACAATGCTTTTTTGTACCTAAACAAGTCATAAAACTTTAGCATATTTTCTGTAACTTATATTGTACAACTACTCAGCAAACTACAACTTACAACAAAAACTGCTTATTATTAATCACATAGGCGAATCTCATCCTGCCCGCCACCTCACGTCTCCCAGATTGGCGGACTTTACTGCAAAAATCGTATTACTGGAGCTATTGAAAGGATTAGAGACCAGCAAGCCGAGAGTACTGGAATTTGTGTTCATGGATAAACAATCAGTTATTAAAACCAACAGAAATCCAGGTTTTTTACTGAAGTTTGAAACTTGAGGAATTAATTGGCTAAAAGAGAACAATTGGAGTATTGTTTCCACTCCAGAGCCTTCACCCTAAACACATTTGTAAAGATAGAAAAGTTAGATGATATTTTTTTAGAAATAATTACACTGCACTTTATAATGTACCTAATTGAAGTTATCCATTCAGTCTCGTTTTTACAGGGACCCATGTTTTATTTGTGCATATTTCATTTGTGGCTTTAATAATTTTTGAATTTTTTTTAATCTTTGATGTAGGAAGCATGTGGATGCATCTATCGTGGTACTAGCAAGATTATTATTAATAGAATGTTCTATTGCATCTGGAAATATGATACAAAACTATTTATTATTAATTGTTATTTCTGTATGCATACAATAATACAAAGCATACCACTACTCCAACACAACCAAAAACCAGAACATCACAGAGCAAAAACAACACGACAACACAAAATGACACAATAATACCCATAAACAAAAGAATAAAAACAAATCTGAGCAAAACAAAAAATAAACTAACAAAATACACGACAATAACTTTTAGGCCAGTACAACAATGTTAAACAGTACAGAAAAAATAAAGGCACAAACACAACACAACACAATATCACTACCCCACAAAACCTGCATTAAAAAAGACAAAACAAAACAATTGCAAACATGTGATACCCTATTGTTGTCTGTTGATGCAATATTGCATTCTGTTATAGTGTCGATGTGTAGTGTTGGGATCCTCTGTTGTTCTTGTGTTTCTGTATTGTTCAGTTGTGTTTTTATGTTTTTATTTTCTTGAATGCGGTTGATGTTTTTAGTGTGTTGTGTTATTTGTTGTTTTTTCATTAAATTGTTTTGTTGTGATGTTGTGCAATATTGCTGCTGTTGTACTGTAGTATTGTATCATGGAATAATATTCTTGTGGTGTTGCTTTACCTCAACTGCTGTCTGCTTGCTTCAATATGCACACTTTGCTACGTACATAAATATGCTTTATAATACTGTGATAGAAGTAGTTTGCAGTAAGCACACCAATGACATGTGATAGTGTCTGCCAAAAATGTGTTGTTTTTGGACTGTGGTCTCCTAAGCTCGATAAATTTTCCAGGCAAAGGGACATATGTACTAACACTTAGCCCCAGGTTTGCATAACAAAACGATGTAAACTGACACAAAATGTTTATTTGGAATTCACTTTCCAAAGAAAATTTGTTCCATGCTGGAAATGTAACTGAAAATACACAAGCCAATTTGTTATGTCCTCTTAGTGTTAATGCATGTTACCCAGCCAAGCTGTCTACCTGCTGCTCAGCCAGAGTGAGAGTTGGTATTGGAATGTTGGTGTGACTGTGATGCAAGGAATGCTTGGGTACCTGTGTGAATAAATAATGACAGTTGGAGATGGGCTGAGCAGCAGGCTGGCTACTCCTGGCGTGGCTGGTGTAAGAGCTGGAGTAAGGACTGGATTCTAGGGAACATCATACAATTGGACTTTTGTATATACACCACAGTTTTAAAAAGTTCTAATTGTTTTCAAGGAGCTAGGGACCAGATAAGAGAGCCACACTTGTACTCAGGCCATTCCATAGCGCCATGACGAAGAGCATATGCTATATGGCAAAACCTTGCAATCCAGATTGAACGCTGTGTTCCGAATAGCAAGTTTGGGTGTCTCAACTATACTGCTGGAAGCAGTTAACATTGAATCACAGATCCGATCAGTGAGTCCATTTTTCTGACCTCCACCAACTTCAAATGTTTGGTTATGTGTATTACTTTGACCAGACAGTGAAATGTATTCTATGGTGCAGTACAAGGCTGTGCCAGGCCAAACGTTTGTACCTAATGTTAAATCTATTACTTTGTCGCTGGGCATACCTGACAAGCACATCAGTGCACAGCTGGCCCACCTTATGGATATTACTAACACTATGAAGGCACCTGGTGCAAATTGAAATTGTGGCTGTGTCCATGGGGGACGTAAGCATAAATTGGAATTTGGCTTTGCGGATTTCGTGGCACACAGACCCACCATTTATCAACCTTGTTAAATGGTTGGTCGTTCACAATAGAAGCAGCCTTACACTGTGAATGATGATCGTCTCCATAGTGGGTAAGTGGTTCAAAACAGGCCACTTTGTGAACTGTTTCTGAGGTCAGGCCTCAATGATATCTTTCCAATTGTGTTAATAGTAGTATATCTGACTATTAGTTTTGTGGGTGAAAACCACATTTCTAATTAACAGTTTGTGATTTACAAATTGACCTATTGCATAATACTTTCAGTTTCTGAACTTCTAATCCTCTGGATCAATCATTATGCTAATATTTATACTGATCCACTAAAGCAGCTCCTTGAAATTCAATCTCATAGTACTCTTCCTTGGTTTAGTCATGTAATGGATGCTATTTATGAGCCTGGGTGACAGAATCGTTGGACTACACAAATTTAATCATCAATAACAGTCTTAAAGTGGTGAAGCGAAGTATCAAAAATGGATTTCATTAACTTGTAAAAAGTGCTGTAAGTGGTAAAGTGTTAAATGAAGTCCTGATGTAAAATATTACGTTCTCTGAAACCATATTCCATTTCTTATAATTCAACCCCCTTACTAAACAGGCTAGGAAAGAGTATCTAGTTAAAGAATTTAGGGCGATGATGCACAAAGCCTTTTTGCTGGTGATGCAGCGGATTTTACCAGCTCTACACATTCATACGCACAACACTCATTTGGGCCATATACATTCATACATGCAATGAGCTGGCAAATATCCACCGGTCATCAATTTTATTTTACCCTAAGAAACCTTTACACCAGTATTCCTACCATTCATGTCTCCTGAGTAAATGCACTTAGAAAGATCTAGTAGTAGATTAGAATAGGGAGGGAAGACAATAATGCATTTAACTTAATTTAAGGAACCGCAGACTCAGAAGGAGTTTTAAAAGTTTACCTGAATTAATGATTTTAAGAGTCAACTCAAAATGCACATGAAAATACCAGAAATCTCCATCAGGAAAATAGTATAGTTAGCTTATAATCAGTTTGCATTAATAAATTCTTGCAATGACAGCACCTGAGGAGAGAAAGGACAGAGAGCATGTATGGAGCATTTACCCTACAGATATATTTACCTCTCATGATGTGAGGACCCCGACATCAAAGAGTCAAGGATTCAGGACAGGTTTGGGACAAGGAAAGGTGACCTCTTCTAGTGCAATGCCAACATCACACCCCTCTCTGGTGCTGATCTCTCTGGCTCGGGCACGTCCGGACCCTTTCCTAGATGTGCCTCCTCAGTTGTTCCGCAAATTTTCCCTAGTGTTGGATTCTTCAGTCAGATTGCAGCAAAATCGGGCAGCATCTCAGCATAGTATCAGCATCTCAGCATCAAGTCTCAAGCGTGTCAAGTGTGTCTAACTATCTATAACTTACCTCTGATATACCTAATTCAAATGTATGATCCACCCCCAAATGTTTCAATTCTATGTCCATCCGCAATTTTGAATGGGCCAAGCAGTGGGTGAGGAAATAACACCATACCAAGTGCAATACTTTTCTTCAGTCTATTGTCTAATTCCCCGCCCCTTAATTTTAATACCCACAAGCTTTATTCCCACAGATATTGCTTATGTGGATCGGTAAGTCTTATTTACATTGTTGCTTCTCTTTCCTCTTGTAGGGTCAAAAGTTGGGTTCCCATGTCCTTGCTGGGCTTGAGTTTGGCAGTCAGTTAATTTCAGTTCACTTGTTCAGAGCAAGTAGACATTCTGCGCATGTGTAGAAGTCACATGGAAACAGAGATGTGGTCCCCCTCCAAGGCCCAAATGGGAACTATTAATAAAGTCAAAGAAGAACACGTTAGAAATCAAACTTAAATTAATTCACTGTATACCACTTACTTCTACTCTAACCCCATTTACTTAATAAATCTTTTGCGTTAATAGCTTAGTAGAACTTGCATGGGTTACTTTCAGCTCGGCATATGCGTTAGTGCATTACTTTAAAGCGGCCATTTTAGAAGGTACTGCACAGCTGCAAAGTTTTCCCCCAAGCGACAGAAAACGTCATACTACGTAGATGTAGTAGACGCATGCACAGAAGAATTCCTGCATTTAGCGGCCATTTTAGGACACTCGGATTACTTATTAGTGAAGCACATAGGAAAGCATCCCCTAGATACAATGTGTTGAATGTGGTGTGCTGTTGGTACTCACGGACAGGTTGATTATAGTATTACAGGTTATTCGAGAGGATTGCATACAAGCAAGTTTTTTTTAATGCGAAACCTTGCTCCATCGATCCCCTCTCTGATGTCATTTTACGCCATCACTAAATTCTATTAAACCAGATGCCAACTTTAGCATTCTACCATTTCGATATCTTCAAATCTTTTATTCCTTCCCTTATCTTTCAGAAATTGTGATCCTTTTGTAGATATGTCCCTTCAATTCTTCAAGTAGTATTTCTTCTAATTTTCTTTTCCTACCTTTCTCATTCACTTTGTACTTCTTTCTTTTCCCACTGCATTTGCGAAAACACACAATCATCAGGACTAGCAAAGGTATGCCCATGATTGGCAATAATATTTTACCTAAAATACCTTTACCTATGTTAGAAAACCAACTACTTATGGTGGAAAAACTGTTTGTTATTTTCTTCCATACACTGTCAACCTCCAGTGGTTTCAGTTCTTCCTCCAAATGTGTAATATTCTTAATATATCTTCCAATTTCTGCACTTTTGTCAGGTATATACGTGCAACAATGTTGTGCTTTCAGCATTTTACAGACTCCACCCTCTTTTGCCAATAAGATATCAAGGGCAAGTCGATTTTGCAAAACCATAGATCTGACAGCAACTAATTCTGTATTGATCAGTAGAAATCCTCTAGCAGTGTTAGTAGATAACCGATCAACTACTGTTGACAATTGACAGATTTTTCGAGAATTCAGCAGAACCCCCACTGAAGGTATCAATGCACCAAATATATCACCTACTATTTCCGAAAAACTAGCTCTTTTATATCTAGTTAGTCCACTACTGTCATTATTGCTCCCAGTGATTTTTTTAACATGATAGACTTTAGGGAATACTATTCCGAAATAGCAACTCCCATACCAGTGATCAGGTAACCTAAAATAGGCTTTGTTTCCACAAATATAATAAATTCCAGGAAATACTGGATCAGTTCCTCCTTTTAGTCCCCAACCCCCAATTACTAAGAAGTTATTTTCACATTCACTGGAACCAAAAAACACGTTGTTATATTCTGTTTTAAGTCTACGGAGACAGATTTTCCCTTTCTTTTCAAAGTCCAGAGACATAGCAGCATGATTCTTGCCACTTCCTAAAAGGTCTTCCCTTTCAGCCCATTTAGGTATCTGAGGTTTCGGTTCGGAGGCTCTTCTTTGGAAATCCTGGGGCAGATTTATGTTCCCTGGCGCATCCCTGCAAATCAGCATGGATGCGCCAGGGAAGATGCGTCACGCAAGTTTGCCCTTGCACCACCGCAGATGCGCCGCATTTACAATGTGGAGCATCGTGGCGCAAGGACAAGCAGATGTGTGATGCATCTGCCGGCGTAAGGTTGGCGCAGTGCTGAAGTTGCGTCGCAGGCGCGACGCAACTCCAGCACTGTTCCAACCTACCCTATCCCTAACGTGGTGCAGGATTTTGATGCATCAGCGTTGGGAAAGTGACTCAGTGAAATCTTATAGATTTCACTGAGTCACTTTACAGGGGCGTTCCTGCGACGGAACGCCCCCCCCTGTGTCGAAACGCCCACATGAAACCTGACGCAGGTTTCACGTGGCGCAGGGCTTTACACCGTGACGCATCTCCATAGATGCGTCACGATGTAAATTGGGCGCAACGTGGCGCAGGGTTTACGCCGCCGCTGCGTCACAAAAGTGACGCAACGGCGGCGTAAAAGGGGAGCAAGTCCCACATAAATCTGCCCCCATGTCTCCTATTTTCTACTAAATTCAAAAATATCTTTTCTTCTTCATGCGTTTATGTGCATCATCTATATCTATTGTCTTCATTGTTAGAAAATATTCACCCATAAACTGTGAGTCTCTAGTACTAAGGACAGGGTTCATGCTCTTTCGCATGGGAACTTCTGAAAATATATACATCTACATTCGAGTAATAATACTGCAGTTTTCCAGTTCTATAGAATAAACTAGCCAGTTCACTGCATGAAATTCCATATGTCAAAGGTAAATGATGATAAGTTACCCCTTCAGTTACTGAACTTGGTAATTTCATGCAAACGTAACAATCACTAACTTCCATAGTTTCTACATAATGTACTAAAAGATTTGCAAATACATTTAAATCAGTTTCATTCTTATCTACAGTGTGGTGTAAATCTAGCTCATCTGGTGTTTCTAAGTCTACTCTATTTCCTTTAAGGTTTGCAATTTCTGTATGTGTGGTTGTACTATTTTGTTTGTCTGTGACCATCAGGTAGGGAATAGCTATTGCTAATATCACCCATATTATGAGGACTAATAATAAACTACATATACAGATCCTACAACACTTCTTTATACAGCTTTGTTTTGGTTTTCCAGCAACATTATTATCAGACATCTTGGGCAGGAAGATTGTATCTTCTTAACTTCAGAACCTTGTATGAGATAACACCTTAGGCGTCTTTTCTCTTTCAGGTTGGGGTCACTTCTTCTTTAATTTGTTCAACACTTAGTTCTTCATCACTTTCTTCATTTAAATCGAGATTTTCAAAGTATTCAAGAATAACATATGTCCATTCAGGACCCTTGAACTTATTATTCAATGTCTTCAATCTTTGACTCCTTCGCTTTGGTATTACTTTGGAAGGTCCAGATTGACTAGTTACTTCATTTACTTGATCAGGTTCTTCGTTGATTGTCTTATGTCGATATCTAAGTCTCTTGATAATTCTTGGCAATTATCACCTTTTCGACTCTTCTTAAACTTCACTGCACTGCCAGGTTCTTCTAGACTCCTTTTATTTTCTTTAGACTTTGGTACCACTTGATCTGCTTCGTCCTCAGATTTCCTCACTATCTGACCTTGTCCAGGGCTTATTATTTCAGCCTGTTCTGCCTGGATGGATTAATCTACCTTAATCTGACCCTGTTCAGGATTAGTGATGTCTGGTTTTTCTTCTGTATCCTGAACTTGCGTTTCTATGCCTATCTGGTCCTGTTCAGGTCTTTTTACCTTTTACCTTCTTCTGCCTGAACGGTTTCTCTAAATCCTGACTGTCCCTCCTCAGACTCCAGAACAGTGCTTTGAGTTTCTTCTGTCTGAGTTTATTGTTCTCTCCTTATCTGTTTCTGCTCAGGTTCCCTAACAGTCGTGTCCCTTCTTTCCTGAGCGACTTCTTCTATACCTGTCTGGTCCTAACTCTCCTCCTGTCTATCTAACTGTATTTGACTTCTAGTTCTTATAAGTACTTCACGTATGTTCACCACTGGGATCCAGTCGTCCTGATAAGTGCTCGGTTGATCTTGGGCAGCTACTTCAGGATCTTCTATAGGAAGTTCGTCAGCTGCACAACCTTCAGCACCACCGAGTTCTGGTTTCAACTGTAACTCTTCTTCTTCAGGAGCTGGTACCCTTTTGGTATGGCTTGCATGAATCCAATTGGGCAACCCTGCACATTTTACAGCTGTTGAGGTAGTCAGAATAAATTGATTTGGTTCATCCCACCTTGGTGCTAGGCACGATTCTCGAGTGTGATTCTTCACAACTACCCAGTCACTGGGATTCCGATCATGTGAGTGGCTCAGCTGTCTGTTGAAAGCGTCTTCCCCAACCTGATGAGAGATAGAACGCACTCTGTCAGCCAACTCTTTGCAATATTCCAAAACCAAGTCATCAGTTATATTTAGGGCTACCGGTTTTATAGTATTTCTTTTTTTTAGCTTTTCCGTCTGTATTTATCCATATTTATTTTTTGCCTACTTTATCTGTATTTATCCATATTTATTTTGTGTTTTGGGACAAATGAAGGTGTAAAACTGTACATTTCCATATTTATATAATTGATAGACTAGCACTCATAATTTGATGTCTGTCGGTTTTAGCTATTTAAGATGCCAAATATTATATAACAAAACATCCACTGGTAAATATTAGCATTATATCACAAATGTATATTGATACATGGCATTATTTAACCTGTTGCGTGCTCATGAAGAGCTCAGCTCGTCATGAGTCACAGTGGAGCTGTGCTCATGACGAGCTCAGCTCGTCATAACCACCGCGACCCACCCACGCCATGAGCACAGCTCCACTGTGAGTCATCACGTGCTGAGCTCGTCATGAGCACAGCGGCACCACGGGCCCCCCCCCCACACCGCGGGGGAATTACCCCCGCAGGGAAGGGGTTAATGAAATTGCATCCTGTTTTTAAAATTTTCCATGCTGTCTATCTGCTCAGGTGTTGGCCTATAATTCATGAAAGACAGCACGGAGTCACTTAAAAGAAACCCAACTTTCTGTATTTATCCACTTTTAAAAATAAATGCAGACAGAAAACACATTGTTTTCTGTCTGTATTTATCTGTAAAAATCCGTAAAAACTGAAAACCAGGAGGCTTAGTTATATTCAACAGCTTGTGTCCTGGTACACATGCTTGTCTCATTGCTCTTCCCATGAGTATTTCATGGGGACTCAATCCAGTATTTCTGTCTAGAATACTTCTGAGTCCCATTAGAACAAGAGGCAAAGCATCAAGCCATTCCAGTGGGGTGGATGCACAAACCTTTCCGAGTCTTGACTTGATTGTGCCATTCAATTGTTCTACCACTCCAGAAGCCTCTGGATGGTAAGCGCAGTGCAATTTCTGTTCGACTTTGAATGCTTCACAGATTAGTCGAATTTTTTCATTATTAAAATGTGACCCTCAATCTGATTCACTCGTTACTGGAAAACCAAATCTAGGAATGAGTTCTCTTAATAAAAGTTTGGCCACTGTCAAGCTGTCATTTCTTCGGGTCGGGTATGCTTCCACTCACTTTGAAAATAAACAAAGTATGACAAGTACATATTTCAACCCTCGACAAGCAGGTAGTTGAAATAAATCTAACTGGAGTCTCACAAAAGGTCCCTCTGCCTTTCCAATCTTTCCCATGCAGACCACTGTTTTCCTGCCAGGGTTAATTTGTTGACATATTAAACATCTCTGGCAAAGGCTCTCTGTTACATTCCTGAACTTTGCGTTAAACCAATCTTGTCTAAAGAGTTGACTCATTGCATCCCTGCCCACATGTGTGTCTCCATGGTACATTCTAGCCATTGGCGCAAGCATGCTGTCTGGCATGACTGGTCTGCCATCATAACAAACCCACACACCATCTTCTGCCCTTCTTTGACATCCTATTTTCACCCCCTCTTCCCTTTCTCTCATGTCTACTGCATCCTGCAGACCTTTCACCTCCTCCCAGGTCCCCACTCCTGCAAGTAGCATAAGCTGGCAGCTGATTCCACAAGTTTTGATTTTCTTGTTTAAGGCAATCTTATGCCTTGCTCAATGTTGGGCAACCTGATCAGCATAACGGTTACCGGCTGTCACATATTCTTTTCCTGATTGGTGAGCAGCACACTTAACCATGGCTACCTCTTTTGGTAATTGAATTGCCTCCAGTAATTCTTTCACAAAAATTCAATTTTTAATAGGAGTCCCTGAGGAAGTCAGGAAATCGCTCTGCATCCACAGTTGGCCAAAATCATGCACAGCCCCATAACCATATTGACTGTTAGTAAATATGGTTATTCTCCAATGTATTTCTATTTTGCATGCTTTAATTAAAGCTATCAATTCAGCGACTTGACCTCTGGTAAATAGGATGCTTTGACTATTCCAGTTAATGTACATACAGCGTAAGCAGCACTTAATCCTCCCTCCTCGTGTCTCATGCATGAGCCATCTACAAACAGCTCATGTTCTGCATTTTTCAAAGGTTCTTCTTTTATGTCAGGACAAGGTTTGGTGCTAAGTTCTAATGCCCTATATCTGGGTCTTCCGGAGTATCTGTTACAGCGCCTTCAGGTGGTCCAGAACTCGGCTGCTCGGGCTATCTTCGGCCTTCATAGGCGAGCCAGAGTGTCTGGCCTTCTGCAGTCGCTGCACTGGCTGCCTATCCGGAAGCGGATAGTCTTCAAGGCGTTGACGCTGGCTCATAAGGCTCTCTATGCCTCGGGCGCAAAATATCTGCAAAGGAGGCTTACTTTTTATCGCCCGGCTCGATCTTTGCGATCCGAATCTCTCTTCCTTGCGGTGGTCCCTCGAGTAAAGAGGGCCTGCGTAGGGGGTCGCTCCTTCAAGCTGAAGGCATCGCAGCTGTGGAATGCTTTGCCATTGTCTGTACGTAGCACGTCTAATTTGCTGACCTTTAGGAAGGGCCTTAAAACTTGGCTCTTTGCCTCTTAGCATGCTTTCTTCCTCAGTTTTGCTGTCTTTCTTTTGTCTTTCTGTGTTATGATTCTATGTTTTCAAGCTGCCAATAAAAAGCGCCGGGACACTCCAATGGAGTAGCCGTGCGCTATAGAAATCCTAAATAACATAACATAACATAACATAACATAACAAGTTCTGTCACGTCAATACATTCATGCTCAACTTCATCTCTCACTTCTTCTGCACATGGATCAGGTAGTAAGGTATCTGGATTAAGAATAGTGCACCTCACTATTGTCACATTTTCAGCTCCAAGTATTATTCTTTCATATTTTGTCAACCTACTGGGAATTAGGTACTGTGTTCGGGTTCTGGTCAGTAAAATTACCACTGCATGAGGAACATACACCTTGACATGGTGTCCCATCACAATTGACTCTGTTCTATGCTTACGCAGGTTGTAGCAACAGCTTTCAGGCAACCTGGTAATGCACAGGCCACAGGAACCAAGGTAGCAGAAAAGTATGCCACTGACCTTCTCATTAATCCGTGTCTCTGTGTCAGAACTGAAAGCACACAATTACCCCACTCATAGCAGAATATTGCAAATTCTTTTGAATAGTCGGGCATGCCCAAAGCAGGTGCTTCACACAAACATTCGCGCAACTTCCTAAAAGATTCTATACTTTCTTCATTCCATTCTATAGGATCCTTTGCTCTTTTTCTGGTCATTTGTATCAGAGGTTTGGCTAATAAAGCGAACCCTACGATCCACTGCCTACAATATCCTTCAACTCCGAGGAACATTCTTATTTCTTTTTGGGTTCGTGGCAACAGCTTTTGTCTTATTTTGATTCTTTCAGAGGTCACCCTTCTAACTCCTCTTTCAATTTGAAGTCCCAGGTATTTAACTGAATTTTTACAAAACTGGAGTTTTTCAGGAGACACTTTATGTCCACCTTTTGCCAAATGATTTAACAATGCAATTGAATCAGTAACACAGTCCTCTTGTGTGTTTGACGCCACCAATAGGTCATCAATATACTGCACCAGACTGACTCTCTGGGCAATACAAGAGATTCAAGGCTTCTTTTGAGAATCTGATTAAAGATTGAAGGGCTTTCTGTGTACCATTGAGGCACACAATTCTAAACATAAACATGCTCTTCAAATTTAAACGAAAATAAAAACTTGCTATCTGGATGCAAGGGAATAGAAAATAATGCATGACATACATCAATCACTGTGAACCATCCTGCTTTCCATGGTATCTGATAAAGAATCACAGCTGGATTAGGCACTACTGGGCAGCATGGTACAACAATCTTGCTAATTTTCCTGAGGTCTTGAACTACCCTATATTTTTCCGTTAGGTTTCTTAATGTCAATTATGGGTGAGTAACAAGGGCTACTCATTATTTCTTCCAGGATACCTTGTTTGACCAATCGCTCTATCTCTATTGCAACACCTGCCTTTATTTCTGGACTCATTTTGTATTGTCGGGTGTTCAGGTAAACAGCACCCTCTTTCACAGTCACTTTTACGGGATCTACATTTGCCATTAATCCTATTTCTTTTCCAGTAAAATCCCATATTTCTGCATTTACAGTTAGCTTGACTTCTGCAGGTAATTCATGTTGTGTCATCATCGAATATAATTCATTTACTTCTGTTCCCTGTTTAGCTAACATGAACTTGTAAACTTCATCTTCATCTGGGGTTTGTATTGCAACACCATCTAGTGTGCAAAATATAGTGCAATTCATTTTGCACAACAGGTCTCTTCCAAGCAAGTTTACAGGGATTGAGTCGTAGACCACAAACGTATGCATTTCTTTAAAATTACCAATTCGCACCTCCATGGGTTCTGTGATTGGAGGGCTAATGTTATGTTATGTTATACCTGACTTATATAGCGCACATACACCGGATGGGTTTCTTGGCGCTTCTCGGGTAGGTGATGGGTAATAAGTTTATTCAAGTGATTACTCGAATGCCTGTTTAAAGAGCCATGTTTTTTTAAGTTTGCGGAAGGTCGTGAGATCTGTACAGGATCTGATCTCTAGGGGCATAGAGTTCCAGTACCTAGGACCCAATGTGGCGAACCTGGATCCGCCAAATTGTTTCTGTTTAAAGGAGGGTGTTGCCAGGAGGTGCATGTGGGCGGATCTCAGGTTACGGGTTGGAATATATCTGTTAATCAGGCTTTTAATGAATTAGGGGTTTCTGCCATTCAGGGATTTAAAGATGATGCAGCCCATCTTAAAGGCGCATCTCTGTGATATAGGGAGCCAGTGTAGTTTCTTCAGGAGGGGGGAGACGTGTTGGCGTTTGTTTTCCTGCAGAATCAGTCTGGCCGCCTGGTTCTGTATCAGTTGGAGACAGTGGATAAGATAGGCCGGGATGCCAAAGTATAAGGAGTTAGCATAGTCAATATGCAAGATCACCATGGCGAGCATTGCCTGCAATTTTGCTTCCTGAGTTAGGAACCTGCTGATTTTCTTTATTTTCCTTAATTGGAAAAAGCATGTAGAAGTTACAGATCCAATTTGGGTTTTCATGGTGAGGTCGTTATTGACTGTGACTCCCAAGGTTTTGGCATGATTGGATGAAGTCGGTGGTTGTCCCATTTCTTTAGGCCAGAATTGGGAGCTCCAGGGGTTAAGTGAGCCTCCCGTGAGGATTAGTCCTGTTTTATCTGGGTTTAATTTCAGTTGGTTGCTGTTCATCCAGTCACGGATTAACAGCATTGTCGACTGGTATTTCGTGGATGGAGGCCGTTGAGTTATTGATAGGGAGCACCAGTTGGAATTCGTCCGCATAGTTGAAGGTGTGAATATTTCTTTCTTTTAATGCTTGGATCAGGGAGAGAAGGTATAAGTTGAATAAGTGAGGGGAGAGAGAGGATACCTGGGGGACTCCACAGGTAGTTTTAATCATGGGGGTCGTAAAGCCGCCAAGGTGGACTGCCTGAGATCGGTTTGTTAGGAAGGATCTGGTCCATTCGAGGGCTATTCCTTCGATACCCGCATCCCTGACACGGTAGATCAAGATGTTATGGTCGACCGTGTCAAAGGAAGCGGAGAGATCCAATAGCACCAGGGCTTGGGGGAGACCTTTGTCCGCCTTTTCTCTCAGGGTATCCAGTACAGATAATATCACTGATTCTGTGGAGTGAGCTGTGCGGAAACCTGCTTGATGTGCATCCAGGTATTCAGATTGCTCCAAATAGGCAGATAGACTTTTGGCTACATGCGCATCGAGCAGTTTGGCTAGATAAGGGAGCAGTGAGATCGGTCGGTAGTTAGTTAGGGTTTTTGGGTCAGCTCCTGGCTTTTTTAGGAGGGGTATGATAATGGCCTCCTTAAAGGACTCCGGTACCTGACCCTGGAATAATGACTCATTGAGGAGGGACACGGCTGGACTTGGGCAAGCAGTAAATGCTTCCCTTAGGATCCAGGGGGGACAGCAGTCCCTTGGAGATCCAGATTTACCTTTTGCCAGTAGGTCAGTGAATGTTTCTTGATTTATTATTGGAAATTGTTCCAAGCTGTGTGAGTTCTTAGGTTTTATGGGACATGCAGGACTCGGGCAGCTGGGGATACTTGTTTTAATGGTTTTAATTTTTTCAGTGAAGAAATTGTTTAAAGAATCGCATAAGGATTGAGAGGGAGTGGGTTTTAATGTTACTCTATCCGGGTTGGATAGTTCATTAATAATTGAAAACATGTCTTTGGAACGGTTTGTGGAGTTGATGATTTTGGAAGAGAAGTATTCAGCCAATATAGCCTTTTTATAAATTCCACGTGCTTCTAGGTAAGTGTTTTTGTCGTCAGGTGAATATTTATTTCTCCACTTCCTTTCTGCATGTCGCAGACCAAGTTTTAATTTCTTTAACTCAGGGGAGAACCATCTCTGGCCTTCGTGGCGACGTGCACAAAATAGTTTCTTGAGGGGGGCATGTTTATTGTTGGCTGTCATCAACCAGTCCGAGAGGTCTTTCTCGTTTTGATCAATAGAGGGTTGACCAGTAGGAATAGTATTGGTCAGTGACTCCAGAAACTGACCTTTATTGATAGTATTCCAGCTCCTACGTGATCCAAGATCATGTGGTATTGTTTTAAAAAGGGTAGGGATATTTATAGTAAATTTGATAAAATAGTGGTCAGACCAAATGCAGGGAGTGACTTCTAGATTGGCTAAGGACAGGTTACTAGACAGGTTACTAGACCAAACCTGATCTAGTGTGTGCCCTTTGATGTGTGTGGCAGTGGAAATATGCTGACTTAGGTTGAGCCCGGTGAGTAGGTCCGTTAGTTCGACTGAGTGAGGTCCCCCTGCTGGGTCGTTGGCCCAGTAGTTGAAGTCACCGACCATCAGTACTTTGGCATGGTTTGTTACGAGGTGTGTCATTTGTTCACTCATGGATTTCGGAAACGGGGGCATGTTCTGTGGTGGTCTGTAGAGTAGCACACAGACCAAAGGGGTAAGGTCAGATTCTAATTTAAGTACTAGGCTGTCTATTTGAGGTATATCCAGGGGAGTGAGCGCCGTGAGTTTGAGATTTTGGTGCACTATAGCTGCTACTCCCCCTCCCTTTTTCCCTGTGGACGGTTGGCTTGAAGGATATAAAACTCGTTAGGCAGTGCTGCTAGAATGTCGGGGGCGGAGTCCTGTATTAGACAGGTCTCAGTTAGCAGTAAAATATCTTGTTTCTCTGATATCAGCAGGTTATGTATGTCTAGTTGGTGTTTGGTCAGGGAGCGGGTGTTTAAGTAGATAATCGAGAGAGCCTTTTCCTTGTTCATAGCCTGAGGATCGGTGAGTTCCCTAGTATCTGTGGGATGATTGAATTCGGGAAAGGAAGATCTTATTTCCCTTATCCCGTTCCTGCTTAATCTTGCATGCGTGAGGTAGTTGACCTCATGCTCATTAGAGTGGAGCATTTTTAATTCAGCTGATGAGTATGTTGTGATTTGGGCAAAATGGGCTGTCCCTTGCCCCTGCCGGCCGCGAACGGGCGCAGACCGGCTTGCCTTTGGCGCGCCTTCGTCCGTTGCGCTCCCGTGCTTCTAATCTGTTTGTTTGAAACACCTACAACTTGAATGTTCTCTCCCGAGAGGGACAGGTTAGGAATGTCTGCTGTTCTCACAGTAGACCTGGTAGCGCCAGTATCCAACAAGAAGTTAATATCATTACCTTTACTTTACCCTCTTTGAAAGGTCCTGACTGATCTACCGGTAGGGATGCGCCAAGTACGCACTCCCCTTCCTCCCCCCTCGAGCAACGTTATTCCTGATCATAATCAATCAGTGGGTCCTGCAAAAGAAACTGAGATGTTACAGAATTTTTCTTACCACTTCCTTCTGGAAATCCTGCATCCACACTGCACTTGGCTTTACTCACAAAATGTGATTTAGAGGCAGGTGGCAATTGACTCTGAAGATCTATACCCTGTTGCTGATTACTCATTAACACCTCATTCTGCGTCTATGGATTTAAATTTTGATTCGGGGCGTTGTTAACATGTATGGCTTTACACTCATTCTTCCAATGCCCCCACTTCCCGCACCCATGACAAGGGAATTTTTTCTTTGCCTCTTCCCGATTTAATCTTCCCCGTGGCTTTCCCCCATTGTTGTCACTTTGACCTTGTGCACTTCCTTGATTTTCTGACTGCTTATTTAGTTGGAGCTCTTGCTGTTTAGCTAATTTTACTTGAGCCCACATTACTTTTTCTTCTAAAGCTTTTCGCTTGTTATCAATTTCGGCCCCACAATATTATGCATATTTTAAAATTTTGTCGATGGTCTTTGACTGCCAGCACAGCATGTGCTGCTTAATCATTTGAGATAGATCCAATATCAGCCCAGACACAAATCGATACACAAAATGAGTCATGTCTTTATTTTCTAAACTTTCAAACCCACTATACTGTTTGAACACCTATAAAAGACGTTCGTAGTAGGCATGTACAGACTCATCTTTTCTTGAGTTGTTCTGTCTATCTTTACCCAATCGGTTTCTTTCGGGGGTATTTTACTCTTCAGAAAGTGATTACCTGATGATACTTTTTCATTACATCCTCTGACGGGGCTCCTGTTTTTGCGTCTCTTGGATATTCCTCACTAGGCCAATCCACAGTAATCTTTCATTCTGTCCACAAATCTGCAGGTACTATTATGTCAAACAGACCATCCAGATCCTTCAACAAAACCTTTGAAACTTTCACAAACCTCTCAACCTGTCTGTACCATTCCACTGGTGTCTCTCTCAATTTTGGGAAATCATTCGTAAAAGACAAAATATCCTGTCTATTCCATGAAACATGTACGTACCCCCCTCCGGGTACTTCTCTCATCGGATACAATCTTTCAGCTTTTTCTGTTTCCCTCACGACATATTCAGATGTCGTTCGATTTACCTGTGCTTCTTCCTCTTTCTTTGTCCATCTGACTTTCCATCTTTCAAGATCTCCGCACTTTTGTAACAAAAATAACAATTCCCTGATCAGCAACTTTCTTCTAGACGCATTCATGTTTTCCAAATCCTTATCAGAAAATTCTGCTCCATTGGGTTTCTGCAACACCTGTGAATTCCCTATATCAATTCCCATTTCCGATGCCAAATTTGTCAGTTTTTCATGGAATACCTTGAAATTTCGTGTAATGCTTCTACAAATAAACAGTAATTCTTCCTCGCTGTATGTGTTTAATCTGTCTAGACCCACATTTCCAGCAACCATTTCTTCCAATTCCACTCTCAATTTAAAAATGTCTAATAATTTAGGCTGTGACTTTGGCTTCTCTATTTCTTGAGACCATCTCTCTATATCTTCTGGGGTTACTATTGTGGCACTTCTAGTTCCTGATGATGTTTCTAATCGAACTTCCTTTGAACAACTGGGCACATTTCTTTTTGGGGTTTCTATCGTTGGCTCCCTTATGGGCAAATCCATCAATGATATTACTGATTCACATTCACTTGCTTGATCATCTATTATTACCTTTTCTTTTCTAGGTTCTATACTGGGAGTAGGCATCACAGGATTTTTGGGACAGTTTGATTTTTTTCTCCGTATAATGGAACCACTGGGCCTATTGTAACTGATATGGTCAATGCTTCAGGATGTGCGTTTAGCTGAGATATACTCTGAATCAATTCATCTCTGTTTTTATTTATTGCTTCCTTTTCTTGAAGTACCCTGTCTGCGGTGTCATGTATTATCTGTGGAACCAAAGGTGTTCCTATCATTGGGGCACTAGTGGAGGACTTTTCATCAATACATCCTCTAAATACCCTTCTTCTGTTTCTCCGCGATCTATCATGGTTAAAGTGCTTGGTCTTTTCTGTACATTTACCTCCCATCTGCTCTTCTGATGTTAACACAGGATATAAACCTTCTGTCACCATGGCCTGTCTTCATTGTTTCATTTGACTATCTCTAGTCTCTCAGGGAAATTTCAGGTAATATTTGCTTAGAGTTCTGTTGCTTCGGGGTCTGTCACGTTCAAATGCTTCCATTTCCCATTCTTCTAAAGCTTCATATTGAGTCAATCTAGGTCTGGATTCTAATGAATTAATTCATGTTCTTAAATTGTACAATATTCTTCCATTAAAACTTCCGTACTCAGGAAATGCTAATATACCATCATCCTTTGTGTATTCTACCCAATTTTCTAACCATACACAGGTATGATAGCCTCTCTCCACCATCATGTATGATGCAGGCGTATTTGGAGGAGGAATGAGAATCCCCTCTCTACTCTTAATGGGTTTGTCCTTTTTGAAATCATTCTTAACTTTTTGCATGAAAGTCATTTTTCTCTTCTCTCCGTAAATTGCGTGCTTGTGCTGGTTAAGGTACTGCTCGTAAGCAAACCCCACACATTTTCTATCTGGTCGAGTCCCTGTTAAGGTTCGATCGTGCATGCAAACTCCACTATTATTATTATCTCTATCTCTATTTTGATGACCAATCAAACACTTGCTTTAATTCTAATAATTCTCCAATACCAGTGGGTTTTCTGGTCTGCGGACCAATCATCTTTTACTCTGCTCGTTCGCTCAGCCAAATGCTTGCACGGTTTTTCTGTGACGTCAGTTTCACTCCTTACTACTGACCCCTCCTTATCAACTTCGCATCAACTACATGCCCGCTGTTTCAACCAATCCCAGCGCGGCTCTCAGTGATGTCAGTGCAGCACTTGCAACTGACCCCTCCTTCATAAGGTAATGCGAAAACTTATTTTCTCACAAACTTTTCACACAATTTCATTAATTAACAACGTATAAACATTCGCTATTGTGTCTGATCCACTAATTCAAAGAATAGTAAGATTTCTTTCACTGCGAGTAAAACACTTCCACTTACTCTTCACCCACTACGAGTAAAACCTTTCCGCTTACTCTTCACACAAGCATCAGAGAACCTGCTACTCCTTCAGTATTAATCTTTCTAGGTGATATAATACCAAAATTTCACCAGCGGACTCCTCGCTATCAATTATTCTCACTAACAAACAAGAAATTTTCCCTAACTTAGTGCTTCCAGTCCTACGTAACTTTTAGCACTTTCTCGATCCAGACCAATAACCTCACTGCAGTGTGGCTTCCATTCACCACCCGCTATTCAATATTCCCAGGAATTTCCAGACAACGTAAAACAATGCATAACGGGTTTTGGTTAAAACATAAATCAATAATTCAAATTTCAAACACAGTCCTCACCTAACTAACTATACTAACCACACCTCTGCTACCAAGTAAAACTGATGCAGCGGAGTTTACCAGCCCTACATATTCATACATACAACACTCATTTGGGCCCATATACGTTCATGTACGGAATGAGCTGGCAAATATCCACCGCTCATCAATTTTATTTTACCATAGGAAACCTTTACACCAGTATTCTTACCATTCCTGTCTCCTGAGTAAATGCACTTAGAAAGATCTAGTAGTAGATTAGAATAGGGAGGAAAGAAAATAATGCATTTAACCTAATTTAAAGAACCACAGACTCAGAAGGAGTTTTACAAGTTTATCTGAATTAATGATGTTGTGAGTCAAATCAAAATACACATGAATATACCAGAAATCTCCATCAGGAAAATAGTACAGTTAGCTTATAATCACTTTCCATAAATAAATTCTTGCTATGACAGCACCTGAGGGGAGAAAAGACAGAGAGCAAGTACGGAGCATTTACCCTACAGATATATTTACCTAGAATGGTGTGAGGACCCCGACATCAAAGAGTCAAGGATTCAGGACAGGTTCGGGACAAGGAAAGGTGACCTCTTCTAGTGCAACACCAGCGTTACACCCCTCTCTGGTGCTACTCTCTCCGGCTTGGGCACGTCCGGACCCTTTCCTAGATGTGCCTCCTTGGTTGTTCCGCAAATTTTCCCTAGTGTTGGATTCTTCAGTCAGATTGTAGCAAAATAGGGCAGCATCTCAGCATAGCATCAGCAGCTCAGCATCAAGTCTCAAGTGTGTCAAGTGTGTCTAACTATCTATAACTTACCTCTGTTATACCAAATTCAAATGTATGATCCACCCCCAAATGTTTCAACTCTATGTTCACCCGCAATTTTGATTGGGCCAAGCAGTGGGTAGAGGATATCACACCATACCAAGTGCAAAACTTTTCTTTAGTCTATTGTCTAATTTCCGCCCCTTAATTTTAATACCCACAAGCTTTTTTCCTACAGATATTTCATATGTGGATCGGTAAGTCTAATTTACATTGTTGCTTCTCTTTCCTCTTGTAGGGTCAAAAGTTGGGTTCCCATGTCCTTGCTGGGCTTGAGTTTGGCAGTCAGTCAATTTCAGTTCACTTGTTCAGAGCAAGTAGACATTCTGCGCATGTGTAGAAGTCACATGGAAACAGAGACCCGGTCCCCCTCCAAGGCCCAGATGGGAACTATTAATAAAGTCAAAGAAGGACATGTTAGAATACAAACTTAAATGAATTCACTGTATACCACTTACTTCTACTCTAACCCCATTTACTTAATAAATCTTTTGCGTTAATAGCTCAGTAGAACTTGCATGGGTTAGTTTCAGCTCTGCATATGCGTTAGTGCATTACTTTAAAGCGGTCATTTTAGAAGCTACTGCGCAGCTGCAAAGTTTTACCCCCAAGCGACAGAAAACATCAGACTATGTAGATGTATTAGACACATGCGCAGAAGAATTCCCCCCTTTAGCGGACATTTTAGGACACTCAAATTACTTATTAGTAAAGCACATTGGAAAGCGTCCCCTAGATACAATATGTTGAATGTGGTGCACTGTTAGTACTCACGGACAGGTTGATTATAGTATTACAGGTTATTCGAGAGGATTGCAAACGAACAAGTTTCTTTTCATGCGAAACCTTGCTCCATCACTGGCGACTGGAAATCCTATGTGCAGTGTACAAAAATTACTTTTTGAAAGCTCACAAAGTAAGAGCTTGATGCTGTGTTTGGGAGACGGGTTAATCCATCACAAAAATGATGGATATCCCAACACCCATAATACAAGTGCATTATATCCTGAGGCACTTGTAATCAGGGGGACGGGATATGTGTCACGTTTGTGACAGAGTAACTTGCCTACCATATTCTAAATCAGAACCTAGCTGTGCCACCATTTGAGGGACATTGGCTGCTTTCAAAGAATATTCACATGGAAAGAAAGCCAACAAAGGTATGGTGGTTTTCCATTAAATGCCTCATCCCTGTGATGAGAGCTGTTCACCGAGGGTCACAAAATGCCTCCTGAGACAGGATGTTTTGGGACCTACTGCGAATGTATTTTTGCATTGTGACTGATTAGTCTGTTAGCCGTCTCATAAAATGAAGTCAAATCCCAATTGGGTCAGTGTGTAAACTGCAGCTCGTGATACATCAGCTCTCTACTATATGAATCTAAAGTGCTTCTCCAGTTTGTCTCCGCAAAGTGCTTCTCCTCTGATTCGTACTCTGGTGCCATTTGTATCATGGTTCGCCAGGAGGAAGACAGACTCTTCTAAATATACAAACTATATTAATAGTCCTGACCAGTACTGCATTGTGTTAGTTGTATTTTATTGAGTTATGAGATTGTGTTTCTATTTTTAAAATGTTTCTTCCCTTTTAGTTAGCTTTTAAAAATATGAGATGATTTGACCTAAAGACATAAATTACATTGATGTTGTCTTGGCATATGTGTATGTAGAACTCTGTAAGTAATTTCCGCTAAGTGCAATCAATTTAGAACCAAATCTTTTTAGATGTGTCCTACCATACCAGGTCCCATATATTTCCAGTTCTCGACTCACCAACTCCTACAGTGCACTGCAGCACAGCAAAAGCAAAGATGTCCTTACCTTCCTTAGGGTATCATCCAGTTCATTTGATGCTAGTTTCTGTTCCTGTAGCGTTTTCTAACCTCCCAGAGAGATAGAAAAGAAACTTAGTTTCAGTAGGTTTCTTCATAATTTATTGTGATTATATGCAAGAATATTACACAATATATATCATGTATTCCCCAGCCTTGAGGTTAGGAACATTGAATCCAGGTAACTTCCTCATAATTACTTCTGGCTAAAATATTTCAATGGTTTGGCAATATTCAATGCCAAAATGTAATACCACTAGAGTTTGTTTTTCATTTCACAGTGGCTACTCTACTATTGAACAACACCAAATTCAATAAATTTCAGTATATTTGATTGACATGATGAACTACAAAATATCAAAACATGCTAAACATGAAGACTTTGAGCCAGATTTATTAAGGACTTTTGTAGCGCAAGGTGATGCAAGGAAATCAGAAGCCATTATGTGCGATCTGCCATCTACTATACTAGGCTCTGTGTGGTATAGTTAATCTAGAGCAACTTGTGCTACTCTGCCCAGGGAAGGAGTTCCATGGGTGGAGCGTAGGTGTTCCCACACATCCTCCCTTGGATTTTGACCTTCTATTGGCAGTCACAAGTGTGCCAGCACAGAGGGAGAGCAGGAATGTGCCATATCTTAGTAAGCTAAACATAAATATGGTATATTGTGGAAAAAGATCATACATAGGTTAGAACCTCAATGAATACCTCAGTTAGTCACTGGTATATAAGTATGATTTTTAAGTACATGATTTATTTTACTCATTGGTTGCGTAATAATCTTCACTCTTGGCACTAGTACCAGTGTGCAGCTTGGGGTCACGTAACTAGTACGAGTAATCCCCAGCTTCACACTCCAGGAACTAGTGCCAAGAGTGAAGATTACGCCAACAATGAGTAAAATAAATCATGTACTTTAAAATCATACGTATACACCAGTGACTAACTGAAGTATTTGTTGGGGTATAATCTTTTCCCACAATATTACTTATTTATGTGTATCTTGTTTAATGCCCAGGTATAGTGCGGTCATTAGGGCACACCTCTGGATGTTGATACATTTTAGTAGATCTGGCGCATTCCTGCCCTCTACATTTGATGCAAAGCAGCACAGCAAATTGTCTTGCTGCATTGCATCAAATATTAGGAAATCTGCCCCTTGGTGTTGCATTTATAATCTAAAGGTTGGTGCCCTTAGATTAAGGTTTGCTGTAAGAGGTTTTATGTAAACATAAAAACAATAGAGTATAAAAATACACCCAGCCCAACCAAACAGCCAGTTAAAAAAGACAATGTTTGATTCTCTGCGGAACACAAACCTAAAATTGTGGTACTTTGCCAGCTTGGCTAGGTAAAGAGACACATTATGTTTTTCCCTTGATGTATGTAAATTTGGTGAATATGCTGAGGCACCTCATTGAACAAACAGTGACATAATAGAATTGTACAGTTGCAATGTATTCATTTGCTTCAGCTCTAGGGCCACACAATAGTGCAAATCATGGCAAGTTAACACATAAAATTACTAAAATATTAAACAAACATTATCAAAGTTAAACGTGGGCACACGGATTTAATTAATCTTTGCAGATTTATCAAATTTTGGTGACTACATTAAGTTAAAGATGACAATTAACTCTAGCCAATTTCTATCGTCAAAGATTATAAAGAACCACTTTCTGGAACAAAAGCTAAGTGTAAGACCGAAGGCAGAGAGGCAATGCCTTGTTACATTTCCAAATGTTATGCATTAGGCATAGTGGCTAAAGTATCTGCCTTCGTACTTCCAGCATATGTGTACATAACAACATAAAGTGCAATAGTGTCATTCGATCTCCCAAATTGAACATACAGAGGTCAGTACTGGCTATGCTGTTTGACCTTTTTTCTTGTTTAGGCCAGTATTAGCAGGGTTTCAAGTCTGAATTTCAAATAGAGAGATTATTTTCCCTCAGAGAATAAATTGCTTGAATATGGTTCATAAGTGATTGTGGATTTTAAAGCCAGATAATCCTTTAAAAGGCTATTGCCTTTTGTGCACACTGGGCTCTGGAGTAATCCTGGTGCAGTATTTTGCTGATCTCACAATATGCACAGACATTATGCTAGGGTTCTCCCAGTAGTCAGGGCATCAGTAGTAGCTACATAGTCCAGCCAGGAAAGCTTTACCCAGTCTTTGCTTGTAGTAATTTCCAATAACGCTGTTTTGTAATTGGTCAAGCACTTGTTGGCCCACAGCCTGGCCCAGTATAAACTAAGCTTGATGGAAGTTAAGGATTCCATGATATTAAGACACCGTTTGACCCTGAGAGCCACCATTGATGTACCGTGGTCTAAGTACAATATCTGTGGCAAGAATTTGTTCTCAGCCGCTTGTACGTTTCTAGCTGTCTTACAGCCCAATAATTCTACCCTGGGAGAACAGATAATTGACTCTAAGGATCTTCGACCAAAGTTGTTTCCAATTGGAGTAATTGCACAAATGCTTTGATTAAATAATGTTTCACTGTTGGACAGTTGGTTAGCTCAAGTCAGCCTCTTATTGAATCTAATGCCTAGGGGTAAATGTTACTCACTCTGTCCAGGTTCACTCTGTAAGTTTTGAAAATTTAATTAGCTTTCTTATTGGACTTAACAGCCAAAATGTTGTTTTGTTGATGTTAATAATTTTTGGGGGAGCAGTGGCTCTCAAATCCTAGAGAAGACGATGCATTGACCGGTCTGCCTGGGACCAAAATACTGTGTCCGCAAAGTACAGTCTGGGAACTTTGACTCCTTCTAATTTGGGGACATCCAAATCCAAATCAGTAAGCCATTTTCTTATATTGTAAACGACAAGTTTAAAGAGAAAGGCAAGAGCAAGCAACCTTGTCTCACTCCTTGAACAGTGTTTCTCGCAGGGGTGCATTAACCATGTGTGTCCTAGCGAGCCCTAGCTGAGTTCCCCTGATATAGATTTTGTAGGGCAAATGTTGATTTCTCAGGGATGCCCTGGGCTCTGAAAATAGCTCATGAAGATAGTCTATCAACTGTACTGAATGCTGACTTTAAGTTAACAAAGACGATAAATAAAGGGAATTTCTTGATTAATGTATACCACGAACATATAAAATAGAACCTCATGGCCTGAAGTACTTATTCCATTTCCTTCTGGGAGCCTGTTTATAAATCGGACAGCCGCATCGTTGTTTTGTGGAGAGTGCAGCGGGACCAGGACTACGTGTCTCAGGGGGCTTGGCATTCCACACCTGTAGCGGATTTCACCTCGCTACTACAAGAGACCTCGCCGCTCCCGCTGGCGCGGGAGCCGCATCGTTGTTTTGTGGAGAGTGCAGCGGGACCAGGACTACGTGTCCCAGGGGGCTTGGCGTTCCACACCTGTAGAGGATTTCACCTCGCTACTACAAGAGACCTCGCCGCTCCCGCTTGCGCCGGAGCCGCATCGTTGTTTTGTGGAGAGTGCAGCGGAACCAGGACTACGTGTCCCAGGGGGCTTGGCGTTCCACACCTGTAGCGGATTTCACCTCGCTACTACAAGAGACCTTGCCGCTCCCGCTGGTGCGGGAGCCGCATCGTTGTTTTGTGGAGAGTGCAGCGGGACCAGGACTATGTGTCCCAGGGGGCTTGGCGTTCCACACCTGTAGCGGATTTCACCTCGCTACTACAAGAGAACTCGCCGCTCCCGCTGGCGCGGGAGCCGCATCGTTGTTTTGTGGAGAGTACAGCGGGACCAGGACTACATGTCCCAGGGGGCTTGGCGTTCCACACCTGTCGCGGATTTCACCTCGCTACTACAAGAGACCTCACCGCTCCCACTGGCGCGGGAGCCGAATCGTTGTTTTGTGGAGAGTGCAGCGGGACCAGGACTACATGTCCCAGGGGGCTTGGCGTTCCACACCTGTAGCGGATTTCACCTCGCTACTACAAGCCACATCGTTGTTTTGTGGAGAGTGCAGCGGGACCGGGACTACGTGTCCCAGGGGGCTTGGCGTTCCACACCTGTAGCGGATTTCACCTCGCTACTACAAGAGACCTCGCCGCTCCCGCTGGCGCGGGAGCCGCATCGTTGTTTTGTGGAGAGTGCAGCGGGACCAGGACTACGTGTCCCAGGGGGCTTGGCGTTCCACACCTGTAGCGGATTTCACCTCGCTACTACAAAGCCTATCCCCACTTCCGCTGCGCGGACGCGCGCGGACGTGCGCCGGGCAAAGCCCGGGCCAAGGGCGGGCCCGTTTGAGCCTGTTAGAGTCCGATTGAGGACGGGACGGGACATCTCCCTTTCATTATCAGACAAGTTTAGTAATATTATAGCTGCTCCCTGTTGCACTAAAAATCACCAATATCGTATACGGTTAACACAAAGGATTAGAAACAGTCAGGTTTCATATGTCTTTGTTTTGACTTAATATCATAAAAGACGGTACACACAAGGACAATAATATATACATACATTACATTGCATTAAAACATTAAAACCCGCCTATATTCAACATTTTAAAAAAATATTAAACAAAATATTATAGACTTGATATATGAAGAACTCTTATATAACGACAAAACAATAACAATCAGGCTACCTGGAAATGTCTGGCTCTAATGACCCAAGCCCACCCAAGGAACTTTGCAACACCTACTACCACAGTCTCCGAGGTATTCGTTTTCAGAGTCCACAAGGCCTCTGAGCTCCTTCTCAATTTCAGCATTTGACAGATGGGCCTAATCCATCTATGCCTAGGGGCATGATAGGCAGGGCATGCAAAAAAGAAGTGCCCCACACTCTCCTTGTGGTAACTACACCAAGGACAAAATTCATTTGAACCAGACCAATTCCTAGAGAAAGACCTTACAGGTAGGGACCCAACTCTAAACTGATGGTATAATTTTTTATCCAGGCTCTTAGTAATAGTGTCCCAATAGTGTTCCAAAGAGGAATCAGTTTTAAATACCAAAAATCTACCTGTTAGGGTAACAGCACCTGACCGTGCAACAGAAAGGGATCTGGCAGAAGCCCAATATAGTGCTTTAAAATCTTGTTTAGGGGGGAATACATTAGAGCCCGGGGAAACCCAAAGTTGACTAAGACCCATATCTTCCAAAATTAGTTTCACCTCACGTAGCCATGGTATATTCGCAGAGCCCAGAGATGATCTAACTTCCGCCAATTCGCTGGCAAAAAGACTGAGATCCGGCGATGTCCAGAGCCGTCTCCACAGTGCGACTAACTGATATCGAGCCATCTCATTAATGGGCTTACAGCCCATATCTAATAAGGGGGTTTAATCGGTGTGGATTGGGGGAGTCCTACCAGTTTGCGCATAAATTTGTTCTGGACTTTTACCAAGGGGGTTAAATCCATATACTCCCACAAGCCAGCCCCATACAAAATGGCAGAGCTAATTTTGGCCTCATAGATCTTAAGTGTAGGTGTAACCCGTTTAGTTAAGGACCTCTTTTGCTCCTGGATTAGACAGCCCGAGAGGCGGGCAAATCTTAATTGAAGGGCTTCAACCTGGGGTTTCCAACGTAGGCGATAGTCTAAGATTACTCCAAGGTAGGTCATAAGTTCCACTTGTTCAAGACTTACACCATTCATATTAATGTGGCTTTTAATGGGGCGATTTTTCGTTAAGACCATAAATTTGGTCTTGCTCACATTAATTTGCAGATTATTAATTGACAAAACTCCTCAAACCTATTTATTGCTATTTGCAGCCCCCTTCGTGTCTTTGAGAGGAGTAAAGTATCATCTGCAAAGATGAGCATAGGGAATTTTGTCCCACCCAATATAGGAGCATCAGTCGGGGTGTTGTCAAAAAACGTCACCATCTGATCAATAAACAATAAAAAAAGGGTGGGTGCCAGAACGCACCCCTGGCGAACACCTCGCGTTACGGGGAAACTATCTGTCACCTGCCCTTGGGCTCCCCACCTCACCCTGGCAAAGTTGCCCTCATGCAATCTAATAATGAGTTCAAGGAGATCCAACGGCATCCCTAAGTTGCCCAAGACTGCCCACAGTTTTGCCCTAGGCACAAGCTCAAAAGCGGACTTCAGGTCCACAAAGGCGGCATAAATGGATCCTCCGCCCAACAGCACCACCTTCCAGTAAATCAGAGTAAATCTGAAGACCTGGTCGATGGTGCTGGTGCCTGATCTAAAGCCAGCCTGTTATGGGGAGAGAATGTTCTCCATCTCCATCCACCCTTGAACTCTTACAAGGACCATTCTAGCAAAACATTTCTGCACAGAGTCGATGAGGCTAATAGGGCGGTAATTCCCCGGGACCGAACGGTCCCCCTTTTTAAAAATGGGAATAATTTCCGCCCCTTTCCAAGACTCTGGGATCCTAGCCCCCCTTGCTATGGCATTTGCAATCTGAGTTATGTAGGTAATCCAGAGTTGGGGATTTGATTTAAAAAGGTCTGCCGGGATGCAATCCATCCCGGGAGCTTTCCCTGCTTGAACCAGACATAGGGCTAACTCTGTATCAGTATTCGTAAACACTAATGATTTGCCAGGAGAAGTGGGCAGAGATATCCTGTTCCCTGGGTCATTATAAACTTCTAGGTCAGGGTCCTTAAACTGGGATGAAAAGAAATCCACCCATGCTTCCACAGGGACATAATTTATTGGGGTTTGTGAATCAGGATTCCTACCCCATTTCACTACTTCCCAGAACTTAACCTGATTTGAGGATAGGCAAGCCTCATAGAGGTTGGTCCAATGGTTCTCATCCAACTCCCTCTTTGCCTCCCACTGGGCTTTCTTGTACATTTGGCGAGCTAATTTAATATCAGAAGTCACCCTGGATTTAATAGCTTTTATTAGCTCATTATGTGCTTCCCTACATTTTTTATTGTACCAATTTTTGTGGCGACCTGTAGCATTCGCTTTTCCTTGCTTTACAGGAAAAGTTAAAAGGGCCTTAAGCTTAATAAAGCACTGTTCATGAAGGTTACAGATTTGATTTGGTGCCTCCAAATTTGGGGAAAAATTCAATATGGCACTCAGAGTAGATGCAACTTCCAACGATATGCCATCTAACAGGGCTGGGTCCGCCACTACCCTACACCATTTAAGCCTCCTATCATTAATCAGAATAGCATCTGCTGTGATACACTGGGCTGGAGGGGACCTTCCGGGCCCACCTGGGAGCTTTAACCATAAAGACAATGGATTATGGTCACTCTCCGGACGAACCATAACTTCCATGTCCTCCAGGAGGGACCAATACTCCATTTTAACCAGAATATAATCGATTCGACTTTTGCAGACCCCGTTATCAAAAGTCGGGAAACCGGCCTTATCCGAGGGGGTGCGACCATTCGCTGCTCTCAAGCCCCACTCCAGGTACAATCCTGACCAGTGTAATGCTGCCTCTGTACCCTTTTTAATATTATTCAGAGACAACAACGGGATATTCCACACTACATCCTCATCAAATCCCAGACTTACATCCTCACATAATAAGGGTTCAAAGGTGCAGTTTAAATCCCCGGCTATAAGAATTATTTTGTCTCTCCCAAGCAATTCAAGGAACGAGTCCAACTCCTCTATGATTTTCGGTGAGCGCCCACCTGATCGTTCTCGGGCATAAACATTAATAACAATAATGGCCTGATGGTTCTCCTTAAATAACCTAATCCCCAAAATATCCGGGTTATTCACTAAAATTTCTGTCGGGCTATAGCCAATAGATTGCCTGACCCAGATTACCAGGCCCCCTGACGCTCTACCTCTTGTACCCTGTATGGCTGGTTTATAGAAATTTAAGAAACCTGCCCTAAATATTGGATCAGGGGCCCAGCTCTCTTGAAAAACCAAAATATCAAAGGTTTCGATAAAATCTGCCCAGTCCTCTGAACCGATCCGCCCCTTCAGCCCAGCTATATTCCATGAGGCAATCTTAAGTACAGTATCCTGGCTAGCAGGAACTACTAAATTCAAGACACTCGGCTCTATTCCTATCTCCCCACCATCGGATGAATAGGAACCACCCCTCATATTGCCATCCATATCACTTGCAATAGCCATCCCCAACCCCTTCTCAGGAGGACCACCCTCCTGACAAGTTGGACAAACCATACTGTGGGCACCAACTAACACCTTAGCATGGTTACTGGTGTGGCCCCCTCCACCAAATACGGGGGGAAGTCAATCGATGCCCTCCAAACCAGATAACGGTTCGAAGCGATTGCACAATTGGGGGGAAAAAGGAGAATGTAGAACCCCTTTTGATGATAGTCTCCCAACAGCTCTTCGAGATATTAGAGGGTTATAGTAGGGCACACCATGTCTTTTGGGATAAAAATAACTAAGTCCCAGTGACTGCACGTCTCCCAATCTCCCATACCTAGCTTCCCTGCGTATAAAATCCACCACCAATGGGTCTTTAAAATTTTTGAAAACGCAATCCCCCTCCAGATCCTTTGGACAATGACCTACCCAGTTTACTCTTCTCACGCTCAAGATCTTTGTAGCAGAGGAGGGTGGAAGGGGTCTATGTTTATTTAACCAATAAACAACTTTATTTTTGAGATCCCCATGAGACTCCGATAAACTCCCCAAAACTGGAGCTACACCTGTTAAAATTATCATATAGGGGGTAGCTTCTAGGGGTAAGTCAGTACTGAGGGGGCCCGGTTTGGTGGCGTTCTGCAGGTGGGTGGAAGAATTTTTTATGACACTCCCCAATGCACCAATACTTGGTTTAGTCTGTGTAGTTGGATTATGACTGCCCCTCACAGAATCCTGAGGCAAAGTAACATCGGTAGGCTTAGAGGTACTTGGCTGGGGCAGAGGTGTAGATTTAAAACATGCCTTCATTTGAATCGTATCCTGGGCAGTGGTAACCGGTTTGGGCATAATGTCATTATTTGGGCTCCCACCCCTAGAGACCGTGGAACCTATATTATTAGTGGCAGACCGGATATTAGTTGGTATAGCAGAGGCTAAATGGGGCCGCTTAACAATAGCAACAGGACCCTGTGATTCAACAATAGTAGATGGAATAGAAGTTGGCGATGCAACTTGAGCATTTACTAACTTATTTAACAATCCAGAGTTAGTATTATTTATTTATTTATTTTACAGATTTGTAGAGCGCATGGCTGCCCATGGGCGTCCCAGCGCTGATAGACAAGAACCTGGTGGGAGATGTTTTTATGGGAACAGCCATGTTTTAAGTGCTCTACGGAATGAAAGAAGGTTAGGTTGGGCTCTGAGATAAGGGGGGAGCGAGTTCCACAGTTTGGCAGCGTTGAGTGAGAACAGTCGGCCGCCTGAGCGGGCTTTTCTGATCCTTGGAACTGAGGCTAAATTGCAGTTGGAAGAGCGGAGAGTTCTAGAAGTGGTGTGGGGTGAGATAAGGTTTTGGAGTATTGGAGGGGCCTTGCCATGCATAATCTTGTGGGTCGTGCAGAGAGCCTTGAATTGGATTCTCTCTTGTATAGGGAGCCAGTGAAGGGCCTTCAAGGACGGTTTGGCTGAGCAGCGACGATGGGTACCTGTGAGGATGCGGGCTGCCCCGTTTTGGGCCGTTTGGAGTTTTGCTAAAACTTTTTTGGGGTCCCCTAGGTATAGGGCGTTGCCATAGTCTAAACGAGATAGTACAAGGCCGTGGATGAGGAGTTTGCGGGATTGAGTCGGAAGTAAGGGTAGAATTTTTCTTGCCGATCTTAGCAGACTGTGACAGGTTCCAGCGGTTTTCCGTGCTTGGGCTGAGAAGTTGAGTTTTTCGTCTAACCAGATGCCCAGGCTCTTAATTTCTGGTTTGGGCACAGGGGGGGGGGGGCATGGTTGACGGCCATATGGAGATGGAACTGTATAAAGATTTGTTGCCTAGAAACATGATCTCAGTTTTTTCGTTGTTCAACTTGAGGTGGGAGCTACTCATCCATTTTGTTATCTCGATCAAGCAGGTATGCAGGTTGGGAATGGAGTGGTCTTGCTGGTTAAGGGAGACCACAAGTTGGGTGTCGTCTGCGTATGTCAGGAGTTTGATGCCATAGGGGGCGACGACCTTCTCAAAGGGGGACATATAGACATTAAAAAGGGTTGGGCTCAGAGACGAGCCCTGTGGTACCCCGCAGTTGATGGCTGTGGGTCTGGACGTAAAGGTGCCGTCTCTCACCTGAAAGAGTCGGTTGTTGAGGAAGGATTCTAACCAGGCTAGAGCCGTTCCTGTGACTCCATGGTGTTTGAGTCTTTGGATCAGGATCAAGTGGTTGACGGTGTCGAATGCGGCGCTAAGATCCAGGAGGATCACTGCCACTGATCCCCCTGAGTCTATGATCTTCCTTGCCTCTTCGACTACCGCCAGTATTGCGGTCTCGGTGCTCTGGCCTGGCCTGAATCCCGTTTGGGAGGGTTTCAGTAGTTTGTTGGACTCGAGGAATTGGGAGAGATTTTGGTTAACATGTTTCTCAGCTATTTTACTGGTACCAGGGAGTAAGGAAATTGGCCTATAGTTGCCGAGTTCTAGTGGATCAAGGTGGGGTTTTTTGAGCAATGTTTCCACCATGGCTCTGTTCCAGCTGGGGGGGACAATACCTAGGGAGAGTGAGTCGTTAATAAGTTTTGTCAGAGTAGGTAGAATAGTGGATCCGACTAGTTTCAGGATGTTCAGTGGAGCAGGGTTGGAGGGGCTGCCACTTTTAATAGAATTGAGTATGTGGAGAGTGGTATCAGTTGTGAGCGGAGTGAAGGCTGACAGCTGATTGTTGGGTGGGTTGACATCAGGGGGGGCACTGAGGACGTTCAAGGGGGTGGGGGGGAGTGAGTTAATAATTTTAGTAATTTTAGAGTTAAAAAATTCTGCAAGTTCATTGCAGCGGGTGACTGAAGGTTCCACCAGAGGGGGGGGATCAGGTGTTTTGAGTAGTTTCCTTGCTATTTGGTAGGTTTCCCGGGCTGAGTTGTGCGAAGATTTAATTTTATCCTCGAAGTGGTTGATTTGTGCGACTTTGATTGCATTTTTGTAGGTGGCAAGAGAAGTTTTATATTCGGTTTTCCTGGAATGGTCGAAGTTTTTCCTCCATTCTCTTTCTGACCTTTTGCAGACTTTTTTTAGGAGTCGCAATTCATCAGTGAACCAGGGGGAAGTGGGTTTGTTCCGTGGGTTACAGGAGACTTTTTTGGGGAGAGTTTTGTCTAGAGTGTTGGCAATCCAGGCTGAGAATTCTGCATCAGCACTGATGGGGTTATTATTGGGTGCAGGGAGGGAACTCTCTAGGTGAAGTTTCCAGGTTTCTACATCAAGTTTAGACCAAGATCGTGAGGGTTTGTTGGGAGGGGCGGTAGTGCGGGGTGCACGGGAGATCTGCCAGTGTAGAGGAACGAGGAGGTGGTCAGACCAAGGGACTGGAATAGGATCACGGACTCTGGGATCCTAGCCCCCCTTGCTATGGCCCAAGGTGTGAGTGGGTAGGTGACCTAGGAGTTTCAGTTGAAGGGTTTCGAGATCTGCTATCAAGTCGGCGGTCTGTTTGACTTCTTTTTTATCGAAATGGATGTTTAAGTCGCCCAGGATCAAGCATGAGGAGTTGGTTGCGGTCAGGGTGTACGAGTGTTCCGTTAAGGATTCACAGAACTGGCCTAGTTCTTTCTAGTAGAGGAAGCATAGGAGTTTTTAATAATACCTCCATTTTACCCAAAAGGCCATCAACATTATTATTGCTTCCAAGGCAGGAATCTAAGATCCTAGGTAAATCATGGGAGGGCGGCAGTGTAGCATTAATAGCCGATGCAAACTGAGAGCCAGGTGGCTGTGGTGTACTATTTGTTTTAGGAATTTTTGAGACTCCACCCCTCTTGCGGCCCTTACTTCTCTTCCTCTTGCGGGGCAAATTCCTCGAAGATTCCCCGTTGAAGGATGAGTCCAATAACGGTGGGCTCACTAATAACGCACTTTCCCCACCCCTGCCAACAACAGAATCTCTAGCATTTGAATCACCATCAAAGGAATTAGATGACAAGTCCTCAGCCTCAGAGTGGACATCCACCAAAACTGTAACCAAAGGAGCATTAGATCTCATAAGAGATATTTGGGGGCTAGCCACTGAGGCAATAGGGCCTAGGGGAAAACGTTTCCCTGTAATAAGATCAATAGAAAGTCGTTTCTCAGCAAAGGCAATCTCCTTCTCTAGGATTCCTGTTGCTTTTATTAAAAATGCGTCCAAAGGACCAGTAACTACCCCACTCGAAGTCTGCAGTTGAACATTTAGCTCCTTCCCTGAACGTAAAGACATGATTCTAACCGACTAATATAGCATAAACAACGAAGAAAGATGAATAAACAAACAAACCAAGGGGGGTGTCCAAACCCAACCTCGGCCGACCACTGACGGCCACAGACGGTCCCGCCCTTGTCCCGGGCTTCTCCCGGGCTTCTCCCGCACGCTTCCGCTCAGCGGGAAATATGGCCTGATGAAATAGGGGTAGGTAATGGCTGGGGGGCGGGGCTATCAGGGAGAGCGGCCCAGGTGTTTCGTAACGGGGTAGGAGGGACTCCTGGGAGATGGAGTCCCTGGTTACAATGCTCGCAGCCCTGCAGCAGCAACCGCACACCCCACAGCAGACTCCAATGGCCCAACCCCTCCTCCGTCCAAAGTCCACAGAATCAACCAGGGAACAAGATGTGGGGCTTTCAAGAACAGCGCTCAGGCAGCAGCGGAAAACTGGACCACAGAGACCCAGTAAGTAAGCAGCAGTCATTATTACCGGCAGTACCATGACGTCAGCTTCAGACAGAGGTCGAAAATCTATAGCTGGGACATTAGATCAATTTTTGGTGAGAGTTTTGTCTATTTTGGAAAAGGAAATTGATCAAACGGAGAAACGTTTGTCCTTGAGATCCTTGGCTGATAAACGTTCTTCTCTGGGTCAACTGGCTTATGTTCGTTCCCCGGTGTACCATGAAACACCGAGAGTTGATAATGAAGTAAGTCTTGTGGAACGAGAGGTAGCAAACAGTTCTCCTTTTCATGAAGGGCCCTCTCACTGCCTCCCAGAATCTGAAGGAATGAATCTCAATACTAGACCAAAAGCGAGACAAACAAACCCCATCCAAACCGATGTTGTGTCCCAGAGCGTTAAGACACGTTCTGCTACTAATGTCAAGGAGAAAACCCTAAACTCAAATAATAGTGGGAACATGAAGAGCCAGAGACCTAAAAGGAAGCGTGGGGAAACGGCTAATGGAGGGCAAAATGCAAAGGCAAGGAGAACTAATCCTGTAAATGCAAGTTAGATGATTCCTGCCCCCACGGGAAAACCCACTCCCGGCCCTGGAGACGGAACAACATCCCCTCCTTTGATTCCATCTAAAGAGCTGCCACCAGACCTGGGAGATGACTTTTGGAGAAAGATAGAATCAATCTTCTATAAAACATGCCTTCCAATCTATGATAGATTGGATGCAATAGAAAACAGATTGGTATGCTTGGAACTGTCACATGCATCAGCACAGACTCGTTTAAAGAATGTTAGTAACTGTCAGGCGTCTGTTATATCATCTGGTACATTGTCTGACAAATGTATTACTACTGCTAATGGTGCCCCAACTTCCACTTCCACTGCAGTCGAAGTCAGCTCCCCAATACTGGGGCAGGAAACCCGGGTCACTAAAAAGAGTTTTGCACGTAACACAGTGAGTGCAGGGAGGGTAACAGCTAATGAAAGTTCATCAGCTGTGCAATTGGGGAGGGAAGCATTTAGTACTTCAGTAGTAAGAAAATCCCAAGGTATACACCTCCCACTGAGTCCACACCTTATGTGGTGATACTTGCAGGGGTCAAACCATTGGGCTCAGATAAAAGGGAGGACTTTAGGGAATTGAAGAATAAGTGCGTTTTTTGGCTTAATTCAAATCGCCCCTTACCCCAGCACGTTTCAGCCAAAATTTTGTTTGCAAGACGAGTTGATTGGGTTGGTCCCAAGAGCAAATCAATAGTGGGAGATTGCATAATAATCAATTTCAGAGACAGGAAGGCAGTTGAACACATTTGTAATTGGCAGAAGTCAAATTTGTGTACTACCATTCTTTCTTTGCCTTTGTCCTTTTTTTATTGTGTACATCAACAGCCTATCCCAGATGACCGAGGACATAGAGGTTTTGTTAATTGTGCCATGAACAACAGAGGGTCTAATGTATATAATGGGATGGTTAGGTCCTCTGGGCTGGAAGATTGTGATTGACGGCCAGCCCACCTTGGTGATAGAAATATAACAATTGAACCAACCCAAACCTTCCTCGAGAAAGGTGAAGACCAATTAAATATAGCTGTGGTTGCTAGACCGGGTAGTGAACCAAATTCGTTAGCTGGGTCAATAACAACTAACCTGAATCAGACAGGAGTGGTAAGCCCACTAATTTTGGTGAAAGAGGTGGGGTGTCCGTTGCACCCTCCAAGCGGTGCTGGAGGAGGCAATGAGCATGGCACCAAATCCAACATGGGCACTATTATTATGGATAAACTGGCTCACCCAGTGAGGGATGGTCTAAGCGCTCCATTGCTGAGTATAGACATCAACAAGGGAAAACATAGAGAGAATGGATCACGGTCTATAATATCTTGGAACATTGCAGGCTTAGGTCCCAAAATTGCCTCTTCTGAATGGATGGGAATTATAACAAAATATGATGTATGTCTCTTTCAAGAGACTTGGTCAATAGATCCTGTGTTCTGTAATGGCTTCCTCAACTTTTATGTCCCTGCATTAAAAGGTATAAGAGGCCGCCCGTCTGGCGGATTAACTATATGGATAAGGCAGGATTTGGGGTGGCAAGTAAACCAAGGTGTAAGAACTAGTGATGATATATTATCAATAAGGATTATCTCTAAGTCTAGGATTAAATTGGAAATGTTTAATGTGTATGCACGAGGCTTACCGGGGGGCAAAAAGTCTGTGGTTGTAAAGGAACTGGAAGACTTATTAGACTCTTTGCCCTTGAACACCTTACCCCTAGTGGCAGGTGACTTTAATACCTCCTTTGAGCCATGATATATCACAGTTTACAACAGAGGAGGACGCTAGATGGGGTATTCCAACCCTCGAGATTGCTCCCTTGAAAAGGTGGACAGAGGCAGCAATCCAGTTAAAAGGATTGTGCATAGGCAATCATTTGAGGGCAGCCGATGGGAGAAGTGTGTCAGATAAACTCGGAAAGAACACCTTTGATAATGGCTGCAGGGCGAGTCGAATAGACTATTTGC
The DNA here is from genome assembly GCF_964204655.1 of Triturus cristatus. Taxonomy (NCBI): domain Eukaryota; kingdom Metazoa; phylum Chordata; class Amphibia; order Caudata; family Salamandridae; genus Triturus; species Triturus cristatus. The sequence goes on along the minus strand of NC_140594.1, from coordinate 719,408,382 downwards.
TTGTTCATGTGAAGCTTTGGTCCCATATTAGAGATATGAAGGTCATCAATCGAACCGAGAGTGATCACCACCCACTTGCCTCGGTATTTAATTTGTCCCTATCTGGTAATTTAGTATCCCAGCAAGGCAACTCTGAGCCCGAACAAACTGTGTCTAATAACATGCGTCATCTAAAGTGGGGTAGGATTGTGGGAGACCCAAAAATCACGACAGCGATTAAAGAAGAAGTAACTGGTGCATTACAAGTACCTGGTTTAGCTGTAGATGGTTGGAACTCCTGCCAGACTGTGGTGGAAGTTCACAACAGGCTTTTTGAGGGTCTGAAAAAATATTTTGTTAATCCTATCTCAAAAAGAAACACCAAGCATCACAATAACGAGGTACAATTCTGACTGCAGGAAAGCCCGGGCTAAACTTGGTAGAGCCCTCAAGACGAAAGATTCAATACTGGTAAGGTCTGCTAGGCTATATTATAGGAAGACAATGAAAGAGGCAAAGGAAATGTGGGACAATGAAAAGTGGATGGATCTCCTTGATGCTTGCAGGCGTAAGAATGGCAAGCTATTCTGGGATATATACAAATGGGATAGGTGTGGCGTTCCAGAGCGTCCACAGAATAATGTGGCCCAGAATGCGTGGGTTGATCATTTTAAACCACAGTATGTAGCAACCTGCGAAGAAAATTCTAGTGACACTTTTAGCCATGTATACTATGATAAGGCAATATTTTTACCAATAGAGGTAGGAAGGGCCCTAGACACAGTGACTGGGGGTAGAGCACCTGGCATGGACGGAATCCCAGCAGATGTGTTTATTAGTGATAGACACCTCTGGTGCAGTTATATTACACGTCTTGCTAATGCAATCGCTCAGGGAGCCAATATCCCCTCCTCATGGAAGGGAGCTGAAATTGTCCCGGTATTCAAAAAGGGGGGTAAGTCTGTAGCTGGCAACTACAGGCCAATCAGCCTAATAGATTCAATACAGAAGATCATTGGTCGTCTGTTTCTACACGAGATCTTAACATGGATAGAAGACCGGGAAATCCTAAGTCCAATGCAGGCTGGATTCCGACGTCGGACAAGTACAATTGACCAAGTCTTCCGTTTTGTTACTTTATATTGGAAGACGGTGGTCCTAGGAAAGGGTGCTTAATATGCGGTGTTTGTCGACCTAAAAGCGGCTTTTGATTTGGTCCCACGTAGAAAGCTCTGGCAGGAAATGGGAATTGCACCTGAACTCCTTTCCGTAGTCATCCGCTTACATGAGGGTAATGTCGCTCGGGTCCGCTGGGGGGGTGTAGGAGAGGTGACGGAGGACTTTCCGGTTGGCAGGGGCGTGCGGCAGGGGTGCGTCCTGGCACCGACCCTGTTCTCGCTCTTTGTCAACGGGGCAGCCGACTTCCTCTCGCTGACCCCCACCGACACGCCGGTATTGGCAGGGTCACGTGTCCCCATCCTCATGTTTGCGGATGATACGTTGATTATCTCCAAGACCCCAAGTGGTTTACAAAAGGCACTTGGGTGTTTTGAAGAGTTCTGCAAAGTGAGGGGCCTGGAAGTTAACACTGAAAAAAACAAGTTCATGTCCTTTAATGAACATAAATCATATAAGGGAAGGATTTATATAAACAATTTACCCCTGGAGCAGGTTACTTCATTTACATATTTGGGAATTACATTGCAGAAAGACATGCGTTGGGGCTGCCAATTAGATCGTGCCGCACTAATACACAAACAAAAATCAGGTGTTCTTCTCTCTAGATTTAAAGCCTCATTTACAAAACTGATCTCCCCAGTATTGGAAGTTTATGGGATGATGGTTTTGAGCTCATGCTTATATGGGGCTGAGCTCTGGGGATATGGTAATTTGAACAGCCTGACGGTGCTTGAGAATGCGTTTTTACGCAAGATTACAAATCTTCCTTCAAGCACGCCACTGCGACCTCTATTATTGGATCTTGGCAAAAAGCCACATGAATATCTTGTGAAGCTTCGCCCAATACTTTATTGGCGCCGGCTTTGGTGCACAGGACAACTCATCCACTATAGGAGTGGCTTTATGGATGTAATAAAATCTGATTTGTTTCACAAAATACATTGGTTGCGTGGGATCAAATCTCTTCTTGGTAGCATAGGCCTGATCGATCTCTGGAATGACCCATTAAATGCTGCTTTCCCTACAAAGGAAAAGTTGAAAACAATATACTGGGAATGGGTATTCAAGGTAGAAACTACACAAGGTCTTTCTACCCATCTAACATGTCGTTTCCTTGACCTAAAAGTTTGTCCATCCCTAGAGAGGTATTGGGATATGATCGAAAAAACCCTCGATCGTAAATTGTATTTCCAAATACGGGTGGGTACTTTACCCGTTGCTGAATTCACCTCCAGATGGGGGGGCCGACACAGCAAAAATGATAAGTGCTATAGATGCGTAGATGTATGAGAATCAGTAGGACATGTACTATTTTTTTGTCCCATGTATTTAGTACCTCGAAAAATTGGGATAAAGCCCATTTGTAGATTTTTGGGCACTAGGAGATACGCTATAGCTCTGCGTATCTTGTGCACAGATTCTGCTCCCCCCATTTGTATAGCTGTGGCTAAGTTTTTGGGGTGGACTTGGGGTATACAGTTAAAAGCGCTGAGGTTTGATGCAAATTGTTTTTAATATACCCATATTCTGTAGCATCTATTAGATGTAGTTAATCTTGGTTGGTAACTAAAACAGTATGACCCTTGAACTGTGCCATGTTGATATAAAAGTAAAATGGATTGGTTTTAGATTGGCTTAATAGCTTCTTAAGTATTGTATTCGATGGTTGTTCAGAGATTTAATTGTAATTTTAAATTTTTAGATAATTTATTAATTGTTTTATGTAATGATTGTAAGGTGCTTTTATGACTCAATTGTCGAATAAAGCTTGATTGATTGATTGAAATCGGACAGGATCCCAATATCTTTGACCAAGCCTTGCTGGCTATTTAACAACAATTTCCAGTATATTTATTTGGCTGCATGTAGCATGAAAATAGGCCTGTACGTTGCAGTATCATGAAGGAACCCTTTTTTGTGTATGGGAATTAAACTATCAAGAAAACGTATCCAAACCTGATGACTTTTGTGGCTAAAAATCACCCAACACATTTCCTTCTCCGTATATTCGTGAACTACTAATAAGTATCTAGCATATTATCAGAAGTCGATGCAAAGGAAACTATGTGCCAAGTGGCGCTAAACTGCTTGGTTTCCAAGTGGAGTTAGAGTTGGGGTGATTGGAAGCAATCACATCACTACTTTCCATGGCTGACGCATTATTGGATTTTTGTTTCTGCAGGGAGGAAAATAAAGTAATCCGTTCTATACAGGGTCCCCCCCTCCTACATCTAACCAAGTCCCAGAATATTTTTTCATTTTTCACTTTGATCGCTGATTCGAGTAGCCGCCAAGCTTTGTTTTTTATGTGGCCCTTTTTTGTTTTAATCAAAAGCTTGTATTTTTTTCTGGAGTTTTTTTAAGTTTCTTCACCCCTCACAAAGTTATGCCTCTCTCTTAGTGCCCGTGATAATGCCTTTTAAGGTGCAAGCAATCTGCGTCGAACCCCTCTAATGCTAAATTAGTAGATCTAGTCATTAATCCCATATTTGGTTTTTTAGCTGTACCAGTACTATTAGTTAGATTCAAATGGCGCCCAAACCCCTGTATTGCATTTCTGTCCTATTGTTTTCCCAGTTCAAAGAGTTTATAATGTTGAAATTTCCATAACTGTGTATTTCCTCTACTTATCTCTGCCCTCTGAATCACACTCACAAAGGAGTTCTCCTATAAAATGTTTTTCCAATTGGATTTGAGAGCTAAGTGGCCATCATTTGGGGCCTAAACCATCAGCCGCCTTACTAGTTTTTGAGAGGGAAAGCAAAATTCTGAAGCAATGGTTACTCTATCTTTTGAGTTATCCTTACATGAAATACATTGTGCCAGTCTTCAGAATTGATAATAATGTAATTGATTAGGCTAGTGCAGGTGTCTCCAACCAGTCGATTGCAAGCTACCAGTAGCTCACACACACCTCCAGGGTAGTTCGCAGCCTTGAGTTCATTTTTAAATAACAACAGGGTTGCATTTTCCTTTAAAAGTTAAGGGAAGGCAGTGTTTATTTTACATTATTATCATAAGGCTGCAGATAGCAGGGCCTGATAACGAGCAGTGCTCAGGCAATTTATGACCCAGGCTGGGACACAGAGGTGAAGGGCTGAAGTACTGAAGTATTTCACTATTAAATAAAAGTAATTGTCACTAAAATACTGGAGCATGAGAACAACGGAAATATTTATTTACCCAGCCACTGGTACAAAATCTCTTCTATTTTTTCACCGGCCAGAAAAATAATGCATAATCTCTGCTATTTAGCCAGCCATAGACTAAATAGTAGAGATGATGTACAACTTGACCAGAGGACAGATAAATAGTGTGAGGGAGGTCTTTATTTAGCCGGCCAAAAAGAAACAAGCACCTGCAATGTAATTGGTCTCGCCTTTGGGACCTTATGTGTATTTAGCTATACAGCAAATTAGCCTGGGTGTTGAAACATCTACTGTTCTGTAACATGGAGGGAAAGTAAGCACCAAACTGCGGAACACACCAGGTATGGGACCACATGGGGCCCGATTCACAAAAGTAATCTGGACAAAATCCTACCTTTACAACTTTCGGTATTCACAAAAGGCATTTAGTAGTAGTAAAGTTAGGATTCCTAACTTTACTACTATTAAACTGAGATAAAATCGTAACTTTACAACTTTGGTATTCACAAAAGGCATTTAGTAGTAGTAAAGTTAGGAATCCTAACTTTACTGCATCATAGGAACGGAGCCATCTGCATCCACAGGTAAAGTCTTCCCTTCGTTCTACGCCCCGTAAGCCCAGCCCCTGTGGTACTTTGAAATTTGGGACCGCGTGGGAGGCAGGGCCCTACCCCTGTCTATTCCGGTATTAGCGAACCGCAAATGGCCAATGCGGTATGTACAAGTGCTTTGCTAACGTTTCATTGATAAATGCACTATGTATACGATATTACACATTGACTTTGTGGGTTCCATCTTAGAGCGGTGGCCATCGTATGGTTGCCCTCACATAGGCTACACATTACGAACAAGTAAGGGCCTTTAGAACACATGTGCCTTCCATTTGACTTCTCTTTGACCTGTGCAGCTTGGCTCCGCTGCCCCAGGTCAGTCCGGTCCCACGAGCTGCCCGTCCTGCGGCCACCTATGATTAGCATCAGGGTTTGACACACCATAAAGCCTCTTCATGAACACAAGCCTCGGGCTAATCTCTTTCACACCTGATTCTTCCTGCTTTATGGCTTGTTTTACAAACAGGAGATGCCCGTTTTTATTGGGGCCTGTTGATATCTGATGTGGGATCTGAGCCTCGCTGGGTAAATAATTGTGGGCTGGCTTAACTGGAATGTGGGATGGTCATCATGACTCTGCCTTTTCGTTTGTAATGGATACATGTGAATGACCATATCGTAAACCAAGGAATGTGTGCCTGAAGCATGATATTTTGTATTTAAGGAGAAGCCCGTTTCTGTAACTTTAAGCAGTCTCCTGAGAACATACATTGTGTTGTACTTCTTGGACACCTGTAATTGGTCTGCAGCCAATAAATCGATCTTTGACTTCACCTAGAAGACTCTGTGTTTCTGTGGGTCTGAAACAGGAAGAACTCGAAGTCTTAGGGTGTGTTCCCCTGCACCACTGGGCTTAAAATTCCCAGTACTTCACCCCCTTCTTACCTGATGTCGGTAGAGGTTCACGTTTCCGAAGCACCCGCTGCCAAGGCGTTCCGTATGTTTCCAGGGTCCGCAATGCACGGCCTGCTGTAGGGGTGGCTTCTCCATGGCTTTCTGTGCCTGTTTCCGTTGTACCGTACAGCCTGTCACACATCAGGTAACTGCACAGGCTAAGAAAGGATAACAACCACCCTCACCGGACGCCTGATCATTGTTGCTCAAACATACCTCGGCCTCCCATTGGCTGCACCTCATGATGTTTAAAAGTATGTAGACGGAAACTAACATTAGGGATTTCCCTAACAGATTTCCAAGTGCAAGCCTCGTTCCGTGTCTGGAAAAAAATCCACGCCCACAATTTCATCCAATAGAAAGAGAGTTCTCTTCCTGGATAAATAATATTCAAGGTATTTTTGGTCCGGGGGCCCTTCCGTCACTATTTCTTATTACATCTTCCATTAAGAAATACAAGCATTTGCGCAAGACCTATTGCATTGCAAAAGGGAGTGTGGGCGTGCGACAAGGCACAAACAGGGGTGGGGGGGCAGAGGAGAAGGCATCGGACTGCGGGAGGGGTGACAGGGGAAGAAAGTAGTCTGTGCAGTAAAGTCTGTGCAGTAAAAGGGCAAGTAGCCATGTAAGGACACAAATTACAACATTGCCGTCAGAAGGAGGTAATAACAAGCCTACAAACAATCGGAAGGTGGCATTTAAGACGCAAGCCAATGAAAATGATGGGTGGAGATTGGGCTGAACTTTCATGAAGCTTCCACAATATACTGAATACTGCATGCCTCGCAAAGTGAGCAACACATGTGCTGCAACGCTAGGTTCAACGTAAAAAGGGGCTCTGGGCAATTGTAGTGTTGTGGCCATCTTGTAATGGAGATGCAATGTGTCAAGCATTTGAAAGTAAGTGCATATACAAATGTACAATAGTTTGTAAAAAGGTAAGTGCATTAATTAAGCTAAGCTGTTTACAAAAGAAAAAACTGTAAAATCAATTTTGAATACAAATATGTTATTTTAATTTTCAAATAAGACATGTAGAAATCAAAAAGAAGCTTCAGGATATGCAACACAGACATTTTGTGTGTCAGTCAAGGAGTATTTGGCTGTCAGCCAAGCATACTGAGTATAAATTTAAATCATGTTACATAAATGTTTTATTTATTCATGCGAATCCATTGCATTTTTAATGTTCCCTTTGATGATTTCTGTGGACTGGGCTGTTTTTGGGCTTCTTATTGAAGGCATTGTGCTAGCTATAGGCTTCTGTTTAAGGGGGATTGTGCTTGCTTAGTATTTCAAATCTGGCAACACAACAGCAGTCAACAAGCAGGAGCAAACAAAGAATGCAGACGGATAGGTGAAATCTGGGCCCCAGAGGGAGGATGCGTACAGTAGGCTAATTGGTGTTTGAGAGTACAGTGCTTTGGGGCACTTGCTGGAGGTAAACTGAGTGAGACACTGTAATGGGGCTTCTGTGGAATGGGGAAGTGAATACTTCTGGTTAATTCACAGGAAGAGTTCACTCTGCTGCCTATGAAGATACTTAGGGGCTGATTATGATGTCGGTGGGACCAACACCAACGGCACGTTGGTGTCGGTCCCAACGACATCTGCCCCAGTGGTCCGACTACCACATTACGGTGTGGCAGGAGGAGGCTTCTGGCAGAAGGACAATCTGTGGCGCTTCCGACGGTATTAGGAGCCCGTCAGTGCATTGGAAGGCACCATAATTCCCTAGTGACGGCAGAGACAGTCTCGGCTCCGCCGTCGGGATTATGATGTCACTTTCCACCTGTCTTTTCATGGCGGTCCACCCATAATGAAAAGGTAGGTGGAAAGTGACTTTGGGGGCTACTAGCAGGGCCCCCATTCCCCTGACCGTCTGCTATGGGGCCTGGGGGGCACCTATGGTGGCTCCACGGTTCCTGCCACATGGTGCAGGAATGTTTCAAAACACCCATTTTACAATGCAAGCTTGTGCTGCAGGCCTTTTCCGCCTGCCGCACAAGCTTCCATTGTAAAATGCATGTTTGCGACCACCCTACGGGCGGTTGCATCGTAATTCTGTGGAGGGAAACTCCGACCTAAGGTCGGGCGGTTCCAGACCGATACAGTGTCGCAAGTCCGCCTGACATTGTAATTAGGCCCATACTGTTAATACTATTTGTAGGAGAGTGGAATCTGACTAATGGTTGCCCCCAACTTTTTTGCCTGGTATTTAAGTGGTTTTTGACTAGTCTGGCTGGGATCCTGCTGTCCAGGACCCCAGCCTATCTGCTTTCTCCCTAAAACTGTTGTGAGTACTCTAGGTACAAACATAATTGGATGCTGGGCATGCCCTACCAGTCCCTTGTAGATGGTACCCTAGGTACCCAGGGCATGGGTCCCCCAGTAGGCCTACCAGGGCTGCAGCACTTATTGTGCCACCCTGGGACAGCCACCCAAACTGACACCACCAGACCACTACTGTAGTCTGGGTAAGGTGGTGCTAGCACCCCTTACAGGGATGTAGGTACCCTATGTCCCATACCATTACAACACATATACTCTCATAGGTCACCCCTATGGCAGGCCCTGGTAATCCTACAGGGCTGGGTGCTGAGGTATGTGTGAGGGGGGACCCCTACGTGAGTAGGACCTCTCTGCAACCTTCGTAAAATCGTTACTGGGTTGTTTGTAGTGTAGCCATACCATATACTCTTAACCGCATTATAAGTTATTGCGTCATCGCTGTAACTTGGGAATGGCTACACAGAACCATATCGTGTTTGGTGTCAAACATGAAGGAATCATACCCCCAGTCCAGCCATGGGCATGGGGGCACGATTCCCCCTTGCTAGGAGGGTGATATGGGAAAAGCGGTAGAATTTAGACACCAATTTAAAAGTGCACATGTACCACAAAATGGCTACTGTCCGCCACCTACACGACTCTGGCTGGCTGTTGCTGGGGAAAACCCCAGCCTCGCCATCTGGACAATAGGGCTCCTGTGGCAGGGAGGTGCCAGCACCTCCCCAGACAGGATATGTGGATTGGAACAGGGTGGGTGCACCAAATGTCCATTCAGAGTTGCACGTAGGCAGCTGCAGAGCCCCAATTCTGCATACACTGCCTGGAACCGGTTCAGGGGCATCCTGCCCCTCGCCCAGGCAGGAAACACACAAAGGGGAGTGGGTGTAGCCACCCTTTCCCGCCTCTACTCTGATTGGCAGGCTCTATTTTGGACCATCCCCTAATCTTGGGGATATATGGGAATAACTTGGCCCTAGAGCCTTAGATTCGTACAGGACTTCACAGAACTGACCTTCGACGAGCTGCTGCCCAGCTGACTGAAGAAATCTCCCTTGGGATAAAGGAGTTATCCCCCTGCTTGGCAGGCACCTAAAAGACTACAAGATACCCGGGTGGAACTTCGTTGCTCTCACGACCTTCGACGCCTTCCAGCAACCTCGAGGTGGGGCTCCAGTGCATCCCAGCGTCCTGTGAGTGTGCCCAGCAAGTCTGAGCACCCTGGACCACGTGGGTGTCGAGATCCCCGCATACCCCAAGACACCGGCCACCTCTTGTCCAGCACACGACCCTGACCAGTGGGGAAGTTGTGCTTTGGCCCATTCTTGAGCCAACCATCAAGCAGCATTTGTGCCAACTCTCAGCTCCCTGGCCCGCTCCGGTGGCCCGTGGGAGCCCTTTTACGCACTCCATTTTGCTGCCTTCCGCGGTCCCTTGTCTCTCGACTTGTGGGCCCTGACGGAGGACAATCCTCTTTTCCAAGAGTTCCCCTGGCTGCTCCAGGCCTGCTCTACGCTCCCTGCAAAGGAGAGCACCCTCAGACCTCGTGGGTCTGCACCAGCAGCTGCTTTGTTCATCTTGCGTGGGTTGCGGTTGCCAATGCTTAGTGGATCCAATCGGGACACTAACACCGCAGCGACCCTCAGCCGACGTGGGACAGTCGCCCTCCAGAAACTGGCCTTCCTTGAAGCCTCCCGGAGCCCGTGACTGCAGAGCCCAGCTGTACCTTCCACACCTGAAGCACCCGACATCCACGAGCTCCTTCCTGTGAGCTCCCTGGTCACTGTACTGTGACCCAGACTCTGTCCCCTCTGCTTTCAGGTTCATCTTTGTCTTTTCTTCAACTTTAATCTTCACGACTTCAACGACACTTCCAGCTAGCAGCAGTTTGGACTCCTTTTCCATAGAAAATCAGCCCGCGACCCGACACCAGAATCGACCTATGCACCCGGCTTCCCTGGGGCAGGTAACAGTGGTACTTCGGTACTCCCGTGGTGGTGGGCTCTCCAAAGCCTTAAGTCTCAAGCCTTAACTTTGTACTGTTGTTAGAAGTGTCCTTAAACCTTAATTATTCAACCGCGACATTCTCCATAGGCTAACACCGATCCCGATAGCAACTTCTCGCACTGCACACGCCTCCCGTGGGTCCCCTTCCTCTTAACTGTGGGTGGATTCTTAAGGGGCCAGCGATCCTGAATGCCCTAGGCATTGCCTGTAGAATTGTCGTGGTTCTTATACCACTATTTTAGTATATGGTTTGGTCCCCCCCTGGGGCCCATTGATTTCTGTGCTATTTATTGTGTTTATAAATGCTTGTTTGAATTGTAACTTTGCCACTAGCCACATAAAGTGACTGTGGGATTCTGTCTAGAATAAATACATATATTTTATATATATACCTGTGTGGGCTACTCTTTCATTTGGTTATTCAAAAGGTTATTATGGTAAAACAATAAGCTTAACACTCCTTCAAGACTTAGCCTGAAGGCTGCTCTCCACAGCTACCACTAGGATAGCTTTCTTTAAAGGTTGTCTTAAACCTATCATCAATAGGAGTCGAATTGGACTGGTGCAAGGTGTCTCTATAACTAGGAACAGCATATGCCAGGCCAACTTCTCACACTATTCACCCAGCAGAGAAGGTTTAGGGCATTGATGAGTATTGGTCTCATGAGTGGCCCCGTCAGCCACACTGACATTTTGATCACATGCACCATGCATCTTGGGAATGGTAGTTTTGATTGTTAACATGTTAAGCAGTGTTTTAAGTGGCATGATGCTGTCTCTACTTGGCACTCATTACTTTACTTGACAGTGCTATCTCAGCAAAAGAAAAGAAATCTGGAAGACAAAATAAATAAATAAAAAGCTGTGTGACAGGCTTGGACATTGTACCTGACTAAAGTGATTGTGGCGGGCACACTGACGAGGGAAGCAATAGAAGGAGGAAGATGAAAATTAAGAGAATAAGGGGCAAGAGGTGGACCACTAGCAGCACTAGGATGACCAGAGCCATGAGGACCAGGAAAAGAAGAACCAGGCCCAAGGAGAACTAATCTATGAAGATCAGGCTTACCAATTTCAGAGGGGACCAGGAACAAATAGACAATGAGAAACAGGGCAATGAAAAATCAGCAGGAAGGATTAGGAGGGCCAGGAGAATGTGATCTGGACCTAGTGGACAAGGGCCCAAAGGAACAGAAGAAGCAAAGGTGGGAGGAACAGAAGACCCTGGACTATAACGATAAGGAAGGCTATGAGGGCCTGTGCACAGCTACCAGACCCAGTGGGACGAGGACAACTAGGACTAGGGTTAGAACACCCTAGTAAACAGATCAAAGAGAACCACTTCTAGCTGACTAATGGAGAGATTGACCAGAGATAAGAGGGCCAAGACCACAGACATCACATAATGGAGGACCAAGGGGCAAGGAGCAAAAGGACCAGGATCACGAAGACCACAAACAGAAAGGACCAGGGCTAGCAGGACTGGGAGATCTGAGATTGGATTGAACGGGGTGTTTTATAGGAAGTCTAGCTTTGGTCGAACTGGAATCAGAAAGTCCAGGAGTGTCAGACTCAGGAGGCCCCTAAACTATGGTGAAAGGAGCTACATGAACCAGGGTGATCCACAACATAGACACTAGGAGGACCAGTGCCAGAGGGATGAGGAAGACTAGACGCAATATGACCATTACTAGAAGGACCATGGCAGAGGGGCCCATGTCAGATGGACACAAACAAGGTAGAATAGGCAAACCAGGAGACATGGAGAACTAGTAGAAGTAGGATGAGGTAGGACGACCTGGGACTAGAGAAACCAAGGCCAGTGGAACTAAAATCAGAAGACCCAATACATGAGGTTCAGATGAAGGAGTACCAGAGCTAAGACCAGGACTAAATGTACCAAGATGACCAGGATCAGAGGGATCTAGAGAAACCAGGGAAGTAGTACCATGAGCACTGATGGATGAGAATTAGTTTAGGGGGAGGAGTAAAAAAAAGGTCCAGGACCGGTAGCCTGTGAAACAGGAGACCCAAGATCCAAAAGATTAAAGGCAAGAATGTATGGGTATGACGACCAGTCAAACCAGGAAGTACAGTGCCAAGAACTTCTTAGACTAGAATAAACCAGATGTCAAGGAACATCAGAACTAGGAAAGGAAAGGATGATCTGTGACATGATAAGCTATTGCAGAGCCATGTGGGCAAGGAGCAGGAGGGTGAAGGCCAATAGGATCAGGACCAGATTGAAGAGGACTACAAATACTAGCAGGAGCAGGACAGGGATTAGGAAGACCAAGGGGACAGTATCAAGGGCATCCATAAGACCAGAACAAGAGGGCTAGGTAAACTAAAAGGACCATGACCAGGAGGACTGGAAGCAGGGCTAAGAGTGCAGTGAATATCAGTACCTTGGAGACCTGGGCTCAGATTACCTAGTGAGGCAGAGCGATCATTACAAGTGGCAGGGTGATGAGGATCTGAGGTAAGAAGGCCAACCAGCATCTGGAACACCAGTAGGAATGAACAGTGGTAGACAGGAGGACCAAGACCAGAATGGCCAGGTTCAGGAGGACCCAAGGAAGGAGAACATGGATCAAGAGGACCTATATAAATGGCGCAGTACCAGTAGGACTTAATGGACAAGGGACAGATCCAGGAGAACAAGGTCAGCTCAAACCAAGAGGACAAAGATTAAGAATGCTAGGACACTAGAAGCAAGATGGACCAGGACATGCAGTGCAAGGGTCAGGGGGCTGAAGGTGAGGAGAACCAGGAAAAGATGACTAGGACCAAAAGGACCGTAAAGGAAGAGGACCAGATGGCCTAAGACTAGACAAACAAGGAAGTGCTAGGATGACCAAAGGGCAAAGTTGATGATAACAAGCAAAATAGGACCAGGACCCAGGACACCAAGCCTAGTGTAGCAGGTGGGTCAGGTCCAGGAGAACTAGGCCTGCAAGACCCCAAACTATAAAGAGCAGGACCAAGCGGATCAAGAACAATGTGCACAGATTCTCAAGAAGGACAGGGACTGTGAAAAACAGGAATAGCATGACCTTGGCCAGGAGTGCCAGGTAGCTGAGACCAGGGGCACAGGCAGCCAAAGTCAGAGGGAAAAGTACTAAGAGGACCAGAAAACAAAGGACTGAGCAGAACATGAAATTCAATGCAAAGAAGATCAGGATCTTGTGTATCAGAACCAGGAGGACCAGGGGGGAAGAAATGGAGTATCAGGAGGACAGGGACATCAGGACCACGATGATCACAGCCTGGAGGACCAGGCCACAGGGGTGGTAACAGGATAGCCAGGAAGATGGGCAACAGGGTGGCCCGGGCAGGAAGACCAGATAAATGAGGACCATGATGAGTTTGTGTAGAAGCATGAGGACAAGCAGCAGGAAGACTAAGGCCAAGAGGGTCAGGACCAGATCCAGGAATACAAGATTCAGGCCAATAGGACCGGGGGCCAGAATTAGCATGGAAGACGAGGGGAATACCAGGAGGACCATCACCACAGAAAGGAGGCTTAAAAGGATCAGCACCAATAGAACCAGGAAAAGGCCTAGGAGTGCTACTGAGGCTATGACCATAGGACCGGGCCCAGAGTACCAAGTGGAGCAGAAAGCCCAGGACTTGGGGTTAGCAGGACCAGGGTGAGAAAAACCAGGAAGACCAGAAGAACCAGAGCCAGGAAGACTAAGGGGATCGGACCCGGATGTCCAGGAGGACCAGGACCAAAATAACAAGGCTCAGAATGATCTTAACAAAGTGAACAAGGAACAAAGGGCCCAGACCATTGGGTGCAGTGCCAGAATGACCATGAGGACAAGGCACAGGGCCAGCAGAACAAGGATGATCTAAAGCAGGAAGACAAGTTATGAGCTTAAGGCCTACGAGGGCCAGGATACAAGAGGCCTGGCAGACAGAAGGGACAAGCAGGACAAGGAATTAATGTACTGGGAACCAGATGAGCAGGGTGAGAAGGATCAGATCAAATTAAGGAGGAACAAGCGGACCAGGAAAAAAAAAAATAGCTAGGAGAAGTCGGCCTGAGAGGACTAGGATGGCCAGAAGAACCAGAAACAAGAGATTAAGCATACGAAGATGTAAACAAGGGCAACCAGAAACAAAATAATCAAGTCTATTATATTCAAAACCAGGAAGAGAGCATGGTCTGTGAGGACCAGGAATAACAAGACCATTATCAGGCAAACTAGACTGAGACTGAGGAAGACTAGGAGAATAGGACCTGAAGTATAGACAGGAGTTGGCCAGGCAACCAGAGCCAACAGAGCCAGAGCTAAGAGGACCAGGGCAAAGAGGACAAGTGGGGCCACAACCAAGGGAAAAGGGAAGCTCAATTCGCAGATGCCCAGAGTATCAGGGTCTGACACACCAGGACAAGCATGGCCAGGATGAGGAGGAAAAGGAGGACCAGGACAAGGAATACTAGGATGACAGGAGCCAGGATGACCAAGCTGAGTGGCTAAGAATGGCTAAAAACAGGATGGACTGAACAAGGAGGATAAGGATAAAGTGGACAAGTTAGTCCAAGATGACAAGGAGCAGAAGAACCAGAACCAAGAGTATCATGACATGCTGGAGGAGGAACAAGAGAACTAGTCAGGTCAGGAATAGGTTGACTAAGGCCATTAAGACCAGGGACCAGATGCGGGAGGGATTGAGGGTACTACAATGATCAAAATAAGCAAGCCCAAGAACAGGACTAGGAGGACCAGACAGTTCAGAACCAAGGGACCAGGACCTGAAGTTTCAAATGGAACAGGAAGACTGGAACCTGGGGTACTAGGATCAGGCTGGCCAGAATCAGGGGAACCAGGACAACCAGAGCCACAAGGACCAATGAGACCAGACCATGACCAAAATGACTTGGCCCAGCCCACGATGCCTGATAAGGAGGACCAAGACCAGTGGAGGTAGTACCTGGTGGGCCACAAGTACCTGGGCAAGTAGAAGCAGGATGACCGAAACTAGGACTAGGCATGCCAGTCCTAGGAGAAACAGGACAACAGGGATAGTTATATAAGGACCAAGCAGACTAGCAGAATCAGGATGAGGATCAGTAGTACCAGGATCAGGAGGACCAGGAAGGGCTAATACAGGGATGAGAAATGGAGCTGCCCAGGAAGACCAAGGTCAGGCAGGACTACGACCAGGACCCCAAGATTCGGAAAACATGTACCAAGGTGACCAGAACAAGTTAGACGAGGGCCAGGATGAGGGACAGATGAAAAAAAAAACAAGAAAAGGAGGACTCGGAACAGGGCTAGGAGGAGGATCACTGCCTAAAGGCACGAAGGATCTGGAAGTGAAAGAAGAAGACCAGGAGCAGAAGGACACCTTTATGAGTCTAGACCACATGTATTAGGATATTCTTTTTGTAAATGGCTCTTTTGTATGCTTCTTATACAGCCAACCCGTGGAAACCTCTTCAGCCCACGAATAGAACTGGTTAGTGTTTGCTGAAAAATCAGAGCATGCAAAGTGAACAAAAAGTAGGGACTATAGAGGGTGGAAGATGGGGTTTGATGCTGGCACAGTAGTCTGAGGGTGGAACTGCGGGCAAAGAGACTGAATTTGTCAGAGGAGTTTAAAGGTGAATGGATGCAAATGGGTGTGGTCTGTAAAGGATGGCGGTAAAGGTTTGAGAAACTTAGATGGCTGAAGTCAGGAATCATGGTGAATGGCTAACAAAGGGGTCAAAGGGTTATGGCAATCAGCAAAGGTAAGCTCAAGACCATAAGAAGGCTCTGATGAGCAGAGTAGGTAGTGATGGAGGCTCCTGATAGATCGTCTCAGATGGTCCAAAGGGAGATTCTTTATGACCCCCACATTTTTGTGCTCATATTCCATGTGTGTATGTGAGGTATGTATGTAGCAAGGGGCAGATTTACTAAGAAATCGTGCAACGCAAGGCAGCAAGGCAACACTACATTGCGTGACAGGGCTAAAGCAGAAATGTGCCATATCTATTAAAATATGACCTATTTCTGCTCTCTCCATGCCCTGGCACTCTGTGTGCTACCTAGCACCAACACAGGCATCCTTGAGCCATGGTGCAAGGGTGTCTGCATTACGAGAAGGATTGTTTTTGTGCAGGAAGGGATACTTTCCTGAACAAAAACAAACATCTGTGGCATTTTCTTCTTTTTATGTACACTGCACAATGCGCCACACATAGAAAGAGAAAGTAACAAAGAGCAATACAGATATTTCTCCTCATCACGCCTCACTTGGGAAGGCATACCATTTTGACGCAATCCTAAGTTTACTTACTGTAGTAAATTAAATCTGGGACGGCATCAAAATCCATATGTGGATGCATGAGAACGGCCATGCTCCACTCATGGAATGCCTTCTCAACACAGGGTAAGGCAAGGTAGCGATTTGCTCTGCCTTGCTTTACTCTGGATTTACTAAGCCACTATTGCTACTGCTGTGAGAACCATCACCTAGCAAAAACACTGTGTCTGAGCGACAGCCAGAAAAGGATATTAAGTTATGTTATGGTATGTTACTCTTATTTGTAAAGTGCACATTCACCAGGTGGTTTCTTGGTGCTTATATTTGAAAGAGAAACACCCCAAATCAGTTCTTAAACCTCAATAGTGGATTAACAGTTCCTGTCTGGAAAATGAGTATTAAAGTGGAACTACAAAATGATTGATCAGTAGGTCACAAGAATGAAGTTCACAAAATGTTATTCAGTGTCTTATTTCCTACAATAATTCAATGCATAAAAATCTCTTTTATTTTCTTCTGTTTCTTTGATGCCTATATGTCTGTCTTTGATTTAATCGGAATATTCATTCATATTCAAATGACATTCAGTTCAATTAATTATAGGCCCATCCCTTTGTTTGAGGCTTGACAGAATAATTCCTTTGATGGCCCTACAAAGTAGGGGCCGTTGAAGGAAGGACTTTACACCATCTTTAGAGTAAAATCTGTCTGTAAGGGACAGGACTAAATAATAATGACCCTGTCACCCTAGAAAAAAAACCTCCTGCTTTAGGACTTTGTTTTTGAGAAAAAAAGCACATATTAAAACATTTTCTAGCTGGCCAGTATGTCTAACTGTATTAGATTTAAAATGATTTGTGCATAGACAGGAATCACCATGCCGGCAGTACCTGTCAATGTAGAGAGTTGTCCTCAGGGACAGTAGACAACTCTAGATTTAGAGAGTGGAGATTCCATCAGGGTGTCGGAGGTATTGTCCTCCGACAACCTGCTGGAGTAAACGCTGTCCTCAAAACTCTAAATCAGGCCCATAGTTTTACCCACTTCTGTCATGAGATTTGAATGAAGCCTCTCCTATATGCTATGTTAGGATTTTTATGAGGGACCCTATGTAATTGTTTCTCTTTTGACAAAATCACACTAAATATTAGATAACTCTCTGTACTGGGATACAACATTTACATTTCTGGATTTTGGTTTTACAAATCATTGTCTTCAGGTGTTTTAGTCTGATTTATTTAATTGAACTGACCCAGAAATAATAATTCCGAATGCACTGATTTGCTGCAGAAAAAGGTGTTCTTTTAATATGGAGCCTTTTAGGTAATTCTATATCTGGCCCTTGTTAATTCCCATGGCTCTGTGAGTAGGAGCGAGTGTGAAGCTTTAGAAGAGTAAAAAGCTTTAACTAGTCTTGCTAAGCTTCTAATCATCTTTATCATTAGTTACATCTGAAGGTAAATGTAAAGGAGTAGGAGCAATTGTGGAGCACGAAACAGCTCCCCAAAGGGCCTTTCAGCTCGCTATGTCTTGGCCCACAGTGTATTAGAGTGGCATTTTGTGCCATGTCTGTCAAAATACCTTGGAAACATTCAAACATTTGGGACCTTTAGACCTATAGGTTAGTGCCTGTATCTAGCTAGTTTTAGTACTAAGGGCCTCCTGTCGCAAAATCTCAAGGTTTATAACCACACAAGTACTTATCATTATGTACAAAACCCTTTTTATTAGTTTGATCTTTCTTTAGACTAGTAAAATTACTTTTGCTATCGCTTCTAAATTGCAAATAGGAGGTTTTATGAAAGGGGTTTCCTCCCTCCACTTTCCAATTAGGAAAGGAATTTATTGAGAGTTTGTCACTGTAATTGCTGTCACAAACAATTGATGAGGTAAAAGTCCCCAAGTTGGGGTGGTAACTAATTTGCAATGGGGAAGGGGTCCCCTTTAGGACAGGACGTTGGAAGCCTCATGTAGGGGGGGAGAAGCTTTCTAAAAACTGCAGGCCAAACAGTGCAGAATCTCTACTATTTAGACATTGACTGAGTAAATAGTGAAGTCTTTCTGCAGTTTTGCATGGCTGCCGGCCAAAGAATGCAGAATCTCTCCTGTTTAACGGGGACAGGTAAAAATTGAAGATTTCTGTTATTTGCACAGCAGTCATCTGATCAGCAAAGAATCTCTGCTATTACGCCAGCAGCCAGGTAAATATATACGTTTACCTGCACAACGGCTTAATAAACAGCGCAAAATCTCCACTATTTAACCAGTGGCCAGGTACATAGTGAAGTTGTTCTGCGCGCACAGCTGAACAGGGAAACGGACTTCTGTCCTACACTCTTTGTTGTTTCCTGACATCGCCGTGAGGGGAACGGCCCTAGCGCCCAGTGTTTCATCGCCATATCAGCCGCGAGGGTGACGGCTAAATGGCTGAAGGGTTGAACTACCATCCCCAGCAGGCAGTGGGAGTCGCTTGCTGGGGGCATCATCGTTGCGCGCGGTGGCGCTTATCAGCTGAGCAGGTCACCCGCAGCGCGGGACGCACGCACAGTTGAACGGGGAAATGGACTTCTGTCCTACACTCTTTGTTGGTTCCTGACATTGCCGTGAGGGGAACAGCCCTAGCGCCCAGTGTGTCATCGCCATATCAGCTGCGAGGGTGACGGCTAAAGGGCTGAAGGATTGAACTACCATCCCCAGCAGGCAGTGGGAGTCGCTTGCTGGGGGCATCATCGTTGTGCGCGGTGGCGCTTATCAGCTGAGCAGGTCACCCGCAGCGCGGGATGCGCCCGGGCCAAGGGTGGGCCCGTCCGCGCCCGTCAGAGCCAGAAAGAGGCTGGGCTGGGCCACCTGTCTAATTTCAAACCATGGGTAAGCGAAAACTCCTTGGAAATCAGGATTAGGGGGGAGCAAAAGCAAAGGTACCAAGAAAGTCATCATCCATAATCTCATACCTGACTTTGGCTGTGGGAGTACTGAATAATGAGATAGCAAATGCCGAAAGGGAATTGGGTTTGGGTTTAAGTAATAACGAGGCTGAATGTATTCGGGAAAATGGTCCCCTACTAAAAACTCCTATACCTCTAAATCCAGTAGTGCTGATTAATGGACTGAAATCTGTGCCCGAAACCCAGACCCTTGACAGTGCTGTGACAGGAGGAGGGGATATATTACCGCAAGTGCCCGTTTCAGCTGGGGAAAAGTTATCTAAGGGTCCAATTGTAAGGTCCCAGGGGGAACGGCGTTCATCTAGAAAACCTAACAAAAAGCAGAAGGGATCCAGGACCTGTCAACCAAAGTTTGATTCAGTTTTGGATGAGAACATTCAATTAATGTTGCGGAATTTGGTGGAAGAGATATTTTCTGCTCGGTTTGAATCCATACTGACCAATATTGCCAAAGATGTTATTGATACTATGAGTGTGTGTGTTGCTGACTTGAAGAAAAAATGTGACCGTCTGGACTCTATGATGGATTCCTTCAGAAGGGATACTAAATGTGCTCCACAAGTTAAAGCTATTATCTACCCCTCGATTAGAGATTGCTTTAGATTACCGAGGGAAACATCTAGGTATACATCAACCTGCAGTCTCGGGTCATGAAAAATCTAAGATTATAGATAGTCGTGTGGGGTCCCAAGGTCGAGCTGAAGAGGGAGGGCATTTGCCCCAAGCAGATAAAAGCTCTCTTGATCCTACAGATTCAGGTTCGAATGTGGCAATTAACAAGAATGCTGTTTCACAGGAGAAAATAGCTAGCCCGAATTCATGTAGAATTAATTTACCCCCAGATGCTACCCCTTTGGTTGCAATTCTTGTAGGGGTCCCCCCTCTAAGTACCTATGATATTGAATCAACAGAGGTTTTATCGCGTAAGACAAAAAACTGGTTTGAGCATCATTCCTCTGGACATTCTGGGTTATCAGCCCACATTATAATGGCCAGACGGGTTGCATGGGTGGGGAATGGCCCTTAATGTGTACCAGGTGACTGTATCATAGTTAACTTCAACAATCGGGACACAGCTGAGAGGTTGTTTTGGGATGCTACAGATTTTTATGGGGGAGACATTAGGGCCGTACCATTAGGTTATTTTTATCCTCCAACCAAGGTATCGCGAGTTCCTGAGAGGGTTATTGGGGATAATCGCACTAGTCCTTTCCATCTAGGCCGGAGACTCCCTCATAACAATGGTAGTGGAACCCACCCTGGTAAGGATAGAGAGGATGGAGTAATATCTCCAAAAGTGACTGCTATATTACCAAGGCCTAAGGAGGTAGGGCTGCTTGTTTCAAATAGATTTCTTCCACTTACCCAGATGGATCTGAATGATTGACTGGTGGAGATAGGGGCTGATAGTGTAGCTTTGTCTCAAATAACTCAAGGCTTAGAGGATATAAGAGCAGAAACTCCCCTAAAATGTAGAATTATTAGTTGGAATATCGCAGGCCTAAGATCTAAAAGGGATGATCCACTTTGGCTGAATTCTATAACTCTGTATGATATAATTGCTCTCCAAGAAACATGGGATAGGGGGCATAGTTTTTGGTTGGACGGGTTTAGATCCTATTCCCTATCCGCACGTCCGTCGTTGGCTGGTAGAGCAAAGGGTGGACTGATGCTCCTTCTTTCCCATAGGCTAAAGGGAACTTTAAGAAGACTTGAGGTTGACTCATTTAATCTCATGATACTAGAAGTAAGTTGCCCAAATAACCCTAAGCTATTACTTATCAATTTTTATAATTCAGGGGATAGGGATTTTATAAATCAACATCTGAATAAATTGAACTCTTTTTTAGAAGATTATAGGATGAATCAATCCACTTTTTACCATATAGTACTTATGGGTGATATATACATTTGTGTGATCGGAATTGCTTTATTGACGACCATTTGGCCCATACTAACTTAGAGAGCCCTCATTTTGAGCATTCGCCCCAGGGGGAAGGCTTAGAGGCTCTTTTGTCTGAAGCCGATCTTTTTGAACCTGTTTTCATTAATCATGCTGATCGTTGTTTTACGTTTAAGGCTAGAGAAACTATCATCGATTACATTTTTTTGTCTCCAAAATTGCTTGATAAGGTAGTATTCTATAACGCTATAATATCGTCTTTTAGCGATCATAACCCTGTTATATTGGAATTGGACAAAGTCTGTGGGTTTCTAGGAAATGGTGGGGAAAATTCAGGTGCTACTAGTATGGTAACTTGTGATCAAGTGAGGAGGCTTAAGTGGTCTAATGTGTTGCCTGCCACTTTTTTTTATTGATTTATGCTCAAAAACTAGTGGGTACATTACAATATGTGCTGATTCCTCAAACCCCAAGGATGTGGTTCTTGGGGCTTTTGATGGTATCTGTAGACAGATAGCAGCAGATCTGACCATTAATAATAAAATGAAAGCTAAACGGAAAGAAAAATGGTTTGATGATAATTGTTCACAAGCCCACCGTGCTTTAGTTTTAGCTTTGAAAAGTTCTCCTCGAGATAGGACTTCGATAGCGAAGCTATGAAAACAATACAAGTTAGCAGTTCATAGGCGGAAATCAGAGATTAAGGCAGAGGCCTGGAATTGTCTCCTATCTGTTGATATTCTAAAGGATAGTTCCAGATTCTGGTCCATTGTGAATACCCCACTTTTTTCAGGTCTGGAAAATGATAATCAGGAAAGTAATGTTACAGAAGCACAGTGGCTGTCCCATTTTGAAGAAATGTATGGCTCTGAAGGGTTATTTGATATTTACTCTAAAATACCACTCCAGCAGGGCACAGCACCTCTCATTTTTAATGAGGAGGATATTGAGAAAGCAATAAAAAACACTTCTAGTAATAAAGCACCCGGCCCAGACCATGTCCCAGCAGATATTTATAAGTATAATCCCAAATTTTGAGCAAAGATATTAGTAAATGTTTTTAATGCTGTGGGAATGATTGGGTTCCCTGCATCCTGGTCTCATTCGATTATTATTCCAGTTTTTAAAAAGGGCCAGAGAGGCGAACCGAGGTGTTACCGACCAATTTCTCTGATTGATTCGGTGGTTAAAATATTAGGTAAAGTGATATTAGATAAGATTACAGCATGGACCGATGATAATAAGATAATATCCAATTTACAGTACGGCTTTCGACAAGGACGAAGCACTATGGACCAATGTCTGAATCTTTACTTATTAATTAGCAAATACACCATGGCGAAAGAGGGTTTTCTGAAGATGGCTTTTATGGACCTGTCTTCAGCTTTTGACCTGGATAACAGGTTGAAGCTGTGGAGTATTCTGCTGGAAATGGGTTTGGATCCGGGTCTGGTCTACTTCTTGGCTGATCTCCATCGTGATCTTACTGCATCAATTAGGCTCTCACAGGATGGCAAGTGCTCAAAATCTTTTAAATCTAGGAGAGGCGTATGCAAGGGGTGCATATTGGCGCCCCTGCTTTTTACATTATATATTAATGCCCTGGATAAAACTTTAGTGGAGGCGAGCTTGGATATTCCGCGTGTAGGAGACTGTTTAATCCCGGTTCTCCTATACGCGGATGACGCTGTACTGCTGGCAAGGACGGCAGTAGGCCTACAGCGACTTCTGGCTGCATTTGGAGCATATATGCTGTCTCTGGACCTGGTAGTAAACATTGAGAAGTCACATATTCTGTCTACTGGTCATAGAGTCACCAAAGCTAAAACTTTCTGTTGTAACGCGGGGTTAGTGTCTACTGTACCCTCTTTTACATACCATGGGGTAGTATTTGACGAACGAAGTTCCTGGGTACCCCAACACATTTTTTTTTTAAATGCCGTTATTAGATCTACTTCTCCTTTTCTAGGGTTTGCACGGCGTTTGGGGGCTAGACCCGTGGAGGCCATAATTAAGATATATAGATCCAAGTGTCTGGCTATAGCAGCCTATGGCTCATCCATATGGGGATTTAACCAACAGGCAGGATTACAGATGGTTGAAAATAGATTTTTGCGGAATCTCTTGTCAGTACCACATTCTACCCCAACTTTTGCCATATATCAAGAATTGGGATAGGGTTATGTCTCTGATACTTTGAGTACAGCACCGTTACTTTGCTCGCTCAAAGTATGGCTTAATCCAGAACTAACCTTGAATCATCGGATATTGCGGGACTGTGTCAAATTGGATAAAGTATGTAACATCAAGTGGTTAGTATATGTTATAACTATGTTATTCAAAATAGGGCGGCAGTAATTATTTGAATTCCCTGAGAGGATCAATAAGGAAGATTTGAAATGGGTTAAAAAGAATGTTATTAATATGTTGACGATGGAATGGGAAGAACATGAGTTACAGAAACCCTTAGTGAGGGCTCATTTTTTGGTTAAAACGTCGCTTTTAATTGAGCCGTATTTGAAAATTGTTACCACACCATTCCATCGCTGGCTTTTGACTAGGCTCCGTTTCAATTTGATTCATTTTATATTGGGTGACTATGCAGGGTGGTATAAACCAGAGGAAGCAGGACCGGGTTCTTGTGATAACCATTCTACACAAGACACTTTAAAATTTATGTTGTTTTGCAAACTCTATACTGATATTCGGAAGAAGTTTTTGGTCCCTTTATTAAACAGAAAGGGTTTCCTACAGGCCAAACCTGCATTACTTTATTTGCAAATGTTAAATAATACGTGGGATATTTTTAATATTGCTTCCTTCTTAGTTGCTGCTGTTAGGATTAGGGGGAAAATAATAACAAAAAAATAAAAATAAATAAAATAATATAGCCTAACGTATCTTTATGAATTGCATAAATTTATTTGCAAAAGCTGATTGCACTGAGGAGTATTTTTAATATTACTAGTCTTATTGCTGGTATTATATGGAATAGGGAAATATTACAATAATTTTATATTTTTAATGAAATTTTTCTTTTATCGCTATGAAATTAGCTGTTATAAGAGATATGTTAATGTGGCTGAACTCAATATTGTTATGTTATTGTTGTATATGTTTGTGAATGTACTCTGTGTCTTTGTACTTCTATGATTTTAATTAATCGAATAAAGTGGATTGATTGATTGATTGTTCTGCTATTTGCACTGATGACAGCTGAACAGTTCAGAATCTTTACTGTTTAGCCTGTGACTGGGTAAATAAATGACGTTTTTTATCCATTTGCACGGCTACTAGCCAAAAAGTGAATAATCTCTACTATATATAGCCAGCGCCTGGGTAAATAATGATGTTTTTATGCTATTTGCATGGCTGATATCTGATCAGTGGAGAATCTCTAATATTTAGCCAGCAGCAGAGTAAATAGTAACGTTTTTCTGCTATTTGCACGGCCATCGTCCAACAGTGCAGAATCTCTAATACTCAGCCAGCTGCCGGGTAAATAGTCGAGTTTCTCTGCTATTTTCAAAGCCGCTGGGCAAATAGACAATAATTTCCACTATTTAGCCAGCTCCCGAGTAAATGTTGAAAAAAATCACCATTTACCCAGCAGCTGGGTAAATAGCCATTACCCAGAACAAAATGTTTCTGAATGATTTTAAGTGGGAGAAAATTAAAATGAAAATGAAAAGTTACCTTAATGATTAAGTTAACTCATTTTACTTTTTCTCCAATTTCAACGTTTTACATTGACGAAACAGCAGGCCTCTTGCTCCCAGTGGCCAGTAGACACTGTGCCACATTTATAACTGATGAAACCAGTTAATTTTCAAATGGTATAAATGAAAAGTGTAGACAAATATTTCTATAAAACATTAAGGGCCTGATTTATATCTTGGCGGATGGATTACTCCATCACAAAGGTGTTGTGATGTAGTAACCTGTCCGCCAAGATCTAAATCAGGCCCTAAGTCTTAATGTGTTTCCTCACAGTCTTAATGTTTTATGAAGCATGTGTCTTCACTTTAAATTCCTCTCATTTAAAGAAATGGCTGTATTTTACTGTTATAAATATGGCACTGTGTCTACAGGCCACTGGGAGCAAGATGCCTTTTGATTGTCAATCTGACATTTGGAAATTGGAGAAAATTTAAATGACGAGATTTATGGAATCCATATAAACATAAAGTTAACTCTTTAGTTTACTTGTCTCCCATTTCGAAGAGTCGCCTTTACACGCAGTAGGCATCTTGCTCCAATGTCTGGTAGACACAGTGCCATGTTCATAACTGAAAAAGTACAGCCATTATTTTAAGAGGGGAAAAACATAAAGTGCAGAACAATAGTCCATATTATGCAAACATTTCGGAATATTTTTCTGCACTTTAAAAAAAATGG
This sequence comes from Triturus cristatus, assembly GCF_964204655.1. Lineage (NCBI taxonomy): Eukaryota > Metazoa > Chordata > Amphibia > Caudata > Salamandridae > Triturus > Triturus cristatus. The sequence continues at coordinate 719,382,764 of NC_140594.1, read as the reverse complement.
TTGCTTGTTTGTGTACATGTACCGGTGCCACATATAGCGAAAGGTATATCCTGTGCCACAACTACATACGACACAGTCTCTCAGTTACCCATACACATATATCCCATTCATACGTACACATGCTCATTCATCCCCAAAGACCATTCTTTCACTGACTCACATAGCAACCCTATCATATTGCCCCTAGTCAAACTACTTTGGAAAAACCATGGTATCTGGCTCTATGGACGTCACACCTAAGGTCAATTTACCTGGGCGTGGGGGTGTTGGGTAACAATGCCCGAGTTGCTTAGCCTTCAGTAGCTCACAATCATTTTTACAGATCAAAAGTATCTCTCACTACATGCGCCCCCCTACTATGCTTTTGGGTATGAGTGGGGTGTGTTATAGTGAGAAACTGTCTCCGAAGTACACACACCCACTGACCCGGGCTCCTCCCAACAAACCTACAAAACTCTCTGCAGCACCAGGTGCTCCTCATTGATCACCAGTGATTGACTACCAGCTAAAAACGAGATGTGTCCTGCTGGTGGGGCAGGCAGCCGCTGGCCGAGCTCAGAGGCTAAATGGGGTGGCTTACGGGCCAAGCTTAGCTATCAGAAGCATATCAGCTGCCTCAGCAGCTACCAGGGCATGAAATGTGAAGCCACAATGCTGTGTGGCATTGAGGTGTGGTCTTTCCTCTACCTTCCTCTGGCTGTCGGGCCCATAGTGGTAGCAATGAAGGCAGAGGCGGAAGGTGAGTTACCACTACTCTATCCTGTTCGGGAAGCTTGAGCATCCTGGTGTCCCATGGTCCTAGAGTCACGACTGCTTTGCAGCTTAGAGCATGGCAGCGTAACAGCATATCTAGTTGGTTAGTCGATTATGTGCACACTTCCTTCACCCCAAACACCTGACCTCACTCCAATCTTGTTATTTATTTTCATTTGTTGTCCTGCTCTGGAGAAGAACTACAACTTGACTTTTATCCAATCGTCTCAGGAATGCTATATTCCTCTGAAATGCCCTCTAGCACACCCTATGAACTTCCAAAACAGTTTGAGAAAGTCTTCCTTTGATTTCTCCTTTACACATCTTATACCGTCACGCCTATTCTGGTATGTAACCTGCCCAGTGTTTATCTTGCCCTTCTTCATGGCACTGAAGTTGACTATCTCTAGCTATCTGTTTGCTGGCTGTCTTCTCTGTAGTTTCACAGTCTATGGAGTCCTGTCTGCTTGCCCTGTGCACACTCTCCATTTCTCTTTATCATCTACCTCTTCTTCCACCTCTTTCCATTCCATGTTGGAATATGCATACACTCCAGAAACAAATTGCGCTGTTACTGTTTAAACAATGTTTACGGCTTTATTTTGTTGAACTTTCTTTAGTCCCTAATGGCTTCTGACCATGACTGGGGATCCCTCTACCCTGCTTTCATCCTGTCTCTCATCCCCTCTTCTGAACTTTCCCAGTGCACTGCCCTTCATACAACGCTCCATTGCATTAAGCAAGGCTTTCGCTTTATCACTCACAATTCACACATACACATATAAAATGTATTAAAAACAAATTAAGCATTTGACATTACAATCAAATGCACCATCAGAGAATTTTGCACAAAATGTCCTCAATAACTCTCGCGTCAATTTTCACTGCTTCCACAAGGTATGGTTGTAACTGTGGAACAACTAAAACATTTTATTTTGATGTAATATAATATCAGATAATATAATGATTTGTCCAATTTGTTTAATTTGCCTGATTCTATCAAATTTGGCACCCACTTCTGCACTGAGATTGGTTTATATTTTGACTAGAATGCATTATCACCCTTTCTATATGCTCCTTTTAGTGGCCCTCAAAACCCGCCATTCATTGCAATAGATTCCAATAGCTTTCCTACGCCGTGGCCCCCACGCCAGGAAGAGCAGATCGGGAGGCCGCTCCTTCTCCTTCCTCGCGGCCAGAGCCTGGAACGTCCTATCGCTCCACCTCAGACAGACGGTATCACTCCCCCTCTTCACAAGAAACCTCAAAACATGGCTCTTCGATAGACCTCCTCCTTGATGGACTGGAACCTGCACCTCCCCTTCTCCCCAGCGCCTTGAGACCGTTACGGTTGAGTTGATGTGCTGAACAAGCACATGATTGATTGATTTACCAGAGGTATAGACCTGAGCTACAAGCATAAGGGCCAATACACTATTAAAACATCCACTAAATGACTGTAAAATCTTCTAAATCTTAAACAAAGAAACATAAAGTCATCAAATGTTGGTGAAGGAAGTCTAAACCAACCATTATTATCTTAAATGGATCTCCCAGTGTTTTATTTTCTAAAAAAGCAATAATTTTCAAAGGAAAGAGCACACACAGATACTTATTCACCGATGGGATGTCAAAGGAGCCCAAGGCGCTCAGAGGGCTCTGATTCTCCTCAGTCAATAACAACCTGTGAGTGATCTACCCTTTAGATAATATTGATATTGTGAATCAGACCCTTCAAATTTGGAGTGAAATAAAAAAATATATATGTTATATTGTGTGTTTTTCCACAGTGCTTTTCATGTGAAAGTTTAAATGAAGAGTACCTGTTGGGTTTTTTGATGAAAAGGTTCTGCTATTGAAATATATTGTAATGAATAGCTGGTTTTGAGGGTCACTAAAAGGAGCACATAGAAAAAGTGATAACACATTTTAGTCAACGCATAAACCATTTATTATTAGTGGTGCCATACTAATCATAGGAATTGAGGTGATTTCTGAGGTGATTTCCCTTTGTGAAAAATGCTTATCTTTTCCTGAAACTTAATGATCCATCTTTGAGAGTAAACAGTTTTTCTATAATGAGGAACATTAATGTCTTCGGTTGTTTTCGAAAGACAAGATGACTGGGTTCCCTTCGAAGACACAGCGGCAGGGAGTTCCAGAGTTTTGCCACGTTATATGAGAAAAGCCGTCCACCACTTCTAGCCTTCTTAGTCCTGGGGACTTCAGCCAGATGCAGCTCGTCTGACCGTAGTTTCCTATTAGCCTTATAGGGACGGATCATGGCCGAGTTAATTGGAGGCCCATTCCCTTGCAAGGATTTGTGCACTAGGCACAGGGCCTTAAAGCTGATTTGTTCCTGCACCGGGAGTCAGTGGAGAGAGTGGAGTGCTAGTTTCGCCGATTGTCTATTGGAAACTCCAGTCAACAATCTGGCTGCACTGTTTTAAACGGTCTGGAGTTTTGCGACTACTGTGGTGGGGGCACCCAGGTAAAGGGCATTTCCATAATCTATTCTGGAAAGCATGAGCGATTGGACCAGTATTTTTTTGGCCTGGAATGGGAGGAGAGGAAGGACTTTGCAGGCCTTTCCAAGCTGACCATAGCAGATAGCTGCCGTCTTCCTGGCCTGCACCCTGAAGGCCAAATCCTGATCCAACCAGATGCCTAGGCTCTTAATTTCGGACTTCGGGACCGGTGTGGGACCCATACAGCCTGGCCACATGGTACTGGATTTAAAGCTTAGGGGGTTGCCCATTATCATGAACTCAGTTTTCCCACCATTAAGCTTAAGATGGGATGCATCCATCCAGTTCGATACATCTTCAAGACTAGAATAAAGGCCATTAGTCCTTTGATCTGCTTGGTTGAACGCTACCACCAATTGAGTATCGTCGGCGTAGGTCACCATACGGATCCCAGAGGGGGCTACAATAGCCGCCAGCGGGGCCATATACACATTAAAAGAGTTGGGCTAAGCGATGAGCCCTGAGGGATTCCGCACGATACAGAGGTGGGTTTAGACGTGGTGTCATCCTCGAATACCTGAAAAAATCTTCCCTCCAAAAAGGAGCACAGCCATTGCAGCGCAGTGCCGGTTACTTCTATGTTCCTGAGACGGTGAACCAAGGTGGCGTGGTTCACCGTGTCAAATGCTGCGCTTAGGTCAAGGAATATAATGGCTGATGACCCTCCTGAATCCAGGATCTTTCTGCTTTCTTCCACCACAGCTAACAGGGCCGTTTCAGTGCTCTGTCACGGGTGGAATCCTGTTTGAGAGGGGTGAAGCAGATTGTACGATTCAAGGAAGTGGGAGAGAGTATGAATAACATATTTCTCTGCAATCTTGCCTATTCCTGTCAGAAGGGAGATAGGGCGATAGTTGCCCAAATCCGCCGGGTCCAGATTAGGGTTTTTTAGTAAGGTTTTCACCATAGCCCTTTTCCAGTTGGTAGGGACTATTCCTATGGACAGTGAGACGTTAATCAGGTCCGTGATGGTGGGGGCAATTATCGGAGCTACCCGTTTTAGGACATTTAGCGGTGCAGGGTCCCTAGGCGATCCACTTTTTGCCGAGGACAACAGGTTAAGAAGTGATTCCTGGGATAAGGGGGGGAAAACCTCCAATTGGTGTTCAGTTAAATGTGGGCCCGTATCCACATGCTTGTTGGAAGTGTCACCACAGTTATCCTTTCATGGTAGAGATTCAAGAATATTGAGGACCTTGGTGGTGAAATATTCTGCCTGTTCATTGCAACGTAGGCCTGAGATATCCGGTGCTACTAGCGGGATGGGAGCTTTAAGTCATTTTTTTATGATGATGAACGTTTCTCTCAGAGAGTTGGCGGCTGACAGAATCTTTATCTCGTAATAAGAGGCCTGAGCCTTTTTTATTTCTGCTTTATAAATGCTAATAGCGGCCCTATATTCCAGCTTCTTGTTGGGTAGAAAGTCTTTCCTCCAGCGTCTTTCCATTACCTTACAACGCTGTTTTAAAATGCGCAGTTCAGAGGAAAACCAAGGGGTCTTATGAGAACCGCCAGCCTTTTTAACCAGTGTTTTAGGGAGGACCACATTCAATGACTCCTCTATCCAGTTAGAAAAGTCATCATTAGCTTTGACTGGACAGGGGTCCGACTTAGGTCTGGTCCTTTCCAGTTCGTAGACCCACTTCTTCAGGCGCGACTCCAGGTCCGAGTGGATTGAGTAAGGGGTATGGTAACCTGTGGAGACCAGGAGACGGCGATAAAGAAGTGGACAGACCATGGAAGAGGGATAAGATCTTTCCCTTTAAGGTCCTCTAAATTAGAGAACACCGGGTCGGGGAGGTGTTCTTTAACATGTGTTGCTTGTAGGATTTTTTGAGGCAGTTGGAAAGCCGAGAGATCTCTGGCTAATTCGACTGCATTCACTGCTCCTATATCATCGAAATGAAGATTGAAATCTCCAAGCAGAGTGAAGTTTGCAGCCGAGCTGGCCAGATTAACTGCTGCTTCTAACAGTGATTTAACGAATGTCCCTACCGCCCCAGGGGGGCGATGGATGAGAATGCCTGTGAGAGAGAGGTGTGGGGGTGAGCTCTATGATGAAGTGGGCATTCTCACAATCTGAAAGGGAGTTACCGAGAAGGCAACAAGTGAAGTGTTCTGTATAAATAATAGCAATCCCACTGCCCTTGCCTGTTGTTCTGTCCACCCTCTGCATCACAAACCCCTGGGGGAGTGCTTGGACAATATCTGACTCCGAGCTGGGGTTGAGCCATGTTTCCGTAAGAAACAGCACATCAGGGTCAGAGTCCTTTAGGAGCATCCAGATCTCTGCCGTATGTTTGGGCAGGTATTTACAGTTCAATAAAAAGATTTTAAAAGAATCCTTGGATGAGGTCGACGCAGTGATGTTAGAAGAAAAGTTAAGCCTGCAGTGAGGACATCTTTCGGGAAACTTTTCCGGCAGAATGGAGTGAACACAGGTAGTCCCCAAAGTGCAGTTTAACTGTCTGAGCTGTGAACTAGAGTAATAATACTGGTTCGGGGAAAGAGATGTAGGAGTTCTAGCCCCTGGGCCCATTCGGGCATGGACGGGCTTGCCTTAGGCGTGCCTTTGGTGTGCCAGCGGCATGCCCCCTGCGTGTGGTGGAGTCATCACGCGCCTTTATGCAGGTGAGTCTGCGCCGGGAACAGCAACTAGACTGCTGACCCGGCGTCTAGCGTGCAAGAAAAGCAGGAGAGAACAAGCCCACCTACCCCCAGAGCATTGAACACAGCTCTGTCCCAGCGCAACAGGTAACAGTTTTAAAAGTGTTAAAAACAATGAGAAGTAGCAGCAATATGAATAATAAAAACAGTTTGACCGAATCGAATCACTCTAAGTGCGCCAGCGATCTGCCTCGGGTCTCGTGTCAGCCCAGATGCGGTCGTGTCATCACGTGCCTTTATGCAGGTGAGTCTGCGCTGGGAGCAGCAACTAGACTGCTGACCAGGCATCTAGCGTGCAAGAAAAGCGGGAGAGAACAAGCCCACCTACCCCCAGAGCACTGAACACAGCTCTGTCCCAGCGCAACAAGTAACAGTTTTAAAAGTGTTGAAAACATTGCGAAGTAGCAGCAATATGAATAATAAAAACAGTTTGACCGAATAGAATAACTCTCAGTGCGCGAGCGATCTGCCTCGGGTCTTGTGTCAGCCCCTAGATGCTTAAAGTAGGATCCTTTTTCTATAAATCCACTAATATCTTCCTTATCCATGTAAGAAAAAAAGCTTAGCATTCATAATGAAACATGTATATCTACCAATAGTACCAGTGTGTCCGTTGATTCCCCCGTGTTTATACTAGCTTTACCACAGAGTTTTAATTAACTGCTAGAATGCTCATATTCTTGTTACATGCAAAATTGAGGATCCAATGGACACCATATTGCTGAAATAGGAACTGTTAGTTTTCAAGCATTTCTAATGGAGCAGGATGTAGCCAATGAACAGTGAAGGTTTAATACAAATATGAAACGAGAAGAATGGTTTTTTTGTCAAGTACAGCATCATATATTTTAAAGGGCATAATTTTTACTGACATAGCTTCCTAACAAAGTCTGGTTTTCCCTTTGCACTGCTTACACAGTCAATCCATCCTCTCTGTCGCTTAAAATCTCCTAAACTTTAAAACAGTAACATTTTGAATCTTCAATTAAATACACAGAGATAGATTGTTTAGAGATGCAGTAAGGTATTTGTAGACTGATCTCATATTTAAACTGACTAGACTTGGGCTCCTACGGGTAGTGAGATCCTTCCGAAGGAATTGCTGTTTGGACATTTCATTTGTTTTTATACTTCTTATACCTTATAAATAACTACATTCAAAGGTAATTTAATTAAAACATATTTTTAGATAAGAGACATTGTAAATCAGACAGAGAGATTACACAACAATTCAAACAGTGAAAAACACTATTTTTGCAGACTGGGAGCACTTTAAATATGTAATACAATACATGGAAAGGACTGTTTTAGGGGTCTTGATTATTTCAGATTCTTGTAGAAGTAGAAATGAGAAATTCACCCATCTCCAAGTGAAAGTGAATGATTCTAAAGCTGTCTTTTCCAGCACCATATCTCCCAGTGCAGTCACATTCTGTGAGCTGGGTGCATATTCCACTTCTTCATCAGAACTCTGTGATATTCACAGGCAGCTGCTAGGTGAAAGAACCATAGATACATGGGTTGGCACCGTAATGAGTCTTGTCTCAGCTACCAGCTAGGTATTGATGGGCTAGGAGCCAATCAAAAAACAGCATTTTGGTAACTTACAGTTGTCTGATTTACAATATGACTTAAAGCTCTTCACAATGTTCATCAAGCAATCAGTTAGTTGCCTGACATTGAAATCAACAAGACCATGTCTAGTTGGTGCCTGTCTAGGCTCACCTCCACTTTTCTTAAGTTTGTCCAGAACTGGATTCGATACTGCTGTCTCTCCTTCTGCCACATTGATAACGCTGAACACTGCATATGAAAAGATAGCTTTGAGTTAATGCAAATACAACTAGTATTCATATTGTGAGCATTGCTATGTTAAAATAGAGCTGATACTGGAGGCCCACCTTGACAGACTATGCATTGTTACTCCATCATGATGTTTAAGGAGAACTGTCATTACAGGATGTGTGAGGACCACATTCAAGGACATCAATAAGATGTAGCGAGAGGCAGTAGCTGCTACCCCTGGGATGCTTTGGTATACCTTGCCACCACTGGTCTTAGCAGTAATGAATGAAGCAGCAGGGACAGAAAGTAAACAGGGGTCAAAGACTACTTTCCACTTTCAGAGTCGGACTGGACTAAAGGGCAATCTAATAGTGCCCAAAGGGCTGGTCTAACATGTCAGTGTGTGGGCTGTTGTTTTGGCAGTGTGTGTGCCTGTTTATGGTTCTTGGGTTGGTTTTTACTGTTGATTTCCCTGATATTGCCACAAACATTACTGTAGCAAGCATGAATGCATGAAGTCTCATATACCTCGCAACTCATCTATAAAGTGTGTATACAAGTTCAAAACTGTCCTGATTTTCAAATGCAGGCCACTGTTTTATCTATCTGATTCACCAATCTGGGCCTCTTATATATTGGTGCCCAGCCCTATTTTCTGTCCCAGTCCGACCCTGTCTTCTTTCTGTGCTTTTTTACTCTGTGACTGCCTAGATATGCAGTAGCAGCTACAGGGTTTGTTGAGAGGCAAAGTGGACAAGAGGCAAGAGGTTAACCCTCTAAACCCAGTGCCAGTCAACAAGTGTATAATGTTACTTCCTATGCCTCTTACATTTTGTTGAAAGGATGTCTATGGTCACAGTTACAACATTTCATGGTGGCATTGACACTGCTGTGCATATCATATGTAGCCTTGTCGGAAGGATCCTTGAATCGTCCAGATCACCTCCTATCCTCCAAGCAAGAAGGTTAAGCACACACAACTCCACTAAGAAATGTTATTTCCCTTCTATATCTACCCATCAACTTTCCTATCCTTCACCAAACAAAAGTTGATTCCCTTCTTCCCTTGACTCACTCTCGTCTGGATCACTCAACTTGGTACTGATTGTCCACAAAACATCCTTACACCTCTTAGCGATTAGGCTATCAATTGCATTACCTAAAATGTATAATGCTCTTTGACATCACCATCTCAAAAGTGTCAGATCTACCTCCTCGCCTTTAAAATATGCCTCTGAAACAAGATCTAATATAAGGGTGAGAGGGTCCAAAACATCAGCAAGCTTATCTTGCACTTCTTGAGAAAACCCTTTAATCCTTTTATATGGCCCATTCCTTGTTTAAATAAATTCATAATCAAATCAGGACCTAATTCAGCATTAAACATTTTCTGTCACTGACCACAGGACAGTAATATTCTGCCATTTAAATGGCCCTCTCTTCCTTGTTCAAATGCCTTTTTCCCAATAGTAGATACATTCCTCACTATGCTCAAGGTCCCACCACTATTCACTTCGTGGATGCATTATGCCCTCAGATTAAACAAGGCTAGTGTTAAATAGTAGATTCGTCAGCAATGAAGATGTAAGAGTCAGGAAATCTTCTGAAGTCGTTTTATTCTTAAGTTCAATGTATAACACAGCTCAGCCACCCAACCGACAGAAAGCTCATTTCAATCTGCTGTCTTACATTCCACTCGCAGCTTGAGCCACTCACAATTCTAGAACACCAGCATGTCAGACCAGGGCTCATGAAACACCAAGTACATGAAGTAACTTTACAACATATCTCCCTCTTTTATATATAGAGAGATGAAACAAAAAAAAACATAAAACAAACCCTGAAAGCTATCACACAACATAATCATTCAAATATGCAGGTGTGCGAGAAACCCTGCTGGGCCTATTTACAAATGAAGATACAGAACCACCTCCAACATTATCTGTCGGAGCACTTGCAAAGTCATGGTTACTACAAACAGCAACACGACTTAAATTCCAAACTCTATGATCAGACGTTTTAACAGCATTGTTGAAGACCTTAATAACTCTTATAGGTTTGGAAAACTTAGCACCAGAAACAGAGAAACCAGGCTTTTTGATCCTAATAAAGTCACCAACATTAACATTAGTTGTCTTAACAGCATGTCTCACATCATAATTTTCTTTGCTCTTTAAACACTTCTTATCTTCCTTTTCTTGCCAAGATGTAAGATCTGTCAACCCATCTCTCAGAGAAAGACATTTATTAACCCATGGAGGTTCTAAAAATGTGTCAGGATGCCTCCCACGAAACAGAAGAAAAGGAGATTTCCCAGTTGTGGAATGGGGAGTAAAACGATAAATACAAACTCTCTTTGAGACTTCTTCTTTCCAATTAAGACCACTCTGTTTTGCTAACGACACTGTTTCTTTTAACACCCTATTAAACCTCTCAACTGTGCCGTTGGATTCTGGGTGATACAGAGCACATTTCTTGTGGATTATCCCACAATTACTAAGAAAACTTTCCATATTACCTGAGACAAGTTGAACACCATTGTCCGTGAGTAAAGTTTCTGGTATGCCTTCTCTAGAAACAAGTAGTTTTAAGAAATCAATTACTGTATCAGTATTCACATTTTTTGCAAAAGATATTTCCGGCCACCTTGAGAAAAGATCCATAACAACAATAATGTAAGTGTCAGACCCATCACCATGTACAGGACCCAGAATGTCAAGAGCAATGTCTTTCCAGGGACCACTGGGACGAGACCTTTTCTCCATGGGTTGCGTTCTGACCTTTAAACACTTTTCACTGAGAGAACATTGAACACATTCCCTCACCATTCGTTCTATCTGAATATCAAGGCCAGGCCACCAATAACTAGAGCGAACCCTTTCTTTGGTTTTAGAAATCCCTAAGTGCCCCTCATGAGCTAAATCCAAAACATCCTTCCTAAGAGATAAAGGAGGGACTAATCTGTGACCTCTCAGAAGCATACCCTCACAGCAAGAGAGTTGATCCTTCACAGACCAAAACTCTTTCACCGATGAACTCCCCTGTTCTTTATTCTGCCAACCACCATGAATCAGAAGAAGAACATCTTGAATCACTTCATCATCTTTGCATGCATTCACCCAACGTTCCCGTGAGATCACTTTACAATCAACCACACAAACAAAGTCATGTGAATTCTCAAAAGCAGAATCAGTATAAACTTCGGGATCCTCTGTAGAGACAAGTCTTGAAAGAGTGTCTGCAACAAAATTTTCAGAACCAGGGACATGCTTGACAGTAAAATTGAAGCCTTGCAGACCAACAATCCATTTGGATATTCTAGGAGATATGGAATCTATGCCCTTGCTCGTTAACACCTCACATAACGGTTTGTGGTCTGTCCTTATCACAAAAGCAGTACCCCAAAGGAATTTCTTGAGTTTCTTGATGGCCCAATAAACAGCGAGCGCCTCTCTCTCAATAACTGAATACCTAGACTCAGCACCCTTCAAACTTCTCGAAATGAACATGATAGTGTTCTCTGGACTGGTGCCGCCTTGATATAAAACAGCACCAAGTCCCTTAAGACTGGCATCAGTGGAAATGATGGAAACTTTAGAAGGATCGAAATTGCGAAGATTAGGAGCATTCTGTAACATACGCTTAATGTCATTGAATTCCCTCTCACATAACTCATCCCACACAAATTTCACTCCTTTTTTTAGTAAATTCCTCAAATTAAACGTGACGTCTGCAAAATTTCTTATAAACTTGTTATAGTATTCTGCCATACCCAGAAATCGCATAAGTTCTTCTTTAGAACTAGGAGAAGCCAAGTCATTGATGGTGTTGACTAACTCCGTCTTGGGAACCACACCATCAGCAGTTATGGTGTGACCTAAGTAATTAATTCTATCAAGACCAAACTTACACTTCTCACGTTTAATGGTAAGATTGTGGGACGTGAGTCTATCTAACACCAGACGAACCCTTTCCCCATGTTCTAGCTCATCAATCCCATACACCAGGATATCGTCTTGGTAGACACAGACTCCAGGTACATTCTTCAACACTTTCTCCATCACCCTCTGAAAAACAGAGGCAGCAGATACCAACCCAAAAGGAAGTCTCACAAATCTAAAAGTCCCAAAAGGAGTTACAAAAGCAGTTAAGTCTCTGGAAGATTGGTCAAGAAGAATCTGGTGGTACGCAGAAGTTAAATCAATAGTACTAAAAACCCTTGCACCACGTACCATACTCAAAAGCTCTGAGATGTTGGGAAGTGGGTATTTATCTACAAGCACACACTTATTAAGTTGCCTGAGATCAATGCATAATCTCAGAGACCCATCGGCTTTCCTGGCGGCTACTACCGGAGCCAACCAAGAAGTTCCTTCAACTTCTTCAATGATGCCCTGAGACTTAAGTTTCTCTAATTCTTTCAGCATTTCATCCTTAACCGTGAAAGGTACATTACGTACCTTACTGGATATTGGGACCGATCCAGGAGCTAGTCTTATCTTATGACAATATCCCTTTAAGCACCCTAACCTATCCCCAAAAACTTGTGGATATTCTTCCATAAGTTGAGTCTGCAAGGAAGAGTGATCAACAGCCTTAATAGAGCTTCTCTCCTTAATAATGATGGGAGGAGAACTATTAGGATCCAGCATAACACCAAGATCCTTTTGGTGTTATGCCTTAGCATTTTCATCGCTGACACACACAGCTTTATTAATTAATCAATCCCTCGAGTCTCTTCACTTACAGTGTGCCGATAGTGTTGTTTTAAACACATATTTTCGACATCATCGCTGACACACACAGCTTCATTAACTGATTGTTTTTTTTGCTGTTTATTTACAGTGTGTCAACAGCGTTTTATTAGCAACGTGGATTTTCAACAATTCATCATTCATTACGTTTGGAATTTCTTAATGTTCGCTTCAACGCTGATGGTCACATTTGTGGTGATTTACGGTGTGTCAGAGTCATTGGTCATCTTTTATGCAATGTTTAACTCTGGATTCATCGCTGACACACACAGCTTTGCTGTTTGAAGTATCCCTCAATACGTTTGGAATTTCTTAAATCTTCACTTCTACGCTGATGGGCACATTGGTATGATTTACGGTGTGTCAGAGTCATTTGACATTCTTTTTTAAAGCAATGTTTATCTTTGGATTCACCGCTGACACACGCAGCTTTGCTTTTTGGAGTATCCCTCACTGATCTTGACGTTTTTTATGGTGATTCCGTCACGATCTTATTTACAAGCTACACGGTACTAATATACAACTGAGTTGTGTTTTCTGGTGCAAGACCAGCACAAATCTAGGTCATGCAGAATGTTACTGCTGCTCCATTTTTCTTGCAGTCCCCTGGTGATCCGCCTATCAAGTGGTCAAAATGGAAAAAGGTGTTTGAGCGTTATGCTCGTGTGTGTGGCACGTCTCTCAGTATAGAAAGGAAGACTGCTTTGCTAATGCACTGCCTTGGTTCAGAGGGACAGGATGTGTTCGACCATCTTCCTGATGTCCCAGTCAGTGTTGCAGGAAGTATGAATGAGTTTGAGTTATGTTTGTATAAACTAGATGCACATTACTTGCCTAAAGTTAGTACTATTTTAGAACGCTATTGAGCCACTCACAATTCTAGAACACCAGCATGTCAGACCAGGGCTCATGAAACACCAAGTACATGAAGTAACTTTACAACAGCTAGCCCCAAATGATCTTTCATCACTATCACTTTCTGCCACTTGGTAACAATGTAATCGCTGAACTCATTCCAAGTGATTTTTTCACTGTTTAGATTTGAAACATGCTTATCTACATCTGAATTCAGATTATCCTGTTAAAAAGGGCACTGAAATGCTGCATCCAGCACAGAATTACCCTTTTCTCTTTGTGTGCCTCTTTGGACACCAATCTGATGTTAGCTGCCTTGGACCGCAAATATTTATTTCCCTGAGAAATCTGGTACATCCAGATGAATTATTTTCTTTGAGCATTTACCTTCTGCACCATTATTGAACTTGTCCTCTACTACTGACAAAGGACCAGAACTCATCAGTATAGTCACCGAGCGTCTACCTTTTACTCACCAGACGCACCTTGACCCTGTCCTGCGCTCAATTGTTAATCTCCTTACAAATAATTATTTTCACTATGTCCTCCAGAATATTGCTTGCTGTAATGTTGCTTTCACTTTAAGACAGTCTACCTTATAACCTTATAACAAATCAGATTAACAAGCAGACAAGTTAAAACCAACCTCCTTAATTATAAATTGGAAGTCTGGACAGAACTTATTTTAAACCTCTAAACATATTAATAAAGCAACAATCTCCAACCACAGACATTCACTAAACTAAAGGCTTCTCTAGGAAGAGGTCACCTCAAAGGAATGCTCATCATGTATATTGGCAAAGCATCCTTCTTCTCGGAATTAGTAACAAATTAAGCTGCTGGTCTCAGCTGATACCTCCGGAAACTCACAACTGTTAAAATAATCAAATAACTTTCAGTGGTGCACGGTTGGCTATCAAAATGAAGACACATCTGCATACAACACATGACACAATGCCACATCCAAGTTGGCACAATTGTCATCAGATGTAAACATAAATGTGCATTTGAAGCAGTGTGCCCTAATTCGTCCATTCACATCTGCAGCTTGTGCACCTCCTGCAGTCAGTGAGCCTTGTGCCACTAACGGCCTCTGAAACGGCTGCATTAGGTACAATTATCAGTTTAAATGTATTGAATTTGCGGAAAACGAGGTGGGAAACACAATTGTTAAGAAAGAAAATGGCTGTGCAATGTTCCATCCTATAATCAATTTGTTCTGGTGACTCCATTTTGAATGAGACAGGCAATGTTTCCAACAGTCTTGCAGTTGACTATACAAGAAACATTTCTGATTCCAAATTCCAAAGGACTGTTAGTAGGTATATAGGTATAGGAGGGGAATACAATCTGCTGGTGGAGTCGTGTGTGCTCAACCTTTTTAATTGGAGGATAGCAGTAGACCCAAAGTATTCAAAGATCTTTCAAAAGAGGCTGCATTATTCCTCAATGAGTCTTGGGCTTTAGAGACATGGTGTATATATAGAGGTGCCAGGGATTTAAGAGCTTGTTGGTGTTTGCAGAAGGATTTGGATCCCATAAATGCTAATGAGGTTATGGCAGTCAATTCTTTTGGCAAAGTTATTCAAAAAGGTGTTACGGTATAGAGCAGCTAATAGGTAAAAATCAGAAGTTGCTGTGGGTCATTCTTTGGTTGGTGCTGTGTTTGTTGACAAGAGCCCTTTAGTTTGCAGAGCTATCAAAGGAGTTCAGCTGAGAAGACCCCCATTGTCCAGGAATGAGAGCTTATGGAATGTTATCTTTATATTTAGATCATTAGAGAGATGGTCAATTCGCAGTTTTTTTTTAACAACAAATTTTATTGATTGTCAAGGTACCAAATGGGCAAAGCCCGGCGAGCATCGAACCATGTATAGATACCGTATACAATTGCAAGGCACCTAATAACATCCCCAATGAGGTCTGCAAAACATAAGACCCAAACCCCCCTCCCTCCACCCCCAACTACGCACCATACACCATTTATACAACATTATACAAACGTAGTGCAATCTTGCTCTTTTACCCTAAACAACACCATAACCCTATATCAGTGAATTACTCACTACCAGCCTATCTATTGGATCTCAAGAAACTGCCGGCCCCAGGAGAGACACGTCAATGCCACAGTACGTGGCCCATCTGGCCCAGATCTTCTTGTGTTTTTGCGGCCATCCCGAGCCTGAAACACTGCAACTTCAGTGGAGAGGCACCCATCCATTGCTTTCTTCCAGGTGCCTATACTGGGTGGGGATGTTGCATTCCAGTGTTGTGCAATGTCACATTTAGCTAGTGCAAGCCCCTGAAACAATAAATGGCTTTTATATCTGTTCCCCCCAATGTCCTCGGTACTGTGTAGGAGAATCCATTGAGGGTCTGCAGGAATGTGCCATGCCAACACCTGCCCCAACCAGGACCTTATGCCCGACCAGAAATGTTGCAGTGCCACACAACTCCACACAGTATGGAGAAACGACCCCTCCTCCGAATCGCAACGGAGGCACATAGGGGACCGAATAGCCCCCATCTTGTAAAGGCGTTAACGTGTAAAGTATATTCTGTGAAGATATTTAAACTGGATCAGTTGATATAGGGTAGAGACCGCAGAGTACCGGGGACTAGCCAGTGCTTCTGCCCAGTCATCATCCGTCAATGTGGGCACATCTGCTTCCCATGCCGCCTGATTCCGGTGTATAGTGGTCGTGGAGTGTGTAGTTAGTGTTTGATAAATTTGACGAATCTTGTGGGTACCAAGATCCCCCGTGAGCAACCGGCCCTCCAGCGGGTGGAACTCCAGGAGGCTCGTGAGGCCTCTTATTAAAGGGGACACGGCGTGTCTGAGTTGCAGATATCTGTGAAATTGTGTTTTTTTGGAGGCCGAAATCTTCCTGTAGCTGCTGAAAGGATTTGAGTGTGGACCCGTGCATAATGTCTCCCAACACAGAAATCCCAATGTCGTCCCACCTACGGAAACCCACCAAAGTCGCGGCTGGCCGGAGGTGTGTGCCGCGCCAAAGAGGTGTAGCACCGGGTAGCTTGCCCCATCATCCCATCTGTCGGACCGCTCGCCTCCAGATCTGAATGAGAGTCCTACAAGGGGGAAGTTCCATCAGAGACGAGAAGCTATACAAGAAGTGGAGCAGCGGGGTTTCGGCCATGAAGAGTTGTTCCACATATAAGCTGGGTCCGACTGTGAGCCATACCACTAGTCGTTTATCACTAGGAGATGCGATGCCCAGTAATATGCCCGAACATCCGTCGCCGCCATCCCACTACAGTATGTAGATTGGATACAGGTTGTGAGCGCCACCCGAACCGCACCCCCCCCCCCAGAGAAACCTATTTAGTAAGGCATTTATTTTCAAGAAACCACGACGGGGATTGGAAAGGGGTAAATATGCAGCCTATAGAGCAGGCATGGCAAAAACACCATTTTAAAAATGGCTGATCTACCATATAACAAGAGGGGGAGTTGGGACCACACCGTCGTCTCATCCCGAACTCTGGGCAGCAAGGGAGCGGTATTTTGTGACCATGCTTTGGTTGGGCACCGCGTAATAAACACCCCGAGGTACCGGAATCCTGCCTCAGCCACTATTAACTGTGAGCCCCAAGCTTGGGACCGCTGATCCCCACAAATAGGAAACAGAATAGATTTGGACGGGTTAGCATAGAGGCCGTAGGTCTCACCGAAGACCCGCAGAATCTGCTGCACCCGTGGCCTGGAGACCCATGGATCTGACATAAAAAACAGGCTGTCGTCAGCGTAAAGCACAATCCTACCTGAGCACTCTGAAGACCAGTCCAGACCCCGTAGGCCAGAGTCCAAGCGGACCCATGCGGCCAGGGGCTCAATAGCCAGTGC
Organism: Triturus cristatus; assembly: GCF_964204655.1. Lineage (NCBI taxonomy): Eukaryota > Metazoa > Chordata > Amphibia > Caudata > Salamandridae > Triturus > Triturus cristatus. Next base: position 719,365,557 of record NC_140594.1, on the reverse strand, counting down.
GACCAACAGTGGGAAGTGCGGACAACCCTGCCTAGTGCCCCTTCAAATGGGGAAGGGGGCCGAGCAGTGGCCAGCCACCCAGACCGATGCAGAGAGGTCCGTATAAAGCAATTTCACATATGCCCTGAAGTGGGGACCCAAATTAACTGCCTCCAAGAGCTTAAAGAGGTCCAACTTAACAAATCGAACGCCTTGTCGATATCGGCCAGCAGGACTGCTGCAGGACACCCCAAACGATGAGCTTCTGCCACCACGTTGTGAGCTCGTCTGATATTATGTCTGATAGACCGCTGTAGCATGAAGCCAGACTGGTCTGGGTGCACCAAATCCTGTATACAAGTGCAGAGGCAGTCTACCAGAATCTTCTCTAGCAGTTTGAGCTTGAAATTTAGTAATGAGATGGGGCGATAGGAGCCTGGGTCATCTGGTGGGTGGCCCAGTTTAAGAAAAACTACAACCTCCGCGTGTCTCCAGTCCAGAGGGAGAATACGCTTCTCAGATGCGTCGCGTATCACCTTGAGCAAATGAGGTCCTAGATTCTCCAAATGTGTCCGCAGGAAGTCACATGGGAACCCGTTCGGGCCCGGCGCACGACCTGGGTGGATGTTAGATAGAGCTAATCGCAGCTCATCTAAAGAAATGGGCTCCTCCAGGGCAGCGCGTTGCTCGTCCGAGAGGCGACGGGGAGGGATATCCACGAAAAAGGCATCTATAAGGGGTTCGGTAATGACCTCCCGTTCTTCGTATAATGCCACATAGAAATCAGCAGAGGCCTGAACAGCTGCCTCAGGGGAGGCGCAGCAACTCCCACAGGGGACAGCAGAAGGGTACCTGCGTCGGGGCCACTCTAGCCTGACTGAGCCTATGAAGCATTTGGCTAGACTCATCGCCCCATTGGTAGATCCTATGCTGGGTGGCCAGCCAGGCTTCTTTGGCACAGTCAGAATGAGCCTGATGGAGCAATTGTTGCACGTGCAGGAGGTTCTGGCGGGCAACGGGGTCTGAACTAGGGGTGGGCGGAATTTGCGTAATTGCGTTACGCAAATCTCCGCGAAACGGTAAAAAATCTCAGCGAACACGCAGAAATTCCGCGAACACGCGGAATTGCTTGTTCGCGATGCTTTTTTCCTGTTCACAATTGCTGTTTGCGTGCTCGGGGAGAAATATCTCGCGAACACGCATTTTGAGAACGCGAACAAGCAAAAATTTCGCGAAATCGCGGAAAGCAGACTTTTGAGCAATTTCGCGTTCTCCGTGGAACGCGAAATTACGCAAATTCCGCAAATTCCGCGAGCGGAACGGAATTTACCGCCCAGGCCTAGTCTGAGCCACCCACCACAAGGGATTGGAGTTCTTCTTGCCTGTTCTCTAGGTCTTGCAATTGAGCCAGGTGGCGTCACTTTTCCCCGGTGCAGTAACTTAGATCTGCACCCCGAATTGTGGGCTTAATTGCTTCCCATAAAATAACTGGGGACTGGCATGTGCCGGTATTGTATCTGAAGTAGCCAGTGATTGCCTGACTTAGTATCTCCCTGTATTCCTTGTCACGGAGCAAACAGGGGGACATACGCCACCTATAGGGGGCCCTGCTAGTTAGCAGTCGCAATTTAAGTTGGATCGGCGAGTGGTCCGAGAGGCCACGGCGCAGAATGGATGTGTGTGCCACCCTGTGCTATGTGGGAGAAATAAATAATCTTGACTTGAAAGAGTGGGGTGAACCGATGACATGTAAGAGAACCCAGCGTCTGACGGGAGTAAGGCACGCCACATGTCCACCTAGCCCAGGGTATGTGCAAGTACATTTAGTTTGGATGTGGTAGGGGGTGTATCAGGTTGTCGGGCTCACCACCTATCTAATGGACCCATAATGTTGTTCCAATCGCCCCCCCAATATCATAAGACCACCCGGAAGATCTCCCCAAAGCTGTGTTATTTTATCTATAAACGTCTGGCCTAGCGGTGGAGGGGCGTATATGCTACCAATTGTAATGTGTTCGCCGGCCAAAGTACCTGAGACCACTGTGTAATGACCCCCTGAATCTAGCCAATGTCGTGTGATTTGGAGTGGCACGCTACGGTGAATTAGTATGGCAGTACCTCATGCCCCGTGTGTAAACCGGAATGATACACTCTGGAGTATCCATAGTGGGCTAGGCACGGGGCCTTTGTGCCCAGTAGATGTGTTTCCTGGAGCAATAGGACATCTGCTGCATAGCGCTGTGCCTGGTGGAGCACAGCCCCTCGTTTGACTTTATTAAGCAAGCCTCGCACATTCTAGGTGAGAATATTTAGCATCCCCGGAGGTGAGTTGCCTGTCGTGTGGGCCATCTCTAGGTGTCCGAATAGAAAATGGCAACTGGTGCGTGCATGGTGGATTGGTGCGGAAACATAACATAAATAAGAAACCAACCAATAAACTTTCCCCTGTCTCCCCCGCCCCAACCCCCATACTTCCTGAAACACGGAGTATCTGTCGCGGTGGAATCCCACCCCAGGCCCCCAACAGGATGACCCAAGAGGTTCCTTCAATGGATCCCCCCGACCCAACTTACCCAACATTACCCAAAAAGTCCAGGGCGAGCCATGTTCAGATCCCTCCAGGGCCTGTAGTAAAGACCCCCACCTTTATGGCCCAGTCAAACTAGCGTGTGAGCACTGCCCGTAGTCATGACCCACCCCAGGTAGTGAACAAGGGGACCCCTCTGATGTGAGCCCTGGGAGGAATCGGAGTCCAACGGAGGTGGTGAGTGGGGTTTAGGAATACGTCTCTCATCAGTCCACACAAAGATTTGTTCTGGAGTATCAAAGAAAAATGTTTTTGCATTGAACATCACCTTCGTAGTATAAATTTAGTTTGCGTAGCCTTCTCTTGGCCACCACAAAAGACTGATGCTGTTGCTGCACCAACTTAGTGTATTCAGGGAAAACCATGATGGGGTGTGAGTCAAAGATCATTTTATCTTTATGTAGCTGGGCATATCGAAGTACAGCATCCCGATCTGCGTAATTAAGGAGTCGGGCTATCACTGGCCTCGGGCGTTCCCCTGTTGACGGTTTCTTAGCCAGAGCACGATGGGCCCTCTCGACCACGAAGCAGGAGGACATGTCTTCTGGGGGCAACAGTGCCTTTAGCTAACCTGAGGTGAACTTGTCCATGGAGGCCCCCTCGCAGTCCTCCGGGAAGCCCACCAAGCATAGATTATTGCGGCAGGACCGCCCCTCCGAATCCTCGACCCATGCCGCCATCTCCTGCGATTGCTTGGTCAGTTTGTCCACTTTTTGCTGTAGCACCGTGACAGAGTACTCGACAGCGGAGACCCTGGTCTCCGCTTCCGTGATGCAGTCGACCGCTTTCCGCAGATCTTGGTGAAGGAATGACACCTCTGAGCCCATGGCCCCGATCTGAGCCTCGAGGGCCGTCCACGATTAAGTAATCGCCTCCAACAACGTCGCCGTATCAGATGAGAAGCCCTCTGCGGTCTCCCCTTTCCCCCCAGGAGGGTTGGTAGTAGTGGTATAGCGGTCCATAGTATGTTGTTTGGGGGCCGCCGCTCCCTGTCTATCTTTGCCCATGGTGACTGGGGACAACCATGCGGGAGGTCACACTAGGCCGGGCCCCCCTGTGGCCGATAGAGCAGGCAGTAGTGAAAAGCAACAGACGCCGACAAGGGGCAGCCCCCGGCCAGACTCAAGCACAAGGCGCCGCCGCGGCGCCCGCCGCGGCGCCCGCCGCGGCCTAAAGCACGTGTTGCAGGCGATCTCGCAGGGGCCCTCCAGCAGCAATACTCCCTATTTGAAGGGCTCATGCCAGGGGCAGCCCAGGTGCCCCGGGGCAGTTCCTGGCGAGGAATGTAGGCTTCCCGATAACGCCGCTTAGTGTCCCCCCAAAGCGCCAGGGATCGGGCAGTCAGTTGGACCTGGGCCACTCGGCAGATTTTCGGCTGTGAAAATAATGCCGGTCCCCGGGCACCACACTACCTGAGTCAAATGCACGCCAAGCCCCTCACCAGATCAATGATGGGTCTTCCAACGGGCCCGCAACGTTGCAGCAGCGCTTCCAGCAGGACAATCCCGGGCTGCTCTCAGTCGCTCCTCCAGGAGGGCCGCGCCCCAAAACAGGAGGTCCACAGCTCTCAGCTTGCATACAAACCCTCCAACGGCAGGACTCACTCGTGCTCCGGTCTGGGGTCGCAAGATCCAAGCAGGGCCTCGCCAGGCCGCGATGCAGGAAATGGGGGAGGGCCACCAGCAATGGCGTCGCAGTGTGAACACCCGCTCCTCGTCCTCCCGCCGGTCATCGTGCAGGACCGCACAGCGGGGGTGACACCTCTCCACTCCAGGCTACAATGTCGCTCGAAGGGGCAGCCGCCTCTCCGTCACAGCTCTTCCGGCCGAAAGGGCCCTCTGCAGCCGCAGCCTCGAGTGCTTAGCCCTCCATCACAGGCATGGCGGCCGCCAACCGGGAAGCCGCCCACGGCGAATCCGACCCTTCACCGTCATCAGACCTCGTCTGCAGGGTCACGGCAGGCCCCGCAGCAAAGCACCCCCTAAAATTTGGCTTGGGGTCTAGGATAATGTCGGATTAAGGCCCATAGAGGGAGCGAACAGCGGAGCTCTACAGAGACGCGTACACCATGTTCGGCTCCCAGGCCACGGCCCAATTCGCACTTTTCTAGCATTCAGTCAGTGAGCATTGAAATTAGCTACTTGGCTGTTTCTGGTTACTTTCAGTATGGTGTCATATAGGAAGGCTCTGGAGTTGAGCAACAATTTACAAACGGATGGTGTGTTTTTTTTAGATGGGGAAAAGAATAAAGTTGAGGTCAGAGTTGGTGTTTTATCCTAGTTTTGATGATCATGCAAAACTGTGTGTGTTTGAGGTACATTTAGAAAGATCAAAGGCGAGTGCTTGATTATAAAATGCGGGAGTGGATCAGCTTTTGATTAGTTTGTGAAGCTGGCTGGTGCTGTTTGTCCAGGAAGTGTTGTGAAATGGGTTATTGCTGTAATAGAGGAAGTTGGTTTGGCTTTGATTGATGCAAGTAGGGTTGGCTGGGTGTCCTGTGCAGGAGGTATGTTAGAGGAGATATTGAATGCCGCCGATTGTTCCAATACTGAGGTGATTACTAAGTTTTACTACAAGCCAGTGCAGTACGTGCCCCAGACTTTGCTTTGAAAGGCTTAAAAACATGCATAATAATAGCTTGCTTTCTGACCATAAAATGCTGATTTTCCAAGCCAGAATGAAGAAAGACACATGATTTTATTCAAGACAAGGAGGCTAGCAATATCATTCCCACTGCTGCAGTGAGTTGCAGTTGAGAGGCTGTTTTGATATATTGCAGGTATAGTGTGAGTGCAGAATGTTATTCATGCTTCTGGATAAGTAGATTGTATGTTTTTGGTTTGTTTTATAGTTAATTCTGGTTAATATATATATTTTCAGAGAGCCAATGATATATTGATTGGAACTTTAAGTATATCACCTGTGGGTGGAAGATGTGGTACTGAACTTTTCTTCATTGGCAACATTCAAAAGTGAAAAATGGAGCTCAGGGGGCTGATGTGGTGTTGCTGGGTTATATTTCCACTTTGTTTTCAGAAAAGGTAATATTTTCCAATGTTCTTTAAAGTGCTACAGAGTAGTGAATAAAATAAGTAATACATAATGTTAGCCTCCTTGTCTTTAATAAAATCATGATTCTCTCCTCATTCTTGCTCAGAGAATCTCCATTCATTTTCACTTTACACTTGAACTGTTGATGACCTAGGTACATGATAAGCTAGAACATTCCATATTAAAGAGTAATCAAAAACAGAGTGAACTTCTTCAAAGAGGGAGCAGATTGAATTTCAAACCTAGTGGATTATCTCTACAGAACAGCTTACAGACCAATAAAATATGATTTAAATATTTAAAGAACCTTTCATAGACTGGTAGCACCCAGATCAGTATGGATCCTTGAGACAAAGGTTAGTTTGTTACAAAGTCTATAGAACTTGCATGCTATGAACACATTACAACTCTGCCTATTTTCACACTAGTGCCAACATTTTCACAGACTTTGATCTTGAGTCTAGCCCCTCATGACCAGTATTCAAGAAATTGCTGCGACACATAAGTAAACTCATGTGTCTTGGTGAAACCACAATCCATCATTAGCTTTACCAAAAGAGTCATCTTTCAAGCAACATTTTTTGGATTGAGCAAGAGTCTGAAATGTGCGTTCATGTATTCTTTAGTGTTGGTGTTGGTAAGAACCAACAGTTTCTGTCAAGACATTATCAGAACATTACAAATATCTTTTGAATACATTTGGATTTTGGTTAATGCACTGGCTTTCATTCACTTGTGACAAAACTTTAAATGTATAGTAAAGTCAAATGTTCCAAAGAAAAGTGGGCACTTTTAAAGTTTTTAAACATTAGTAAGTGCCGGCCAGCTTTATATTATCTCCAGCTTTTAAATGATGATTTCACTTGTTAAATGATTTACAGATAAATTTCTGCAGCTGTTCGTTTGCGTAATATTGTTGGGAAATGATATTTTTTGTCCTGTTGTAATGATTCATTTTTGGATCTTATGGCCTATGGGATCGGGATTCCTCATAAAGTCTATTATGTACTGTTTCCAGTTTATGCTGCTATTTTGTAGAAATATTAATTTATTTAATTTCTCCCATTACATCCTAACTAGGAATTACTACTGTTTTAAAGCATATTATCCATTGTCTTTATCATATTTTTAAATTATGTTTTTAAATGTTTTTTATGATGCATTCTTTTATGGCTGCAAGTCAGTCGAATAAAGATATTTTGACTCACTGACTGACTGCGTGGACACTAATTCAGAACATGGACCATATTCAGAACATTGTGATATTTTCTGTAAAAACGGGCATTGTTGGTAATGTCATGCCTGGCACATCTTTCCTACAAGAATATGATATATAATACATTCCAGCCCATTAAACACAAATAGGTTCCTGAAAAAATATTGGATTTGTGTCTGGAACTTTCCGGATGTATGTTAGCTATCAGAAGCCTGCACAATACATTTCTGGAATGTTCATCAGTGCATTTTGCAGTATGGGAAGTTAATCTTGGTTCTGAATATTTCTAATATGCAATTCATAACTTCTCAGAACCCCAGAAAATCGGAGGCAACACCACCGGCTCCTACAAGAAACTATGACAGCAATCTCCCACATCCCTTCACAAAGCAAAAGCTGCCACAGAAGAATGCATGGGAAACACCAGGAAACAAACTCCAAAGAGGGTGTGCAAGAGATTCTGACACAAATCCTATCTACTCTCCCTTTGTTTCCATTCAACATTCAAATTAACCATTCAGGTCATCAAGTAGAATAGTGTGCCAGAGATCTTTAATAACTTCTCTCATCCCACTATGTTAAGTGGTAACTTGAACTCTTCATTCTATCAATTTTCAGAGACTAATTCATTCAAATGGATTATATATCTTAGGGGTACCTTGGATGGCTGAATGCACAAATTGTTTTAAAAATGCCATGCAATAATAAGTCTGAACTGTACTAAAAATAATTCCATGTGATAATGTCATATTTGAAACATCAGCCTACAGATATATACTGACCATTATATAAACTTCCAACAAATAGGCAAAATATGTATGGAGTTATAATTAACTCAAGAGACACTCTTTTGAGAGTGAATAATTACTGCCACAATATATCTGTAGATCAATATTTTGACCGCAGTAAACTGATAATAAATCCCAAAATTGAGTCTTCGACCACATCAAAGATGGAGCCCAAGTCAATGTATTCCTCTTGAAAAATGGCACTCTCTGAAGGGTCACCCCAAACGTTTTGCCTTTCCTCCTCTTTTTGCTGATTCTTTTTGTTTTGGCCATAGGACTCTGAGCAATTTACCACTGCTGAGCAGTGCTAAAGTGCATGTGCTTCTCTTCTAAACATGGTAACATTGGATTATTCATAATTGGTATATTTAGTTTTCTTCTAAGACCCTTGTTAAGTGGTATATCATATACCCAGGGCCTGTAAATTAAATGCTATTAGTCGGCCTCAACACTGATTGTGCCACCCACACAAGTAGCTTTTCAAACCAGCCCCAGGCCTGCCACTGCAGGGCCTTTGAGCGCAGTTTACTGCCAAGCCGTAAACTTCCCTTTTATTGCATATATGTCACCCCTGGAGTATGAAGAACCAGAAAGTTTTGGGCCTGGCAGAGCAGGGTACGCCCAAGGTCTCCGGAGTTCACCTGCTTCGCTACACAGAGACACGGGACACTCTGTCGGCGTTAGAAGATTGGATTTATTTAGCTGCAGCTAGTACAGTTATCCTAGAAGTACACAAAGTAGGTTCTCAGGAGACTGCCACTTCACTCTGTGGCGCATCAGGTTAAATACTATACAAAAATACAATTATTAACGAAATACACTCCCAGAGCATATAAAAACAAGCATTGGCATAGCCAATAGGTCTCGCCTTTGGGACCTTATAACTGTTTAGTTATGCAGCACAATATCCTTGGTGCAACAACATCAACTGGTGCATGGCTAAGCACTTATAAGGTACCAAAGGCTAGACCTATTGGCTATGCCAATGCTTGTTTAATCTGTGATAGGTTACCTTTTCCATACCACACATTTGCGTGCCATCTGTTAGAGTTGAGTCAGAAAGTAACATCGAAAAGGTTCAAAATTGAATCTATTCAATGTCTTTGCAACATTAGACCAACACTCTATGTGGGTCATTGCAATATGTTGCTGTGTGGCTGATTTCTGCTGCTGTCTCTTTAAAGAAAAAAAAAGCTTGCCAGAAGCCGGGCTTGCACAAACAGCTGACGCCGTTGTTCCTGTACCAGCTGGTAAGATTACCGATTGAAGAAGGGTCGCAAATGATAGCGCTGTTCTGTTTTATGATTTATACAATTTACGACATTGTTGAATTCTGTTCATAATAGTGTACTGAAAGAGAGTGGCATGTCCTGCATTTAAAGAAAAAAAAATGGATGATGGATTTGCATTAAGGTAAAAGCATAGCTGGTCGTTGCATAATACACAACGTTGTGTAAACAATGTATGTTAATGTTGCCTCTGTGGTATTTTGTGAGAAATTCTGAATTCTCGATGCCTGGATTAGCATGGTGTAAATTGCCCGTAGAATAGAACGGAAGTATAGAGGCCGAGCAATGTGTGTAAAGTGAGAGACACCCTCCCCCCCCCCACCCCCCCCCCCTCAACCCCGGCTCTCGTGCACTCTGCCCTTGGCGCGCGGCCTCTCTTATGTATACTTATATTTCTCTTCGCTATCCTTGCCTGCAAAACGAGCTGCCTCGTGAACCAAGAAGACCAGCTGTGAAAGTAAGCAGGGCGCATAGCTTTAGAAGCCTTCTGAGGCTACTGCACGGGGGGGGGGGGCACCTTGCTTCAAAATAACTTGTTAATAATTTAGCTTCCAGCAGGTTTTTATGCTCGGTAGTTTCCATACTTTCTACAGAGGCCGGGGAAAGGATAAGTGAACCAGTTTTCCTCAGCTCCGATAAGTGTGACTCGCCACGTGTCTAACTAGATATCTTGTCCACTATGGAAATGCGGGGGCGTCCACAGACCACGTTGGTGCGTAAAGTATGGGAACTGTGATGCGGCAAGCAATGTAGGCGGTGCCGGAGACGTGCAAATAGTGGTGAGGAATAGTTACGTGTTCTTTATAGTGCTATGAAGTCCCTGGCTGCAACTTAAAGCACTATGAATATGCAGGTTATTATTTTATAACTGGTATGACGCACATTATTAGATTCGTTTTCACCAAATATGTACAGAAAATTAGACTTTACGAAAAAGCAAGTGCTTTCAAAATGTACCCTGATGCAAACCTCAAGGTGAAGGCGGCTTACCTGACAACATGTCTGTTCCAAGACACATTGTAGCTTACAAATAAGCGGCAGTGAAAGTGAAAGCAATTGCGATCAAACATCAAAGCGGCCGTGCGGCCGCGAAAGTAAAAGTAATAGCGGTGAAGCACGGCGCGCGCGCCCGCGCACATGCACTGTAGCTCTAGGCTGGCCTGGTAGCACTTTTTGGAGCCCTCTCAAAAAGTCTCGCCAGACCAGCGCATGCGCTGGGTCAGGCGAGACCTAAAAAGCCAATAAGGAAAGTTGGAAAACGAGGCGGAACCAATAGAAAAGGTTTGAAAACAGAAATATCGGATGACTCGAAGAGACCTCTCCTCCAACTGTGTTTGTCACCCCACCCTCAGGCTAATACATTACAGATTCATAACTAACTTGCAGGTGGTGAGATACGTTTGTGTGTATTGGAGGACAGTCGTGAAACGAGAGAATACGAGCAGGAGACAGTGAAGGCCAGTCGATAAGATAAGGTCAAGAAAGAATAGTGTGAGCCAACAGATAGTTGAGACGGGGATTAGGAAAGCCAGACAGGGATTAGTGTACTCGGCTAGTTCTAACACCAGCTTTGCAAATAGAGGCCGAGGGCGTATTTCAACACCAGGCTACAGAAAGAGCAGAATAGACTTTGTTCGCCGTGCTGTCTGAGTGATGGCAACACAAAATGGCGGCGGGCCACAAAATGGCGGGTCGATTCGATCGTGATCGAAAATCGAAGTTCCTCAAGTAGGCCCTAAGTGGCCCATGGGGCAAGGTGCTGTGTAAGTAAAAGGTACAGCATGCAATTTTAAGGTTTGCATGTCCTGGTAGTGACAAACACACAAATTAGTTTTTCATTACTGTGAGGCCTACTACTCTCATAGGTTAAGTTTGGGAATTCCTTAATATGCTTTTACGTTATAATTCCTGATTACAAAGGAGTTGCTTTGTCATGTTTTACATCTTTGTATTGGTAATGGCACATCGTTGTTACTTGTAAAGTTGGATATAACATTACTATTTTAGAAATGGCACTTTTCTTCTCTTACTACTCTGTGTGCCTGTAGCCTGTCTCTAATACACGTTTGGTGTGGGTGACATCTTCACTCTGTACACTTACTCTACACAACCACAAAAACAGGAAGGTAGGTGTGTCTGAGCACTCATCTGCATTCTGATGACCCTTTCTGGGCAGGAAGGGAGGGAGGAGCTGACACTTGCACCTGTAAAGTTAGTGTCCTGTCCCCACACAAAGGGCTGATTACCCCCTACTGATAGTCTGGAGCCAGGGCTGGGAAGAAAGGGCCTCTGTTCATTTCAAAGACTCTTTTTTGAAGTCACCCCTACTTCAAAGGCACAACTGGGTATAAGCACTGGGTTTCTGACCCCTCCAAACCAGACACTACTAGACCAGTGAAGGACTCTGCCAGGAGGAAGGACTGCTGTGCTGCTACAAGGACTGCCACTCTGCTGGACTGCTGCTCTGGAACAACTGCCTTTCTGCTCTGCTGCCCTGATGCCTGCTTCCCTCTGCCCTGCTGATGAAAAGGACTGGACTCATCTCACTTGAATCTAGAGTGACTCCAAGGGCATGCTGGCTTGTCCCCTGTTCTGAAGTCTCAGGGCATCAAATACTTCCTGCAGCTCTACAACATCACCATAACTCTGCCATCTGTGAGTCACAACATGCCAAGTAATGCCAACCCAGTCCTGGGCCCTTGGAAGTTAGTTTTCTGTGCTGACCCAGCAGAATCAACGCATCGTCTCCATTGGGCCAATTGGCACCGACACATCTCCTCCTACGCCTTGCTGCTTGACGAAATTGCTTCGACTGCACAGCTCGATGATGTCAGGCTGCAGGGCTTGACAACAATGCATTGCCTACATCGCAAATGGATTCTCCGATGAAGCTTCCGCGACAGTGCAGATCAGAACTGACGCATCGCCTACATTTGAGGGATGCATCACCTCCTCTGCTCCTTGCATCGGGTCTTCGACGTCGATGCATCCTCCATCCAAGGTACTTTCTCAGCGGGCAAATGCTGCTCCCTGCATCCAACACGCATTCCATTGCGGTCGGCCTAAACTTTGGATTTACCCTGAACAAGTGAGACTAGCTATTCCAGGTCAGCGCTTTAAGACTCTAAGCACTATATTTTTAAATATTCTTTAAAAATTCATAACTCTGGTTCTACATATTGGGTTTTTGTCGTGTTTTACTCATAAAACTATCTATTTTTCAACCTAGTGTGGAGTATTTTATGCTGTTTACATTGTTTTACTATGTGTTGTGTTGCACAAATACTTTACACATTGCCTCTTTAGCTAAGCCTGACTGCTCTGAGGCAAGCTGCAAGAGGGTGAGCTCAGGTTCTCTTTTAGTGTGTATCTAGCTTACCCTGACTAGAGTGGTGGTCCCTACTTGGACAAGGTGCAAATAGAGACCCAATTTCTATCAATTGCCTACTAATTTTTCAATATGAATGACATTTTCGCATTATAACATTGATACAATAGGATCCCATAACATAAACAAAATTTGCATTGGGTAATAAAGCTAGCTTTGCCAGGCTTTAGTGTCTCCTATGAAATACATGGGATGTGTAATTGAGCCTTAGCTTTTACTGCACTTCCACTGCGCCACAAATTTGGTCAAGAACCCTCCAACACTTCTCGTCAGTCTGGGACTCAAATGCTAGCTGTATATTTTTGAAGTTACCAGACCCTAACACGGATCCAGATAAAACTGGTTCCCAATATGAGATTCAATTGAATGAAAACTAAATATTTTTCACATAGGAATCAAGTTATGTTGTTGAAAGGTAGCCAGCACAGTTTATAATCCTTGTAGGATTTTGCAAGGTCATCGAGGGATCTCTCCATGATAACTGGGTGACAGGAAGAGAAAACAATTATGCTCAATCAAGACAGGTTCTCATATGATAAATTAATATCCTTATCTTCACTGGAAATGCCCTACTAGCAACACAGTCAGCAATGAAACGCTCACAACAAGTTATGGTACCAATAAAGAGGGAGCTCCATATTGAGTACCAAGGAAACAAAAGAGACAATTATTGCAGTGCACCCAGTAATGCCTCTCTTCCTGTAAGAAACAGCCCAGAAAATCACAATACAGGCATACAGTTTGTTTGATCCTTACAACCTCAAACCTATCTCATAAACTGCACAGAACCTGAACATCAAAGAAACAATAAACAGCCTCAATAGGCACACAACTGCAATTGCCTAACTAAAGTCACTACCACAGAAGTTGGGGAGATGCCAAGTTCATTCTCTCTTTCCCTTTCAAACATGTGTTGGACTGAGATCATTTCCAGGAGCCATTATCCTTGACTGGACTATTATATACACTTCATATGTATACCTCCCAAAGGCCAAGTATTAAGCCCAAAGGCATCCAGGATTCATAGTGATTATTCAGGAAAGGGATCTCACTCCAAAACCAGGATGCTCGCATAGTCATTGTCCAGAACTGTTTAGGTGGTATCCTTAATCAGTAAAATTGCTCATGAATACATATTATGATCTCCAGGTTGCTCTATCTGGCAGAATAGAAGCCTGATGGTACGGTAATTGGTGGTCACAGAAAAAGGTTCTTGATACTAATATCCTGTCAAATGTAAGCCTAGTGCCTGGTTATGTAGAGGAGTAGTTTGAGAAATGTTGTCATCCACAGGCCAACTAGTGTGTTCGATCTTCGGGATAAGGTGGCCAATCTGAAAGGTCCTGTCTGATTGGTGGTACCCAAAGTCTACAAACTTTTGATCGCAGGTTTCCTTTGAGCTTGATCAGAAGCATGCCTAGTATTGTTAGAGATTACCAGTATAACTAATTTAAAACTTCAAAAGACTTAATTAGAAAGCCAAAATGAAGCTCCGACAGCTATCAATCTATCTACATCTGCCCCAGCAGTTGTAAGGGCTTCACCCAGGTTGGACCTTTTTTCTACTCTCCAGTCCCTATCAATCACAAGCTCTCAAACAACCTACCTGACCCTGTCCAGCCTTCTTTGGATGCAAGATTGCAACACCTGTCACTGGGGGAAAAATATGTTTGATAAAGACCTCTAAGTCGATTTCCCTGGCAAATCCTCGTGCCACCCCAGAATTTCACCTACAGATTTGGGCTTTTAGCATCTGAAATGCCTCAGTGAAATTGAAAAGATCTATAGTGTTCCAGTGGTTATTATAATTCTAATGGGCAGGTAACTGTAGTTACCAGCCCCATCCAAACGAAGAGGCAAATCATAATGAGTGTCATGCATTTAAATTGTGAAGTGTAGAACGGAATTTTCAGCTTTGCAATGAAATGCATTACAGCAGATTTTTTTATAGTGAAGCATGTTATGCTATGTTATGTTAAAAGCATTTGTTATGCGCGCATACACCAACGGTTTCTTGGCGCTCAGAGAAGGATCATGGAAATGGCAGGGGGATTGCTTTAATCAGTATATGCTTGAGTGAACAACCAGGTCTTTAGCTGTTTCCTGAACTGGGTCAGAGAAGTCGAAGACCTAATCTCCGCCGGAAGAGAGTTCCAGAATTGTGGAGCGAGAAAGGAGAACCTTAGTCCGCCATGCTTCTTTCGCTTGGCTGTAGGAACTTCCAACAGATTCAAGTGAGAGGATCTAAGATTACGAGAGGGGGTATAGCGGTGCAAACGGGCCGAAATAAAGACTGGACCGTTGCAATGTAAAGCTTTAAAAAATGGTGCAACCCATCTTAAAAAAGCGCAGCGCGTGCTCACTGGACGCCAATGAAGGCTTTTCATTAAAGGGCTAACATGATGCCATTTAGGCTGATATAAGATCAGCCTGGCCGCCTGGTTCTGCACTAGTTGGAGGCGCCTTAATTGGTATGCTGGGATGCCAACATACAATGAGTTGGCATAATCCAAGCGAGAGATCACTAGAGCGAGAGTAGCCAGAATCATAGCTTCCCTGCTCAAGAATCTACTGATCTTCTTTAGTCTGTGCAGCTGAAAGAAGCCAGCAGAGACTACCGAGCTAATCTGAGCCTTCATAGACAAGTCATTACTGATAATGATCCCCAGACTCTTGGACAAGGCAGCTGGATTACCAAGTTTAGGGGGCCAGAAATTAGAATGCCATGGATTTGCTGCCCCACCAGTTAAAATCAGCTCAGTTTTATCCGGGTTCAACTTCAACTGATTGTTGTTCATCCAGTCACTTATAAAAACCATTGTGTCTTGAACGTTGGATTCAGATGAGGCAGAGGTATTAATATTGAACACCAGTTGAAGATCGTCTGCGTAGTTAAAAATTCCAACATTCTTTTTTCTCAATGAATGAATTAAAGGAAGGAGATAAAGATGGAAGAGGAGCGGGGAAAGAGAGGAGCCCTGAGGAACCCCACAAGTAATATCTCTTTTGTTGGAAGAGAAATTAGCAAGGCGCACCGCTTGGGACCAATTGCTCAGAAAGGAGGAAAGCCACCCCAGAGCCAGACCCAGACCCTGAATTCCGGCATTGTCGACACGGTCAATCAAAATATCATGATCGACCGTGTCAAAAGCTGTCGAGAGATCCAAGAGAATCGGGGCCTGAGGGATGTCTATATCCGCCCCCTCTCTGAGCACATCCATAACCGTAAGGATGGCTGACTCGCTCGAATGTGCAGGTCTAAAGCCGGCCTGGTGGGAGTCTAGGACCTGGGAGTGTTCAACAAAGGAACTCAGGCAGTTAGCTACATGGGTCTCTAAGACCTTACCCAGATAGGGCAGCAAAGAAATAGGGCGATAGTTGCTGAGAACTGATGGATCAGCGCCCAGTTTTTTCAAGATTGGAATAATTTCAGCCCTTTTGAAGGAATCTGGGACCATACCATGCTCAAGCGAGTTATTCAAAAATGATCTGGGCGAGTCTGGGCATATGGTGAAGGCTTCCCGAAGAATATGAGGGGGACAACAGTCCAAGGGAGAGCCTGAAGTGACCTTATTTAATAAGTTCAAAAAGGTCTCCTCCGAGATGGGGGGGATTCGGTCGAGGCGATGTAGGCTCAGAAGGATGAAATAATGTATTAAAAGACATAATGTTGCAGATACGTAGACAGATTCTCCACAAAATGTATTGTTTGGTGCCATTTCAATTTTCCTCTCTGCCAACCCCAGTGATCTAAATTGGTGTTTATAAAGTGAAAATTACCAAGGAGGGCCCAAGAAAACCGGCACTGATGAATGTAGTAGGTAATTAGGCTACAGAAATTAGGGATAATGATATGACAAATTCACATGTGTAGATATACACTATTCTGTGTGAATGGTGATTTATACCTGCATATAGTTGCTCACTGTCTGAAGTGCCACAGTGGGCAAAGTGATCACATACCCAAAATGCCCCTCCCTGAGGGGGCCCAATGAGGCTGAAACGGTCTGGGGTTGCTTGTGTTCCCATTCAGAGCAGACATTCCCTATCAGTTTGGTCTGAACTTGTCCAACTGGAGCAGGACCAAGGCTGAGTTGCATATGGTTGTTACATATCTGAACCAGCACAGTGAGCAAAAACAAGGATGGACTGTAACAAGGACCAGGGTGATGATTTTGGTTGTGATGAATTCAAGCATTTCATCCATTACATTGTTGGCTATATTTATATATCTTTCCACCACTCCTTTACCTCAACCACTGTTTACTTAATCAAAATATAGCATTTTTATCTTGAGGCTTGCAACCAGAAAAAGCAAGACACAGAAACAAACAATAACTGTTACTGCATTGTGCAATTGTCACTAGAGCTGCATCACATGATGTGCATAGTCATGACATGCCATCATAAAAAGGATGTACTCAAACAAACAAAACAAACAAAATGCGGGGCATTTGCAGGAGGAGCCTTACCTCGTCTGTCAGTTCCACTGTCTTCAGTTTCAGGTTCTCGTTCTCCTTTTCCTGTACACAAAACATACAAACATATGATTTCACAGCAGCCCATCCCCCTGACTACTTTTCATATCCAGTCCCAGCATGGATCCACATCTGCTTATTCTCTAGTATAGTTACCTGTGTGTATACAGGGCAGGTGGATTCATGCACTGGCTGTGCACTCACCCTCTGCTAAGAGGGTGATAACTACTGTCACATGTGACTTCAAGTACTAGGAGCATTTACCTCATGCATTGTTTACTTCTTGTGTTACATTTATACCTTATAGACATACCTCTGCTGTATACCAGCCTCAACATTTTCTGTCATGTGCACAGAGGCCCTCATTACAAGTAACCCAGTAAGACAGAACAAAAAGAACGGATTTGTAATACAAATACCCCACAGTACTACTGTACCTGGCCATTGCAAGAATAACATCTGGAAAAGAAATACAAACAAGGATTGTTTTTTATACATCAATTCCAATGTAATTAAGCTTTTGGCCATACTTTCTCCTGGATATGTTGCCCCCGTTTGGCAGATATAGTTTCCCAGTGAAATGCTCCTGACTCCACAATATGCTAGTGGACCTGGAAGTTCTGATGTGACCGGCAACTCCGGTTACCACCCCCAACTGTATTAACGCGCCACTCGTAATGAGGCACTTAGTCTGAGAAGTGTCCAACCTTTCTTTCTCCAAGTCTCCAAGGTTGGTTATAGGATTTCCTATCATGTCTCACCAGTGTTTTGGTTACAGTCATAAGACATCTTCCTTTTCTACAGGTTACTCACTTTCTGAAGCTTCAAACATTCATTTCCCTCAGACTGTGCACTTGTTCCCCAATTTTGATTTACTACAGAGCCAGGAAATATGACAACTTGAAGATCGCTTTCAAATTTGATGGTCTTTCAAACTCTCCTACTGTTTACATACATTGCCTCTGGATTTTTGTGGCTTTTGTGCTTCACTTCACCTCGCCCTGCTTATCCTACTTTTCTCCTCTTTACACACTCAAGTTTTTCACACCATGTTTTCTTTCTTGCACTCCCTGCGAGAAATTTATTTTGTGATGGATATATGGAAAATCAGGGGGAAAACATGCTTACAAGCTTTGCTGAAGTTCATTATCAATGAAATGTATCACTTTGTTCTAATCAGTTTCTCTGATTACCTAGATTTGTTCTCGTTTCAAGTTATTAACTATTCTTCACTTAAGCCAAACTACTACTTACATCTGAATTGGGATTCCTAGATTTGCCCACATTATTGCCCCTCAGGGCGGTTTTCTCTACACAATTTCCAACAAGTAAAACCATTTAAAATTACTATCGGAATAAATTCAGCATTCCAAGTTTAGCTCCACAAAATTTGATAAACGAATTCTGGGGTATGGCATTATTACTCCAATTATTAATTTCAATATTTTAGATGCAGAAATACAATACCCAGTAAATGCTAAAGCAGCAGTGTGTATTATTTAGCAAGTATGGTATTACTATACCATTTGGAGATCTCAACCTTGGAATAGTGGGTAGCTAGGTAATACTGCCTGTTTTCCCCGTTATGGTATACGTAGCTGAAAGGTTTTGTAGGGGAAAACTTATGGATTGCAATAATATGTGCACATCGTAGACCTTGGATCGGCTACAAACTCCTGTTTGTGCCCTAGTGTGTATTACAGTCCACAAAATGGATCCCACTGGGTTCCAACCTGGTATCCACTATAGTTGTCCAAGCCTGCAGGGCGCACATTTATTTGGACTTGGTAAAAAATTGACCTGTTTTTTTGTCTGTTCTGCAAAAGACCTTGCGAGATACTGGTGTAAATACTAAACATACATATTTAAGAACAAGTCAATTTTAAAATGCCTTTTTCTGTTCCTCATCTTCCTATCTTCGTCCTCTTTTCTCACCACCCCCTAAGATATATTTGTCCTAAGATATATTGGTGGCATTATTCACACAAAGCATACCATCTTTAAGGTACCATTGAAATTATTTTTTACCATTAGAAATTCAGTTTTTATATGTAACTAGTAAACAGTCGATGTGAATAGTGCAGATATAGAAAAATCACACTTGAAGTAGTCAGGTATTTCTCTTGGAAGCTCTCACCAAATTCTTTATGGTAGAAATCTTGTGTGTGGAGAAGTCATTTTCTTTCTTTAAAGCCTCCTTAAGTCCTTGGATTTTGCGTTGCAGGGAGTGCTTTTCCTCTTTCATCTCTTTTATACTATAAGTGAGAAGTGCACACCATTAAAACCAGACCTCTACATAGAAAGCGTTATTTGCAAGAACTTGTGGCACCCATTGTTTGCACTTTCTATCTTTATTTGTGACATGAACGGTCTGAGAGCCCCACTTACGTTATGTTACATTATCTAAAGCCAACTCGCATTTCCAAATTTTGCATTTCAACTTCTTGTTACTTCTTGTTCTTTGGACAAAATCTTTAAGAGTATTTATCCCCACTTTGGAGAAGACATTTATCATTGGTACTGAAGCATGTAAAAGTATATCTAGTGCTTTACGCTACATTTATGCTTATGTTACTGTGTCTTTTAGTAGCAAATTAACATCTGATTTGTGTTTTAGGCACGTTTTTGTCTAGGCCATCCGGCATAACAAGGACATGTGCATTGAACTGTTGAAACTTGCATGCAAGATATATGGAGGTCAGAATTGTTGGACTTGGCACTTTTTGGCAGGTTCACCCCTAAACTTTTTGCCTTTTCTCTGACATAGTGTTGGTGGTTTTAGGCCTCTGGGCACTTTAGCACGGTAGTCCAGTGTAAAGTGCGTGCGCTCTCTGTGTACATTTAGTAAGGTTGGCCTGCCCTCCCATAGGAATGCATTGGGGATTCCCTGAGTAAGTGTGTCAGTGGTAATTCCTGGTATGAGAGGAGCAGCATGGTTGAGTTTAGTATGTATGAAATTATGAGACTAAATGCTGTGCAATGGAGTGCGCAGATCTATTATGACTATTTGAGAAATGCCACTTTTAGAAGTTGGCATTTCTGTGTGCTATGTGTCTGCCTGCCTGATATGAATTGCATGTCTGGCTTGTGAGTGACAGGGGCTGGGAGGTGTGTGTGGCTCCAGGAGGGGCAGGGTGAGTCAGCACTAGGCTGAATGGGACATCTGTACTGGGAGTAGTGGGAGGAGTAATCCCCTGACCCTGAATAGGACTGTGCCCAGCCTGGACAATGCTGGCTCCACCCCATGTGGTGTGTTTGATCACCTAGCCCCCACCTGACAAAGGGGAAGAGGAACTTGGAAAACAAAGTGCTCCAAATCCCCCCTAAACCAGTTCCCCATGCCCTGCACCACAGACAAAAAATTATGTGGTATAAATATAGGGGCTGTGACCCTATGAAGTTGTTCAGTTCTGGTGTGCTGTTCCTGACTGAGCGGGCGTGCTGCTGCAGGAGCCCAGGAGGAACCGCCATGGGGGCTTACCTTCCTGCTGGAGGACCCTGTGTGCTGGCCTCCCTGGGTCCAGCTATGCCCCAGGGACCTTTTGCTTCTTTTTCATCCCCCAGGACTGCTGCATCTTGCGCCCTTTGACCGCTGTTCTTTTAAATTTCCCTGGACTAAAAAAGGCTCCTAGCGCCTGGGGAGCGCTTTAATTTTATCTGCCAGAGAAAACGAGCACGAGGGCTCCGCAGCATGGCGCTGCGATCTTTCCCGAGGGAATCCCAACGTGGGGATTCCCCCTAATGGAGAGGAGAGAGGCAGGAGCCCACCCCACATTGTGCCTGCCTAGCGAGAGCCCACACCACTTGATGATTCTGTAAAATCGCGGATGCCCACCCCGCATTGCGTAGCCTTTGCAGGTGCCCACCCCGATTATGCTTTATTTTACTTCGCGGGTGCCCACCCTGCATTGCTGACCATACTGTAGCAAGTGGGTGCCCACCCCGTATTCAGAAAGTTTCACCGGAGCTGCCGTGATCGAGCGCGGTGCCCCAGAAGCCAGGCAAGCTGCCTAGTTGTGGGCGGGGCCTCCTCCGGGAGGCCGAAGTTTGCGCGAGGCTCCAGGAAGCCTGAGAGAGCCCCACACATCTGAAGGGAGAAGTCAAGCGAGGCGAGGTCCGGAGCACAAGGAGGAGCAAGAGCCTGCCCCCACCTGCCAGAAGGGGAGACAAGCCCACGGAGATCACCGGTGACCGGAGGAGTCCTGTGTCAGAGCCTGGTGAATAGGGGCTGCTTTGTTGTGTGTGCCTGTTCGAGGCACAGTGTCGAGGCCTATTTCCTGAGCGGACCCGACGTTGCGGGCCGCTCCAACAATGGGGGCCATTCTATCCTGTGTTATTGGTGCTCACGAGGCACCCGAGCAGCCATACTGGATTTCCTGAGAGGCCCCCGCCTGATAGGGGGTTGCTCCAACGTTGGGGGACATTAATTCCTTCTTAGAGTCCCTGAAGGGAGGAGGCGCGTTGGGGCATATTGTCAATGCCCGCCCTCCATGAGCCACATTGTTTTAGGGCCCCCGTGGTGGTCCAGAGGCCACAGGGGTGCCCAGATCCTTTGTTGATCTCCAGCTGCCCCACCTAACAGTGGGCAGCTGCAACGTGGCACAGGTTTGTGCCGAGAGCCCCAGAGCAGGGCCCCTTGGTGATTTTTCAGTTGCGCCACCATAGCAGGCAACTGCAATGTTTGGCCCATAAGTTTTAGAAGTCCCTGAGTGGGACAAGAGAGGGCACAGTGGTGCCAGGGCCTTTATTTGATTTCCAGATGTACAGCACTTAGTGACAGCTGCATCATTTAAGTCTGCGCAATTGCGCACTTTGAGATTCTACTGCATTGGCAGCCGCCCTGACATTTGGGTCATAGGGCATTTGAGCCCCTTTTGAGAAGGCCAGTTGGCCAGGGGGACTGTGAGGTTGGTAGGGCGCCAGGCCCTAATGTGATTTATGCGGTGCTAGGAAATGTGATTCATGTACTGTGGTTTTCGTGCCGTGATTTATGCCTCTACTGTGATTTATGTTTATGAGGTTATTTGCATACTGTGGTTTATGCTTGTGAGGTTATCCTCTACTGTGAGTTATGCCCCGAATGTGAGTTAGATGTAGGAGGTCATGGTCTAATATGTTTAGGCTGATGAAGTTGGCGCAGAATGTATTTCACGCCTAATGGGCTACTGTGAATAATATGGTTTATGTTGCAGGATGATGCAGAGTACAGTGGTTGCCAGTAATTACTGGTTGTATTCTTCGGTTGCTATGTGGTTCTACATTTACTATTTTGACTATGTGATGGTTCTGACAGTGGCCCACGTGGCCCTGTCATGTGTATATAATCACCTGTAAATATTGCCCAGTGCCAGGTGGCACAGTGTATATTGTGTGATTACTATTCTAATGTGTTTTAGGATAATACAAAGGCTATTTTTGATATAACCTTGTGTGGAGTTCCTTTTGTGGTGTGCCTAGTATGTTGTTGTTGTGTGTGTGTTGCGCAAACGCTTCACACATTACCTCTGGGATAAGCCTGACTGCTCGTGCCAAGCTACCAAGGGGATGAGCAGGGTTTCTCATCAATGTGTAACTCCCTTGCCCTGACTAGAGTGGTGGTTTCTGCCTGGCTTTAGCGCAAGCCTCAGCCAACCAGAAATCCCATTTCTAACAAGAATGATGAGCAGATTCGTCAGAATCAGGATTGTGAGACAGCCATTTTGTAAAGCAGTAGTATGTCATCAACAGAGGTGAGGTGGGAACTAAAGCTGGGCAATGAAGAAAGAAGGATGCCCCAGCATCTGTTGTTTATGGCATTGTACTAGTCGCGACTCTCTCTGTCCAGTAATGAGATGCCTAACCACGAGACTCACATTGGCCCTGGTAACCATATTTATTACATTTCTGAGACAACAGAGGTTAGCTGTCCAAACGCTATCCCTCCAGAATGTCATCTCAATAAGATGGTGCTGCCATAATATTGTGGGCAAAATATTGAGGACCAAAATATTCAAAAGGTAAGTACAAATTTGTAAGTATAGGTTAATTTTATTTAACTCGACATATATCAATCAATCAATCGGGGGTTTGTAGAGCGTGCTACTCACCTGTGAGGGCCTCAAGGCACTGGGGCGGGGTGCAACTCTGGCTAAGTCGAATAGCCAGGTCTTGAGGCACTTCCTGAATATGTGCAGAGTGGGGGAGCATATGATGTTGACTAGGAGCTCATTCCAGGTCTTTGCTGCGCCGTAAGAGAAGGCTCTTCCACCTGCTCTGGTTCTCTGCCAGGGCGAGGTTCCTTTTGGGTACATGGAAGGAGACTCCTTCGTTGAGGAATTTGGGTCCGTTGTTGTGGAGGGATTTCTAGGCGTAGGTGAGTTACTTGAAGGTCACTCTTTTCTTGATGGGGAGCCAGGGGAGGTCCCATGTCGTGGCGTTCTGAGGATGAGTCTGGCTGCGGTGTTCTGTATGGTTTGGAGCTTGTGTAGCAGGGTTTTGTTGATTCCGGCATAGTGGGCGTTGCCGTAGTCCAATCTGGTGGTTATGAGTGCTTGGGCGACGGTCTTTCTGCATTCAGCGGGGATCCACTAGAAAGTCTTCCGGAGGATGCGAAGGGAGTTGAAACAGGTGGAGACGACGGTGTTAATCTGGCGGGTCAAGGTGAGAGAGGAGTCTTGGATGATGCCGAGGTTCCGGGCGTGGTCCGTCGGGGTGGGTGGGTGTCCGAGGGCAGGGGGCCACCAGGAGCTGTCCCACGCAGTGGGGGAGGGTCCGGGGACAAGGAACTCTGTCCTCTCAGAGTTCAGTTTTAGGCAGCTGCTGCTCATCCAGGCTGTGACATCCTTCATACCTTCTTGGAAGCTGAGTCTGGTGTCTTTGAGGTTCTTCGTGAGAGAGAGGATGAGCTGGGTGTCGTCGGCATAGTTTACTATGCTGAGCCCATGCTGTCTGACGATGGTGGCGAGGGGGGCCATGTAGATGTTGAAGAGAGTGGGTCTGAGGGAGCATCCTTGGGGTGCTCCGCAGTTGATCTCAGTAGGTTCAGAGAGGAAAGTAGGGAGTCTGATCCTTTGGGCTCTGCCAGGGAGAAGGGAGTGGATCCAGTTGAGGTGATTCCCTGTATACCGGCGTCGTGGAGTCTGGCTGCAAGGGTCCGGTGGGACACAGTGTCGAAGACTGCGGGGAGGTCTAGTAGGATGAGGGCAGCAGTGTGGCCCTGGTCAAGTAGCATGCGGATGTCGTCGGTGGTAGCAAGGAGGGCAGGCTCGGTGCTGTGGTTGCTGCAAACTCCGGACTGGAAGGGGTTGAGGATGCCATTCTCTTCGATGAAGGTGGTCAGTTGCGAGTCGGTGAATCTCTCAGTGACTTTGGCTGTGAAAGGGAGGAGGGAGATGGGCCGGAGATTTTTCAGGTCCGTCAGGTCGGCCGAGGGTTTCTTGAGGAGAAGCTTGACCTCTGCCCGCTTCCATTTGTCAAGGAAGATGCCGGAGTCGAGGGAGGCGTTGATGGTCCCCCCTAGTCCGGGTGCTATATGGACCCTGATAACATATATGTATATCTTAACTGTATACAGAGGTGGAGTTAAGAATAGTAAATTTATACTTACCAGTACGCACTTTCCTTCTCAATATTTTGGTCCTCGATATTTTGTTCATGATATTCTTGTACCACAATATGATGAAGAAAATAGTCTGACATACAACAATACAAAAAGGTTGGAGTGTTTACTGTAGCACATCTACCCACGGTCTACAGAACGGAGCCCTTTGAAGCCATTTTTAATCAATAGCTGGTTAGCCCACCGTGGGTAAAAGACTTGCCACAGTCTTACATAAAATAATAAAGCCTTAACAAAGTTGAACAATGAGGTATTCTTGAGTGTAAAAGGATAACAGATTAACATTCTGGGCCAGATTTATAGACATATGGCCCACCATTCGAGCAGAGGACGGAATAAATTACTCTTCCCCCATGACATGCCCATCAAATTTATAAATGACCACCAAGCAGGTGGACATTTATATAGCACTGCCAGGAACCGCTGTGACTGTCCATGCATCTTGCTGTTTGGTGCAGGGCTGCTTCAGCATGATTGGGTAGGCGGACATTACTCTATTGGGCCATCAAAGGAGTTTTGCCATGGCAGTAACAGAGTGTACATGCCACCAATATTTCAATCGGGCCCTAAGTGACTTCATATATTCAGCTTTCCATATGATTATTTGCTAACTAAGGGAAATTAAATATTATGCTGAGAATGTAAGTATATGCTATTTCTATAGCAAGAACCTTGCCAAACGGCAGCAGAGTACTGTAGAGTGTCAACGAGAAACATAAAGTCAGTGAGTAATATGAAAGGTAGCTGGGTTGTGAACTGTTGATGCATTGTGACGAGACCGAAGGCTGAATTCCTTTATAAGGTTATCGAAATCTGAGGTTACTTGCAATATTCTTATCATGTATACTAGATAGTACCTTATCCCATATAATACATGGTGACACCATCACCTTTCCCACAAACCATGACAAGAACATTTGGTTGTATATCAGATTATAACAAAAAATATCAACACAAGGAGCGAAGATTTTATTTTACTGACTCCAACAGGACAATATCTTATAACTAATACTCAGGAAACTATATTTATGTCAGACCTTAGTATAACTATGATATTCTGGTTCCATACCAATCATTTACAAAAAAACAGTACTACAATGTCACACAAAAGATAACACATTTCTTCACAAACGTCACACAAGTGTTAAAATGGTCTGTAATACACAAAGCAGCAGATAACAAAATGGTAAATGTAATAGTGTATAGTGCGAGGAACTAAAATGGCCCGGATGCTAGTAGTTCACCCATTGGGATCTCATAAAAATGTAAATAGTTTACTAACATCAGATGTGTCCTGTGCAGTAAAGTCCACTCAAAGGTACTGCCTAAAAATACTCCCCTGGCATGACTTCCAAACATGACTGTAACCTGATGACCTAGATGGCCCCATCCTCCCTCTTTTTCAATTGCAACTTTCCTCCACCATCCCATACATAGGCTCACCCTCCTGGCTGAGTATTTAATGAACGGGTGTACTCCACCTGCCTTTCAGCTTGGAATCTATCTCCTAGAGTACCCCACCACTTTGTGTGGTCCTGCAATTCCCACCCTTCATATTTTGTTCAGTTTATTTAGCTACCATTTGCCGGCCCACTGTCTACATAAGTCCTGGCATCTCTGTACCCTTTTCCAGGCATCCAATTTATAATGCACTTTCGACTAGTACAGCAGTTATACTTACCAGCCATCTAAACTCCTCCTATTGCACCAAACCAAATACTCTACACGTAGGCCTGCATAGCCTCACTGGTCCAATATCTAATTTTCCAGGGACCTTGTGACACACAGATCCTTGTCCAGTTCAACGCAAATATTTAATGTAATTTAATTTAAGAGCTTATAAAGCGCCTGAATCCTCCCCCCCCCCCCCAAGGGGTATCTCTGCATATATAAACACAGAATGCATTCAGCCCTTGCTCCAACCATCTTAGGCCTTGCAGCCTTCTTGTACTTTTTCTGGACCTAACCACCTCCATTTAGTAGTCAGACATTTCTGTTACCCACTTGCATTATCTTTTCCCAATTAATACATCACTTGCCAGGCACTTCATAAACTCAAAGGTACTACCTCTACTTGGAATTCGATGGGTCAAGATAAAGAGGACGCCTATCTTAGTGTGGGATCTAGGTTGGCAATCCTTTGAGCCCAAGATTGGCCATGTTAAATGCTGGCCTTTTATCTTGTAGTTGATACAGGGTATGGATTGTCACTGTGCACACAAATGCAGATGTTCTCTAGTATTATGGTTATCAAAGCAGTAGCATACAACAACATGCTGCATCTAAGAAGCAGCCCCACTAGGTAGGTGCTGTAACTACTTAAGCATCACCAACAAAATGACAGTATTCTTTACTAATCTGCAACAGGGCAATCAAACATGTCGTATACCACAGCATCAAGCTAAAAAAATACTCACATAGCCCCCACACTAATGACTCTATGGACATGTTCCTAGTGCAATAATCGCTATTGAAAATGTTCCATATACATATAACCTGAAGGACACATCTTAAATTTTACAACACTCCACATGGTTTAATGACATATATTTTCCTGAGATTGTGGACCTCCTTTCACAAAAGTACATGATCCAAAGCAGAACATGTTTAAAGGGCCAATATTTGCTTATGAAATGTGTGAGTAAAGCACATTCTTAAGAAATACCAAGTAACTCCCTCCCAGCAGAAATGCTGGACCAAGTGCAGCACATTCTCTCAATCTCAAAGGGAGTTTTTCCCATGGTGGACATCAAAGTGCGAGTCAATGATGCTTCCAGTTCCTTGGCCATAGAAATCCTTGGAGAACTTACACATTTTTGCTTCATTCAGGCAGTGGACTGTCCCTCCTACCAAGTATATCATTGATTTTCCTTATGCTCGCCCTGACCCTGAATCTCTCACTGTTTGGTGATATTACTGATACAACACCTCATCAGCTTTGTCACTGACCAAAATGATTCATAGCAAATAAGATACAACATTGTGTCTCTCACTAGAACCCGATCAAAATTCACGGGAAGAAATGTGCACAATTACCAGAGACAAAGAAGATATTATTCTCTGCCATCCACCAACCATCTCACTGATAGAGAATCGTTTATACTCCCAAAAAGTATTTACAGGCCCTTTCAAAGAAGAAACATCCTTTGGTAAAGCCAGTGTTTCTCGCTTTATTATGCAATTGGGTGAAAATCTAGTTTTAATGTGTTTGCACGTTAAAAACAGACCTATTGACTTTGCCAGTGCTATGTCTCTTTTATTGATGAGCTTCTGATCTCATCAGAGATACTAATTAGTGCTCCTGCTTTAGCTTCGCCTCCTAGAAAGCCTTTAAACAGAGGCCTGGAAGAAATCATGAAACTCCCCGGGGCCACCAGGTTTGCATGGTTGGGATATATCAAGCATTCATTCGAGGAGATTGGGTGCAATAACATGTGGGCTTATCCAGAAATGTCTAGTGGCATTTCCCCAGTCTATGCTCAAGGAGTGGCATTTGACATATGTTGATGGTAGATTGCACAGTTCTGGGGTGTAGGCACCCTCACATCCACCTTTCTGGAATTCAAAGACACTTCATTTTTGGAAATGTATATGGACACAATTTAACCTCCAGCTGCTAAGACACTCTACACTTAGTTCGGAGTTGGGGCCTTGCCGCTTCGATCATTTACAGCAAAGTTGTGGCACCCCCTCGCTGGTGCTGAAGCTCACCTAAGTTGTCCATTTTGCCCAGAGGTCAAGGAAACTGTAGACCATGTCCTGTACTTTTGTCCTCTGTCTTACGTACATAGGAACAAATGGATCCTGCTGTTGTGTCACAATCTGGGCATTAGGGACTACACAATTGCAACTAGGGTATTCAGGGCAGACACAGCTCAACCAATTGTCTTTGCTGTCTCCCGGTTTTTTGCATATATATGGAGACATAGACAGAAAAAGACTACCCTGTTGTTGTCTGTTACTTAGCACCTATGATTCTTGTGTCTTCAAGTTGCATTTCCCAGTTTATTATGATCTTTTCAAAGTATGTGCAATAGTAGACAATAAGTATAGGGGTTGTTGGATGAAATGTAACCTTGCATTTAAAACCATCATGATGTTTTCCTTATATGCTGCTAGTCTTAACTATGGGTATTTTAATTATTTTACATGACATGTTTTTAAGTGTTTAATTATTTAATGATTTTATATTTTTAAGTCATTGTGTTTGCATTTATGGTAATTGCCAAAATAAAGCTATTATGATGATGACGATGGTAAGCTTCTGATCTCATCATAGATACTAATTGGTGCTCCTCTTTAGCTTCACCTCCTATCTAGCCTTAAAACAGAGGGTGGCCCACTAGAACAGAAACAGAGGCATATTGGCATTATATGACCTTTAAACTTGCATATTTTGCATTGGCATCTCATTCATATTTAGCACACTGAATCTGTCACATAAGTGCCATTTTAACATTCTCTCTGCATCAGTTTAGTCTGTGACAACATGAATTGTATCTTAAATCTTCTTATACTTTGCCTCCAAAATATCACTCCAATATTTTGCATACTGCAAAATCTCACCCAGGGACTTTGCTTGCCAACAAATCACATTCTGCTGTATATGAGAGCTAATTTCTGGACACAACACAAGACCAAACTGTGACACAAACCAACTAAGATATTCCCTTTTAGAATTTGTGTTGCCACTATGCTGTCCAAAAATTTACATCAACCTCTCATTATAAGCATGCACAGATTCTTAAGACTCTTGAGTAGTTCTGGTTTTCTTGAGCCAATCAACCACTTTCTGTGAAACTTTGTTTTCAAATGAACAATCATCTGGTTATTCTTGTCCATAACAGTAGCAGAAGACACATTCACTCTAGCATCTCTCAGTGGTTCAGCATTTGGCCAGTCTATTGCCACATTCCTTCTGCTAAAAACTCATTTTCTGTTTGTAAATTTGTTTATTAGCATTTTTAGAACAAAGAAAAAATAACCAAACATGGCTATGTAATAACCTATATCCTTACTTACGGCAGTGGGCAAGATTCTAGAAAAAATATATAAATCAAAACTCATCTCTGTTCCTGGAGGAGAATACTCTCCTGCATCCCCCTTCAGTCAGGGTTCCACCCATAACAGCACAGAAACCGCACTCCTGCCGGTCACTAAGGAACTTAAGATTCTGTTGGACCAGGTAGGGTCCACTGCTGTTATCCACCTCGATCTGAGTGTGGCTTTCGACACAATAGACCTTGGAATACTAACCCAAAGAATAAGTGAAGCTAGAATAATAGATAATGTTTTAAATTAGCATTCTTGCCTCCTAGAAGACAGGACATTGCAGGTCTGTGAGAAAACCTGTTACTCTGACATTTTCCCCCTAAAGTGTGGAGTGTCACAGAGAACCGCAGTCAGCCCCACACTTTTTAACCTCTACATGCGCCTGTTCATTGATATTGTCCTTTATTTTGGGCTGTCAATTGCTTGCTATGCAGATGCCAAACAGTTGGTTGTCTAACTCTCACCAGGATGGATCACAGCCTCAGCAACGGGCTCCCTGTTTGGAAAAGGTTGTAGACTGAATGGTGAGCTGCTGCCTCAATCTCAATGGTATTGGGCAACATCCCAAACTTCCAGCTGATGGTGGGGTGACCTGACTGGCTAGGCATTGCACCAACTCCTAATACCCCCATTAAAAGCTTGGGGATGTGGCTTGACACATCTCTTTCTATGGAAGCACAAGCTCTGAAACTTGCAGCCATCTGTTATAGCATGCTTGGAACTCTTCAAAAAATCTTAGTTTTACTTCCCCTTCCATCTAGATGGATGGTTGTTCAAGCCTTAATGCTATCAGGCCTGGACTATGGGAAGTCCATATACCTGGGCTCCTAACGACATGTGACAAAAAGACTACAAGTAATTCAAAACGTGGGAAGTCAGTTTCTGCTTAATATTCCAAAACATATCTCTGCTAAAATGCCCTAGTCTCCCTTCATTGGCTTCCTGTTGAGCAGAGGGAAAAGTTCAAGCATGCAAAAATACACAAAGCATGCACATAATGTGTGATACTTGCCACTCAAGCATATACCCAAAGTGCT
Organism: Triturus cristatus; assembly: GCF_964204655.1. Taxonomy (NCBI): domain Eukaryota; kingdom Metazoa; phylum Chordata; class Amphibia; order Caudata; family Salamandridae; genus Triturus; species Triturus cristatus. Next base: position 719,335,095 of record NC_140594.1, on the reverse strand, counting down.
GGAGAATATCTCCACAGGGGCATGAGTTGGTGGCCCTGTAGTCAGACTTTCCTCAAGGGTCCCAACCCATTCCGACACCTATTTGGCTCAGCTCTCCTTTTTTTTGCCATGTGCATGCTTTGAGTATTTTTCATGCCTTACACAAAAAACAACACGTAAGACACGTCATTGGGGGAGTGACATATTTAGAAATCCACCCTTATGAAAGCTCTGGACCTTTTTAGGCCGTGAGTATAGGGCTGAATCATGTTGGTGTTTTAGGGTCATAGGACCATTGCATCCTAATACCCCTACATAGTGTTTATTTTTAACCTTCCCACCTACCCCACTAATAAAGGGATACCTTCGGAGTGGGTGAGGAATTGTATCTTTAAAATTACTACCCCATCCAAATATCTTCATAAGTGCTCCCTGGAATATGGTCGAGTCCACCCAGGCCTTTAGGAGTCAGGGTGAATCTGATGATGAAGCAAGCCACTATAAGAGTGGGTGAGGGTTGTATAAAAAAAGTTTTTTTTCCTTCCCTACTCCAGTAAGAGTGGTGTACAGGTGTGACACATTACAGATCCCCCCCCCCTATTTTCTTTGTGGAGACGCTTGAACTCCAGAAGGGATACTCTTTGGTTAGTAGTAATTGGTAATCTCCCCTGTTAAGAGTGAAGTACATTTGAAGTGTCACCGCTTGCTGAGTAAAGTCTAGCACCTTTTTGGGAGCAGCAAAAAAAACATGTAGAACATCTCCAAGGAAATGCGTTTCCTAACCACTGTTATGTGGAAAATCCTGCTACTTCTGTCCGGCTTTATGGAGTAAGTACAAGGGAAGTACAGGGCCATGTACACTGAACCTCCCACCCTACAGTTTTTGTTAGATGAGCTATGTTGTTGTAGAGTGCGTGGCTGCCCCAGCAATGGGGCGTCCAAGTGCTAGTCTTAGAGATGTTGGCAAAGGAAAGGAAAAAGGGTTAGTTGGAGAATAGCCAGGTGACTCTGGGTGCTCCTGATGGACAGAGGTAGTGCATTCCAGAGGGCAGGGGCTCTGGAACAGAAAGAGTGCCCTCCGGGTCACCCTCTATTTACCCGCGGGACACAGGCCACATGCAGGTTGGCTGAGCACAGGGCTCGCACAGGAACATAAGGGTGGAGCAAATTAGAAAGAATAGAAGGCCCTGAAAATTCAGGATTTTGTGAGCTATACATAGAACCTTAAAATGGATTCTCTTGTCCACAGGTGCAGTCTGTGGGTAAAGCTGAAAACCGAGCAAAACTTATGGATGGCAAATAGTATCTGTGCCGCAGTATTTTGGGCCATCTGTAATATTTGGGTTGCTGTCTTTTTTTTTTTTTTTTAAACACTTTTTATTGGTTTTTTCCCCAACTATTGCAGCATGAAATCAGCGTTACATACAGTAATCTTGTGCAAGAGAACTAGGCAACTTAGGACAGTACAGGAGAAAGTAGTTCCGCAGCATTTTTGGGTTGCTGTCTTGTTGGATCCTAGATGCAGCACATTGCAGTAGTCCAGCCTAGAGAGTACAGTTGACTGGATAATAAGCTGGCGAGTCTGGGAATCAAAGAATCCCAGGATGGGTTTTAGCCCTCATAGGAGTCCAAAACATACATCTGCCACCAATTTCTCCAGCGCTTCCAAAGTGAGAGCACTGTCAATCCAGACGCCCACATTTTATACCACTCCTTTGGGCTGGGGGGCTCTAAAGTCGAAGGCCACCAATGGTAGCCCCATAGTAGAATATCGCCCTAATAGAAGAACTTCTGATTTGCCTGCATTTAACTGTAGGCAGTTGGACATCATCCACTCATCTATAGCCCCAATATCACCTTGGAATTTGATTGAATTCTGAGTAGAGTTGTTGGAAAAGGAGATCACCAGCTGAGTATCACCTGCATAGAATATGAGCATGATCGCCGAGCCTTAGCAAACTGAGCTAATCAGGGCCGGACTGGGAACCACAATCGGCCCTGGCAAAGTGCTCAGCTGCCCCCCTCCCCCCAACCCCCGGTGGGGACCACCAAGCTCTTTGCCAGGGCCGATTTTTGGCTAATTTTGTTACAGGGCCGATTTTGCAGCTATGCTGCAAAAACGGCCCTGTAACAAAAACGGCCCGCAGGGGCCCAAAACTGGCCCAAACCCGTGCGGCGCATCGGGGGATTGCCCGGTGCCTGCTATGGCCAGTCCGGCCCTGGAGCTAGTGGTTGGATATAAATATTGAGAAGTGTATGGCTCAGAGCAGAGCCATGGGGGAACCCATGTTGCCGATTGTGTACTTGTGAGTTGTAAGAAAGAGAAACAACCTGGATTGATCTTTCAGATAGAAAGGAAGTAAACCAAGTTAGTGTGATTCCACCAATGCCTATTTCCTGTAAGCGGTGCAACAGAATCCTATGAGATACAGTGTCAAAGGCAGTGCTTAAACCAAGCGAAATCAGAGCAGCAGTGTGTACTTGGGAGCTGTAAGAAAGAGAAACAACCAGGATTGGTCTTTAAGATAGAGAGGAAGTAAACCAAGTTAGTGTCCTTCCATCAGTCCCTATTTCCTGTAAGCGGTGCCACAGAATCCTGTGAGATACAGTGTAAAAGGGAGCGCTTAAATCAAGCAAAATCAGAGCAGCAGAACTTCCCTGATCTAAAGAGCTCAGCAGATGCTCGGCAGCGCAGACTCGGTGCTGTGTTGTGGTCTGAAGCCATTTTGGGAGGGGTCCAAAGAAGAGTTGGCCTCTAAAAAATTGGTTAGAGTATCATTAATGTGGGACTCTATATCTCTGGCGACATAGGGTAGAAGAGAAATGGGAAGGAAGTTTTCTGGCTTGGGGACATCCAGCATGGGTTTTTTCAAAAGAGGGATGACTTTTGCATGTTTCCATGCCATAGGTACCAACACCGAAGATAGAGAGAGAGATTTATTAATTCAATATACAGTGGCAGGAGACAGCCCTGACCCTTAAGAAACAGTTCTGGCTTAAGGGGGTCAGCAAGGGAGCCAGATTTAACTTTATTACAGAGAGTTTGAAGCTCCCCAATAGTCAGCATGATCTCTAGATAAAAATGTTTTTGGACTATCAGAACAGTTTGCACTTCTGAATCTATAGTAATATAAAGTTTAAAACACCTGTTAGTCTCGGTTTGGTCTGCATTTTTTTTGATGATTGATGTGCCCAATGCCCTCTAAAAAATGTATTACTTTCTCACAAGGTTCCCTTACAATATTTGTCCATTTCAAAAATATTTTGAGAAAATATAAACATTTGTTTAATTTGTGGGATGTTTACTAAATGGGATGTTGTTCAAAAGGAGTCCCAGCATAAATGTTTTGTTGACCACTGATGTTGAATGGCTTTCAATCAACTGGAGAAAAAACACACTGGAGGCCAATTGCGTTGATTATGAAATTCAACTATCCAGCCTTATGTAAAACCCACTTTGTACAATATGGTGGGTGGGTAAGGCCTTGAAAATAAGAGAAAGTTCCCTAGTCAATGCTCACACCTAGCATATGTGCAACATTAGGGTCAGCCTTAAGCATCTGACAAGCTTGGGTAAGTAGTGGAGAGTTATTAAGGATACAGCGTTGGTGAAATGGTGTTCTTTGAAAGTGCACAAGAGGTAAGAGATGACATGAGTTTTTACTCCAATGAGGAATCTGCCAAAATATTTTTCAAGTCCTAGACTGTAGAAAATAGTTTGAAAATGCACATTGTCTTCTCATTCAAGTTCTCCATTATTTTACTAGCCTCAGTTGTGAATCTCTTATTAATTTCCCTGTTATTGATCCCTTTCCATGGTCATGTTGTTATATTTGCCTTTTGAAATCTGAGACACTCCTGAGCCCCAGTATGCTGTTTTTACGCCATCATTGTTGAAGAGGGTGGGGCCAGCGGCGGCTGCTCCATTAGAGTAGAGAAGCACCGTCCCACCTGCCACCACCAGCCAATAAAACAATAATAAAACGGGTTTTAAACATGTTTTATTTTAGTCCCCTCGATCCCCCTCCAGGACTCTGACGAGTCTTGGGGAAAGGTCCAGTGGATGACTCTGAAGGTGGGGAAGTGGTGGGCACTCCCTTCATTGGGCATGAGGGTTTGGTCGGCCATCTCAGATTAGCTAAACCCTCATGAACAGTGAAGCTCTCTCCAGCCCCAGATGTGTTGCTGGGGCTGGAGAGAGCCAGCACAGGCTCACAGTCTGCCTGGAAATGCAAGTTGCCAGCACTCAGGCCAATCCCGACACTACTTTCATGGAGCCTGTGCCCAGAAGACGGAAGAGCGTGATGGGGCGGGAGGCAGCAGTGGCGACCAGGTATGTTTTTTTTTTTAGTACCTTACCCCTCCACCCCACCTCCCTCCTCCCTCCTCCAGCCCAGCCCGGCCCGTCACTTTGACAGGGAATGGGCCGCTACTGGGTGGGGGGACTGTTGCATTCAAGGGTTCAAGAATTACACCCGGAAACTTCGACTGACTTGAAAGATTAAATGCTGAAATGCCTATGTATTTGAGGTGTATCAACAACAGTACCATTGTAGTGGGGGTTGGTGATTAGTTCTGTGAAACATACTATAAAAGATAATAAAAACGTAAAAAATAAATGAGATAGATGTTATTTATGCAAAAACTGCACTGGAAATCATTACTTCCCTGTTTTAAAAAAAAGGGAAATCTGCACACCTACACAACAAATGAATACCATGGGCAACATTATAACCTTGTCTGTCTGACTCTTCAAATGTATATTCAGCTGAAGTACATTCATAGCACATGTGGGATTGGAAATAATTCCAGTGAAAAGTCACGAGGTGAAATGGCAGCACTCCAACCCATCCCTCCTTTCTAGCCCCTTTATCTTTCATTCCCTGATTAATTGCAGAGAGAGATTGTTTCTATGGCACATAGCTTTATGAGGACCATCCTTTTAGTGCAGATGGTGAACCAAATATGGTATGGTACAAGGTGCAGACTTTGTGAATTTGAGGTAGTGCAATTTTCATTGTGAAGAATTTTGAGAAAGCCAGCTTGGTGTGAATGATTTTAAGGAACTCTGGGCCAGATGTACGACCCTTCCGATTTGTGACTCGCAAAATGTGTCGTTTTGCGACTGGAAAAAAGACATTTACAAATCTGTCTCAGACACTGTTTGAGATTTCTAGTGGGGTCACAATTGCCTGCCTCATTAATATTCATGAGGCAGGTGAAATGTGCAACCCCATTGGGAATGGCTAGCACTCCCTGGGATGGTGGCCTGCTGGGTTCAGCAGACCACCATGTCTGTGACTGCTTTTTAAATAAAGCAGTTATTTTTTTAAATGGAGCCTGTTTCCCTTAAAGGAAAAAAGGGTGCTTTTAAAAAAAGAAAAATGAAACATTTCTGTTTCATTTTTTAAGAATAGACAGTGGTCCTCGGGACCACTTGCTGCTCTTAAAAAATATTTTCTCTACCCTTCACAAAGGGGAAGGGGTCTCCTTCCCATTTGCGAGTCGCTTACCACCTTTTTGGAATGGGTGGTAAAATGTGAGTGTTTTGCGGCCGCAAAACAATCATACATTGAAGTATGACTTCCTATTAAGAAGGGAGGCCCTTGTCATGCCCCTTCCTGATAGCGAGTCGCAAACCCTATTTTGCGAGTCAGTAAAAGTTTACTGACTCGCAAAATAGGGTTTGTACATAGAGCAGACCTATTTTGTGGTCGCAAACAGGCCGATTTCCTATTTATGACCGCAAATAAACGGTCCTTTATCTGGCCCAAAATATCATTTTTAAATCCCTACAAAGCACCAAAATCAAAATCTGGCCTTTTAAGTACCTCCTTATATTCTAATGCTGAGAGACATTATCTACTTTTAATAAGTTGTCATGAGTTTATAGATTTATTTTGTATATCGGAAGAGCACAAAACATCACAAAATAAATAATTACTAATGAGTTTAGCTGTGTGGATACGTTATCATCAAGCTTTAAAGGAACACTTCTAAAAAGTTAGAGAAGGGTGTGAATACAGTGTGCCAAAATATGGCAAATCTGACTATACTTCACCAGTTCCCAATGTAGAGCTAAGAAAAATAGCCCAAATTCTGCACTATTACTCAAACCATGTCAATCTGCACATTGTGATCTGTCAATGAATTTACCAAAGTCAAAAATGTTGTCAAATCAACTACTATTCTTCACCGTATCTCGCTAAGGTACCTCCATTTAAGATCCACATGATGTGTCTATGCAGGGTTTCTAACACCAGTCAAACTAGAAATGTGTGGCTAACAGCGTACTGGTACTTTGGGGGCACATTTCTAGTGCTCAAATTTGGTAGAAAAAGTTCCACTATCGGACACAGCAATCACAGAATTTCTGTCAGAGATTTTCATCTGAGGGCGACTGCTCCCATGGCCGTTAAGGCCACTTAGATGCAAAAACCATTTCGACCGATGAGAATTTTAAATATGGCAGAAACTTATTCGCAGTCTTTGAGCTGGAACCGCATCTGCAGCGGACGCAAAAGCTGCCGGTAGAAATTATAAAGCATGCCTAGAGCAGTCCAATTTCTGAAGAATTTATTTTCTGAACACTTTTATTGAACTGTAATGAACTTTTTTATTGGCTTTTTCCTTAAGAATGATTAAATCCTTGTTGCCGAATGTTTTGTTATGTTTAAAAACGTATACAGCGCACAAATACCAGTAGGTGTCTTGGCGCGTGCAGAACCAGAAGGGCAAGCCGGATCACTATTCAAGGAACAGCCAGGTCTTAATGGCCTTCCTGAACAGTGTTAAGGAGGGAAGATTTCTGATGGTAAGAGGGAGGGAGCTGCAGAGCTTCGCAGCTACTACCGCAAACCTTATGCCCCCCCAGTTTTATTTAGAAACTCTTTGAGAGCAGATCAACTTTGCCCTTGAGATCTGAGGCATCTGTTTGGCGAGTACCAATGTAGTGACCGCCTCAGGAAGTGAGAACCGGTCCCGTGAAGTGCCTTGTTTGTAATGCACAAAGTTGTGAATTTGATACGACTCTGAATTGGCAGCCAATGCAAACTTTGGAGGTGTTTGCCCATGGACTGAAATTTGGGAATCACAAGGAGGATTCTTGCAGCCACATTTTGGATCATCTGGAGCCTTCTTACTTGCTTTCTGGAAATAGCAAGATATAGTCAATTACAGTAATCGAGCCTGGACAGGATTAAGGATGTGACTACAGTTTTCTTGCTTTCTTTTGGAATAACAGGCAGGATTTTCTTGATTGCTTTAAGGATGAAGAAACTGGATGTTGTAACTGTCTTGACTTGGGCTTCAAGGTCCAATTTTTGGTCTATCATCACACCTACATTTCTTGCTTTGGGGACAGGGATTGGTGCTGTTCCCAGATCATCTGGCCACCAGATCTGAGACCAGGAAGTTACCGAACAAAATCACCTCAGTTTTCCCAGAATTGAAGTTAAGATAATGCAAGCTCATCCATACACTGACTGCTGTCATACACTCCCTAAATCTTTGTACTGGATTTTGGGTATTTTTACTGATGGATACAACAATTTGGGTATCATCTGCATAGGATGTTATTTCCATCCCAAAGGATCTAATTACTAGTGCCAACTCAGAGACATATACATTTAAAAGTGTGGGACTCAAGGAGGAACCCTATGGGACACCGCATGGGAGTGTAAAGGACGGGGAGGTGAAGTTACCCAGGGCGACTGATTGTGTCCTATTTGTAAGAAAGAGTAAACCAATGTCATTGCTTTTCCAGAGATCCCAAGAGAGTTCAGCTGATTAAGCAAGGTTTTGTGGTCGACCGTGTCGAAGGCCGCCAACAGGTCGAGCAAGACAAGAGCCGCAGCACCCCCTGCATCCATTGCTGCTCTTATTTCCTCTGTGGCTTTTATAAGCTCTGTTTCAGTGCTTTGTTCAGCCCTGAATCCGAATTGTGATTCATTTAGCAAGTTGTGTTCATATAGATATGAAGTGAGCTGGTTATTCATAACCTTTTCATTCAGTTTGGCTGGAGCTCAGAGGCGTGAGATAGGCCTGTAGTTGCATGAATATATAAATGTAAGCATGATGCTACCACAAAAAATACAACAGAGAGAGTCAGTCTCACACTTCCATCCTACCTTTTGATTTCTACCTTTAAGTCCTTGATGGCTGTGGAGAGCACTTGGGTGCTCTCTTCCATCTCCTCCACCTCTTCATGCAGACTCTTGCATCGTTCCCTCAGGTTCTTGTTGGTGTACTGCAACTGGGGAAGGAGGCTGAGCTCCGCAGATGCTTCCCTGTGGGTAACAGAGAACAAGAAAATGCATAACTTGCAGAGGTTGACACAGCGTTCTACAAATAGTCTAGAATCTCACTGACTTTATGTTACGGTGTTATCTATAAGCTCTCCATTTGCCCTTGAAAATGAATTTACAGTTTAACCATAGGTTTTGGAACATATGTGATATAGAATTCCCCTAATTTCTCTGTTCTGCTTCCTCTCTACCAAAAGTACTCCTGACAAAATTGGATTTTCCCATTGTGATCCTCTCCGTATGAGCAGCGTTGCTGAAGTTTATTGCCTGAAATTTCCTTAGTTTGGGGAAATGTATGGAGAATCTGTAGAAGGAAAACAATGGATTCATAGAATTCAACTCACATCTGTTACGGGTATTCTGCTCATGCACAGAACTATCCGCAGGAAACCAGGACCTCAGTGTATTGTGGTGTACCAAAAACTCACCTCAGTACCCACAACCCCTATCCGACTAGCATCAGTGTCTCATTCGTTCTCCGTACTACAGCGAAGCTACCAATGATTAGACAACCCAGAACAAGCGACTTAGGATACTCTCAGGAATGGTGGGAATCACGAACACTCTTTCGTCTTTATTCTCTTTCGTCTTAACTACGTGCTCTAAGATGCAGTATTTTGTCTAACATAAGCAGACAAATGATCAGAAATAAAACCATCAGCATTGTTACAATTCCATACAACATAAAGGGAGAAATCATATTATAATGATAGTAGAAACAGGTCTTATAGCGCCTTGTGTACCACCCTCCCGTGGCTTGAAGCTAGTTTTATAATAATAGAAGGTCTCTAGGTTTAAAAGGGGAACGCCATACCTCCAAAATGAGCTTAGGTGACTCACATCACAGCATCAGCAACGCTCTCTGTGTCTGGAAAGGTTTTCTCCAAGTGCCTGTATCATGCATGCAATGCAATATTAAAGGCACCTGAGTTTCAGATATTTGCAGCTGTGTGCTTGTTGTGTCTAGAGCGTGAGCCGATCAACCTGAATTCAACAGCATACATTGTTATTTGACCTTGACGGCTTCTGCACGCAGTGTTCAGACTAAGGTCGCGGTGTAAGTCTAGGGATGTGAAAAACAGACCGTTCTCATGTGAAGAAAAAGCAAGCAAGTAGTTTTACTTATGATAACAGCTACCTGTAGTGTCGTGTGCAAAGGCAGCAAAGTAGCAAAATGGCGTTTAACATTTAAAATGCTTATGCTACCATAGCAATGTGTGCAGACAAAACCCTGTCTTCACTACACCCTCCCTTGATCGGACCACAAACAAAATAGGAAAGCAATGTAGGAACCGCAGAGTTCAAGTTCGAGTGAGACAGAACCAAGTTCATATTTTGCCAAACCGGATAATTGGTAGTGAAAAGTTCAAAATTGAAAGGTCGAGAATTTGTTTAAAAAAAATCAAACTCAAGCAAGGGTGACAAACAACCCCTTCTGGAGGAAATTATTGTAAAAAATATTTGAGTTAGTACGTGTTGAAGATGGAAAATTGCCAAATTAATCCATCAACGTATAGGCACAGTATGTTGCAACCGCCTCCAAGAGAAAGTTATTGTAATCATCAGTAAAGGATTCAGCCATCCAATCTAATAAAGTAAATGAACATACATGTTCTTCGATAGCCGGAGCCTCTAGCACCATCAGAGGCAAACTTGCGTGTTCTTCGAGATAACTTCGTGCCAGGAAGTCATGGACTGCTGCACATATATCCAAATTCCCTAGGATTCCATGCGCAGCAGCGCAGGCCATAATCCCGATAGCAGAACAGTCCAACTCATGAGCCACTAAGGGACTCATCAGTCAATCATATTCCGGAGCAAGAGACGCCGTGTTTGAGAGGCACAAATTCAGGGCCCATTCAAATGAACAATCTAGGCAATGGAAAACAGGTTGCATGCAAGTAAAGTATGAGAACTGGAAGGACAATCCATAGGCTACACTCAAAGTAGCCAGAGGTAGTGTTCCATAGTATTCAAGCATCCAGTTGCGAAGTTGGATCAGCCGGGGCAGGCTGTCGTGTGACACAGATTGTGCAGCCATTGCGGAGCAAACAAACCAACAGCAGCACACCAGCAGCCAAGGAGAGGATTAATGGGAGCCTACCGAAGACGCTGGAAAAAATAGAATGAAAAAATGCCGGTATCACACCAAATATTGTTTGGAACGAGGTCACAAGGCCGGAGCCCACAACTTTGAAAAAATACGCCAAGCCAGTTGTTGACGAGGCATTGAATATAGTGTGAATCAGAGCACCGAAATGAAGTGGGAGATCAGTATTCAAAAGCGCATGCACCTCGGTGTGGGTATTAGCTACGTGAAGGACACATTTTTCACAAGAGAAATTTCCGGCGACTTCTATTGGGGACAATAGAGCCCTTATTCTGCTCATCTTGTTGAACTCTGCTTTCAAGGTTGGTATGGAAGGCCAGATGGATATATCGAGTCTCCCATGCGGGGTGGGAAAAGCACATTCTTACAACAGACAACACGTTGGGAGACAGTTACAATGTGCTCAATCCCTGCTAGCATCCCGCAACACGCCTCATTATTTAAAAGCAAATAACTACCATTAGCTAGTAATGTGAAAGTTGGTATAATAGCTGGCACAGGATTTCCCTTTAAAATGCAAGCTAAATTCGGTGCGTGAACATTGCACGCGCCATGCAATTGTATATTCTTGCAAACTAATGAGTGATCAGGAGTGGAAGTGCACTCCTCGCCTTTTAAATAAGCCTCTTTACCCTCTCTCAGGCAGGTATGTGAATGGGAGTGACCAAACTTTAAGGAGAAAAGCGCTGCCCAATGGTTCATATCTGCCTAAGGCATAGTGTTTCATACATGAACTGAACTTGTGTGATTAACCCATGAATAAGCCACACAGCCGAGTTCCATTCGGCCACAGAAAGTGGTAAAGGTTCCAACTTTTCAATATGCAATAGCGAATATGTTGCATCCTTCATGGACATGAATTGTTGTTTATCAGTCAGATTAAACGGCAAAAATAACGATGATGTATTCATGTAGTCCCAGAGAGCTTTCCCAGCCTTCAAGGTTTGTAAAGTCCATGCAAACTGCATTATAGAACGCAATTAATTTTGACCATGGTATAAAATAGACATGTCATCTTGTACAATATCCACAACAGATGAAACAATATTATCTAATGTGTAAATTCTGGAAGAAAGAGTGTTAATGCTATTATTAATGACAGCCAGCACTTTTTCTAAATTAGCTTGTTCAATAGCTCTCAATCTAGAAGCAGCTTCAATTTGAGATAATTTCCAAACTTCGTTGTAAATAGCATATACCCATCTTGTGGACCTGCCTCCCACCGGGCCTTTAGCAAAATCATTCAAATCAACATCGTCAGTCAATTGGGACAAATGAAGTTTAACCGACGCCAAGGTGGAATGTTTAAGCCAATTTTGAGATCATTTGCCTACTGAATAGGTAGTAACAGAATGGGAAGTTTCAAACCGGGGATCTACCCTAACCTATGTATAGCCTGAACTCAGACCCAGAAAACGATGTTGGCATGAATCCGAACATTTTTGCCATAATAACCATCTTTGGGGATCTAAGTTGTAAATATTGAAGGATGTATTAGTAATTAGTGACTGCAATTCATCAAGGGATAAATCTGTGTGATTGCCCAAAGTCGGATAAGCACCCAGATCAGGAATTGTAGGGGAATTCATTTTTTTAGAAGTAGCCAATCCAAAGCAAGTGGTTTAAAAAATAGTAGAATGCAAAAACAACATATGGTTCAGTATAAGGCACGCACAATGTAAAGTCTTGGTGCCCTGCTCTTGCCATGCTTTATCACCCCAAACAGATTTAAGATCAATGGTATCTTTCCACAGCTCATAACCCCCTATAGCTAATTCAGCCATAAAGGACTTCGAATACAGTAATTTAGTGTGTGTAAGCCTAACTTTGGAAGTGGACTTAGCAGATATTTTGAAATAAAAGGCCTCAGGATTGGATTCACTAAAATCTGTAAAATATGTAAATTTTTCAATAGAGTTTTAGAACTACCTTCAATGGGAGCTGGGCAATGTTCCCATTGTGTATAATTAACAACATTTCTAAATGTATTTGCTTTATGCAGAAAATGATTGCCAAAGTGTTGGTAGCAAAATAACTCTGCATAATTCGCTGAGTCCAAGTACAAATCTTCAGCATCAAAAGCAGCATAATATTTCAAATCAGAAAAAAGAGCCTCTACGGCTTGGACATCCCAATCATCAGAGCGTATGTTTTGTTTCCAACATCCCCCATAGAAACATGAAGTACATTGGGAACATTAATCACCTCAGTGGGGCCATGAATTTGAAATTTTACAGCATCACATACAATCCCGTCTAACACAGGCCAGGCAGTAATATTAACAAAAGTCTGGTCTCTCTTCATGATGTATGATGAGGAGTGGGGAGCCAAAGTTCCATCGATTAACCTAATTGTAGATCTTTCAGGAAGATAATGTCCATTCACTAGATGAGAAAAGACAACCACTAATCCAATCGACATAAACAAAAAAATAGATATGAGCACCAGCCAAATGTAAGTCCAAGTGGGAATTAAAAAATGTCTTTTAAACCAAACAGCAAAAATAGAAATTTTCGATAGGGCATTCGATGTTGTAGAGTTAGTGTCAAATGAAAAACGTGACTGGTCAACTGCACTTGTTTGCACACCAGGCAACGACACAACTGTGGGATTGGTATACTCAGTATCTTCATGGGGACCACCTGCCGGTGCAGTCGATAAAGGATTAGTAACCATATGCATCTCAAAGGCAATGTCAGGCCTGTTTGTATTTGCCGGAGCCAAAACAGAATTTCTCAGCATTGCTGGACAAGAGACCGCTGGGGTCATACTAAGAAGAATCTGCCATTCGTTGTAGTTTGACATTGTCAATGGAGATGTACCTGTTATCCTTGGGAACAGGGAGTGGAGCTAAAATGATTGTTCTTGTACCCTGCACTCCAAGCACTGGAACGGGTGCACGATAAGAGGGTCCGAACTCCTTCTTGTTCTCCACCTTCTAATGGACCACATCACCAACTCGAGGTAGCCAGCCAACTACCGGAATCTGAAGTGCAGCATCAGTTGTGGAGGGCAAGTGTTCCTTTGCAAGACTGTCTCGAGCCTCTTGTAGATTCTTTTACACAGCAGAATGATCATCTACGTCAAAGGATGCGGCCGACGCCACCATGTCTAGACCATCAAGGTCCGGGACAAACATTTTTATGCCAAAGAGTATTTTGTATGGCATCCGCCCACCCAGACACCATCTAGGGAGATTATCAAGTGTACGTTGAACGCTATACAAATGGGCCAACCAGTTTCTGCCAGTACCTAAAACCCTAGCTGTCAAGGATTGCTTTAAGTCACGGTTCATTCGTTCCACAACAGAATTGCCCTCAGCCCGGTATGGAGACGGAAATTTGACTTGGACCCCCAAAAACCTAATGGCTTCCTTGTACGCCTTAGAGGCGAACGGCGGACCCTGGGCCGAATGGAGGGTACCACATGCAAAAATTCCAGCAAAGACACGCAAATCTCTGATGACAGTTCGAGCATCAGCACTTCTTTGTAGCCAAACCCATAGAAAAGGTGTGCACGAATCCACTGCAACTAAGATGAACTTATACGCTGTATCAGAGGAGAAAGGACCGCAGTGATCCAAATAAACACACCCAAGTGGTTTATTAGATATGTACAACTGTGTTTGAGGTGGACGCGCAGCAGTTGAAAGTTTACTCTGCTGGCAAATATCACAAGTAAGGACATAATCATAAGTCTGTTTATATAATCCACGCCACCAGTAACATTGTTGCAAGATAGTGACAGTCGCTGAGATGCCTGCATGAGCCGAGGTCATACCTTCGTAAGCGGCTGTTATCAGGGAAAGCCTGCGGTCTGCGTTGGGAATCAATCTGTCACCAACATCGTTAATTCTCACATAGGAAACTTTATCAGGACATAAATGATAAGAGTATTTAGAAGGGAAAACTCTAGGGTAATTATCTCCCTTCTCTGTCGCAGCAATAGCTGCCAAGATGTCATCATCAATCTTACTTTTGGATCTTGTACCTGCTGCTACTAGATATGTCGCCACTGCAGTTTTCGCTGCTTCATCAGCTAAACTGTTACCAACAGTGTGTACTCCTACGCGCTGGTGACCAAGAGTATGAATTGCATTCATGAGAGGCAGACATTCTTTAAGTTCTGCGACTCGAACCCAAAGCATTTTATGTTTAATTGTGCTACCTTTGGAATCACAATATTCATTTTGAGTCCAAAAGAATAAATTGTCATTGAAAGACTGAACACAGTAGTAAGAGTCACTTACAATAAGAGTAGTCATACAGGGATCAGCAAACTCTAGTGCAAGCACCAGAGCACGTAGCTCTTCCAACTGGGCGGTACAGTTTCCTAATGTCTGCGTGTGCACGACATCTGACTTGAATTCTCCATTCACAATGGTACCAGCCACTATTGCGCAGGCCGCTGAACAAGCATGCTTAAATTCCGTCGCTGGTTGCGCCGAACCGTCAATGTAAATGATACAATGGTAATCCTCAAGCGGGTGCATGGACAGAGGAGCTGGATGAACAAATTCATACTGCAAGTACTCCTGAGTTTGCAATGAGGAATCAAAGATAAACGTGACATCCAGAGACGTCAAAGAAGTGACCCATTGTATCCAACGTGGATGTAAAGCATTCAAATTAGGTACACTGGCCTCAAGGGCAGGATACAGTGTGCCAACCAACATGCGTTTCCCTTGCGATAGCGCTCTCTCTTTCAGAATCGCCATTGGTACTGCAGTCAATACTTTTTCGACCTTGGAAAAGCGCATTTCAGCCGAAGTGTACAAGTGTGATTAGTAAGCAATAGGGACTGTGTCTCCCTCATTAAATGTTAAGTACGTGAAACCCACTGCGCCACGTACAATTCTTATTACGAGGTTTGTGTGGTTATCACATGTCAATAAGTATTTAGATGCAAGAAGATCAGCCTGCAAAGAGTGCCATATAGCTGAATGTTCTGGCAGCCAGCAAGATTTGGTAAAAGTAGGTTGTACCAAGGCATATAGCGGTTTTATACGCTGGGCATAATCGGGAATGTAAGTACGCCCAAAATTAAAAAAAAACAGCAAAGATTGTAGTTTTTTCAGAGTTGTCGAAGCACGCAAGCTTGTGCATTTCTCCAGGAAGTGAGGTGCTAAACCTCGTCCTTTGTTGTTGAGTTCATAGCCCAAAAACAACACTGTATACTCTGCAATGTGTGATTTTGCAAAGTTAAATTTATAACTGAAGTCCGCAACCATGACAATGATGCGGTCAACGCGACACAGATGCGGCCATAATTCGTCATCTGTGAGATAAATATCATCAACATACGAGTACGCATCAGGGTAAATGCTCTCTAACAGAGAAACAACAGAAGCGGCAAAGACGCCTGGACTGTTTTTGTAGCCCAAGGCTAATCTTTTAAACTGTTTTTGTTTGCCGCCAGATGTGAATGCTGTCCATTGACTACTAATAGAGGACAGGTTATGACTATTAAAGCCATTTGAAATGCCAAGTGTGGTCTTAAACCTTTTTCTCACGAGACTATCAACGAGGGCAGAACTATGGGTATTCTGTAACGCGCACGTCCGACAATAAGAGTTCAAGTGCCGGTAATCCAAAACTAGGCGGTACGACCCATCGGGTTTGGTTACAGGGAAAAGAGGATTATTCATGGGTGACACACATGTTTCAATTACTCCTTGATATTCCAATTGCTCAAGGATTTCTGCGACGTGAGCTCTCGCTTCACGGCGCATTGGATATTGAGGTTGTGGCTGTGGCATTGACCGTAATGGAATCTCATGGCATGGCGATAATTTATCCCACCCAACCTGAGTACGGTACAACGCCGGTGCAAGAACCTGAGCCCATTCTTCTGCAAAGGTCTGAGCCTGCTCCTTCAGCACAGTGTGTGCGAAAGATGGGAGGATTACCTCCTCCCCTCTTGGAGCTGCCAAAATGAAAAGTGGGGGCCAGTCCGCCTCTGCCAACAAAATGTCATATGTAGAGGTTAGATTTTCCCAAAAAATCCCTGTTATCGTACGTTGTATGTCACCTTCAATTAAAAGGACTATGTCATATAGTCTGTCAGGGGGAGCCACTCTAGTGTCAGCAGTTTCTACAGTAATAAATATGTCAGTTGCTGTCGCCTTCAGATATGTACATAGTGCTTGCCGCACTATTGTAACCTCCGCTGCGCTGTCTAGCAGCGTTAGTGCCCATGTCGGGTTCCGAAGCTGTGTTCTCACTATCTATGGCATACCTCGCTGTTAGTGCAGCAACTTTCTTTTTCGGAAACTGAGGTGGTTGACGTGGAAAGTCGCCCTGCTTGCCTTTACCATCAGCCTGGCTGGCTGCTCATGTCCTTGAGGGGCACCCCGACCACTGCCTCATTCACCTACACCGGCTTGCGAGACCGATGTTTCCTGTGAAGAACGAGGAGAACGTTGATCAGGAACCTAAAATCTCTCAGGAGACCTAATTTGTATGCAATCGCGCAACTCATATGTGCGTTCAGTAGTCACTGGTATCGGTGACGCAGGAGGTGACCCCTGTTTCTGTTGATGCTTCCCCTGTTTTTTAGTTTTCCAATTTTGTTTAGGAAAAACAGGACGGTCATCCTTAGTAGACTTAACTGTCTGAGTTTGCGGTTGCGCTGTTATTTTAGCACAAGGCTTAACACCCAAACTATTGCGGGCAATGGTCTAATAAGCCTCCATAATAATCCTCGGTAACTTCCCGTGTTTATCGGTGTCAGCGACGAGGGGCAGCTCATTTGACACTTGAAAGCTAACTGCATCTCCCTTGACGTTTGCAAGGATGAGATCAGAAACTAAGACGAACACGCCGACAAGCCTCATTCCCAACTCGACCGCCGTCTCTGGACCGTGCTCATCCTGAACACGTTTTATCACGGAGGGCAGCACAATCATAGACGGAGTACCGAAGCACTTCGCGTAGACTGCTGCAAAGACTTTACCCCAGTTCTCACAATCTGATACCTCAGGGACTAAGTCTTTCTACAAACTAATTGTAAGAATCCTGTGTTTCTCCACACGAGTTGTATTAGGAAATACTGCTTCCAGCTGGTCAAATTTCTCAGCAAGCCAATAATAAGGCATATCGTCCTTATGCTGTGGGCGCTTGCCCATTACTGAATTAACCATGACGGGACTAATAGTAATCCCAGCCGGTCCAACTGGTTGCGTCCCAACCCCAAGTGCCCCCATCTGCAGATTGCGCAAGACGTATTGCACCAAAGCCCTTTCCACCGCTATCAAGGCGGTATGTAGCTGACGTAAGTCATCCACTGTGGCTAGCAAATAACGTGGATGAGGTGTGAACCCGGCCAAGACTGGCAAAGTGGCCCCAGGAATGGACAAGGGACCTAACCAAACCAGAGTTACGGTGTGGGGGAGGGCACCATTGAACCAAATACGATGCTGCCATGTGGAAATTGGAATTTCCTGCATCCTATATGGTGTGTAATTCGCTGGAAATGCCGTCGGAGTGTAAGAGTGGAACGTGTTATCATCCGCATCCACTTCAGGAAACGTAACCCAAGAGTAGAAAAGCTCAAAGGGGAACGATGCATCGGCACTCACTACAAAGATTACTGACATTCCATCATCGGGCACCCCAAACTGCATCAGATGACGCCGGAGTGGTGCGCGACTATGCGCTGTAATAGCAACTTCAGTCATAAGGACGCAGAGAAGAAAAACAATCTATATTAAACTGTACCACAAAAAGGGACAGTAAGTCAAAACGAAACCTTTTTAATTGTCAAGCTTGAACGAACCTATAATTTATTTAATAGGTAGGTTAATCCGTCACTACTGTCAACCGGAAACAGGAGTGAGGGTGTTGTGGACAAATATAAGCACTACTAAAGCATCTAGAATAAAAGACCTAAGGTTAGGGGCGCCATGTTGCGGGGATTCTGCTCATGCACAGAACTATGCGCAGGAAACCAGGACCTCAGTTAATTGTGGTG
Organism: Triturus cristatus; assembly: GCF_964204655.1. NCBI lineage: Eukaryota > Metazoa > Chordata > Amphibia > Caudata > Salamandridae > Triturus > Triturus cristatus. The sequence continues at coordinate 719,316,729 of NC_140594.1, read as the reverse complement.
TACCAAAAACTCACCTCAGTACCCACAACCCCTATCCGACTAGCATCAGTGTCTCATTCCTTCTCCGTACTACAGCGAAGCTACCAATGATCAGACAACCCAGAACAAGCGACTTAGGATACTCTCAGGAATGGTGGGAATCAAGAACACTCTTTCGTCTTTATTCTCATACAAGTCCACAACGTGAGTAATCAGAGACACTGAAAAGTTTAAAATGTTTATTTTAACTACGTGCTCTAAGATGCAATATTTTGGCTAACATAAGCAGACAAATTATCAGAAATAAAACCATCAGCATTGTTACAATTCCATAAAACACAAAGGGAGAAATCATATTATAATGATAGTGGAAACAGGTCTTATAGTCAAAGAGCTTTATTTCGATAAAATTATATCATAAAAGCATTGGTATATGGACATATAAAGGGCAATACATCAAAAGAGCGGGAAAGACTTAATGACGCCAAGGTACAGAATATGACAATTAAAAAAAAAAAAAAATTGCGTTTAAAAGTCAATTTGGAATATATTCATTAAAACATTTATGCAATAAAAACATGTTAAAAAAGAATTCATTGTTGTAAATGTAAACATTTGGCCCTAATGTTCCAAGACCACCCAAGGAATTTTGCCACACCACAAACTAGCACTGGGCTGGTGTCGGAACGTAATATTCTCAGTGCAACCCGGTAGTTTGACGTGCCCAGCAATCGGCATACAGGTCCCAACTATCGACTTCTTGGCTTTTTGTAGGCTGGGCATTCGAACATGACGTGTGCCGTATTTTCTACCAGTCCACTACAGCTCAGACAAGTGGACAGAGTTTGATGGGGTGGCTTCCATTTGCTCATGTACTCGCGGGTTGGCAATGTGTTGAGTCTGAATTGGATGTACAGTGATCTATCTCTGGGCTTCTGTACAAAATCCAGATACGACTCGAAGCTGACAGCCTGTTTATGCATAAAGAAAGCTGCAGTCAGGCTGCCTAGATTGGGACCACTAGATTCCTGAATGTCTATCCATGTCCAATAAGCTTTCTTGAAGACTGTCTTGCTCAGAGGTACACCTTGCTCCCAAACTTCACTAAGGCCTAGTGACAAGAGAGACTTCTTAATACAGCGTAACCAAGTGATTTTATGGGACACCGGGGAATGTATTATTTCTCTTAGACCCTCAGTATATTTTGCTAATTCGGGGGTACGCCATAATCGAGCCCAAAAGAGCAGGGGACGTAATCTTGGCATATCTTTTATCGTGCGTCTACCCAAATCTCTAAAAAGAGGCTTGAGTGGGGTTCCCCTTGGGAGTGAAACCAACTCTCTCATAAATGTATTTTCTGACCTGGAGATGTCACAATTGATTACGTATTTATAACCTCCCTGCTCGTGGATCTTCTATCAGAGGCCATAGTCGCTAGGACTGTACATAGCGACCACCACCCGATTTTATCTAGTTTCAAATCTATTAAAAAAAAGGCGAAACAGACAGAAATAGGGGCTAAAAACTTAGTCGCGTCGACAGACAAACTGAGGGTGGTCTGGAAGGGGATTGATAACAAGGGGGTGTTAGCTCGTGTTATAAAATGTCACTCCCGATTAGTATCCACCTGTCTATCATCTGACTGCCCTGGTCACGCGATTGTGGAAGCATTTACGGAGCTGTGTAAGACCATCAAAAGGAGATATCTAAGCCAGCTTTAGTTAATACTAATACTAACCCTAGATGGTTTGATAACTCCTGCTCCAAAGCAAATAGAGAATTGAGAGCCGCCCTAAAAGCCGACCCACCTGATCAGTTGTTGGTGAGGTCCCTGAGGTCTAGTTATAAACGTACTCTAAAAATACGATCTGAAGAGCTCCTAAAATCCCACTGGGAATCCCTTATACGCACAGCAGCAACGAAGGATGTTGCTGGGTTTTGGAGCGAGGATAAGAACCTGAAATCGTTTGGCTCCAACATCACCCCCATAAACTGTAGCATACTAGGGGATGTATGGGTGGAGCATTTTACAAATATCTACATGGCACCGACCCCTATTATGGTAAATTTCCAACCATTTAAGTTCCCGAACATCTCTATAATGGAGGTGGAGGACACAATTTCTCAAAGTGCAGGAAACAAAGCGCCGGGGCCCGATGGATTATCCATTGATCTAATAAAATCAGAGCCTGACTTCTGGTCACCACTATTGTGCAATGTTTTTAATAATTTATCCATTACCTCACTGCCCGATTCCTGGTCCGATAGCACCATCGTACCTATTTTTAAAAAAGGCAATAGACTTGACCCTGCCAGTTATCGCCCAATATCATTAATTGATAATACACTGAAGATTCTGGGCAGGGTCATTTTCAATAAGATCAGTACTTGGGCTGAAGTAAACAAAATTCTACATCCATGCCAGTTAGGTTTTAGAAGTCATGTAGGGACGGTGGAGCAGTGCTTAAACTTAAATTTAGTTTTAGATAAATATACCGTAGCTAAAAAATCCCCACTTTATTTGGGTTTTATGGATTTAAGTTCCGCTTTTGATTTTGTTAACCGCTCCTGTCTATGGACAGCCCTGCTGAGATATGGTTTGGACAAACCTTTGGTCCATTTTTTAGCTCATTTACACAGCGATTTAAAATCCTGTGTTCGCATCAACAATGATGGTGAGGTTTCGGGCAAGATTTTAATTGGTAGGGGAGTAAGACAAGGCTGTGTCCTGGCTCCCCTGCTTTTTATTTTATATATAAATGAATTGAGCACATCTCTGGGCAACCCAACCATCGACGTCCCGCTCGTCAATGGCAATCCCCTTCCTGTACTTCTCTATGCCGACGATGCGGTACTTATAGGACGTACACCCAATGCACTGCGCACTTTAATCTCAGGCTTCGTTTCCCATATGGCCGACCTCGACTTATGCACAAACTTTAAAGAATCCTACATAATGTCTTGCGGGCCAAAGAAACACAAAATTCGCCATATTATGTCAGGGAATAATGTTCTAAATAGCACTTGCACTTTCCCTTATTTAGGCTTGCTGTTTTCTGACTTTGGATCCTGGCAACCTCATGTTGCCAGAGGGAGGAATAAATTGGGCAAAGCTATTAACACTATAATTACATTACGCCAACCAAAGCATATCGAGGTCATTCCATCACTCTTACAAATTTACAAGACCCAGTGCGTCCCCACAGGAACTTACGGTGCCGAGGTGTGGGGATACTCGAATTGCACCATTATCCAGATAGAAGAAAATAAATTCTGCAGGAAGGCCCTGGGGGGAGTTATTTCGGCACCCTCGTATGTATGCCATAGAGAATTGAATCTCCCCTATATAGAGGATTTTATAAAATCAAGACCCGCTTTGTTCTGGCTAAAAATTTGGCGTAACCCAGCTGCCTCGTTGACCCGTGATATTATTTTAGATTGTCTAAAAAGTGAGCGTGCTAATCACATTCCCTGGCTTAAGGTGGTACAGAAGAGTCTAGTAAGCATAGAAATGGGGCACCTTTTCTTAGCACCTGAAACAATAGACTCTTCGCATAAGAACATAGTAAAAAGGGCCCTATTCGACCTGTACCGAGTGAATAGAGAAAATATTGAATTCGTAAAGCCATCAATCCTCAGGTATATCCCCATTCAAGAACCCTGCGCTAGGCCACACAATATGCCCCAAGGTTATTTGCGCAAGAAACTGGGCAGATGGAATAGGAGCTTGCTGTTTAGGTTCAGGGATGGAAGTGTGGTAAACTTACTTTGCTTCCCCTTAGGTTATACCCACAACTTTGGGAATTTAGATTGTCCTTGTAACCAGGGTGGAAAGCAAAGTTTGCTGCATTTTACATTGTTTTGTGGCTTTTATGCAAAATATACCAAACACTTCCTAATCCCCTATTTTAGAGTCAGTGCCTTGACGGATTTTAATGAGGCTTTCAGAGTTTTATTGATGTTAAGCACTGAAGATGTAATCTTCAGAGTTAGTCATTTTCTTCAAACTGGTGTCCGTTCCTGCGCCTCAATGAATGTGGCCTGATAGGTGTTTGTGACCTTGTACCATCTGCACACCGCACATTCTGAATAATGAGTGCTTATACACCGTATTGTCTCTGGCCTGATAGTCTGTATCATAAATTGCACATTGCTTTTTTGCACAATGGGTGTTCCCTTAGATATGCTTTGATTAACAAGATCTGTTTTACTGTCATTGGGATGACTTTTAGTGTTTTATATATATTTAAATGGATGTGTTTTATAGAGCTATCGTTTTTATTCTTTCTCTTATTCCTGATGTAGAACAAAATGAACATGGCCCACTATATTTAGAAGCATCCTTGTATAATCTGAACATTGCTTTTTGCACTTATCTGGCTGTTTTGCACATTCGATGTAATTTTTAATGTGTATAGTGATGAGTGATGCATTTGTATGTACTTTTATGGATGTTTTCAAATTATCCGAATAAAGATCATTTGATTGATTGATTGACCTGGAGATGTCCTCGAGATTGTCGAAGCCCCAAAGTTCGGCTCCATACAGAGCCGAACCTACAGCTTTAGCCTGGTAAATCACCAACACGGGAGCGATTGGTCTGCTAAGCGAGCTGCGATGTTCTTTGCTAATTGTTCCCGCTGCCCGTTTATGATTTAGCAGCATTTTATCAATATGGGGTCTCCAGCTCAATCTTAATCGGAAATTCTTATACCAAGATAGTCAAATGTTTTGACAAGCTCCAGGGGTGCACCATCAAGCTTAAGAGTGACATTAGATGGTTTTCGTGAGCTGAATGAGAGAAGCTTGGTTTTTAGGGTATTAATACTCAAGCCTCTCTGGGTACAGAACAAGTGAAACCTGTCCAAGAGCTTTTGAAGTCTTACTGGGGTTTTGGAGATTAGCAAGGTGCCGTCAGCAAATAATAATGTGGGGACTCGATCACCAGCCAATGACGGGGCGTCTGCAGGGACATCTTGTAGGAACTTCACCACCTCATTTACAAACAGAGAAAAAAGGGTGGGGGCCAATACACAGCCCTGTCGGACTCCCCTGTTTACAGGGATCTTTGCAGTCTTCTGAGTCTGGCTACCCCATCTCACCTGGGCATAGTTGCCTTCGTGTAACCGGACCAGGAGGTCGAGAACAAGAGGGGGCAAACCCAAATCCCTCAAGACCTGCCATAAGCGATCTCGGGGGACTAGGTCGAAGGCGGTCTTCAGGTCTATAAACGCCAGGTGGAGGCTACACCTACCAATCAAAACCACCTTCCAATATAAGAGGAGGAGTCTAAAGACCTGATCGATTGTACTTGTGTTTGGTCTGAAACCCGCTTGATAGTGGGAGAGAATATTATTCTCATTGACCCATATCAGGATTCTTTCTAGGAGGACCCTGCCAACGATCTTCTGACCAGCGTCAATGAGGCTGATGGGTCGGTAGTTGGCAGGGTCCTCCCTGGAACCCTTTTTGAATATTGGAATCACCTCGGCTCCTTTCCAAGATTCTGGAATGGACGACCCCTTAGAGAGAGCATTAAGAAAAATAGCAAAATACTTTGCCCAATGTTTGGGGTCCGATCTATACAGGTCACCGGGGAGACCGTCGGGTCCAGGAGCCTTTGCTGGAACGATTTTATTGATGGCAAGCTCAACTTCCACCTCTGTGAAAGAATCATGTCCCTCGGGAATGGGGGTTATCATTGCAGTAGATACAGCAAGCCGGGGGCTTTGGGTGTCTTCCCCAGAATAAAGTTTCATAAAGTGATCGAACCACTCCTGGCTCGTAATATGGTTAGGGATTAGATCGGGGTCACAACCTCTTGAGTGTCTGCAGGTCTTATAGCGCCTTGCGTACCACCCTCCCATGGCTAGAAGCTAATTTTATAATAATAGAAGGTCTCTAGGTTTGAATGGGGAACCCCATACCTCCAAGATCAGCTTAGGTGAATCACATCACAGGATCAGCAACGCTCTCTGTGTCTGGAAAGGCTTTCTCCAAGTGCCTGTATCATAGATGCAATGCAATATTAAAGGCATCCAAGTTTCAGATATTTGCAGCTGTGGGCTTGTTGTGTCTAGAGCGTGGGCCGATCAACCTGATTTCAACAGCATACATTGTTATTTGACCTTGACGGCTTCTGCACACAGTGTTCAGACTAAGGTCGCGGTGTAAGTCTAGGGATGTGAAAAACAGACCGTTCTAATGAGAAGAAAAAGCAAGCAAGCAGTTTTACTTATAATAACAGCTACCTGTAGTGTCGTGAGCGAAAGCAGCAAAGTGGCAAGATGGTGTTTAACATCTAAAACGCTTATGCTAACGTAGCAATGTGTGTAGGCAAAACCCTGTCTTCACTACACATCCATGTGTCAGAAAAAAGAACACTCAAATCTTTCGGATTTTTGGTTGTGGGAAGAATTTAAAATAATACACAGGGATGAAAGCGATCATTCACAAGTTATAAAATATTGTGGCACTACCTCTTTCTTCAGAGAATGAATTGTCACTCAAAAGAATTAATTATAGGGGGCGTGGCTTGGCGCCAACAGCAATGACTGCCTAACCGAGTAGCTCCCCTCAAATCTCCGGTAATAATCCTACAAGACGAGATCTAAACTGCGCCGGACAATTGAGGAGGCAGGACAGACCCGGAACCTGCAAAATCGCTGTCCAGATCGCTGCTGTGGGACGCGCTGAGCCCCGGAGGGCGCGGCGCCGGCAGCGTGTGAGGAGAATCGCGGCCGATGGACGACCGAGGTGGCTTTCGGACTCCGCGCTGCATGCCTCAACTCGGGTAAAGAATGCTTTGTTAACCGGGCCCGCCCATCTCTGGGGTAATCAATTATAGGCCGGCGGATGGCCGGCTACGCTCCGGGAAGCCCGAGGAAGCGCCGCCATCTGCGGCGGGACGGAGGAGCGGCGACATTCCTCACCAGCGGGTGAGTCTTCCCCCTATATACACGCTCCGGAGTCTGGCGGCCCTTCGTGTACGAGACTTGGTGTAAGACGCGGCACCGGCCGAGCGGGAGGTGCGGCGCACGTTCGGCGGGCTGCGCAGGCCCACTTACCGCACCTCCCGCGTTGTTGTTGTTGTGGAGCTCCCGCACTGAGGCTGGGTATATTCCCCCTCCCCCCCAGGGTGATTAAGCGCAAGTGCGCTGGCCGGAATCCAGACAGGGCAGCAAAACATAGCCCGGGGGCAACTTCGATTGTTGTGGATCCTCGGGGTGATATCCTGCTGTGGTAGGAGCTGGAGGGGTGCTACTAAACTAACCCTGGGGCAAGATCAGATGGGAGTGGACCCCTCATATGCTGCGTAGATCCTTGCTGGCCTCCTTACCGGAAACTGAGGGTGCACAGAGAGGAGCACGGCTAAAGGTGCGGGACGCACGCATACCGACTTGACGAAGGGGGGCCCAGCCATCCGCCAGAGGTGGAGAAGCTACAGCCAGAGGCGGCAAGGGTGAAAATTGCTGGAGCACACCGTGTTGAGGCTGCGAGACACGTCTGGAGCAGCCAGGGAGTGTGACATACCGCCCTCCCACTGGACGGAGAAACAACGAGACAAGGGATTACGGCCTGTAACTGTGAGTCCTCCTCACCACTGGGGTCTGGTGAGCGCCGGATGGAATATCTTTTCTCATTAGCTCATAACCGAGTTGCTGGACGGCGCTGTCACCTGGGCCTAAGTCCGGATACCTCTGGCTGTCAGGGTGGGGTCCGCCTTGCCAGCCACACGACCTGCGGCTGAGAGAGCAGAAGGTGACATCCGGTAGACGGGATCGAGGTGGCTATAATCGCCCTAGCAGAGCCTGACATCTCAAGGGGAAGGGTGCCCTCTGGAGGGGGGCACATACGACCAACGGACCGCCACCATGAAACCCAAGAATACCACAACAGTGCAATCTAATAAATTGGACAAATACGCAGTCCCGAAAATGGCGCCGTATGATGAAGGCATGCAGGGGGACCAGCCGGGCCAAACGGAACCGTCTTTCCAGTCTATAATGGCAGCCATCAAGGGGCTAGGAGCCACCCTCGATACAAAAATGGACAAAATGTCCATCGAAATGAACTTGATGAGAGCCGACATGAGCAAAACGGCGGATAGAGTCAAAGCGAACGAAACCAGCGTATTGGACCTCCAGACAACTACCAAAAAACTTGAAGAGCGACTCAACACCCTGACCCACCAACACCACCAAATGGCCCTGAAGCTTGAGGATCAGGAAGGGCGGGCCTGCCGCAGTAATATTAGAGTGGTAGGGATCCCGGAGGGACTGGAGGGACCGAGTGTCGACCTCTTTCTTGAAGACCTCATCCTAAATCAACTCAAACCGAAACAGCTCTCCTCGCTCTTCACGGTGGAGAGGGCACACCGAGCACCAGTCCCCAAACCCAGGCCAGGTGCGGCCCCCAGGACAATTATTGCAAAGATCCTTAACTACAGAGACCGCTACGCTATACTGCAGGCAGCGCGGGTCCAGGGGGACCTACACTACGACAACGCCAACATTCGGATTTTCCCAGACTTCACTCTCAAGGTCCAGCAGGAACGACGATCCTTCGAAGGGGTGAAGGCAGCTCTTCGGCAACGTGGACTTAAATATATGATGTTCTTCCCAGCTAAGCTTAAAATATTCGCGGATGGAAAGTCGCTCTTCTTCACCACCCCCCTTGAAGTACAGGACTGGTTGGATGGGAAAGAGGAGCAGAAGAAGGCATCTGGGGCTGGGAGGGACCGGAAGGAGCCCAAAACCCACTGTTGGACTTGGCCCTTCTGGCAGGTTCACCCCTAAACTTTTTGCGATTATCTTAGCTTTTTCCCTATGTTGTGTGAGTGATTTTAGGCCTCTAGGCGCTTTTACACTGTGTCCCAGTGGAAAGTGCGTGCGCTCTGGGTTACATTGAATGAGACTGACCTGCCCTCCCATAGGAATGCATGGGGAATGTATGTGTCCATGGTAGTTCCTGATGCATGGGGAGTGCAGGGTCGAGCTTGGTATGTGCAAACTCGTGAGAGTGAATGCTGTGCGATGATGTGTGCGGCGTTACTGTGTCTAGTATAGAAGTGCCACTTCTAGACGCTGGCATAAATGTGAAGTGACTGTCTGGCGTGTGATTGGCTGGTGTGCCTGGCTCTAGGAGTCAGGATGGGTCTGCCCCAGTGGTGAGTGGAGAGGTCTGCATGTTGAGGAGTGGGAGGAGTACACCTGGGACCTGAATAGGGCTGGGCTTTCCCCACACAATGCTGGCTCCGCCCCCTGTGGTGCGACTGATGACCCTGGCCTGTTCTGTGAATAGGGAGAGGGGCTGAGCAAAACAAAGTGCTCAGGAACAAGTTGCATCTGGTTCACCCCTTCCCTGCACCTTGAAACAAAGGTAACCTGTGTATAAAAAGGGGCTGTGACCCCAAGTAAAAGGTTCTCTCTTCTGATCCTAACCGGAGGGGGGGGGCCTGCTGCTGCTGCTGGGCGCCAGGAGAGACCGCCACTGGGGACTGCCTACCTGCCTGGAGGGCCCTGTGAGCTGGCCCCTGGGCCCAGCCCCTGCCCCCCTGCCTCCTAGAAGAACTTTGCTCCTGAACCTTGCCTTCAAGCGCCTGGGAAGCGCTATATCTTTATTTGCTGGTGAGCGCTCTGTTTGGTGGCCCAAGAGGAGCCCCGCTGCTGGTGTCCCACTGCAGCCCCAGGCTGCGATCATTTTTGGAAAGGGAATCCCCGAGCGTGGGGATCCCCCCCATGCTGCCGACCGGCGGGAGCCCACCGCGCTTATTGCGCCTCATCGCGGGAGCCCACCCCGCTTATTGCGCCTCATCGCGGGTGCCCACTCCGCTTATCTGATTTACTATTCTCGCGGGTGCCCACCCCGCATCACCGCCATAGAAATCACCGCCGCGGCACCGAGAGACAGCACTCCCACGAAACCGGAAGTCAGGCGCCCTGTGTGGGACACAGTCAGCGCCGGAAGTGAGGCGGAGATATTGCTGGTGGACAGGCTCTCCCGTAGTGTCGAGGGACTCACAGGAACAGAGAAGGAGTGGACCGGAGCCTACCCTGCGCTCCTATGGTGGGGAAGGAAGAGAGCGAGTCAGCGAGGCAGCATGACGCTGCTGCCCGGCCGAAGTGCTGCCGGCCGCGGAGAGAGTGAAGACGACGCCGCAGAGAGCCAGTGAGTGTGGGTGTCCCCACGGGTCACTCCTCGGCTCCGCGCAGCGCTTTCCCGGCTTCAGAGCCCCAGAGCGGGACTCCAACGGTTGGGGCCCAGGGTACTTTGAGGCTCGCGAGTTCCCCGGGTGGGACTCCATCGTTGGGGGGCATTATTCCCTGTTTTAGAGCCCCCGAGCGGGACTCCAACGTTTCAGGCACATAGTATTTTAAGGGCTCACGAGTTCCCCGAGCGAGACTCCAACGTCGGGGGCATTCCCTTTGCGGTAGAGTGGCCCCGGATGACAGCGGGCCGCTCCCACGTTGTCCCGCAGTGCTGGATGAGGTAGAGCCCACGAGGCTCCTGGGGATACCGTTGTTTTCTTCTTAGAGCCTACAAGGCTCCCACGTTGTTTTGGGCCCTAGTATTCATTAGAACCCAGAGGAGAGTAGTGGGCAGCTGCAACATTTAGCCCTGATCTTTGCGCCTTCTGTTGCTTACGCTGCGTTGGCAGCCCAGCCCTGACTCTGTGGACAAAGGGCGTTTGAGCCCCTGAAAGGCCAAGTTGGCCTGGGGACAGTTTTCTTGTGTAGTGCCCTCTCCTAGGGTACATGATTATTTTTACATATGTACTTTTGTGCCTGTGCATTGCCTGTATGCTTATGTTCTATTCCTAACTTTGACCAGTAGTTACTGGTTGTGCGCTACATTTCAGATTGGCTCTACCTTTAATGTGCATTGCCTTGATGCTATTTTTTATTTCTAAATGTGCCTATGCGTAGGAGAGGGTTTTTCCTAGTATAGGTTATGCTAGTGTGTTCATGGTGCCCTGCGTGATATATGCCTAAGGTGTCTAGGATTGCGTAGGGTGTACTTACCTTTTACCAGTGGTTACTGGTTGTGCGCTACATTTATTATTTGTTCTACATTTCTACAGTTGCAATTTGGTTATTTGTGATGATTCTGACAGTGGTCCATGTGGCGCTGTCTTGTGTAAATAGTCCCCTGTAAATTCCGCCCAGTGCCAGTTGGCACAGTGTAATTTGTGTGAATATTATCTAATGTGTTTTGGTATAATACAAAGGCTATTTTTATATATAACCTTGTGTGGAGTTTCTTTTGTGGTGGGCCTTGGGTGTTGTTGCTGGGTGCGCGCGCAGACGCTTTACACATTGACTCCGGGATAAGCCTGACTGCTCGTGCCAAGCTACCAAGGGGGTGAGCAGGGGTTATCTTTGGCGTGTAACTCCCCAGCCCTGACTAGAGTGGTGGTTTCTGCCTGGCTTTGGCGCAAGCACTAGCCAACCAGAAATCCCATTTCTAACACCCGCGAACCGGGATCGCCCGGGGAACGGTCCAACACAGAAAGGCGCAGCATGCGCTCCTGGAGATCAAGGTCCAGCAGTCCGGGTCTGCCAGCGGCACAGAGAGACTGATGGAACATGGGTTCCAGAACTGAAGCCGGAGATAATACCATCACACCATAATGTATAAATTGCCTTATTGCTAGAATATGGGGTGGCGGACATTGGGGCCTGATTGAACTGAAAGACGGCCCCTTAACTTTGAAGGAACTTTTTGCAACACTGGAAATGCACCTGAACATTAGCCTGAACCCAAACTGATAAATGCAATATGCAAAATACATTCCAGGGCTGCATATCAGGACTGCTTCGTATGCTGGGCCACTACCCTTAGATCTCGTACTTGACACTTCTTTGAGCAATACAGGGGGGGAACCTCAGGTGGCCGGAGTTGGCTCTAGCCCACTTCCCCACGTCACAGTTGACTAGTTATTAGGGCGATAGGCACTCTGCTAGTTGGGGATGTGGGCAGTTTCAAACCTACGTGGCAGGGTAGCAGGGAGGGGGGGTGAAACAAGGGAGATTGGAAGATTGTGGGTTTTAAATTGTTTATTGTTGGTTGTGGGGCGGGAACGGGGGGAGTTTCCACTTTAGTCATGCAATTTACAGTCTTTAGCAAGGGGGTCGGGTCACGGGCTTGGTGGATTGTTCAGAGAATTCTACTATCATAATTGGTATGCACTGGGATAAAAGTCTCAAACTCATGAGCTGGAACGTCAACGGGTTGGGTGATAAAATAAAAAGGAGCATAGTGCTACAACAACTCAAGAGACACTTGCCAGATGCTGCACTGCTCCAGGAAACACCCCTAATTGGTAAGTCCTGTAAAGCGCTTAATAGATGGGGTTACGTAATGGCGGCACATCCCGGCTTCACAACCGGGTCCCGAGGGGTGGGTATCCTTCTCAGGTGCACCTTTTCCTTCAGTATACCACACACGTGGGCTGACCCATTGGGACGCTTCGCAGCAGTCTCGGGGAGATGGGAGGGGCGCACACTCACATTAGTGGCTGCTTACATTCCCCCAGGTCTCCAGGTTCAATTCTATAAGGATTTTGGTACATTTCTTCTCTCCCTGCCTGAGGGGCATCTTGTGATTGGGGGAGATTTTAACTCAGTCACATCCGGGGCGTTGGACAGACACCCACTGCGAGATATCGGCACAGGGCAACAATGGCTCCCCAACTTTCTTGAGGCGTTTGGCCTTATTGACTTTTGGAGGCGGCGCCACCCCACTCTTTGGGAATACACGTTTTTTTCAGGATCGCACCATACCCTCTCGAGGATTGACTACGTGCTCGCGCCCCTTCAAGATGACGTAACCACACGTGAAATCAAGCATTTAGCGAGGGGTGTCTCGGACCACTCCCCCATATGGGTCCACCTCACCATAGGAGAGAAGAAAGTCGGCTGTGTCGCGCCGATAAATCCCTGGTACCTAAATGATCAAGATACCAAATCCCCATTGGTGCGTGCAATTGATCAATACTTCTTAGACCACGAAGGTACGGTGAACTCCCCCACTACTCTGTGGGAAGCGTTTAAGATGGTTATACGGGGACACGCAATATCAGCCATGGTGGGAAGGCGCAAAGACAAAGAAAAGCAACTGGTTGAGATTGAACACGACCTCCTCCGCCTTGAGGAGAGGGTGGGGCACGACGCGGACCCAGCCATATCTCACCAACTACAAATAAAAGCGGCCGAGTATAAAGCAATTGCGACTGACGCTGCGAAAACCCTTGCAAGAGACAGAGACGGGCGGCTATATGATCAGGGTGACAAAGCGGGTAATATGAAAGCCTGGTTGGATAAAAAAGAGAGGGCGCAAAGAGTGCTGTCGGAACTAAAAAGTAGTATGGGGGTGCTCACTGAGCCTCACGATATAGCCAGAGAGTTTGCGACGCACTTTGAAAAAAGAATTGTACCCCAGGGGTTCGGAACTCACGGAAGAAGACTCTTCTGACTTCTTAGCAGATATTCATCTACCTGTCCTCTCTGGGCACGATCGTGAAGCCTTAGAGAGTGATCTCACAAATGACGAATTAGCCAAAGCGATAAGAGATCTCCGCACGGGTAAGGCGCTGGGCCCCAATGGCCTCCCCATTGAATTATACAAGCTTAAGCCAGATAAAGTGGCGCCTTATCTGAAAAGTATGTACGAGGATAGCAGGAATATGGGGAAACTGCCAAGAGACCAACGTATAGCTACGCTGGTTACCATTCCCAAGGAAGGGAAGCCAAAAGACGAATGCGATTCGTACAGACCGATATCCCCGTTAAACGCGGAACCCAAGATACTCGCCAAGCTCCTGGCCAATAGACTTCAGCTGATTATATCTAAGCTGGTACATTCAGACCAATCGGGCTTTATGCCTCACCGAAATACAGCCCTTAATCTGTGGCGTCTCCATGGAGTGGTGGGGCGCTGCCCTGGTATCCAGGAAGACGCGATAGTGGTCTCACTGGACGCGACTATGGCTTTCGATACTTTGGAATGGACATACCTCTTTGCAGTCCTTAAAAAGATGGGCTTCGGCCCCAAATTTATAGGGTGGGTGCAGCTTCTATATACGGAGCCACTGGCCCAAGTGGCGGTCAACAACAAAATCTCAGACGTATTCACACTGGGAAGGGGGACCAGACAGGCGTGTCCACTATCGCCACTTTTATTCGCACTCTCCCTTGAACCACTCGCAGCCTGGATACAAAGCGATGCTTTGATCCGGGGACTTCGATGGACCGAGGGATGGGGGACCGGATCTTATTATATGCTGATGATATCCTTCTCTATCTTGCTTCCCCTCCGCGATCACTGAGGGTGGTGTTAGACATCTTTGCCAGTTTTGGAAGAAACTCGGGCTTTCAAATTAACTGGAGCAAGTCGTTGCTATATGTCCTCCATGGGAAGGCCCCATCCCTACCCGGGAACTGCCCAATCCAGATAGCGGCCGAGGGATACAAATACCTCGGCGTATTCGTCACCACGGATGCCAAGATACGATATGAGCGGAACCTCCTCCCGCCCTTGCAGCGGCTCAGACGGGACACCAGCACGAGGAAAACACTACCCTTGTCTCTCCTTGGGCGGGCAGAGCTTTTCAAAATGATGGCATTTCCCCGCTTTCTATATGCCCTTCAGAACTACCCTGACCCAGTCTCACACGCTTTCTTTAAAGACGTCGAAGCACTGCAAAGGGATCTACTATGGGACGGGAAACCGCGCGTAGCACTCCAGAAGTTAACTCTTGGATGGTATGACGGGGGTATTGCCCTTCCTGATCAAAAAATACTATTGGGTAGTGCAATTATCCGCCATAATCCAATGTCTGTACGGAAGCGGGGACGACCCAGCCTACTGTATGGATAGATGGCTGCTACCGGGAGGTGACTTTACGAGAGCACTCTACTCTAGGCCGGCTAAGTTTCCGCTAACTGGACCTACCAGACACACGGTGCAATTATGGCATGTGGTTAACCGTAACCTGGGATGGGCCAACAGACTCACGCTCGCGACCTCCCTTTGGGACTAGGAACAACTGGGAACACAAGGACGTACTAAAGGGTTCGACAAGTGGGACCTCATAGGTATCTCGCATATCAGGGACCTCTGGGGACAGAATGGGGTGGTGACCTTCACCTCGCTACAACAAACGCACGAGATGGTCGACTCGGAATATTTTAGATACGCGCAAGTCAGACACTGTAGTGAGGACTGCTATTTATATACGTACATTGCCAAGTTAGCACAACCGCGTTAGTTAGAAAGCCATCTTGTCACTTTTGCTGCTTTTGCACAAGACACTGCAGTTACATGTTATTATTTGAGAAATGCTTGCTCGCCTTTGCTTCACATGAGAACTGTCTGTTGTTCACGTCCCTAACAGTGAGCTGCGACCTTGGTCTGAACATTATGTAAAGAAACAGTCTGGGTCGCTAGACGGTGCATGTTGTTGGGTTCAGGTTGATCGGCCTACTATTTAGCCATAACACGCACGCAGCTGCAAATACCTAAAAGTCGAGTGCTTTTAATATTGCAGGCTGCATGCTTTATACACATTCGGAAGAAGAGCTTTCCCAGGAGCAGAGTATACCTGATTCTGTGATGTGATTCCACTAAGCTGATCTTTACGGTATGGGGTTCCACATTCAAGCCTAGAGACCTTTATTAGTCTAATAATAATAATATTAGTTTACTAGCGAAAGGAAGGTGGCTGTAATCCACTGTCATTTTATTATGATTTCTCCTTTCATTTTCTATGGTATTGTAACTATGCTGATGGTTTTGATTTTAATCATTTGTCTGCTTATGTTAGCCAAAGTACTGCATCTTAGGACACGAGGTTTATAAAATAAACTCTTTAAACTTTACAGTGTCTCTGTTTACTCTTGTTGTGGACTGATATGAGAATAATAACGAACAGGTATTTCTGATTCCCACCATTCCTGAGAATACACCAAGTCGCTTGTTCTGCGTTGTCTATAAATTGGGACCACCGAGATAAAATCGGATAACGAATGGGACACTGATGCTGGTCGGATAAGGGGTTCTGGGTTCTGAGGTGAGTTTTTGGTACACCACAATTCACCGAGGTCCTGGGTTCCTGCGCATAGTTCTGTGCATGAGCAGAATCCCTGCAACAAAACTCCCTACAGGCTAACATTCCAGCTAGAACGTCACTACCAGAATCCTCGCCTCTCGAGGATAGACTGCTTGACGGACACCTGCCAGACAGAAGCATATCCCTCACATACAAAAAACTCGTTCACCATACTCCAGACCCTCTGCGAGCACTTAGGGAGAAATGGGGGAGGGGCGGTCTGGAAATTGACAATGAAGAGTGGCAAGAAGCACTCTCCTCCCCTAAAGAAGTCGCCATTTCGGTAAAATGGAGGTTGATACAACTAAAAATTGTACACAGGGTTTACCTCTCGGGGCGGCAGCTAATGCTCATGGGTAGAAGTGAGGATGGGATGTGGAAAAGGCGGTGCGGGCTGGAGGGTACCTTCCTGCACGTAATCTGGAAGTGTCCGCTGATTCAGGACTACTGGAGAAAAATCCTCAAATGCATGAGTGTGGTCTGGGGGGTTACCCTTCGGCTGGAGGTTAAAAGATGCCTTTTGAATATCTGGGAGCCAACAGACTTGAATGTAAAAGGGAGGCTCTGGGTGACACTTGGGCAGATGATCGCCAAGCGAAACATAGCGCGACTCTGGGGGGTTGCAGCACCACCGACGGTGAAGGGGTGGAGGGAGGATATGGATTGGTGTATGGCAAGAGAGAAGACAGTATACGTTGCCCGTGGATGCCCCAGGAAATGGATAGCAATCTGGACTAAGTGGAATGTGTATCGGGGAGGAGTGTGCAAACCCCCTAATGTTCCCTCTCTTGATGAACACTTGATGATCTAAAACCAACTGCATGTTATATTGTCGCAAATTTCGATAACATGAGACGAAACACCACTGCTTGTAAATGACACGGTACCCTGTAATGTGAAACTGATTATCTGTATGACATGACCCCTTTTTTGATGTTCAATAAACAGAATTTATATTAAAAAAAAAAGAATGAATTACACTACTGAATGAAAATATTCTAGGGAATTCATATTTTTTACTTAAGCTGAGCAAACTTTGGCATCCACGGTTTACATTAGGTATGAATGAGCACTGTAAATAAGATTTTCTGTTACCAATTTGAGAGAATTTTGTACTGGAAATATGGCATTTGCATCGCGCAAAAGAGGGACACATACTGCCAAGTAAAGTCTCTGAACTGATTTGGCAAAAATAAGTTCAAATGCTGTGAAAGTTAAATGAGGCTGTTAATTCTAGAGACTCGCATAAATTTTGAATCTTGTGAGATTCAGGACAAACTGTAGAAGTATGCCAATTTAATCAAATCACTCAAAAATTGAATTTACTGTTCTCACCATCTCCCAATATTAGAGTTTGACTTTCATTAAGAGTTTTCCATGATTCACACACCCCAAACGACAAGTGATGGCAGCAATAAAAGATAACCCTAATGAATGGAGCATGGTATTGAGCATCATGTTCTCAAATGTTTTTATTCCTGGGACTATCCCATTGTCTTGGAAAAGTTCCAGTTTCCAATCTATTTATAAAAAATTCTAAAACTGGCCTCAGAAAGCTATGGTTTGATTGTAGTGTCGGATTTGGATGGAAAGTTATTTGCCAAATTATTGCTTTAAAAACGTTTATCATGGATATAGACAAGAAACTATTAAAATTAGATAATAGTATACTCCTTGGATTGAAATGGTCATAAGCTTTTTCTGATGGTCCATTGAATAATCTACAGCGTTTTGTCCCCAGGGAGCAGGCTAACAAGTGGTCGTCCACCAGACTCTTAGAGAGCAGTTGTATCCCCTGGGTGCAGGCAGGAGTCCTTCAGGCTATTGTCTTCAGTTGCACCCTTCATCTTTCCAGGTTTCCTCTTCCCAGGATCAGGAATGTTTTAAGGAGGAGGTGATGATGAACCAGATTTGTCTAGTACACAGTGTTTGGGGAATTTGCTATAACAAATACTCACTACTTTTTCTACGTCTGCCCACCTTCTTTGCAGTGCTTACTAAACAAAATCCCATAAGCCCTGAATCAATGATGTCTCACGCTTTCTTCTAGCAGAAGGTTCTCTGTCTCTCTCTAAATCACTCCCAAATTTAGAAGAAATCTCGTCCCTCTGTTAGACCCAAGAAACAATATTCTCTCTGCTGGGAATGGAGCTACAAAGTCTTGGAGGGACCAGAAAACGAATGGGAATGAATCTCATTTATTCTCATCAAATCAAAAGTGAAAGTGTGAAAGCAGCCATGTGTTCTGTCACCTGTTCCTGCACCCCTCCCAGATGGCTTATACCTGTTAGGAGCCCAAGTGTTGTCAATGTTTCTGGCCTCCTGGACCCAGAGGCCAAGCTGTTGTCCTCTGGAGAGCTGGGGCATTGACTCCAGTAAGCAATGTGTATTGAGGCTCTGGAGGTGAGAAGAATTTCAACGTTTTGTCTTGGATGCACAAAGCACATTCTTGTGAGGTTACTTCTCCACTAACATTATCACAATTCTTATTTCGTTATTGAGTTAGATTTTGAAAACTAAGCGCAAAATACCTTGATTTGTTTTGCTAGCATTTCTCAGGTAAAGATATGGTTTAGGGGTTTTAATTAAACCTAGGCATGTTCCTGGAAAATGTAGCTTCAGCATAGATAGTAAAAACAGATTTTGGACAAGAGTTTTGTGAGAGCACACAGTCCTAATGTGTATTGTGCACTTTTTTGGTGGAGCCACAATGAAAAATCCATTCTAAGGTTTACAAAGCCTGATTTCTGTAGCTTTGTAAAAATATTATCTAATGTTTAAATTCTGGAAGAGAGAGTGTTAATGCTATTATCAATGACAGCAAGCACTTTTTCAAAATTAGCTTGATCAATAGCTCTCAATCTAGAAGCAGCTTCAATTTGAGATAATTTCCAAACTTCGTTGTAAATAGCATAAACCCATCTTTTGGACCTGCCTCCCACCGGGCCTTTAACAAAATCATTCAAATCAACATCGTCAGTCAATTGGGACAAATGAAGTTTAACTGACGCCAAGGTGGAATGTTTAAGCCTGTTTTGACATAATTTGCCTGCTGAATAGGTAGTAACAGAATGGGAGGTTTCAAACCGGGCGTCTACCCTAACCTGTGTATAGCCTGAACTCAGACCCAGAAAACGATGTTGGCATGAATCCAAACTTTTTTGCCATAATAACCATCCTTGGGGATCTAAGTTGGAAATATTGAAGGATATATTAGTAATTAGTGACTGCTATTCATCAAGGGACAAATCTGTGTGATTGCCTCAAGTCGGATAAGCACCCAGATCAGGAATTGTAGGGGCATTCATTTTTTTAGAAGTAGCCAATCCAAAGCAAGTGGTTTAAAAAATAGTAGAATTCAAAAACAACATATGGTTCGGTATAAGGCACGCATGATGTAAAGCCTCGGTGCCCTGCACTTGCCATGCTTTAGCACCCTAAACAGATTTAAGATCAATGGTATCTTTCCAAAACTAAGTGCAAAATACCTTGATTTGTTTTGCTAGCATTTCTCAGGTAAAGATATGGTTTAGCGGTTTTAATTAAACATATGCATGTTCCTGGAAAATGTAGCTTCACTATAGACAGTGAAAACAGATTTTGGACAAGAGTTTTGTGAGAGCACACAGTCCTAATGTGTACTGTGCACTTTTTTGGTGGAGCCACGAAGAAAAATCCATTCTAAGGTTTACAACGTCTGATTTGTGTAGCTTTGTAAAATGTTTTACAACGCAGCGCATACTGCTGCCTTACAATACTTTGCGTCGGGGAGACATTACATGGGGGAGCATGGGTGTTGCTGAAAGTTTGTAAACCTGGGTTTGAGTAAGAATGGTGCACTTACGCGAGGCTGGTTTACTGAGGAGAAATATCTTTATTTCTTCTTGTTTCTTCTTGCATGTGTGTTGTATTGTGCAGCACACATTCAAAGAGGAATAAGCCTCTACGAATAGTTTTTGTGCCGGAAGGTATCCGTTTCTGCACAAAACTATTTTGACAACAACACAGGCACCCTTGCGTCATGGCGGAAAGGTGCCTGCGTTGGCACTAGGCAGCCAGAAGTGCCCAAGTGCATGGACGAAGCAGAAGTATGCCATATATGAGTAAATATAGCGCATTTTTTGCTCCTCCCTTTCAGCAATGCAGCACAAAAAGTTCCCTTGTTTTTTTGCATTTAGCAAAATTTTAGTAAAACTGGGCCTCAGTAGCAGGCCCTTTGGGCTTACAGGTCAAACATTAGAGGTGACATATTATTTATATTTTGCACCATACACTCTTTTTTGCACCATAGTGCAAAGTGTGTGCAGGAGTTGAGCATAGTTTTTGAACTAATGGTTACGTTTCAAAGGTTCTTTTTCTGTGCATGTGTCACTATGGTGCTTTTAAAATGCTGCCGAGCCAGAGCCATTTGTGTTCGGGGCAGACATATATTTTGTCATCTATGTGGATGGAGTAATACACACTGCAGCACGCAGGTGACATTTAAATTCAAAGTCCTTCATTCATTTCCTATGCCGTTTATCATGTCCTTAAGGAAAGTTACATAAGCCAGTAAAGATAATCCAGTGCATGGTACATGCTTTGGCAGGAACCGTAGGCGCTATACTACTATTTAGTAGTGATATCGCACACAGAGTGCTACAGTCAACAAAATATACAGGGAAATATGGGGGGGGTCATAACACCAATGATGCCCTTGCTTATATTAGAGATACAGGCAATGGTGCAGCCAAAATAGGCATTTAGTAGGCGTGGGAGTGGGATTTGAGAGGTCACATAAGCATGTGAGGAGTGGACCCAAGGTCTCCCAATTGTCCCACAGCACCATAGTAAGCCAATTTGATCTCCTTCTTTACTTGTCCATACCAATCCTGCCTCTAGTCCCTTGAATTCATTGTTTATCCTGTTTGTCTAAGAGTATGCTGTTTTTATTTAAATTTCCAATTGAGATAAAAATCAGTTTTTGAAACTCAACGACATTGATGCTTGTGGCTATTTCTTCCTAAGACATGAAGAGTCTCTCTGCCAATGATGGTGAGGTGGAACGCCCTCTCCCTCCACCTCAGAACATTACCCTAGCTGATGGATTTCAGGAAGAGACTCAAGACCTGGATTTTCGACTAAACCCAGAAACCTTGCGCCTGGATACCCTCACGGGTGATAAGCTGCACTTTATAAGTACTGATTAATTGACTTTATCAAATAGAAGCTGTTGCACACAAATTGGTGCCTTTGTTGTACTTTAAAAATATATAATTGCTGTTTCGTTGCTGAGAGTTTCTTGCTGCTCTATAAATTGGAAGGAGAATAATAATCATATCTTTCTAATTGCATACCCTTGATAATTAGATGATTATGAAGAGAACTGTTGCATGTTATGATGATGATCATTCCTGTAGGTCCAAAAATCAATGCTAACTTTGGAATAAGACAGTGATTCTTGATTACCACCACTTGTCAATCCAAATTTTTGTTTATAGATAAATGTATTCTAGTATAGAATGGTGTGGTGGAGAATAACAGAGAATAACATATGATGTGAAACATTAAAAGTATCATCATCGTCATGTCTTTATTTCGATTAAAATAATCATAAAAGACAGCACACACAGTATTGGGTTAAAATGCTGAAGATAAAAATACAGAGCCGTAGATAGCAATCATAAGAAATATCGCTAAAAACATTAATTAGTACAAGAGTTTGTATCATATAAAAAGGCTCAAGAGTACAAAAACCACAATAAAACCAAGAAATATATCGGTAAAATGTGTAAGACATAATAATTCAACGCCACTGTTAGTTCATTAACAGGGCCACACTAAAATAACTTTATGTAAGAGTAGTTATAACTAGACTTGGGTTTCTCTTCGTTTTTTGGAACAGATGAGCCAAGCCCATTTCAAAAATTTCGCCATAGCAATAACTATTGGCTCATTAGTGGATGTCTGCAGAATCCTTAGCGCCTCCATGGCAGATCTAGTACCTAGGTTCATACAGATAAGTTTCAGCCATTTGGTCCTGGGTAACTTATAGGCCGGACACACAAAAAGGACATGAGATATGGATTCCGTCTGGGCCAGGCAGACAGTACAGTGATCTGGCCCATACAGAAGCCATTTACTTGTAAAGGTGTTGATCGGAAGAGAGCCAACCCTAAACTGGTGGTATAGTTTCCTATCCATTGGTTTTAGGATGACATCCCAATGAGCTTCAAGCACAAAGTCCTGTTTGCGCATCAAAAAGTCCCTCGACAAAGTGGGCCTGATAGTGGAGGAAAAATAATTACATAATTACTCTTAACCATATCCCAATAGGCAGCCTTAAACTCCCTTTTAGTTGGAAATGGGTTTTCTTCAGGGTGCTCCCATAGACCACTCATCCCCATCCCACACAGGGTGTTTTTTACACTCTGTAGCCATTTGATCTTACCCAAACAACCAACCCCCCTGAAATCCAGAAGGGATTTGGCATATTGGGAAAGCTTGGGAGTGACCCAGAGCCGTCTCCAGAATGCTATTGGTATATATCGGGCTATATCCTCAATACATAAGCAACCCAAATCCATGAAAAGGGGCAACAGTGGTGAAGATTGCGGAAGACTCGTGATAGCTCTGACAAATGTATTCTGGGCTCGTACCAAGATGGAGATGTTCTCGTAACCCCACAATTCGGCACCATATAGGATTGAAGTGGTGACCTTGGTGTTATATATTTTAAGAACAGGGGCTATGGACTTGGTAAACGAATGGCTATGTTCTTTCACAAGAGCTCCTGCCAGTTGTACATGTTTTAAAGCTAGCAAATCAATGTGAGGTTTCCAGTTAAGCTTCCTGCCTAAGGTAATCCCCAGATATGTGAACACATCTGTCTGTTCTAAAAGGACATTGTTCACTGCTTTTAATGATCTTGTGTTTGTGAAAAACCATGAAATTTGTCTTGTCTACATTTACCACCAGCCCATGATCTTGACAAAACACCTCAAACCTGGACAAAGCAGCCTGCTGCCCCTTCTGTGTCTTGGATAGGATCAAGGTGTCGTCTGCGAACATGAGCAGTGGTATCCTCAGCCCCGCCAAACTCGGGGCATCAGTATGACATGTGGAGTAATAGTGGACCACCCTATCAATATACAGGGAACACAACATGGGCGCCAGGACGCATCCCTGGCGCACGCCCTTTAGGACAGGGAATTTATCGGTGACCCCACCCTTTGAACCCCACCTAGCCTGTGCATAGTGTGATGTGTGCAATTTGATTAACATGGCTAGTAGCTCCTGTGGCATCCCTGCGTCTGAGAGGACGCTCCACATTTTATGTCGTGGGACCAAGTTGAATGCAGACTTAAGGTCGATAAAAGCTGCATAAAGGGATCCTCCCCCTATGTTAACTACCTTCCAGTAAATCATAACAAATCTAAAAACGTGGTCGTTGGTGCTAGTAAAGGGGCGAAAGCCAGCCTGCAGTGGTGATAAAATCTCATACTCCTCAATCCACACTTGGGTTCTACTGAGGACCAACCTGGCAATTAGTTTCTGCATTGAATCAATAAGGCCCTTTTTAAATATCGGAATTATGACTGCTCCAGACCATGTATCAGGGATGGGTGCACCACTAGCTATGGCGTTGGCTAAAAAGGTGATGTAGGTGACCCAATTCTCTTGATCATGCTGAAACAAGTCCGCCGGTATACAATCTGGACCTGGTGCCCTTCCTTTCGGAATCAATGAGAGAACCTTCTCTACCTCAGAGCTGTCAAACGATAAGGTGGTGGGGGTGAGTCGAGATATTATTTGAATTAGAAAATTGTGCTTTAAAGTATGCAACCCACGATTCTGGCGCTACATGATTGATTGGTATGTGTGGTGTTCCATTGCTACCCCACTTAACTAGCTGCCAGAATTTAACCATATCCCTCTCCTTACTAGCTTCATGCAAGTCAAGCCAATGTTTGTCGTCCCATTCCTTCTTTGCTGTTGATTTAGCTGCTTTATACCTGGCCCTGGCCGATCTAACCGCACCTATATTTTTGGATCTAAGGGTGTTCGTTAGTACCCGGTATGCCACTCTACATGACTTATTGTACCAGGAAGCCATTTTTACACCTGGCTTTTTCTTCCTTGAAATAGGCTTGATAAAAAAGGGTTTTAAACTAGAGAATAGATCACTATGGACATTTGGGACAGTGCGGTTAATATCCTCCTGGGTG
Source organism: Triturus cristatus (assembly GCF_964204655.1). Taxonomy (NCBI): domain Eukaryota; kingdom Metazoa; phylum Chordata; class Amphibia; order Caudata; family Salamandridae; genus Triturus; species Triturus cristatus. The sequence goes on along the minus strand of NC_140594.1, from coordinate 719,292,432 downwards.
GAGCAGTTGTTGAGAATAGCAACCGAATGGGCAACCATAGATTTCATCTGCTCCAAGTCCCCTTCTCTTTCAACGAGCCTTGCCCATCTGACTCTCCTATCATCATTCGAAACTACTGCTTCCAATTGGGTGTGGGCAACATCCTTATTGTCTAGTGGGCTCAGAGCCTTGAGTGATAATAACAATGGGTCATGATCACTTTCGGTCCGTTCAACAACCGACATGTCTTGTAAGTGAGTCCAGAATTCCACATTGAGAAGGATATATTCTATCCTGCTGCTTCTCACACCATTATAAAAAATATACGCACCCTTCTGGCCCAACTCTGTCCTCCCATTTGCAGCCCTCACTCCCTTCTCCAGGCAAAGGCCCTTGAGCTGTAATGCTGCTTCCGTCCATTTATTAATTGGGCTGAAGTCTAGGGGGAATATTCCATTGTAAGTCCTCATTGGAGGTTAGATTGCCATCCTCTTGGTCAAGGGGTTCAAAAGAGAAGTTGAAGTCGCCCGCTACGATCATGTTGCAACCTTCTCTCCTGCTATCCAAGAGTCTATCAAGGAGGGCAACTGTCTCGGAGCGCCTCCCACCCGGCATCCTTCTTGCATAGATGTTAATTAACAAGATATCCCATACACGACCCATTCGTAAACGAAGAGCCATAATGTCCGGGCTGTTGATTGGTGCTACCTCAACGGTATAACTCGATTGCTTTCTCACCCAGCAAGTGAGCCCACCAGATGGTCTTCCCTTTCATCCCCCTTGTGCTGGCTTAGAAAAATATAAGAACCCGGGGTGGTAGACTTGTTCCAAAGCCCATGTCTCTTGAAATACCCATATATCGTGCTGTTCAATAAAAGTAGGCCAATCACTAGATTCAGTTTTAGATAAAAGCCCCGCAATGTTCCAAGAACCCACTGTAATGCTGGGCTTGTTGAGCTCTGGATGTGCACTCGAGAGAGGCGTTAGGACTGCGGGTCCACAAGCGGTACTTGATGATGTACTACCGGGGGGGCCATTCGATAAGGAGCATCCATCCTCGGATACCCTGGCTGGGCCTGCCCACTTGCTCTCCCTATGCATTTTGTCTTCCCCTAGGTAGCCAGCATTATTACCAGCTGCAGCCCTCGTTACGTTCATAGTCCTTGTTTTGATCAAATCAACAGGGTCACTAGTAAAAAAGCCTTGGTCTAATCCCCCATGCCCCCCGATAAGGCCTGTTGTAATTAATGCAGGGCCACCAATGCTATCAAGTCAATCAATACTTTCTAATGTTGAAAGGGAGTCAAATCGGTTGCTCACGGGGACAGAGTAATTGGAATGCCCTAATGGATGGAATATCCCTCTCCCATTGGCACTGCTAGAATTTGTTGTGGGTCGGTAGAAGAATCCCAGTGGTAGTATTGAGATAGTGTCCCTTGCATCATGATTCCTTGCCCTCGACAATATATACTGTACCATTTTAGGTGTCCTAAAACTCAAAACCACACAGTACACCCGAAAAGTTTTATGGGACTTCCCCATCCAAGGTACCCTTCGCACCATTTTAAATTCAGTGAAAAGTTCGGTGGTAGTCCCTGTTCTAGAACTTAACAGGTGTAGTGCCTTGTTTCTCAGGGTTGACCAGTGCTCCCGCGTCTGTGTTGCAAGCTCAGAGGCATTACCCAAAACAACTGTATAAGGTGTAGCTTCCGGCGGTAGGTGGAGAGATGTTGGGGCATATTGCTCGTCTGCTGAGGATTGTTGGAGTGGGTGTATTCTACCAGCTCTCGGGCCTGTTTGGCACCCTCGGTGCCGTGTCCACCGCTAGTTGGTGGGTTTAGCTGACTATTACCCACAACCGCACTAGAATAACTAGGTGGTGTATTATCTGACCCCTTACTTTGCGAACCCCCTAACCTCCGATTTGGTGGAATACCCCCGCTGCCCAATTGTGCATCAGAATTAGTCGATGGGCTCATAGGGAGGCCCTGCTCTATTTTGGTGAGCCTGTCTTCAATTGAAGCAAGTTTCTGCATCAGGGGGTCAATTAAAATGGAGATTTTCTGCAGTAACTGTGTAGTAAAATCATCCTTACTACGGTTAGCTGGTTCAGGAGTAATGTCCACAAGAGAGCAGTCGCTGGTGGTTGGCAAAGAAGATTGCGGACGCCCCCCACAGGGACCTTCCTGCCTGAACCCCCCCGTTAAATTGGGATGTGGTTTTGCTGTGCCTCGGGGTTTCCTTTTCTTCATTGGGGGTTCCCCCTCCTCCCCTACAGCCCCATGTTTAACCTTCTTAGCTTTCTTGCCCCTAGTAGTAACCGGTGAGGCTCTAGGAGGACCTTCCGGACTTAATGAGGTGGGATCAGGTGAAGCAGTTAGGACGGATATAGGCTGCCTAGTTGACCCAGGAGGAGCAGCTACGGGGGAATTTGGTTGCATTAATGGGGTAAATGGGGCTGGATTACCTGAGCCTATAGATGTTAAAGGTTCTAGCGATTACCAGCGCTCAGTTAGTTGTATCTCATGAATGAGCGCAGATTCAGACCTGGATAGGAATGCGTTGAGGGTTCCCACAACTCCCCCCCCACTCCAGATTTACGTTTATCCAATAAACTCGCCCCAACAGGTGGCATGGCGATTCAATAGTGCTGCTAAACCGATCCCCCTGTTAATGGACCAAAAATTAGAGGGATGGCCCAGCCCAGCCTCTTCCGGACTCTGACGGGCTCAGATGGGCCCGCCCTTGGTCCGGGCTCTGTCCCGCGCGCGTCCCGCGCTGCGGGTGGAGAGCCAGCGCTTTAAGCGCGGTGTCCATGCCTTCCCCTCACTCGCGGCAGCTGGTCCAGGTAGGATGCACTCTGGGAGGTGGAGTCCTCTCCCAGAGTGTTGGCGCCTGCAGCAGCTGAAGAAACAGAGGCTACGTGGATCCTGCGTCCCACCCGAGCAGTCACAGTGCCGCATAGAGGAAATCAACCCAGGCGGAGGTGCGCCAAAGAATGCAGGCAGCAAAGAAACCCTTGCCGCGGGGGGGGGGGGCAGCGCTTTAAGCGCAGTGTCCACGCCTCCCCCTCACTCGCGGCAGCTGGTCCAGGTAGGATGCACTCTGGGAGGTGGAGTCCTCTCCCAGAGTGTTGGCGCCTGCAGCAGCTGAAGAACAGAGGCTACGTGGATCCTGCGTCCCACCCGAGCAGTCACAGTGCCGCAGAGTGGAAATCAACCCAGGCGGAGGTGCGGCAAAGAATGCAGGCAGCAGGGAAACATTAAAAGTATCAATTAAGTATAAATTAAGAATGTATTTTTGAACAGCAGATAATAGGACATCCTATTTTGAAATAATTGAGTGAAACCCATTTCAGCCATTATTATTTGTTTAATAGTACTGAAAAAGAAATGGTAATCATGACAACAAAGGCGCTCATTATGGCATAGTTAATTTCAATATGTGCTGTAGCTGATGTTCCTCACATATCTCAATTATGAGTTTTGTGATAACCCAAACCTCCGGCCAAACCTTCTGCTGTTTATCAGGGGAGAAACAACTTGTATTTACTGGTACATGCAGATTTTGGTGCGGTAAGCAACAAAATACAAATATTTTCCCCAAAACCTTTAACTTGGTGGTATTTATCGCTTTAAATAATTTCAGATTAATCAGGTGTGAAAAACATCATATTAATCACTAGGCCACTCATAATAAGGGCCTAAGTGAATATTATTGTGAGACCATCTTTAGGATTATAAGCACACACCAAGTTCCATAGGAGATACATGCAAAGGCGCCCCTCTTAGTTCAGAGTACAAGGATAGGATAGGATAGGATAACCATTTATATAGCACAACGAATGCCGAAGCGTCTTGGCCCAGCCCAGCCTCCTCCGGACTCTGACGGGCTCAGACGGGCCCGCCCGTGGTCCGGGCTTCGTCCCGCGCGCGTCCCGCTCTGCGGGTGGAGATGCAGCGCTTTAAGCGCGGTGTCCACGCCTACCCCTCACTCGCGGCAGCTGGTCCAGGTAGGATGCAACAGCAACTCCAGATTTAAATTGAGAGTTCTTACTCATCAGTATTACTACCTCCCTTTAGACTTTTGTGAACCTAGAAGGTTCTTGGTGAAAAATTGACATTTAGTACTGTAGAAAGTGCACGTAGTACTCAATGGGCCAGACTTACCAGCGCTTTGTGCAAGTACGAAGTCACCAAAAGTGACACAACTTTTCAAAGCAAAACAGTTTTTGGTGGCAAATTGCACAAAAGTAACGACAAGTAGCACTCAGCACTATTTTGCACTACTTTGGTTAAGTGAGTTTCTCATGTGTGTTACATGGGAGTTCCCATGCAGCCACCCATGGTTTTGATGCAAAGCTCTAACTTGTAACATTTGTAGACAGGACTTTGCAACAGAAAAATATGCCTCCTTGAGGCAGGCACAAAGTATGATTGAAGGTTCCTCAAATTTTCCCAATTTGCATGTTTGCTGCACTTTACGGGGCACATAGAAAATGGGAAATATGTAAAATGAACCTAAGCATATTGTTTAGTACAAAAGCTATGCTATAGCCACTTTTATATTCAGATATCACTGCGTGAGTATTTATTTCACTACTCAAGGTTCCTGGACACCTTCAAGGTCATTTATTAAAGTTCCCAAACTTTTTTATGCACTTATTTGTGCCATCTGTTTCCCTTGACTAGAGATTTACCTGGGCCTCCTCTCATCTCTTGATCTGAGTCATTTTTAGTCAGAATGGATTCCAGCTTTGGTTGCGATGGTGGACTCCTGCCAGTCATGGAGCAGGTTGTCTTTCTTTTTTAGGATCTAATTTCTCTTCCTCAGAATTGTTTCTGTTAAAGGTATTGCTTTCTGAGCCCAGTTACTGTAACTTTCAGGATCTAAACATTCAAAAGGTTTTGATTTTTGTATATCCCTATCTGGTGATTTTCCCATATCCTCATCTGGTGCACCTTTGAGGACTAGTATTTTACCATGCTTCCTTGTGGGTTGTAACATGACATCTTGGTAATTTAGGATTTCGGTATAAGTGGCATTTGGGATGTGGTAGGTGGACGTTTGTGGTCTGTCAGCATGTCCTAGTTGCCGTTACTCTTTTCTTAGGAATTCTATGGCCTACATCTTCTGGCTTTGAGACAATTCATCTTCCTGCCTCAATAACTATATTAGCACTATTATGGAAATCTTGACAGGTGTAGGAGAGTAGGATCTGAATTATGTTGCCCCCACTTTTTTTCTGAGGTATACACTGGTTTCTGGCTATAGTCTGGCTGGGTCCCTGCTAATCAGGGCCCCAGTCTAACTGATCTATCTAAACAACTTGGTGTGCATATTAGATGCACTAGTGATTGGATACTGTGGTACCTTATGAGCCCCTAGTATATGGTACCTTAGGTACCTAGGGCATTGGTACTTCACAGGCCTACCAGGGGCTGCAGCATGTGTTATGCCACCCCTGGGAAGCATTCAAAATCTGACACCACAGGCCTGCTACTGCAGCCTGTGTGAGGTAGTGTTAGCACTCCTCACTGAGGTATAGGTCCCTATATCTCACCATACACACACATGTAAACCTATCAGTCACCCCTATTGCAGGCCCTATCAATCCTTTGGGCAGGGTGCTTGGTTTACTATGTGAGGGGGTGCTTCTGCCTGAGCAGGCCCCCTCTGCAGCTGGCAGAGTCTATTCTCTGCTGCTGTTTGTGGATGCGGTTAAACCATATACTCTTAAGTGCATTATAACCTTGCGGTAAATGCTAACTTTGGAATGACTGCATCAAAACATGTCGTGTTTAGTGTCAAACAACTTGGAATCATACCCCCACACCAGTAACTGGTGTGGGAGTATGATCCCACCCTTCTAGAGGGGATGACATGTACCCACTGTACTAAACGGTAGAAATCTCCTAGAGCCCTGGCATCACAAAATGGATGCCACCAGCACAGACACTGGGCTGCCCCCTCCTGCTGCTGACCGAAACTCGCAGTGGAGGAAGCCCAACAAAAGGTATCCTGTCACAGGGAGGTGTCACCACCTCCCAGACAGGATTTAGTGTATTGGAGCTGGGTGGGTGCACTCTTAGAGTGCTTTGAAGTCCTGCACTGGGGGAGCAGTAGGCTCCTCTGTGCATATGCCAGCTCAAACCGGTTCAGGGGCTACCTGCCCCTGCTCTGGTGTGAAACTGGACAAAGGGAAGTGGGTGTAACCACCCACTACCCTGACCCTCCTAGAGGAGTGGTCATAGAGCTAGTCCCTCCCCTATCTTCACTATAAGAGACCAAGCATTGCCAATGCAATTCAGATTACCCCTGAACGATGCTCTACAAAGAAGAATCCTGGCCCTTCGACATTCCACTATCTCTGGAAGACTGAAGAATCTCCCTTGGAGTCAAGGAGTGACTCCCCTGCTTGGCAGGCACAAAAACTCTTCATCGATGGTTGCAAACTTCACCGCTCCCGCCGGAGTCCGAAGTCCCTGCATCCCCTGAAGTGGATTTCCTGACCTCTCGATGGCCATTTTGAGTCCCCAGCGAAGCTGTGGCATCTGGACCCCACGAGTGATGAGGAACAGCAATACCAGGGAACCGTGCACTGATTTCGAGTGCAAACCCTAAACAACGTTCCACGAACTTGTGCTTTGGACCACTTGTGGCCCAAGTCCCTAGCAGGCTTTGGTCTAAAAATCAGCAACCTACCCCGTCACGAGTGACCGTGGGCTCCTGTGAAACTTTTCCTGTGAAGGCATCTTTGCGGTTGCTTGCCCATTGGCTAGTGACTACCCCGAAGACTTTCTAACCAACTTCAAGGGCTCTCCTGGTTGCACCGGGGTTGCCCTCACTCACCCTTGCTGGGTGAGTCCATCAGACCTTCCTGGTCTGCACCATGGTCAATCTTTAGTTCACATGAGACTTGCAGTTGCCAAGGCTTGTTGGCGCCAATCCGGTTGCTGACACCGTCATCAACTGCAGACGCCATGGGACACTCCGAATCCAGCTGCTGGTCATCTTCGATCCCTCCTGGACCTCGTGAGCAAAGAGACAAAACACCATCGACGACCTGAAGCGACGCGACAGCTGTGGTCATCCATCTTGCTGGCCACCGGCCACTGGCAAGTGACTTTGAACTCTGTCCCCTCAATTTTCAGGTCCTCTTCATCTTCAATCCACCTTCGAATTCCAGCGGACACCTCTTCAGTCGTCGCAAGCAGCAAGTCTTCAGTGATCTCCATTGAAAACAGCATCTCGACCCGACACCAAAAGACACCTATGCACCCGGCTTCCCTGGGTGAGGTAACTCGTTCACTCCGGTACCCAAGTGTGTGTTGGCCCTCGAAATACTTACCCTGTAAGTGGCTTGCTTGTTGACTTCTTTGAAGTGCCCTAAAACGTTAAAATACAAACCGTGACTTGCTCTATTGAAACGTATAGGAAACCCGCGGCTGTGTTCAGACACTGCACGCATCTCCCGTGGGCTTGTTACCTACCTGCTAACACTGCAGTAGTGAAGCCCCAGCGATTCCCAAGGCCCTAGGCTTTGTCATTTTGCAAGTCAACTTTTTTAAACCATTTTTACATTTCTTAGTATATGGTCTGGTACGCCCCTAGGGCTAAAGCCAAATTTGTGCTTAATTTATTGAGAACTGTTGACATTTGAATGTGTATCTGGGTTCTAATCTCATAAAGAGATTAGTAGAGTGCATCTAGAAATAAATACATATATATTTGATGTATATACCTGTGTGGTGTCCTTTTCATTTGGTAATTCAAGAGATTATAAGGTAAAACAAGCTGCTTTACATTCCTCAGAGACTTAGCCTGAAGGCTGCTCTCCACAGCTGCCACTAGGATAGCTTTCTTTAAAAGGTTGTCTTAAACCTATCTACCGTAAGAGTTGAATTGGACTGGTGCAAGGTGGCCACTATAACTAGTTACCAGCATATGCCAGGCCAACTTCTCAAATTGGTGGGCAGCGTGTGGGATTCCAGCTTGCCATTGTTTTACCAGAAAATCTCTATTTGAATTACTAACTGAAAACCACTAAAGGTACTCAAGGTACATATAAAGTCAAGCTAGTATCAATAAGTTCTACTGAACTTAGAGCTGTTTGTGAAGGGATAAGCACACCCTTGCTACAGCTCAAGCTAGGTTCAGTAGGCCTCAACCAGTGTAGGTAGTACAACACTGCACAACACTAGTATGTCTCACCAAGGTGGAGCCAGTGGGTCCACCCCATCTCAGTACAAAGACATAGCCTACACTGACCTGTAGGCCTTATGCTTTGAAAGACAACTGAGGGTGAGCAGGAGTCCCTCATCACAACACCTGATAGATCTGTTAGTAGCAGATGACCTGAAACAAGCTCTAGGAGCTAGTGGGTCGGCATCAGGGAGTGGGTCAACCATAGTCTCTGGGTCTGATGATGAAAATCAGGATGACCTGGAGTCTGTGATTGTGGGGCCAGACTCAGAAGAGTCTGAAAGGAACAGAGGAGTTCTCCTTAAGAGAACTGACAGAGTGGGAGAAAGGCCTAGGTCCCCCTCAAGGGACTCTGACCATTCATACCACTCTGGAAGAGAATCTGTTCCACAGAGGAACTCCAACTTTCCCAGGGAAACCTCCTCTGACAGAAGGTTCAAGATGCTCCAGTATGAGGAAGCTAGGCTTGCCCTCAGAACCAAGCAATTGGCCTTAGATAGGGAAGCCTTCGAGCTCCAAAGAGCTTCTAAGAAGGAGGGGTTAGATACCCCTGGTGGCAGCAACAGTGTCCCTAGAGGCAGAGATTACATTCCAGACCATAGGAACCTGTCCAAGGTTGTTCCTCCCTACCAGAGTGGGGATGATATCCACAAATTGATAACTGCTATGGAGAGGGCCTGTGGAGTTCAACAGGTCCCCCAGACACAGTGGGCAGCAATCTTGTGGCCCTCCTTTTCAGATAAAGGTAGAGACAAGGTCCTCACTGTTAGAGAAGAGGATGCTAATGATTATGAAGCCCTGAAGAGTGCTTTGATAGATGGGTTTGGCTTAACCACTGAACAGTACAGGTTGAAGTTCAGAGACACCCAGAAAGCACAGACTCAGGATTGGACTGACTTTGTTGATTGTGCAACCAAGGCTCTAGAAGGTTGGCTGGTTGGTAGTAGAGTAACTGACTTTAAGGGATTTTATAATCTTATAATGAGAGAACAGATCCTTAATAATTGCCAGAACCAGTTGTTACATCAGTACCTGGTGGACTCTGATCTGACCTCTCCCCAAGAATTGGGAAAGAAGGCAGACAAATGGGTCAGAACCAGGGTGAGGCAGAAAAACCAGAACCAAGGTGGTAACACTAAGAAGCAAGATCCTAAAGGCTCAATCTAAAGACCAGAAGTCTTCACAAGGGCCCCAAAATCTGCATCTGGTGGGGAGTCACAATCTGCAAAGGGAAAAGGCCAGAAGAAGCCCTGGTGCAAATTCTGTAAACAGAAAGGGCACTGGACTTCTGATTGTACGAAGTCCAAAGACCAAACCACCACCACTCCAGCCCCTAAAGCAACTGTTCCCCCTAGTGCAGTCATTGGTGGAGGTAATACTCAGAATAAGGGTGTAGTAGAGTTGACCCTGGGTTCTGATGTGGACTCTGGCCTAGTCAGAGTACCAACACAGGTATTGCTAGTTTGTGAGGGAGACCTTGATATGTCCTTCCTAGTGAGCCCCAGTAATCTGGGCAAGTACAAACAGCAGCCTATCATAAATGGCAAACAGGCTTTGGCATTCAGGGACACAGGTGCTAGTGTCACCAAGGTGGCAGAGGATCTAGTGGACCCTGCACAGATGATCCTGGGTGAAATGTACCAGGTAACCAATGCAAGCAACACCAGGACCAACCATAGCCTGGCAGTTGTGAATTTCTCCTGGGGAGGGGTAACTGGCCTCAAAAAGGTAGTAGACTGTGCAGACCTCCCTGTCGAATGTTTGTTGGGCAATGATCTGGAGACTTCAGCCTGGTCTGAAGTAGAATTATGGACTCATGCTGAGATGTTGGGCATACCTGCAGAGGTATTTGCTGTGACCAGGTCACAAGCCAAAATGCATAAAGCTGAACCAGCTCTGGATCCTGAAACTATGGACCAGATGCTACCCAAGAGGAGGAGCAGTAGGGTTAAGGCTGGGCCTTCCCCTCTGTCTCAGATCTCAGATTCCCCTCCTGAGGGAGGAGAAGCAGATCCTGAAGAAGGAACTGCCCCAGAGGAACTTGAGCCTGGTCAGGTTGAGTTCTTGGGGGCAGGGGGACCTTCCAGGGAAGATCTGAGCAAAGAGCAACAGAGCTGCCCCACTCTTGATCCCCTCAGATAGCAGGCTGCTGCTGAGGCTGCTGGGAGTGCTAGTGGGTCCCATAAGGTTTATTGGGATGAGGGGCTTCTATATTCTGAGGCTAGAGATCCTACCTCTGGAGCCACCAGGAGGTTGGTAATTCCTCAGAAGTTTAGGGGGTTCCTCTTGACCCTAGCACATGACATCCCATTAGCAGGACACTTGGGCCAAAACAAGACCTGGGACAGGCTTCTACCTCATTTTCATTGGCCACACATGTCTGAGGACACCAAGGAGTTTTGTCGCTCCTGTGTCACTTGTCAAGCCAGTGGCAAGACAGGTGGCACAACAGAGGCCCCCCTGATACCACTACCTGTGGTGGGGGCTCCCTTTGAAAGGGTAGGGATTGACATTGTTGGTCCCCTTGACCCACCAACTGTATCTGGGCACAGATTTATACTGGTGGTAGTGGATCATGCCACCAGGTATCCAGAAGCTATACCCCTAAGGACTACCACAGCTCCTGTGGTAGCAAGAGCCCTCATTGGAGTTTTCTCCAGAGTGGGTTTCCCCAAGGAGGTCATCTCTGACAGAGGTTCTAACTTTATGTCAGGATATCTAACTGCAATGTGGAAGGAGTGTGGTGTAAACTACAAATTCACTACTCCCTATCACCCAAAATGCAATGGGTTAGTTGAGAGATTCAACAAAACCCTAAAGGGAATGATTAAAGGCCTCCCAGAAAAGCTTAGGCGAAAATGGGACCTTTTATGTCCCTGCCTTCTGTTCGCATACAGAGAGGTTCCACAGAAGGGGGTTGGCTACAGCCCTTTTGAACTTCTGTTTGGGCACCCTGTTAGAGGACCATTATGTCTGGTGAAGGAGGGATGGGAGTTACCTCTCAAACCTCCCAAACAGGATGTGATGGACTATGTACTTGGTCTCCGCTCCAGGATGGCAGAGTATATGAAGAAGGCCACTAAAAACCTTGAGGCAAGCCAAGAACTACAAAAAGCTAGGCATGACCAAAAGGCTGTCCTGACTGTTTACCAGCTAGGCCAGAAAGTGTGGGTGTTTGAGCCTGTGGCCCCAGCAGCTCTCCAGGACAAATGGAGTGGCCCCCATACAATAGTTGAGAAAAAGGGAGAGGTCACCTACTTGGTAGATCTTGGCACTCCCAGGAGCCCCCTTAGGGTGCTACATGTCAACAGACATAAGGCATATTTCTAAAAAAACAAGGGCTAACGGTGGACTCCAAGTGTCGCACTTCTTTATTGTGTTCCCATATAAGTAACAGTGTATTTCAGATAGGTGTGCATCAAAAATGCTCCTGCATCCGCCGTTAATGGATACAGACTGCCAAGCAGATAGAAAAATTGTAAAGTGATTGGAGCAGTGCACCACCAAATAGTCAAATGTAATCACACCAAGTGGTCAATTCTGTTTATAGAAAAAGTCTTTATTGCGGTTTTCCAACCAGAAGAACGTCTCAGCCAACGCGTTTCGTTCAAAGAATTGAACTTCGTCAGGGCGTACTCAAGAATGTATCTCAATCTCACAGTAGGTCCACTACTTATATCGTGGGTGGCCCGTCTCAGAATAAAGAGCCTATAGCGTGATTATAGGGTTTCCAGTCGCACTTCTAATGTTTGGAGTGTCTCGTGTGCAGGCGGATGCCTCCTTGATAAGGGCACCACAAAAGACTCACGAGCCTGCGACCGTCCGCGCTTCTTCCTTTACAATACAACGGGTGTGTGATCACGTCCTATGTGGACAGGGCTGACATGAGCTTGCTCATGGCAACTGATGAGGACCAGGAGGAGGAGAGTGACCCTCTCCCTGACCTGCTCTCACAGAACCCTGATGATGGATCAGTTGATGGTGTTGCTTTGGCAAGCAGCCTCACTGAACATCAACAGACTGAATGTAGACAAGTGCTACATCAGTTTAGACATATGTTTAGCCTGACCCCAAGTCAGACTTCCTGGTGCACCCATGAGGTGGACACTGGAGACAGTCTGCCTGTAAAGAGTAAAATCTACAGGCAACCTGACCATGTCAGGGATTGTATCAGGACTGAGGTCCAGAAAATGTTGGAGCTAGGTGTTATTGAGCCCTCAGATAGCCCTTGGGCTGGCCCAGTAGTCCTTGTCCCAAAAACCTCACTCCCAGGGTGGTAAGAAAGAGATGAGGTTTTGTGTTGACTACAGGGGCCTCAATGCAGTCACCAGGACTGATGCCTACCCAATACCAAGGGCAGATGAACTAATAGACACTTTGGCCTCAGCCAAGTATCTCAGTACATTTGACCTTACAGCTGGCTATTGGCAAATCAAGTTAGCTGATGATCCCAAGGATAAAACAGCATTTTCGACCCCTGGTGGGCACTATCACTTTGTGGTAATGCCCTTTGGTTTGAAGAATGCACCTGCCACATTTCGGAGGTTGGTGAATAAAGTTCTGACTGGTACGGAAACCCATTGCTCAGATTATCTTGATGATATTGCTGTCTTTAGTTCCACCTGGCAGGATCACCTGGTCCACCTGGTCCACCTCAGGAATGTACTGGAGGCCCTGCAAAAAGCAGGCCTCACTATCAAGGCCACTAGGCGCCAGATAGGGCAGAGTCAGGTTGTGTACCTGGGCCACCTTGTAGGTGGAGGCCAGGTTCAACTATTGCAGAGCAAGATCCAGACCATAATGGAATGGGTAGCTCCAACCACCCAGACACAGGTGAGAGCCTTCTTGGGCCTGACTGGGTATTACAGGAGGTTTGTTAAGGGATGTGGATTTATAGTGACCCCCTTAAATGATCTGACCTCCAAGAAAATGCCAAAAAAGCTTCAGTGGACAGCTAGCTGTCAAAAGGCATTTGATGACCTCAAGCAGGCAATGTGCACTTCCCCCATCTTACAGAGTCCAGACTACAAAAAGAAGTTCATTGTCCAAACAGATGTTTCCGAGCTGGGTGTGGGAGCTGTACTGTCTCAACTTAATGATGAAGGTCAAGACCAGCCAGTAGCTTTCATAAGCAGAAGGCTGACCCCTAGATAGAAACGTTGGTCAGCTATTGAGAGGGAGGCCTTTGCTGTGGTGTGGGCCCTGAAGAAGCTGAGGCCATACTTGTTTGGCACTCACTTCATAGTTCAGACTGACCATAAGCCCCTCCTATGGCTCAAACAGATGAAAGGTGAAAATCCTTAACTGCTCAGGTGGTCCATTTCCCTACAGGGGATGGACTATACAGTGGAACATCGACCTGGGACCCAACATGCCAATGCAGATGGACTCTCAAGGTATTTCCACTTAGAACATGAAGACTCAACTGGTCAAGGTTAGTTTAATGTCCCTGCGTTTGGGGGGAGGGTTGTGTAGGAGAGTAGGATCTGCACTTATGTTGCCCCCACTTTTTCTCTGATGTATACACTGGTTTCTGGCTATAGTCTGGCTGGGTCCCTGCTAATCAGGGCCCCAGTCTAACTGATCTCTCTAAACAACTTGGTGTGCATATTAGATGCACTAGTGATTGGATACTGTGGTACCTTATGAGCCCCTAGTATATGGTACCTTAGGTACCTAGGGCATTGGTACTTCACAGGCCTACCAGGGGCTGCAGCATGTATTATGCCACCCCTGGGAAACATTCACAATCTGACACCACAGGCCTGCTACTGCAGCCTGTGTGAGGTAGTGTTAGCACTCCTCACTGAGGTATAGGTCCCTATATCTCACCATACACACACATATAAACCTATCAGTCACCCCTATTGCAGGCCCTATCAATCCTGTGGGCAGAGTGCTTGGTTCACTATGTGAGGGGGTGCTTCTGCCTGAGCAGGGGCCCTCTGCAGCTGGCAGAGTCTATTCCCTGCTGCTGTTTGTGGCTGCGGTTAAACCATATACTCATAAGTGCATTATAACCTCGCGGTAAATGCTAACTTTGGAATGACTGCATCAAAACACGTCGTGTTTGGTGTCAAACAACTTGGAATCATACCCCCACACCAGTAACTGGTGTGGGAGTATGATCCCACCCTTCTAGAGGGGATGACATGTACCCACTGTACTAAACGGTAGAAATCTCCTAGAGCCCTGGCATCACAAAATGGATGCCACCAGCACAGACACTGGGCTGCCCTCCTGCTGCTGACGGAAACTCGCAGTGGAGGAAGCCCAACAAAAGGTATCCTGTCACAGGGAGGTGTCACCACCTCCCAGACAGGATTTAGTGTATTGGAGCTGGGTGGGTGCACTCTTAGAGTGCTTTGAAGTCCTGCACTGGGGGAGCAGTAGGCTCCTCTGTGCATATGCCAGCTCAAACCGGTTCAGGGGCTACCTGCCCCTGCTCTGGCGTGAAACTGGACAAAGGGAAGTGGGTGTAACCACCCACTACCCTGACCCTCCTAGAGGAGTTGTCATAGAGCTAGTCCCTCCCCTGTCTTCACTATAAGATACCAAGCATTGCCAATGCAATTCAGATTACCCCTGGACGACGCTCTACAAAGAAGAATCCTGGCCCTTCGACGCTCCACTATCTCTGGAAGACTGAAGAATCTCCCTTGGAGTCAAGGAGTGACTCCCCTGCTTGGCAGGCACCAAAACTCTTCATCGACGGTTGCAAACTTCACCGCTCCCGCCGGAGTCCGAAGTCCCTGCGTCCCATGATGTGGATTTCCTGACCTCTCGACGGCCATTTTGAGTCCCCAGTGAAGCTGTGGCATCTGGACCCCACGAGTAATGAGGAACAGCAATAGCAGGGAACCGTGCACTGATTTCGAGTGCAAACCCTAAACAACGCTCCACAAACTTGTGCTTTGGACCACTTGTAGCCCAAGTAGCTAGCAGGCTTTGTTCCAAAAATCAACGGCCTACCCCGTCCCGAGTGACCGTGGGCTCCTGTGAAACGTTTCCTGTGAAGGCGTCTTCATGGTTGCTTGCCCGTTGGCTAGTGACTACCCCGAAGACTTTCTAACCAACTTCAAGGGCTCTCCTGGTTGCTCCGGGCCAGCCCTCACTCACCCTCGCTGGGTGAGTTCATCAGACCTTGTTGGTTTGCACCATCGTCAATCTTCAGTTCACACAAGGCTTACAGTTGCCAAGGCTTGTTGGCGCCAATTCGATTGCCGACTCCGTCATCAGCTGTAGACATTGTGGGACACTCCGAATCCAGCTGCTGGTCATCTTTGATCCCTCCTGGACCTCGTGAGCGAAGAGACTAAACACCATCGAAGACCTGAAGCGACGCCACAGCTGTGGTCATCCATCTTGCTGGCCACCGGTCACTGGCAAGTGACTTTGAACTCTGTCCCCTCAATTTTCAGGTGCTCTTCATCTTCAATCCACCTTCGGGTTCCAGCGGACACCTCTTCAGTCGTCGCAAGCAGCAAGTCTTCAGTGATCTCCATTGAAAACAGCATCTCGACCCGACACCAAAAGACACCTATGCACCCGGCTTCCCTGGGTGAGGTAACTCGTGTACTCCGGTGTCCAAGTGTGTGTTGGCCCTCGAAATACTTACCCTGTAAGTGGCTTGCTTGTTGACTTCTTTGAAGTGCCCTAAAACTTTAAAATACAAACCGCGACTTGCTCCATTGAAACGTATAGGAAACCCGCGGCTGTGTTTAGCACTGCACGCGTCTCGCGTGGGCTTGTTACTTACCTGCTAACACTGCAGTAGTGAAGCCCCAGCGATTCCCAAGGCCTTAGGCTTTGTCATTTTGCAAGTCGACTTTGTTAAACCATTTTCTTAGTATATAGTCTGGTACGCCCCTAGGGCTACAGCCATATTTGTGCTTAATTTATTGAGAACTGTTGACATTTGAATGTGTATCTGGGTTCTAATCTCATAAAGAGATTAGTAGAGTGTATCTAGAAATAAATACATATATATTTGATATATATACCTGTGTGGTGTCCTTTTCATTTGGTATTTCAAGAGATTATAAGGTAAAACAAGCTGCTAAACATTCCTCAGAGACTTAGCCTGAAGGCTGCTCTCCACAGCTACCACTAGGATAGCTTTCTTTAAAAGGTTGTCTTAAACCTATCTACCATAAGAGTCGAATTGGACTGGTGCAAGGTGGCCACTATAACTAGTGACCAGTATATGCCAGGCCAACTTCTCACAACAGGGCAACATAATGTCCTCTCAAAACGTCTCCTCTCTTAGGCTATTAGTTTTATTGATGGCCTTAGGACCATTTGTGTCTGTGTATCTTTTTATATCAACGTTCCAGCAACCCTTGGGAGTTTGCCACGGCATTTACATTTTTGGCATGCAATCTTGGAAGTTTGGAGACCCTGTCTGCTGTGCCCTGATGAAATTGTATGCATCCTTTTTTCAAACCATCATGAATTTAGGAGGGATGATGAGGTACTATCACCATGCAGTATTTACCATCATCACAAGTGCCTTGCTGATTTATGATTAGCCAACCCTACCACATTCCCATCACAATTGAGTTTATTGCCCAGGTACATCACATATCCAGAGTGGGACAGGACATATTTTGGCACTCCATCACTTTTCCCAACAATATTCATCTAATGCAATGTATCACAATGTCAAACATAGGTATACCAAGTTTACTAGTTCTTTGCCAGCAACCCTTCATCATATTGTTAATGTGGAAGACAGGTCACTGCAGATCCATTGTCAGCTACCTAGTATTCAGTCTGGAGAATTATATTTTAAATGAGTATCAAGTCAAAGCTATTGCTATAAAGATGAAAAAGGTGTATTTCTAAATACGATGTATGGCAGTTAAAATAATTATTAGAAAGAAGGAAAACATTTTAAGTACTTTCTAGGACTCAGACACCTCCCGAAACTATTTAATGGTGTTTACACAGTAACACACTACAACTCAAACAACATTGTGTCGTATAAACAATGTTATTGTATGCAAGAGTAATTGTGAGTCCTGAGCTATATTTTAAAAAGCTTCTTAAAAGACAAAGATGCCAATCAGTGTGCCACCACAAGTGTACCAAGTATGCTATGATGCATCTTATATTTGCCCTACTTTCTCACTGAGCTTGACTCAGTGGTTTGAATTCAGAGTCTAAGAATCCACAAACAGTTTCTAAACTACAATAACATTTTTTTGAACAGTTTCAAACCCACCACACAAAAGTGAACTGGTGCTCCAGAGGCTCCGTGAAAGTTTTGTTGCATGAGAATAATCTTCCATAATTACTAAATATATTTTTGTGTGTATATTTCTATAACCAGTGACACTTTTCTTCTAATTTCTCCTGCAGGAAACTTAACTGAGTTAAATAATGCCTTCCAGGAACCGTGAAACTGATTGTTGCCAAAGTCACAAGACATTTTCTGTTCAAACTAGTCTCACACCAGTGTCTTATGTGACTTTTGTGCACAAGCTATAGTCTCCCGTGTGAAATAACGACCAAGTGAATTTTACTTAATCCACAAAATTCTGAGTAATATTTATAAAACAGACTCATATTATATTGCAGAAAATATCCTTTAGGGTTTGATGTACAGGCTGCAGTGGGAGCTCAGGAATGGGGTTAGATAGTGTTCATGACTCTGGGCACTTCCTTTGCATCAGAACCTATTACACCCCTTCATTGGTCACCTATAACTGACATAATTTGCATTTGATGTAGAATTCTAGAGGTTTAAGTGTTTAATGGAATAGCCCTGGCTATCTTTCTAGCTCTAATCCCACTCAAGACCATTAAGAAGGTCTGACAATTATTTTCTTAAGGCACTTCTCAAAGATTAACAATTTACTCACTGAAGAATAACAATTTAATGCCAGATTCAGAACATGCCATGAACTAATGGCAGCCATTTCAGAGTTCTTGAGAAATTCATGATTGTTACTACCAGCCAAAGACTCCTCTGGGTACAAAAGGGAGAATGGTGAATGAAAGTTGAAGCAAGATGTGTAGTATTACCAACAACCTGGCCTCTAACATCCAGGAATGTTTGTATTATTGTGGAGTGGAAAATACGTCTGGTGACTCACTCTATATTTCTCCACTTTGCAATATTAACGGGTGGGAACAATCAACTTCTTTGGGTGAAAGATACTTTACGGTTAAAGCTGCTAATATTTTGAGTCCTTTCATTTACAGCGACGCTCATTTTATGAGAAACTTCTACCTTCCAGAGAGTACATCTAGAGCACTCAGAGTCATCAACAGTCGTGTGAGCTGTACAAATTGGATCAGTCATCGTGCCTTATAAACACCTCCTGATGACGTGACTCTAGTACAGCATGCGCGTTACTGATCATGGCAAAATAAATAAAAAAATATCAGGTAACCTGCAAAATGTGATGAGGACCCCCCTGATACCCCTATATCCCACTTAATTGCATCAACCTTATGCCTAATGGTAGCCCCTTGGAGGTTGGGGGTCTTAAACCATTGGGGCTAAACGAAAGGGCGATATGACCTTGCAATGACATGAATAGTGTGCTTTTTTTTTTTTTACATAGAAACATTTGTGGTTTTCCTCTTCAACAGTTTTGTCTACTTCTATGCAATAGGTGGCAAGTGACCTCAACAGGAAGGAGATTTTTTTCTGAGGTGCTTGCTTACACATTAGTTTCCTGGAATTTCAAGCAGATGGTACAGAGAAAATAGAACCGCACAAACACAGCTGCCTCACATGTCCGACCTTCCTTTGCAGTTTAGATTAAGGGTCAATTTGTAAAATAATATAGTTAATATGAAGAATACATTCCTCTGACGTTTCTTAATAGGCAGTGTCTATTTACTCAGCTGCCAGCTAAATAGTACAACATTTCTGCTATTTAGCTCGCAAGATAGTACATCATCTCTGCTTTTTACCTGGCCATAGGCTAAGTAGTAGAGTTGATGTACAATTTGACCAGTGCTGGATCAATAGTGTGAAAGAGGTCTGTATTTAGCGGGCCATAATGAAAAAAGGGACTCTAGACAATGGTAGTGTTCTGGCCATCTTGTAATGGGAATGCAACATATGTAAAGCATTTAAAAGTAAGTGCATATACAAATGTACAATAGTTTGTAAAAAGGTAAGTGTATGAATAAGGATGAGCTGTATATAGAAAAAAGTAACATCAGTTTTGAATAAAAACGTTAATGCTGTTTTAATATTGAAATAAGACATGTAGAAGTCAAACAGAAGCTTCAGGATATGGCACACAGACAATTTGCACTTCAGGCAGGTAGTATTCGGCAGTCAGCAAAGAACAGAGTATAGTTTTAAAAGCTTGTTACATAAATGTTGTATTCACTCATTAGAATACATTGTTTTTTAAATCTTCATGATGGTCCTTTTAATGATTTTTGAGGGCTGGACTCTGTTTCTGCTTATTAAGGAAGGCCGTGTGCTAGCTTTAGGCTTCTGAATAATGGGGACTGTGTTTGCTTAGTATTTCAAATCAGGCAACAAAGCGGCAGTCAACAACAGGCATCAAACATGTAATGCAGACAGATAGGTGGTATCTAGGCTCCAGGGAGAGGGGCAATTATAGTAGGTAATTGGTGTTTGGGGGCACAGTGCTTTGGGGCACTTGCTGGAGGTAAATGAAGTGAGGCACTGTGGAATGGGGAAGTTAAAGCAGGAGACAGCTAAGTAATGCATCTGGGTAACTCACAGGAGAAGTTCACTCTGCTGCCTGTGAATAGACCTGCATTCTATACTATTCATCCTGAGGAGTAGGTTTAGCGCAATGATGCCAATTGGTCCCATGTCATGAGTGGCCCCTTCAGCCACACTGACATTTTGGTCACCTGCACAATGTATCTTGGGATTGGTAGTTTTGATATTTAACATGTTAAGCAAGTGTACCTGACTGTACAGAGCGCTCATTTCCATATTTGACAGTGCTCTCTCAGCAAAAGAAATTTAAAAGCCAAAAAAGAAAACAATGTGTGACAGGCTTAGAGGCTATACCTAACTAAAGTTATTATGGAGGGGGACTTTGGGAAGGAAGCAGTAGGAGGAGGATGAAAAGTAGGAGAATAATGGCTAAGAAGTGGACCGCTAGGAGGGTTAGCAGAGCCATGAGGACCAGGACAAGACTAACCAGGCCCAGGGAGACCTAATCTATGAGAACCAGGGTTACCAATGCCAGAGGAGACCAGGAACAAATAGAATATGATGAACAGGACAATGAAAAGTGAGTGAGAAGAATCAGAAGTGCCAGGAGTATGTGGAGCAGGGGGGATCTGGACACAGTGGACAAGGGCCTGAAGGAACAGAAGGACCAGAGGTAAAAGGAAGATAAGGCCCTGGAGCATAACGACAAGGAGGGCAAGAGGGGGGACCAGAGGGAAAAGGACAACCAGATGCAGGAGTAGTAGACCGAAGTACACAGACCAAAGAGGACCAGGAATAATGGAAAGAGGACCAGAGGCAGGGGGGACAAGACCACAGACATCAGATAAAGGAGGACTAAGGGGCCAAAGGAAGAGGACAGGAACCAACAAGACATCAACCAGAACTGAACAGGGCCAGCAGGACCTGGAGATCCAATATTAGAATGGCCAAGGGCCTTACAAAGGGTGAGTAAGTCTAGGTCCAGTGGGACTGGATCAGAAGATCCAGGAGTGTCAGACTGAGGGGGATCCCAAACCATGTTGAAAGAACCGCATAAACCATGGTGACCCACAACATGGGACCTAGGTGGACCAGTGTCAGAGGGATGAGGAAGAGCAGACTCAATAGCACAATTACTAGGAGGACCGTGATAGAGGGGCCCATGGTCAGATGGACAAGAACAAGGTAGAATGGGTAAATCAGAAGACCAGGATGACTAGTAAGAGCACAGGAAAAAAGATGGACCAGTACCTGTGGTACCAGGGCTAGGAGGTTGATGGGGAGGAGAACCAGGACAAGGCGACTAAGACCAAGAGGACCACAAAGAAAAAGGGCCAAATGGGCCAAGATTGAGGGGATCAGAAATGGCCATGATGGCCAAAAGACAACGTTTATGATAACAAGAACAATAGGACAAGAAGGACCAGGACAACCAGGACCAAGGAGACCCAGACTAAGATAGCCGCTGGGTCGGGTACAGAGGAATTAGGTACAGGAGAACCAAAACTATAAGGAACAGGGCCAAGAGTATCAGGGACAATGGGCACAGAATCTGGGAAATGACAAGGACTAAGAAAAATATGAATAGCATGAAATTGGCCAGGAGTGCCAGGTAGCTGAGACCAGGGACACAAGAAGCCAGAGTCAGCAGGACCTTTCTGAGAGGAACAGGACACAGAGTGCTAAGGGGATCAGGAAGATCAGAGGAAAGAAGATCAGGACCTTGAGCAACAGGACCAGGAGGGCCAGGTTATAGATGAAAAGGAGGATCAAGATCAGGGGCAACCGGACCATATGATCTGGCCTGGAAGTCTAGAGCACAGGGCTAGGAATAGGAGGGTCAGGAAGATTTGTAGCAGGTTGGCTGGCTCTAGGTGGACCAGATAAAGGAGGACCATGATGAGTTTATATATCAACATAAGGACAAACAGCAGGAAGACCAGGGCCAAGAGGATCAGGACCAGATCCAGGAAGACAAGTTCCAGGTCAATAGGACTGTGGTCCAGAATAAGCAAGTAAGATGAGGGGGTCAGTACAAGAAAACCAGGAGGACCAGAGCAAGGAGTGCCAGGACCAGAGCAAGGAGGATTAGAGAGATCAGCACCAATAAGACCAGGAACAGGCTTAGGAGTGGCAGGGATACTATGACCAAAGGACCAGGGCCCAGAGTACGAAGAGGAAGAAAAAGACCAGGACCTTGGGGTAGCTGGAGCAGGGTGAGGAACAGGAGGGCCAGAACAGCCAGGAAGCCTAAGGGACTAGACCGGGATGTCCAGGAGGGCCAGGAACAAAATGATGAGGCTTCAAAGAACCCAAACAAAGAGAGAAACAAACAAGAGGGCCCAGACTATTGGGTGCAGTGCCAGAAGCACCATGATGACCAGGCAGAGGGGGGGGCAGGGAATGATCCACAGCAGGAAGACAAGAGCTAAAAGAGCAAAGCAAGGCCAAAGAGGGCTAGGACACAAGAGGCCAGGTAGACTGAGTGCACCAGCAGGGCCATGAACTGATGTACTGAGAATCAGATAAGCAGGTTGAGATGGATCAGATGAACCGGTTTAAATGAATGAGCATCACAAGGATCAGGAAAGAAAAAAAGAGCTAGGAGAAGAGGGCCTGAAAGGACCAGGATGGCAAGAAGGACCAGGACCAAGATTCTTAGGCATACAAATGCCCAAACAAGAAGAACCAGAAACAAAAGGATAAAGTATAGTGGGTACAAAACCAGGAAAAGAACACAAACAGTGAGGGCCTGAAAGAGGAAGACCATTGCCATGCAAACCCGACTAAGAGTGAGGAAGACTAGGAGAACAGGACCTGAAGAATAAAGAGGAGATGGCCAGGCAGCCGGTGCCAACAGGACAAGAGCTGCGAGGACCAAGGAAAGGAGGACCAGTGGGATCACAACCAAGGGAAAAAGAAGGTCAATACAGGGAGGCCCAGGAGTTTCAGGAACTGGCATACCAGAACAAGCAGGACCAGGATAGGGACAAAGCGTAGGACCAGGACAAGGAAGGCCAAGATGACAGGAGCCATGATGACAAAGCTGGGTGGCTAAGTACAGCTAAGAACAGGATGCCTGAAGAAGGAGGAGCAGGATAAAGTGGACATATTAGTCCAAGATGACAACAATCAGGGGAACCAGGGCCAAGCTTATCGTGAAGACCTAGGACAAGATGGGGATGGTTAGGTGATCTAGAAGGTTCAGAATAAACAGAACCAGGAACAAGGGTAGGAGGACCAGAGATGTCAGATACAAGGGACCAGGCCCTTAAGTTCTAAGTGGAGCTAGTGGGCTAGGAACTGGGGCATTAGGATAGGCTGGTGAAGATCAGGGCAACCAGGACAACCAGAGCCAAGAGGACCAATAGGACCAGACCAGGACCAAAATTGCCAGGCCCAGCCCAGGGGAACCTAATAATGAGGACGAGGACCAGTGGAGGCAGTACCAGGTGGACCACAGGGACAGGACACGGAGAATCAGGATGACCCAAACCAGGAAGACTAGGAGTGCCAGCCTAGGAGAAACAGGACAACAGAGCTAGGTCTTCGAGGCCCCAGAAGACCAGCAGGATCAGGATGAGGATCAGTAGTACCAGGATCAGGAGGCACAGGAACGGTTCAAACAAGGATGAGCCAGGGTTCAGGGCCAGGAAGGCCAGGGTCAGGTAGGACTTTTACCAGGACCCCCAGATTTAGGAAACTAGTACCAGGGTGACCAGACCTAATAAGACCTTGGAGATAAGGAGGAACATGAGGACCAATATAAACCAAAAAAGGAGGACTTGGAACAGGACTAAGAGGAAGATCAATGCCTAATGTGGAAATGTGGATTTTCCTGATCAGTTATGTCCCCTATCTTGGACCCCAACGATTCTATGTGCATGTCACAAGTACATGTATGTTCCCTCCAGTTCCAGTTTCCAAGACGCAAACATATGTGTGTCTACCGTCGACATGTTCTCTGTCAGATCCGCCATCAATGGGCTGGATATTCAATTCCTAAGTATGAAAAGCCACCGACTTTATATGGCTAAGTTACTCCATTTTTACAGTTCAGGCAAGTAGGCCCGATTCTTTCCTCAAAGCCTTTCCCTGCTCTCTGTCTCTGACAGTTTCAGCTTGAGCTCGCATCTGTATCCATGAACTTTGTCCTACTCCCTGTGCAGCTAACGGTGCCTGCCTCGGCCAGTTTTCGCCTGCCTGCCAAGAAGCTGTATTTCACCTTCGAATTATCTATTTTGCTCTTCAGCCGATGCATTCCTGTCTAGTGATTTAGGTAAACATTTCCTTTAGCTCACAAGCAAAGGACTCAGCCTTTCCGTCCTCCTGCAAGTGATTCATAGCCCTGTTGCCATGGAAAGTTTTCTGCCCCTCGCTTCTCATATAGGCACTTAGACGCTTGTACACGCACATACAGTTAGTATAGAGTAGATTCTGTCCGAGAGTCCTTCCTTGTGGATAACATAGTTCTCTAAACATAGGATGTTAGATATGATTTGGGATTAGGTTGACATGACCCCCAGACTTCTCGTCTCCACACGTAGAGCTAAATGTCAAGTCCCCTTCACCCCCTAGTTGCACGTCAATCACACGTCATGCTGCTGCGCACGCATCTATGTTAAGTATTATCGTATAGATCCGCCTATGTAAGATAATCAGAGCCAATCACGTTTCTTTTTGCTCCTTATTACGCCTAGTTTCAATTACGTATCACTATGTTAATTTATCTTATCAATTGTTACGCCTTTTTGCACTTGTTTCATTGTAAATGTATGACCTATAAAAGTTACTTCTTGTCAATAAAGTATTGTACTTCACTTCCTGAACCCTCGTGGTGACGGAACCTGAAGGCCGCGACTCGAGTCGGCCATTTTGGATGGAATAAAGCCCATTTAGAAAACCTCTTATACCACGGATTCTGCCTCTTGTTATTCTGAGCTATTTTACTTTATTTTAAAGATTCCGTATGAAATTCAGTTTCGGTAAAAAGAATATTTACCACATAATGGCGCCCGAATAGGGACACTTTCTCATCTCACGCGCCGGCGGTGCGTTGCAGGCCCGGTCTCCTGCCACAGCTGGACGGACCATAAACGCGTACCAGCAGGATTTCCTGTAAGCTCCCTCCGGTCAAGCGGGGGCGACTGAGGCTGCGATCAACCCAGACGAGGCGGTGAGAAGTGCGAAGTATCCCGACCAGAGCCTAGCTGAGAGAGCAAGATCCGAGGTATACAGAAGCCCACCAGGTTTTTCGAAATCCCGATGTCCAGAGGGTCCGCTGTCCGCAGTCATCGAGCCCTGTCCATTCTCTGAGGCCTTCCGTTTCAAGGAGCTACTCGGTGAGTACCATCGCCGGGGAGGCGTGTTGACGCGCACATAGGTTGTGCCGGTCAAGACGGATTTGGGTACACAAATCCGGTCTGCACTGTTTAGCAGTGTATATGTACTGTTTAGCAGTATATCAAGTATTCCGAAGTATTCAGTTATTGTCAAGAATTCAGCGTGGTGATTAGTTAGGCAGACTGTCATCATTGTCGGTTATTGTTAAAATGTTTAATGTTCAATGTTTAAAGTGTTCAAATGTCTTGCATATTGTGGTATGAATGATTGTTCTTTGTTCACTGTTCATTATTGTGTTTTTCGTATTAAGTGAATTCAAGAGTAAGTATCAGATCAGTTGTCAATATGCCGCTCTTCTCGAAGTTAAGACAGATTACTACCAGAAAAGGGGTGCTTGAAGAAGCAGTTCCTATTCCTCCTAGGGACACTCCAGGGCATTTTATGTACCACAAGCATGGCTTAGATGCCATATTGTTTCTTGATCTATGGGTAGATTATACCAAGGGATTACCGGAAAGTCAAAGGTGGCCCGCAGCGGGAACCTGGGATGCAGAGTGCATCATGAAAGTGGAGGAAGAGTTATGGAAAAGAAAGGTCAGACAGTCACAGAAAGACGCTGTTGAGTTATGGCGTAAAGAATCTCATAGACGTACAGAAAAAGCACGTAGACAAGAAGAGAGGAGTAAAGAAAGTTCAAATAAAGTTCAAGAAAATCTATTAATTGAGGAAGGTATCCGAGTGAAGTCAGAACAAGTAAATAGACAAAGAAATGCTCTTATGAATGGTATGTATCCCCTTCTAGCCGAAGGACTACCTACGGCTGTTCCAGGAATGCCAAAAGACTTGCCACCCCCGTTATTTCCAATTAAGGTACATCAAAAAGGGCATCCCAGAACCGCAGAAGATGTTTTTCTTTCCTCATATCTAGACGACACAGCTCCCGAGTATGCTAACGCCACACCACATAGACCGTCTGGCGGAGGGGTTCAACGTCAGGATCAGGTATCCGACCCCGTGCAACAGCAAGTCCCGATACAAGCTTCGGCAAGCACATCTGTCCCCGCAGTCGATTCTACAGTGGTATCGACACCCATAGTTGCTGTGTCACGTTCAACGAACCCATTCACACC
Source organism: Triturus cristatus (assembly GCF_964204655.1). Lineage (NCBI taxonomy): Eukaryota > Metazoa > Chordata > Amphibia > Caudata > Salamandridae > Triturus > Triturus cristatus. The sequence goes on along the minus strand of NC_140594.1, from coordinate 719,266,110 downwards.
CGACGCCCCAGATGGGGCCACGGGAGGTGCTAGCAATACCTTTACACCACCCAGAATAAATAAACTTGTCTTTCAAGAATCAGCGCATTCACGTACACCTAAATTCGTAAGTGAACGTACGCTTAAGGAACTCCTTGTAAATTGTAGATATGACCCGGTGGTTGGTAAAGAGGACGAAATGGTCCTGGCATCATTACGCATCAGGCGAGCCGCAGAGTATTTAGCAAGGTTACCAGGAATGACTACGCATCTAGATAACATATACCATTTTGTTCAAACAGGACGAGATCCAGGATGTATTAACAGAGCTATGGAATTCCAGAAAGTAGAGATACAGGGGGAACTGTTACGTTTCCTCATAAACTGTGTGATCAGAAATCAAGACCGTCCGGGGGTAGACCCGAATGCAATGCTTATTCTTACAAGATGGAGCCAGAATATATCAGAAGGGAGACACGATAAGCAAAATTGTATAATAGCCATGTGCCGAAAAATCCGTAGAGAAATAGAGCGTATTCATGAAGAAAGATTGGGAACAGACGAGTTCGAGCAAGATGAAGTGTCCGAATCAGGGAATTCCGCAAGACAGTCAGAGACCATAGCCTATGTAGGAAAAGGAAGATCCTGTGAAAATACTAGATGTTTTTCTGATCCCATACACTCTGTATGCCCAAATAATAGCAGAACGTATCCGACGCCTGTAATAAATCTGAAGTCTCCTGAACATTTGTTTCAAGCCGCAGATAAAATACTACGAGAACGAAGGGGTTACCACCTCCTCGATTCCATGGATGAGCAAGAATTAGCCAGATCAGCTGTTCACTGGATTGACAGTCCTGAAAAATACGGTGATGAGACCGTAGCACACACGTTTTTTAATCTCAGTGCAGATGAACAACGTTTAGCTGGAATCTATATGATTCAGCAACTCCTTATATTATATAAGAGCCAACATGCTGACCCTGGTCCTTTACCTGATATATTAACGGAACTACTCACGAACAGATGGAGAGGTTCTAGTAACAAGCTAATTAAAGAGATATTAGTGTCACGTAAACAGTATGTCCTTTTTGTAAATCCGGATTCTCTCTCGCTGCCCCACAGAGAAAGAACGCCGTACTATATGGATAGACAAAATCCTTTACGAGAAGTGCACCCAATAAAAGGCGAAGACAATGAGTTTCACCGTGTATTTGTTTACACACCCATATCAAAAATGGAATTATTAGAAATGAAGAAAGTAGTACCTAGTCATGACAAAGACCCAGCGGGTTTCCACCGAGAAATTAAAGACATGTTACTAATGGGAGAGTACACCTTTCCTGATATTATGACGATATTAAAGGTGCTTTTGCCTGCTGGCATCTATGAAAAACTGAAAGAAAAAGAGTGGGAAGTGGGAGACCAAAAGATAGACTGGACAGCATTAGCAGAGGAAGAAAGGGCCCGAACTGCAGGTTCAGGGCTCGGGGATAAAGTTAAACTGTTACCAGGTTTACTAGTACAGGTACTGCCACGTCTATTAACTACAAAAAAGGAAGATTGGGGTGCAATCACAGCCTGCAAACAAAAGCAAGATGAAGACACAAGCGATTATTATGCTCGATTTGAAAAATGTTTTGGTATAAACAGTGGTATAAAAGCAAGCAGTGACTCATATCCACATTTATTTGTAACAAAATTAGTGGAAAATGCATTGCCTCCAGTGAAGAATAGAATATTGAAATTCGAGAGTACCTGGCAAAGTAACACTCCGTCACAAATGCTACAAATGTTACAGTATCATCACAATAGAATTAGGGATGAACAAGAGCACGAGCATAGACGCATGAAGGATACAAAAATGAAAATGCTAGTTTCTCAGACAGTACCAGCAGAGGGTCACAAAAAGGGTGTGACACATTCTGGTGATTCTGCAGCTCCTGTAAAAGGAACCTGCAATTACTGTAAGCAACTAGGCCATTATGTACACGATTGTCCAGTCCTGAAACGTAATATCGCTACAGGTATTGCAAAAGAGAGACCACGATTAGTTAGACAAGATCAGAATGAACAAGGAGCTATGCAGCATGGACAGTCCATGCCAGTTCAGCAACAGTCCATGCCAGTTCAGCAACAGTCCATGCCAGCCTCACAGCAGCCCATACAGTTTGTGCCAGCTGCACCACCGTTGCCTGCTACTGCCACACAAACCACAACACGACAAATGTATCAGACTGCACAATATGAATATCCTGAGTATCAGCGTTACGCATGAACAAGCCTAGAGAGGGAAGTTGACTTACCACTCATCGAGATTCCTGTAGATCAAGAAGGACCGTATGTACATAGTGAATTATTAGGTCAAGATCGAAAATTCTTACTCGATACAGGGGCAAGTCGAACAACTATAAAACGTAGTGAAGTTCCAGGGGCACCCCTCTCAGGCTCTCAAAATGTTTCCCTTGGTTTTTCAGGAAAACCTATTGTTAATGAAGTATCACAGCCTCTCCCACTTACGATAGGACCTTTGACACGAACTACAGATTTATTGCTTACTAAATCATGCCCAGAAAATCTGTTAGGAATTAAAACTCTGAAAGCACTAGGAGCCATAATATGTTGTTCTCCGGAAGGAGTAAGGTTGTTTCTACGTGATTTTAAAGGTCACTATGTGTCTAGGGACATGGATCCCCGACTACAGACTTTACCAGTACATCTATGGGCACAAGGCCCTACGGATGTTGGCTGCATGAACATTACACCATACCGAGTCACATTGAAAGCAGGAGTGGTACTACCACGAATGCGACAATACAAGTTACCGCATGATGCTGTAGTGGCTTTGCTGAAAATCATTGATGAGCTAATTGCCCAGGGAGTAGTTGTAGAAACAGACTCCAATGTATGTAATTCACCGATAATTCCGATTCTTAAACGAACTGATCCTACTGCCCCACCAGTATACCGATTGGTTATTGATTTGCGCGAACTAAACAAGTGCATTGTACCACAATTTCCTGTGGTCCCTGATATATCATCATTATTGACAGCAATTGATTCCGAAGCAACATTCTTTACTGTAATTGATCTCAAGAATGCCTTTTTCAGCGTCCCAATAGATCCGGAAAGCCAATATTTGTTCGGATTCAGTTTAAATGGGCGCAGCTTTAAATTCTCACGCGCTCCCCAAGGATTCACAGAAAGCCCCAGCATCTACAGCCAAGCACTGAAACGAGAACTTGATAGTATCCACATGCCAGTCAATACTGCACTGCTTCAATATGTCGATGATCTGCTGATCACCGCCCGAAGCGAACCCGAATGTGAAAAGGCTTCTCTGACAGTTTTACATTTTCTAGCCGACAAGGGGCACAAGGTGTCTCCTTCTAAGCTGCAATTCTGTGTCCAGCGAGTTATTTATCTTGGTCACTCGCTGTCCAAGGAGGGAAGGCAGCTTACACCAGATCGCATCCAGTTAATTGCTAACATGTCAATACCCCAGACACAAAAGGAAGTGCGGGCTTTTATAGGCCTCACTTCATATTGTAGGCAGTGGATCCCTCAGTACGCATTTCTAGCAAAACCACTCATTCAGTTAACCACACAGGAGGCAGCCACATCGACTGTTCTCCCTTGGACTCAGGAACATACACAAGCTTTTGAAAGCCTAAAGGAAGCTTTATGTCAAGCACCTGTTTTAGCAACACCATGTTATAGCAAACATTTTACACTCTTTGTTACAGAACGTGAAGGTACTGCCTTGTCAGTACTCACTCAGGATCAAGCAGGATCACGCAAGCCATGTGCTTATTTTTCCAGTACATTAGATCCCGTAGCTCAGGCTTTGCCTGCATGCCTGAAATCAGTGGCGGCGACAGCTTTAGCAATCAGACAAAGCGATGCCATAGTATTAGGACATCCATTGACAGTACAAGTACCACATGCAGTAGAGGTTCTTGTGAACCGAACACAAACACAACACTTGACCATAGCAAGACTTACCGGTTATGAACTGACATTGTTTCAACCACACATAGAGATCCGACGGTGTAATACATTGAATCCTGCTACACTATTACCTGTAATTGGAACAGACCCACTAGCTCATGATTGTGTTGAAATCATTGAAATAAAGACGAAACCTAGACAAGACTTGACAGACGTTCCGTTGTTAGATCCAGACCTGACGTTGTATGTAGACGGATCATGCATGAGAACAAGTACAGGAGATTTAGTGGCCGCGTATGCAGTCACAACAGACACTGAAGTTATTGAGACAAATTGTATAGATACTTTGTCAGCCCAAGCAGCAGAACTTATTGCTCTAACACAAGCCTGTATTCAAGCCAAAAATAAGAAAGTTAATGTATACACTGACTCACGTTATGCATTCGGAGTTGTACACGACTTCGGCGTACTGTGGCGAGAGAGAGGTTATTTAACCTCCCATGGTGCCCACATTCAGCACGGACCCCTCATTCATGCCTTGTTAGACGCAATACATCTACCCACTGCTATATCGATTATGAAATGTAAAGCACACACGAAGGTTACTGATATCATTTCTCAAGGCAATGATTTAGCTGACAGAACAGCTAAACAGACTGCTCAGAATCGCACATTAGACATGACAAAGCCAATAGTTCAGACACCAACACAGTGTATGACAATTAAGGATCCCGCACTTGACGTAATTGACATACAGACACATGCTACTGCAGAAGAATTAAAGAAATGGACTGAACTAGGAGGGATCCAGACAGATCAGGGATGGATGACGAAGGAGAAATCTGTATGGTTTCTTCCTGACTCTATGGTCCAAGCCATTATAGCTACAATTCACAGCCCGGCGCATCTAGGAGAAAAAGCTATGCTAGATAGCATTCAACACATTTGGTTCAATAAACATTTACGAGCAGCAGCTAAACAAAAGGTCCGTACCTGTATGATATGTTGTCAGTTCAATCCGGGAAAAAGTGTTCCCGTAGAACAGGGTGGATTCCAGACTCCTGATCATCCTTTTGAAGTGCTCCAAATGGATTATATCCAGATGGAACGATGTCGAGGATTCAAATATGTTCTTGTAGTTGTCTGCGCTCTCTCCCGATGGACTGAGGCGTACCCAGTATCAGATTACACGGCCCCGACTACTGCCAAACAGTTAGTTCGAGAATTCTTCCCACGGTACGGGCTACCACGTGTTGTATATTCAGATAACGGCCAGCCTTTCTCATCCGAATTAATGAAACATGTCTCACTTTTGTTGGGATATCAGTGGAAATTCCACTGTGTCCGACACCCCGAGGCAGCAGGTCTCGTGGAACGACATAATCAAATTTTGAAAATCAGATTGTCTAAAATATGTAAGGAGAAAGGTGTTGACTGGATAGTAGCCTTACCAGTTGCACTATTTTACATAAGAATGGTAGCACACTCTCGAACAGGGCTATCCCCGTATGAGGTGATCTTCGGAAGGCCACCAAATATGTGGGGGACGCCTGTACCACGTAAAATAACTGATGTTAATTGTAATATGCTGACAGATTACCTGGCTTCCTTGATGTCTGCACTACAATCTTGTCGTTCACAGGTAGCTGCAGCTTTTCCTGACAACACTGAGGTGAAACCCCATGACGTTGCTCCGGGGGATCTGGTGTTTGTGAGGAATTTCGATCGGAAAACCCAATTGGAGCCCAGGTGGAAAACACCGAAGCTAGTCCTGCTGACCACAAGAACAGCCGTGAAAGTGGAGGGCCGCAAAGGATGGATACATTCCAGCCACGTTAAAAAAATTTCATGGACTATCCTCGGATATAGACACTGTGCCCTGCACTCCCTCACAGACTGATTCAAAACTTCCCTTTGTTGAAAGGAATGACTCTCAGAACTATAAATTAAAACTTAGGCCCAAACAGTCGAGCAATTTGATTGTTTAAGTCCTCTCCAAGGTGAAGCGGTTGAATTGTCTCTGACATGTATCCCTTGGACCTGAGTAGAGAAAATACCAGAGAAATGTTGAAACGACAGGCGTATTGTAAAACACTGCGTAGCTACTGTGTGAGGACATTATTAATTCTGTTTTTTTTGAGTGTTTTAATAATCATTACGAGTGTGATTTTGCACATATATCATCCTATTTCTAGACATGTTTATAATATTACTGCTGAACATTCTTTTAGCGATCTACCGCCACATGAATTATCTTATAGACTTGCGCTGCGCAATAACACCTTCATTAGTATGTTACATCATTCCCATCAGACTAGTAATGCCACCAATTGTTGGGTGTGTGGCCGACTCCCTCCCTATCAGAATAACAAAGGAGTTCTGCCTTTCTTTCCACATCCGTTCACACACAATGGCTCCTGTGGAGCATGGTTTAGTTTACTAAATTCCATAGACCCAGACACAGCAGTTTATCAACAACATTGGATATGGGGAAATCTGAATCTAGTTTTATTCAAAGTCTGTCACCCTAATAAGGAGGGTCACCCCAGTAGAACAGGAACTGATTTAGAAAATGAAGTGTATAAATTAGGTAATTTTACGCCTAATCTCATGATTTTGAACGTCAAATCCGAAGTTGAATTAATTCTGCCCACTATGTCAGTATTTCCAGTTAAGGGTGAATTATGTGTGAGAAAAGTTGGTTCCATACGCATGGGCCATAGCAAATGCGTTACTACAGTAGAATATAGTGATCAAGGGAAATCTTCATTTAGAGCTTCTCGCCATTCTTACTTTATATGTGGTCAGACGGCATATATGCGTCTGCCTCTAGATTGGGATGGTACCTGTTACATAGCATTCCTTTTGCCACCTGTTTTCCTAGCTCCCCCTGATTATTATCGAAATGTTCATTTAGTACACAAAAGAGAGCGTAGAGATCTCCCAGTTGTCGATTATACTGAGACGGCATGGGACAAGTATGTAGATTTCAATAAAGGTATCTTTCCCTATATAGGTACAATATCAAATAGTAAGCTGATACGCAGACTCACCAAGACTCTTGAAGCTGTAGTAAACGAGACTATAGCCGCCCTAGGCAATCTGACAGAGGAACAATCAGTGATGAGAATTGTTGTTCTCCAGAATCGTCTTGTCCTTGACGTCATCCTGGCCGATAGGGGCGGAGCTTGCAGGGTCATCGGATCCAGCTGCTGCATATTCATACCAGAAAATTCGCCATCTGTATATAAAGCTATAACACGCCTTCATAAGATTGTAAGCCAGATACACGAGAATCCAGGCACTTGGACGTGGTCCGGGTGGTTTTGGAGTGTGATATCAGCCTGGGGATGGAGAGTTCTATCTTTCCTAGGTATTGGCCTTCTTATGCTCTTCAGTTGTTGTTTATGCCTACAATGTGGACCAGCGATTTGTGGTCTGTGTGCCACATCATGCATTCCATATCAAAGTTCTCGTTCAAAATGCCGGAAAAAGAAGGAAGAAGAAATGATGCTCCATGAGCAAATCGATGGAATAATGAAGATTGATATCTCTTGAAGGGCAAGTAGGGGACAAGGAGGGAATGTGGAAATGTGGATTTTCCTGATCAGTTATGTCCCCTATCTTGGACCCCAACGATTCTATGTGCATGTCACAAGTACATGTATGTTCCCTCCAGTTCCAGTTTCCAAGACGCAAACATATGTGTGTCTACCGTCGACATGTTCTCTGTCAGATCCGCCATCAATGGGCTGGATATTCAATTCCTAAGTATGAAAAGCCACCGACTTTATATGGCTAAGTTACTCCATTTTTACAGTTCAGGCAAGTAGGCCCGATTCTTTCCTCAAAGCCTTTCCCTGCTCTCTGTCTCTGACAGTTTCAGCTTGAGCTCGCATCTGTATCCATGAACTTTGTCCTACTCCCTGTGCAGCTAACGGTGCCTGCCTCGGCCAGTTTTCGCCTGCCTGCCAAGAAGCTGTATTTCACCTTCGAATTATCTATTTTGCTCTTCAGCCGATGCATTCCTGTCTAGTGATTTAGGTAAACATTTCCTTTAGCTCACAAGCAAAGGACTCAGCCTTTCCGTCCTCCTGCAAGTGATTCATAGCCCTGTTGCCATGGAAAGTTTTCTGCCCCTCGCTTCTCATATAGGCACTTAGACGCTTGTACACGCACATACAGTTAGTATAGAGTAGATTCTGTCCGAGAGTCCTTCCTTGTGGATAACATAGTTCTCTAAACATAGGATGTTAGATATGATTTGGGATTAGGTTGACATGACCCCCAGACTTCTCGTCTCCACACGTAGAGCTAAATGTCAAGTCCCCTTCACCCCCTAGTTGCACGTCAATCACACGTCATGCTGCTGCGCACGCATCTATGTTAAGTATTATCGTATAGATCCGCCTATGTAAGATAATCAGAGCCAATCACGTTTCTTTTTGCTCCTTATTACGCCTAGTTTCAATTACGTATCACTATGTTAATTTATCTTATCAATTGTTACGCCTTTTTGCACTTGTTTCATTGTAAATGTATGACCTATAAAAGTTACTTCTTGTCAATAAAGTATTGTACTTCACTTCCTGAACCCTCGTGGTGACGGAACCTGAAGGCCGCGACTCGAGTCGGCCATTTTGGATGGAATAAAGCCCATTTAGAAAACCTCTTATACCACGGATTCTGCCTCTTGTTATTCTGAGCTATTTTACTTTATTTTAAAGATTCCGTATGAAATTCAGTTTCGGTAAAAAGAATATTTACCACACTAAAGGCGCAGAAGGACCTGGAAGTGAAGGAAGAAGATCAGGACCAGGAGGACATCTATGGGAGTCTAGGCACATGTATTAGGATATCCCTTTTGTACATGGTTCTTATTCATGCTTTTTATGCTGCCAAGTCCTAGAAACCCCCACCTCTACAGCCCACGTAGAGAATTGGTAAATATTTGCTGATCAATCATAGCATGTAAAATGAATAAAAAGGCGGGACTATCACACTCTGAGTGTAGGAGATGCTTTCTGATGCAGCACTGTAGTCTGAGGGTGGTTCTGATGGCATAGGGACTGAAACTTTGCAGAGGACTTTAAAGGTGGATGGGTGAAAATGAGTGTGGTCTGTGAAGGATGGCAAGTGTTTGAGAAACTCAGATGGCTGAAGTCAGGAAAAATGGTTAATGACAAAGGGGTCAAAGGGATATGGCAAACAGTAAAGGGAAGCTCAAGATCATAAGAAGGCTCAGAAGAGCCGAAGAGGGGGTGATAGAGGCTCCAAGTAGATCGCCTCAGGTGGCATAAGGAGGAATTCGATGTGACCCACTGAACTTCGCGCTGATTTTCCATGTGTGAGTATGTGAGGTGGATATGTAGCAAGGGGCAGATTTACTAAGAAGTCAAGGAATGCAAAGCAGCAAGACATCTTGCTGTGCTATGTTGTGTGAGAGAGACAGAGCTGAAATGCAACATATCTACTAAGACATGACTAATTTCTACTCTCTCCCTATGCTGGCACACTGTGTGCTGCCTAGCGCCAATGCAGGCAGCCTTGTGCCATGGTGCAAGGGTGCCTGCATTATAAGTAGGATTGTTTTAGTGCCAGAAGGGGCACCTTACTGCACAAAAATAATAATTTGAGGCATTTTGATTTTTCTATATGTGCTGCAAAATGCAGCACACCTAGACAGAGGAAATAATGAGAAGCAATACAGATATTTCTCCTCATTGCACCTCACTTGGGAAGGCCTACCATTTTGACGGAATCCCAGGTTTACTCACGATTTGCACTGTCTTGAGTTGCTCCAGATTTTCTAAGCCACACAGCATGCAAGGTGGATTTTTTATTTACATCTACCGCAAAAAAACAAATATGGGATTGACCACAATTATGACTCCAAAAATCCCAACCATAACCTTGCTCGTTGTCCCAGACATTTGAAAGCAAGGTGCAGGAAAAGAGCATATGTTTATTGTTGCTTCGAGATAGCCACATTTTCTACACCCGGGAATCTGTTTTTTTGCGAATCTCCCAAACTTTTGGGGAGATCTTATTAAGTGTGAAAAAATTATTCCTTTTTAAATTAGTCGGCCTAACAGTATTGTATAGAAGCTTGACGGATACTTGAAACAAATGCTGCAAGTTTTGCCCTGGCATCCTGCCTTCACAAATTGAGAACGGGCCTGCACTATGCTTTCCTCAGCATCCAACAGTGTCCAGTACCGTATGGAAACTTCTTTTTTTGTATAGGTCGTGTATCCTGCTGCCTTGACTCCATCTCCCAAAGGCCTCCAGTTTTTTGTTTTTTGCTCATATACCACAAGAGAAATTATACATATTTGATTCTTGAGAACCGTCCCTTTTTCTTACCCATCAATATCTCCCAAGGTAGCAGACCCTGGACAGTAAGATGTTCCCACCCACACCGTTATACCGGCATCCCTCAGAGGAAGACTCAAGCTATCTAATAGGCATTCAGGAGTAGAAGGAGACTCCCAAATAAGGGGAACATCTGAATAGTATTTAATACCTAGGGAATTCCTGATTTTATACCAAAGCCTGAGAGCAGCTTTTACAGCCTTCAATCTAACCTTTTAAAAATATGTTGGATCCCCAAACTTGTAAAGCAGGCCATGGGTTCCCAGATCCATAGTCCTTGCTGTCAACAGCCAACCTGAAGTTGAGCTATCTGGGGTCCCTAACAACATTCTGTAGTTCTTAAACTGGAAGGCATCACAGTACTTCCTCAGATCAGGTAATGCCAGGCCTCCTTTCTCCAATCTGTGCCTCAGTTTCTTCCATGCCAGTTTAACTGCCCCAGAGGCCCAAGGTGAAAGTTTTTATTTTCCCCTGCATCCTTGTGATTAGTGTTTCAGGGAAGGGGAGTGGAATATAATAAAATATTAATCAAGTTTACTTGTCAGTATATCGTTAGAGGGAGGTTCCAACACTTAGTGAGCAACAAGTCCATTTCTCTAGCAAACTTCCCCAAGTTATGATCCAGAAGAAGGATGATAAAAATGCCCAAAGATGTAAATTCTGAATTTGTCCCCCTCTTCAGGCCTGATAAATTTCAGCACATGATATATGATTTATCTTTATTGATGGAAGATCCGGAGAAGGGCCCAAGCTCTTCTACTAATTCCTCTACTCTGGTAATGGTCTTATCTGGGTCTGCCGTGTAAATAATCAGATCATTAGCATAGAAAGCTATCTTAGTGCTGAGACCCTGTGATGCAAAAGGAATTACTTGCTGATCTACACAAAGCAATTGGCAATTGGCAAATGGCTCCAAATAGATATCAAAAAGGAGAGAGGAGAGGGGGCAACCCTGCCTGGTACCTCTGAAGATGCTAAAGTTCCTAGTCAAACCCCCTTTGAGTAGAAGGTGGGCCGACGGAAATCCGTATAGCTTTTGAAGAGTTGAAATAAAATTCAGATTAAAATTCAGCACCTTCAGGACCACCCACAGGTACTCCCAGCAGACTCTATCAAAGGCTTTGACTGCATCTAATATGAAATCAGCCAAAGAAGCAGAGTAAGCAGCGTCAAGGTCAATTGTACCAATGGACATAAGCTCATCGATCTGCTGTTTAGGGACAAAACCTTTCTTGCCTGGATGGATTCAGTGGGGAGCCAGAAAAGTCAGCCTACTTGCGAGAATACTAGTAAACACCTTGTAATCCGCATTGAATAGTAAAATTGGCCCGTATGAATCTCCATTTCCTCCACCTTCTTGGAGATTTTTCTCTGAGTTTTGGCTACCAGTTCTTTTATATTATTCCTGGATCTCGCTTTTCATGCCAGTAGTGTCCCACTTCTATCCCTATCCTCAAAAAGCCTTGCACAATTTACATGATAATTTTCTCTACACATTCCCTTCCAGCTTGGTTTTATAGTTTATCATTGCTTCTTCCAGCCTCTTAAGGCTTGCCTCCTATCTACCCTCAGGTTCTGCCCTTGTAGGATCGCCTCTATTTTGCCTATCTCTCGCTCAAGACTTCTTATAAGATGGCTGACCCTGAAGGGCCCCCGTATAAAAGCCTTGCAAGTATACCAGACAGTGGCTAAAGGGGCAGACCCTATATTACCTATAAAGAAAGCCTGACTCACCTCCTCCAAAATCTGCCCGATTCCTATATCTGAAAGAAGAGCACGATAGACCATCCATCTGGAATTTTCTCATTGGGCAGGAAGTTCCACCAACACGGTCACAGCTCAATGGTCGTAAAGATGTCCTGGCAGATGTTTAATCTCTCTGACTCCTCCCACCAATGTACTGTACTACCTATAAAGAGATATCCTAGCCTAGAAAGGTGGCCATACTTCTTACTGTGGTATGTGTGCCCCCTCTGCCGTCCCATTCTATGTCACCACGCATTTTCCAGGCCCATATCCTGCAACATACTTCTCAGGGCCTGTCTGGTCTTTGGTATATTAATGCAGTCTCTCCTGGAGATCAATATCTAGCAATATATTAAAATATCCCCCAAGGATTATTGCCAGTGGCGCCTCTAGTAAGTTCCTCTCCAAAGTCAAAAGGTAGGATGGGTCATCTGAGTTCGGGACATAAAATCCAGCACACAAGAAAGTATAGTTGGAGCACCTGATCTGTCCTAAAACCTATCTTCCTGAACAATCTGTTTTTAGAACCCACCAGTTCTAGTATTCGGCTTGATCAGAGATGGCGTAATGCCCCATCCAGTGTTGCTTTTAAAACAAAGCCCTGCTCTCTATTGCTGTCATATGGGTCTCTTGCAGAATCATTATATGGGCTAAACTATCTTCCAGATATTATAGCACTGTGTTCTGCCTCCCACTAGACCTAAGCCTGTTGGCATACCATGTTAGAAATCTTAACTCTCTACCCAACCTCATCTGATCCAACAATTAACCATAAACTCATGCACAGAATGCCGCTTACATTGATAATATCTGTAGGCTGTGTTATCGTTGCTTTAACTAAGTAATAGTGATCATGAGGACTGAAGGATTTGGGGGAGATTTTCTTCCACTGCTCCCCAGGCTGTGCCCAACACCTCCCCACGGGAATCCCTCCCATTTCTTCCTGGCATTATTAAATGCCATATGGACGTTGCACTGAAGGCTAAGGAAAAATAAATTATATTTTAGTATGTTCCCCTCTTACCAACCCCCCAAAACCCCCGCTGCACTATAGCCACACTACATTTCCATATCCCAGAAACCATCTCAGAGGCTAGAACTTTTTTTAAAATTTTAAATCCATAACAAGTATCAGTATATACCACTTGCAGACATACTTTTACACAAGAAAAAATGACCAACAGTTAATAATATAACACTGCGAGAGGAGAACGAAAAAGAAGAAAGAACAGAAAAAGGAAAATGTGGGGAAAAAAAGAAACAGGATCAACACAGGGATACAATACAAATTCATTTTGTTACTTCATGTGCTCAATCATGGGACCCCAAATCTGTATGCCCAATTTCCGTCTTCTTGTTGTTTTAAGGGAATAGAGACTAAATTCCAAAATGTAAATAGCATAAGATTTATCTCTCCACATCTCGAAGGAGAGAGCCTCCTTCTGTAACCATACTGATACAATTCATAGCCTAGCGACAGCTGTGGCCATAAAAATTAAATAGTGAAACCTATGCCCCTCTTGTCCCTGTGTGGAGGTGTCCCCAACACCTAATAACATTACTTTTGATGATATTTTAACATCTACCCCCGTAATGTCAGAGAGAAACCCTTCTATGTGTCTCAGCAATTGTGTTGGATAGGCCCACGCATAAAATATATGTACAATATCTGTGTTCTCCACCCCACACCAAAAATATTTCTCATCATTCGTGCCACCCCATTTCAACATCTGCAGGTGTATGATACAAACTGAATATCGACTTATAGTGTTGTTTTTTTTTATTTGGCTGATACCAGAATTTTTCAGCCATATCTATAGTGTGCTGCATTTATACCCCTTGCCGCCCTAACCACATACTCCATTTATGATTCTGGGCAGCTAAATCATCCAGCTGTGTATCCAACAACCTATTGTACAATCCACCTATCTTAGCTGCCCGTTTTATGGGCAGAACTTTTTTTAACGGACTCAATCAGCGTGTTTACCTCCTCCAAACTTCAATAGTTATACATTTAATTGGTCCACATTTTGCAGAGCATGGCTGGGAATTTTAGTTGGGCCTTAGCACTCAAATTATTAAGCTTCTCCATTGTTCTGCTCAGCTGCCAATGACATTGTTCTGTGGCTTTGCACACATCAGACCTGATAGTGAAGGTGTATCCCTTACTAGTGAAAGTGCCATTTTTGAGAGTTCTTCCTAGGATTAGTTCTTCCACTATATATGACAGGAAATTCACCAAGATCTTACTAGATTTTTGTTGGTTAGGGTTCCTTCTGAATGGATCCCTATGTACTCTCTAGATCTCCTGCTCAATGTTCACTTCAGGTCTGTCTTTAAGGACCGTATCCTTAAGGAGTGATATAATAAAGTTTTTAATATCCCCCTTTTCCTCTGCCTCTGGTATGTCATGGATTGGAATGTTATTGATTTGAGTATGATTCTCTACCCTTTTCAGGTCATCACTCAAAATTAGATTTTGCTTTGTCAACATATCAATGCCTGAATTCTTCTGAATATCGTGCTTGGCCTGGGTGACCGCCTCCTCCAAAACTCTGGTACATTCGACAACTTCATCTAGTTTCTGACTCAAGGCCTAGTAAGAGGCGTAAATGCCCCTTTGGTTGGTCTCTGAAATGTAAAACCTGCTTCTCATCTCAGTCCCAAGGCCCAGCAGGATCGAAGCTACTGATTACTCAGGTTGTCAAATCAAATCAAATCAAACCAAGCTTTATTCGATTTTGAGAATTAAAATCATAAAAGCAAACATATTAATAAAAACAGCAGCTAAAAATAGAAGCATTGGTTACATATAAGATACATCGTTATACTCAGGTTGTCCATTATCTTAGGTCTCACCAGTCCCCATGCCTCCAGGTGAGGAGTCAGATTCTGCCTGCTGCTCACTACCTGAACCAGACTCAGTCTCCTGCTCAATCCCTGCAGCTAGAGCTAGAACCTCAAATCTATTGCTAAGAGATATCAGGGAATCACTCTGAAAACCACCTTCTGCTGCAGAATTCGATTTCCCACTGCCAACTAAAGTTAGTGATTCCACATTATTGATGCCAGGCATGCTCTGTTTCGGCCTTTCAGCTCTAGTACTCAATGCATAAGGCCCCTCTTCAATCCTCTGCCTCCTCCTGGATACATCTTCTCTGTTCCCAGAAAAACAGCCGCATGAGTCTAGCCTTTTGCCCCCTCACTTCCTGCTTGCTGCTCCAGCCCCACACTGACGCTACTGCATGGGACCCAAACCAGTGCCCTCCTGCCAAACTGCAGCTCCCGTGCCAGGTCCTCCCAGGGGGGAATCCCAGCAAAGCCAGAGAACACCGTTGGATGTGCCCATGGAGAGCACACAGCGCACACCCGCAGGCTCGCTTGGCCCAATGTGAAAGCCTGGGTCAGGAATGAGACTAGCGGGGAATTGAGGAGGGGTAAGGGGCACCCACCATGCTATGTCAGCGTCTGCAGCCCACAAGTGAGTGACCATCATGTTTCCCTCTCTCTATGTAAGGGGGCTTTGCATGGCTTAGTAAATCCCATGGAAGAGGTGTGGCCCCGCGGCCAGGGCGACTGACTCCGGAATCTGGCGATCATGGTTCGATCCCCGGCGCTGGCGGCAGATTAGCCCAGCACCATGTAACTCTGGGCAATAGCTTGCTTAATCTTCCCGACGGACCCCAGTGCCTAGAGACCCTTACGGGTGATTATTCGCGCTTTACAAATGTGGATTATTATTATTATAAGGGGTTGTGTTGCCTTGTGTCACCTTGCATAATGCAAGGGCATTACAAGCCCTTAGTAAATCTGCCCCTAGATGAGTAGTGGTAAGACTCCTTGTGTGATGAAAGTCCCAGTGCATGGACCAGTGAGGTGCAGTTTGCATGACATGATGGAGGGTAGATAGCGCTTCCCTATACAGTGGGCATGTTTTGACTGCATCCCTGTGGATAGAGGATGGAGACCCAGAATTCAAATGATGGAGAATGGAGAAAAGGCTACCCAAAAGAAGTCTGTGAGGTCCTGTTTAGCACAGGGCTGCTGATTAGTTCTTCCTGAGTGATGACATAAGCTAGATGGCAGAAATAAGGGGTAGGTCAGAGGTTTCTCTTGTTAAAGATGTCAACGTTTCTAAACAGGGTTGCTCTTTTGTCTGTCCTGATGACAACTCAGAAAGGCTGTTGACAGTCAGGCTCTGAGATCTCATGCTTCATTGTGTCCTTGTATTGAATACTTCCGCTTACAGCCGTCACTATAACTATGCTGTGAGAGCCGTCACCTAGCACAAAGGCTGTGGCTGAGCGACAGTCAGAAAATGATATTTGAAAGAGAAACACCATAATCAGTTCTGGAACCTCAATAGTGGATTCACATCCTCTTGTGTAAAAAGAGTATTAAAGTGGAACTACGAGATGATCGATCATATGTCACAAGAATGAAGGTAACTAAATGTCTCTGTTTATTCATTGTAATTTCTTACAATAGTTGCAATAAAGTCAATTAATAAACGTCTCTGTGAGTTTCTTTTCTTCTGTGTCTTTGATGCCTATGTGTCTTTTTCTTATTTACTGGGATAATTCATTGGTATTGCAATGACATTCAGTTCAATTCACTACAATCCCAATTCTTTGCTTGTTGCTCCTCAACTGAATACTTTCTTTGATGACCCGACAGAGTAGGGGCCTTTGAAGGAAGTACTTTATACCATCTACCTTATTTAAAGTAAAACTTGGCTGTAAGGGACAGACAGAAAATGACCCCGTCACCCTGGGAGAAATCTCCCAGCGTGTGGGAGCATCTTTCTGGTTTTCAAAAACAAACTCCCCCTTTGCAAGTTTGTTTTTGAAAAACAAATATTTTTTAAAGTTTGCTAGCAGGCCATATATCTGACTGTACTGTCTTCTAAATGTTTTATGCATAGACAGGAAAGTGCCATGACAGCAGTTCCTGTCAATGTAGAGTGTTAGGGCCAGTAGACCACTCTACATTTGGAGGGTGGAGTTCCCTTAGAATGTCAAAGGTGTTGTCCTCTGCCATCCTGGTGGAGTTACCTCCATCTACAAAGCTTTAAATCAGGCCCATAGTTTTTCGTACTTCTGTCATGAAATTAGAAAGAGGCCTTTCAATTATACTGTATTAGTCACTTCATACGGGCCCTATGCAATTGTTTCCATTTTGATAAAAATCACCCTAGATATTAGATGGCTCTATGTTGCTGGGATTTAACATTGCCATTTCTGGATTTTGCTTTTACAAATCATTTAAGGTGTTTTAGTCTGATTTGTTTAATTGGACTGAAGCAGAATGAATAAATCCAGAATGCACTGATCTGCTGCAGAAAAAGAGTGTTCTCTTAACATGGAGCCCTTTGGTAATCCTATATCTTGCCCTTGTACATTCCCATGGCTTTGTGGGTAAGAGCAAATGCATAGCTTCTGAAGGGTTAACAGCTTTAACTAGTCTTGCAAAGCTTCTAATTATCTTTATCATTAGTGACTTTTGCAGATAAATGTAAAGAAGAAGAGGATTTGGAGAGCATTAGACATCTCCGTAAATGGGACTCCCAAGTCGGCATGTCTTGGCCCATGGTGTAATGGAGTGGAGTTCTGTGCCATGTCTGTAAAAATGACTTTAAAACATTCAAACAGTTCGGAGTTTTAGATCTATAAATTAGAGCCTGCATCTAAGCCAGTTTTAGCTCTAAGGGCCTCATGTTGCAAAATCACAAGTTTTGAGATCACAACTTTACTCATCTGTTAGAAATGGGGGTCTCTAGTTGGTAGAGGTAGGTACCTTTGTCCAAATAGGGACCCTTGCTTCTAGTCAGAGTAAGAGGATACACTCCTAAAATAACCCCTGCTCACCCCCTTGGTTGCTTGGCACGAGCGGACAGGGTTATCTCAGAGGCAGTGTGTAAAGCATTTGTGAACACTTACAATAATACAGTGGAAACACTACAAATGGACACCACACCAGTTCAGAAAAATAAGTAATCTTTATCTAAACCAAAACAAGACCAAACAACAAAAATTCACAATGCAGTAATAAAAATATGACTCCCAGATGGTAGAAATAGTTCAGTTCAAGCAAAATTGCAGATGCAACACTTTTCTTACAAAGTACCTGGGATGCGTCATTCAAACAAACAAAACGGGCCGCAGGGAAGGTGATGCGTTGGTTCCTCACACTCAGGGAAGGTAATGCATTAGTTCCTTGCTCCGGGGGAGTTGATGCGTTGGTTTCTTACAGCAGTGCAGGGAAGGTGATGCATCGGTTCCTTACTGGAGAGGAGGTGATGCGTCAGTTTTTTACTGTGTGGGGGGGTGATGCGTCGGTTTCCTACTGCGTCCCCCAACGATGCAAAAAGACCTCCGCCTCGATGCGATATGATGATCCGGTGATGATGGGTGAACTTGTGCAGCCGCACAGCAGGCCTTGCGTCGAACCCGATGCGATGATCTCAGACTTCGGAGATTGGTGCACTTAATGCGGCGTGCAGCAATTTCTCGAGCCGCTGCAGGCGCTGCAACTGTTTCTTCGGCGATGCATCAGAAACAGGTGCAGATGCGTCTCTCTTCTTCAAAGTTGCATTGATTTTCTAGATCCCAGCGAAAAACAGTCTCAAGTAGTCCAGAACAGCAGCAGGCACCCCTTTGCAGATTAGAATTCCCATCATGGAAATTCAGGGGAGCTGGTGGTGATGTCTTTGTGTCCCTGAGACTTCAGAATAGGAGGCAAGCTCAGTTTCAAGCCGTTGGAGATCTTCTTTCAAGCAGGTGTCAAAGCAAACAGAAAAGGCATTTCCTCTTTTACTTGGCAGCAAGTAGCCACTGCCGGACAAACCCAGACAGCAAACAGCACTGGGTCAGTATTCCTCCTCAGCTTCTCCGGCTCTTCTCCTTGGAAAAGGATCCTCTTGATTCCCAGAAGTGATCTAAAAGTCTGGGGCCTGGGCGCCTCTTTTTATACACCAAAATCCTTTGTTCTCTGAAGGCAGAGAGTGTCTGTACCCAGCCAAAACCAGTTCTGTCCTCACTGGTGCAGCTTCCTGGCAGGAGGTGGAGACAGCATTGTTGAAGGCAGACCAGGCCCATTCAGGTGAAAGGAAATCTCCTCCCTCTACTCTAAATGCAGCCCAGGTCAATTCAGCCCAACCCTGACTCATCAGACATCTGGAGCCGCTGCCCCTCTCCAGCCCCTGTCATCCAAAAGCCAGACATGCAATACACAAACCTAGAAGGGGCACAGCGGATGGTTAGGCAAGAAAATACCTACTTTTTAAAAGTGGTATTTTCAAACACAGAATGTAAAAATCACCCTCACTAAAAGATGCATTTTAACATTCTGAGTTCAGGCATACTAAACTTTATTTTTCTACCAGGGCCAGTTATCTTTATAGGATGTTATACACAAACTCCCCATTCTGTCCTATGGGAACAGGTAGCATTGCAATAGTGGAAAACTAAATTGGCAGTATTTCACTATGAGGACATGCCACACACATCAGGGCATGTCCTACCTTTCACGCACAATGCACCCTGCCCACAGGGGTACCTTGGGCCTACCTTAGGGGTGACTAATATACAGAAAAGGGAAGGTTTAGGAACTGGCAAGAGTGTGCACTTGCCAAGTCGACATGGCACTCCAGACTGAACACAGGCTCTGCAATGGCAGGCCGGATTTACATTTTACAGGCTGCTTCTCTGGGTCGCAAAATCAGTGCTGCAGCCCACTAGCAGCAGTTGATTTACAGGCCATGGGCACACACAATGCACTATACTAGGGTCTGCGAAGTAAATCAAATATGCCAATTATGGAATCACTAATCCATAACCACAATTTACAAAGGGAGCACTTTCACTTTGGCACTGAACAGCAGTGGCACAGTGCCCAAAGCATCTAGACCAACAAAACGGAGTCCAACACACAGCAAAAACACAGGAGGCAAAGGCCAAAAAGCAGGGGAGACCCATGTCAATGGTGCCAGGTCTAACATTATCATTATGTACAAAACCCTTTTTATGAGTTGGTAATTTCTTTAGATTAGCAAAAGGAGTTTTGTGATTGTTTTTTGAATTGCAAATAGAAGGGTTCATGAAAGGGGTTTCCTTCCTTTTCTTTCCAACTCAGAAAATAATTTCTTGATAATTTTTGACTGTAATTACTGTTGCAAACCCTTAATGGCTTTACAATACCCGAGTTAGGAAGGTAAGAAATTAGCAAAGGAGAAGGGGTCCCCTTAGAATAGGATGTTGACAGCCTCAGGGTGGAGAGAACATTTTTGAAACAATTTTTTTAAACCAGCACTAGTTCCCTTAATGAATACGGGCTACTTTGGGGAAAAAAAACATTTTCCATTTTAGAATAAAGTAATAGATGGATTGCTGTCCATTGCAGGCTGCTAGCCCTGTGATTACAGCCAATCACAGAGGGTCACAAATTGTCAATTGCCTAATAAATATTAATAGGTAGGTTGTTCTGCAACCCCCTGCAATTCAGTATTTTGTGGATCGATTAAACAGTACCTAGGTCGGTTTTTAAAATATTATTACATTCGCACAAAGTATGTGCGGGATTTGCAACCACTTTTTGCAAATGAACTAATAATACATCAGGGCCCTAACTTTCATAAGGAGATGGATGCCAATTGTGGTTTCTCTTTCTTTTCAGTTGAAACTGGTATAGGTACCTGTGGAAAGCTGCACAAGCCATAATAAAACAAAAATTAAGCTGTTCAGACAGCAGCCAGGTAAACAGTGAAGTTCCTCTGATGTGTGCACACCTCCTGGCTAAGTTAAGTACAGTCTACTATTCATCCAGCCACCTGGTGTTATATTGAAGTTTCTCTTCAAGTTATTTGCAAGACCACTGGCATTACATAACATCATTTATGCTATTTAGCCAGCTGAATATTGAAATTCTTTGCTAAGTGCCAGGCGTCTGGTCACATAATATATAATATCTGCTATTCAGCTTAAACAGCAGCCACATAAATATGTTAATTTACTGGTTTCATGGCAGATGGCCTAATTATAATTGTCTGCTGTTTTGCCAATAGCTGGGTAATGAGTGAAGCTTTTTGGTTTGCTTGACTGCAGTCCAAATTTTACAACACCTCTGCTATCTAGTCAGTGGGCTGGTAAATAGTGAAGTTACTTTCTCATTGGAATGGCTGACTGCCAAACAGTACACAATCACTACTATTTAGCCATTAATATGGTAAATAGTGATGTCTTTCTCCTATTTGCACGCCTGTCATCAGAACAGTGCAGAGTCTTGACTGTTTAGCTATGGCCGGGTAAATAGTGAGGTTTTTCTGCAATTTGCATGGCTGCCAGTCGAGCAGGCCTGAATCTATGCTATTTAGCCAGCAGCCAGGTAAATATTCAAGTTTTCCTGCTATTTGCACAGCTGCCAGATGAACAAATCAGAATGTCTACTATTTATCAGCAATCAAGTAAATAGTGAAGCTTTTCTGCCATTCACATGGCTGCTAGCAGCACAGCGCATAATCTCTACTGTTTAGCCAGCGGCTGGATAAATAGTGACGTTTTTCTGCTATTCACACAGCTGCCAGATGAACAGCACAGAATGTTTCCTATTTAGCCCCTTCCCCGCACGGCAAATTCTGCCGTGGTGCGAGGGGGGGCGGGGCTGGGCGTGGCGCTCAGGTACCCAGGACGGCTCCCGGCGGTCATAAATCACGGTGGACGTGTGCTCATGATGGCCAGGAGCAGTCCGAACTCCGCCCACCAATTAATTTGCCCGGGGAATTAGCCGCGCCTGGGCGGAGCGGCAACGGTCGGACGGCTCCCCGCCATCATGAGCACACGACTACCGTGACTCATGACGGCCGGGAGCCGTCCTGAGCATCGATAAGGGTAGCTTGCAGCCGGGTAAGTATTTAAGTTTTTCTGATATTTGGACTGTTGCTTGCAGGACAGTGCAGAATCTCCACTATTTAACCAGTGACAGGCTAAATAGTGAAGTTTTTCTGCTATGTGTACGGCCGCCAGCCAAACACCTCAGAATCTCTACTGTTTAGCCAGCAACCGGGTAAATAGTGACGGTTTTATGCAATTTACACGACCATCAGCCAAACAGTGCAGAATAACTACTATTTAGCTACTGGCTGGGTAAATAATGAAGCTTTTCTGCTATTTGCACGGCCGCCAGCCGATCAATGCAGAATCTCTACTATTTAGTGAGCAGCCAGACAAAAAATTACGTTTTTCAGCTATTTGCATGACTGTTGGCCAAACAGTCCGGAAACTCTATTATTTAGGCAGAGGCTGTGCAAATACTGAACTTTATGTACTATTTTCAAGGCTGCTGGCCAGATAGTAAATCTTTTCTGGTATTTTGCCAGAGGCCAAGAAAGTAGCAGAAAAAAATCACTATTTAGCCAGCAACCAGTTAAATAGCCGCTACCTTCTTAATAAAGGCAGCCCTGGTTTCTGAATTATGCCAGATGTGATTGACCAGAAAACATAAGTGTTGTGTATTCAGATAAAACTTGTAATTTCTCAAAATGTAAGAGATACATGACAGTAATACATTGTGGACTCCAAAATGAAAATAGGCTTGTTATACTGGCCAGCGATATTTTTTACAGATTGTTTGGACATGATCAGTTAAGCCCTGCTGCATTGCTAAAAGGAAGAGATTTTGACAAGGATACTTACTTTTTGGAGCAATGTTTGTAATATTTAAACTGTTAAATGATGGTGTAGCTACTAAACTTGTAGTTGGCAAATCACATCAAATTCTAGACACCATTACAACACAACAACAAAAGTATTCCCAACTGATTTGAAGCTGTTTATAGATGCCAGTTATATTAAGCAGGGAGCAGGGTCATCTTGTTCCACTGCCGTCCCATTAGCTGCAACAAGGTGCCAACTCCTAACATCCTTCCTTGCACCACATCACCCTTGAAGCTCCTCCTCATTTACCATTGTGATTCTTTTTCAGTCCTTCTGCACCTTCAATACTTTAGGAAACCAAGTTAATTGAAAAAGTTGAGATCTCAAATCTACTCACAAAGCTGTCCCTTCTTTTGTCTGCTTGACAACTACACCTGCAAGAGGAACAAATGATGATGGAATGCTGAACAATTCAAACATTCACTCCAGTCACAAAGATCTGGGTTTAATCCATCGTTATTTTGCTCACCACACCACCCCAGTTTGGACCCAGCCATATGCAAATCAGTCTTGACCCAGCTCCTCATAGGAACCGTCCAGCCCCACTGCCAAGCCATGTCCTGCCTGGACTGGAAACAAGTATCCTGGGACCAGTTTAGGAGCATCACCCCTAATCAGCCAGGCTAGCTTGAATCCAGTGGCGCACAGAGCACGGGACCCACGGCTGAGCATACCCTTCCCACTTAGTGAGACAAAAGCAAAAGGAATATATGATGGAGGGAATACTGAGCAAGGCAAACATTCACCCCCAGTCACAAAGATCTGGGTTTAATCCATTGTTCTTTTGCTCACCACACCACCCCAGTTTTGACCCAGCCATTGCAAATCAGTATTGACCGTACTCCTCATGGGAACAGTCCAAAGCCATACTGCCAAGCCAGGTCCACCCTGGACCACAAACAAGCATCCTGGGACTGATTTTGGGGCAGCACCCTCATCAACCAGTCTAGCTTGAATCCAGTGGCGCAGGGAGCCCAGGACCCCTGTCTGTGCAAACCCTTCCTACTTAGGGCGACAAAAAAAAAAGGAACAAATGATGGATGGAATGCTGAACAATGCAAACATTCACACCCAGTTACAAAGATCTGGGCTTAATCCATTGTTCTTTTGCTCACCACACCACCCCAGTTTGGACCCAGCCATATGCAAATCATTATTGACCCTACTCCTCATGGGAACAGTCCAGCCAGAACTGCCAAGCCAGGTCCCGCTGGACCGGAAACAAGCGTCCTATGATCGGTTTCGGAGCATCACCCCTCATCAGCCAGGGTAGCTTAAATCTACAGGACCCATGTCTGACAACCACACCTGGCACCAGTTCACTCCTACAAGTTAATGCAAACCCAGTTTTTGTTTTAGTCGTTCCACTTTTTTGGCTGATTGGCCTTCCCATCCAGCGAGCTCAAAGAGAAGAACCAATCCGGCTGCTCATGAAGAGGCTGAGAATGGGAAAATGGAGCTGTGTTTTTTAAACTTGTCTGTAAGGTACTAGGGCTGTTCCTGTGGTACTCTCAGGTCCCCAGCACACTGGATGGGTTTTGGTATCTGTCAAAAGTGAATGCTACATTTACAGACCTGTAAAACTACCTGCAGCATTCTAATTGGATGGCCAACTCCCAATGTTCAATGTAAGTACTAATGTAGTGTAATCCATTCACATGTATACATTATATTCGAGTGTAGGATATTCAGACGAGCCATAGTACCACTCAGAACACCATTTAACACTAAATGATCGTAATCAGCACTTACAATTCAATTATTTGCCAAATTTGGGCCACTGAGGTGGTGTATAGTGTTTCACAGACAGTACCCATAAACGTTTCTGTTGGCTCAACAGGAGGTGCATTAGCTTCCTCCGCAAAAGCGTATACAGACCAGATTGCTTACAAAATAGGGCACACTATCATTACCTTTGACTTGTGAGTGTAAGTAATTAATGTAGCATAAACATTCAGCTAACCCCTTTATTGTTTTTTTATCAAACAGTGGAAGTATTAGTTGTAGTGCAGCGTTCGAAAACAGCTCTGTGACCTTCAATATCACACTTTTATTTAAATCTTTGCGATTATCAGTAAGTACTAAAGTTTTGAGTTGATTATTTTTTTTGAAATCTTTCAGAGTGCTCAATATTTTATCCCAAGATATATCAGCAGAGGTTCTAGAGCAAGCTTCTGAATATGCCTGTTCCCTCTATAGTAAAGGAGGTTCTCCAGCAGTTGGAGGGAATACATTTTGGAAAGTATTCTACAATTCTAATTTTACTTTTTCAACCTTAGTTGCACATTGGTTTTCAGAGGAGCCAAAGCTAAGACGAATGACAGATCATTTGCCTCAAAAATATTCCTTTTCCTACATGCTTGGGCGTGTTTTTTCTCCACAAAACAGAGCTACTATTTGTAAAATGATTTTACATTTACTGAACTTGTAATCTGTTGTAAATAACTTAAGGATACAATATAGATCACAAAAATCACAGGGAGGCCAATGTACGTGTTGAGGACAGCGATTATTGTCTCAGAAGCCATCAGCCGTTCGGCCTGAGGTCTATGGCACTGTGGCGTAGCACTTTGCGCACTTTGCACACAAAGGGGGATATGTACAAGGAAGTGGAGGAGAGAGGCGTTAGCCTTCCCGGCTTAATGCTTCTCTCCTCCACTTCTGAAACGCAAGACTGCACCAAATTTACAAGAATGTGGTGCAGCCATGCATTTCCCCCTGCAATGGTGCTTAGTTTAGCAACTTAGTGCCAACGCGGGCACCCTTGCACCAGAGTGAAAGGGTGTCTGTGTGCAGGGGAGGATTGTTTATGAGTAGGAAGGTATCCATTCCTGCACATAAACAATCCTAAAAATGCCATTCTGTCACTTTCGTGTCTGCTGCTTCATGCAGCACACATGAAAGTGACAAAATGGCACTTTTTAAAAAGTTTGTTTATGTACAGGAAGGGACACAAACAATGGCATTTTGCTTTTTCCATGTGTGCTGCACACAATTTACTAAGCCTTTTCACTGCCCTTGCGTCCCACATGGTGATGCAGGGCAACACAAATGCTTATTTGGGGTTTACAAAGTCATGCAAGGCCTGATTAATTCTTAAAATTAATATTCTTAATAATTTTCAGTTTTGAGAAGTATCGTTCCCCAGAGGCTACTGTGACATGAACTGTCAAAAACATTCTAAGAGTGATGGCTAAATTTGTATAAATTCCATGCAAGTGGTTGTCATACATGTATTTGAGAACAGAGAGAGTACATGCTGCATCTGTATTAGGATGGCTTTTCTTGTACAGACCCTGGAAGCTTTTATTTTCTGTGATAAGTTCATCCCCTGCAATGTCTTCTTCAAAATATGTAGCTGCATCTTTACACTTTTTGTTCAGCTCCACTTTTTCCGAGGGTTTAGCTGATATGACTTGGTGCACAAACCCATGTCTGTCATTAAATCTTACCATTGTTCAAAGCGTTCTTCAAATTTGCTAACTGCCTGTTGAACAATGACATTGACGTATTCCATTTTGAATTTTTCTTCTGCTCTAATTACGGGATCATCTTCTCCTTCATAATCAAAATGTTGTTCCTTTTTTCTTGTCCTCTTCTTAATCGCAAAGATGGTCTCTACTGGATGCTCAAACCTTGAGGTTATCTCAGAGTGAACTTTGATAGCTTTATCAAATCCTGAGTCATAATGCTCTCTCATTTAATCATCCGTACTTTTCAGCAGAGCTATGGCAACATCTAACTGCATGTTAATTTGCTAACTTTATTTATGTGATCTAAAATGTCATCACAGATAACAATCCTGACAAGAAATGGAAATAAGGGAACCTCATTCAGTAAACTCTTGGTCTCAGAGAATGTCTGTCCATCAAGATTAGCCACATCTAGAACTGTTATCAATGTTCTGCAAACATCAGGGGCATAGTTGAAAAGAACTTTCACACTCTCAATTTTGCTCTCTCGTCGTGTCTCTGATGACCTCTTTACAACTGCAGTAGTCACAAAAGAGGTAAGTATGGCCTATCTTTTTGTTGATACTGCATACATGTGGTATATTCTCTGTAAATGCCAAAGGAAAAAGAGAACACTGTAGTTGATGACTTTGCTGCATCACACAAGACTAGATTAAAAGAATGACAAGCACAAGGAATGAACATTGCTTAGGGGTTCTAGTCTAGTATTCTTTTATGCACACTGGAGTGTCTTCCCTTCATATTAGCCCCATTGTCATAACCTTGACCACGGCAGTGTTCGAGGTACTCCTAAATGTTTCAGTTTGTCAATTAGTACTTTACCAATGGCTTCACGACTTCTGTCATCTACAGGTTTGAACATACATGATGCTGGTGCATAGCTTTGTACCAGTCCCAGGATGCGACACCATCATATTAGATGAAAAAATCATCCTTTAACCATAATTTGTTCATTTTAAACGTTCTTTTTATTAAACTTAATCCACGTTTTTCATTTCAATGTGTCGAACTGGTAATTTCAATATTCAAATGCATGTATTATGCTCACAGGCCTTAATTCCAGCATGTCGAAAATGCCAATACGACAAACAATCATAAAGTTTCTTTGACCCAATGCATTTCGGGCTTCTCGCCCTTCTTCAGGGGTAACTGTGAAGAATGAAAAAACAGCGTATCAAGGACCCTTTGAAGGTACAATATGTGTTGGAAAGCATCTGAATTGACTGCGATCTACAGGTTTGAGCCCCATGAAGTGTTCCTCTACTGATTGGATAGTTGAGGGTGTATTAACTACATAAATAATCGGAGGCATTTGCTCTTGATGACTTATGCCTGGTGTGAAGCCCATTATTAATGAATAATACTTAGAAGACCTGATAATATCAAGCAATCCTTTCTGGATGTTTGGGATATAAGTTGAATGATTTCATTCTGAATTATTTTCCCTAGTTAATGGCTTGCTATTTCCTTTTTCTCAACTATTCTAATGTGTTCTGTCTTGAGATCATCATATTTGGCAAACAGTTCTACTTGCCCCAGAAAATTGCAATTTTTACTGTTTCCAAGTTTCTCATTGGTTCCCCTTGAAGCAAAGTTGTGTTCTGCTAACAACTGTACTATTGAAACAAGACGGTCCAAAAGAGAACTCCAATATCGGATTTCAGACTAAAGTAAGGTCTGCTCTGCCTGATCAATCCCTAAACAAGTGGAAACTCTCCATTGTGCTTCATACCATAAATGCATGTACCGCATATGATCAGCAGACTTTTCATGTGAATGCAGGAATTCTCCAACATGTGCCCAGTCACCACTGAATCCTGACCGGTTACCAAATAATTTGCTGCAGAAACAATATACTGTTTCAGCTGTGTTGGAGTATACCTGCCACTTTCTCTCAATCCTTTTAGTGTTTGTAATGGTTTTATAAAAATGCACACGGGTGAAGCGTCGGTCATAAGTTTTGGAATAGGTTCTCTTTTCTCTCTCTCTCTGTCTCTAAATGGCCCACCTAAAATCAGCTTGTCCATATTATGTTAACTCAATGTTTTAAGCCAAGTAGGTGGATCCAACTATATAGATTTATTTGAAGTCAAAATAGTACTTGTATTCTTAGTTCCATCTTCTTACTCAGAA
The DNA here is from genome assembly GCF_964204655.1 of Triturus cristatus. NCBI lineage: Eukaryota > Metazoa > Chordata > Amphibia > Caudata > Salamandridae > Triturus > Triturus cristatus. Next base: position 719,237,744 of record NC_140594.1, on the reverse strand, counting down.
TTGGAAATAATCTGCTCCTGAACATCTTCTTCCATAGAGCAAGTGCTAGTTTCATCCTGACTTTCAGTTTCCATGACACTTACAGAGTCCAATGTCTTATTTTCTATAGCTAGAATTTTTCTTTCATGTATCTTTCAATTGCTCCCCTTTGCCTTTCTCCTACATCCTCTCCAGTGTTCTTGGCTTTCCTTTTTGCTGCATCCCACAGACAATTGAATGGTTTCCTTGTGGTCAAGGTGGGTCTGTGATCTGACAATCGCAGATCCTTCACCACATCTGACAGATTGAGCTCCTAATCTAAGGCAGAAGACAGCTGACCATTTGCATCCTGCGATTTAAAATGAGCAACACCCCAGGCTACAAGTTAAAACAACAAGATCTGTGTCATCCCTGACACACTTTAAATTAAGCTGCTTAAACCTCTCATGTTGCAGATAATGGAGAAATGTTATTGAGTATGAATGAATTGAGAAATACATTGATAAATCGCTCTGCCCTGTGGCAGAGCAACATACACATTGTACCGTGCATACTGCTGCTTTTTTCCTGCTTTGTGCATTTGAAAACTCACACAGGCAAATGAAGGGGAGGCTTCCGCCCTTCAGTTTACAACAATACCGTTACACGCAGCGCACATTCCCAACCGTAATCCACGGCGGCACTGTGCCTTTACCTGCTACTGTTCTGCGATCTCTAGTCTAGCAGTGGCATAGCAAGTGTTTACAGAAACAATGAAAAGCCTCCTGCTTTCTGTGGGATATGTCCGCTTACAGGGCTTCTGAGGCGCACACACTCCCTTCCGCCACCTTGCCGCACGGTTCTTCTGTTGCCTCTATAGCTGACTGTGCCCACTTCAGCGGAGAATGCTGGCCGATGAGAGCACTGGTGCTTAGGGTCAGGCACTCTGTGACATCGATGGTAAATTTCTGTGAAATTTCATGAGACATTTTTGGGCCTATCCTACCGCAAGTACGCCAGCATTATGAGAAAGCTGAAGAGCACCAAATATTAACATGTATGGTACTTATCAGCTCTCTCTTATTCACACAATGAAGCACAACAACTTTCCTTGCTGCTCTGCGCTGCAGAACATTTGATAAATATGCCCATTGGTCAGCGGCGGCTCCTCCGCTATGGCGGAGGAGAGTTCCCATCGGTGCCAGCAGTGTTAAAAAAAATAAAAATAAAACTATAATAAACTCTAGTTTATTATCGTTTTATTGTGTTTTGAGGCTGACTGTGGGGGCGGAGTTAGGGGGATGATAGGCAAAAGGGAGTGGTGGGCACAGCTATCAGTGCGCATGATGGTTTGGCTGACTGTCTCAGGGTGTCCAAACTGTCATGCGCACTGAGGCACTCTCCAACCCAGCTCTGTTTGCTGGGTTGCAGACAGCCAAGCAGAGGCTCCCAGTCTCCCTGGGAGCGCAAATCCTCGGCGTTCAGGCCAATCCTGAAGCTGCTCTCATACGAAAGCGGCTTCAGGATTGACCACAGGAGAGAATAAATTGAGAGGGATGTGGCAACAGTCAGGAATATACAGTTCAAGTGCATTTGGCTTTTAGTTTTGTGATACTAGTGTTAGAAGCTGTGTTAAATTCATTAAAGGTGCAGTATAATAGCTAGCAATAAGGCTAGCCCAGGGGCTCCCCAAAAACAAAACAATAGTTAAGGAGTAATTCTGTTCCAGACAAATTAAGGTAGAATAAAAGGTGGACGGTAGAGTGTGAAAGAACAGCAGACAATGAACTCACCAGCAGCCACGTCTGGCATTCATAATCTCTTCTTCCATTTGTACGCTGCCTAGATTGACTGAAAATAAATTTTAAAAAATTTAATGGTTTAGGTTTTTATAAGCTAATTCATTTCTGTAAATATGAGGCATTCACAATGTCTAACTATAAACTTTTATTCTCTCGCTCCATTTTTTCTTGTTTGCTATTTCTTTTCTTTCCTTCATTTTCAGGTTTCCTCTTTCCCTCCATTGTCACCCTCTTCCCCAAAACTCTAACTCATTTATGCTTCCCTTTTAATTCTGCTTTTTAATGCATCCTTCCAGTCTTCTTTGCTTCATCTCTTCATTATTTCCTCCCACAAACCCTCCAACCCTTCCATCCTTCCTTCCACCGTTCTTCCTTCATAACTTTTGTATTCCTCCCTTCTTTCCATATGTCCTACTTTCTTTCCTTTCTAACATCCATCTTACCTTGCCCTCTTCCTTCCACCCCCTACATCACATTCTTTCTCCATTTCTCTTTCCTTAGCTCTTTCCTTGATTCCTTCCATTATTTCCATTACTTCCATCTTTTCTTCCTTCTGTCCTTTATTTGTTTTTTCTGCAGCAATTACTGCCTCCTTGTCTCTGTTCCTGCCTTCCTTGTCTCCTCCTTTCCTTCATTTTTCTTTTCTGTAGCAATTAATCCCTCCTCCTTCCCCCTCTGGTTCTGCCTTCCTTCTCTCCTTCCCCCAGCCTTTCTGCTTTCCTGTAATTGAATCAGACACTGATTTAGATAACTCATCTGCCTCTTCCATGTTTCTTGTTTCCTTTCCTCATTAATCTCTTGCCGTCTTTTTTATTTCTTTCTCTCTGTCACCACACTCACCTTTTTTATTTTTTCTTTGCTCCTCCACTCTCATCTTTCTTTCGCACTCTCTCGATTTTCTTTCTTTCCTGATTTCTCACTTCACCTACTCTCATCTTCCTTTTCTTCTTTCTCTCGTCCATCACTCTCTCTTCCTTCCTTCATTTTTTCCCTCCCTCCTTTCTTTCTTTCTTTCTTTCTTTCTTTCTTTCTTTCTTTCTTTCTTTCTTTCTTTCTTTCTTTCTCCACTTTTGCCTTTCTTTCTTATTTTTCTCATTCTTGCCATTTGTTCATAGCTTTTCCCTTCCTGCCATCATTTTTGTGTCCATTCCTATCCTTCGTTATTTTTTACTTTTACCTGTCTTGTCTCCTTCCATTCCCTTTAGTCCTATTTTTATATCTCATTGTCAGAGTATATCTATTTTAGAACCACATTTAAATGAATATTGGAAAAGCCAGTATGTTTGACTTTTGAGTAGAGTCTTATACACAGAGTAACACAACATTGATAAACAGACTGTCATTGATCACACTTATAACAAACAAATGATGGACGGAATGCTGACAATGCAGACATTCTCCCCCAGTCAAGAGATCTGGGTTAAATCCACCGTTCTTTTGCCCACTACGCCACCCCAGTTCAGACATGGCCATATGCAAATCAGTCTTGACCCTGTGCCTCATGGGAACAGTCCAGCCCGAACTGCCAAGCCATGTCTTCCCTGGACCGGAATCAAGCATCCTAGGACCGGTTTCTGCCTATCAGCCGTCATCAGCCAGGATAGCTTGACTCCAGTGGCGTAGTGAGCACGGGTCCCACGTCTGGGAATACCCATCCCACTTAGGGCGAAAAGCGTTACAACAAACAAATGATGGACGGAATGCTGACAATGCAGACATTCTCCCCCAGTCAAGAGATCTGGGTTAAATCCACCGTTCTTTTGCCCACTACGCCACCCCAGTTCAGACATGGCCATATGCAAATCAGTCTTGACCCTGTGCCTCATGGGAACAGTCCAGCCCGAACTGCCAAGCCATGTCTTCCCTGGACCGGAATCAAGCATCCTAGGACCGGTTTCTGGCTATCAGCCGTCATCAGCCAGGATAGCTTGACTCCAGTGGCGTAGTGAGCACGGGTCCCACGTCTGGGAATACCCATCCCACTTAGGGCGAAAAGCGTTACAACAAACAAATGATGGACGGAATGCTGACAATGCAGACATTCTCCCCCAGTCAAGAGATCTGGGTTAAATCCACCGTTCTTTTGCCCACTACGCCACCCCAGTTCAGACATGGCCATATGCAAATCAGTCTTGACCCTGTGCCTCATGGGAACAGTCCAGCCCGAACTGCCAAGCCATGTCTTCCCTGGACCGGAATCAAGCATCCTAGGACCGGTTTCTGGCTATCAGCCGTCATCAGCCAGGATAGCTTGACTCCAGTGGCGTAGTGAGCACGGGTCCCACGTCTGGGAATACCCATCCCACTTAGGGCGAAAAGCGTTACAACAAACAAATGATGGACGGAATGCTGACAATGCAGACATTCTCCCCCAGTCAAGAGATCTGGGTTAAATCCACCGTTCTTTTGCCCACTACGCCACCCCAGTTCAGACATGGCCATATGCAAATCAGTCTTGACCCTGTGCCTCATGGGAACAGTCCAGCCCGAACTGCCAAGCCATGTCTTCCCTGGACCGGAATCAAGCATCCTAGGACCGGTTTCTGGCTATCAGCCGTCATCAGCCAGGATAGCTTGACTCCAGTGGCGTAGTGAGCACGGGTCCCACGTCTGGGAATACCCATCCCACTTAGGGCGAAAAGCGTTACAACAAACAAATGATGGACGGAATGCTGACAATGCAGACATTCTCCCCCAGTCAAGAGATCTGGGTTAAATCCACCGTTCTTTTGCCCACTACGCCACCCCAGTTCAGACATGGCCATATGCAAATCAGTCTTGACCCTGTGCCTCATGGGAACAGTCCAGCCCGAACTGCCAAGCCATGTCTTCCCTGGACCGGAATCAAGCATCCTAGGACCGGTTTCTGGCTATCAGCCGTCATCAGCCAGGATAGCTTGACTCCAGTGGCGTAGTGAGCACGGGTCCCACGTCTGGGAATACCCATCCCACTTAGGGCGAAAAGCGTTACAACAAACAAATGATGGACGGAATGCTGACAATGCAGACATTCTCCCCCAGTCAAGAGATCTGGGTTAAATCCACCGTTCTTTTGCCCACTACGCCACCCCAGTTCAGACATGGCCATATGCAAATCAGTCTTGACCCTGTGCCTCATGGGAACAGTCCAGCCCGAACTGCCAAGCCATGTCTTCCCTGGACCGGAATCAAGCATCCTAGGACCGGTTTCTGGCTATCAGCCGTCATCAGCCAGGATAGCTTGACTCCAGTGGCGTAGTGAGCACGGGTCCCACGTCTGGGAATACCCATCCCACTTAGGGCGAAAAGCGTTACAACAAACAAATGATGGACGGAATGCTGACAATGCAGACATTCTCCCCCAGTCAAGAGATCTGGGTTAAATCCACCGTTCTTTTGCCCACTACGCCACCCCAGTTCAGACATGGCCATATGCAAATCAGTCTTGACCCTGTGCCTCATGGGAACAGTCCAGCCCGAACTGCCAAGCCATGTCTTCCCTGGACCGGAATCAAGCATCCTAGGACCGGTTTCTGGCTATCAGCCGTCATCAGCCAGGATAGCTTGACTCCAGTGGCGTAGTGAGCACGGGTCCCACGTCTGGGAATACCCATCCCACTTAGGGCGAAAAGCGTTACAACAAACAAATGATGGACGGAATGCTGACAATGCAGACATTCTCCCCCAGTCAAGAGATCTGGGTTAAATCCACCGTTCTTTTGCCCACTACGCCACCCCAGTTCAGACATGGCCATATGCAAATCAGTCTTGACCCTGTGCCTCATGGGAACAGTCCAGCCCGAACTGCCAAGCCATGTCTTCCCTGGACCGGAATCAAGCATCCTAGGACCGGTTTCTGGCTATCAGCCGTCATCAGCCAGGATAGCTTGACTCCAGTGGCGTAGTGAGCACGGGTCCCACGTCTGGGAATACCCATCCCACTTAGGGCGAAAAGCGTTACAACAAACAAATGATGGACGGAATGCTGACAATGCAGACATTCTCCCCCAGTCAAGAGATCTGGGTTAAATCCACCGTTCTTTTGCCCACTACGCCACCCCAGTTCAGACATGGCCATATGCAAATCAGTCTTGACCCTGTGCCTCATGGGAACAGTCCAGCCCGAACTGCCAAGCCATGTCTTCCCTGGACCGGAATCAAGCATCCTAGGACCGGTTTCTGGCGCATTTGTCACCCCGAGTGGGAAGGGTATGCTCAGACGTGAGTCCCTTGCTCTCCATGCCACTGGAATCAGGCTATCCTGGCTGACGAGGGCTTGAAAGCCCGAAACCGGTCCTAGGATGCTTGTTTCCAGTCCAGGGAGGACCTGGCTTGGCAGTTAGGGCTGGACTGTTCCCATGGGGCACAGGGTCAAGACTGATTTACATATGGCTGGGTTCAAACTGGAATGGCATGGTGAGCAAAAAAACGATGGATTTAGGCCCAGATCTCTGTACTGGGGTGAATGTATGACATTGTTCTGCATTCTGTCCATCAATTGTTGTTTTTGCATTTGTCACCCCGAGTGGGAAGGGTATGCTCAGACGTGAGTCCCTTGCTCTCCATGCCACTGGAATCAGGCTATCCTGGCTGACGAGGGCTGAAAGCCCGAAACCGGTCCTAGGATGCTTGTTTCCAGTCCAGGGAGGACCTGGCTTGGCAGTTAGGGCTGGACTGTTCCCATGGGGCACAGGGTCAAGACTGATTTACATATGGCTGGGTTCAAACTGGAATGGCATGGTGAGCAAAAAAACGATGGATTTAGGCCCAGATCTCTGTACTGGGGTGAATGTATGACATTGTTCTGCATTCTGTCCATCAATTGTTGTTTTTGCATTTGTCACCCCGAGTGGGAAGGGTATGCTCAGACGTGAGTCCCTTGCTCTCCATGCCACTGGAATCAGGCTATCCTGGCTGACGAGGGCTGAAAGCCCGAAACCGGTCCTAGGATGCTTGTTTCCAGTCCAGGGAGGACCTGGCTTGGCAGTTAGGGCTGGACTGTTCCCATGGGGCACAGGGTCAAGACTGATTTACATATGGCTGGGTTCAAACTGGAATGGCATGGTGAGCAAAAAAACGATGGATTTAGGCCCAGATCTCTGTACTGGGGTGAATGTATGACATTGTTCTGCATTCTGTCCATCAATTGTTGTTTTTGCATTTGTCACCCCGAGTGGGAAGGGTATGCTCAGACGTGAGTCCCTTGCTCTCCATGCCACTGGAATCAGGCTATCCTGGCTGACGAGGGCTGAAAGCCCGAAACCGGTCCTAGGATGCTTGTTTCCAGTCCAGGGAGGACCTGGCTTGGCAGTTAGGGCTGGACTGTTCCCATGGGGCACAGGGTCAAGACTGATTTACATATGGCTGGGTTCAAACTGGAATGGCATGGTGAGCAAAAAAACGATGGATTTAGGCCCAGATCTCTGTACTGGGGTGAATGTATGACATTGTTCTGCATTCTGTCCATCAATTGTTGTTTTTGCATTTGTCACCCCGAGTGGGAAGGGTATGCTCAGACGTGAGTCCCTTGCTCTCCATGCCACTGGAATCAGGCTATCCTGGCTGACGAGGGCTGAAAGCCCGAAACCGGTCCTAGGATGCTTGTTTCCAGTCCAGGGAGGACCTGGCTTGGCAGTTAGGGCTGGACTGTTCCCATGGGGCACAGGGTCAAGACTGATTTACATATGGCTGGGTTCAAACTGGAATGGCATGGTGAGCAAAAAAACGATGGATTTAGGCCCAGATCTCTGTACTGGGGTGAATGTATGACATTGTTCTGCATTCTGTCCATCAATTGTTGTTTTTGCATTTGTCACCCCGAGTGGGAAGGGTATGCTCAGACGTGAGTCCCTTGCTCTCCATGCCACTGGAATCAGGCTATCCTGGCTGACGAGGGCTGAAAGCCCGAAACCGGTCCTAGGATGCTTGTTTCCAGTCCAGGGAGGACCTGGCTTGGCAGTTAGGGCTGGACTGTTCCCATGGGGCACAGGGTCAAGACTGATTTACATATGGCTGGGTTCAAACTGGAATGGCATGGTGAGCAAAAAAACGATGGATTTAGGCCCAGATCTCTGTACTGGGGTGAATGTATGACATTGTTCTGCATTCTGTCCATCAATTGTTGTTTTTGCATTTGTCACCCCGAGTGGGAAGGGTATGCTCAGACGTGAGTCCCTTGCTCTCCATGCCACTGGAATCAGGCTATCCTGGCTGACGAGGGCTGAAAGCCCGAAACCGGTCCTAGGATGCTTGTTTCCAGTCCAGGGAGGACCTGGCTTGGCAGTTAGGGCTGGACTGTTCCCATGGGGCACAGGGTCAAGACTGATTTACATATGGCTGGGTTCAAACTGGAATGGCATGGTGAGCAAAAAAACGATGGATTTAGGCCCAGATCTCTGTACTGGGGTGAATGTATGACATTGTTCTGCATTCTGTCCATCAATTGTTGTTTTTGCATTTGTCACCCCGAGTGGGAAGGGTATGCTCAGACGTGAGTCCCTTGCTCTCCATGCCACTGGAATCAGGCTATCCTGGCTGACGAGGGCTGAAAGCCCGAAACCGGTCCTAGGATGCTTGTTTCCAGTCCAGGGAGGACCTGGCTTGGCAGTTAGGGCTGGACTGTTCCCATGGGGCACAGGGTCAAGACTGATTTACATATGGCTGGGTTCAAACTGGAATGGCATGGTGAGCAAAAAAACGATGGATTTAGGCCCAGATCTCTGTACTGGGGTGAATGTATGACATTGTTCTGCATTCTGTCCATCAATTGTTGTTTTTGCATTGATCACACTTATATACAGATGTACAGACAAGGCAACACACCTGAAGACACCAATACACACACAATGAAACATACAGACACCCGTACAAACACACCGCCAGCCCTATTTGCATTGATTCACACAGGATAAAAGACATATAGTCACAACAGAGCACAGACCACCATGTATACAAGTGCCCTTGAACTCAGAAGGATCTTTAAACACGCAAATGCACACAGTCACCACAATGCACAGATGAAGAGATTTAGGTATCATGCACACAGACCAATATAGAAAGGCTCATGCAAAGAGACGTACAGACGTATACAGTTGCAGGCAACACACACTCTGCACACAAGCAGACACAGAAAGACTAACAATGGAGGGATGGATAGACAGACATAAAGATTAAGGGACAGATGGACAGAAACTTGATCGGTTCTGGGGAAATTGATACTCCCTTGTCACTTAATATTAGACCCTTCTCCACAAGAAGTCAAATTTGAATGAGAGAAAGTAGAATCAACAATCATTAGGCTCTAAGCAATGGATGCGTTTATGTAGCAATACAGTGCACCCTACATGCCCAATCTATCATAAGCCTCTTTGGTCTAGTGGTGCGTGAAATTTGTGCAATTTGCTTTTGCATAATTATGCAAAATGTCGGCTAAATTACGTGACATTATGCATAACTTTGCAAAACGCAAATCCACCATTTCACACCTTATTTTAGCATGAAATGAGTACTCGAGTCAGGATGCATTTAAAAAAAAAGCATCGCAAACAACAGCAATCCACATTATAATGTCCACATACGTTGAATAGTGCATTTCACAGCAAGTGTTTATTTACTGCAAATGAGGCGTAATTACGAAAAGTAGTGTTATGGCATAATTTCAGGGATTTCTCGTGACAAGCATAACATGAAATTCCAAAATGTGTGTAAATTACGCCAGAATATGTTACATTTTGCCCAGGCCCACTAATTAAACATATGTTACACTATCATTCGCTAACTCTCTCTAGGATTAATATATATATATATATATATATATATATATATATATATATATATATATATATATATATATATATATATATATATATATATATATATATATATATATATATATAAATATATATATATATATCACATTTAAGAGTTACAGATCACTCCATGTACATCTGGCTTTAATTTTGCATATCACTGTTATTAAGTTTGGTATCCAATTAGGTCAATTGAAGAAAGCAAAGCCTATCGTTGACTGAATCTTTAAAATAAAACCAACAACCTAAAACACTGTATTCACTGTATATGGCGAGAGTTTGCAACGCTAGTTTTACGCAATTTACAAAAATAAATTGTAGCAAATTTTGTTTTGTACACAAATGTGAATATGTTGTGTACAACACAAATTAATGTTGTTTTTTTAATCAAAACCAGTACCCCTTTTCCTTGCCATTTTGTAGCTTGCTACATACCATTATTATTATTTATTTAGAAAGCACCCTTAACAGGGTGTAGTGGCACTAGATTGCAATACCCTTTACCCTGGAGCAGTTTAAAAAACCTGTGAGCTTTTTTTTAAAAAAAAAAGTAGAAGGAGATCCTTGCTTAAAATTAGAGGAATTGAGTGAGACAAAGTAATGGAGCTACGTGGAATGGGGAAGTGAAAGCAGGAGACAGGTAAGTAATGTAGCTGATTAATTTACAGGAGGAGTTAACTCTGCTGCTTGTGAATAAACACACCTTTTCACACTCTTCACCCAGCTGAGATGCTTATTGGTATCCCATGTCATCAGATGCTTCTTCAACCACAGTGACATTTTAGTCACCTGCTCAATGTATCTTGGCAATGGTAGTTCTGATTTCTAACATACTGAGCAGTGTTAAGATTTAAGATTAGTCTGCCCAAGAAGGATATACAGACCTGGAAGACTAGGCCCAATGGGACCAGGATCAGAAGGTGCATGAGGGTCAGACTCAGGGTACCCTTAACCAAGGTGACAAGGACTACATGAACCAGAGTGACGCACAATCAGGGAACTAGGAGGATCAATGCCAGAAGGATGAGGAAGACCAGACCTAGGAGGACCATTGGTAGGAGGGCCATGTTAGAGGGCAACAGGGTCAGATGGACAAGAACAAGGTGGAACAGGCAAACCATGATGACTAGTAGGACTAGGAATGGGGCAGGAAAGCCGGGGGACTAGGAGGGCTAGAAAACCAAAGTCAGTGGGACCAGCACCAGAAGACCCAATACATGAGAGGACCAGGCAAAGGAGTACCATAACGAAGTCCAGGATTACATGACCCATGAGAAAAAGTGAGCAAAAGTATTAGAAATAGGCAATTCAGGGGAATAGATAAACCAGAAGGGTACTAGGAGGACTGTTGGACAAGAATCAGGGTGAGGGGGATGACTAGGTCTATAACTGGGGACCCATGAAACAATAGACCCAGAATACAATATTGCAAGTATGACAACATGGGAATGATGACCAGGCAGACCACAAACCACAGGGCTAGGAAGTTCTAAGGCTAGCATGAAACAGATGTCAAGGAACATCAGAACGAGGCAAGAGTAGGATGATGTGTGGCTGGCCAGAACAAGGTAGTGCAGAATCATGAGGGCACGGAGCATGAGCATTAGGACCAGGAGTATTAGGATTAGATTGAAGAGGTCTATGAAGAGCAGGACCTGTAGGGCAATGGCAAGTAGTGCCAGGAATACCTGGAAACCAAGATAAGCAGGACAGGTATTAGTAAAACCAAGGGGACCAATGCAAAGGGCACCTAGAAGACCATCACAAGGAGGACTAGATGAACTAAAAAGATCATAACCAGGATCACCGGAAATAGGGCTAAGAGGGCCATGGAGATCAGGACAATGTATGTTGGAAGGCTTATGACCAACAGTCGGATTCTCCAAGCTGTGTTGGGACCCATCCTCTCGACTCGGTCGGAAACATTTCCGACCAACCGATTACGAAGCTCGGGGTCGAAAGGGGAACCGTTCGGTCATTCTGAATCAGTTCCGACTGGCATTCAGAGAATCTGAGTCGGTCGGAGCCGATTTGTACAGCTCAATGGACAGCATTTCCGACTGACCGATTACAATTTCAGATTCCAACAGCCTTTCTGAATCGGTCTTTTTGACACAAAAAAAGCTGTCGGAAACTGACTTTGGGGGCCCCTAGCAGCCCACCATCCTAACAGGCCTCTAAATGTTCGAAAATGGAGAACGGGAAAAACAGTTAGTGAAAGTTAACAAAACTGTAAAGTTTCCAGACAGAGGATTTGAAGATTATACCACCCAACATTCAAACGTGATGTGTTTCAGGGAGTGGATTAATTTACACAAGCAACCCCATCTCCCCGTCCTGGCATATGATTGAGTTGTACAGATATAAAGGATCTGGCTAAGAAGGTGTTCACAACTTCTTCTTGAAAAGAACTATGCTAAATTGAAGTCAGGAATAAACATCATTAATTCAAGGAGTGAAATATTATTTTATTTTTTGAATGGGGTCCTCACTTTTTTAAATCAGAATATATTTAATAAATATTTTATGAAAAAGAAAAAGACAGAACCTTGACATTGAGGTAAAAATTGAACTGGGTCTATAATTAAAACTTAATTTACGAGTTATCTATAAATCACACATCGGCAAAATGATTAAATACCATTTTGTAACTTCACCATGCTGGGTGGCACATTAATCATTCTCTTTTTCAGTGTGAAGCACAACTTTGAAACAGCAAGCACGATAGGAATGCATAACTGCCAGGTTTTCCATGTCCATGCATGATGAGCTTGTCCAATAGAGGTTTTTTCCTTGAATTATGGAATTTGTAGTATTGGTTTTATAATGGAATAAACAAGACTACAAGTCCCAGCGTTTAAAGAAAGAAAAACTGGCCTGGATCAACTCATAAAGCATAGACCTGATAAACGTGCTAGGGCTGTTGTTGAGGAGAGCCTGGGGCACAAGATAACCCAGAGCCTCTGCCTGCCAGCCAGTGTGTGGAGGGCCTTGTTCTCATCCAGGGCAGACAACAAACAACAGGCACAAATAGCTTCCTCCTCTTCTTTAGTCCGCAGCGGTAAAGAACACTTTGAAGCTGTGGGCAAGCAGGCGGGTGGACTCACGAAAGGTCAAAGCTCTGGAGTATGAATAAAACGGTTGAGAGCTTAAGACAGGGGTGTCCTTCAGGACCTCTGCCTCATTGTTTGACCAGCAGAGTGCTCACAAGTACTAGGGGCAGGTCATAAGATGGTCAAAAGTAACTGTGCAATTCAGCCATGTGACAGGCAGAGCCCCCATTTTATTATGGATAGTTTTACATCGAACAAACCTTGCGAAAGGAAATAAGAGGTTTTCACAACAGACAAGGAAAAAGCGACAGACTGTGAAACACGTGTTTTTTTCACATGTTGAAATTCCTGGGATCAAAATGGATGCACAGCCAAGGCCAGGATTCAAACTCAGTTCCCTATGTTACATGGTCAGCAGCTATAGCCATGAAGCTACATCACCTCCTGTGAAGATTCGTCTTGTGTTGAGGTTGACGTTCCAGGAGGATCGTGAGCTGATCTGGAATCAGGCATCTGGTCCAGGCCCAGGTCAGGTTTTCGGTGGCTCGCCCACCTCTACATTTAGTCTGGTTGCATCATGGGACAAGTAGTCTTGCATCTATGAAAGTACAAACAAAACTGAATGTTCCTGAAAAGAAATTATGAAACCAGGACTTTATAAGTCTAAATATATGCCTACAAGATAGAAGGAAAGGAGGAGGAGAGAGACACAAGGATCCATATAAAACTGCCTTTTCTACAATATGGAACTAAAAAGGCAACATACATGAAACTTGATACAGTATCAAAGTTTAGGCAAATTCTGTGATAATTCAAATAGTGGAAATGTATTTCCATTTAATTGTCCCTCTCTTTTTCAAATCTTTTTTTGAAGCTAAGGTGAAATCCCATGAGCTTGGGCGTCAGCTAAACATCTTCTCAGATGCTGTACTGCACCACTGAGACATGGCTAAAGTATAAAAAAGTGATGGATGGAATGATTGAACTAATCTCAGCCACTAGTAATTATTTGGGGCTGCGTCCCAATCCATTGTTGTTTTGCAAACCATGACACCTCAATTTCGACCCAGCTATATGCAAATTAGTATTGACCCTACTACAGTGCAAACAGTCCAGCCCGAACTGCCAAGCCATGTCCTCCCTGAACCAGAACACAAGTAACTTAAGTTCGGTGTGACCATTGTTATGGGCTCATCAGTCGGTTATAGCTTGGATCCAGTGACAGAGTGTGCACAGATCCCACGTTTGGGCATAACCTTCTCACCAGGTACAACTTACTAAGGTATACAAAAAGTGATTGGTGGAATGCTTGAATTAGTCTCAGCCACTTTTATAAACTCTGGACACATCTGAATCCATTGTTATTTTGCACTCTATGCCACCTCATTTTGGGCCCAGCTATAGGCAAATAAGTCTTGACCCTGCTCCAATGGGGACAGCCAAGCCCTAACTGCCAAGTCAGGTCCTCCCTGAACCAGAACACAAGCAACCCAGGACCGGTTTCACCCTTGTTATGAGCTCAGCAGAAAGGTTTAGCTTATTTCCAGTGACTCAGAGTGCATGGCGCCAATCTCTAGGCATACCCATCCCACTTAGGGCCGCATACTAAAGTATACAAAAAGTGATGAGTGGAATGCTTGAGTTAATCTCAGCCACTGGTAATTGCTCCAGTCGCATCCCAATCCATCGTTATTTTGCAGACCATGCCACCTCAGTTTGGACCCAGCTTATGCAAATCAGTGACGACCCGGCTCCAGTGGGAACAGTCCAGCCCAAATGAAGAGCATCAATGGGATAGAACTGCTGCATCAAGCTGTTAGCTGACCTAAGTAGTCACCCTCTTCAACACAAAATGGCAGATAAAACCTCTGCTGCCACTAAGCCAGCTGATGCTAGCTGTAGTTATGTTACGTAATCTTACGTTATATTATGTTATATTAATAAATGCATATAAACCACACTACCACCTGAAGGAAACTTGGCACTAAAGTTAGTGAAAGCAAAAGTCAGTAAATAGAAGTGAATTGAAATGACGAATAAAACCCTAGTCTTCAGATATTTTCTAAAGCCCAAATACAGAGGGATGTTTTGGATTTTAGAAGCCAGAATGTAAAGGTGTCAGAGTTAAAACTGAAAAGGAGCAGCTACCAAGTTGTGCCATTCAACATCTTGAAACTTGCAGAAGAATCTGTGAGAAAAAAGGAAGAGATATTGAGTATACTTATTGGATTAAATGATTAAGAATGCATCTGGGAGCTGAGCTATACATGAATCAGTGATCAAAACATTAGGCTGATTTAGATTTGGGTGGACCGGTTACTCTGTCACAAACCTGGTGGGTGTTCTGACCAACCTATTACAAGTGCATTATATCCTGAGACACAAATAATACAGCAGATGGGATATCTGTCACATTTGTGACAGAGTAACCTGTCCACTAAACTCTAAATTAGACCATAGTGTCTTAATAATGGAAAAAGTTTGAGAGTGTGCCAATGGAGAGCATTAAGAATCAGGATAGTGTGACAAAATTGGGGACCCCTGCCCCGGCAACACTAACTTGATTTTAAATTAATGAAGGTAGGTGTCTGGATCCAACTATTACTTCCTGTCAATTATATTTTCTAAGGCAGTATTTATAAACCTTTGGTCCATGGACCCTTGAGGGCCCGGACACCCACTCAGGAGGTTGGAGACCGTATGGAAAATTAAATGATATTAGCAGATTATCAAAAGTACGTATACATAAAACACACAAAAGGTGATGGGAGAATGCTTTCAATAAGTCTAGCCATTGGCAATTCGCTCAGGGTAGCATTCCAAAGCATTGTTCTTGCTCACCAGATTAGGCCCAGCTATATGCAAATCAGTCTTGAGCATGCTCCAATAGGAACAGTCCAGCTCAAATTGCCAAGCTGGATACTCTCTGAAATGGAACACAAGCAACCCAAGACCAGTTTTGCCCTGATTGGCACTCTTCAGTCAGATGTAGCTTGGTTCCAGTGGCATAGTGAGCAAGGGACTCACATCTGGGCCTTCCCATGGCCACTTAGGGCAGTACATCAAACACACAAATGGTGATGGGAGAATGCCAGTAATAAGTCTAACCACTGGCAATCGCTCAGGGTAGCATTCCAAACCATTGATATTTTGCCCACCATGCTACCTCAGATCAGACCCAACTATATGCAAATCAGTCTTGACCCTGATCCAATAGGAACAGTCCAGCCTGAAAAGCCAAGTCCTCTCTGAACCGGAACACAAGCAACCCAACACTGGTTTTGACCTGATTGGGGTTCTTTAGTCAGGTGTAGCTTGGTTCAAGTGGCACAGAAAGAAAGGGACCCACGCCTGTACATACTCTTGGCCTCCTAGGGTCGTACATCAAACACACAAAAGGTGATGGGAGTACACTTGGGATGTCTAACAACCGGGATTCACTTGGGGGTAGCATTCCAACCCAATGGTCTTTTGCCAACCATGCCACCTCAGATCAGACCCAGCTATATACAAATCAGTCTGGACCCTGCTCCAGTAGGAATGTAGGAACAGTCCAGCCCAAACTTCCAAGCGAAGACCAAAATTAAAGGCCTCAGAGAGGAATGCCAAAGTGATTTGTTCTTGCCCAGGATAAAAATGTCTGTTTCTGCTGTATTTAATTTGAGCCAGTGGGTGCCCATCCAGTTTAAAACAGCTGAGACAATGTTGTAGAGAGAAGTCATCAAAATACCAAACTCTTAATCTGAATAGTAACTGAGTATCATTTGCATAGATATACAAAGTTACAGAGGTAGACCAAAGAGATCTAAGGAGCACTACTCAGGGCCTTACATTTAAATTAAAAAGTTAAGGCGAAAGACAGAGTTTTAGGGCACTCTGCATGAAGACTCACAAGCTGAGGAAGCAAACAGGCCAAATGATACTCTATACACTCCATCTGTCAAACACAACAAAACCATTTTAGTACTGTGCCTCAAAGCATTAGAGTGTTCACTTAAGTGAATAGACCTTTGTGGTTTGCACTATCAAACACAGCTGACATATCTAACAAGATCAGCACTTTTACACTGTCGACATCAGCCACCAAGGCTAGGACTAAAGCCCACTTGGGCATTGTCCAAGCTTTCACTATGATCAGAAAAATGAGCAGAGAGGTTAAGCCACCTGCACCTCTATTACTTTGCCCACTGTTTGCAACAGAGTAATAAGATGGTATTGGGTTCTTCTGATGGATCAGAAATTGTGTTTATAAGAGGGGCATTACCAAACACAGAGGTATAAAGAATCTCTCTAAAGGGCGCACCAGCACATTGATAAAAGCAGGCCAAAAAGCACACAGGGCTCAGGTCACTCGGAGAGCTTAATTTACACTGTGACATCAACTGATAAATGTCAAGGAGCTCCAGAGATTGATAGCAAGACCACATTTCCAGAGGACAAAATACAAGAGTGCTACTGTCAGATGGGTGACTGAAGATTTTTGTAATGGATTCTCTGTTTTTTTCAATCTTGGATACACAACATATGGTAAGATAATCACAGAACTGCCCTTAAAGAGGACAGGGTTAGCTGGGTGGAGAAGCTGGAGATCTCATTCATAAGAGTTATTTTTGCTTGTTGTCAGCAGTGTCAATTCTATTAGACTGCTAGAAGCGCCAGGTAGCGTTAATGGCCGTTTTATATTTAGCTAGGGTATTTTAGCTTCCTTTTGTTTCCTTTGCAAGACTATAATCATGAGTCCAAACGTGTTCAGGTTATTTAGTTTCCCTTTTAAGGGTATATAGCGGCTGAATAAACAAGGGTTATAACCGGTTTTATGATTTACACTGCTTAACCGCGACAGTAAGAAAGTATCTAAAGTGGCAGAAATAGTATTGCAATATGGCAAATATTTAGCGGTTGTGGCATTTGAAAAAATAAACCTTATTAAATACGCCCTTGAGGGTGTGACCCCTTTGGAGGTATTTTTCATCATCCCTTGTGGATTCGGTAATTAGTGGAACTGGAACAGGTCTGCCAGCACATGGAATATTGAGCTCAACCAGATGATGGCCAGGGAATAACAGTGTTGTATTATGTCAAACCAGTTGGGGCAATAATCAGATCCAAAATATAACCAGCTTCATACATCACACAGTTGACCTATTGTTTCAAGATGCATATATGAGGGGTGACCAGAAAATTGACAATATTGACATCAGGAGAAGCGTTAGGATAAAGATGAAAATCACAGAGAAAAATTGGACTTGAGTGTGATGTGCTAGGAGAGGTGATGGACTCAAACAAAATTTTGCAGAAAAAGGGAATGCATTCCTGGGAACTTGACACACTAACATAAAGGAAAAAAAGTGAAGGTTCTCTTGGAGAGTGCTTTAAAGATAAAAATTCAGAGTTGTCCGATAAAGGTGGGGATAAGATCAATTTTAAGCAAAGTCTTGCAAAATGTCTCACCACCACTACCTGTTTTATTACCCAAGCTGTAGGAAGCAGATGCATTGATCACAGAAGAATATGACCATTACTTTATCCAGGTGCCTGTAACAAATAGAATGTACAATGTGCTTGCACAGGGATCAGAGTTTAGCCCTCAACTCATAATGAGGGCCAAGCAAAGGGTCAAATGATGATGGTCTGGTCTCCCTTCATTTCAGTAGAGGAATTTCTCTGGCAGCAATGACCCATATACATCGCTCTTTCCGTTTTCACACCCACATCTAGTACCAAAAGTTCTGTTAATGTAGTAATTTGCATGAGAGCAACACTTTCTTGGTTTCTTGGTTGTCCCCGAAGTATCTTTAAATGTTTGGATTTTGATAGCACTTC
Source organism: Triturus cristatus (assembly GCF_964204655.1). Taxonomy (NCBI): domain Eukaryota; kingdom Metazoa; phylum Chordata; class Amphibia; order Caudata; family Salamandridae; genus Triturus; species Triturus cristatus. Next base: position 719,219,321 of record NC_140594.1, on the reverse strand, counting down.
CCTTATTCCATAATTATATATATGAGATAAAGTACCCCTGTTGTACATTATAAGGATTCCACAGGTGACCAAGGGACTATGTGGCCATATACAGAAACAAGGCTGCATGGAAAGGAAGCTGATATAAAACAGTGCAACTATAAGATCACTGGAATTGGGATTATGACTTTAAGCAGGCAGCAACATACCATGGATGTGTTGAAGGTAAGCTTCAATACTACAAAACCATGAAACACCCAAGTTACCTACACAGATTCACACCCTCCTCACAGTGCACACTCAGGCCCCTGTATACATGAAAGTAACTTGCAGTCATTCAAACAAACAGCTAACAACCAAGAACTAATGACTAAATTAGTAAACCAGCCCTCTTATTGATGGCCACCATGTAGTAGGTAAATCTTAATCACAACAGCAGTGGAGGCATCACTTACCTCCTCACAAATCATGGATACACAATAGAGTCTGATAAGTGTGGGCATAATCCACACATAAGCACAAGGACACTGATGTAGCCATAAGTCTCCACCAAACATGAGCCTTCCCAACGTTAATAGCAAACCAGCATTTCACCCAAATGAACAAAATCCATGCACAAACTACACAGAAACCATGCTGAAGGAATCACTCTTCCCCACATGCTTGGGAATGGCAAATAGTATACCTAACAATCTGGAGCATGAGCATACACAACAAAGAAGCACTGGTGAAATATCACTGATCATCAGCATATGTTCTCCCCACAATGCACACAGTAAGCTATGCAGGCACACAAGTAGGGCCATAATTCTCCACCATGCACGGAGCGGCTGAATAATGCCAGTGATGCATCTTTTTCAACCTTACACAAAAAGTATTGTCTTCAAAAGCAGCAAAGGAACAACAACCTACTCAATAAAGATCACACTGAATGCAGAACAATATGGTCAACAACAAGCTGGGTAACACCCCAAACACAGAAATACCCCATCCTGAAAATAGGGGCAAGAATAACAAATAAACATCACAGATAACATTGAAACATTCAAAACAACAATACAACAATGGAGTGATATGGCAACATATCTAAAACAGCAAACTGAAAGATGTTTTACCATCCAGCACACTGACATCTAAGATCTAAATGCATGCCCAATCAGCAAACCAACACTGCTGAAAAAGAAATTCCTTAGGCGTTGAAAAGAAATATCCAGATTCATACATAATGGATCAGACCCTAAAGTAATCCAACAAACAGTATATTATGGATACAACTTAAACGCCCAAATGTACATTCAAATAAAGTGCCACTGCACTGCGTTCATGCCCCTTTCGCCATGTCCGAAAAGTGGCTTTGCTTATGCCTAAGTTGCAGATTTGAGGGCAAGTAGCAGTGCTGCAGCAGCATACAGCAGTCTCTTCTCCTTCTCTGTCTATGCTGTTTAAGACACTGTGCTGAAGACTCTCCTTAAAGCAGCTGAGCTGGACTCCGGGGCTGCCAGGTGTTCTAGGTATCATTGTGATTTAATGCTTCACGTCCTCCATTAGTTCAGTCAGGGCTCCTTGTTAGATTTAGTTCACTCTTTTTGGTAATGTAATGAAAAGAAGTGAAATACCTTATTCCCTGAACGTAAATCACAAGTTAACTGAATTCCATAGGTGTTAGAGACCCAAGGAATATAATGTAGAGGAAATCAGCCCCATACATAGACTGAGCATGTCCATTTAGCATACATAGAATATTCAGGCCACATGACATCACAATCACTACACAAGACTAGAACAGCGATTACAAGGACAAATATAGGGCATCATCGAAGCCTCATTCCCACACATACAGAGGGCCTTCTTACTCCTGATATTCAATTTCAGCAGAACCGTGATTTTCTAACTACATTTACTCGCTGTAATTTATACCTACTTATCCAATGGTGATGTCGTATCTCAAAGAGTCAAAGGTAAATTTTACTATGGACAGATATTTAAATCCCCAGTTGAAGAGCACATTTCTAAGAAGCAATCATGGCACTTCTATCAGATGTGGCTTGGGGTATTGTATCGTCTAATCTATTTAGTAGTGGGAAGATCTGGCTTCCAGAAAGGAATCTTTGCAGTGGTCTCCAATATGACTAGTAACATCACATTTTTTTATATCTGATTATAGAGGGGATTCCTCAGGTGGGTAAAATTGGTAGGGACTCTAAACGGTGCAAGTAAGTCACAAGAGAGGGATGCACTTTTACTCACACTTCAGGAAGACCCAAGTACAAATAAAAACAAACTTGGGAAACCAAACTCTTCTGCTCCATCATAGATGAGGACTGGTGTAAATACCCACACCATATGCATCCAAAACAAGTCTGAACATACAGAGTGGTGCAACAAAAGAATCCTCCAGAGAACAAATTAGACATGTTAAAGAAAAGAGAGGTTAAGCTTATTAGAAGTGGGAAAATGTTGGCAATCCTGTGATTCACATAAAGATTAGCTTCATAAATTTGTTATGTGCCTAGTAATATCAGACTGGTGTGAATACGTCTGACTGAGAATAAGGGCCTAATTACAATCGGACCACCGTAGCCACGGTAGTGGTGGTGCGGGCACTGCCACACCAGCGGTCTGACTACCCTAGTACAATATATGCAGTCTGGCCACCATTGGACCGCTGCAACCGCCAGGGATCTGAGATTCCTGGCAGTATTGCAGCGGTCTTGAGGCCGCAATATGCTTGGCAGTGCTACTGTGGCACCGCCAAGCACATTACGAGTTTCCTCAGTGCCACAGTTTTCATGGCAATGAGACCGCCATGAAAACTGTGGCGGTGAGTTAACAAAGGGGGCCCTAGGGCTCCCTGTTGCCTCAGGCCCAAGGGGTGCCTGCAGGGGGCACATGTTGTGCCACCCTGTATGCAGTCGCCCCTTTCCTGCATGGCATGGACTTTGCAGTCCATGCCATGCAGGAACGGTCTTTGGCGTTCCCATTGCGGTGCCTTTTTAATAGGCACTGCAGTGGGAACGCCAAAAGACTGTCTGCCAGACCACGAGATTGACTCATAAACTGGCGGGTGTTTGGCAGTCGAGTTTGGCGGTCCTGGAGTGGGGCGCTGGCATGGCGGCCAGCTCCAGGACTGCCAAACTCTTGATCAGGCTCTAAGTATGGCCCTTCACATTCGTTTGAGCCTATCTTCCATGGAGATTCTCTTCAATGTTACAATAAAGTTTCCACAACTGAGGAAAAGTCACAATGAAGTTTAATGGTGTTGAATGGATAGATTTGAGACCACATAATGCCACATGTTTATGTCAGGTTAGGCATAAATAGAAGCATACAGTTTAACCTCAACTGGACTTGCTCAGTACATATTTTGAATTTAAGGTTTTCCGTGACCCCTAAAGTCACCATCAATTTGCAGTGTTTTGGGTAACAACACATGTGGATCAATATTATTGAGACTCTTATTTATTCCACAATATTTATAGCATATTATATATAATGTTGTAAAATTACCTCCCCATTCACCTTTAAGGTTTTTAATTTGTATTTCATTTGCTTATCTGAAATGCTGAATGAACTGAAAATATGAAATCCAGCTTTGTCATATCGTTATCTCATATATTTTTATTGAATACAAATAAAAAAGATTTATTGTCATAAAAAGAAAGAGTCTGTGAGCATAAAAGGTATCTCTACATATTAATACTACTGGGAATGAATGTAATGTATCTATATGACTCTGAGGTAGTTCCTATATGTAACAGACTGTAAAGAAGCCTACATTCAGATGGCAGTGATGAGTTTGATGTAGCTTTGTGAAACTCAGATGCGGAGGAATGTGGTTGCATTTAACATTTTCCCTAATAGTATTGCTTTTTATCTTTTTTTTTGTTAAATAACCACATTTTATTAAGTTTAGCAGTATACAGCATTATCAATATGTAAGTACAATCAATTAATATCATCTCACTGGATTCAGGCATTGAGCACCAAAAGTTTTTCAACCACAGTATAGCTTCACAAAAGCAGTCCATGATGGATGCACACCACCCCCTCATATTTTCTCAAGTTTCCAAGTGCAACTACGGGCTTCATAAATTGGTTGTTCTTGGCGTGCACACCAATCAACACCCTTCCGTCACACCACGAGAGAGGGTACCTCTGGGCGCCTCAAGCAGCAAGCAATATCTCTCTTGGCCACCAAGAATGCCACCCCAATAAATATTATTTCTGCACAGGATTTGTCCGTCCCCTCGAATAACCCCAATAATGCCTCCAGGGGACCCAGCTTAATGTGGTGACCTAGAATATCAGAAATCTCTTGGTTTCCTCCACACCAAAAAGATGTCAAGCTTGGACAGGACCATGCCACATGAAAGGAATTGTCATCTGGGGTTTGGCATCTTACACATGCAATTGGCCCCTTCCTGTCCATCCACATTATGCTTTCTATCTTAATAAGTGAATTGAAACAGGCTACCTTGAATTCCAGGATCTTAGCCAGGTGACAATTGTCTCAATGCTTGCATTGATCATTGCTTTGACCTCCCTTTGTGGCTAGCATTGTATCATACACCCATTAATCTTGACTTCAGTATTGATGAGTAGTATAGATAAGGCTTGCAACTCATGTTTTATAAAGTTGCATATAGTTATTCCTTCTTCATCATGGCCCTACTATTGAATTATCCCTCAAGTAGGAACCAGTACTTAACATCCCACGCTAGGGGCCAATGGATCATTTTGCAGTCAATGTGCCTAGCATTACTGTGTCCCTTAGAGGATTCTTGTGTGAAAATAGTAGGTAGAAAGTGAAAGCTTGGTGAACTGGCTCATTGGACATTTAATTTGACTCCAACTTAAAATTTACATATTTTGGCAGATTCTTCTACAAAATGATTTCTGACAGACAGGATGTGCTGACCACAATTGTTTTGTGTTGCTAACTACACATAACATTCCTGTAAATTATTCAAAATTATGTGTGTTACAGAAAATATAATTAGACATAAAAATGAAATGCAAGGACATACTATGTATACAAAAGTCACACATAATGCCAAGAGAAGACTAGTTCAAACAGAAGACACCTCCTGGACGCAGCAGTCATCATTTTTACAGGTCCCACTAACCATTATCTGCCTAAAGCAGTTTCCGGCACAGACAAAGTTGGCAAAATAATACAAAACCGAAATTGGAAAATAAATTGAAAATATAAACATTTCATGAGATTTTGTCTGCATAATTTAAGTTTGCCCGGGCCCCCTGCCTTGCTTGCTTGATCAACATGCAAAAACTCTCTCTAAGAGAAAAGAAAGAATTGAAAGGGGAAGGCAGGTGTTTCTAGCAATTGATAACCTAACTTCTGGGACTGTATTATGTAATGGTTGTAATGTCCCTGTGTGTGCCTTGGTGCACCGTTAAGCAGGTATGTTGGGCACAAACAGAAAGAGTATGCCCTAATACAATTAAAGTACTACACCGAGGGCCACTGAGTACTCGTGTCTGCCCTGTGGGCAGTGCATTAATGAACGGCACAGCTATGTGTTTTACTGTGGAGGCGGAACCCACCTGAACCTTATAGGGGAATGTTTGGGGGTCCATGAGATCCCTTTTCCCACCTCCAGAGGACTGTCTTCAGGGGACACACTAGGAATGTATAAACTCTTTGTGGTGCACTGTCAGTGCACTTCCTGAAGGCCTCTTTATTTCTACGCAGGGGCAGAGGCAACGTGTTTCCATACCTTTAAGGCATCACTGGCTATGCTCTGCTTTAAGGTGCTTTGCACCCAGAAGGCTTCTCATGGGTGGTACATTGGCATTCCCATGCTACCAACCATAGTTTGTCATGCAAATCCCTTTTTATTAAAATGTGTACACCGGGCTTTGTACTAAAGAACTACACCTCCTTGAGGCAGGCGCAAAGTAGGAACAACCTTTTTTAGGTCTCGGCTAGCAAAGGCTGCGCTTGCGCAGTCTCGCTTGCAAGATTTAACGTTTTCTAGTGTGGGGCTTGAACCCGCCCCTCTTCTCCAGTGGCTGGCTTCCTAAACGGAGGCCAGCCATTGGAGGAGGGGGGCGTCTGTCCATTTAAGCCCCGTATTTTTTGGATTCGGGGGCGTGTTTTTTACTTTCTTTCTCTCCTCTGGAATGTAAAGAGGAGAGAAAGAAAAACACGCCCCCGAATCCGAAAATGATGCTGCGTTTCTCCGAGTCATTTCTGCTTGACCTAGGAGAAAGATGTCACTATCTCCCTTTCCTCCCCTCCATGTTACAGCCGCGAAGAGGCAAGATGGAGGCCTGTTTAAGGGCCCGCCGTACCCGGGCTACACCTTCATCATGATCCCAGACCTGGGCAACCCCTACCTCCCCAACGGCTCCCTCTCACCGACGGAGACAGTGAGTGCCTCGCCGCCGCGCTGCTCTCCGCAGCCCCCCGCTCTTGTTTTATGTTCATCTGCCTCGCAGGGCCCGAGCTAAACTTTCAGCTGAGCTGTGTGCGCAGTGCGGCTAAACTTTCACCCAGTGCCGCTCTCTGGGACTGGGGATTGTTTACCTCCGCCATATTGTCCCCGTACGCTACTTCCTGGTTTAGCAGGGAGCCACGCTTTGCCCCGTATGTCCATCTTTTCCTGTTTCCTTTCTTCGCCGCTCTCTTTTTATTTTACCTCTCGCTTTCTTTCTCCCACCTTTCATTAGCACTCGGAGGTCTCAATGTGTGTCTTACTCTTGCTTCCCGCTCTGACTTCTTTAGAGCTATCTCTCTGGTGGTTTCTTGGGGGAGAAGATCGGACCTTTCTGTACCCTGCTGTAAAATGGGAGAGCCTAGTGTGTGGTTTTTGTGTGTCCTTTCGGGGAGACGATTTTAAAAGAAAGCTTGCTTACCCGTGTTCTCCCTTTCCTCCCCGCCATGTTACAGCCGCGAAGAGGCAAGATAGAGGCCTGTTTAAGGCCCGCCGTACCCGGGCTACCCCTTCATCATGATCCCAGACCTGGGCAACCCCTACCTCCCCAACGGCTCCCTCTCTCCGACGGCCAGAACAGTGAGTGCCGCGCCGCCGCACTGCTCTCCGCAGCCCCCCGCTCTTGTTTTATGTTCATCTGCCTCGCAGGGGCCGAGCTAAAGTTTCAGCTGAGCTGTGTGCGCGCTGCAGCTAAACTTTCCCCCGGCGCGGCTCTCTGGGACTGGGGATTGTTTACCTCCGCCATATTGTCCCGTACGCTACTTCCTAGTTTAGCAGGGAGCCTCGCTTTTCCCCGTATGTCCCTCTTTTCCTGTTTCCTTTCTTCGCCGCTCTCTTTTTATTTTACCTCTCGCTTTCTTTCTCCCACCTTTCATTAGCACTCATAGGTCTCAATGTGTGTCTTACTCTTGCTTCCCGCTCTGACTTCTTTAGAGCTATCTCTCTGGTGGTTTCTTGGGGGTAAAAGATCGGACCCTTCTGTACCCTGCTGTAAAATGGGAGAGCCTAGTGTGTGGTTTTTGTGTGTCCTTTCGGGGATACGGTTTTAAAATAAAGCTTGCTTACCCGTGTTCTCCCTTTCCTCCCTGCCATGTTACAGCCATGAAGAGGCAAGATGGAGGCCTGTTTAATGACCCACGGTACCCGGGCTACCCCTTCATCATGATCCCAGACCTGGGCAACCCCTACCTCCCCAATGGCTCCCTCTCTCCGACGGCCAGAACAGTGAGTGCCTCGCCGCCGCGCTCCTCTCCGCAGCCCCCCACTCTTGTTTTATGTTCATCTGTCTTGCAGGGGCTGAGCTAAACTTTCAGCTGAGCTGTGGGCGCGCTGCTGCTAAACTTTCCCCCGGCGCCGCTCTCTGGGACTGGGGATTGTTTACCTCCGCCATATCATCCCATACGCTACTTCCTGGTTTAGCAGGGAGCCTCGCTTTGCCCCGTATGTCCATCTTTTCCTGTTTCCTTTGTTCGCCGCTCTCTTTTTATTTTACCTCTCGCTTTCTTTCTCCCACCTTTCATTAGCACTCGTAGGTCTCAATGTGTGTCCTGCCCTTTTCCGCATGATTTCCTTTTTGCATGACAACTCCTTTTTATCGTTTTTCTTTTTAGTGTTTTTTTTTTTTCTAATTTCTTCTCTAGCTTTCATTTCCTTTATCCTTTTCCTTTTACTCCTCCCAATTTTTCTTCGTTTCTTATTTTACTTCTGCCCACACATTATTATTCTCATCCCTCTATTGCTGATTCTTTCTCTTTTCCATTTCTCTGTTTCACTTTACACTAACATATTTATCTTTTCACTCCATACTCTCATTCTTACTATTTTCCTGCATGTTTCTTTTCTTATATGGGATCGTTCTTTGTACTTACCTCGTACCTCCCCTTTCTTAACCTTTCAACTTCACAATATTTCTCTTACTTCCCCTTCTCTGTATCTAAATCAACAAAGAATACTTAGATTGTCTGCTGTTGCACTGATACCCTTAATATTTTTATTTCAATGGGAAGCTGCCATTCTTTTTAACAGAATATGATAATTTTTGTATATTCTCCATATGTTAATATTTAATGTATTACTCCCGCTCCCGCTTTGACCTCAAGGTGCCCACTTCGCCATGTGCTCCTCGCCCCCCACCTCTCACGAGCCCCGTTCCAATATCACCCGGCAAATGTCGATGCTGTGGTGTAGCGGTCTAGCGGTTATTACACTCGCTGCGTGAGGTCACAGGACGTCCGGCGGCGGCCATTTCCCGGTGAGTATTAGCGCTGAATTCAAGGAGGATAGAGCTCCGCTCCGGCGCTCCTGTGTAAGCTAATAAACGCAGTACACCACAACCTCGTGTACGCGTGGTTCTTTCTGTGGGGCTGTAGTAAGCAAGATCGATACAATGGCGACGAGGTGGTGAAAGGTGACGCCCACGCACCCTGGACCCGTGCCCCATTGGAAACGAGGGAACCCGGCAGAGGCCACCACATGCACAACGCAGGAGCGCAGCAGAGAAGCGGAGGACGCGCCAACCGTCGAGGGCGTCAAGGCAAGCGTGCTAAGCGCACCAAGCTCCTAGAACAGGCGTGAAGGGCCCGCAGAGTCAATTTTTAACAACTCAGTACAGGGGAAAGAAGGTACAGGAGACCGCCAGGCGGGCATTGGCCAGCACCCTGGAGGAAGTCAGCGGCAGTCCCGCGGCGAGTGGAGAGTCCGGTCAGGAGGAAGAAGAGAGGGGCAGCGACGTCGGAGAGGAGGAGATGTTGGGCACGTCCACACCGAGAGGACGACGCGCCGGCAGTGGGAAGAAGATGACCTCTCAGACGTGCTCCTTAACGAACCCGGTGCCTTTCTTGGCTAAACCAGGGGAACCCGAGATGCCGTGGGAGGACTGGAAAAGGTATTTCCTAAACTACCTCGCAGCCCTGGAAGAGGAGGGTGACACCCCGTACATGAGCTCGCGGCGGAAGAAGATTCTCCTCCACCATTTGGGCCCAGCAGGGCAACGAGTGTACCAAGACCTGGCAGGAGGCAGGGCGACGACGTGTTTCAACATGCGATAGACGACCTGGACGCCCATTACCGCCCGGTGGTGTGCACGGCAATAGATAGGTATAACATCTACCATCGGAAACAGAATAAAACAGAATCCGTCGATGAATACGTGGCGGCCCTACAGAAACTGGCCCTAACGTGCAAGTTCGGTACCCTGCAGGAAGACCTAATAAGGGACCAAATCATCATGCACACGGTGAACACCGCCATCCAAGAAAAACTGTGGACGAATGGAGACGCGCCACTGAAAACCGTCGTAGCCCTAGTGAAGAAAGCGGAACTAACCAGGAGGTGCGCAGAAGCGGCCAAACGCGAAAACCACCCGGAGCAGGCGGTATGCAAGGTGGAAGACCGGAAACCACCAGACAGCAAACAACCGGCGTGGCAACAAGGCACACGGGCCCATAGAAGATTCAATGCCAGGACGACGAGAACACAAGGGCAAAGACAATGGAACAAGACGGCCTGTTACAGGTGCGGCAGCGGCACCCATGCAGCCAGCGACAAGGGTTGCCCGGCATTTGGCGCCATTGCTCGTATTGTGGACTCATAGGCCACTACGAAAAGGTGTGCAGAAGGAAGTCCCAGAGGCAAGAGGTGAAGTACGTAGCCCAAGGGGCGCGCAAAGAAGACGAAGAAGTAGACAGAGAAGAGGACGATGAAATCCTGATAGTAGAGGAACAAGTATTGGGTATAGAGAGCACGGCGGACAAGAAGCCAAAGTGCGAAATGACGATAGGAGGCATAAGAGTCACCATGGTAGCGGACTCAGGTTCGCCATAAACAATCATACAAAGGAGGATATGGGAGGAAGACTTCGCACCAAGCACAGCGTACTGCTAGAGGCCCACTGACATTCATCCGGTAACGTTCACGGGGGAACCGATACCCATGGTGGGGTATTGCCCACTAACCTTCGAATTCCGAGGCCGTACTTGTGAGGGGAAGCTGTACGTGGCGGAGAAGGGACCGTCGGTATTGGGCTGGAGAGACCAAGGAGCCTTGGGCATGAAGCTAAACCCAGGAGGGCACATGCAAGTCCTTATGACCGACGACGGGCAAGACCAGGAAGCCCAGCGATGGAAAGAAGAATTCCCGGAGGTGGGGGCGCTAGAGGGCGCACACGCAGTATGGCCGCACTAATGTGAGGCTCCTGCAGCCTGGACACACTATCCTGAATTTATCCTTTTTCCCGGACTGCCTTCTGGTCCACGACCCGGCGTAGATGTTGCTGTTCTCCCCCTGAAGTCTGGGAGCTGAGCGATCGCCGGGGACGGAGTACGAGACGCCGCAAGCCGGACCGTGCCCCGGGCTGCTGCATGGTGGAGTGTGCGGCCGGGCGCTGAAGCTACGAGACCCCGGTGCGGAACACGAGGCAGGTGGGCCCCGGAGTGTCTGATACGGCAGCAGTGCCCTTAAGAGCCCAGATCGCGGTGTCTGCTCGCCGGCGGGCGGCGGAAGCTACGAAGAGGCGCGACAATAAATACTAAAGAGGGTCCCTGTACTCAAAAGGTATAATGGGGCGGAGTCCCAGGGAAAGTACAATTCAAACAAACACACAGAACCCCTGTAAGAGAAATAGTCAATCTATCCCACAGAATATAAAAAGTCTACTATAACATTCTTTTTTTGTGTTTTATTATAAAAATATATAGAGTTATGTATCAATTTTTTCTTTTTAGATAGATCATTTCATTTTTCTATTCAGAAACATAATCAAACTAAGAGCGACGAAGCAATACAATTATTGAAAGACAAAACATAACATCAAGACTCAAAACAATTAGTGTTATGTACACAAAGGTGAACAGTTCAGTGAAATCATACAAAACAGGGAATAAAATTACAGAAACAATACAGAAAAACATAAGAAGAACACAAATGCGCCGACGCGCATTTCGGAGTCTTCCTTCCTCAGGGCGCTGATGGCATATCCAACCGGTGAAGACTCAATATAATTTGATATGCTAGGCTAAGTCAAGACAATCAAGCATTCAATTGAATAGATTTTCTTTTATGCCTCGTCAGTCTCATTTGTAGAATCAAAAGGCGACTTCGGGGTGCCTCTCCGAAGGAGGTGGCCATCCCGGCTCGCCTTCGCTTCGTCCAGCTTAAGATACTCCACCGGGTGTATATGACGGGGCCAAGGCTTCTGCGTATGGGCTATGCCGAGGATGGATTGTGTAAGCGTGGGTGTGGTGCTTTGGCGACTTTTTTGCACATTCTGTGGGAATGTCCGAGGGTGGAGCGATTCTGGCGTTGTGTGCATGAGGTTCTGCGAGCGGTTACGCATGTCGCGCTGTTGCCTGAAGCGAGGAGATGCTTGCCTGAATGTGTGGGAACCGACCGATTACTCGGTTCCGCAGACGCGATGGGTGACTCTGGGATATATGATAGCTAAACGTGACATTGCTCAACTGTGGGGATCCCAGAGGCCCCCGGCGGTGTCGGCCTGGAAAGAACACATGGATTGGTGCATGTTCCGAGAAAAGGTGGTGTATGTGGCGCGGGGTAAGCCTGGGGCATGGGTGAAGATATGGGGCCCCTGGAACGCCTACCGCGGGGGTATTTGCGAGCCGCCGTTGTTGCCTCCCGCTTCACCAGCTCCATCCCCCTAGTTGACCCCCTCCCTCAGCCCCGGGCACATTGTTCTCCCAGTCCCGGATCTGTTTCCCTTCCCCTCTCTGGATTTCTTTGGATGGTTGGGGTCCCCCACTTGAGGAGCACGTGTCGTCAGTCTCGATCGCGGGTTGCCTTGCGGGTGTGGTTTTATGTTGTTGTGTTGTATAAAACGAAACCGTATTGTGGGCTCAGAGTCATGTGGCCCACGTTGTTGATACCTCCTGCTTTATCGTCTCTGCAAAGCCAAGTGCCTTATTGTATGTATGTCATTTGCTTCTGTCACTTTAGCGGCCGGCCGGAAGGTTGTAGGCCCATACCTGTATATATTTGAGATTGCAATAAACGGTTTCAACAAAAAAAAAAAAAAAAAAAAAAAAAGGCGACTTCGGATAAAATGTGATCCCAAGAAAATCAGGATCAATCTCAGTGTAGTATCAACAGCAGGAAGACAAAAATCATCCAGAAGTAATGTACACTCATGTACAAAAAAGGAGGACAATGCCGTTAATTCCAGGTCTCTGATCGGATTTCACCAAACTAAATCCAAAGTGCATCTAAAGTAGTAGATGGCAATAAATTTTCATTAAGAGGGTAATTTCTCTCGCTCCCTTTTGTGGGGATCAAAAAACGGCCAGCGGTCATTATACGGCTTCCATACCCATGGGCAAAATTTCAAACGACACAGGCTCACATAAACTGGAAACTCCTGCCACAAACGCGGAGGCTCGCTGCCTCTGAATCGAATACGAAGAGGCGCGAGACTCGGCCTATGCTTGGATTGCCCCCCCCACCCCCCCGCCGTTAGATCTGGGACATATTCTGGAGAGAGGAGATCTGAGATACTCTGCCGGGTTGTGCTGGCGGCCGGTGGGGGCTATCGGAGATGCGCTGGGGGTGAAGCGCCGCCCCCCCCCTTGGACAGCTCGTGCCGATTGAGGTGTGGATGGAGGGCTGCCCCCCCCGGCGATGTTCATGTGCCTGCTGGTTAATGCCTGATGTCGTGCTGAGGCTGCCCGAGTCTCTGGCCTCCCGTGATTTGGAGCCCCAGTGAGGTGTGGCCCCCCTGCTTTATTCGCTTTGTAGGTGCACAGAGGAGTGGCGTGGGTGGCACTGCCCCGCCATAGCCTCGTGGCTGTTTGGTCTTGGAGTCCTGGAGGCCGGGGACGAGGTGCGACGGCGTGGACCTGGGCGCGGCGCCTGCAGCGGCTGAACCGAGCGAGACCTGCCCACTGCTGGGGACCCCTGCAGCTAACTCCGGGCCCCCCCTCCCCTGCATCCACCCTCCCCTTTTAGGGGGTTGAGATCGCTGGCCCGAGGGCCCCCCCCCTGAGGAGTGGCTTGCTGTGGATCCTTGCGTGGGGTGACCTTGTCACGGGACTACATCCTGCCAGTTTGAGAGTGGCGATTGTCCGACGCGGTGGGCTGGCTGGCGTGGCCCCGGTGACGGCAAGGATTGACGACGAGCTCCCTTCCTGGAGTCCTCCCAAGGTGCCTGCCTGGGCCATCATCTGTGTGAGCGCCGGCGGTGGGTGAGCTGCTCCTGGGTCGTCTGCTTTGGGCCTGCTGGTGGCGGGGGCGGCTTTCGCTCCCTTGCGGTGGGCGGCGGCTCCCCTCGGTGAGCCCACGATGGGCAAACACGACAATAAACAGTCGAAACTGTCATTTGCTGCCCCAGTTGCGAAGACGGGGCTACGGAGTGTGCAAGATGTTGGGGGCGCACAAGGCCCCCAGGCGGCTGACGCGGACGTGGCCTCTCCACCATCGGACCTTCAGCAGATGATGCGGGAGATGAGGCAGGGCTTTGCCACCGTGGTGGACAAGGTGGACCGCCTTTCTTCGCGAGTGGATGCGTTTGCACAGAAAATAGATGCCCACGAGGAACGTATCACTGAGGTTGAGCGGCGGATCTCTGATAATGATGACACAACTGCTTCCCATTTCATGCAGCTTACGAGAATGGACAATGTTCTGCGGATCATCGCTGCTAAGAATGAGGAGTTGGAGGCCCGCAGCCGGCGTTATAATATTCGCGTGGTGGGTGTGCCAGAGTCCACCAATACAGGGCGCATGGAAGAATATGTGGAGAGGATACTCCTGGCCTCTACTGGCTCGGAGACTTTCTCTAAACAGTTCATCGTGGAACGAGCGCACCGCTCACTTGGGGCGCGACCACGTCCTGGTGTCCCACCTAGGCCCATCATTGCGCGGCTCCTAAACTACCAAAATCGAGATGCTGCGCTACGGGCCGCGCGTATGAACCAAAATCTTTCATGCGAAGGTGTCAGCTTCACCATTTACCCAGACTTCACGCCTGTTGTTCAGGAACAACGGCACAAATTCGTTGATGTCAAGAAAAAGCTCTGTGGCTCCAAATTGATTATGCGTTGCTTTATCCGGCGAAGCTGCGAGTCACCCATCAAGCGAAGCAACATTTCTTTACGAACCCGCAACAGGTGGAGGACTTCCTGAAGTCCCTGCGGAGGGTGCGGGACGCAGGGCTTGAAGAAGATGATGCTGCTCAGGGGAATGAACATTAACTGCTAGCCTGCGGGTCACTGGGGCCTTCCCCCTGCACTAGTGTACGGCTCCTCTGCCTTACCTGGTGGCCCGTCACGCGCGGCCTTTTGATGGGCGGCGTCAAGACTGTCCTGGTCGTGTGCTGGTCGGGGATCGGTAATGTATTCCAGGCACCACCCTTCCCCCTCTTCCTGTGTTTTGTGATGGGGAGCGGGCTGTAGAAGGTGGATATGTGTGCCCCCTGGATGACCCCCGCAGGGTGTACCCCATTGACTAAACTGACTTGGTTGCTCCTGTTGAGCTCTTTGATGGCAATGAAGGGTGGGGGGTGGGTAGTTTTTTCTGGCGAGTTGGGGCTGCTTCAGTGGGTGGGGGATGGGGTAGTGGGTTTCGAGGTCTTGCTGGTTTCCTTATTCCCCTTCCCAAGAGTTGATAGGTCGGTGCTCATGAGGAGTGCGATGATCTCACTGGAGACTCTGATATGTATGCTTGGGGCTGGACTACGTCGACGATGTTGGGAGCCCATTTTGCTTCCTGCTAGGCCCCCTGGCACTGTGCAGGATGTGACAGCCTTATTGAGCTTCGTTGCCCTACCTGGGAGGGATCGCGCTACTGCCCCTAGGTTAGATGCACAGTCCCAGGTTCCTATGGCCAATGCTGCCGGCCGAGACCGAAGGGCGTATGGCGGTGGGGATGGAGGAGTGTTGACCTCATATGGTGCAGGGTTGCGTACTAGGTGCGCTGAACGGGTTGCTGCCCCTGGGTTTCATGCTCTGCTCATCGGGCTGGGGAGGCTGCACTGCGGGGCTGGTTCCTGGGCGGAGGGGAAAGATCCCAGTTCAGGGCTCTATGGGGTTGGTTGTCCCACGCCTCCCGATCGATCTGCAATTGTGCTTGGCGGGGGGTACATATTGGTGCAGATAGCGGGGTTGTGTGTTAGTTCAGGGGTGTTTATTACTGTTGTTTTGTTGCTGGGCGCAGCTGTGTTCAGGGCGTTACCGTCCTCAGAGTTGACAAAGGATGTTGCTGTGTGTTCGCGATGAGGCCCCCCTGTGGGGTGTGGAGTACACGCAACTGTTGGAGGTGGATGTTGTCTGGGCTGGACTGCTGATGTTGGCTGTGGAACGCTGTTGTCCCCGCGAGTGATGAGCATAGCGGAAGGCTTGCACGACGGGTGGGGGATGTATGGGTGGGTGCTCCATCCCAGTGCACTATATTCCTGTGTTATATCGACCTGTCTATGGGGGACACTGACTTGAACATACTTACATGGAACATTCGGGGCCTGGGTGACCCTAGAAAACGGAGACACATCCTGTCTTATTTAGATCGCCATACAATACACATTACGTTTCTTCAAGAGACCCACTTCAGGGTGCAGTCTGCTCCTACCTTTGCTGGTAGATGGGCGAAATACACTGCCTTTTCTTCCTACTCATCATACTCTCGAGGTGTTGCCATACTGGTCAAAAAGAGAACACCCTTCATTCTGTCAGGTACAAAAAGTGATACCCAAGGCAGGTACTGCCTGATGTGGGGTAGACTAGGACATAGAATGGTTACCCTGGCCTGCTGCTATGGTCCCAATGTGGACGACCCGTCCGTCTTTGTGGACCTCGGCGCAGACATAGTGGGTGTGGGCACGCAACACCTCATATGGGGGGGAGATTTCAATATCACGCTCAATCCGATGTTGGACAGGTCCCACCCGGCCCCTCATCATTATACCCGGTCCTGGGGGGCGCTCTTAGAGATCGTAGAAGAGCATAGACTAATTGACACATGGAGACACCTCCACGCGGAGGACCGTGAGGGTACTCACTTCACGGCGCAGGCGCGCTCCTGGGCCCGGCTCGACTATGTCTTCCTGGCCCCACAGTTTCATGTGGCGTTGGTTGGGGCGCGACACCTCCCGAGAACCTTCTCGGACCACGCGCCAGTACGTGTTACCTTGAGGGCTGTGGACCTCGGCCCCCCACTGGCCGCCTGGCACCTGCAGCCCATGATGCTCCTCGATGACCCTTTCCAAGAGGAGCTGCGGGAGGACTGCTTGGATTTCTTTAAGCGCAACAAGGATACCGTGAAGGATGTTGAGACTATGGGATGCGTTCAAGGTGACCCTGCGTGGTCTGTGTATTGCCAAGGGGTCGGGTGTGCTGAAGAGTATTATGGCGAGCCTACGCACCTTGGAAACTGACCTTCAGACGCTGGAGACGTCGCTGGCTGCAAATCCTGATGCTGCCACGTTGGCGAGCATTCGGGACAAAGTCACAGAGTATACTGCTGAAGCCGCTAGGGAAACAAAATTTAGAGGCAAATATTGGGTCGCCCGGAGTTATGGAGAGGGCGAGAGGCCAGGGAAAGCCCTGGCAGCGACAATGAGGTTAGTGCGACCGTCTAATACTATCATGGAGATTGTTGGGACGGACGGCACACTGTACAGAGACACTGCGCAAATTCTCAACGCGTTTGTGGCACACTATCGCGTGCTGTACGCGTCAACTAGGGCAGGGGAGCTACAATTGCACGACTACCTGGAGTATGTGTCCCTGGGGTGGCTTAGTGATACGCAAAGAGAATTTCTGAGTTCCCCCTTTGAACTGGACGAGGTGCGGGAGGCCATCATGCACATGCGGTCAGGCAAGACCGCCGGACTGGATGGGATACCAATCAAATTCTACAAAACGTACTTTGACTTTATGGCACCAGTCCTGTGAGAGGTGTATGAAGATGCGTTAGAGGTGGGCCACCTGCCCCCTTCGATGCGCATGGCCCTCATCACGTCGCTCCTTAAACCGGGGAAGGAGGCGAATGACTGTGACTCCTACCGGCCTCTCTCCCTGCTTAATTGCGATGTGAAAATCCTAGCCAAGCTCATAGCCACTCGCATTAATCTGCTACTCCCTAACCTGATACTGCCCGATCAGGCCGGGTTTGTGCCAGGTAGGGCAACGTCCCATAATCTGCGCACCTTCTTCTCGATCCTCAACTCTGTGCATGATGACCTGCCCATGGCCGCCGTGTTCCTTGATGCCACGAAGGATTTTGACTCCCTTGAGTGGGACTACTTGTTCCAAGTGTTGGGGCGCATGGGATTCCCGAGCATATTTATCTCGTGGATCAAGTTATTATACACCGCTCCTACGGCCAAAGTACTAGTGAACGGCCAGCTTTCCTCTGCGTTCCCTATTACCAGAGGCACCAGACAGGGGTGCCCCCTTTCACCCCTGCTGTTTGCTTTGGCCATGGAGCCTCTGGCGGCCAAATTGCGGCAACACCATCGGGACAAGGCGTTGCGATGTTTCCAGAGGCAGATATTAATATCCATGTACGCTGATGATATCACCCTCTACGTGCGCGACCCAAAGGAAAATCTCAACCCGATCCTCCGGGAATTTATTCGGTTTGGCGTGATTTCTGGTATCCGGATCAACTGGAGCAAGTCTTGTTTGTTCCCCCTGACGGCCTCCACTGGGCGATTTGGGCTTGACTTCCCCCTTGACTGTTGTGAGGGGGACTTCAAATATCTGGGCATCCATATAGAAAAAAACAGGGAAGAGCTCCTGAGGGCTAACTATGGGACGGCGATGTCCCGCATTACGAATTGCATTACTCGTTGGATCGCTCTGCCCCTCTCCATGGCTGGTAGGTCCTCATTGATTAAGATGGTAATATTACCGCAGCTATTGTACCTCTTTCTGAATATTCCCTTTTATCCCGGTGCCTTTTTTTTTAGACAACTCCGCTCGGAACTCATCAGATTAGTTTGGGGCGGAAAGTCGCCCCGGCTCAAATGGGAGATCCTTATTAAGCCCTACGATCAAGGTGGATTTGGCATTCCCAACTTTGAGCTCTATTATCAGGCAGCCCAGGCGCATTACGCTTACTTCTGGATGCGGCAGCCTAGATATATGCCGCAACTTGTGGCCGAACACTGGCTGGCGCACCCCATTCCTATAGCGGGCGCGTTGTACATCCCAGTGCAGGGTAGAGACAAGACACCCACGACGTTGATTAGCACGGTGACTGCGTGGAATCAGTTGGCTGCGACTCTAGGGCTTGACCTGGTGTACGCGCCGCTCTTGCCTCCTGCTTACCACCCCTGTTGCAGGAGACGGGTTTCCGGAAATTACTTCACACTATACATGTGGAGACGTGGGGGGACTTATACCACAATAGCACGTTCCGGTCCATGGAACACTTGTATGACAGCATACAGCCTACTCCCCTCGATGTTTTTCTATACCTCCGCCTCCGTCAGGGGTTGAGGGCACTCACGCCCAGCTTCCCACAGGAACCCCCGCATATGGCTCCGCTGCACCGCATACTGAGTGATGAAACTCCGGCCAAGCTCGTTTCCAAAATATATCGATCGGTGCATTCCTCGACACCGGCGCCGCCGTTGGCGGCCAGGGAGAAATGGGACCGAGAGTTGCAGGCCCCATTGACAGATAAACAGTGGCAATTCTGCTTAATGCAGGCGGACCGCGTTTCCTCCAGTAGCCGCCTCAGAATTATCCATTATAAATACATTCACAGACTGTACTACACACCGGCCAGACTTCACAGCTATCAGCTCCGCGAGGATGATAGATGCGAAAGATTCCGGGCTCCTGGTGCGGACTTTCTCCACCTAGCGTGGTCGTGTGAAGCAGTGCACCGCTATTGGTGCCAGGTGTTTGAAGCGCTCTCAAAGATGATCAACACAATGTTGGTGCCCGCCCCCCTTCTGGCCCTACTGGGCTATGTAGAGCCTATACAGGCGACGCATCGCAAATTCATTGCGCTTGCTTTTTTGCTTGCTAAGAGAAGGGTGGCGTGTCGTTGGGGCAGAGGCAGGGCCCCTAAGTTTAAGGACTGGATGCGGGATCTTGTATACTGTCAGGACCAGATTTGTACGTACTCCGAGCTTATGCCACCAACGTCCAGGCCCACGGACATTTGGGCCCCGCTGCGATGCTATCTCCTTGCCGGGGCGACTGCCACGGACGACGCGCTGTCAGCTGGGTGATCTCGGGCTGGTGACCTCAGGTGCTTGGGGGAATGGCTGCCCGGGGCTGCTGCTGCGGAGGGGTGGTAATGTGGGCGCTGCCGCTATGGTTCTCCAATCCGACTTGCATGGTGCAATCTTATTGTGTGGTGTGTCAGAGGACGGACCCCCCCGGGATGTGTACACCATGGGATGTCTTCTGTGGGTATGTCCCTGGATGCTGTGTTGCACTGGTTTTATGATGCTGTTCTCGCCAGCTCTGCCCGAAATGTATTACCTGTTCCACCTCCATGCCATTTATGTATCACCAATGATGTTATATATACTCAGTGTTGCTCTTTCGAATACAGCTGTATGTTTTGTTCTAAAATTTCAAAAATAAAATTAAAAAAATAAAAGAATTCCCGGAAGTGTTTAAAGACTCCATTGGCCGTATGGCGAAGTTTGCACACAAGATTCAACTCAGAGCGGGAGCCCAGCCGGTGTCCCACAAGGTGCGCAACATCCCATTCTGCACAAGGGTTGCAGTGCAAGAAGAGCTACAAAGGTTGGAGGACAACGGCGTGATAGAGGCGATCGACAACGCGGAATGGTTGGCCCCCTTAGTGGTGGCACAGAAACCCAACGGGAAGGTGAGGCTGTGTGTCGACCTAAAGGAACTGAACAAGAACATTGTGGTGGACAAGTTCCCGCTTCCCAGGATCAACGAGATGCTGGCTAAAACCCAAAGGGCGCAGTGGTTCTCCACCGTAGATTTGACGTCCGCCTACCACCAGATCGCTCTGCACCGATCGTGCAACCACCTGACGTCGTTCATCACGCCGTTCGGGTGCTACAAGTTCCTAAGGATGCCGTTCGGTCTCGCCTCGGCAGCTGCAGTCTTCCAAAAGTTGATGCACAAGTTGTTCCACAAGAAGACAGGCATCCAATACTGTCAGGATGACATCTTGGTAATGGGAGCCTCCAGAGAAGAGCATAACAAGAGGTTAGCGGAAGTCCTGACGGTGCTGAAGCAGAACGGGCTCACTGCCCAATGGGACAAATGCAGGTTCGGCTTGAACACAGTCACGTACCTAGGGCACGAGATAAGCCGGCACGGCATAGAACCCTAAGCGTCCAACGTAGCAGCAATCAAGGAAGCTCCCACCCCGTCGAACAAAGAAGATGTACGGACCTTTCTGGGGATGGCAGAGTTTTATAGCAAATTTGTTCCCCATTTCGCTTCCAGGACCCATCATTTGAGATCGCTCCTCAAAAACAAGTCCACGTTCCTATGGACGGGAGAGCATCAACGAGAATTCGAGGAAGTGAAAAGGAACATCAGCGAGGCAGTGCCCATTCATGGATACGACCCCGACGCTCCCACCATGTTGACTACGGATGCCAGTGATCGCGGACTGGGGGCAGTGCTGACGCAAAGGACTGCAGTTGGAGCGATAGACACGATTAGTTTTGCGTCACGAGCGCTAGCCCCGAACGAGAGCAAATTCAGCGTCATCGAAAAGGAAATGTTGGCGGCTGTGTGGGCGATGGAGAGATTCCGGCAATTCCTATGGGGCGGAAGGTTCCTGCTACGCACAGACCACAAGCCGTTGGTAAAGGTCCTCACGTCATGCGGGCATGAGCATGCCACGCCACGAATCGCGAAGATGACGCTCAGATTACTAGACTACGTCTATGATGTAGAATATCTCCCAGGACACAGGAACAAAGTGGCAGACTTCCTGAGTAGAGCGGCATCCAAGGAGGCCTCGGAAGTCCAAGACGGAGGCGGATGGGAGGACTATGCGGTAGCATTCACAGGCGACCATGAAAGAGCAAAAAGTGCCCAAGAATGGGAAGAGGAATACGGAAAGGACGAGAAGTTGAGTGCCATAAAAGCGTACATAACTAACGGATGGCCGGAGAAGAGATTGCTAGGAGAAGAGCTTAAACAGTATTGGGAAGTATGGGAAGAACTGTCTGTAGGAGACAAGCCATGGTTCCTGTTGCGCGGCAACAAGGTGGTTCCTCCATCCTCGTTGAGACAACGCATAGTGGCCATCACCCATGAGGGTCATCTGGGTATAGTGAAGACCAAAGGGAGAGCTAAGGAGGACTACTGGTGGCCGGGGATGGACATGGCAGTAGAGCGCCACGTAAGAGAATGTGAGCAATGCAGCAACGCGGACAAGACTCAAAAAATGTTGAGGCCACCCCTGGGCAGATATGCATGCCCGGAGAATTCGTGGGAAGAGATCTCCATTGAACTTAAGGACTCCAAGAAGGCCTGCCGCACCCTCGAGAAGGCCTGGCTCCTCAACAAGACCGCCGACAACAGAACAGCACTCAAACTCGCCACTCGCAGACATCACCAGCTCATCCGCACCACCAAGAAGAAATCTCTGCGGGAACGACTGGACAAGAACGCCCATGACAGCAAGGAGCTCTTCAACATCATCAAGGAGTTCTCCAACCCCAGCACCGGCAACAACGACATCACTCCCTCACAGGACCTCTGCGACTCTCTCGCCTCGTACTTCCACCGCAAGATCGCCAACATCCACAACAGCTTCGACATTTTACCCCCGCACCCATCGGTCGTACCTTCGCACCCCGCCGCCACCCTCCAGACATGGACCGAGGTGACCCCCGAAGACACGTCACGCATGATGAACACCATCCACTCCGGATCTCCGACCGACCCGTGCCCCCATCATGTCTTCAACAAGGCAGCCTCTACCATCGCACCCCACCTCCGAGACATCATCAACACCTCCTTCAACACAGCAACCTTCCCGGAGAGCTGGAAGCACGCCGAACTCAGCGCTCTGCTGAAGAAACCAACAGCGGACCCGACCGACCTCAAGAACTTCCGCCCCATCTCGCTCCTTCCTTTCCCCGCCAAAGTCATCGAGAAGGTCGTCAACAAGCAACTGGCAGCCTTCCTCGAGACGAACGGATCCCTCGACCCATCACAGTCCGGATTCAGAGCCAACCACAGCACCGAGACCGCCCTCATCGCAGCCACCGACGACATCCGAGCCCTGCTCGACAACGGCGAAACAGCGGCACTCATCCTCCTAGACCTCTCCGCAGCATTTGACACTGTCTGCCACCGCACACTAGTCCAACGCCTCAACGACACCGGCATCCAAGGGAAGGCTCTGGAATGGATCATCTCATACCTCTCCGGCAGAACACAGAGAGTACGCCTCCCTCCGTTCCGCTCCGAGGCCACCGAAGTCATCTGCGGCGTCCCGCAAGGATCGTCGCTCAGCCCCACTCTCTTCAACATCTACATGAAACCCCTCGCTGCCATCGCACGCCAACACAACCTCAACATCATTTCCTACGCCGATGACACCAAGCTAATTCTCTCCCTCTCCAGAGACCCCGACACCGCCAAAGCCAGCCTGCACGAAGGGATGACAGACGTCGCTGAATGGATGAACATCAGCCGCCTGAAACTGAACACGAACAAGACAGAAGTCCTCATCCTGGGACCATCACCCTCCGCATGGGACGACTCCTGGTGGCCCCCGGCACTAGGCACCGCACCTGAACCGACGGACCACGCACGCAACTTGGGCGTCATACTGGACTCCTCCCTATCGTTGACCAGACAAGTCAACGCCGTCTCCTCAGCTTGCTTCCACAACCTCCGCATGCTCCGAAAGATCTTCCGATGGATCCCGACCGAGACCAGGAAGACGGTCACCCACGCTCTCGTCACCAGCAGACTAGACTACGGAAACACCCTCTACGCCGGTACTACAGCCAAGCTTCAGAAAAGACTTCAGCGTATCCAGAACGCCTCCGCCCGACTCATCCTGGACGTCCCCCGACGCAGCCACATCTTGTGCCACCTGAGAGACCTGCACTGGCTCCCTGTCAACAAGAGGATCACGTTCAGACTCCTCACCCAGGCACACAAGTCCCTCCACGACCTAGGCCCAGGGTACCTCAACAGCCGCCTCACCTTCTACACGCCCACCCGCCGGCTACGTTCCGCTAACCTCGCCCTCGCCGTCGTCCCTCGCATCCAGAGAGCCACCGCTGGAGGAAGGTCATTCTCCTACCTGGCAGCTAAGACTTGGAACTCCCTACCCGTCCACCTGCGGATGACCCAGGACCACCTGGCCTTCAGGAAACAGCTCAAGACCTGGCTGTTCGAGCAGTAGCAGACCCCCTTCCCCAAGCGCCTTGAGACCCCTTACGGGTGAGTAGTGCGCGATATAAGTTCCATGATTGATTGATTGATTGATGTCCTGGGACCCATAACGGATACTAACGACATCCAGAAATATATCACAGTAGTGGTAGATCGCTATTCCAAGTGGCCGGAAGTCCATGTAGCGGACAACGCGGAAACAGAGACAATCCTGGATTTCTTGACAGAGGTCTTCATAAGGGAAGGTATCCCCAAAGGGATCCTGAGCGACAACGGCCCACAGTTTACATCTAGCAAATGGGAAACCTTCATGGACAGGAATGGCATCACAGTTCGACACACCCCAATATACCACCCTGCCGGGAATGGTGCAGCGGAAAGGTTCAACAGAGTAATCATGGGGTCGGTACAAGCAGCGATCAGTCAAGGAAACAACTGGGAGAAGGAGTTGAAGTGACTGATGTGGGCCTATTGGATAACCCCCACTTCAACGGGGTACAGTCCGTTCCGAGTGCTAAGAGGACAAGAGCCGTTCACAAAAGACAACGTAGCCTGGAAACGCCTCACAGTACAGAGCCATTGGTCCCCAGCAGTAGTGCGCAAGAACCTGGAGAAAGCACAGACAGTGTACACCGAACACTATGACAGGAAGCACAACACAAAAGAAGTCGCACTGGAGAAGGGGGAATGGGTAAGAGTCAAGCTACCCATCCAAAAGAAGAAAGGAGACAGCAAGTTCACACCCCCTTTCCAAGTGTTGGAACTGTACTCAAGGTCAGCACTTCTCAGTGACGGAAAGGTATGTTCGCAGGACCGCATGGCGAGATGCATGCCCACGGAAGGGAAGAAGAGCGCGGTGGCAGATCGGGAGAGTCTCCAGGGAGGAGTAGAAAGGAGTCCCCAGGCGGGAACAGGACACGGAACCGGCGAGGAGAAGAGTGTTCTGGAAGTGGACGCCCAAGAGGGGACTGAGAATGATGAGTGGGGAGAAGCAGGAGTGGAAAGCAGTGAAGGGGCACCAGGCCAAAGGACCGTGATAACCACTCCGAAAGCTGGCGAAACCAGTAAGTGGACACGACGAGGAAGAAGAATCATACTGCCCCGGAGGTTCGGGGAATTCAGCATGGACAACAAGTAAGACTGTATATATTCCACGGGGTTGTAAGTTTGGGTTGTGTTATAAAAGGGGGAGATGTGGTGTAGCGGTCTAGCGGTTATTACGCTCGCCGTGTGACGTCACAGGACGTCCGGCGGCGGCCATTTCCCGGCGAGTATTAGCGCCGAATTCAAGGAGGATAGAGCTCCGCTCCGGCGCTCCTATGTAAGCTAATAAACGCAGTACACCACAACCTTGTGTACGCATGGTTCTTTCTGTGGGGCTGTAGTAAGCAAGATCATTACAGATGCTGCATTAAAAACAAGCTTTGGCATAGCCAATAGGTCTCGCCTTTGGGACCTTATAAGTGTTTAGCTATGCAACAGTTGCATAACTAAATACATATAATGTCCCAAAAGCGAGACCTATGGTCGCGATCACGATCAAACATCAAAGCGGCCGTGGGGCCGCGAAAGTGAAAGTAACCACGGTAAAGCGCGGCGCGCGCGCCCGTGCACATGCACTGTAGCTCTAGGCTGGCCTGGTAGCACTTTTTGGAGCCCTCTCAATAAGTCTCACCAGACCAGCGCATGCGCTGGGTCAGGCGAGACCTAAAAAAATGACTCACGGCCTCGGCTCAGCCCGGCT
Organism: Triturus cristatus; assembly: GCF_964204655.1. NCBI lineage: Eukaryota > Metazoa > Chordata > Amphibia > Caudata > Salamandridae > Triturus > Triturus cristatus. The sequence goes on along the minus strand of NC_140594.1, from coordinate 719,193,819 downwards.
CCTGGGTCTGGGTCCAGAGTTGCCCTGCCAAGGAACCCGAGAGCAGGGAGCCCCTGCAGAGCCGAACTGGGGAGAGCGCGCTATCTTGTCCCTGGCTGGCTCTCCCTGCCTCGGCTTCCTCCCCATCCCTTAAAGTGCATGGCAGAGCGGCAGCCGGGAGACTCTTGCAGCCGGGTAGGGTGCGAGCAGGGTGGCAGCCCTCCAGCTTCCAGGACCCATCCGCGCCCCTGCGCCCCCGCGCCCCCACCCGATGCCCTGCACAGCGCTAGATCCCGGGGCTCGGCCACATCGCTCTTTCTCCTTTTTTATTCTTTTTTGGGCTTCCGGTGCAAGTAGGTTTCTTCTTTTCCATCCCAGGGAGAAACTTTAGGTTTTTTCTCTTCTGAGGAGCGAAAGGAGAAGTGAAAGTCTGGTCTGCGGCAGAGCTGCGTGCACCACGCTGGTACGTGCTGTGTGAGTCAATACTTGTCTGTTATCGATCCTTCTGCTCCTGCCAGTGCAGCGAGGGGTGGGGGCAGTCGTACCCTCTGAGCACTTAAAGAAGGCTGGGCGTGATACCATCGCCTCATGTGACCCTCAGTTACATTAGCGTGTTTGTGTTGTAAGCACCCTATGAGGGATCCACACATGTTAACGTTTTAAACCCGAGCCCTCGTCCTGCAGAGAAGCACTGCACAGCCTCCCACCTGAAGCTTTGTGCCTTGTCATATGTCTGCTCCCACCCCTACCTACCTCTGTGGTTTGTTTGCAAGCTCGATGCTCCTCCTCCATGGTGCTCCATCCTGTTTTCTGAACATATCTTCACATTCTTGTATTTTCAACAGAGCCCCCTCCTGCAAGATCTCCCTCATGAACCCCCTAAGGCAGGGGTACTCACAAACTTTCTCTTGGGGCCAAATTTACAGTGTGGTTTGTGGCCGAGGGCCGCACCTTGGGGGCGGGGTCATGGGGGAGGGGGCGGTGCTAGAGCAACAAAAAAAACTGTGACCATGAGGTGGAACACAGATCCCTGCAGCGGGCGCCTTCGTCCACTGAGCCACCGGACCCGGCATACACATATCTCTCTATCTCCCTCCCTCCCTCCTCCGTCTCCCTCCGTCCTCCGTCTCCCTCCCTCTCCCTCTGTCTCTGTCTCCCTCCCTCTCCCTCCGTCTCCCTCCCTCTTCCATCTCCCTCCCTCATCCGTCTCCCTCCCTCTCTCCTTCTATCCATCTCTCCCCTTCTCTGTCTCTCTCCGTCTCCCCCTCTCTGTCTCTCTCCCCTCTGTCTCTCTCCCCCTCTGTCTCCCTTCCCCCTCTGTCTCCCTCCCTCCCTGTCTCCCTCCCTCCCTGTCTCCCCCCTCTCTCTCCCTCTGTCTCCCCTTCTCTGTCTCCCCCTCTGTGTCTCCCTCCCTCTCTCCCTCCCTCTCTCCCTCCCCCTCTCTCTCTCTCCGTCTCCCTCCCTCTCCGTCTCCCTCCCTCCCCCTCTCCCCCTCTTCCCCTCTCTCCCTCCCTCTCCGTCTCCCTCCCTCTCCCCGTCTCCCTCCCTCTCAGTCATGGTTACCTTTTTCCTTTTACACTCATTATTCTGAAATTAGTGAGTGCTTTTGCATGAAAAGGTAAGGCCATGACTACAGGGCCCGGAAGGGACCCGTTTCAGTGTCCATTGCTTGTATTCTTTCAAAACATAGGCAGTATGGTATAAAAAGACCACATTCGTAAACACACAGTCGCTGTACACATTTTGTTTTCCAATTCACCCATCAAGCAGGTATTTCAGTACCTCCAGGCAAGGTGCACTTTCCCACACAGGGAAAACTATGTTGTTCAAAGAGAGAGTACTCCTTCACTGGCAAAGACTGTAAAGTGGCACTAATGTGTTTAGGTGTAAAGAAATCAATCTGGAAATCTTGCAACCACTCTGTCTTGCTTTAATTAGTTATTTATTTTTCACATTTGGAATGTTTTATTTCTCTCCACCCGGAGGCTGCACTTGTGTCAGAGAAAGACAACGTTTCCAGCAAAAATGTTATTCTTTTTTGGATCCATTTCACAGGGGAGCAAATAAACGAAAGGAGGAAAGAGAGGGTAATATCCGTTTCTTGAAGTCTCGGTTTTCACTAACTGAGGAGCGAGACAGAATGAGAGGGAAGACTCTGAGGCTTAGATGCGGTCACCGTGGTGTGCGCGCACAGTTTAATTTATGGGGACTTGGGGAGGCTGAAGAGGATTGCTTCCAGGCGCAGCCGTCTCCCTCGCTTAGAGTGAGGGGGCCCCTGGAGCGTGGAGCCCCCCCCCCCGCACCGTGGGGGCTGCGTTATGCCCCTGGCAGCTGAGGCAGCTTCCCTTCCAGGGCACACACACAGCCCCACCCGAGTACTTCACAGGTCTTTAAGAGACCATTTGCATGATAACGAGGCTTTGTTGTATTTCACCTCTTAGCGCCCCTGCAGCTCCACGTGTTTGCTGACACTGTTAAACAAACACCGGTACGATATCTGCAAGGTCCGCGGGCCGCCAAGAAAGGCTTGCCGGGCCGTACTATGAGTACCCCTGCCCTAAGGTGTCCCACGCTTTACAATACAGCAAAGAGCGTTACATTTGAAATTCTGAGTAATAGGTGACAATACGTATAGCTACTACGGTACTCATGACAAGAGTTACATATTTTTAAGTTACATATTCATTACAGATTACATATTTAGAAAAGTTAAAGAGATTAAGGTTACACAAATACATATTAAATATTTACAGAGTCAATGTGTGTGTGTGTGGCTGTGTGTATATGGCTCTGTGTATGTGTGTGAGGCTCTGTGTGTGTGGCTCTGTGTGGGTGGCTCTGTGTGGGTGGCTCTGTGTGTGTGTGGCTCTGTGTGTGTGTGGGAGGCTCTGTGTGTGTGTGGGAGGCTGTGTGTGGGTGGGAGGCTCTATGTGTGGGTGGCTCTGTGTGTGTGGCTCTGTGTGGGTGACTTTTTTTTAAGGTGGCTCTATGCGTGGTGGCTCTGTTTGTGTGTGGGTAACTCTGTGTGTGTGTAGGTGGCTCTGTGGGTGGCTCTATTTGTGTGTGGGTTGCTCTATGTGAGTGGCTCTGTTTGAGTGGCTCTGTGTGGGTGGCTCTGTGTGTGTGGGTGGCGTTGTGTATGTGGCTCTGTGTGTGGGTGCAAATGCAATAGGTCTCACATTTGAGAGTGATTAAGCTATTGACATTGTAAATAACAATGCTGTTTCTTTAAATGTTTTAAAAACAAAAACATAAAGAAGAATAATGTCATGAGCAATGCCAATAGCTCTAACTTTAACAATGCCGAGACCATTGCATTGTAATTGCGTGTTACATTAACCCCCCACTTTGTACCTGTGCTACACTATAAAGGACACCTACAAAGTAGAAAAGGTTGCAAAGTGTGTTTGCGCACAGTATTTTCGTACTGGAAAGGTACCCTTGCAGAACAAAAACATATCCTAGACATCACCTGCACACTCTAGCACCATGATGCAAAGATATGCATGTGCGACAAGGCAGCCAAATAGTTTCCCAGCACATGGGAAGAGAGCTTCAGCGCAATAAGTATTTATGGACTTATTCTGCTCTCTCATGCAACGCAGCTGATTGCTTGGCTTCGCTGTGTTGTGTGAAATAATAATAATTATGCTGCTAAATTATTTGCCTCTTTTGAAAGATTGGAAACTGCTTGGATACACTTGTTGATTAAATATTCCTTCACATTTTGAAGATAATAAGGACTGATAACCCCTACACATAACTGGGGACATAACTGAATTAAAAATAGTCGCAAACTCTCAGATGGTAAGAAATTTTTATGCCATCATAAAACTCACTCCTTAACCTCTTCTGTGCCCATGACGAGATAGTCTCGTCATGGAGCACGGTTGCGCTGTGCCCATGACGAGACTATCTCGTCATGAACCCCGCCCGCTAATGTAACGCCCGGCACAGGAGGGGGAAAGGGCGTGGCACTGAAGGGGTTAACATATAAACATTTTGGAAGGGTTTAGTTGGTATACTGAAAGCTGACAAGAGGGATGTTGGCATAATCCTGTTTTGTGTGGACCAGGTAGCCAACTACAATATAGCTTAAGCTCCTTGGAATGTATGTAAACGTGCCAAGAACAGGCAAAGCAAAAGAAAAACATTGTTGGTGATAAAACATGATGCTTAAATCTGAGCCTAGATGAACCCCTATATTATTCCCAAATTATTGTAATGTAATATAATATCGTAAAAGACTTGTAGAGTTTCCAATTGCAGTTGATGATTGGGGACATGTAACAATCTCTATACAAAACTATTGACTTTAAATCTCTCATTTTCCACTCACACCATATAGAAGATTAAGGGGCACATGCATTAAGGCTTTTTCGGTTCGCAAACGGGCCGTTTTGCAGAATTGGCACGTTTGCAAATAGAAAAAGGCCTTTTCAGATGCAAGTACCTTTTGTCATTTGCAATTTAGGTAATCCCAATTTTTTGCGATTACCTAAATTGCAAATGCATTTAGGGAATCACAAATTGCGAATCCCTAGTTGCTGATGCATGTAGCCTTTCCTAAATGCGAACTGTGCACTTCGGAAACACTAATTACAATCAACTTCAAGTTGATGGTAATTTGTACATGCTTTGAAAAATGCATTTTTCAAAGTGCCATGTAGCTGTGTGCTTCACATGTGCACACTTACCTTTTTTGGAGGGTGCTTCAGGGTGGCCTCAGGCACCCTTGGATTTGCATTCACAATTTGCGATTACCACATGGGTAAGGGATCGTAAATTTTATTGAGATTCCTACATGCATTGGCATTTGCGATTACCAAATTGCAATTCCTTAAAAATCGCTATTTGGTCATTGCAAATCAGGAGTTTGATGCATGTGCCCTTTAGGGCCTTATTACAACTTTGGTGGTCCTCCTGCGGCACCGCTGCCGCTCCGTCCTCAGGCGGACTGCCAATGCTGTGGTGTGTCCGCCCACCAGATTCAGAGTTGAATCCAGGGTGGGTGGGCGGGCAGTGCTTTGGCAGTCTCACGGTGGTGGGCTGTTAGGCTCAGAGCCTAACATACTACCCGCTGCCATGACAGCATCTGCAGCACATTCCTGCACGTTGTGGCATGTATGCCACATCACGCAGGAACGGGATGAAAATACATGGGGGCACATGTCCCGGATCTGACAGGGGGCCCTGTTAGGGCCCCCTTAGTTGACTTTCTGCCACCCTTTTCATGGTAGGCTCACCGCCATGAAAAAGGTGGTTTACAAGCAACTTTAATATACTTGGTGGTGCTGTCAGTGGCACCTTCAGCATATTCAGGCCGGTTGCAGACCCGCCGACCCAGCGGGATCCTTGATCCCAATGGAGCCGGCTGCTCCTGGCACTCCCACTCCCACATTCAGAATACTGCAGCCAGACCACGAAGACCGCCGTACTCGTAATAAGTCTTTAGACTGTAGCAGATTTCTTTAAAAAAGCCAGCGTACCAGAGAAACAAAGACAAAATAGAGGGTTACCTTAAAAAGAAGAAAAGAAAAGGTGTTGCACTCAGTATGCTTATGCAGAGCAGTAGAAAAGAGGGGAAAGTGGGATCTTGGCTATTTCCCACAGGGGATGATCAATCAAAATTAAAGAATTGGCACTAAAACTTTAACGATATTGAAGCAAGTATTGTGGGTAGTGCGTTTTACTCTTTCAGCACAACCCTTTAGTTATAAGTGGGATTACATGTTGTATTGCATTGCCAATTAATGAATGTATTGTTTGTGTAAACTCTGAACTTGGATAAAATAACATACAAAAGACCCAACTCTGCATAATGTCTGCATTGGACCTCCTCAGACCAAAATACCATTTGAGAAAAAAAAATCCATTTGAACAAATGTGCTTAGACAATAACTGGCGTTATCAGATATGCCTGCCAGCAGAACACAGAATTCAAGTAAAGAGCCCCTATCTCTGGGGTCCCTTAGTAGCCTGGGGACCATTGTCGAACCCTGTTTGGTCATGCCTTAAGACTGAAAGGTGACATAGATGCTCCACATAAAACCGTGAATAAATAAATTGATCCACTAATCTGAACAACACATCTTTGCCATCTGACAGTTTATATACCACTGTTAAGGGCTATACTAGTTATTTTTTGCAGAGTTTTATATAGCATGAACTTGACCCGAATCCAATCAGGTATCAGAGAGCTTTACATAGCACAAGTTACGTTACATGAGGACACACATTCGTTTTCTTTTTTTGTTTTGTTAGGCACCGGGAGATTAACTGATTTGCCCAGAATCACAGGATGTTTTTAGCGTCATTACCGGGACTCGAGCCCAGTTCGCCTAGGTCCGAGGTCGAGCGCCCTAACCTTTAGGTCAACTCCTCTCTTTTTGGCCCTCTGCCACTCTTCTTTGTAGTTTCCAACATTCCACAGCACTAGTTTTATGTGAAGGATTTCAGAACTCAAAGGGTGAAGATCTCTAGAATTTAAGATTTGTTAATGTCAACAAGGCTGAATGGCAGTACCTTCTAATTTGTTAGCACAACAGGTACTTTCAAATCCGTTCGTGCAAAACCACATAAGCTTATTCCCGCATATGGCACTAGACTCGCAAGTAACACATTCATTCATTTAAGTCAGTACACATTTGGATAATCTAAATTAAACTACTCTCTCGTTTTCATTTCACTTTGTAAGGGGCACCAACAGCTGTGCTTTATTTGTGCAGGTGGCTGCATGGGTGCTCACACACACTCATTTCAGGATTCCGTAAATTATTTTTTATCCTCAGATTTTGACCCAGAGTAAAAGAGGTGAAGGCACAAAATGGAATCAGAGGAAGACAAAAACTGAGACACAGTGACAAAGGGAGAGTGAGGTAAAGAAACAGGAAATGGGCCGTGGTGGAAGAAAGAGGCATTAGGTGGAATCACGAGTAGGGGCCTAATGTGTAGATTGTCGGAAAGGTTACTCCATCGCAATGGTGACATTGTAGCTTTCCCATGAACACAATGGTCTGCCCACCCCATTTTAATGTGGGCAGACCTCTGCTGTAACGATGGAGTAAGAGCTGTCGGAGGTTGACCTATATGTCTGCCCGTCTAAATTAGTTGAACAGGCACAGATTTCACTGCCTGTCATCATCACAAACACAGAGACATCTGTGAAACTTTCAATGCATTTCCAGGAACCTGCTGTGACGGTGGCTCTTGGAAGGGCTACATATGGCCTCTAGGCCAATAGAAATATCTAAATACGCCAGACGGAGTACCCATGGCATGGAGGTCTTAAAGTACTCCAATATGCTGACAGCTGCAACTCCATTTGCCAATATATAAATTGGGCCCTAGGTGTCCTCGGTATTAAATAACTGTAGAATTTGGCAGCACTGGCAGCATGCTTCTAAGAAAAAACACTTTTATTCTTGCAAACACACATTACACTAGGATGTAGAGATCTAGGGCATTTACAAAGCTGTCTGATACACCATGATGTCATTCCTAAGCTGCTCTATTAAGAAGGATCACAACACTCAGCAGCTCTAATATGCAAAGATGCATTTGAAAAGCCAATAGGTCTGGCATTGCTTGCCAGCCTTTTGGATTTGTCAATTCTTGTATTTTGTCATGGCTTTTGTAAATATTTGCTGGTGAGGTATCTCCACATCATTGCCAGAAAACATCGGCAAAAGCAAAAAAAAATGTATGTGCCAAAATCACGCATTGCTATTGTAGTCGCTCACAACTGGGGCGTTCCTAGAAACCTACTCAGAGCCATCAAGAGCCTCTATACCAGAACTTGGGTGTGAATGAAAACATCAGCAAGTAGAGTTATGACTCACAAAATATGTACCACTACTCGGGGGAAACAAAGGTGTATTCTAGCCCCACTTCTGTTTAATCTCTATGTGGCAGACATGAATGATGACTGTCAGACTTCCTGCATTTCTCCAACCTATCCGCCTTGTTATGTGTATTGGGCGGAATCACGGAGGAGCTGAAGATCGGTCGTTTTCTGGGCTCTCCACCTCATTTGAGCAGGGTTTTTTTTTATTGATGCTGTGATTCCTTTTTTAGGTCTCGCCTGAGACAGCGCTTTAGCGCTGCTCTCGCGAGAGCTTTTGTAAAAGGGGGATCTGGAAGTGCAAACCAGTGCTTTCAGGCATGCAACTTCAGTGCATGTGCGCCGGGCGCACGCACACCATTTGGCAGCCTGCGTGTCATTTTGCGCCCGCTTTGATGTTCTCAGTGAGCCGCGCGAAATGATTACTTTCACTTTGCGTGCGTTCTTTTGTTGTTCTGCCATGGCTGCCTGGTGAGCACTTGTCATCACCTTGCGACAGAACAAAGCTTCAGTAAATAAATCTTTGTTTCTCCATCCTTTGTGCATTTCACTATTTTGCTCAGATTCAATTTCTTTTGCCGTCATTTCCACGACCTCCAGTGAAACCCCACTTACAACTGTTGCTGCTCAAGGCCCCGGCTGGACAAGCTGACTTCTTTACGTAAAGACTGAAGTGGGTACCAAAAACATCCCATTATGTCTGGCCCTGGGAGTTTACCCTTGCTGATGTCCTGGTTGTGTTTGTCCTGCCATATCCGCACCTTCAAAGACCCCCAGACACTGCTGCCCAAGTCCCCCCTCATTCCCCTCCCCCCAATCGTGCAAGCAGCAGCGCCAGGCCTACAATTGCCCGGATGTGCAGGAATGTAACATTTTCTCTCTGATGCTATGGCGAGGACAGTTGGGCGACAGAGGCCTGGTGACTATCCGTCGCGATGCATCACTTCAACATTTCCTCTCTGGGACGCCTGTCAGACTACAGAGACCTGTGGCGGCCATCTTTATTCGAACTGCGTGTTTGTAAACAGGGTGATGTGAGCCACTTCAGAGGGCCAGAAAAATAAAACAAAAAACAATATATTTGTCGCTATAGGGCGGCTGAGGAAGCGGGCGATCCAGGCTTTGACTTTCTACTGGGCCCGGCAGGAGCTGACTCTCGCCTTGAATGGAGTGACCCTGGGAAGTCCCACACCCGGACTCCTAATTCACAAGATCGCGCTTCTAGAACAAGCCGCGGCGTTTTCAGGAACGAACCGACGTTTGATATGACACATGACGTGAGAGATTTTTTTTTAACATAAAATGTTGGCAGTGATTTTAGCTGAAGGTTAAATGGTTATTTTTGGTACACACCTCCCCCTCTGGCATGATGCTGCTGCAGGCTAACTGTGGAATATTGCAAGCTTTTTACCATATAGGTCCGCCTGCCTCACTTTTTGCAAGCTGTCTATTTTTTGAAAATTGTCCAAATTATTATTTATATGAGCGGCTGCATCCAGAAAATGCTCCTCATGTAACTGTATCTTTAGCTTCTAAGCGCTTTCTCTTGGACATGCAGGTTGTTATTTCAGTCCAGCCTCGAGTGTGGCACCATCCAGGAGTGGCATATTGCAGTCCGGGTCGGCGGCATCATGCAAGCCCCTGCAGCCCTTGTTTTTTTTTTTTTTTGCTTATTCCTAGTAGCCCCTTGGGTGCCTCTCGTCGTTTCAGCCCCCCCACTCCCAGTCTCGGAGCGCGCATTTCCTGTTCTCGGCCACTCACTCACACCTTAAACCTGAAATCTGTCTTCCTAACCCTCGCTCCAAATGATACTTTTGTAATTTTGCAGAGTGCTGTTGCATTAGGAGCCCTGGCTGTCAATGGGGTAATGTGGTGTTTATTGCACTTGGAAGCAGGCTTTGATCAGAAGCGTGGTGGTGTTAAACGTTGTGAACTCCCCCGTCCCTCCTCAAGGCTGCTTGCCTAGAAACTGTTGTGGGGGAAGGGGGCAGCCTGCTGCAGTGAGCTTTTGTCCTCTTGCCACAGGAGGGTCCAACTGCTCATCCCAGCGTCCCAACTATCTCCCTCTCTCCCTGCAGAGCCTTTCATGTGGACGCTGTGCTTTCACTTTTACTTCAGATGCTATGCTTAAATTGTTCTTTCCCTAATTTCATGGTATCTATATATTCCCTTTATTTTCTTCTCGAGCCAGCAGATTATCTACCGTAGGGAAGCATGCTTGTTTTTTATCTGAAATACCCAACTTTCTTTCTCTGCACGGGATGCCACTTCTGATTGCCTTGGTTTCAATGATAGATTGTTTACTGTTTAAAAGCACACATTTAGTTATTCTTTCCCCATCTTTCAAGCAATTTGTTTAGGTTGCAAGCAGCATAGGCTGTAACTGCTCGTACGACATGATTCTTCAGTAGAACGTCACATAAAATTCGTCCATCTTAATTTTTAACACTGCTTTTTAGGTCTCGCCTGAGACAGCGCTTTAGCGCTGCTCTCGCAAGAGCGTTTGTAAAAGGGGGATCTGGAAGTGCAAACCAGTGCTTTCAGGCCGCCAACTTCAGTGCATGTGCGCCGGGCGCGCGCACACCATTTGGCAGCCTGCGTGTCATTTCGCGGCCGGTTTGATGTTCTCAGTGAGCCGCGCGGCCACTGAGAACATCAAAGCGGCCGCGAAATGATTACTTTCACTTTGCGTGCGTTCTTTCGTTGTTCTGCCGTGGCTGCCTGGTGAGCACTTGTCATCACCTTGCGACGGAACAAAGCTTCAGTAAATAAATCTTTGTTTCTCCATCCTTTGTGCATTTCACTATTTTGCTCAGATTCAGTTTCTTTTGCCGTCATTTCCACGACCTCAAGTGAAACCCCACTTACAACTGTTGCTGCTCAAGGCCCCGGCTGGACAAGCTGACTTCTTTACGTAAAGACTGAAGTGGGTACCAAAAACATCCCATTATGTCTGGCCCTGGGAGTTTACCCTTGCTGATGTCCTGGTTGTGTTTGTCCTGCCATATCCGCACCTTCAAAGACCCCCAGACACTGCTGCCCAAGTCCCCCCTCATTCCCCTCCCCCCAATCGTGCAAGCAGCAGCGCCAGGCCTACAATTGCCCGGACGTGCAGGAATATAACATTTTCTCTCTGATGCTACGGCCAGGACAGTTGGGCGACAGAGGCCTGGTGACTATCCGTCGCGATGCATCACTTCAACATTTCCTCTCTGGGACGCCTGTCAGACTACAGAGGCCTGCGGCGGCCAGCTTTATTCGAACTGCGTGTTTGTAAACAGGGTGATGTGAGCCACTTCAGAGGGCCAGAGAAATAAAACAAAAAACAATATATTTGTCGCTATAGGGCGGCTGAGGAAGCGGGCGATCCAGGCTTTGACTTTCTACTGGGCCCGGCAGGAGCTGACTCTCGCCTTGAATGGAGTGACCCTGGGAAGTCCCACACCTGGGCTCCTAATTCACATGATCGCGCTTCTAGAACAAGCCGCGGCGTTTTCAGGAACGAACCGACGTTTGATATGACACACGACGTGAGAGATTTTTTTTTAACATAAAATGTTGGCAGTGATTTTAGTCGAAGGTTAAATGGTTATTTTTGGTACACACCTCCCCCTCTGGCATGATGCTGCTGCAGGCTAACTGTGGAATATTGCAACCTGTTTACCATATAGGTCCGCCTGCCTCACTTTTTGCAAGCTGTCTATTTTTTGTAAATTGTCCAAATTATTATTTATATAAGCGGCTGCATCCAGAAAATGCTCCTCATGTAACTGTATCTTTAGCTTCTAAGCGCTTTCTCTTGGACATGCAGGTTGTTATTTCAGTCCAGCCTCGAGTGTGGCACCATCCAGGAGTGGCATATTGCAGTCCGGGTCGGCGGCATCATGCAAGCCCCTGCAGCCCTTGTTTTTTGTTTTTTTTTGCTTATTCGTAGTAGCCCCTTGGGTGCCTCTCGTCGTTTCAGCCCCCCCACTCCCAGTCTCGGAGCGCGCATTTCCTGTTCTCGGCCACTCACTCACACCTTAAACCTGAAATCTGTCTTCCTAACCCTCGCTCCAAATGATACTTTTGTAATTTTGCAGAGTGCTGTTGCATTAGGAGCCCTGGCTGTCAATGGGGTAATGTGGTGTTTATTGCACTTGGAAGCAGGCTTTGATCAGAAGCGTGGTGGTGTTAAACGTTGTGAACTCCCCCGTCCCTCCTCAAGGCTGCTTGCCTAGAAACTGTTGTGGGGGAAGGGGGCAGCCTGCTGCAGTGAGCATTTGTCCTCTTGCCACAGGAGGGTCCAACTGCTCATCCCAGCGTCCCAACTATCTCCCTCTCTCCCTGCAGAGCCTTTCATGTGGACGCTGTGCTTTCACTTTTACTTCAGATGCTATGCTTAAATTGTTCTTTCCCTAATTTCATGGTATCTATATATTCCCTTTATTTTCTTCTCGAGCCAGCAGATTATCTACCATAGGGAAGCATGCTTGATTTTTTATCTGAAATACCCAACTTTCTTAGTACGCGCACAATGAAACACTCAGTCCCCCACACTTCTTACACTCTTCCGGGCCCACCGAGCCCAAGGATATCCGGAATCAATTATGTTGTCAAAGGCGTAGACTTGTATTCATCAATCATATAAATCTACACAACTACTACAGGGCAAACGAGTAAACATTATTGGATATATAACAAATTGCAGCAACAGACATTGCAACCTTCATATGTCAAAGGCAGTAAAAACATTAGGCATAACATTGTAATTGTTTCCAGCTTAGCCATACACATGTCCTTAAATTTGTTGGCCGACTCGGCCAATCAATTCGGCTGCGCACCTTGTGCCGGCAGGCCCCAACGCACTACAGCAAACATTACATTAGTTGAAATACAGGGCACAGCATAGCGCATCGGCCCACCGAGGTACCTGACCACTGGCATCCTCCAACTGGTCCACACAGTCCATATGTTGCGGGATAAGGCAGTAGAGGCGGGACCACCGGCAGGTCAGTCCCATCCCTGTGCCTACCCTCGTTAGTAGAGTCCAGGACCACCAGCAGGTCAGTCCCCTCTCCGCCTAGCCACTGTACCGTTCTATCATGCCCCTTCTTGGGCTCCAACCAGTCCTGAACCTCCAATGCTGCGCATGCCCCCTTTTTGTGTTAACTGTCAGTGCTGCGCCACAGGGCGAGAAGGTTACTGGCGCACTCGCCCTCCCCCTTCCAACGTGCGGTGACTGTGCTCAAAAATAGCCCCCAGTACAGTATGGATAAATATCGCCATTCCCTTTGCGGACAGATGCACCCCGTCCTTGTGGAACAACTCTCTCATTCTGGGATGCAGCAATCGATGCCTAATAGTGCCCATTGAGGACTTAGCGAAAATTCTAGCTAAGGGTTTAGGGTTTATAGAGCGCACGATTACCTTGCGGTGTCCTGGCGCTGAGCAAATGATAGCCTACGCTAAAATGAGAAACTAAAACTGAGAGAAAAAACAAGTTTTGAGATTTTTCCTAAAGGAGCTAAAATCTGATGCATTTCTCAGCATGAAAGGAAGTTCATTCCAGATTTTTGAGGCCCCATAAACAAAGCTCCTTCCTCCCCAATTTACCTTTTTGATGCAAGGAATTTTCACTAGCTTAGCTCCAGTAGATCTGAGCATTCTGCATGGCGTATACCAGGAAAACTTGTTTTTAAGAAACTCGGGACCTGTCCCGTTCAAGGCTCTGAACACTATACACGAAGCCTTGAACCTGGCTCTCAGGTGGGTCGGAAGCCAATGCAGTGTCTTCAGATCACCTTTAACTGACACACATCTGGGAGTCCGGGTCAAAAGTCTGACAGCTGCATTTTGAATAACCTGCAGCCTGTTTTGATGTTGTGACTGCATATTAACAGAAAGGCTATTACAGTAGTCAAGACGGGATAATATGAGTGCAGTCACCACTGTACGGAGACACCCCTCAGAAAGATATGACCTGATTTTTCTGATCATTCTGAGTACCATAGAACATGCTGAGGTGACCCTGCTCACTTGGTCCCCCATACTGAGTTTATCATCGATCACCACTCCCAAGTTTTTAGCTTTCCTACAAGGTGTGGGGCAGGGGCCGAGTGTGTCAGGCCACCAATCGGGTGTCCACATACGAGGGTTATTACCAAACCTCACCACTTCTGTTTTAGCTGAATTAAGCTTAAGGAAATTAGCCGACATCCATCTGGAGATGGATAACATGCATTGCGAAAAGCGGGTTCCTGTTTCCTTTTCAGCTCCCTCCCTCACAGACAGCACAATTTGCGTGTCGTCTGCGTAGGAGGTGAGTTGGAACCCAAAAGATCTAATGATGCCAGCCAGGGGTGCCACATAAATATTAAAAAGTGTGGGACTCAAGGAAGAGCCCTGCGGCACCCCGCATGGCAGGGAGAAGGGTTCAGATGTAGCATAATTTAATTCGACTATTTGAAGTCTATCCTTGAGAAAGGAATCAAGCAGCTTCCATGCTTGTCCTGTTATCCCGATCTCTGACAACCGATTAAGCAGTACTTTATGATGCACGGTGTCAAAGGCCGCGGATAGGTCCAAAAGGATAAGCATCGCGTTACCTCCTTAATCCAGGACTTCTCTGATCTCCTCAGTCGATTTGATAAGAGCTAACTCGGTACTATGATGAGTTCTAAAACCATATTGTGAGTGATCCAGAGAATCATTCAGCAGGAGAAAATCCCTGAGTTGTTTATTCATGGCTTTTTCAAGCATTTTGGCTGGTAGGGGCAGTCTGGAGATAGGGCGATAATTAGCTGGATCTTTAGGGTCCAAAGATTGTTTCTTCAAGAGAGGGAGCACTGAGGCCTTTTTCCAGGGGCTGGGAAAAGTAGCGGTACGAAATATATTGTTAAAAAGGGGGGTTATAACCCTGCAGGTTATATCTGCAAGCTGTTTAATAATCCATGTAGGACAGGGATCACTGGGAGCGCCTGATTTTATATTGTTCATGAGATTCATTGTTTCTTCTGTATTCAGAGGAGAAAAATGATCCAGGGTGCTGGCTGGGGGAGAGGGAGCATTAATGGTAGAATCTGAATGCTTTTTATTAACCTGGTCTGACAGAGAGAAAAAAATAGTATCTACTTTTGATTTAAAAAATGCAGCAACAGTATTGCAAAAGTCAGGTGCGACTGGACCGCTGGGCGTCCTAGAGTTTGATAGTTTAATGACTGTTTTAAAAAGCTCCTTCGAGTCAGATTTAGCTTTAGTAATTTGAAGTGAGAAATATTCTTTCTTGGCTAACATGAGGGATACTTTATAACTCGCAATCGCTGATTTTAGGTCCATTTTATCAGCTGTTGCATAGTTTTTTCGCCACAGTCTTTCGGCCCGTTTGCATAGTAGTTTTTTTTCTCTGAGCTTATCTGAATACCAAGGAGCCGTAGGTAAGACCCTTCTCGGTATTCATTTTCTAGGGGGGGCTGCAAGTAGACACGCCTCGTCTAACCAGTTGTTATACAGACGTGTTGCTACTTCAGGATCGGGTGAGTCTATAGGCATTGATTCCATGAGGGAAGATTCTAGATGTATAACATCGACTTTCCCCCAGGCTCTGGTCGTAATCTCCTTCTTATCTTTTGAGTCTATAGGACCCCTCATAGCATGTTTGAGTTCAAAGGTAATTATAGAATGATCGGACCAGGTAATCGGGAGGACAGAGATGTTGCCCAGGTCACAATTGTTTTAAAAAATCCCATCTAGGGTGTGTCCTTTTATGTGAGTGGGGGAGGAGACCAATTGTTCAAGGCCACCTAAGGCCATGATACTGTTAAGTCTAGCCGTATCAGGGTCCTCCAATTTTTCCAGGTGGAAGTTGAAGTCTCCTAATACGACAAAAGTTTGTTGACACAGAGCTTTTTCTAATAATATATTAAGAGAGTTAAGAAAGTCAGTCTTACCTCCTGGAGGGCGGTAGATTAAGATCCCTTTAAAGGGTTTATGGTGTGCAGATGCAATGTTGAAAGACAGGGCTTCGCAGCCTTGATCATACACAGGTAAGAAATGTGGAGTCAGTGAATCGTGATATATCACTGCAAGCCCTCCGCCCTTTTTATGAGTTCGGTCGTGGGAGTAGCAGCAAAAACCAGTGGGGGTGGCCTTCACCAAGTCAGGACCCGAAGTGCTGTCCAGCCAGGTCTCAGTTATAAATGCAAGTTTAACATTATTGTTTTCCAGAAGAAGAGCGCATTCCACTGAGTGTTTGACAAGCGATCTAGCGTTAAATAGGACACAATTCAGGTGAGTGTCCCTTCCGACAATTTTAACCACGTCATGCGCAAGTTCCCTATGTTGAATAGGAAGATTAAATATAATTGGGAGCGGAGCCAAACACGCACTACATATTAGGGAACCACTTGTTCCATAAGCAGCATCATTAGCATCATGGGTGGAGCCCGGGGACAGCTTGTGACACTGTAGCCCTTTGTCTCTATGATTCCACAGCTGCATGTCCTTACCAGTATAGGTGTACCTTCCACCTGGTGGAAAAGGGCCAGGGGGACTGGCCCTAGGCCCGGCCTCGGCGCGGACGGGCGCAGACGGGCTTGCCTTGGGCGCACCTTCGGCGCGCCCGCGGCGCTCCCGCTGCGCGCGTCCGCTGCGCGGGCGCGACAGCGTCTTCCTAATATACTCCCCCATAAGCCACTAGACCGCTAATCGGCGGAAGTGGTGTTCTGCTGGCCGGAAGCAAGGCTCCGTAAAGTGCGGTGCAAAATAGCAGCGAGCAACTCCACTCCCCACTCCGGACAGTAAAAACAATTAAAACAAAGGTAAGATAAAAACGATAATAAAATAATGTTAAAACATTTTAACTCAGCATAAGAATTCTCGCAGTAAGTTATCACAAAGCGCCACAGCGAGCATTGAACGCAGCTTCGCTTGGGCTATCAAAGGCTGCGCGGGCACGACAGCGTCTTCCTAATATACTCCCCCATAAGCCACTAGACCGCTAATCGGCGGAAGTGGTGTTCTGCTAGCCGGAAGCAAGGCTCCGTAAAGTGCTGTGCAAAATAGCAGCGAGCAACTCCACTCCCCACTCCGGACAGTAAAAACAATTAAAACAAAGGTAAGATAAAAACGATAATAAAATAATGTTAAAACATTTTAACTCAGCATAAGAATTCTCGCAGTAAATTATCACAAAGCGCCACAGCGAGCATTGAACGCAGCTTCGCTTGGGCTATCAAAGGCTGCGCGGGTGCGACAGCGTCTTCCTAATATACTCCCCCATAAGCCACTAGACCGCTTATCGGCGGAAGTGGTGTTCTGCTGGCCGGAAGCAAGGCTCCGTAAAGTGCGGTGCAAAATAGCAGCGAGCAACTCCACTCCCCACTCCGGACAGTAAAAACAATTAAAACAAAGGTAAGATAAAAACGATAATAAAATAATGTTAAAACATTTTAACTCAGCATAAGAATTCTCGCAGTAAGTTATCACAAAGCGCCACAGCGAGCATTGAACGCAGCTTCGCTTGGGCTATCAAAGGCCCTGGAGTGATTCAGCTTCTTTACTGACTCATTCATGGCTCTTACAGAAACCCCCTGCCCCAGGTAACTCGCGGAATCACTTCAGACCACAATATTGTTGCCCTCGGTATGCATTGTCGAAACTTAGCCATGACTGAAAAAAAAGCCTCGCGCACACCGCGCCTGCCTACGGATGCCATATCATTTCCACCGGCGTGGATGACTATTATGTCATGTCGCGGAAAAACCCCAGATCTTAACGCCTGTTCAAAATGACCAAACATATCCTGCAATTCCAGACCCCCCACCCCTAACCAATGGTGTATAAACCCTGCAGCTTTTTGCGATTCCTCCAGACTGGACCCGCGGAATTGCTGCTCCGCTCTGCGAATCACGGAATGCCCACACCAACATGCGTGTGCCGGGCTACTGGCATCAACTGCAAAAAAGAGAGAATTGCTGTTACCCACCAAATCTTGTGCCCCCGGGCATCTTTCTCCAACTACACGAGATCCGGCCTCACGTACCGCTGAAAACACGCTGAATGCCATCGACCCACCCTTTTAATTGCGTCCGACGGTAGGCCAAGTGCTGCTGCTGTGGTGGCCGCCCCTATCCGAAAGGAATGGGACGAAAACTGGGAGGCATCCTCCCCCAGGCAGGCTAATGCTCGCCTACACACCTTAGTAAATTGATAACGCGTCATAGGGGTCTCATCCTGATGGACCCGGAACCTGATTGATGCCTCCATCGGGATCCCCTTGAAATAATCCTGTGCCAGTGCCACCGGGCATACCGCTGTAACATGTGCTGCAAGCAGTTTTACCCAAATGCCCTTCCCTAACTGGTCTGTTTTAGACCTGCGAATCCTGATATAAAGAGCCCGTGACTCAAAATGGACATCCGTTACACTTAGGCCCCCCTCGACCATCGCTGACTGTGCTACTAACTCAGAAATACGCCAAGCCCCAAAGAAAGCCAGCACGTAGGCGATGCTGAATAACTTGGTCTCATACTCAGACCGACAAACCTGGTGTAAAACTCCCAAAAGTCTTCCCAACCTCTCCATGTTGATGGGGCGCCTACCGTCTGGTGCACCCGGTGCCTTACGCTCCCAACCCCTGATGGCCTTCCTTACCCTAAAGTCTTTGGTGGGATCCTTAACTCCCCGCAGCCCCGCAAAGAAAGCAATGGCGGACAATTGCCGGCGCACTAATGACAATGACCTCCCATCTACCTTCTGCTGCACCAGAAAAGCCAGCACCCCCTCTGGAGAGAATCTGTTTACATCCTCGCCTGAATTGAATGATGCAGTGTACACCCCCCAAGCTTTTTCGTACATACGTTTAGTCTTGGGTGCCAGTGATGCTGCAATTAGGTCTGTTGCAATGGGGCACCAAGCCTCCACAACTCCTCTGGGAACTCCGCCATCACTTTGTCCGCCTGCGGCGAGCGTGCCCTGAACTCTGCCAACTTAGATCGAGACAAAGCATAAGCCACTGCATTATCCACCCCTGGTACATGTTTGGCAGAAAAGTGCATGTTATGCAATAGACACAAGTGGATGAGATACTTTAGTAAATGCAGCACCCAAGGACATTTGGCGCTTTGATTATTTATGGCCAACACTGCAGACATACTATCTGACCAAAATATAATTCTCGCGTTAGCAATTGACGCCCCCCATATGTGCAGGGCGACAATAATGGGGAACAATTCTAAAAAGGTAACGTTGCGTGTGAGCCCAGACGCAACCCAATCCCCAGGCCAATGTTGCATGCACCACCGGGAGCCCAACACTGCCCCAAAACCAACGCCACCCGCCGCATCTGTGTAAAGTGCTATCTCCTTGTTGCTCAGGGAAGGTCGCTGCCATAATAGAGTTCCATTGAAATTTGCCAAAAAGGCCTGCCATGTTCTCAAGTCCCCTCTAACCTCCGCCGACAATTTGGTATGGTGGTGTTTTGCCCGCAGGCCTGACATTGCTCGCGCTATGCTTTTAGCAAAAACTCTCCCCATCGGAATTATCCTTAACGCAAAATTAAGCTGTCCCACCAAAACTTGCAGTTGATGAAGTGTAACTTTCCTGGCTGTTAAACAGGCAGTTATCGCATCACTGAATGCCCTCACCTTCGCCTGCGGCAGCCTGCACTGCCCGGCCATGGTATCTATCTCAATCCCAAGGAAGCATAGACAGGTGGCGGGGCCCTCGGTCTTGTCCTCAGCTAAGGGGACCCCCAATGCCTCGGCCAACTGTTGTTAACCTTGCAGGGCCCTCCCGCATGCCTGGTCCCCAGGGGGACCCATGTACAAAAAATCATCAAGGTAATGCACCACATCATCCAATGACACCAAGTCCCTCACCGCCCACTCCAAGAATCTGCTGAACGACTCAAATACTGAGCAGGCTATGGAGCACCCCATGGGCATGCATAAATCTACAAAGTATTGTCCCTCGAAAGTGAAACCGAGCAAATGAGTGTCATCAGGGTGAACAGGCAAAAGGCGGAAGGCTAACTGTATGTCAGACTTCGCCATCAAGGCTCCTTTGCCTAATCTCTGTAGTTTGGCGACAGTAGCATCGAAGGTAGTGTATCGGACTGCGCAGAGAACGGGATCCAACCCATCATTGACAGACATGCCCGCGGGATAAGAAAGGTTGTGAATCATTCGGAACTTGCCTGGCTCTTTCTTAGGCACCACACCCTTTATTTTCTTCTCGAGCCAGCAGATTATCTACTATAGGGAAGCATGCTTGTTTTTTATCTGAAATACCCAACTTTCTTTCTCTGAACGGGATGCCTCTTCTGATTGCCTTGGTTTCAACGATAGATTGTTTACTGTTTAAAAGCACACATTTAGTTATTCTTTCCCCATCTTTCAAGCAATTTGTTTAGGTTGTAAGCAGCATAGGCTGTAACTGCTCGTACGACATGATTCTTCAGTAGAACGTCACATAAAAATCGTCCATCTTAATTTTTAACACTGCTTTTTTGTTTTTGTGTACTTTCTCAGTCAGGGGTCATCGGGCAGCTGCAGAGCTTGTTTTAGTGTTTCTGCTTACATTTACTGTCTAAAGTATGCACTGATAATGGTAGAAGTACAGGAATATGGTGATTTCTTCCCTAATATACATCACTGTTCTATTCTAATCCCATTTGAAGTAATCCTGTAAAATCCTACCTATGAATCTTCTGAAAACACGCCACTTAGCGATACTATACAGACTGTAATTTTGCTTTAGCTTTAATACATTACTCCAACACTGCTTCTTTTTTTTTCTGGTCCGATGTCCCATGAAAATAACTATGTGAACCAATCACGCGCATTGCTCACGCGGTGCCAGTCAGTGGTGCGTGCAGGCTCTGTGGGGGAACTAGCAGATTGTTGGGCAGGCTGGTTGATGCCTGTCAAAGGCCTGCAGGGCTGCGGAAAGCCAGTCGTATTGTATGGTCTGTCGCGGGGCTTCCTCTCCGCCAGTACTCTGACCCTGCTGGCTGATTGTAAACAAGCATTTGCAATGCAACAGGTCTCGCATTTACTTGAGTTTGAGCTATTGACGTAAATGACAATGCCTTTTATTTATGTTTTGGTTTTTGAAACCTAAATAAAACACATTGTCATTTACAATGCCAATAGCTCCAACTCGCGTAAATGCGAGACCTATTGCATTGCAAATGCTTGTCTCCCCCTTCCATTTGTTTTTTGAATCAACGATAAGGTGTTTTGTTTATGGGGGCAACTCTGAATTCAGACCTACCGCAGTCTCTGCAATAAGAAGAATTAACCCCTACCCTCCCTTTGTCTTCCCTTTTGTTCCTTCATTTGACTAGTGGAGTCAAGCAACGTGGTGTTCGTCCTCTTTTTTGAGACGACTCCACCCACCAAACGGGGGCGTGGGGAAGTCCGGGGTCGATTCTGGTGAGTGACTGTGTTGCTGTCAGGCCCCCCGGTGCGGCTCTTGGCCTCGGCGCACTGCTGTTTGGACGGCCAGGGGGCAGCGGAGTTGTTGGCGACCCCCCCCCCCCCCCCCCGGCGCGGATGGAGGGTCACGCGTGCGGGCGGCCGGTCGGGAGCGGCGCTGTGCCGGTTGGGATCCCACGACGCCGATCTTCACATACAGCAGCAGCCACACAATCCGTACTATCGCCTCCTCTAGTCGTGCAATAAGGAGCATCAACCGCTCACTGCAGGACATTGCTGCCCGGGAGAGGCAGAAGCAGTGAGCTGAGGAAGGGTGCAAGGGCAAGAGAGAAAACAGAGTTTTCGTCGCAAACCACAACAATCTACCGCAGTCCGGACGGGGGGACTCAAAGCCCCAGAAATCCCTGCTTTTTGCGCCCAGAGGCGCTGACGCCGTTGCAGAGCACCCAGGGAGGTGGATTTAACAGCTCGTGGCACCCGTCTGAGCCAGTCAGAGGCCGTTAGAGGCCGGGCTGGGCCATACCATTGACCATACCATTGACCTGGGACACTGGAGATCCAAAGTAAGAATCCACGATAAGGTACTGTTGTATTGACTCTCCTGACACATTGTGGCCTTTCTACCCTGTATTGTGGACCTTGTGGACCAGTTATGAGTAAAAAGGGAACCATAGGGCAGGGGGTTGTGGAAACCCTGGATGCCTTCTTATTGGGGGCTGAGACCGTTTTAATTCATGAGATTGAACTGACTGAGAGGAGATTATCTCTGGACCCCCAGTTTTCAACCGCATGTAATGCTCTTTCCACCACTGTGCCATTACTTGCTGGGGAGGAGATCGAGGAGATTCCACCTCCCTCAATTGGCCGTGGAACCACGGACCTGGCCCCCGTGGTTACGACCTTACCGGTAACTAGCAAGATAATACAGAGGTCCCCCATTACAACCAGGGCCCAGAAGTCTAAGACTACGCAGGGTCATACCCTTCTAAGAAAAGGAAAGCACAGGGCAGGAATAAATCAGTCCAGCCCATACTGAAACATATAGGTCGGAAATCCTGCCAAACCAACAATGAGCAGCCCCAGGATAACACACCGGCCCCGACTGAAGGTGGCAATGGGGAACCCCTACCGCACTTAATTAAAGATGACTTATTAAGCAAACTGGAATTAATGATATCTGCCCTTTTAGAGCCTGTAGTACAAAAACTTTCCTGTATAGAAGCTAGGTTGGTGAGCCTGGAAAAGTCTATACCGCTCCCCTTGCAAATTCCTATGGAGAACACTGGGAGGAGGAGTGAGGTTGCCTTACCCAGTAACCTACTAGGGAATAGTGAACTTAATAATGCTCAGCTAGTTCTTAATCCTGGTCTTTCCTTTATGCCTTCTATGCCGTCTGGGTCCAACATTCTTTCTACTAAACTGGGCAATAGAGAACATGGAAACGTCGTGCTTGCCTCCCATAATGGCCATCCTTTATCCCTACATGAACCATCTAGTGATAATGCAAGTAGGGTTGATTGCTCACGACACGGGTGTGGCCCATCTTTGAACACGACGAGGAGCAGGTACCCAGTTCGTATGCCCTGCCAGACCTAAGACACAAATTTGCATTTACCCCCAGAAGTGACCCCATATACTGTGGTGCTGGCTAATGCCCCTATGCTGCCTGCTAGTAGCTTCGAACACTGGACAACCCTGCATAATAGATCACTCCATTTCCTTAGTGCTATGGCTGGGATTAATATTAATCCATTGTTCTCAGAATACAAAATGGCGCGTAGAATTGGTTGGGTGGGTCAATCTAGGAAGTCACTCGAAGGAGACTGCATTGTCATGTCATTTAGGTCTCCGGATTTTGTCCACCTGATACTAGATAGGGCGGGAAACGGGTCAGTTCGATTAGACGAGCTGGCTATACTGCTCCTGGGGTACGTTTACCCGCCTCCTACCATCTTACGAACGGCCCCTAGGGAAAGAGGGTTTATTCACGGCACCCAGCCCAGATACACAATTCCAACTAGCAATCACTTTGAATTTTTTAACACTCTGGAGGACATGGACTGACTACCACACGATGTAGGACTTGTTGATGGGCAGGATGGTCAGCAGGGAGATAGAACCTTAACGAAAGTAAATATACTACAACCTCCAGCCGAGGACTTAAATCTAATATTGTCCAAGGAACTTAAAACTGCCGAAGTTAAGGTCCACCGGCCCTATTGATTCCATCTTTGGATGAGTCAACTGTATATAGTGCAGGGGATGTGTCCCATGTTACTGGATTAGCTCATAAAACTCAGAAGTCACCTGAAGTACCCTCTAATGAACAGTCTGAAATATGGAAGCAGAGAAGTTATGTTCCTAGAAATACTCATGTCTCGGGGGTAGTTAGCCCATCCTCTATTAACGTGAAATTTGGATGTAGTCTTATATCATGGAACATATCTGGATTGCGATCCAAGATCGGCAATCCCCAGTGGTCTGAATATATATTAAATTATGAAATTATTTGTCTACAGGAGACATGGCTGAAGGATGTAATCCACATAAATGGATACAGAACTTTTAATACTCAAGCTGTAGGGGTTTCTCATGGTAGACCTAAAGGTGGACTCTGTATATATGCATCGAACAAGTTAAATCTCATTAATATCGAGTCCCATCTTGAATCCCCTTATCATCAATTGCTAATTTTGGCTCTGACTGCCTCCTATTCTATGATACTGGTCAACTTCTATAACAACATTCCAGCTCATTGTATCTCTAAGGTGGTTAATACATTGTACAATGAACTAAGAACCATATATGAAGCAAACAGCACGGAGAGTATGCTTATTATGTGTGGGGATTTCAATTGTGCCCTGTGTCCCATTGATGATGGCAGGGCATGTGGTTTTAATGAAGAAGAAGGTGTAAGTAATACCCACTTCTGCCACTCAAAAACAGGGGAATCTTTTAATGAACTTGTGCTTAATCTTGACTTAGGCTTTGCTAATGATCTATGCAATATCCCTGCTGTGATGCCACAGACTTTTAATGGTAGGGGTTTTGGCTCCACTATAGATTATATTTTGTTTTCAAATATTTCTGCTTCCAGACTCCTTACCTTCTCAGTGGGTACGAATGCAGTTAGCGATCACTTCCCTCTATACATTACTGTCACTCTCCATATGAGGAGACAAGGTAGAGACGATCAGGTTGCAGATGAGGCCTTAGCTAATTTAAAACTTGCTAAAGCAAATGGATATACCCTTCGTTGGAATATGCTGGATCCCGAAGTAGTAACTAAACAACTACTTACTAGGTGTATATCGGCCTTTGACACGTGCCTGAATCAATTAGCATCCCCTGAGAGCATTTTATCATAATTTCAAGAGGTAGTGGCAGCGGTAAGGGTCGTAATGTTTAAACAAGGCGGAAAAAGGTTAGCCCCCCAGCGGTGGTTTGACTCCAACTGCACTCGTGCATATTCCACCTTGAAGCATGAGTTGCATAAGAGTCCAAAGGATATTGTGAAAATCAGACAGGCCAGATTAACCTATAAACTGACCCTTTCTGAGAGGAAAAATGCCCTCAGAAATGAAGCATGGGAGCTGCTTACCTCAGCCTCACAAATGAAAGATGGTGCCGCTTTTTGGAAAGCAGTTAGAACTCCTTTTCTATCTTCAGCTGGGGGTCCAACAATCGAAGTGTCCATCACAGAGGGTCAATGGATTGAACATTTTTCCAGGATATATGATAGCAACCCCAACGCTCTGGCCCCTGATTGTGAACAATCCGGAGCTGATATGCAGTTACCAGATTTACACTTCTACGTTAGTAAGCAGGGCACTCTCCCTAAGTGCTGGTGGGAAGGCTTCGGGTCCTGATGGGATCCCAGTGGATCTCTATAAGTCCAATGTTACTCTGTGGACACCCATAATCACGCAAATAGTTAATGCTAGTTGTGAGGTTGCCTTCCCATCAACCTGGGTGGACTCTATTATAGTGCCCATTTTTAAAAAGGGGAACCGCCAAGAACCCCTCATGCTATAGGCCCATCTCCTTATTAGATTCAATGGCTAAGATGGTGGGTCGCATCATCCTGGAACGTCTCCAGCTCTGGGCAGAAGAAAATCAAATTTTATCTGACATCCAATATGGTTTCCGTGAAGGTCTGGGGACTGTGGAGCAGTGTCTAAATTTGTCTATTCTCATGGGGAAGTATATCAGGGCCAAAAAGGGAAACCTGTATTTAGTTTTTATGGACCTCACGGCCGCTTTTGATTGCGTGAGGCATTCAAAGCTTTGGGAGCTTTTAGAAGCAATGGAGATTGACAAAAATATAATTTACTTTATTCGCCATCTTTATAAGGGAGCTCAAACATGTGTGCGATTTGGCCTGGGAGGAGGGTGTACTGCCTCTTTCCCTATTAGGAGGGGGGTTAGGCAGGGCTGTGTCCTAGCCCCTTCCTTTTTAATCTTTATATTAATGGGTTAGGGCAGGCACTCCTTAAAGACGTTCAAGACTTCCCACAAATAGGTAATCGCCCCATTCTGGCATTGTTATACGCGGACGATGCTGTGATTATGTCTCGCACCCAGACTGGCCTACAAAAGACCCTAAATAATTTTTTTAACTTTATGAAGGATCTGGATCTCAAAATTAATATCTCAAAAACCTTTATAATGAGATGTGGTCATGAGATTCAGAAACGTAAGGACATATTTGTGGAGGGAACTCCAATAGCTCCAACCAATAGTTTTTCATATTTAGGCATCTTCTTTAGCCATAATGACACATGGTCAAAAGCCGTTATGGCTAAAAAGCTAGCATTAATCAGAACAACATCTGCTCTTGTTAGCTTTGCAAGAAAACTGGGACGTAAACCACCGCTGGAACTTCTGACGATCTACAAAGCCAAATGTGTCTCAACTGTTCTCTATGGAGCTGGGATTTGGAGTTTTGCCGACACTAACTTAATTCAACTGGTTGAGAACTCTTTTTTAAGATATGTTCTGTCGGCATCCACTAGTACATCCACCTATGTCTGTCATACGGAGCTGGGTCTCCCGTATATATCCGACCTCATAAAACTTGAGCCAATTCTGCTTTGGCACAGGATCTGGTCTAAGGAAGAGACTACATTTAATAGGGACCTATTACAAGATAGTCTTAGGCTGGACGGTGCTCAAAGCATACCATGGGTTAAGTATATTCAAGATTTTACTAAAGATATGGGTAATCCCGAATATTTTACCAACCCTAGAACCATCACTTTGGTATCCAGGAAAGACCTTAGAAAAAAGATCCTGACTTTCCTGGACACACTACGACTGCCGGGGGAAATTATTAAGCCCAGTGTCCTACAGCATCAGATGGTACTTACAACTTTTAATCTGCAGCCATATTTAGTATTTGTTCCCGGTGTTTTTGATAGATTTTTAATAATAAGATTGAGATTGGGGACAATACATAGACTAGTCTCTTTCCCCAATATGAACGACTGGGCCAGGGAGTTACAATTATGTCCATGTGATCGTTTGTCAAATCAATCCTCTCTACATCTGGTTTTATTCTGTAAACTCTATAAGGAGTTAAGAAAGACTTGGATAGTCCCAATTTTACAGAACTATGGCTTGAGACAATGTCGCCCTGCGTTCATTAAGCTTCAGCTTTTAGAAAATGAGAATGTAGCTTGGAGGATGTCTATGTTTTAAAAAAAAACACTGCATCAAAGAAAGAGTATTGCAATCTAGGAATGAGGAGGCGGCTCATTTTAGATGTATTGTTTCTATTCTTTTTATCGTACGTGTGATTATGTGATCTAAATATACATGAAATGTACTTTTTTTATCAGACAAAAATGTGTATCTATTTTTAAATTTGTGATGTGTTTTATCTATGCTTTTTATGATTGTTACAATACAATCGAAATAAAGCTTAAAACAAAAAAAACAAAAAAAAACTGCAGAATTTGGCAGCACTGGCAGCATGCTTCTAAGAAAAAACACTTTTATTCTTACAAACTAAGCAAACACACATTACACAAGGATGTAGAGATCTAGGGCATTTACAAAGCTGTCTGATACACCATGATGTCATTCCTAAGCTACTCTATTAAGAAGGATCACAACACTCAGCAGCTCTAATATGCAAAGATGCATTTGCAAAAGCCAATAGGTCTGGCATTGCTTGCCAGCCTTTTGGATTTGTCAATTCTTGTATTTTGTCATGGCTTTTGTAAATATTTGCTGGTGAGGTATCTCCCACATCATTGCCAGAAAACATCAGCAAAAGCAAAAAAAAATGTATGTGCCAAAATCACACATTGCTATTGTAGTCGCTCACAACTGGGGCGTTCCTAGAAACCTACTCAGAGCCATCAAGAGCCTCTATACCAGAACTTGGGTGTGATTGAAAACATCAGCAAGTAGAGTTATGACTCACAAAATATGTACCACTACTCGGGGGAAACGAAGGTGCATCCTAGCCCCCCTTCTGTTTAATCTCTATGTGGCAGACATGAATGATGCACTAGCCTCAGCTCGAGCTTTCCCTCCCAAACTGGCTGGCATATGCACATGACACACCACTATTCGACCATACTGCAATTGGGCCTAAACTATCACTGGAGGCTCTTGCACAGTCCTGTAAGAACAACAAGTTAGAAGTAAATAACTCCAAAACAAAACTTATGGCATGTGGGGCAAGGAGTGACAACAACTCCTAAAGACTGAAGTTTAAATTTACTATGAATGATGTAGCCTTTTGAGGAAGTTTCAAGTCTAAATTATCTAGGCATCTACTTTTATCAGCGAGGCTCACATGCAACACATCTTGGGTCCCGGGAAGATACTTCTTTGTCTATGATTAAGAGATTTAAGAAAATGGCAAAGAAAATACGTGACTCTAACCTCACAGGCATCAGTAAAGTGTTCTTGCCAACTCTAACACAAGGGTGCCTGATTTTTAGAGATCAAACTGATGAATGGCTAGATAAAGCGCAAATGCGATGCAGCAGAAATCTGTTCCTTCTCCCCACTGCCACACCGTCATCCCAAATACGATTAGAATTTGGACAGAACAAACAAGCAGCGATGATGAAAGCTCGATTCTTGAGCCACTTTGTTAAGCTCATGGTGGCATCTAAAGGGTCCCTCAAAGAACTGATAAAGCGCCGCCTTCAGAAACTCCAATGGGATCCCTTCGTGACAACTGCAACTGAACGTTTAGGAGCCCTGAGTATTCTCAGGCAAAAGCTGCCACAAAAACTAATATCCAAGACTCTAGTCAAAATGCAAAATCAAAATCGTGGTAAGAAGACCGGCAAGACCTAGAGCAAAATGCCCACGCAGACCTCTGCATGTCGTTTTATCAGGACCAGGGAAAAGCTTAATATTTATCCAACCCCATGAACCCGGCCCTTAAGAAGACACTCTTGGGGATGCAATGTGGCCTAATTCTATTGAAAGCATACAAATTTGGACGCTTAAAAGGCACTGCCAACTCTACCTGCCGAGTGCGCAACTTCAAGCAAGAATCACTGATGCTTGCAATCTGCCATTGTCCTGCTTTAAAAAACTTAAGGTATTATTGGCTAAAAACGGTATTCCGATGCTTGAGTATCACCCAAAACAACCAAGCTGTCGCTGCATGTTTGAGCGGTGATGACGACCAAATTTCCTCCAGATGCATGACATTTCTTAAGAAAGTGTTTACGGTCTTGAACGTGAGCCCCTTAGAAAGCTGAAAAAATGGGTTGCCTACTGGACTCCAAGTCAAAACTTTGTATTACAGCCAACCAAATTACATGGTCAAGGCCAGTGGAGATGAGGTGATAGGCCCCACTCTATTATGTTCAGCATTTTATGATCAGGCCAGGAGTCCTTGAGCCCCAGATTTAAAAAAAATTTGATGTGAGCCTGGCTCTAGGAAGGCTAAGTGCCCTTTCTTCAAGGCAAGTTAGGATTTGCACGAGCCACAGCACTGTTTGGCTACAAGCCATTGGGACAAATGTATGACCGTTTTCTGCTGTCGCAAACGTGAATCTGCCCGTTTGCACCAGCAAAATAGGTCTGCCCTATTTACAAACCCTATTTTGAGAGTCGGTAGTCTATTACCGACTCACAAAATAAGATTTGCGACGCGCTATTAGGAAGGGGCATGCCAAGGGCGTGCCTTTTTAATAGCGGTTCGCACTTCAATGTAAGATTGTTTTACATCCGCATTTGAGGCTGCAAAACACTCACAGTTTACCACCCATTTCAGATGGGAAAATGGGCTGCATTTTAAAAAAAACTGCTTTCTTTAAAAAGCAGTCACAGACATGGTGGTCTGCTGACCCCATCAGGCCACCATCCCTGGGAGTGCTAGCCATTCCCAATGGGGATCGCAAATTACACCTGCCTCGTGAATTTTAATGATGCAGGCAATTTGCGACCCCATTAGGAATTGCAAACAGTGTTTGGGACATTGTTGTAAATTCCAATTTGCAAGTCGTAATTTGCGAGTCGCAAAACGACGCAATTTGCAACTTTCAAACTGGAAGGGTCGTACATCTGGCCCATTGTCTATTGCACTTCACTAGCAAAGCTGTTCACTAACCCTATAAAGCTGTACAGAGACCGTCACATAAGCAACCACTATTATCATCAGAAGCCACTGTATATTGCACTTTATGAAACATGCTGGCCATAAACCCACAAAGAGGCATAGAGCCAGTTTCTTGAGAGGCCACTCATTTTAATATTTTGGTAGTAGCCCCTACTTGAAGATTTTAGAATAGTAATGGCATTTCTTTCTGACAGCAGGGGAGAACAAGCAGGACAGCTGTAAAGCTTCAAATGACCACTGCTTTCTAGTGATGTTATCCTGCAGACTAGCCACTGATAAAATCTATGCCCTCTTGAGTGGCACAATGTACAAATTGACTGATTGAGATGTTCCCTGATTTTATCTTGATGTTATTTGCAGGGTGCCTGCATAAATTGACGTACTGTGATACTACGTGATATTATGTTTTTTTATTATATGTAAGGCTTTCGATATCGTTAAGGTTTTAAAAACCTTAAAACATGAAAATGTACCTTCCCTTACCTGACACGGAGGGGAACTACTTTGAGGGTAAATGTGTTCCTTGTGAAAGAGCAGAATGCTATAATTCACAGGATGTTAGCCAGAGGCTGAAGTGGTTTGTTGTAGTGGGTGGATGAAATATGTGAATGGTACAACAGACCAATGGATAGCAATGACTAGATGAAAGACCCGGTAATGATATATATATATTATCCGCAAATATGACTACGCAGCACTCCTTTTGGCTTTAGCAGTTCTTTATTTAGATGCAACTCTCCTATGCGTTTCGAACTCTGTTCTTGATCATGGTAGTTTAAGCTTAAACATGAACAGAGTTCGAAACGCGTAAGAGAGTTGCATCTAAATAAAGAACTGCTAAAGCCAAAAGGAGTGCTGCGTATTCATATTTGCGGATAATAGATAGCGAGACATTGTCCTGGTCTCGCCGCAGGCACCAACTGTCGAGGTGCTCCTCTCGTATGGGACATTGTGCATTTGAATATATATATATATATATATATATATATATATATTACCTACTGGCGGTCGCCAGTAGGTAGTTATAGTTAGGACCACGTTTCCATAGGAAATCCGCAACATTCTATTTTGAATAACTTTGGCGCTGGTCGACGAATCCTCGCGAATTTTTCAGAATTGTGGTAAATATTCTTTTTACCTAAACTGAATTTCATACGGAATCTTTAAAATAAAGTAAAATAGCTCAGAATAACAAGAGGCAGAATCCGTGGTATAAGAGGTTTTCTAAATGGGCTTTATTCCATCCAAAATGGCCGACTCGAGTCGCGGCCTTCAGGTTCCGTCACCACGAGGGTTCAGGAAGTGAAGTACAATACTTTATTGACAAGAAGTAACTTTTATAGCTCATACATTACAATGAAATGAATGCAAAAGGCGTAACAATTGATAAGAGAAATTAACATAGTGATACGTAATTGAAACTAGGCGTAATAAGGAGCAGAAAGAAACATGATTGGCTCTGATTATCATGCATAGGTGGATCTATAAGATAATACTTAACATAGATGCGCGCGCAGCAGCATGACGTGTGATTGACGTGCAACTAGGGGGTGAAGGGGACTTGACATTTAGCTCTACATGTGGAGACGAGAAGTCTGGGGGGTCAAGTCAACCTAATCCCAAATCATATCTAACATCCTATGTTTAGAGAACTATGTTATCCACAAGGAAGGACTCTCGGACAGAATCTATTCTATACTGACTGTGTGTGCGTGTACAAGCGTCTAAGTGTCTATATGAGATGCGAGGGGCAGAAAACTTTCCATGGCAACAGGGCTATGAATCACTTGCAGGAGGACGGAAAGGCTGAGTCCTTTGCTTGTGAGCTAAAGGAAATGTTTACCTAAATCACTAGACAGGAATGCATCGGCTGAAGAGCAAAATAGATAATTCGAAGGTGAAATACAGCTTCTTGGCAGGCAGGCAAAAACTGGCCGAGGCAGGCACCGTTAGCTGCACAGGGAGTAGGACAAAGTTCATGGATACAGATGCGAGCTCAAGCTGAAGCTGTCAGAGACAGAGAGCAGGGAAAGGCTTTGAGGAAAGAATCGGGCCTACTTGCCTGAACTGTAAAAATGGAGTAACTTAGCCATATAAAGTCGGTGGCCTTTCATACTTCGGAATCGAATATCCAGCCCATTGATGGCGGATCTGACAGAGAACATGTTGACGGTGGACGCACATATGTTTGCGTTTTGGAAACTGGAACTGGAGGGAACATACATGTACTTGTGACATGCACATAGAACCGTTGGGGTCCAAGATAGGGGACATAACTGATCAGGAAAATCCACATTTCCACATTCCCTCCTTGTCCCCTACTTGCCCTTCAAGAGATATCAATCTTCATCATTCCATCGATTTGCTCATGGAGCATCATTTCTTCTTCCTTCTTTTTCCGGCATTTTGAACGAAAACTTTGATATGGAATGCATGATGTGGCACACAGACCACAAATCGCTGGTCCACATTGCAGGCATAAACAACAACTGAAGAGCATAAGAAGGCCAATACCTAGGAAAGATAGAACTCTCCATCCCCAGGCTGATATCACACTCCAAAACCACCCGGACCACGTCCAAGTGCCTGGATTCTCGTGTATCTGGCTTACAATGTTATGAAGGCGTGTTATAGCTTTATATACAGATGGCGAATTTTCTGGTATGAATATGCAGCAGCTGGATCCGATGACCCTGCAAGCTCCGCCCCTATCGGCCAGGATGACGTCAAGGACAAGACGATTCTGGAGAACAACAATTCTCATCACTGATTGTTCCTCTGTCAGATTGCCTAGGGCGGCTATAGTCTCGTTTACTACAGCTTCAAGAGTCTTGGTGAGTCTGCGTATCAGCTTACTATTTGATATTGTACCTATATAGGGAAAGATACCTTTATTGAAATCTACATACTTGTCCCATGCCGTCTCAGTATAATCGACAACTGGGAGATCTCTTCGCTCTCTATTGTGTACTAAATGAACATTCCGATAATAATCAGGTGGAGCTAGGAAAACAGGTGGCAGAAGGAATGCTATGTAACAGGTACCATCCCAATCTAGAGGCAGACGCATATATGCCGTCTGACCACATATAAAATAAGAATGGCGAGAAGCTCTAAATGAAGATTTACCTTGATCACTATATTCTACTGTAGTAACGCATTGGCTATGGCCCATATGTATGGAACCAACTTTTCTTACACATAATTCACCCTTAACTGGAAATACTGACATAGTGGGCAGAATTAGTTCAACTTCGGATTTGACATTCAGAATCATAAGATTAGGTGTAAAATTACCTAATTTATACACTTCATTTTCTAGATCAGTTCCTGTTCTACTGGGGCGACCCTCCTTATTAGGATGACAGACTTTGAATAAAACTAGATTCAGATTTCCCCATATCCAATGTTGTTGATAAACTGCTGTGTCTGGGTCTATGGAATTTAGTAAACTAAACCATGCTCCACAGGAGCCATTGTGTGTGAACGGATGTGGAAAGAAAGGCAGAACTCCTTTGTTATTCTGATAGGGAGGGAGTCGGCCACACACCCAACAATTGGTGGCATTACTAGTCTGATGGGAATGATGTAACATACTAATGAAAGTGTTATTGCGCAGCGCAAGTCTATAAGATAATTCATGTGGCGGTAGGTCACTAAAAGAATGTTCAGCAGTAATATTATAAACATGTCTAGAAATAGGATGATATATGTGCAAAATCACACTCGTAATGATTATTAAAACACTCAATAAAAACAGAATTAATAATGTCCTCATACAGTAGCTACGCAGTGATTTACAATACGCCTGTCGTTTCAACATTTCTCGGGTATTTTCTCTACTCAGGTCCAAGGGATACATGTCAGAGACAATTCAACCGCTTCACCTTGGAGAGGACTTAAACAATCAAATTGCTCGACTGTTTGGGCCTAAGTTTTAATTTATAGTTCTGAGAGTCATTCCTTTCAACAAAGGGAAGTTTTGAATCAGTCTGTGAGGGAGTGCAGGGCACAGTGTCTATATCCGAGGATAGTCCATGAAATTTCTTAACGTGGCTGGAATGTATCCATCCTTTGCGGCCCTCCACTTTCACGGCTGTTCTTGTGGTCAGCAGGACTAGCTTCGGTGTTTTCCACCTGGGCTCCAATTGGGTTTTCCGATCGAAATTCCTCACAAACACCAGATCCCCCGGAGCAACGTCATGGGGTTTCACCTCAGTGTTGTCAGGAAAAGCTGCAGCTACCTGTGAACGACAAGATTGTAGTGCAGACATCAAGGAAGCCAGGTAATCTGTCAGCATATTACAATTTACATCAGTTATTTTACGTGGTACAGGCGTCCCCCACATATTTGGTGGCCTTCCGAAGATCACCTCATACGGGGATAGCCCTGTTCGAGAGTGTGCTACCATTCTTATGTAAAATAGTGCAACTGGTAATGCTACTATCCAGTCAACACCTTTCTCCTTACATATTTTAGACAATCTGATTTTCAAAATTTGATTATGTCGTTCCACGAGACCTGCTGCCTCGGGGTGTCGGACACAGTGGAATTTCCACTGATATCCCAACAAAAGTGAGACATGTTTCATTAATTCGGATGAGAAAGGCTGGCCGTTATCTGAATATACAACACGTGGTAGCCCGTACCGTGGGAAGAATTCTCGAACTAACTGTTTGGCAGTAGTCGGGGCCGTGTAATCTGATACTGGGTACGCCTCAGTCCATCGGGAGAGAGCGCAGACAACTACAAGAACATATTTGAATCCTCGACATCGTTCCATCTGGATATAATCCATTTGGAGCACTTCAAAAGGATGATCAGGAGTCTGGAATCCACCCTGTTCTACGGGAACACTTTTTCCCGGGTTGAACTGACAACATATCATACAGGTACGGACCTTTTGTTTAGCTGCTGCTCGTAAATGTTTATTGAACCAAATGTGTTGAATGCTATCTAGCATAGCTTTTTCTCCTAAATGCGCCGGGCTGTGAATTGTAGCTATAATGGCTTGGACCATAGAGTCAGGAAGAAACCATACAGATTTCTCCTTCGTCATCCATCCCTGATCTGTCTGGATCCCTCCTAGTTCAGTCCATTTCTTTAATTCTTCTGCAGTAGCATGTGTCTGTATGTCAATTACGTCAAGTGCGGGATCCTTAATTGTCATACACTGTGTTGGTGTCTGAACTATTGGCTTTGTCATGTCTAATGTGCGATTCTGAGCAGTCTGTTTAGCTGTTCTGTCAGCTAAATCATTGCCTTGAGAAATGATATCAGTAACCTTCGTGTGTGCTTTACATTTCATAATCGATATAGCAGTGGGTAGATGTATTGCGTCTAACAAGGCATGAATGAGGGGTCCGTGCTGAATGTGGGCACCATGGGAGGTTAAATAACCTCTCTCTCGCCACAGTACGCCGAAGTCGTGTACAACTCCGAATGCATAACGTGAGTCAGTGTATACATTAACTTTCTTATTTGTGGCTTGAATACAGGCTTGTGTTAGAGCAACAAGTTCTGCTGCTTGGGCTGACAAAGTATCTATACAATTTGTCTCAATAACTTCAGTGTCTGTTGTGACTGCATACGCGGCCACTAAATCTCCTGTACTTGTTCTCATGCACGATCCGTCTACATACAACGTCAGGTCTGGATCTAACAATGGAACGTCTGTCAAGTCTTGTCTAGGTTTCGTCTTTATTTCAATAATTTCAACACAATCATGAGCTAGTGGGTCTGTTCCAATTACAGGTAATAGTGTAGCAGGATTCAATGTATTACACCGCCGGATCTCTATGTGTGGTTGAAACAATGTCAGTTCATAACCGGTAAGTCTTGCTATGGTCAAGTGTTGTGTTTGTGTTCGGTTCACAAGAACCTCTACTGCATGTGGTACTTGTACTGTCAATGGATGTCCTAATACTATGGCATCGCTTTGTCTGATTGCTAAAGCTGTCGCCGCCACTGATTTCAGGCATGCAGGCAAAGCCTGAGCTACGGGATCTAATGTACTGGAAAAATAAGCACATGGCTTGCGTGATCCTGCTTGATCCTGAGTGAGTACTGACAAGGCAGTACCTTCACGTTCTGTAACAAAGAGTGTAAAATGTTTGCTGTAACATGGTGTTGCTAAAACAGGTGCTTGACATAAAGCTTCCTTTAAGCTTTCAAAAGCTTGTGTATGTTCCTGAGTCCAAGGGAGAACAGTCGATGTGGCTGCCTCCTGTGTGGTTAGCTGAATGAGTGGTTTTGCTAGAAATGCGTACTGAGGGATCCACTGCCTACAATA
The DNA here is from genome assembly GCF_964204655.1 of Triturus cristatus. Lineage (NCBI taxonomy): Eukaryota > Metazoa > Chordata > Amphibia > Caudata > Salamandridae > Triturus > Triturus cristatus. Next base: position 719,157,690 of record NC_140594.1, on the reverse strand, counting down.
TGAAGTGAGGCCTATAAAAGCCCGCACTTCCTTTTGTGTCTGGGGTATTGACATGTTAGCAATTAACTGGATGCGATCTGGTGTAAGCTGCCTTCCCTCCTTGGACAGCGAGTGACCAAGATAAATAACTCGCTGGACACAGAATTGCAGCTTAGAAGGAGACACTTTGTGCCCCTTGTCGGCTAGAAAATGTAAAACTGTCAGAGAAGCCTTTTCACATTCAGGTTCGCTTCTCGCGGTGATCAGCAGATCATCGACATATTGAAGCAGTGCAGTATTGACTGGCATGTGGATACTGTCAAGTTCTCGTTTCAGTGCTTGGCTGTAGATGCTGGGGCTTTCTGTGAATCCTTGGGGAGCGCGTGAGAATTTAAAGCTGCGCCCATTTAAACTGAATCCGAACAAATATTGGCTTTCCGGATCTATTGGGACGCTGAAAAAGGCATTCTTGAGATCAATCACAGTAAAGAATGTTGCTTCGGAATCAATTGCTGTCAATAATGATGATATATCGGGGACCACAGGAAATTGTGGCACAATGCACTTGTTTAGTTCCCGCAAATCAATAACCAATCGGTATACTGGCGGAGCAGTAGGGTCAGTTCGTTTAAGAATCGGAATTATCGGCGAATTACATACATTGGAGTCTGTTTCTACAACTACTCCTTGGGCAATTAACTCATCAATGATTTTCAGCAAAGCCACTACAGCATCTTGCGGTAACTTGTATTGTCGCATTCGTGGTAACACCACTCCTGCCTTGAGTGTAACTCGGTATGGTGTAATGTTCATGCAACCAACATCAGTAGGGCCTTGTGCCCATAGATGTGCTGGTAAAGTCTGTAGTCGGGGATCCATGTCCCTAGACACATAGTGACCTTTAAAATCACGTAGAAACAACCTTACTCCTTCCGGAGAACAACATATTATGGCTCCTAGTGCTTTCAGAGTTTTAATTCCTAACAGATTTTCTGGACATGATTTAGTAAGCAATAAATCTGTAGTTCGTGTCAAAGGTCCTATCGTAAGTGGAAGAGGCTGTGATACTTCATTAACAATAGGTTTTCCTGAAAAACCAAGGGAAACATTTTGAGAGCCTGAGAGGGGTGCCCCTGGAACTTCACTACGTTTTATAGTTGTTCGACTTGCCCCTGTATCGAGTAAGAATTTTCTATCTTGACCTAATAATTCACTATGTACATAAGGTCCTTCTTGATCTACAGGAATCTCGATAAGCGGTAAGTCAACTTCCCTCTCTAGGCTGGTTCATGCGTAACGCTGATACTCAGGATATTCATACTGTGCAGTCTGATACATTTGTCGTGTGGTGGTTTGTGTGGCAGTAACAGGCAACGGTGGTGCAGCTGGCACAAACTGTATTGGCTGTTGTGCGGCTGGCATAGCCTGGGAATGTGGCATAGCTCCTTGTTCATTCTGATCTTGTCTGAGTGGTCGTGATCTTTCTTGTGTTTTACCTATGGCGATATTGTGTTTTAAAACTGGACAATCGTGTACGTAATGACCTGGCTTTTTGCAATAATTGCATGTCCCTTTTACCGGTCCTGCTGAATCGGAATGTGTCATACCCTTTTTATGTCCTTCAGCCGGTACTGTCTGAGACACTAGCATTTTCATTTTTGTATCTTTCATACGTCTTTGTTCGTGTTCTTGTTCATCTCTAATTCTATTGTGATGATACTGTAACATTTGTAGCATTTGTGACGGAGTGTTACTTTGCCAGGTACTCTCGAATTTCAATATTCTATTCTTTACTGGAGGTAATGCATTTTCTACTAATTTTGTCACAAATAAATGTGGATACGACTCACTACTTGTTTTTATACCACTATTTATACCAAAACATTTTTCAAATCGAGCATAATAATCGCTTGTGTCTTCATCTTGCTTTTGTTTGCAGGCTGTGATTGCACCCCAATCTTCCTTTTTTGTAGTTAATAGACGTGGCAGTACCTGTACTAGTAAACCTGGTAACAGTTTAACTTTATCCCCGAGCCCTGAACCTGCAGTTCGGGCCTTTTCTTCCTCTGCTAATGCTGTCCAGTCTATCTTTTGGTCTCCCACTTCCCACTCTTTTTCTTTCAGTTTTTCATAGATGCCAGCAGGCAAAAGCACCTTTAATATCGTCATAATATCAGGAAAGGTGTACTCTCCCATTAGTAACATGTCTTTAATTTCTCGGTGGAAACCCGCTGGGTCTTTGTCATGACTAGGTACTACTTTCTTCATTTCTAATAATTCCATTTTTGATATGGGTGTGTAAATAAATACACGGTGAAACTCATTGTCTTCGCCTTTTATTGGGTGCACTTCTCGTAAAGGATTTTGTCTATCCATATAGTACGGCGTTCTTTCTCTGTGGGGCAGCGAGAGAGAATCCGGATTTACAAAAAGGACATACTGTTTACGTGACACTAATATCTCTTTAATTAGCTTGTTACTAGAACCTCTCCATCTGTTCGTGAGTAGTTCCGTTAATATGTCAGGTAAAGGACCAGGGTCAGCATGTTGGCTCTTATATAATATAAGGAGTTGCTGAATCATATAGATTCCAGCTAAACGTTGTTCATCTGCACTAAGGTTAAAAAAACGTGTGTGCTACGGTCTCATCACCGTATTTTTCAGGACTGTCAATCCAGTGAACAGCTGATCTGGCTAATTCTTGCTCATCCATGGAATCGAGGAGGTGGTAACCCCTTCGTTCTCGTAGTATTTTATCTGCGGCTTGAAACAAATGTTCAGCAGACTTCAGATTTATTACAGGCGTCGGATACGTTCTGCTATTATTTGGGCATACAGAGTGTATGGGGTCAGAAAAACATCTAGCATTATCACAGGATCTTCCTCTGCCTACATAGGCTATGGTCTCTGACTGTCTTGCGGAATTCCCTGATTCGGACACTTCATCTTGCTCGAACTCGTCTGTTCCCAATCTTTCTTCATGAATACGCTCTATTTCTCTACGGATTTTTCGGCACATGGCTATTATACAATTTTGCTTATCGTGTCTCCCTTCTGATATATTCTGGCTCCATCTTGTAAGAATAAGCATTGCATTCGGGTCTACCCCCGGACGGTCTTGATTTCTGATCACACAGTTTATGAGGAAACGTAACAGTTCCCCCTGTATCTCTACTTTCTGGAATTCCATAGCTCTGTTAATACATTCTGGGTCTCGCCCTGTTTGGACAAAATGATATATGTTATCTAGATGCGTAGTCATTCCTGGTAACCTCGCTAAATACTCTGCGGCTCGTCTGATACGTAATGATGCCAGGACCATTTCGTCCTCCTTACCGACCACCGGGTCATATCTACAATCTATAAGGAGTTCCTTAAGCGTACGTTCACTTACGAATTTGGGTGTACGTGAATGCGCTGATTCTTGAAAAACAAGTTTATTTATTCTAGGTGGCGTAAAAGTATTGCTTGCACCTCCCGTGGCCCCTTCAGGGGCGTCGGGTGTGAATGGATTCGTCGAACGTGACACAGCAACTATAGGTGTCGATACCACTGTAGAATCGATTGCGGGGACAGATGCGGAAACAGATGTGCTTGCCGGAGCTCGCGTCGGGACTTGCTGTTGCACGGGGACAGATACCTGATCCTGACGTTGAACCCCTCTGCCAGACGGTCTATGTGGTGTGGGGTTAGCATACTCGGGAGCTGCGTCATCTAGATATGAGGAAAGAAAAACATCTTCTGCGGTTCTGGGATGCCCTTTTGGATGTACCTTAATTGGAAATAATGGGGGTGGCAAGTCTTTTGGCATCTCTGGAACAGCCTTAGGTAGTCCTTCGGCTAGGAGGGGATACATACCACTCATAAGAGCGTTTCTTTGTCTATCTACTTGTTCTGATTTTACTCGGATACCTTCCTCAATTAATATATTTTCTTGAACTTCCTTTGAACTCTCTTTACTCCTCTCTTCCTGTCTACGTGCTTTTTCTGTACGTCTATGAGATTCTTTACGCCATAACTCAACAGCGTCTTTCTGTGACTGTCTGACTTTTCTTTTCCATAACTCTTCCTCCACTTTCATGATGCACTCTGCATCCCAGGTTCCCGCTGCGGGCCACCTTTGACTTTCCGGCAATCCCTTGGTATAATCTACCCATAGATCAAGAAACAATATGGCATCTAAGCCATGCTTGTGGTACATAAAATGCCCTGGAGTGTCCCTAGGAGGAATAGGAACTGCTTCTTCAAGCACCCCTTTTCTAGTAGTAATCTGTCTTAACTTCGAGAAGAGCGGCATCTCGACAACTGATCTGATATTTACTCTTGAATTCACTTAATACGAAAAACACAATAATGAACGGTGAACAATGAACAATCATTCATACCACAATATGCAAGACATTTGAACACTTTAAACATTTAAACATTAAACATTTTAAAAATGACCGACGATGATGACAGTCTGCATAACTAATCACCAAGCTGAATTCTTGACAATAACTGAATACTTCGGAATACTTGATATACTGCTAAACAGTACATATACACTGCTAAACAGTGCAGACCGGATTTGTGTACCCAAATCCGTCTTGACCGGCACAACCTATGTGCGCGTCAACACGCCTCCTCGGCGATGGTACTCACCGAGTAGCTCCTTGAAACGGAAGGCCTCAGAGAATGGACAGGACTCGATGACTGCGGACAGCGGACCCTCTGGACATCGGGATTTCGAAAACCTGGTGGGCCTCTGTATACCTCGGATCTTGCTCTCTCAGCTAGGCTCTGGTCGGGATACTTCGCACTTCTCACCGCCTCGTCTGGGTTGATCGCAGCCTCAGTCGCCCCCGCTTGACCGGAGGGAGCTTACAGGAAATCCTGCTGGTACGCGTTTATGGTCCGTCCAGCTGTGGCAGGAGACCGGGCCTGCAACGCACCGCCGGCGCGTGAGATGAGAAAGTGTCCCTGTTCGGGCGCCATTATGTGGTAAATATTCTTTTTACCTAAACTGAATTTCATACGGAATCTTTAAAATAAAGTAAAATAGCTCAGAATAACAAGAGGCAGAATCCGTGGTATAAGAGGTTTTCTAAATGGGCTTTATTCCATCCAAAATGGCCGACTCGAGTCGCGGCCTTCAGGTTCCGTCACCACGAGGGTTCAGGAAGTGAAGTACAATACTTTATTGACAAGAAGTAACTTTTATAGCTCATACATTACAATGAAATGAATGCAAAAGGCGTAACAATTGATAAGAGAAATTAACATAGTGATACGTAATTGAAACTAGGCGTAATAAGGAGCAGAAAGAAACATGATTGGCTCTGATTATCATGCATAGGTGGATCTATAAGATAATACTTAACATAGATGCGCGCGCAGCAGCATGACGTGTGATTGACGTGCAACTAGGGGGTGAAGGGGACTTGACATTTAGCTCTACATGTGGAGACGAGAAGTCTGGGGGGTCAAGTCAACCTAATCCCAAATCATATCTAACATCCTATGTTTAGAGAACTATGTTATCCACAAGGAAGGACTCTCGGACAGAATCTATTCTATACTGACTGTGTGTGCGTGTACAAGCGTCTAAGTGTCTATATGAGATGCGAGGGGCAGAAAACTTTCCATGGCAACAGGGCTATGAATCACTTGCAGGAGGACGGAAAGGCTGAGTCCTTTGCTTGTGAGCTAAAGGAAATGTTTACCTAAATCACTAGACAGGAATGCATCGGCTGAAGAGCAAAATAGATAATTCGAAGGTGAAATACAGCTTCTTGGCAGGCAGGCAAAAACTGGCCGAGGCAGGCACCGTTAGCTGCACAGGGAGTAGGACAAAGTTCATGGATACAGATGCGAGCTCAAGCTGAAGCTGTCAGAGACAGAGAGCAGGGAAAGGCTTTGAGGAAAGAATCGGGCCTACTTGCCTGAACTGTAAAAATGGAGTAACTTAGCCATATAAAGTCGGTGGCCTTTCATACTTAGGAATCGAATATCCAGCCCATTGATGGCGGATCTGACAGAGAACATGTTGACGGTGGACGCACATATGTTTGCGTTTTGGAAACTGGAACTGGAGGGAACATACATGTACTTGTGACATGCACATAGAACCGTTGGGGTCCAAGATAGGGGACATAACTGATCAGGAAAATCCACATTTCCACAGAATAGGCGGGGCGCTACGCTCCGCTCCTACCCTGAAAGTCTCGGGGGGATTCGTCAAGCAGGGGCTGAGATAAAAGGGGGGTCCCAAAACGCGTTTTTCCCATGCATTTTTCCATAGGACCTTTAGACACAGCTACAGCCCGAACGGCTGAACAGAATTACTTGAAATTTGGCAGAGAGGTAGCCATAAGGTCAAGGAAGTGCCTTTTGCAGGTCTGGTGTAAATCTGTTCAGTATTTCCTGAGAAAATAGCATTTAAAAGCATATATATATGTGGGCGGAGCCTAACCACAAATCTCATCCTGAGATCTGATTGGCTGTCAGCACTTCATCCAAGAAGTGTTGGCAGCCATCTTGGGACCAATATACATGATAGCACCTCATTAAAAAGCATTGTAGTTAATAGAAGGTTTTAAGACTTTAGTTACATTATAAATCATTTGTTGATGGTACCATACTCATTTTAGGAATTGTGGTATGTTCTAAGGTGATTTCACCATGTGAAAAAGCCTTCTGCTGGGATATCATGATTGAGAGAAAAATATTTTCTCATGCTTTTACCACAGAGGTTTGGAAGGTGATCTATAAGCTAAACTGAGAGCTTATTTTCTGTAAATTCACATTATCTTTCACAGTCATGTGAGAATGAAGTCTGACATTCTCAGTAAAACATGTACATCCAACAAGGGCAGAGACTGTCAGTTGATTCCTTTGTGTTCTACTGCAGCTTCCCAGAGTGTTCCAAAGAACTACTAGAGCGCTAACAGTCCTACCTATGATAAACGTATGGCACACCTGAAGCCATCTTGCTTGGAATAAAGTGGTAACTCTTAAAACATTTAATTTCAAAAGGAACAAAATGAGGGGGTTCATTTTTCCATAAAAAGTATGATTAGTGCTGCAGAAAGAAAAATTAGGGCACATTTTGAGTGACTTCTCAAATCCTCTTCTATTTCATTAAAAAATTCTGACATGCAGACTGAAACATGCACTTTCAATACCAGCAGCAGTTTTCCCTGGTGAGCAGTAGCTTTACTACAGTGATCTAATGAGCAAAAAGAGTGCTAACATTCTGAATTTATGGCAAATGTGTGACACATCTGAATGCCTTCTTGATGGAATCAAAGTAAAAAACTGAAAGCATTTCCTACTGAGGAGACTGCAGTACATGAGGAAATTAGGAAACTTCATAACAAATAAATCTCCCAAGATGGCCACCGGAGACAAAAGAGCCCAAATGTCCCAGAATGTTCTTAAAAACAACTAGAGCGCTTACTGTCTTCATTATGACAAAAGTATGGCACACCTGAAGCCATCTTGATTGGAATAAACTGGTAACACTTAAAACATTTAATTTAAAAAGGAACACAATGAGGGGGTTCATTTTGCCATAGAAATTATGATTAATGCTGAAGAAAGAAAATGAGGGCACATTTTGAGTGACTTCTCAAATCCTCTTCTATTTCATTAAAAAATTCTGACATGCAGACTGAAACATGCACTTTTAATACCAGGAGCAGACTTCCATGGTGAACAGTAGTTTTACTACAGTGATCTAATGAGCAACTAGAGTGCTAACATTCAGAATTTATGGCAAATGTGTGACATATCTGAATACCTTCATGATGGAATCAACGTAAAAAACTGAAAGCATTTCCTACTGAGGAGACTGCAGTACATGAGGAAATTAGGAAACTTCATAACAAATAAATCTCCCAAGATGGCCACCGGAGACAAAAGAGCCCAAATGTAGCCCAAAATCACCCAGATGTAGCCCAAATATAGCCCAATGACAGAAGTGTGCAAAACACTTATTATTTAGTGTTTTTGCAGTGTTATATAGTGCAGACTTGTCAGGTATTGGAGTGCTTTACATGAGCATTGGTTACATCACACAAGCACAAATTCATTTTGGTTGTAGACATGGGGAGACTAAGTGATTTGACCAGAATCACAGAATGTCGAGCTGAAGCAGAAACTTCAACCTGGTTCCCCAGTTGCAAAGTCTGCAGTTCTGGAAGTAACACCACATCCTCTCCCCTAAGTGCAACATTTAATCAAGTGGTCAACTGGATAAAAAACATAAAGATATCAAATAATTTAAAAGTGCTTTGTCGCTATTTGAAAACTCAGACAAAATGTCCTTATTTTAGTCTTTTAGAGCACTAACCATAATTTTGATGCCAATAAGACCCTCTCATATATGTAATTTCTAAAGGAAATGCTCTAGGTATTACAGTTTTGATTACATCAAGATGATGTCAGGCGTTCCACACTTTTGTAATAAATATAGAATGTTAGCAATCTAGTTGTTCATTGGGATACTGTTGAGAGGCAAAGGCCAGGGGCACGGACTCTGAAAATTGAAGGCAGGTAGGAGAGTGCAAAGGCAACAATTTAACCACACTGAGCAGGCAGGAAGGGCCGTGGAAGCACAACAGACTATGGAGGGCAGTGGAAAGGGGGGCAGGGGCAACAAACCAACAATACAGGACTTGCAAGAGAGGCTGTTGGAGGGAAGATCTATTACGGGTCAAGGAAGCTAGAGGCGGTCCCCAGAGCCCCGGGAGCCACCACAGAACTGAGCAGGAGAGTGAGTCAGGGACAAAAGGGGCACCTTAATTTGAGCCGGGGTGCCTAGGAACGCTTGCTCCAAAAATGAAGAAAACAGACATATGAGACATGGAATTGGTGGCAGAATACAATGGCAGTTTAATGAGAAGATACAACTTCAAAGAAACCGCAGAATAGAGACATAAAGTACAAAATACAGAATCCAGATAATCATACAGCTGTCATGATATTCTCTGTATCTCAATTAATGTACTGACAGAGAGAGAGAGAAAACACATCTATAAATGCATCATGAGAAACAAGTTACACCAAGGAAAATGTTACCTAGGAACACTCACGTTTACTCTTAGAGCAAGCATTCCTGCAATTACAATACAAAATCTTTTAAATGCAAAAGTAAAGAGAACAATGGTTAAACATAACATGACATTTCATATAGGTAAAATAGAATAAGATACTTCAAGCAAAGCAGAGCAAGACATTTTAAGCAAAGGAAGACAAGAGCTCCCAGCTCTTGGGGAAAACCTGCACAGCCTGTTAACCTACATACAGACGGCGAGGTAGTCCGTCGATATCTGTGGGTGCTCCCTTTTTATATCATTTTGTGGGCTCCTTTGCACGCTACATCTACCTACGTATGCTACCCAAAAGCTTCGTCTGCAGATTTTACCAGACATTTCGTCATTTACCCACTTAATGCTGACAATGGACTGGGTGAAAAGGTCAGTCTCTCAGGCCAATCGCTTATCGTAAGTTCCATATAGCAAGCAGAAAATAATGGGTATTGTACGGGAATTCAATATATTCATGTACAAAATCTCCTCAGTTCTCCTAACTTGACGCTCTGCGGTTGCCACTTCCTTAAAAGCGGGAAACCTGCTCAGGAAGCAAGTACCAGTCCAGGATGCAGCCTACTGTATGTCGACAGCTTCAGTGGGATGTTGAACTTTGATACCGAGCACGGAGCACTCGGGTAGGGTGGGGGCTACTAGTTTGGAGCAGAAGGCCTCGCAGACCTGCCTTCAGACTGCTATACACTAAAATTGCAGAGCTATGGTCAATTTAACAAAGAGGCCTACATATTGAACAGAAGGGCCTACACAGGGGTTTTATGCTGGCTGAGTGGTAAGGATGTCTCAGGATAATTATATAGCAACACAGGACCCGCTGGTCAATTTAATACGGCCTACAAATGCGGCTGGCAGGGCAAGGACAAGGGTCTCATACTTCAGGTGTGGACAGAACGGGCCAGGGGCCCCCTGTGATACAAAATCTACCCTCCTTCAAGGCTGTGGCAATGTAATAGACCATTGTGGACAGAAGGAAGAGGCAATGGTAGTACAACCATACATGCCAACAGACCCGATTCAGCCAAGAAACGTCCAATGTTTTTAAGCTCAAATGGGCTTTATTTGATCTGTCTCCTGTCTACAATATCCTCTTTTTCAATGTAACTCAAAGGGGAAAATCAATACCCCAGTTTTTTTTCAAAATCTCCCTCTTACCAAGTTCAAAATGTTCGCAAGTATGGTACATTGGATCATGGAAGGAAATGGGATAGGGACATGGACTTGGATAACAGAGGACAAGAGGGACATGGAGAGGTGCACCAAACTGACCCTGCAGGGCAGGCATCAGGGTTTGCAGCAGCACAATACACCACACAGGGCATGCAGGACGGGAGTGCAGCACAACAATCCATAGAAAGCAAGAGGGAGGGGACAGGACCATGCACATGGACAACAGAGAACAGAGGGGCAAGAGGCAATGGTAGCTAGCTGACCATAATGGACAGACAGGAGAGAAAGCTGCAGCATTACAGACCATAAAGGGCAGGAGGGACGGATCAGGGGCATTACAATGGAACAGACAAGCCAGGAGGGAGGGAGTAGGGGTCTTCACATGTAAACAGAGGGCTGGGGGCAAGGGGGCAGGGCAGGAGCAGCAAGATAGCCATGGAGGTCAGGCAGGATGGGCACTAGAAGCAAGACACACCATGAAGAGCAACAGTGAGACTGTGATGGCATACACACAGACCATGGAGGGAAGGTGGGAGGGGGTCAGGGGCAGCTAACTGACCACACAGGGAAGGTGGGAGGGGCCATGGCAGCACAGAAGACCAATGGCTATGATGGGCAAGAAGGAGGGTGCAGGGGCATGCACAAAGGACGATGGAGGATAGAAGGGAGGGTCAGGACCTGTGCACAGACAAGAAAGTTCAGGGGAAGGGACCTCACAACAGACCACACGGGGCAGGCAGGAGGAGCAGTTGCAGCACAACAGACCAGGGAGGGCAGAAGGGTGTGGCAGTACAATGGACCATGTAGGACAGGAGGAAGAGGATAGGGGCATGGCATGTGGACAGGCAGGGTGGAGGTGGCAGGGACAGGTTACAGTCATCTGACAATGCTAGGCAGGTGGGAGGGGAGTGGCAGCTCAACAGAACACTCAGAGTAGATAGGAGTGGCAGGTCCATGGGACATGGTGGGCAAAAAGGATGGAGCAGGGGCATGCACAAAGACATCGGAGGGCAGGGGGAAGGAGAATAGGGGCAGCAAGCTAAGCACAGAGTTTAAGCAGGAGGTCAATGATGGGCCATAGAATTGGGCAATGGAGGGCAGGAGGAGTGGACTGGTACATCATACTAAATTGAGGGCAGTGGCAGCACATCAGACCATGCATGGCAGGAGGGAGGAGGCTATTCCATGGATTCACACAACAGAGGATAGGGAGGAGGGGGATGGGGCAGCAAGCTAACTGTTCAGAGAAGGCGGGTATTAGGAACTTTATTGTTTTTAAAACATTGAGTCTGTGCGAACTACTTAAAATATGAACAAGTATGCAGCATAATCTCACTTTTATTCAGGAAGAAGAGGACGTTTGTGACTGTGACTCCGGGCTCACTTGGCAGAAACACCCCCTGACCCTCCACCCCCTATCGCAAAATGTAATGCCCGTGAAAAGGGTAGGTGAACACAGTGTTATATAGAACATAGTCCTGAGAGCACGATTGAAAATGAAAACTAGATATAGTGTATGGTATAAACTATGCACCAAAAAGTGTGATATAAGATGAACCGGGCGTGAAATATAATATGCAATACATTGTGCGCAATGACAGATTCATTGGAGAGCGCGAGATAGCACAGGCACTAGCGCGTGCTATGCGATATGCGCCTTGGAGTGTAATATGCACAGGGCAGTGTTGTGTAACCTAACTAGTCTTTAAAGTTGTAATATAAAATATGTGCTGGGGAGTGTAACGTTGCATATGCACTGTGACACAGATATGGATCGCAGATTGTAATATGTATGGCATAGCACTGTGCGTTATAACATAGGCATCGAGGAAGGCACGTTAGATGGGGCAATATAACCCGTGCGAAGACAAGTGTGGCATGACATATTCACGGGGTGGTGTTACAGTGCACATGGGCTAGAGAGTGTCATAGCATATGCACTAGCTAGTGGAATACAACACAGAGGTGTGTGGCACTCGGCAGGCAATGGTGGGTGTAACACAGCATTGGGCTCTGTCAGGTGCGCGCTGTGACTCTCAAGTGATGTTCGTCCCCTTTCCAGAGAGTAAAATAAAAAGTATTACACATCCGGCAGTGGATGTGTGTTTTATTAACCGTGAGGGGGGTTTCTTGCATAGTTTTGGTCGAATTTTTGTCGAATCCCCTTTGAATGGCTTGGTGTGCATGTGTATTAAATGTGCCCGTCAATAGCTACCCATGTTTGTATTAATAAACGACAAGGGTGTCTACCGGGATTAGGCACGGTAGGGCATCAGACATGTCAGAGCTTCACTAGTAGTGTAAATACATTCCACGTGGATTCATTGCATGCATAGTCGCCTTTTAATGAATATCCCGCAAATCGTCATGGTGATAGGTACGTACGGTTTGTCCAGCATGTCCTAGGTGTGTCTATAAATAAATATTTTTTTAAAATAATAAAAAACAGTGGCCGGCCCTAGGGATTGGGGTCAAAAAAATATAATTAGGAGAATGGCCCTGGGGGATGGGGTCATCAGGGCCAATAAATTAGAATAAGAAGGGGAACCACACAGCCCCCCTTCTTAAAAAATTAAAATAAATAAAAGACTGGCATCGTGCCGGAGGCCATGCCCCCTCCGTGCAGCACTCTGCAAACGCACCCCCAACAGGCATCTCCAGTATGCGCCAGGGAGCTGCGCTGCAGACAGGTGTTCTGAGGCCAAGCCCCTTTTTACACCTCTCTGCAACGCAGCTCTGTGGCGCTTACTGGAGGTACCTAGTGGTCTAGTTTGACCCTAGGGACCCTTAGGATTCAAGGGGACTTAATCTCTCAACTTAGAACAGCCACAGGGCGCGTTTACACAGTGGTGAAGGGAGGGGACGGGGCCTGAGGTGACGTGTGCAAACACGCACTATGGCACGTTTTAAATTGGGGATATAATTTCCCTTCATTACTGAGGGCCCCTGGGGGCTAACTAGCCCACCAACTGCTTCCAGTAAGCGCCACTGAGCTGCATTGCAAGGAGGTGGTCCAGGCCGTGCCACTTTTTACACCTCTCTGCAACACAGCTCTGTGGCATTTACTGGAGGTACCTAGTGGGCTAGTTGGACCCTAGGGACCCTCAGGATTCAAATGAACTTAATCTCCCAACTAAAAATGGACACAGGGCGTGTTTACACAGTGGTGAAGGGAGGGGACGGGGCCTGAGTTAACGTGTGCAAAAACGCCCTGTGGCCTGTTTTAAGAGGTAGTTTTAATCCCCATGCCCTATTATATACTAGGGGCTTACAGAGGAGGTCATGCTAATCACAGGGGGACCCCAATGCATAATGTTCCCTAGTGTATGTAGGTGTTTTCACTGTATTCTAAGTGTCTTTTAACATAGCACTGGCTCTAGGACTGGCTAGTCAGACTCAGTTACCACCAGTATCCGTCTGAAAAAGTTGAGGGTACGGGATGATTTTGCAACAAGGCTTCTTTCTGCTCTTCTTTTTGTTCTTTCTGCACGTTATCCTTCTTCCTGCACTTATCTTCGTATTTGAGGACTTCGGTTGCTTCTTTCTGCACTTCTTTTGTTTCTTTCTGTGAATTTTTTCTTCTTTCTTCACATGTCCTATCTCTGTAGGCATAGTTAGAAATTAGCATTTAAAAAACCTTTGAAATTCACAGAAAAAACCATAGGTTTCAGGCACGTTATAGTTAGGAATTAGCATTTAAAAAACCTCAGAAATTCACTGAAAAAACCATAGGTTTCAGGGGTGTTATAGTTAGCTGGACTTTTCACTTGTACAAAACCATTGAAATTCCCCCGTTATAGTTAGTTCAGCTAACTATAACTCGCGCGCCCGCAATGCACTGCTGATGATGTCACATATTACATCACTCATGACATGGTCAGTGACATCACTCATGACATCACTGATGACATCTCAAATGACATCACTGATGACATCACTGATGACATCATCCTTGTGATAGAGTGGCAGACCTCCTCTCACCCTAATATAACCTTTGATACACACATTCAAAAATAGAGACTAAAATTTTCAAAACAATGGACATACCAATACCAGTTACAACAACCTCTTCAGTAATTCTAAGATCCACATACACATCCACTCATTCACCAACAGTCCTATACAGTCACTCATACATGTACTCACTCATCATATGTACTCATGCACCTATACATCCTGTTACACAATGCCACTCATCCATAGAGTTACTCACACACATAGTCACTCATGCTAATAAAGAATCAAACATACATTTACTTGCATATACAGTTATACACACACCACCACACTTACTTCTACGGAAACTTACACATACTTAGTCTTTTAAACAATCACTTATAGAAACACATACTTATTCATACAGGAACTCTTTCAATCTCTCACTCTCACATATACTCACATATATACACCAATAGTCACATATACTAGTTTAAAACATATGTAGTTACTCATAAAGACACTATTGAGACAGTCATTCACTCACTAACACACCCATACACACACTCATCCACCCATACAGTCCTGCACACATGCTGTGTTCAACACATACAAACAGTGAGTCACTCATTCATGCACCTATGCACTACGTAATACCCCCCACCGAACCATGCAGACACTCAGACTGATTCTCAAAAAACCAACTAATAACCTATATAGACACCCATGTAGCTACTCACCAACCCATGCAGCCACTTATACACAAAGTGAGAGACTGATACAGATATTTACATATTTAAACATTACTCACTAAGCCATGTATTCACTATGATACACTTAATCAGTCAGTTACACAATCAATTTTTCAAAAACAAATCATCCATTTAGACACTTATATACCCATTTATTCTTCCATCGACCTTGAGATATACATATATAAAACATATTTAATTTTCAGAAAAACACACATTCACTGGATGATGTCATCAGTGATGTCATCAGTGATGTCATTTGAGATGTCATCAGTGATGTCATGAGTGATGTCACTGACCATGTCATGAGTGATGTAATATGTGACGTCATCAGCAGTGCATTGCGGGCGCGCGAGTTATAGTTAGCTGAACTAACTATAACGGGGGAATTTGAATGGTTTTGTACAAGTGAAAAGTCCAGCTAACTATAACACCCCTGAAACCTATGGTTTTTTCAGTGAATATATATATATATATATATATTTATATATTCAGCATACGGCTAAAGTCAGCTTCAACAACAACCACACTGCACTCCCAGGGGATTATTTCATTCGGCTTTTCTTTATTGATGAGTTCACATCAACGTGTTTCGATGGCCTATAATACAATAGCAATGGTTGTGTAGCCAATTGTATTTCAAGCAGGCTGCATAATCATTTCCCTACACAGGCCATAGTATACTCACGGGAAGGCAGAGCCACTTCAGTTCATGTGTATCATCCATTGTTAAACCATTCCACAGTGACAAACCACCCATCATCTTTTGAACAGGCATGGAATACCCGAAGATATCTGCCGCACACCACTGGCCATCGGGTGGGGTGACCCTAATTTAGCCGACCACTGCAAGTCCCAACTAACTATGTACTATGACCACTTCTTTACATCTCACATTAACAATCATATAAGGGATTATTGTCAGGATGCCCACCCCAGCCGATCTCCTCGGTGCACCTCAGTGGTCACCACACTCAAAGTGGAAACACATCCCACATAGGATCCAAACCAAGACATAACCCTTCCAACCGCACTCCACATATGTTGTAGCATGATAACCATGTAGGCAAGGTATTCAGCAACCCACATAGGATCCAAACCAAGACATAACCCTTCCAACCACACTCGACATATGTTGTAGCATAATAACCATGTAGACAAGGTATTCAGCAACCCACATAGGGGTAGTCGTCCCTGTAGACATTTTACAATACAATATAATACGGTCTTGGCTAACACCAGAGTGAAAAATTCATAATGTGTGCGGTTTCCAGAGAACCACTAGAATTCTGTAATATAACAGAACAAGATAATTTCACCTACTAAAGCCATCCATTTCATCCAGTGGAATTATGTGAGCAACTGGTTAATGTTTCTCCTCTCGGTCCAGTCCGTCCATGTCGGTCAGCACACGTGGTTAGGTAGCAGTCCCGGATACATTTACAGATTTAAAAAAACCTAACCGAGGCACAGCTGATCTTGGCTTCTGCTCTGCCTTGTCCTGCAGTAGCCTATGAGGTCACAAAGACATGATGTGAAATGTTGCCACTAAATATCGTGGTGAGCTTACCCATAGAAGATGAACAGATACGTCTGTCCTGCTTTCTGTCTACACATTTTTTCTTTGAATATCTTTGTTGTGACTCCGATCCGAGCAGTGGACAATCCCTTTCATATTGTACTCCAGGTGAGCCAAAGATAGGCCGGCCTGCAATTGATCATGCACGATTCAAAGAAAAACATAGGGTTCATTTCAGATTAATGGTAGGAAAATGAGTGTGATTTTCCTGATAACTCGCTCACATGCTCTAGTTCAGAGAGGCATCTGGGTTTAGTTCAATGATCCTTGCTGCCCTAGACGAAATTAGATTTTGATGGCCTCTCCCTCAAATGTCCTGTCAAGGGAAACCTTGCTGCGCACTCTGTGCTGTGAGAGCCCGTGAAGTCAGGCATTTCCCTCTTTGGCTTCTTTGAATTTGACTTCACACCTGTTCACCTCACCCGCTCTTGTCTGTTGTCATCCACTTTTTACGTCTGTATAATGGCCTAAAAAGCAAAATGCCCCCATTGATTTTTATCGGAGTACACGCTTTTCGGCCTATTTAACTCTTCAAAAAAAGTGTTCCTTCTCCGTTTTCCCTTTTATATGAGTCAAGATGTTGACAGGTATGTAAGATCTTACACTGAGCAAATATGCTGAGATAAAATAGGAAAAAATAAATCATTATTATGGCATTACTCTCCCTTCTTACTATCCTCTTCAAGATACACATATTTCTAATTCACCTATATAATTTCCAGACTTGTCATCCATCTGGTTTAGTACATATTAGCCTTTCAATGTGAAAGACTTTAACAAACTCAATCTCCCATTAATGAATACAGGTGATGCAGATCAGTTCCATTTCAAGAAGCTAATCATTCTGAAAATCAGGTCTGTAGACATGAAAGAGGAAAATGATGGTGCTTACAGACCTTTGTTTAAAAATATGTGCTATCTTTTGAGTAAGTTACCACCATGTGAGCTCAGAATCCCAGCTCCACATCAGCTTCTCAACAGCAAAATATTTAGGGTGATATTCTCAAGAACGTGTGATAACTATCGCAAAATTTGCTTAACGCAACTTTGCACATCGCAGTCTATCACAGGAAAAAAACGCTGCGTTAACGTTGTATTCTCAACCCGGCGGCACCATGCGATAGTCTCATGATAACGCACCAAATGACCGCGGTAGAACGAATGTGATGGAGAAAAAACGCACAACACGAATGCAAAAAAGTTGTGATGTGGCCAATCGCATTACAATAATCAGCGATAACCAGCGACAGGCCTGCAATTCCCACGTGTAATGCGGTAAAATGCACTATAAAAGAAAAACAAAAAAGGCCAAAATAAAATAAACTGCGTAGCACCATGGATGCACCCGGACTGAGTGCAGAGGACAACGCGAACCCCACAAGCCCCACAGACGACCAGCAAGGAACCTCGTGGTCGGGGAAGACCAATGAGAAGAGGAAGAGGAAGACGCGGTTCAGGAAAACAGGATCATCATTACGGAGGTGAAAGAACACTACCAACAACTGTTCAGCACCGCAAACGTGTCATTGGCAACAAAGACGCAAATATGGCAAACTATCTTGGACCATGTGAATGCAGTTGCAGTGTTGAGGAGGACAATGGAAGAGGTCAAGAGGCGCTGGAATGATGTGAAGGCCAAAACCAAGAAGAAACTTGATGCCAACATGAAAGCAGCAAGGCTCATTGGAGGTGGGGGTCCAGCGGCACACCAAAAGCTGGATGACATGGTGAAAATGGTGGCCACAGTCATCAGTCGGGATACGGTGCCAGGAGTTGGGGATCCGGACACTGCTCAACATGACCTGACACAACATCAACAGGGTGAGTACCAACCAAGGATTGGGAGGACGGGGAAAGATGGGCACAATGGCACACATGCACAAGTAAGTAGAGCACACTGCACACTCACAATGACTCTGGATCATGTCCCTGACCCCCGTGGGACACCGCAGAATACACACAAACACCAAGTAGGCCCCCGTACACCATGTCCCCAAAGGGGTCCCACACCACTCATCACTTATCTCACCACCAACACATGCACACGTGCGAAACCCAGCAAAGATGCCCATTTGTGAGCCACACTGACAATGCGAGTGACACTACATGACGATCAGCATGGCTGCAGGCCAATCATCATGACATTGTGCATGCCACGACACTGAGGTGGCTGAGAGTGGACCACATCCGGAAAGGAGCAGGTCACACTCTGACACATCCACGTGCACAAACAACCCCTAACATCAACAACACATCTGCGGACAAACCATGCCCAAGAGTCACAACTCAACCAATGGCCCTAAACAACTATGGGGCATATCAACAACGATTAGAGATGAACATCGCTAAGCGCGTTTAGCGATGTTTATCCTATAGCTGGATTTCATCGCCGTGATAGCGCTGTATCAACAACGTTTTTCACAACGGCAATAAGAAATCCAGCGATAGCGGGGAAATCGCCGTCTTGCAGGGAACATCGCTGGTTTTCCAGTGATGTTCCCGGCAAGACGGCGATAACCTTGCTGATACGACCCTGTGGTTGTATCAGCATAATCCACCCCCTATGTTAAGCATTAGTAAGTCAGGATTTTAGCAGACGTTAGTTTTTGGAGAAAACCGCAGTTTTCGCCAAAATCTAACGTGTGCTAAAATATTGTGGGCTGCCTTGTAAATATCGCGATGTGAACATCAGCGATATTTTACAAGGTAGTCCATCCGGGGTACGCCCAGTCACGCCCACTTTTGCAAAGGGAGGCGTCGGGAAAAAGGGTGCTAACATGCGAATATTCATCTTAGCACCCTCTTGTAAATAGGGTGATAGTTTTATCTCAAAAAGCCAAAAAAGCGGAGATAAAGCCCTTGTTAATATGCCCCCAAGTCTGGTACATCTCAGCACTGTAGAAGCATAGAAGGCAAAGGCACAATACCTGAAAGGGATAAGGGGCCACAAAATCAGAGCTGCAGGGGTGACTCACCCACAATGCTGCACACACACATAAGAATAAGAGCACCTCAACATTGACAACAATGTGGTAAAAACTGCAACACTTTCACAACAGTGCAAAGGACACAACTGGTGCCGTATGGGTGTACAAAATGGCCGATCACTCCTAGCATAGAAGGAAACTGTGAGATGACAAGGTATGAGTACAACCTCACATCCCTGATGTCATACAAATGTCCACTGTCCCACATCAAATAGGCAACTCACCACAAACAGTCACAATGTACATTGTCACGCAGTCTGTATGTAAACTTCGCCAATGCGTCAACATACATGTAACACACTGTGAAACTGCATCTCCCCTTTACATTGCAGAGCGAAAATCAACACCTCCTGCAGAGCAGATCCTACATCACATCAGTGATGATGGAGATGACCACCAGGACATCGACCTGGACGAACTCCAACGGTTCATGGACACCCTCAGCACCCCACCTCCAGTAGCAGGTCAGCCCAGCACCATCGAGGTGAGCACACCCCCTGCACAGACCGCACAGCAGGAAGCACCCTCCACCATGTCTGGCTCCCAGCACCTCACCGAATAACACATGGCGTTCAAACGCCATGTGTTAGACTGCCAGAGGCGGCTAGCTGAACAGGTGCGGCTGGGGTTCCAACTCATGGCAGCCAAACTGGATGCCATGCGTGGGTGTCTAAGTCTCATCAGGGACCACTTACACTCCCTAACGGTCACCCACAGTCCGCCCCATGCCCTCCAACAACCCATGGCTGGCGTCGCTGTAGTTATGACTCGGAGACAACAACAACTGTCCAGTCAGAATAGCTACAGTGATGTCACCGGTGATTTGGGAAACATGAGGAGGGTCATGGAGAACATGGAGCGGATTTAGGCGCAAAGAATGGCTACCACGACTGCAAACGAGAAAGCTGTAGATGGGATTTTCCTTGCCCTGCAGATCCTCATCATGGGAGTGATGCCACAAGACATTGCGCAGATGAATGCTGCTGCTACTTCTACATCCACATCTCCGGCCCCTGATGTGTCAGTGTCACACAGTGCTGAAGACCAAACATCACCACCCACATGTGAGGCACATGAAACGTCAGAGGCCGAAGAGGAGGATGAATCTTCCTCAGTGGTAAGTAGGAAGCAGTAGCATTCATCTCCACCATATGGCTTCTCACTGCTTGGTTCTACACTCTGCATCATGCCCTGGAATACCACCTTCCACTGTCCCCCGATACACCCAGCCACACTATCCTTGCACCTCGACAGGGACTGTCACATATCATTTTCAAAACAATGACACAGCAATCAGCCTGCGGACTGGACTCTTTCCCTTCCCAGTAACTTGTCAATCCCTATAGAACTCTGGCTGGCCCTCCACCGGGCAACATTGTAAAGTGTTGTCTGCATGGCCCAGTACTAAGACAGCTTCAACACTCCACTGTACGTGAATAATACCTTCCAATACACACAGATGTGTCATGTACATGATTAATCAAGTATGAAAGCATATACAAATGTAGGGGCAGTGATTCTCCCTTACGTCTATGCTGCTCATTTTATGGAACTTGAGTCAGAGGATGCCTCCCTGCATCATGGTGGTACATATCTGACCCAAAAAGAAGCCCTGTTGTCAATTGAAGGTCACAAATGACAGCCCATATGCAATTAATTGGGACACATGTGAGACGCTGATGTGTGGGATTCCGTACTATCCCTGACACACAGAAATGGCATTTCGAATATATGACACCCCAAACAGCCTCTCTGTACAGAGTTGACACACCCAAAACCTATTCCAAATTTTCAAGATCGTTAGCACTACATGTTGCACTTACATTTGTAAAAGTGATGTGCCTGTACACAGGAGTGACATGCACTAAGGAAATGTATGTTTGATAGAATTTATTTGCACATGCTGTGCCTGTGCTCATTTTGTACTGTCCCATGTCTGTAAAGGACAGTGACCTAGTGACAATGTGACGTGCTCATGACGGGCCATTCCTGCTGCAGCTAAAGTGGGATGTGGTCCATTTGCCTCGTCTTCCTCATCATCGTCTGGTGCATCTGGCACTTGTAGCAATGGGGCAATAGTGCGTACACATATGTTGTCCAACACACAACATGCAACGATCATCTTGCACATGATGTCTGGGCTGTACAGGAGCCTTCCACCTGTGATGTCCAGGCACCTGAAACGTGACTTCAACACGCTAAATGTGCATTCCACGATGTCCCTGGTGCGTTTGAGGGCCGCATTGTACTGCTACTGGGCCTGTGTGTTCTGGGTTCGGAGGGGTGTCATCATCCAAGGGCAGAGTGTCAGGTTTGGAATTGAGAGGGTCAGGTTTCCCCGTTTGCACCTACAACACTTTCGTCAGGCAAGGTTTGGAAGAAGAAGGCGGAGATGTGTGTCTGCAAGATCGCTCTCCGCTTTCCTCCGTTTACTATTAGTTTAGACATTTCCTTTCCTTTCTTCCCCCCTTCCCTCCACACCTCCAAGATGGCCGCTGTTGGTGCTTCTGTTCCTCAGTTCACTCTGTGGACGCGCTGCAGTGTTTCCCTTTTGAATGTAGTGCGCGCGCTGCCAATACGCGGCGCACTTCAACCGTCTATTTTTGCTGAGTGGCGGTTTCTCTTGGAGCTCCGCATTCCCCACAAGAAATTTTCAGTCAGAAGTTGGGAGAATCCAAGTTAGGGTTTCTCTCTCTCTGTGACTTCCTTTTGGGCTCCGTGAGTGGAGCGTTCAGTTCGTGACTTTCTTGCAACTATCCTTCAGAGTTAGTTCGGCGGATATGAAGAGAATTTCCAGGCTGCTCGACGAATGGGCAGTGTTCTTCTGAAGTAAGGAGGCTTTGTGTTTCGCGAGGGAAGATTACCTCTTGATAAGTAAGTGAAGCCTCTTTCTTGTATTTGCCGTAAGCAGCATCATCAGTGTCCTCTTCCAGTCAAAGAGAAGTAGAGAACTCAGTTTATCAAACTCCGTGGGAGCACAGACTTGTTCCAGCTTTGATCAGCAACGTTTTTTCCAAGCAGTGTGGTGTTGAACTCAGACCTAAGGCGTACTTCCTTCAACAAGAGACTTTGTTTTAATGGAACCTAAAAGCGCTGAGGGGTGTGCAATTATATATATATATATATATATATATATAGGGTTTTCACAATCCTGCAACCAATCATTCTGGAGTCCAGAATTTCAACAAAACTATCTCGCCCAATCTTATCGCTCCATTTTCCAAGTTTGGTGAAATATAAATGCAAGGGTTCCTCACAGAAGGTAGACAGGTATGGTAGCCAGATAAGGAGAGGGTGGGGGAGTCTCTGGTAGGCTGGGAGTTCATGTGTACATTTTCATTGCAGGAATTGTCTCTGCCATCTGTACAGCGCATCCTCCACAAATGAGGTTCTCGCTGAGAATAGAGAGCAGCTACCCACTGTATCAGGACAGGTATTTGGTAGAAGGTTTTTAATTAGAGTGTAGAGAGAGTTAGTGGTTGGAGTTGTTGTTTATTAACTCTCATTACAGGGTCCAAGACGAAAGAAGTTACGAGGCCAGTCCTGGAAGAACATACAGTGCAGTCTCTCTTGTCTGTCTAATTCCCCTTTCCCCCTCACTGCTGCTCGTGAGCCCTGAGTTCGCGGCAGCGGAGTGGGGGAGTGGAGATCCAGCATCGGCTCCTGTGGAAAACAAACTTCAGCTTGAGGAACTTGACAGATTGAAGTGCCTTAAAACCGAAATTTCCACCTGAGCACGATGGCTGAGGGAATAGATGTTAAGGCCCTGGCCACAGTATTAGATAGTATACAAAAACAGTTAAGTGATACTATGGAAGAGAATAGGTCCCTTAGAGAAGAGGTCAGGAAGTCAGTCGTAGATTCTAGTTATTTACGCCAACAGTTTGAAGATTTTACTGGAAGTAGTCGCCCTCCTGACAAAGAAGATAAATCCCCCACTTTTGCTCCTGCCCCATCTGCGGCAGAACTCACTACACAGGTGATCCATGCAATCTCACCAACAATTCCTTTAGCAGCTCCTGAGAGATATAGCGGGGATCCGAATAAGGCCCAAATTTTTCTCACACAATGCTCTTTACACTATCTCTGTCGGCCTATTATCTTTAAGGAAGATCAGTCTAAGGTGGCGTTCATGCTGTCGTACCTGAGTGGAGATGCCGCAGCTTGGTCCATGCCGTTGGTCAACAACAATGATCCAATTTTATATGAATTTGAGGAATTTAAGAAAGAATTTCTACGGATTTTTGACAGACGGTCCATTTCTCAATCCACAGATAATGAGCTACTAGATCTAAAGCAGGGGAACCGTGAGTTAGTTGCATACTTGGCTCAATTTAATAAATTAATTGTGGAAACTAACTGGCCAGAAGCAAAACGTGCGGCAATCTTTTATCGTGGTCTCAAGGATGAGATCAAGGATGGTCTATCACAGATTCCGAAACGTCCCACAGAGATTTCTGAACTAATTGACCTTGTTCTTCAGATTGATCAGCGTCAGAATGAGAGGAAGAATGAGAGGCACAAAGAAACTAGATATATTCCTCCTCGTTTCGACAGGATGAAAGCAGAAGGAGCCAAGTCTAAGGAAACGACTTCAGAAGATGAGCCAATGCAGATTGGTTCTGTGCGAGGACCTTTGTCGAAAGAAGAAAGAGAGAAGAGACGTTTGGGCAAGTTGTGTATGTACTGTGGGAACCCAGGTCATTTCGTGAAAGAATGCCAGAAGAGACCAAAGAACAATTCTTGGGTAAAAGATCGGCTCCACCAGTAGAAGGGGTTGCCCTGGTGGAAGCGAAGGAGCAGTCAACTCCAGATTTAAAATTGGTGGCTAACACTTTGCAATCTTCAGCCCCGCATCTAATTTTATTGGTACAGATAAGATTTGGAGGTCAAATCAAAGAGGGGATTTCCGTCATGATTGACTCAGGGGCCACAGGAAATTTTTGTGATATTGGTTTTGCTAAGACTCTTGGAATCCTGTTCGTGAGGAAGGAACGGCCAGAGCCGGTACGTGCAGTAGATGGAACTAGTTTGTCCTCCGGACCTATTGTCTACGAAACTGAGGAAATTCTGTTGTATGGCCCCGGTCAACATCTTAGCTCAGTACGCTTCAGCCTGATTGATGCTCCGCAATTCCAATTTATCTTGGGTTTGCCTTGGCTTACGGAGCATAACCCTCAAATCGACTGGGCTCAACGATCCATTCGCATGAATTCCAATTACTGTTTGCAACATTGTTTTCATACATATTCAGATTCCTCAGCGGCAGCTCAAGCCTCCCAGTCCCAATTGTTGGCAAGCGTGTCTCAGACCATTTGTGCTTTAGATACTCAAGAAATACCCCAAGAGTATGAAGATCTCGCCTCAGTGTTTGATGAAAAGGAAGCAGAACGTTTACCCCCCCATCGAGAGTACGATTGTCGGATTGAGTTGGAGCCTGGAGCCTCACTGCCCTGTAGTCGAATCTATGCATTGACTGAAACGGAAAATGTCCATCTAAAGGAATATCTGAGTAAATATTTGGCTAATGGCTTCATTCGCCCATCACAGTCACCGGTGTCGTCTCCACTTTTTTTCATCCCTAAGAAGGATGGCGAACTGCGTACATGCATTGACTATCGTGCCTTAAATTTGGTGACAAAGAAGAATCGTTATCCACTGCCTTTGATTTCTGAGCTTTTGGATCAGGTGAAGGGGGCGAAGGTATATACGAAATTGGATCTGAGAGGAGCCTATCACCTGGTACGTATGGCTGAAGGAGAGGAGTGGAAGACGGCTTTTCGAACTCGTTTTGGGTTATACGAATATCAAGTCATGCCATTTGGTCTGTGCAACGCTCCAGCCGCTTTTCAGCACTTTGTAAACGACGTGCTTCGCGAATTTTTGGATCGTTGTGCAGTGGTTTACATAGACGACATCCTCATTTTTTCAGCCAGTTTAAAGGAACATATCCAGCATGTTCGATCCATCCTGAAGAAGCTGCTAGAGAACCAACTTTTTGTAAAATTGGAGAAGTGTGTTTTCCATTCCACCCGAGTTGAGTTCCTGGGATTCGTACTGTCCCCCACTGGGGTATCCATGGATGAGTCTAAAGTAAGAGCCATCAGGGATTGGCCCTCTCCGACCTCAGTGAAGGAAGTCCAGAGTTTCCTCGGCTTCGCCAATTTCTACAGACGTTTCATCCTAAACTTTTCTGAGCGAGTCTGTCCCCTTACAAGATTACTCAAGAAAAAGACCAAGTTCGAGTGGAACTCAGAAACTGAATCAGCCTTCAATGATCTTAAGAGAACCTTTGTATCTTCCCCAGTGCGGCTTCATCCAAATCCGGAAGAACCATTCTTTGTGGAAGCAGATGCCTCCAATCTGGCAATTGGGGGAATTTTATCCCAGCGCCATAAGCAAACTGGCCAGTTGCATCCTGTAGCCTTTCGTTCCAGAAAATTATCAGCTGCAGAGATCAATTATCCAATCGCAGATAAGGAACTGTTAGCAGTCAAGGATGCATTCTTGGAGTGGAGACATTATTTGTTGGGGGCCAGGCATGTTGTAACCGTATTCACGGATCATCGAAATCTCCAATTTTTGAAATCCGCTCGCACTCTAACTCCACGTCAATTGAGATGGTCCTTATTCTTTGCAGATTATGATTTTGTTTTGACTTATAAACCTGGAAAAGCTAATGGAAAGGCGGACGCTCTTTCTCGCCTGAATGTGAGTGAGGAAGTTAACACTAGTGAGAAAGGAGTAATCATCCCAGTAGACCGAATAGTTGGAACTCTCACCTACGCCGACATTGAAAAGAAATTGAGTGCTTTGCAGTCTCCAGAAGAGGTTAGGACTTGGACCGCCAAAGGGAAGAGATTTCAAGTCAAAGAAGGAAGACCCTATTATCTTGACAAGTTGTTTGTGTCGGATCTGGGTTTGAGAAAGCAGATCATTGAACACTTTCACGACGATCCTCTGGCTGGGCATAAAGGAGTGAAGAAGACTATGGAGTTGATGCAAAGAGAATTTTGGTGGCCGGACATGGAAGCTCAGGTGCGGCAGTATGTAGCCACTTGTGAGTTGTGTATCAAGGGAAAGACGCCTAGAAGGGCTCCACAAGGTCTATTACAGCCTTTGCCTCCTGCCCCTTACCCTTGGCATACCATTTCAATGGATTTCATTGTTGATCTCCCGTCCAGTGGAGGGCTTTCAGTCATTTGGGTGGTGGTGGATCTTTTTTCTAAAATGAGCCACTTCGTCCCTTTGAAAACTCTTCCCAATGCCACACTTCTGTCCAAACTGTTTACCCAACACATTGTCAGGGCACACGGCATTCCAAAGACAGTCATTTCCGACAGGGGCCCTCAGTTTGTCTCTCGATTTTGGAGATCCTTTTTGAAGAGATTGGGAGTTGATTCTCGACTGTCCACCAGTTTCCATCCAGAGACGGATGGACAGACAGAAAGAGTAAATCAAGAATTGGAACAATACTTGCGCCTGTTCTTGATGGATCAGGAAGGAGAATGGCCAGACTTGGTCTGGGCAGCTGAGTTTGCTTACAATAATTCACAGCATGCATCTACGGGGTATTCCCCATTTTATTTGAATTCTGGTAGGCATCCAAACACTCTGGTAGATAGAGAAATCAGTAATGTTCCAGCAGTAGAAACTGTAGTACAAGAATTACACTTGGCTTATCAATCAGCTTCTAGAAATTTAGCTAAGGCCAAGAGTTCTTTTAAGAAACAGGCAGACAAGAAGAGGCGTCCAAACCCAGTATATGAGAAGGGGGACCTGGTCTGGGTTTCCACGCGAAACTTACGCCTGAAGGGAAACCGGAAGTTTCAGCCTAGGTTTGTGGGCCCATTTAGTGTGGACCGAATGGTGAATCCAGTCAGTGTAAAGGTCAGACTTCCTCCTAGATTGAAGATTCATCCGGTCTTCCATGTCTCCCTGCTTCAGCGTAGTCCATAAGGATGTAGGCTAAGGAAGACCCCTCCGCCAATCAAAGTGCAGGGCAGTGACGAATTTGAGGTGAAGAGAATCTTAGATTCTAGGCTACAAAGAGGGGAAATTTTCTACTTAGTGGATTGGAAAGGGTATGGCCCTGAAGAAAGATCCTGGGAGCCATTGTCCAATATCCATGCACCACGTCTGCTTCGAGAGTTCCATCACACATATCCCACTAAACCCAAGGAGGGGAGAGGGGGGGCTTTGGTGGGAGGTACTGTCAGGTTTGGAATTGAGAGGGTCAGGTTTCCCCGTTTGCACCTACAACACTTTCGTCAGGCAAGGTTTGGAAGAAGAAGGCGGAGATGTGTGTCTGCAAGATCGCTCTCCGCTTTCCTCCGTTTACTATTAGTTTAGACATTTCCTTTCCTTTCTTCCCCCCTTCCCTCCACACCTCCAAGATGGCCGCTGTTGGTGCTTCTGTTCCTCAGTTCACTCTGTGGACGCGCTGCAGTGTTTCCCTTTTGAATGTAGTGCGCGCGCTGCCAATACGCGGCGCACTTCAACCGTCTATTTTTGCTGAGTGGCGGTTTCTCTTGGAGCTCCGCATTCCCCACAAGAAATTTTCAGTCAGAAGTTGGGAGAATCCAAGTTAGGGTTTCTCTCTCTCTGTGACTTCCTTTTGGGCTCCGTGAGTGGAGCGTTCAGTTCGTGACTTTCTTGCAACTATCCTTCAGAGTTAGTTCGGCGGATATGAAGAGAATTTCCAGGCTGCTCGACGAATGGGCAGTGTTCTTCTGAAGTAAGGAGGCTTTGTGTTTCGCGAGGGAAGATTACCTCTTGATAAGTAAGTGAAGCCTCTTTCTTGTATTTGCCGTAAGCAGCCTCATCAGTGTCCTCTTCCAGTCAAAGAGAAGTAGAGAACTCAGTTTATCAAACTCCGTGGGAGCACAGACTTGTTCCAGCTTTGATCAGCAACGTTTTTTCCAAGCAGTGTGGTGTTGAACTCAGACCTAAGGCGTACTTCCTTCAACAAGAGACTTTGTTTTAATGGAACCTAAAAGCGCTGAGGGGTGTGCAATTATATATATATATATATATATATATATAGGGTTTTCACAATCCTGCAACCAATCATTCTGGAGTCCAGAATTTCAACAAAACTATCTCGCCCAATCTTATCGCTCCATTTTCCAAGTTTGGTGAAATATAAATGCAAGGGTTCCTCACAGAAGGTAGACAGGTATGGTAGCCAGATAAGGAGAGGGTGGGGGAGTCTCTGGTAGGCTGGGAGTTCATGTGTACATTTTCATTGCAGGAATTGTCTCTGCCATCTGTACAGCGCATCCTCCACAAATGAGGTTCTCGCTGAGAATAGAGAGCAGCTACCCACTGTATCAGGACAGGTATTTGGTAGAAGGTTTTTAATTAGAGTGTAGAGAGAGTTAGTGGTTGGAGTTGTTGTTTATTAACTCTCATTACAGGGTCCAAGACGAAAGAAGTTACGAGGCCAGTCCTGGAAGAACATACAGTGCAGTCTCTCTTGTCTGTCTAATTCCCCTTTCCCCCTCACTGCTGCTCGTGAGCCCTGAGTTCGCGGCAGCGGAGTGGGGGAGTGGAGATCCAGCATCGGCTCCTGTGGAAAACAAACTTCAGCTTGAGGAACTTGACACAGAGTGCATATCCTTGGTCACCTGTGACAGTGCAGAGAGACATGAGTTAATATTTGGTTCAGCATGATGTGTTGGCAGGCCCACTGGTTCATTGGTGTGTGATATGTGTGTCTTGGTGATTCCTGTTTGACATGTACTGCTTGTAGCAAATGAGTGGCATCAATGTGTATTACATAGGCTCACTGCTGCTCCTCCCTCCCCCGAGCCTATTTATTATTGTGCGCAGCGCGTTGCATCACTTGCACTCCTACGGCACACCATTGTTATGCCTGTCTGCGCATGTCCACAAGCCTGACTACAACACTGTGATGTTGTGCATTAAAGGTGGGCGGCCACGTGTGTGTAGGCCTATGGTAAGGACAAGGCAGACACAGATGCGGACACAGATGTAGAGTTCATGGCTGGCTGAACTCGCGATGCGGTTCAGGGTAGACCTTTGGCTTATGCTGTGGTAATGGCAACACACACAACAGTTGGCATGTATGATCCCAAGCGGGCTTGTGCTCCCTCATTTACCCCTTCGGCCGAGCCCGCACTCTGGGGCATGATACATTGCAACATTGTCCATTGAGTGACGGGTGGCGCCGACACTACAACAGAGACACACGGATTAGTTACTGCCTTGGCAAGGCCATAACTTAACCACGCCCAGAGCCCCGGTGTAGCCGGAGCAAGTACGGAGCAAGTACAGAGGTCACCCAATATGCAATCGGAAGGGTTCGTGAGTCGAAGTGCATTGATGTTAAGTGATTGTCTAGGGTTGTGTCCCTTTGGGATATTCCTTCTGCAGATGCAGTGGGGTGTGTTACACCTGCCTCATCTTCCCCATCATTGTCCCAGGTCTTACCCACTGCCTGAGGTGACATTGCTGCGTGAGCTGTCCACAGCACAAAACTCAATCAGAAAGGGCCCATGAGTTGTGGTGCACTGAGTCAGTGGCACATGAAGAGCTGAACAGGGTATCAAGCTGATGATGATATCCAAGACAGGTGTGAGCAACTCTGGTAGTCTGGCTGTAAGACTCTTTCAACTCTGGCAGTTGTTGATTGGAGGTGATCTTGGCAGTGGTGGCGTGTGCCTCCTGCGGAGATGCGTCATCCGGGCAGGTCAGGACTCGATTTGATGTGTGAACCCAGGTGGACTGCAGTTGAGGCCGGTGGCAGCGGTCAACGCAGGGCCACAGGCACATGGCGTTGAGGACCCCCAGGCCATCGGCCCAGAGGCCATCCAATATTAAATCAGACAGGGTCCATGATTTGAGCTGCACAGAGTTAGTGGGCCCGGATGCAGTGCAGCCGGCACAGGCACACCCGCAAGGACGGTGACTTGCGGTGCACAGAGGTAGGGCCAAGAGAGCTGAGCGGGTCCTCGTCAATGCCCAAGGTGAATGTTGCAGAGTGTTTCAGGGGACAGTGGAAGCTGTTCTTCCACGGCATGATGCAGAGGGCAGTACCAAGCAGAAACAGGCAATATGGAGGAGATGAATACTACAGACTCAAGTCAGTATCAGCTACATGATGATGAAGACAACCCCCAGGCCATATACTCAGATGCCACTTAAGTCTAACCAGAGAGTGTCCATGACTTTCGGGGCACAGAGTCAGTGGCACCAGAGCTGGAAGTGGATGCAGTCTGCGATTATGCCTGTACAATGATGTAAACTCTGCAATGAACAAATCAAGACTCAGTTCCAAATGTGTGACCCACAGGACCGCAGTGTAGGCCGGAGGCAGCGGTCAGCATGGGCCCACAGCCACGTGTCATTGTCTTGCGATGCACAGAGTTAGTGGCACCAGAGCAGTTGTTGGTAGTGTTGGATCACCTCCATAACGAGGATCCTTTTTTCCTCCGGACAGAACCACGTCTTCCTCTAACTCCACTCCTTGCGTACAATGATATGAACTATGCCATGCAGAAATCAAGACCCAGTTCCAAATGTGTGACCTACTCGACCGCAGTGTAGCCCGTAGGCAGTAGTCAGAGTTTGTGGCACCACATCGAAGGGAGTACAGTGATATAATCTCAGCCATGAAGTGTGTACTCTGCCATTGCATAATCAAGATCCAGTTCCAAATGTGTGACTTACTGTCAGGCTCCTCCTTCCCAAATCCTCGGAGTGGTGTCGATGCTCTATGGGGGCCCACCTCCCAGTAACACCAAGTCAGGAATGTAATATTCACAGACTGTTGGAGCTATCAAGCGGGGGAAGAAAAGGGTAGGTAAAGCAGGGAGGGAGACCTGGAAATGACACAGGAAAATAATATAAGTAGGCGTATCACAACCTCCCTACCCGGATTTAAAACAGGCACAATTGTAAATCGACTCTAGAGCAGTCCGCCTCCCCCTACCTGTAAAAGAAAAGAACCTGAACCACGGACACCAGAAGAGAGTAGGTGTTAGCATATTCCTCAGCCTGGCACTAGGGAAGACAAAGAAGAACATATACGTTGAGCGTCACCTTGTTCCCCTGACCCCTCAGTAGAACGTTCACTTTACAGAAATCCATACAACACGTACCACAGTGATAAGTTGGTATGGCCTTAGACGAACACTGCGAGCTTCGCCCTATACTCTCTCTCTCTTCTGGATGAAAACAAAAAGGAACAAAAACATAGGACAACCAAGTTGCTGAGTATCCTGAAGGGTAGCAGTGCACTCACAGTTTTTGAGAAAAGAAAGCAGCCCAGAACATTGATACTCCTCAATACACTTTGGCAGTAGTACATGCACATGAAAAGAACTTGGCACCAACATAACCCCTCTGATGAATCAAATAGCGGCCATAATGTCAGGGCTGGGTGTCACTAAGCAGGCGTCCTGCCCCGCATAACCCTTACAATGAAGTTCAAGATACGGCTCTTCTATCGGGGTATGGCTGAACCTGACTGTTTTCTGCCAACAGAAAGACGTAGTGTTTTACGCAATAGTTCATCAAATGACCATGAGCAGTTTTTCTCATACAAGAGACCGTCGAATACTGGTCTCGTTCACAAACGAAAAACCCTTGGCAAGGTCCCTTTTGAGGGTGTCTAAAGCCTCCTCTGCATGAGCCCAGCCCAGGACTCGTCCAACAGAGGAGGAGGGTCTAGCAGAGCAACGAAGCCCAACTCTCTTGGCTTCGTGCTCTCGAGCAAAGCAGTACCAGGAATGTGCTATACAACACTTTACCGCCTTGTAGTGCAGTCCTCCAGAGAAGTCTGTTTCCCGCAAGCGACCTGAATCATCGGCAGCGTCTTCTTCCCGGACCGCCGCCTTTACACTACTTCCGACGTTGCCTCGCGGTCACGTGGGGCGTGACCCGCGGAGCATGCCGGGAGTTGTAGTGCTTAGTTCTTTACTTCCTGGTTCGCGCTAGCGGTAAAGCCAGCGCGCAACCGGGAAACTCAGAGGCGACCTCTCTTTGGCATTTAAAAGACTCTTGTACCGTGAGGGCCACATGAAAAGGAGTCCCTGTACTCCCGTTTGAGAAGAGCGTAGGACTTTTCTTTTCACATAAATCTTCAGAACTTGATGCCTGTAAATTGTACCAAAAAATCTTTCTTTATGTTTGATCACACAATTTATTCGTTATTGTGTATGTACGTAAGGTTGTGTTTATTTAATTCTTTTTGTTTTTTCATTATGAATGTATTGTAAATTGCACGGAGCACCTAGTCTCTGTTTAAGTAGGCGCTGCATAGGAACAACATGTCTTGATGGAATACACAAAATAGATTTGCATTTAATTGCAATCCAGGGGTAAATAAAAAACCCATCTAATAAGCTTAAGTTTGTAGTATCCATGGTGTCCGAGGTAATATTTTTTTGATTACATTATTAGGATTCCAACCTCTGTACTCCTTAACAGAATCACTCCCCTGTTTTTTTATAGCTCCTTGGAGTAGGCACTAGCCTACGAGGGAAGATTTCTAGGATTAAATTCCGGGGCATCCAATAGAGGCCATTGGGAAGGGAGTAGTACCCTTCCCACATAAATATATTTTCCAAGACTCTTGTTGTTGTCACCTGTGCAATGCTTTTCTCTAGTAATTGGGATTATTAAACCCCTCACCCTTTTTTGATTCACACTGTTTTGTTTTATGTGTTTAAATATGATACACTAGCACCACAAGAGACCAGAATCTTCTTTATCTCCGCTTTGTTCAATGTCTGAATTAAAAACTTTGAGTATCGGAGAGGAGGAAATTGAGGAACTGTTGAAGCGACCGTCCAAACTTAATCCCAATAGCAATCAGGCAACGTCTGGCCAACAATCAGATTTGGATAAGATTACTCGTTTAAAAAAGAAACAGGTACGCACGGCTTTGCATGGAGAAGTGCTATAAGAACATCTACGAGCAGGGTCTATACCTGCCGGCCTTCAGGTAAAAAATGTTCCGGTAATCTTTGTAGATCAACCCGAATATCTTGAGGGTTTCAGCTATATAGGCACAAAATGTTCCAGAGACTGGATGTTTCACTCAGTTAAGACAGCAGAGCGCCTTTCCCTATTGGAACTTGAACTAATAAAAGAACTTGAGGAAGAATTTAAATCTAACACAGCAGTGCAGAATGCACAAGCCCTTTTGATTAAAATTGAAAAAGAGAATGAAACCTTCAAAAAGAATACAGAGGACCTAAAAAGATCGAAACTCCTGAAGGATATCAGTAATTTCACAGAGAAAAAGACTTATCCTTATTTAGATCCAGAGTATTACAAACAACAGGCAAATCTTGGTATGCTTCGTACCTACGGTGGTAGAAGTAAGAGACAGTATATTACCTTCTCTGATGCCTCTTCCTATTCAGACAACTCCAGTGATTCTGAACCCTCAACAAGTAATAGGGATAGTGAACTCCATCCTTGAAAGACCTGCTAAGTATGTTGACACCTTTTTAAAACCTCTTGTGAGAGATACTGTCAGTTACATCAAAGATACAATGCAAGCAATTACACTCTTGGAAGGACAACCCTTTGAAGAACAAGAAGAATATTTGGTTACGCTTGACATTGTCAGTTTATATACGAACATTCCGCAGGAACAAGGGTTGGAGGCAATCGAGTTTTTCCTGGAGAAACGCGAATGTCCCCACGGCATTTATACGGCTGTTCTGCTTGGGTCTTCGGATCAGATAGAACCCGCTCAGCAGAGCCTCTCTAACCCAAACCAGAACGTTACCCCCTCCCTAGGGCCTATTTACACCTAAATAACCACATATATGTACCACCTAAGGACAGGGAATTCCTACTATATATACCAAGACCTACAAGTCACAGCCTCGCGGTCCCAAACGGACCCAGGACTTCCTGCCCAGACGGCAGCCACAGACTTCCTGCCCAGACGGCAGTCACAGCCTCGCGGTCCCAAATGGACCCAGGACTTCCTGCCCAGACGGCAGCCACAGCCTCGCGGTCCCAAACGGACCCAGGACTTCCTGCCCAGACGGCAGCCACAGCCTCGCGGTCCCAAACGGACCCAGGACTTCCTGCCCAGACGGCAGCCACAGCCTCGCGGTCCCAAACGTACCCAGGACTTCCTGCCCAGACGGCAGCCACAGCCTCGCGGTCCCAAACGGACCCAGGACTTCCTGCCCAGACGGCAGCCTTAGCACAGCCTCGCGGTCCCAAACGGACCCAGGACTTCCTGCCCAGACGGCAGCCACAGACTTCCTGCCCAGACGGCAGTCACAGCCTCGCGGTCCCAAACGGACCCAGGACTTCCTGCCCAGACGGCAGCCTTAGCACGAGTTCATCCTATAATTACCACGACATCAGTGTTACTATATATCAGATCACACAGAGACAGCTAGTTGAGCACAACTTGTTCCCTAGTTCGAAGGGCTCCTTTCTCCCTTACTCAGTTACCACCTACCTGATCAGGATTAACATCTGTTCATGTCAAGTCACAGCTGACTAGAAGAATAGGTTACCCTCTTACACAAGAACACGTAGCACATATTGCTTTACTACAAACTGAATACTTTATTTAGTTATTACATGCACACTCACGGAACATAATACATATCACATAACCTGCAAAGAAAAGTGAAAGATTAAGTTGTACACTCTAATAGTAAGGGGTTGACATCACCTTGGTCGTATGTAGCCTGCACTCAATGGTCATCTAGGTTCCCTTCTCGTCTGCGCCTCGGCTTCGCCTGGAAGTCACACCTCCGCAATCACGGGTTTACTCCCGTCTCCCTCTCCGAGTCACTGGGACCTCTTCCTCATCGGCTACTCTCTTCTCTTTGGAATATCTATTTCTCGGTTTTTCTCCACCTCCAAGTTTGTCATCTGTCTTCCCTGGAATAAGTAGCAGCTTTACTACTAACGGCCAGCTGCCGCCTATGGACTAGAAGCAAGTGCAAGTATCTGCCTCAAACTTTCACTAATATAGACGTGTATTTCCTCATGGAAAATTCCAGCCCGTAACCTGCCGCCCACCAAATTCTTGTACCTCCCCGTGCCAAGGACACGTTCCCAGCCGGCCGGCCTGATGTAGTGTCTTCGGCATGAAGAAAAATACAATCCTTCGATAAGGGCCGGCCTGAACCGGTTCTCTCCAAGCGAATAACACCTCCTAACTAAAACACTGCCTATGACCTAGAAACATTCCAAGCTGCCAGAGCAGGAGGAAAGATGGAGTCTCTCCCGTTTAAGGCCTACCAGGCCTGAATTCAGCACGGCTCCATGAAATACCCTCACTACAGAACAGATTACCCCTAATGCTAACGAATCTATCCCCTAGGATATGTATGCAAACCCTGATCTATGGGGAAGAACACAGGATCATGTCGAAGTGCCTAATAGATAGGCTTTATACACTACTCTATCCCTTAGACTTGAATGGAAAGAGACTGAAGTCACCTAAATCACCCTTCAACACAATAAGACCGGAAAAATCGAGCAGTACATTTCACCCTTGACTTCAGTCTATAATACATTCATTAAATGGAGCTAACATCTGTGGAAGAATAATATGAAACAAAGCTAACTGATCTATGTCTAGTACCAAGTGTGCAGAATTGAAGTAATGAAGGAATACACTGAATAAAGCAACAGATAGAAATCAAAACAGCAACAGCAATCAAAATACCACCTAATATTTGGCGTAGCAAGTGTATATCAGGTAACCAATTAAAGAGCCAGTCAAACCAGCCCTGGTCAATGTGTTTTCTAACTTCTTCTGTTAAGTCACGCAACTTGTCGATGTGAGCACGAATGGATTGTGTATGGTCAGACAAGTTAAAACAACAGAGACCTTCAAAGTCCGAGCAATCATGTCCATGTTTAAGCAAAAGATAATCAATGGCTGCTCTATTTTGCAAAATGGCCCTACGTTCACCCTGGGCGTCTAATAGCATGTCAGACAAAATTGTAGAAGTATGATTAATAGATTTCACCATCCAGCAGGCCATTTTCCCAATAGATTTGGCATTATAAACCGCCAAAGCAGGAACACCAATAATTGAAACAGCTAAGCTAAGGTATTCAGACTTAGAATATAAATGCAAAGATGGGTCACAATCCTCCTGTAACATTACAGTATCTCGAAGCACACGAGAGTTGGCATTCGGATGCGATGCGAACAAACTGAGTCTCGTAATGGCACAAGGGCCTCCGGAAATGTTTGCAGGGACAAATGGCCAGGAAGTATTACCACATGAGAAAAGCCATCCGGCAGGTAGTAACATCGTGCGATAGTGACTGGGGGTAACTACCAAACTATTACAAGTCATATTGTTCTGAACTGAAACACATGTGGTCGGTGTCCTTTGAAAGCACAAAGTCCGTTCGTGGGTTGTAAACGAAGTGGCGCCTTTTAGTTTTAGGCGCAGACATTCAGAGATCGCACTAGGATTACACGTAAGAAAGAAGCACAAATCACCTTGTGTGATATTATAAGTAAGTATTTGGGACTGGATGGGGGTTTGCTCGTTCGGCAATTCAATACATAGGGGGCAATATACATGGGTAGCAAAATCACCCAGGAGAATATTGGGACGGGCCTTCGAGACATTAAAACTATGAGTTAAAGTTTCCAATGAGGCGGGGACAGCAACCAGGCAGGTCGCCAGAATGTCATGAACAGATCTCATCGGTGTCAAACAGAAGTGAGGGGCGTCAGTCACCCTCTTAGCCAGTGCGGTCCAAAAGTTCGATGATGAATCCCATGCAGCGAAGGAACGCAACACTCGGGTTCCCAGTTCATCCCGGGTTGATAGGATCCCTCCTTTCTCGTCGTACCAGTCCGAAAACAGTCCGGCTCCGACACT
The DNA here is from genome assembly GCF_964204655.1 of Triturus cristatus. NCBI lineage: Eukaryota > Metazoa > Chordata > Amphibia > Caudata > Salamandridae > Triturus > Triturus cristatus. Next base: position 719,120,334 of record NC_140594.1, on the reverse strand, counting down.
TCCTGCAGCAACAATCCAAAGAATGATCTGAAAGAAAACCAAATACAGGCATTAATCATTCTCGTAAATAACATTTATCAGCCGGGACCGCTTCCCAGCTATATTTCCCTGGTCTCATAACCAAAATGGTATTATCCTGACCGGTGGCAATGACCTCTGCTTGTTCAGGGGGATTCTTAGGCGACTGCACCCAAACTCTGGCCCCAGGATTATCCGTGGAGCCAAAACCTTTCTGGCCACGTACAGTTAGCAACGTTGGAGCAGTGCCTTTCATTAATACACCACTGAAAACAGGCATTATGAGTAATTGAGCCACTCGGTCAGTGCGATGTATCAGTAAGTCAACCTCACTGCTATTCAGCAGGAGCACCTTAATCTCTCCCTGATAATCACTGTCGATGATTCCTCCAAGCACCTGAATGCCTTTTACAGCCAGCCCCGATCTAGGGGCGATCAATCCGAAATTTCCAGGTGGTATCTGAACACCAACACCTGTCTCTATGATGACTCGATCTCTACTTTTTATAACAATGTCATCCATAGCATGCAAGTGTGGAAAATAAAAATCTATGAGGCCTATATGTCCCCATGTGCCCCCCAACGCCTATGTGCGCATGCATGTAACCTATGCATTTCCCCTCCATGGCCTTTCCTGTCATGTTACTTATGCTATAACGTGGCCTGTCATCATTCAGTTCCCCATGAGAGAAACGACAAATCTGTATTGAGGCCTACACGTTTTGCATCATGGTTTCCTGCACCACATACAAACCCGTGTTTGTGGCTCAGCTAGACTCGAACAGACCTCAGACGTTCAGAAAAGCTTCAGCTGCGTATCCTTGGCCTTACACACTTGGGCCTCAGCCAAAAGGGCCCTGCTACAAGGTGCCGAGACAGTATTGAGCACGGTTATCTGCTTACTACTACAGAGCCGCATTCCTGCCTGGTGAAGGAGGAATGAACGCGACCCATCTGCAAGAAGGGAGCCCAGCCTTTCTGTCTCTCTTTGTGAGATTGCAAAGCTCACGTCAGTAAAAAGCCCATAGCTCCCATGTAAGGCCTCTGCAGTAAATGAAGTAAATGAAGAAATAGATGCCACATCGGCTCTTGGTGATGAGCAACCTATGTCACAAATCAGTCCCTGCTCCAGACATCGGATATCAGATAATACAAGATGTGCTGGTCGTCCTGACACTGAAGGCCTCACTCACTGAAGGCCTCACTTCCAGACTTGTCCGGTTGCATAGCAACCCTCCCCACGTCAGTTACACGTCATGCTCGAGTTGAGCACAAGTAAGGCAAAGTTCCAGTACAATTCCAGCAGATCACGCAACCCCCTCCAGGTATCCACCCACACATGACAAATTACCCATTATCATCAAGTGGACGCCCACATGGACGCCCACCTTCACGCCTACTTACACGCCCACATGCTCTTATCTCATTCTCTCTTGCTCTTTTGCTTACGTACAATTGAGAAATGTATATATACTGTACTCTGTGAATAATGTTTTGAGAATATTGAGAATACTTTTGAGTCCCTTTCCAGATCCTTTTTGGTGATGGTAATATTCTCCCTTTGACTCGAGTTATTGGAATAAAGCCCTTTATGAACCTGATACCACAGACTCAGCCTCTTGCTTTATGCATGATCTTATTTATATTTTAAAATTCTGAGAGCGTAATATTTTATTTACCACATAAGTCTAAACCTGCCGACCCTGGGGTCGCTCTACATGGAGCCAAAGCTCCGGGAGTAATTTCCCAATACATCACAGTTTCTCTGATTTCATTAGGCATAGCCTCAGCATTCGGGGGAAACAAACGCATAAGTGGAGATTCAGCATTTAAAAAAGGACGATTATTCAAAATCCATAATGCTTGGGGCAAAAAGTCTCGCCAATTTTTATACTTGTCATCCGTTAACTTACGCAGCTGGTCCTTTAGCAGGCCATTCAATCTCTCCACCAGGCCCGAGGCCTGTGGGTAGTAGGGGATATGGAATATCCATTCAATATTGTTTTCCGCACAGAATTCCTGTACCAATCTTCCACGAAAATGGGATGCATTGTCAGATTGAATTTGGAATGGCACACCATAGTACATCATAATTAATTCTAATGTTTTAATGGTATTCAATTGGGTAGCTTGCTTACAGGGAAGGGCTACCAGCAGGCCACTGTATGTATCAACAATAGTGCAAACATATTGACAATTCCTACTCATGGGAAGTGGACCAATGTAATCGATCTGCCAAATTTGAGCGGGCAGTTTGCCGCGATGTAAATGACCTTTAACAATTTGGGGCACCTTACGTCGTCTGATATGCTGACAAACGGGGCAGTGTAAAATAACATTTTTGATTAAATCTAAGGGAATATAAATTCCTCGATCAGCAGCCCACCTGCTAGTGGCCTTCTCTCCAAAATGTCCTGCCTTCTGGTGTGCCCATTTCGCCAATCCCGCAATATCAGAATCTTGCCTGTCCACCACTGCCTCAGCAATTTTAGACTTCTCATCTGCAATGTTATGAAAAAATTTGTCAAGAGAATCTATCGGGGTGTGAGCGTCCACATGTAAGATTGTAACAGTACTCTGTGGGAGCATCTCCCAAATTTCTTGCCATAACTCTTTTCCCCATAATTCTTTGGAATGTAACTTCCAATTATGGGAATGCCAAGTTGGCAACCAAACAGCCAGTCCATTGGCAGTAGACCAAGAATCAGTGAAAATATGACATGTACCAGGTAACTCTTGTTTCAAAACTTGGTAAACAGCGTAAAGCTCGGCAAATTGGCTGCTTTTACCTTCACCAGTTGTGCTCAACAATTTCTGTGTGACCGGATTATAGGACACCGCCTTCCAGTGCTGTGTCATCCCTATAAACCTCGCTGAACCATCAGTGAACCAAACATGTTTTCTTTCCGCTGCGGACAAATCATCAAAAGGCTTACCCCACTTGACAGGAGACTCCTGTGCTAAAGGTACGGAACATTCACTCTCAGTCTCAGTCGATGGCGCTCGCGCCACCTGCTCATGTAAAGAAGCAACTCCTTTCGGGCCCACACGTGCCCTGTCTTGTATGTACCATTTCCATTTAATCACACTCGCCTCTTGAGCGTGTCCAATTCGGTGAGTTTTCGGCGAACTCAGGACCCACTGCATGATAGGAATTTCCGGACGCAGAACTATATCATGTTTCAAAGTCAATTGCTCGGTATCCACCAGAGCCCAATAACAAGCAAGTAACTGTTTCTCAAAGGGTGTGTAACGCTCACCAGCATCAGGTAACTTTTTGGTCCAAAAACCCAACAGTACTTTACTCCTGCCTTGTTTCTGCCACAAACTTCAATTTGCATAAAGGCCCTGTACAGACACATTCAAATCCACGTCACCATCACGTACAGGCCATAAATACAGAGCATGTTGAATTGCCTCTTTTGCCAGACTAAACGCATCTTGCTGTGGTTTATCCCATTCAAATGCATTCTTTTTACGCGTGACCCGGTACAAGGGGGCCAATATTTGACTCAAATGAGGAATATGCTGGCGCCAAAAGCCAAACAGACCAATGAAGCTCTGGGCTTCTTTCCTATTTCTAGGAACTGCAAAATCAAGAATCTTCTGTTTAACCTGAGGGATCACTTCACGGTGCCCTTCATGCCAATTAATACCCAAAAATTTTACAGCCTGGGACGGACCTTGCAATTTATCTGGGTTGATTTCCCAACCTTTCTCACGCAGGCACTCAATGACTCTGTCTAATTGGGTCTGAACTTCCTCTTGTGTTTCGCCTTGGATCAAAACATCATCAATATAATGACATATCTGAATTTGGGGATGAACCGGTACCTCAGCCAAATGCTCTGCCACCAGCCGGTGACATATCGTAGGACTATGCACATAGCCCTGGGGAAGACTTCTAAACGTCATCTGACGCCCGTTCCACGTAAAACTGAATTGTTCCTGACACTCTGGGGCAATCGGAATTGAAAAGAAAGCATTAGCAATATCAATGGACGCGTACCATGTACCTGGATGCTTTTGGATTCTCTCAATTAGTGTAATAACATCCGGTACTGCAACAGTCAAAGAGGGTGTGTGCTTGTTCAATTCTCGATAATCAACGGTCATGCGCCAAGAGTTATCACTCTTACGCACCGGCCAAACAGGATTATTCCAAGCAGAGGTAACTGGGGTTATGACTCCTGCATCCACTAACTCCTGAATAGTGGTACTAATCTCCTCATGACCACCTGGAATACGATACTGCTTCTGACAAACCACTTTTGTCGCATGGGGAACTTGTATGGGGGGCATTCTTAAACGACCAACCCGTATAGGTCTGGACGATATATAATGCGTTGTTCCAAATTGGTAACATCCGTCATCTAGATGCAAAGTCATTCCTCTCAAAATATCAATCCCAATTATGAATTCTAGAAGTGGCACTACTAGTACAGAATACTCTTTTCTAGGAATTCTACCTATTCTCATTTCAAGCAAAGTTTGAACTGCAGGGGTTTCTTTTCCACCTAATCCGGTAATAGTAAAAGGCTGACCTGTAAACTTCTTCGGTTTTCCATGAATAAGAGTGGCCTCCGCTCCTGTATCTACCAATGCTCGGGCCCTTTGGATATTACGATGTCTCCAATAAATGTCAATATCTACATAGGGTCTATTATCTCTGTGAGCCCATCTGTGTACCGGAGCTTGACCTCTTTCCTAATCATTCTTACTGCATTCTGTATACCAGGATAAATCAGGATAAAGACTCTCACGCTTCTTAGGTATCGGTACCTCCTGTTCATATCCATTCCCAGTACGGAACGGATTCGTATCTTCTGCATTGTACTGCGGGTTACGATCGACCAAACTGTGACGATCCTCTCTCCTCCTCAACTCAGGGGATTGATCCCTATCATCTCTACGTCTGCTGTAAACATAGTCAGTTCTCCCCCTTTCTCTTTCCCCCTCTCTCTCCCCGTCTCTCTCTCGACGTCGATCATCACGACGAACAGAGCGCCCACGGCGGTCGTCATCACCGCTACCGTCAGAACCACCACGATCACACTCAGTGGTCCGAACACGCCGGGCACCCTCCTTTCGATCCAAGCCACGTTTGCGAAACAACTCCCACAAACGAGCGGTAGTCTCACCATCAATGTCCTCCCTCCGCACACCATCAGCCAGAAGACCAGAAAAAATATCACGTCTAGTAAGTTTATTTTCACCAGGAGTACGAGTGTCAGGCCGGGACTGACGTTCAGGTTTAAACCACTCACCCAACTCACCGAGTTGGCGCACCGATTCCAAAACTGTAGATAACACGTTACCAGTCTGATTAATCAATAAAGTCATCATGACCTGCTTATAGGCAACAGGGGAAGATCGAATGATACGGTTCCGCACAGAAGATGTCAACGAACCATCAAGCAACCTGTCAGCAGTACCCAGAAAAATTGCCGTTTTCATCACCTCCTCTTTGAGACGTTGAGCAGCATCACGCAAAGTATACCACGGCTTGTCATTCACAGGCCAGTCAGATTCAGTAGGATATTTTACATTACAACCCTCAGTCGCCAATTGGAGTAAAGAAATCTGACCAACACCATTATAGTTACGAAAATGATCCTGCACAGTAGAATCCAAACTCAAGGAACAGAACTTTAAACAATCGCCAGTATCCAACATAATACCAGCAGCGCCCAGTTCATAAAGGCGCACCATCCATGTGAGCAAGGACTCACCAGCTCGCTGCCGAAATCGCTGCAAAATGTCACTAATTTCCTGCTGAGTAAAGTCTTCTAAACAGTCCACAGAAATACCCTGCGGAGCATTGGGAGACTGCTGCAACTTCCGACGGAAAACTGGATGCGCAGAAACCGCGGGACGAGCATCACAAGGAGCCCGATCAGTACTCGTAGAGGGACAATCAGTGTAAGAAGCATTGATCCCACTCGAAGAACGAGCGTAATCACGGGGTGCACCATCAAAGGTGCGAGAAGCAGACTTACAATCATGGCGGGAGCGAGAAGACTCGCGCTTGGCAGACTCCTCACCCGAGGAACAAGAATCAGTCGAGTTCCAGATATTACCATCCCATTCATCAGGATTCCAATCCAGCCCGGCTGTCGCCACGACCAGACGCACCTTCCGCGTCGAAACCCGACCGCGCCTGTTCTTGTATTTATAACGAGCAATTCGCACAGCCGCCCGTTCGGCAATAGTTTGGTAAGTCTCAAGTTTATCAGCAAGCAACTTATTTTGACACCGCAACAAAGTATGAGAATTCTGAATCTCAACAAAGTGCGCTTCCACATCTTTAAGAGATGTCTGTAACTTCAACAATCTCTCATGCAGAATCCTGTATGCAGACAAAAGAATCCAACCCCTGCGCCCCAAAATGGGACTCTCCTCACCCTTCGATACGGGTGCCTTCTGCAAACAAGCAATCACATTAGCCGGCTCTGCCAGCTCCAAAGAAGAATTCCAATTCTCACTCAAACCAGTAGAATCAGCCCACTCACGGGCCAAGGCTTCATAAGGCGTTGAATCCCATCCGGGAATATCAACGGGCAACTTAAAAGTAGATTTAGACCTTCTAGAAAACATCGTGAAAAAGAAAAAAGAAAAAAAAAAAAAAAGAAGAAAAGAAGAAAAAGAAAAGAAGGAAGAAAAATAAAAACTATACACAGAAATATACAAAAATAAAATGCAAACAAAACCACGCACGCGCCGAAAGCAAACACAAGACAACTACAACGCACACAGGTTTCGTAAACGGTTCGTGACGCCAAATGTTCTGCTTGGGTCTTCGGATCAGATAGAACCCGCTCAGCAGAGCCTCTCTAACCCAAACCAGAACGTTACCCCCTCCCTAGGGCCTATTTACACCTAAATAACCACATATATGTACCACCTAAGGACAGGGAATTCCTACTATATATACCAAGACCTACAAGTCACAGCCTCGCGGTCCCAAACGGACCCAGGACTTCCTGCCCAGACGGCAGCCACAGACTTCCTGCCCAGACGGCAGTCACAGCCTCGCGGTCCCAAATGGACCCAGGACTTCCTGCCCAGACGGCAGCCACAGCCTCGCGGTCCCAAACGGACCCAGGACTTCCTGCCCAGACGGCAGCCACAGCCTCGCGGTCCCAAACGGACCCAGGACTTCCTGCCCAGACGGCAGCCACAGCCTCGCGGTCCCAAATGGACCCAGGACTTCCTGCCCAGACGGCAGCCACAGCCTCGCGGTCCCAAACGGACCCAGGACTTCCTGCCCAGACGGCAGCCTTAGCACAGCCTCGCGGTCCCAAACGGACCCAGGACTTCCTGCCCAGACGGCAGCCACAGACTTCCTGCCCAGACGGCAGTCACAGCCTCGCGGTCCCAAACGGACCCAGGACTTCCTGCCCAGACGGCAGCCTTAGCACGAGTTCATCCTATAATTACCACGACATCAGTGTTACTATATATCAGATCACACAGAGACAGCTAGTTGAGCACAACTTGTTCCCTAGTTCGAAGGGCTCCTTTCTCCCTTACTCAGTTACCACCTACCTGATCAGGATTAACATCTGTTCATGTCAAGTCACAGCTGACTAGAAGAATAGGTTACCCTCTTACACAAGAACACGTAGCACATATTGCTTTACTACAAACTGAATACTTTATTTAGTTATTACATGCGCACTCACGGAACATAATACATATCACATAACCTGCAAAGAAAAGTGAAAGATTAAGTTGTACACTCTAATAGTAAGGGGTTGACATCACCTTGGTCGTATGTAGCCTGCACTCAATGGTCATCTAGGTTCCCTTCTCGTCTGCGCCTCGGCTTCGCCTGGAAGTCACACCTCCGCAATCACGGGTTTACTCCCGTCTCCCTCTCCGAGTCACTGGGACCTCTTCCTCATCGGCTACTCTCTTCTCTTTGGAATATCTATTTCTCGGTTTTTCTCCACCTCCAAGTTTGTCATCTGTCTTCCCTGGAATAAGTAGCAGCTTTACTACTAACGGCCAGGTGCCGCCTATGGACTAGAAGCAAGTGCAAGTATCTGCCTCAAACTTTCACTAATATAGACGTGTATTTCCTCATGGAAAATTACAGCCCGTAACCTGCCGCCCACCAAATTCTTGTACCTCCCCGTGCCAAGGACACGTTCCCAGCCGGCCGGCCTGATGTAGTGTCTTCGGCATGAAGAAAAATACAATCCTTCGATAAGGGCCGGCCTGAACCGGTTCTCTCCAAGCGAATAACACCTCCTAACTAAAACACTGCCTATGACCTAGAAACATTCCAAGCTGCCAGAGCAGGAGGAAAGATGGAGTCTCTCCCGTTTAAGGCCTACCAGGCCTGAATTCAGCACGGCTCCATGAAATACCCTCACTACAGAACAGATTACCCCTAATGCTAACGAATCTATCCCCTAGGATATGTATGCAAACCCTGATCTATGGGGAAGAACACAGGATCATGTCGAAGTGCCTAATAGATAGGCTCTATACACTACTCTATCCCTTAGACTTGAATGGAAAGAGACTGAAGTCACCTAAATCACCCTTCAACACAATAAGACCGGAAAAATCGAGCAGTACAACGGCAAATGGCGGAAATATGTTTGAAATATGATTTCTTCACTTTCAATGGATCCCAATTTGTTCAAATAAAAGGAGCAGCAATGGGTTGTCCATTCGCGCCGGAAATGGCCATAACGTTTATGGCCTTATTTGAAGACAGGCGGATCTACACCAATAATCCATACGACGGTCACATTAAAATGTGGTACCGTTACATCGATGATGTATTCATGCTATGGCGCGGTTCCAAAGAACAACTCCTGGAATTTCTCAATTTGGTCAACAACAGGAACAGGGACATTCAATTCACTGTCAATTATGACAAAACTGAGATGAACTTTTTAGACCTGATGATAAAACATGAAGGAGGAAGTCTATACACGACCCTGTAGAAGAAAAAAACAGACAGAAATACCATACTCCACTTTTCCAGCTTTCACCAACGCAATCTCCGGGAAAACCTGCCCTTCAGTCAGTTTTTGAGAATAAAGCGTAACTGTATGAAGAAGGAGGATTACTTTACTAACGCAAATGCTCTCATGAACAAATTGGTTGAGAGGCAGTATCCAAAGAAGCTCTTGAAGAGGGCCATGAAGAGAGCGTGGTATATTCCTAGGGAAACATTGCTGGTACCCAAAGAACGAGGGGATGATTTACCTCTCGTTTGCGTTACCACCTTTTCACAATGCACCAGCGATATGAAGAAAATAGTACAAAAAAACTGGTCCATCGTTAAAGCCCTGGAACCTCTACAAAACCTTCCAATTTTTGCACTCAAGAAAAACAAAAGCTTGAAAGACAAACTAGTGCATGCCGACACAACTAAGAAAAAAATCACCCAACCAATTTGAACGTTGCTTACTTTACCACCCATCAGAGGTCATCGAAGATGTGGCAATTGCTCCTCGTGTGAAAGCACAATAGAAGGTTCTATCTTCACGCATGGAAATAAATTTGTAAAACATGAGTCTTTCACGAACTGCAATATACACAATGTGATATACTGTGCCATTTGTCCATGCCTTAAAGTATATGTTGGAAAAACAACCCAATTCATTAAGACACGAATGACTCAACATCGTTCCAGAATTCAATTCAAGATTATCAGTGCACCGATGGTCACACATTGCCTTGAACGCCAGCACAGTCCTAACGATATAAAATGGACTGTGCTTAAACATGTGTCTGGAGGGAATGTCAACACCCTCTTATCTAGATTTGAAGCAAAAACCATCATGTATTTAAATACTATTGACAATGGACTGAATGAACTCAGTGAGCTCAATCACTGGATTTAAGCAAGCTTCTATACAGTTGCTCTTTCTTTCCTTTCCCTTTTAATCTATGTACAATGTAAAGACAATATGTGTGTATTTTACCAACATTGTATTGTGAGCATGGTAGTAGTAATGGGAGAATTCATGACATGAGCAGCTCTGTAGAGTTTAGATTATAAGTTTCTTTAAAATATTGCTCTAAACCTGCCGACGCTAAGAAAATCTCGTAGCAATGTATACATATTAATTTTCAACTCCCCTTAGACATCACTCGGAAAGACGGAGTTTTTTTCTTACTTTGTTTCTTATTTGTTGAACTTTGTTTAAATAAAGTTCATTGCACTAGCGTCAGGCTCCATAGCAACGCACGGGAACAACATCACAGTAGAACCGCCCCCGCCCCCTTCCCTGTCCTAGAACCCGGAAATTCTTTGTTGGCTTTTCCGGTGCGAGTGCAGGAACGCTCTTTCTTAGAGCCCAAATAAAAGGAATTAACACTTTTGAGGCGTCTTAAGGATTGACTTTTTGTCTGAAGACTAAACATCAAGATGCACTCCGCCCGGAGAGAGTACGGTGATCTGCAGCCGGCCCGTCGGGCCCTGTTTAAAGATATCGTAGAAGCCGGTTCCTGGTAAACGTAGGTAAAAAGAGTGCGTGCCTCCTTAATATTAGTTATCACATTGGGGACTTAAGGGCAGTCATATGCTCTGTCCGTACGCACGATAGAGAGGTGGTTGGCCCCTACACGGTTCCCAATATCTAAAGGCAAGAGCTATGCACATTCTCTGCGAGGCACAGATAATGAACTTTTTCCACTGTGCGCTCATCAAACATCTCTGAATACTTTTTTGACACTCTTTGCTACCTCCCCCGAACGATTTTCCTCACCTTAGGCACTTTTTGGTGTAGGCTCGAGGGATTAACATCTTTCTAAATAAAACATTAAAGAGACCAGCATTAAGACTCATGATAGTCTATATACTTTTTTGTTCATTGTTTTGTTTTAGCCTAAAAGATCCTTCCTTGACTAAGCGAGTTACGGATTCTGAAATCCTCTAATTACAAATGTGGTACGTAAAACTTTTGATTAAATAAATCCTTTCACTTATAAATATTCCTCACACCTTTAAAAGTCCTGACTAGTATCTGTATTTTTTATATAAATAGATATCACCAGTCCTTCGTATAAATACATCTACCCTGATGAAGACCTTTGAGATAAGAAGCGCCACGCAGAAGGTCGAAACGTGTTGGTTATTTTCATGAAGAGGCGAGCCTAATAGAACCCAGGATAAATCGATGTCAAATCATTGTGACTATTTGCAATTCATTCAATACGGTCTTGCACACCTGGTTTATAGACTCAGAGGCGACCTCTCTTTGGCATTTAAAAGACTCTTGTACCGTGAGGGCCACATGAAAAGGAGTCCCTATACTCCCGTTTGAGAAGAGCGTAGGACTTTTCTTTTCACTTAAATCTTCAGAACTTGATGCCTGTAAATTGTACAAAAAATATTTCTTTATGTTTGATCACACAATGTATTCGTTATTGTGTATGTACGTAAGGTTGCGTTTATTTAATTTCTTTTGTTTTTTCATTATGAATGTATTGTAAATTGCACGGAGCACCTAGTCTCTGTTTAAGTAGGCGCTGCATAGGAACAACATGTCTTGATGGAATACAATAAATAGATTCGCATTTAATTGCAATCCAGGGGTAAATAAAAAAACCCATCTGGTAAGCTTAAGTTTGTAGTATCCATGGTGTCAGAGGTAATATTTTTTTGATTACCGGGAATGAATCCTGACACCTACTTGACCGCTGTGTAGGCTGGTGGAGTATGTCAACGGAAGGGAGTGCTGCGGGCCTGTCTCGGGGAGGACAGCGATGTTCTGAGGAGGCTGCCAAGGTCGCGTGCCTCGGGCTTGGAGCTTGCACAGGCATGTGGTGGGCCCTCTTTGACACACGCCGGTGTCGGAAGGTGAGTGGTGTGGCCTGGTTGGCAGGGGCGGCCAAGATGGGTCTAGGGATCTGTGGCCTGGGGTGCAGCAGGCACACATGATCGCAGGCACCGCCGCTCACATGCATCGGCCTCGAGGTGGGCTGGGAGGCGCCGCCCTGGCAGACACATTGGCCATTCCAGAAGAGAACCACACCCAGAGCTATGGGCTTTTTATTCACATCCCTACACTGGCCTGGCGTACGCCGGGCCAGCCCACTCCACTTACGCTTACAGGGGGATGTAACGAGCTAGTTTCCTTGCTCTTCCCCACTGCTTGGGATAACATGGTTGCGTCCACTGTTCACTACACTCCAAACACCAGCAGTATATGTCGACATGGGCATGTCTGTCGTCTGCATACTGCAGTCTGTCCGGCACATCCACGCCACACTTGGCCTTGTGTACATTCTCATTGATGGGTGACTTGCCTCCTTCGCACATGCATGGTTCCCACCTCTCCCCACATTCTGCTATTGTGTGGCTGAGGTGCCATGCTGTTGATGGTTCATGTACATGGCTTGCCCAGGTCACCACAGTAAGTTGTGCTGTCGTGTCTGGTAGGTGGGGATGTTGTTTGGCATTTTGTGTGTGAGTTTGTAATGTGTGCATTCCCAGAGTTGTGAGTTGCACGAATGTGGAGTTGAGGTGTGTGGTGTGTCCATTTTATACTTACCAACGAGCAATGCATTCCCATAGTTGCCAGCCTCAAAGTGCTGGTTGATGATGGACTGTCGGAAGATGAAGGAATCATGCACACTGCCTGGGTAGTTGGCGACGACATTGGTGAAGAGTCCACAGTGGTCCACTAATGCCTGCACATTGATGGAATGCGTGTGCTTCCTGTTGCTGTAATTGTGTGCAGTGGGGGCGGGAGGCACGAGGAGTACATATGTGCAGTCAATTGCCCCTAACATGTGCGGGAAGGCAGCTATGGCGTAGAAGCCTTGCTTGGTTTCCAGCTGTTCCTGCGCAGTGTGTGGGAAGTGAAGGTACTGGGGTACCAAGATGATGATGGCATCCATGACAAGTGTGAGGAACTTTGATAGGGCTGGCTGTGAGACTCCTCCGGCTCTGGCAGTTGTTGGTTGGAAGATCCCAGAGTCCAACATGTGCAGCACGGCCAGCAGCTTTGTCTGCGGAGGGATGTTGGTTGTCCGCTGTGTTGGTACCGTCAGCCTGTGGGCAATGATGGTCAGGATGTGTAGGATGGTTGTCCTTTTGAGCCTGTAGTTGGCAATGACATCCTCTGGTGTTAAGTCTGAGAGGCTGGTGCGTTTTCTGAAGGTCTGCGGTCTTTGTCTGCGCTGCCTCTGTCGTGGTCTGGGGAGGTGGGGATGGTCCGGGGGAGTGGCGGGCCTGGGGGTGTGGCGGTGTATGTTGTGGCCCTTTTGGGGATCCGAGCTGCATGTTGAGTAGCTCCATGGCATCTGTTGTTCTTCAGGTGTGGCCCTGGGCTCGGCTCCCTTTATGGTGCAGGGTGTCATCCGACTTAACACCAGGTCGGAGCAGGTGTTAAATCCCTGCTGCTAACGCGCCTTATAGCATGTTTTGTGTTCTTATCGCTGATCTGGCTGGTCGTTGAGAATGTTTCGAAGTGGTGTTGTCGCAGCTTTTTGCACGGGAACACCTACTCTGAATCTCATTAGCGTTAGTTGCCGGTTGTCATCTATGGCAATGTTTTTTGCGGCTGCTATCACTGGAAAACCGGTGATATCACCTGTTAGCACCAGTATGTGAATGGTGCCATGAATTTATCGCCACTTTTGAGGCAATAAAGCTCCGCTAACTCGGCGATAGGTCATTGAGAATATGCCCCCCCAGAGTTTTACTATCTAAAGAGCAATTCAAGAATTATTGTGCTGAGTTTATTGCTGCAGCTGCTATCGCAAAAATCTGAACGAGAAATAGGAATCGTGAGAGAATTGTCTTTAGTGTGCAAATTGGTCCAAGAAGACTAAAAAGAATGAAATAATCAAGCAAGTTTGAGAATATCCTGTAATGGCTAAAATGAACTTTGCCAAGTGCAAACAGAAGTCACAATTCAGATGGCCACCTCTTCCTCCTCATTCCCATCTGAACAGAATGAATGGCATTCCCACCCCAGAACTGAATGTATTAAAGTGCTTTCGGCCCATATACACAACAAAGCTCCCTATCACACATCTGATTAAAAACAGAACATAAAACTTAAAAAGAGAGTTTAAAAACCAAGTTAAAATACTACATACACTAAAACAGAGCTAATTATATCAGGCTCAAAAAGACCAACGACATAAAACAGTGGTGCTGAACTGACAAGCGGGAATTCCGCTGCATGATAATCCATCAAAAAAAGAAAGTTGCACCATGTGGCGCACTTGTTCAAGGGCATCTAGAAAAATCGAATAAATCAGTCTACCTTCTAAAGGACGGAGTAGAGGAAACAGATTGGCCTGGTACCTCATCCTCAACCATCCCAGAAAGTCTTCTTCTGTCTGAAGACCAGAGGTTATTAGGCGTAGACCAGGTGGTGACAAAGTGGATAAAAGACCCCAGGAAATTTGCCATCTGTAACTTACCTACTGTGACCAAAAATGAAGGAAGAGATGCACTGAGAAACAAGGCTTACAAATGGCTGTCTCAAACGTTTGGGGACAATACGGTTAAGCAGAATGATTTACAAATTGTAAAGCGCCACTAATCTAGTATTGCAAACAATTCTAGTTGCATCCTGATAGGGACCCGCTGTGCTCATTTAATTGTGTATACGATCAAAGCAACACCAATTGCGAATCCATTCTCACACATCAGAATAGTTCTAAGTTCACTAACACAATAAGGTGGCAACAAGTACACAGTAAAGAAGTGCACCCTCATATGAAGACAGAAAGCCCCCAAGAGATCAAGCTCTTCAGGAAATATAGTGACTTTGTAGGCATTACAACGCAGTTACATTTCTGCAGAAAAGTCCATGTACCTGGCCTGACCTAGAAATGGTCTAACTCAAACGTAGATCTGGACTGACTATCCCAGAGTCATAGGATACACATCCCAAAGTGCCACAACTAGACCCTGAATAGTTTCAATATTTCCTGGTATAGTACAGAGTTGTCGGTGGTGAGTACCCTAGTACAGAAATGTAGGGTTGTGAGTACCCTAGTACAGAGTTGTGGGGTTGTTTGTACCTCAGTGCTGAATGGGTCTTCCCAAGTGTTGTGTTGCAGGCATGCATATTAGTTACTTTGTGAAGTGTGTTGTCTGAAATTCTTGTTCAGTCAGAGATACATGGTGTGTTGTGTGTTACGCCTTGTCTTCTTTGGTCTCGGTATGCTTATTGCTTTATGTTCCATACGGACGGGGGATGGGGTAGATCCTAATGCATTTAATTGATTCAGGAGCTGTTGATTGCTTTAGAAGTTATTGTTTGCTTCAGGAATGCTCTGTCAATTCTTTTTGTGATATTTAATGCCAGTATACTTTAGAAATGCTCCATTAATCATTTGTGAATTTAATGTATTTAAAGATTTGGCAATTTTTTGATTATATGCATGTTTCTGTTCTTTGCATGATTTCTGTTTATAGTTTCCCTAAGGAAAGGGGATGTGCTGTGACTTAACTGTTACTCTCACACACGAGCAACTGATTTATCAAAAGAATTTTTCAGGAAAAGTCTTTCTTTCTCTTTCGGTAGGGTAATGGATTCTCTTCTTGTCAGGGAGTTGGTATTCACCTCTGCAGTATCCACAGATGTGGGTATGTCCAAAGATATTGGAGTAGACGCCTCACTCACTTATCGTGACATCCTTCATCATCGGTGCCTATCCACACTCTGGCAAGAGGGTACCGCCAGGTCGGACTCAAACATAGATGGAATGGGAATTCTTAGATAAATTCAAGCTGGACATGAAGGGATCCAGTAGAGTGATTAGTTAAAAATACCTCTAGGTATACCCAAAAATGCTTCTTTAATATTAGGGTAAGTGGGGTATGAATAAAAATTTGAATTTTAAGGTTCTATTGAATATAATAGTCAAATTATACCCTTTGTGCCAACATGTTACAGCCCACTCAAAGAGCCTTATCGGGTCTGGGGACTTTGTCAGGGCTGAATTTTGTGTATCCCTGCTCTGTCTCTTGCATGCAAACCATGCTCGCTCGTGAGGCCTAACGCTCTCACTTGTCTTCATCTTTTTCTAGAGGATTTTCCGTAAGACAGAAGGTCAATGGAGAAGTGAACAAACAAAGTGACCACCAACCCAATGTTACATTCTGTGACTTAACCTTTGCCATTTCTTTTCCTTAGCTACATCTTCCCTATTGCTTGGCCAGGATGAGTGCTGGAGTGCTTGGTGATGAATGGAATGCTGAATGGTTGGTGATGTAATAAAATGCATGGGGTCTGGTGATGTCCTGAGTGTCAGTTGGAGTGTCCCGACTGAGCAGCAGGGAGGCTGCTCCTGGTGGGGCTATCTGCTATTTACATCCTATCAAGTCATAGGTGCAAAGCTGATATGATTGTTTTTCTTTCCAATTCAGACCTGTCTCTAACCGGACAACTAAATGCAAGGGCAGAGTGCTCAGTGTTCTTTGGCCTTGGAGAGAAAGTACAAGAGTTGTGATAAAATGCTTACTAAGAAAAGTCCTTGCAAGCAGATCACATTCTGAGTATGTAACAATGTACATGCACAGCATGTAAAAAGTTGCCATCTAAAAAAGATTAGGACAGTTAAGACTTGGAACCCTCTTCCAATCTCGATAAAGAGCAGCACATCGCTTAAGTTTGTTAGAAGAGCGCTGAAAACCTGGCTCTTCTCCAACTGATGCAGCTTGTATTCCACACCAGCATCACTCTGTCCTACCGACTCTAGCGCCAAGACGCCCCTGAGCATTTGTGCGCTGTACAAATGTATAAATCAAATCAAATCAAAGCAAGTCAAAATGGATGCTTTGGTGCATGGGCCCTGTTGGAGCCACTTCAGAGCAGATAAGAATAGGTGTACGAGCAGAATGTTTTCATTGATGGTGTCAGATGCTGCCAAGAATTTTAATACAATCAGCAGACAAGTTTGGCACTATTTTTTGGGAACCGGTAACTTTTTCATAATCAGATTTGGTGCCACAGCAAAAGAGGGTAAGGCAGAAATGGGACCAAGATAGGAAATAAAAACCTGGTAGCATGAGCTAGAGAGACAGTTTATAGGGTATTGGAAGAAAGACAAGGCAGCTTATGGCCCTTATTACAGATGGGGTGCACTCTTCCCATTTTCTCCATGGCTACCTTTGAATAGGTGCACTGTGCACAAACAGGAAATGTGCACCCTAGTACAGAGAATGTGCTGCCCTCCAGGCAGCCGCAAACGTGTGCTGCCCTGGGGTCAGCAGATCCAAGTGAAATACAGAGAGGCTGTTTCAAAGCCACTCCGTGGTTTATTGTGCAGGCTACAACCCACCTGCATTTTGAGGAGGGATTAGTGTTCCCTTTGCAGGTGGGTGCAGTGAGTGACTGCACCCACCTGCAAGGGGATTTCTGGGTGGTCCTTGGGACCCCCTTCCCCCCCTCCAGTGGGCTGCACTCAGGGGTTGCACTAACAGTGGTCCACCTTTTTGTGAAGCACTTTCAGTTGGCCTCCAGACAGCTTCTTTACCTTTTCTCCCTCATCGATAATACACTCTGGACGCAGGGGCAAAGAGATTCCCTCATTTGCATTGGGTCACACCCCTCACAAATGAGGGCATGTCCTCATGGGCGCCAGTGCTATCACTATAACAGAAGGGGCGGCACTGGCATCTGTAATACCTTCTGTAATACTAAAGTGCCCTGGGGGTGCACGAAGCGGGTTACAAGTTTACATGCCCTTTGCACCCCTGGGGCACTTTCTGTTATATGGCCCTAGGTGGTCAGTTCAGCAACCCAGGCATTTGGCAACCGCAGCACCTAAAAGCTTTTTTTGTATGAATTAAGCACTGCTTTCTGTCCGTCGTGGGAGTGAAAATCTTTCAGAAAATGGCGTTAGAATGTCTTTCAGATGAGAAGATAGTTATGGTCACACCACAGTCTCCAGTGTCTCTGATATTCTGGGGCTGTTCACTGGCCTGCAATTGGCACTGTTACTTTTGAGAAAATAAATGGCTCATAAAAGCTTGCAAAGTTGGGACTTGGTGGTACACACTCGTTAAACTGAATGTCTCAAAAAGGAAGAAGCATGCAGCACACAGAGAAAATACTAAAAGTTTCCACCTCTTTTGCAAGCTGCCGGAGCTAGCCCTTGCACAGCTAGCGCGCTGGGAGGAAAGAAATGTGGTGCCCTCTCCACAGCTGTGAATAAAATAAGGTAGCAGGGGTCCAATTTGTGCTTACAAGCCATTCACACGCCAAATCAGTAACTGACCTCTAAGCACAAACTTTTAGGCACCTCCCACAAACATTCTGATTCACTCACTGTGTAACTTGGTCACGCTAGTGCCAAGTTGTTGGTGGTGTTGGTGGTGTTGGTGTGTGTCTGCAGGGGGATAAGAGAGAGATGGGAGGGGAAGAAAGGTTATTAATGGTGTAGCAAATGGCCCTTCCAGCAAGTAAAAAGGATTATAAGCAGTTTAGTCTGAATCTCCGGATTTATGATGGATGCTGCTGTCTGCAGGACTTTAATGCAGACAGTTAACTTTAGTGGAGACAGGTCTGTGCGCCCTCTGACAATTGGCGAACTGAGCCTGAATCTGGCTCGCGCAAGCCAAAAGTCATCCCTACAAGCTGAAATGCTTAATTTGTGCAGGGGTTAAGAGGCCGATGGTGGCCGCACTTCCCAAAAAATAGAGACTTGCAGGACATTGAATGAGAGCAACATCACAAAATAAAATGATGTGCAGAGTGGTGAAACTTTTTAAACACTCACCCACAGTCAAAGATTTTGGTTTTATCCATTGTTATTTTGCTCGCCATGTCACCCCAGTTGGGAACCAGCCAAAAGCAAAACAGTCTTAACCCTGCTCCTCATTGGAACAGTCTAGCCCATACTGCCAGGCGACCAGAAACAAACATCTCGGGACCAGTTTCAGGGTATCACCCCTCATCAGCCCGGCCAGCTTTAATCAAGGTTTACTCAAGTCAATGGAAAATGTAACGTGGTACTAGACAAGGGTATTCCCTATCACTCATGCTTTTTGCTTTCGCTATTGAGGTCTTAGCTTACACAATGAGGAGCAAGGCACATGCACAGGGAATCCAGGTGCCACACACTGCCAATATGATATTCCTGTATGGAAATGGCACCGTACTGTTCCTTAGAAACACCATAAGTATTGTCCCAAAATATTACAGGAGCTGGAAGTGTTTGTAACAAGTGGCTGTTGTCAAAACCGATTGGGACAAATCCTGTTTGTTCCTGCTAGGTGGGACAAAGGAACTGGCATAGCCCCTGCCTTGGGCATGCCCCTCAAATGGCAACTTGACACTTCAAGTACCTGGGAGTTCCGGTCTAGCAAGAAGGGAGGACATACTTTTCAGAAGAAGGGCCCTTAATTATGAGACCCCTTACGGCACTTTTGCAACGCTGGAACATCACTTTTTTGACATTACGGTGGTGCAATGTGCCCCAGCATATTTACAAGGCCAAGTAAAGCCACTTTACGTGGCTTTTCATGGCTTTGTAAACATGTGCCCCTTTAATGAAAACACTGCATGAAAGGGGTGTTCTATGAGTGTTGCTGTGGGTGTTGCCACGCAACACCCATGTAATCTGAAGCATTCCCTGATTTACGAGAAATTGTAAACCTGGGAATGCGTCACAATTTAACGCCACCCCAGGGGTAGCGTTATGGAGGTGGAACAAGGAGAAATGTTTCCATTTCTTATCGTTTTTTCCTTTTTCTATGTTTGCTCCATTCTGCAGCACACATAGAAAGAGGAAATCACCTGTTATGCTTGATTATGTGAAGGAAAGTATCCCTTCCTGCACAAAATAAATCGTCCCACAATGCAGGCACCCTTGCACCGTGGTGCAAGGGTGCCTGCGTTAGCGCATGGCAGCCCATTGTGCGCAGACGCAGTGGAAAAGGACAAGAATGTGCCATATCTCATGGTATGCCACATTTCTGCCCTTTTGTTAGGACATAGGGCAGCGCAGCAAGATTCATTGCAACGCTGCACTGCGCTAAAACCTCATAAAAGAGGCCCTAAGTTCTTATACAACTATTATTAAGAGAACCTTTTTAAAGAATCTGAACACAGCCTTAGAAAATTTGATATGGGTTAGTGCAAGGCATTGATTATCTATTGACAAACCTATGATCTCCCTCAATGAGGGAGGTCTCAGTGCCATTACATGGCAGCCAAAATGATCTGATTGATGGGATGGGTGGGACAAAATCTAGACACGGTTTAGAAAGATGCTAAACAACAAAGTGGGCTTAAGGGATAACAGGCTACTTCCTCCAAGAGCAAACCCCACAGTCCTAGTCCAAAATTCTTTGACCTAATTGTACAGGCTGTATAATAATTGTTAGACCTGTATTAAAACAATATTATCTGGATCTAATTGGATTTAATATGCTATAAGGAAATACTTTAATGGCTAGTTGCAAATTTCAGAAAGTTTTGAGATGGTTAAGCACCTCTAATTAGGTTAAAAATGGTTTAGACAGATATAAATGTGGCCCAGAGGGAGTTCTAAATTTAGGAGAATGTATTCGGGCTACAGGGGCGCCCCTCAGCACAGTACCCTGGTCTGAGAGCTCCTTACTGAGTTGGGAGCCCTCCATGTAGTTTGTAGCTTGGCGTGGGGTTTAAGTTTAGTTACACTAGTGGGCAGAGCTGACCACTCCAAGAGGTAGCCTAAAGCACTGCTGGAATGTATTCCTTGGGGTAGGAAAGGGGCAGACCCAGATGCCCTTGGACTGCCTTTGTGGTGTTTGCCCACATGTATGAATGGTGACCCAGAATCACAACAGAGATCATGGTACAAAGCTGGGGTCACAGTGGTGGGCGAACTATACCAGGGAGGGAAACAACGAACATTTGATTCCATGATGTGAGATTAATGCAGTGAAACTCCTCTGATCACTCACTCCGATATGTATATTAAGGATGGGTGGAAAAGTAGTGGCATTTAACTGCCATGCTCAACTTTTTCATTTTGGAGAGTTGTTCCTCCTGGGGAGGTTACTCACAATAGTTGTTGTTATTGGTGACAAAAGTGCTATGTAGAAGTGTAGGAAGGGGGAGGTTGTGGGTTTGTTCACTTCTTTTATGTAGGTTCAAGCAGAGAGTTTGAGCACATTTAACTTCATAGACACAGAGGACAAATTAGAAATAGGTAGCTTATGAGCACAATGTGTACCTGAGATGCTAGGAAGGTGGTGCAGGACGCAACCCGTATTACTGATACCTTTGCTACCTATTATTGCCAACTTTGCAATGAAAACTGCCAGGCACAAGAGCGTATAAACCCCCTTTGCTGTTGCATAAGCAGTTTAACTAATATCGGCAACCAGCCGAGGCTTGGTAGAGGTGCCTGTAATGGAAGTTAAGATACTGGAAGCTTTGAAAGATATGTAAATAGAGAAAATTCCTGGCCCTAACGGTTTTCTAACTTAATTTTTTAAGAAGCAGGCCACCTTGCCAGCCACTCATTTGTTGACACATTTCAACAAAGTGGCGCAAAGGGGGCTTTTCTCACCTGGTCTTAGAGGGGTGTCATTTTCAGATAACTTCAACCCGGATCAACCCTCAAATCGGTATGAGTCTTACCAACCGACTTCTTAAAGCTGGAATTAAAATACTGGCAAACTTTGTGGCCACTAGATTACCATGGACTATCACAACATTTTTGGTCAGAGACCAAAATGGATTTATGCAAGGTCCGGGAGCCTGACAATGCATAGAAAAAATACAAGTGGTGCTAGCCAAAGTGCATTAGTTCAGTGGCCCACAAGCTTTATGGACTTTTATAAAGCCTCTGTTGCTCTTCTGTGGAACTTTTGACCCTTTTTTCCTGGCATACGAGTGGCATTAGACCAGGGCTCTTGTGCAAGAGTAACAGTTGAAGGCATCCTGTCTTTGCCATTCCCGATTGGGCGTGGTGCAAGACAGGGATGTCCACTTTCGCCATTGCAATTTGTGTTAGCTAGAGCAACTGTCAGAGTAGATTCGGAGAGATGACCTATTTCAAGGTTTTGAGTAGGCAGATGGAACCGTCTTTCACCCAGGCTTAACACATGAATGGAAATGATAGCGCAGTCACTCAGCGCCAATACCCAACATTTGACATCCTTACCCTTATCGCCCTTATTATGATCTTCCTTTGGAATACCTGTTTGCACAAGTGCATCAGAGCACGTCCAACCGAAAACTGCCCGCTAGTACACGCACAACATCGCCTATCTGGGCAGCTCTAGACTCTGGGTAGAATACCCCCCCTTTGTTCTGGGCAATCAGCCGCTCACCCGTTCACACACTGGGTGCTTCGCAGTCATGCACCAGTCACACACAGAGCAGACGTGTACTTCTGCCCCTTCTGCAAAATCTCGCCCCTCTGGGCAGCTAAAAAATCTAGGTAGAATTTCACCTTGCATCACAGTAATTGGCCGCACACCCGTTTCCACATCGGGTGCCTTGGCAGTCACGCACCAATAGCACACAAGAGCATGCGTGTTCTTTTGCCAATTTAAAACTAGGCACTGCCGCGTAGGGAACGGACCACCACGCACTTTTCCTCAGTGATTTCCGTCACGCGCTTCACTTCTCTAATCTGAGCATGTGTGTAACTCCACCATTTTGAAACCAGGCACTCGCGCTTCAGGACATAGGAAGTAGTGCTCCGGGTTTAACCACACTGAGCATGTGCACAGTGCGGCCATGGATAAATCAGGCTTCCCCTCCAGGGACACAGGAAACCACGCACCTGATTTCACTTAGCACCACTTAAAACCAATTTGCTTAAGTGAGCAGACTATAAAAGCACAACGGCTCTCCACCCAGTCCTACACCGGGGAGGAACAGGAGCAGTCGCCTAGGATCCACGCAGGAAACTTTCCTTGAGGCAGTAAGGGTGTGAATGAGATCGGATTGAATGAAGGTACTTTGGGGCAATTAGCACAATTGAGGATGAATGTTCTGTGTGTTTGTACTTGAAAAACCATAATTCTCACGCTAGCTGTGATCTATATGCTTTTTCCACAGGTTCTGACAAACAGGGGTTTCCCCTCCCCTCCTCCCATGGGGCCAGTAGCTTTGGTTTTTAGGGTAAGAACAGTGAGACACGTGCTCTCACCTTTGCATCCCCATCATATACACAAATTGAGTGGCACATGTCACATGAGTAGTCACTCACACAGAAACTGGATCAGTGCATGAATTGAGTTCAGTTATTCGCCACTACTACGGTCTGGTGTTATATATTTTTTCTCTCCCTACATTTTCTTTTACAGGCTTGATTCTAGGAGCCATCCAATTGTGGAGTGTGACAGTGATCACGCCCACACAGTGGTACACTCTTGCCACTTTTGGTAAGAACGGAGCCCCCATTTACATAGTTAGGTCCGGATGAATGCCCTGGACCCTCCTGGGCCAAGACGGCAGAAACATGTCGGCCTCTAAACACGGTTAGGGGACACTAATTCCCCCACATACCGTCACCTGCTTTTAAACATCATATAGTTGCTTTTCACATTAAAAAACACAATGAGAATAACCATACATTTTTAATCTCACTCACTCATACATGGGCCCCCACTTAGTTTAGAAGTGCATCCCTGTCGTCAGGTGTATGCCCGCCCTCTATCAAACCAAGGTTTTAGAGGGCGAGGACTGGTCAATGATGAAGCATGACACCAGGTGGTGTGTGAGACCAGTCCGTTACTTTTTGTGAGATGTCCCCACTCACAATATAACTCAAACCTTATAGTGGTTATCACTTTAGGAGCAGCTCTTTTGTGGTTAAACATTCATAGTTGGAGGCTGCTAGCTCCTAAAACCCCGTGCCTCTTGTTCCCTCCTCCACACAGTGTGGAGCTCATGTGTTTTTGATTAGGCAGATGGATTCACAGACAGGGTGGCTTTAAATGCGGACTACATTTTGCTTTTCCTCCAATAAATCAGCCGTAACGGGGACTATGACAATTTTGGACCTCTATTAGGAACTTTCTGATCTCCCGCTGACCTGGAGGAAGTTGGAGATACACCTAGTGAGAAGATCAGATTTGTTGGGTCCGTGCGCTGAGCCGCAGTATCGACTGTAGGGCAGCTTTGAATTTTTGGAGGCTCACATCATACCTTGCCCAACAATAAAGTGGGAGCTCAACCTTGCCCCACTAATTAGCAAACTATGAAGAGATCTCCATACCTTGCCCATTAAAACAGTAGGAAGAGTTGCTCTATTTAAGATGATTGCTCTGCCAAGATTGCTTTATACTGTGCAGAATTCCCCCGGGGAGGTCCCTGACTGGTTGTTTAGCATTATCAGAAGCACATCTCAGAAATTCAGGTGGGGTGGCAGGTCTCCCACGATCTTGTAGTAAAAGTGTATTCAATCCATGTTTAAGGGAGGATTCAGAATGGGAGATATTAAGCTTTAGTACTGGGCCTCACATGTTCCCATTATGAATAGGTTGTTCTTTGGTGAGAGATATTGTCGGTCTTGTTGAGGGGCGCTCCAATTGTTTGAGGGATCAGATCTGTTGAAATACCTCTACAGAGTAAGACCCCTGGAGGTGTTGCCAGGTGCCATCTCAGCTGTGTTAAATTGTTGGCAGAGAGCTCCTAAGTGGATTTTCTAGCAGGACAAAATCACTAGGGCAACCTTGTTGTGGCTGGACACAACACTACATCAATTGACAAAATTAGAGGGGTTTAGGCAATAGGAACTCATTGGTAAATCCAGAGTGGGTAATGTCGGGGGGGGGGCACATCTGAAATTATTTGAGGCTCTTGCAGAGGTATTTGACCCCCATCAAGCATAATTTTCCAGAAACCTTCAATTGAGGCCCGCTTTAGCCCTGTAAATAGAGTAACCGCCCTCTACACTGGAGTCCAGTCCTCATGAGGCATAGTATACTTTGGAAGCAATAGTCAGACATGGTATATCCTGAATCTACTTTTCCCTTACTATAAAGCCACCAGACAGATTTGTCTCCCTGCGTCTGGCCTCTGGGAGGTATGTAGAGCCCCTAGAGCATGAGGTGGGGACTGCAGCTAAGATGGCCGCTAGTCAGCTTGCGATATCCACATCGTGTGATCTGTCCTGCCCAGAGGTAACATAAGTCCAGAATAAAGAGGGTGGTACATTATCTAGGGTTTGGGGAAGACCTGTACAGATATCCGTAAAGTTGTGCCAATTGGTATAAATGAGGACTGAAATGGTTACTGACGCAAAATGACTGTAGATGACCTGGGATATCTTGTTCCAAAGAGAGACATTGCACAGAGAGCGGAACAAAATCTGAGTCATTCAACTTGGACAAAAACAATGGATTATTGTGCTGTTACAGAGAGGGAGCTTTATTGTGGTCAACTTTATCACAACACGCTGGCCAAAATTTGGAATTCTTGATGGAAATGCTGAGAGCTGGATATGTCATGATTGAAGTAACGTGGGAGCGGCGGGAGGCATTTGAGGATTGCACTGGGTTAGGGATAATAGAAAACCTGCTTATGATCACCCGAGTTTGTGTTGTTCTTCTAGAAAATCAATAAAATGTTTTTTATGAAAAAATATATTTGTATCAGTCTCAGAAGGATGAAGTGTTGAAAAGCCTATACTGGCATTCAAAACAGTGTCCAGTTATTTACATGTGACTCTGGCAGAAGTCAGTAAACTTGGACAGATATCCATCAAACATATGAATATCATGTAAATTAAGTAGAATGAGCCACAGAATGTTCTATATTTAGGAAACTTTCACATGGCAACAATTTGTTAATTTATTGCCGCAGGTGAGGCCTCTCAGCAAGAAGAAAATAAAAAGAACGCAAGAAAAATATCTATTCTCTAATGATGTGCATAAAATGTTCACTTTTATTGTGAAACTAAAATTATTTTCAGTTTGTGTCTGTCATTTCACTTTCTGACTATAAATTATTCTCTGCTGGGCAGGGGCAACTCCTCTACTAGGGCAGAGGAGCGTTGCCCCACTGCTTTCTCGCACTGCAAAGCTCTCTTTGCCCAGTCCTGCATTTTTAACAATCGCTAATTTAATTCTATTTTTTTATGCGTTTTTATATAGCGTGAACTTTACCCAAAGGTGTCAGAGTAGTTTACAATACCAGCTACATTACATAAGGACCACAGAGTACATGAATAACATAACAGATACAAGAAGATAAACTCTAAAATCATACAAAAAAGAATGGTAGTAAGTACATAAGTCTACTACAGATACTAGTGGTTAAAGTTACATATATACAGGTTGCAAATTCACTCAAGATTACTTTTTAAGAAGAGTTGAAGCGATTAGGGTTGGACAATTATATATTACATATTTACAGAGCATGATCTCCTCGCCTTTGCTGGGGTTTTGGCGGTGCTCGTTCAGGTGATGATCTTGGGCCTGAAGGGATCCCTGAGCTGGTGATGGCTGTAGGAGTGGAAGGCCGGGTGGTAGTGGGCAGAGACGGCATGCTGGATCCTGGGATTGTTCTTGAGATCGTGCTGGGCTCCATGCTGTGGGAAGGGGGGTTAGCTCGGCGCTGAAGGGCATGAAGGCTCCATAGCCGATGTAGGAGAGTTTGTGAATGGGAAAAATGAAGTACTGTGGGAGAGAGACTGGGGTAGTGGGCACTAGCCAGACTGCGGTGCGCCGCTTAACGGCATTCATGAGTCAGATGTCCTCCACGCTTCTTGTCCACTCTATTCTCCCTTTGACTGCCAGATCGCCCTCTGCAGCTGTTCCTCATACCTGTTGAGGACACTCCCCCATCTGTTTGATCGGGAAAGGAGGTTGTCCGCACTCCCTGCTCTCAGGGCGCACCTCCCAGGGGGCCGCCTCTCCCCCGATTTCTCGCTGCTGCCACATGGGCATGCAGGAGTGCTGCGCAGGCTGGTAGGGTCTCCCCTTGAGCGCACCGACCTCCGCGTCCAGCCGCAGTGCCTACTCTGTCCCTCCACCTCGAGCTGCTGTTGCTCAGGGCAGGCGGATCTGTGCCACAAAGTCAGGCCTCCCGCCAGGCTCTAGCACCCACTGCGCCACTGGGTCCCAACCTCAATGCTGCAGAGTCCATCCTCGAGGAACCCCTGGGGGTCCTCTCTCACTACTCACTTACTCCTGCCACTAGTCTTATGCTCCGGGCCTCTCTCTGCAGCAGGCCTCTGATGCTGATGGGTCTCGCTCTGCCGCTAGTCACATAGGGGTGGGCGGAATTTGCGAAATTAACTTTCACAATTTATCGTGAAAATGCTAAAAATCTCCGCAAACACGCCGGAAATATCGCGAAGACGCAGAAGTTTTTTTCCCGCCTGTTCACGGTATTTTTTGCGTGATCGCGGGTCGCCAACTTACCCATGCGGTTGCTCACGGGTGCGGCCATCTTGTTTTCACTTGTCCCGCCCTCTTGCGATGCTTACTTCCTGTTTCGGGTCGCGCAATGCATGTTCGCGCCCGTTCGCGGTCGATATTTCCTGTTCGCGACCGCTTTTACTTGATCGCTTTGCTTTTTGCTTGCTCGGGGAGAAAATATCGCGCGAACGCGCGCACGTGGTCGCAATGGGTGCGGCCATCTTGTTTTTCACTCTATTGCATGGTTCTGGGGCCTGTTTTTCAATCCTCTCCAAATCTTTTCAATCCTTGGTTTAAACCCACTTCTTTTTGATCTTTCTTATTTATTATTTATCTTACTATTTTCCAGCTTCTATATTTTTGGTTTTTGTCTCCTTTTTTTGTTTTTAGCTACTTTTTCTCTTTCTATTTCCTGCTATTATTTATTTCCTTTACTTCTTTAATTTCATTACCTTTTCTTACCCCAGAACCATGTCTAAGGGTAGGGCTGGTGGACGACGAAGCCAGAGCCGCGACCGCTTTCCTTGCGGAAGGCGGCGCCCACAAGGGGTGCAGGCACAGGCCTTATTTGGGGAGGTGGAGTTGGCTGCACTAATTTTCTTTGTGCAGCGCCACCTCCCCTCAACCCTGACAGCAGGTGGCAGGCCTGGGTACGGGTACGGCCTCCGGGAGCGTCGGCAGCGGTGGGGGAAGGTGCGCTTCTCTGTGGTCCGGCGCACCCAGGCGCAGCTGACACACCGGTGGTCCGACATCCTGGACCGTGAGCAGGACCTGCTGGTCCTGCTAGAAGTGGAGGTCCCAGGGCTTTGTGAGTACCTATTTAATTATTACAACTTTGTATCTGTTCTTCTGCTCTGTGTTATATATTGCGAATATCTTTTTTGTCTTCCAACCAGCTAGAATGTTGCTGCTTACATTCCAGGTTAATTACGTTTAAAAGTCTTCTGTGATTATGACACAGGTGCTCTTCTGCGCTACTACTAATCTTAGGTGCACATGCATCAACAAATCCAAAAGCGAATCCTTAATAGCGATAAATAAGGAATCGTTATTAAGGAATCGCATTTCAGAATGCATCAACAGATTCGGTAAAAATTTGCGATTCCTTAAAAATCGCTAATATTTACCGAATCCACAATAGCGAGTATAGCAAACACCGATTAGCAAAAAGCGACATCGGTATTAGCGAATTAGCTAATAGCGATTTCGGTAACAGCGAAATCGGTATTAGCGAAATCGGTAATAGCGAATTCGCAAAAAACGGGTCGCTCCGGACACGGTCTTATGACATCACTACCAGGAAGTACAGCAGCCCCACCCTCATCCACTCACCAGAGGAGCTAACAGGAGCAGGAACTGGAGACAGCCTGAGCCCAGTGAATCACCACTGACAGGACTACCACCCTACCCAACCAGGATGGAGAAAGATGCACCAGCCAGCGCTGAATCTGCAAGAAAGAGAAAGCGCAAGTTCTCCGACCGGGAGCTGGAGCACCTGATCGAGGGGGTGAGCAGCAAACACGATCGGCTGTTTGGGAAGCTGTCCCTAAAGGTGCCAGAGGGAGAAAAGCGTCACATATGGCTGCGCATCAGAGAGAGGGTCAATGCGGTGGGAGTGATGCCCCGCAGCATAGACGATTTAAAAACGACCTCAGGAAGCGGGCCAAGGAGAGGATCGCTGAAAGGCTCCGGGAGGCTTCTAGAACAGGAGGGGGACTATCAACAGTGCCAGCAAACACTGCCCTGGAGGAGCTGGTAGAAGGGACCATCGAGCCAGAGGCCGTCGTGGGAGTCACACAGATGGACACCTCCGGCGCAGCCACAAGTGCCCAAGGTAAGATGCATGGCTGTGCCCATACCCAGTATTGCGTACAACCATTCCCAACCCCCAGCACGATCACAGTGCGCATGCAGATTTGCCCCACACATCTTCACTCATAAGAGTAGTGCATCATGGGAGTTGTAGTCATCTCAGCCTAGTGTGCATGTACAGGAAGAAATAAAAATAAATATCACAACATCAGTAGAAGCTAGAAATAGACATTTAATTTAGTGAATCATAGAAGGACATGCATGTTGTAAAATACACCTTAGTTGTAACAATCCCACTAACCATGCACTGTTTCACACACAGATGCATCTCCTGGCGATTCCGACGACAGCGGCCGGCTAATCATATCAGAGACACCAGCCGATTCTGACGTCGATACTCCGGCAGAGCCGCAATCACCACCTCCACCAGCAACCATACCACCACCACCACCACGACCTGCTGCTGCGGCAACTTCAACAAAACAGCGGAGACGCAGGTCACCCATGTAGGTGATGGATGCATGTCAGACACCTGCAACACCATCGGGCCAAAGTCGAACACTCGTCCCACCGCCTGCAGCACCACCAGCACGTGTCCGACTGCCACTGCGCCGCAGCGCTCTGCGCAGGACACCAAATGTAGGCCAAGATGCAAGCTCCCCAAATGGTGGCATTGAGGAACAGATGCTGCGTGTCCAGCGCCTGCAGGGCAGACACATGGCTACCATCAGCAGTAACATAGCGCGCCTAGCAAAAGAAATGCGTACCCTGACTGCGGCAGTGAGGGACATGACCACTGTGGTGGCAGAGGGTAATGGGAACCTGAGGAAGGACATACAGAAACTCACCCGTGCCATGAGAGCAGGGCATGACAGCGAGAGAAGGAGGCACCGGCAGAACTTGTTTCGGTCCGCAGCCTCTACGAAGGCCATCACTAGCACTGCTGTTTTGTCACGCCGCTCGGTGTCACTGCAGGTGGACCTGGGCCATTATTGCGGTGATGTTGCCAAGGCCCTAGTCCAGGTGACCGCTGCAGTGGAACACCTGCAGAGCGGTACTTTCAGTGCTAGCGCATTCGGAGGGGAGGACCGCAGTGAGGCTGCCTCAAGTGTGAGCAGTGTTTCGGTGGCGGAGGCCAGCACCAGGAGGCGCAGTTCGCGCTGCTCCACAGCCACAGGGACAGGCCGTGGTGAGGTTGAGGAGACACCTGAAAGGAGGCTGGGCGTTCGTGGCAAGCGCCACTAGACAAACTGAAAGCCATCCATGACCATGGTGGGGTAACCAGGGTCCTCTCCCATTTGACACTTGCACACCCGTGACTACAACGGGCATGTTTTGTTACGCTTGTATTGGGGAGATATTATTTTCTTTCATTTGTGGCCGCACATACCTCAGTGCTCCTGTGCATTAAACAGTAGCACCACTAATGAAATCGTCATGGTTCATTCTTACCTGGATCAGAAAGGATGTTGCGTGATGAATGTCCGCCTCCTTTGCCCCTCAGCTGTGTTAGGTACGTGTGCCTGTCGGTGTTGTGCGGGTGGTTGGTCATCCCGGTAGTCGTCATTCCTGTCCACCTCTATGGGTATCCCCCTTCTGGTTGCGATGTTGTGCAGCATGGCACATACAGCTACAATCCTGCAGCAGGTATCAGGTTTGTATTGCAAGGCACCACCAGTCTTATGTAAGATTCTAAAGCGACTCTTCAGAATCCCAAAGGTCCTCTCTATTACATTCCTGGTGCTTATGTGGGCCGCGTTGTATCGTTGCTCCTGTGGTGTTGCTGGATTGATGTAGGGGGTGAGTATATATTCCCGCAGGGCGTATGCACTGTCACCTACAAGATGGAAGCAAAGGCTTAGCAACAGTGATGTATATACATGTGTGGTGCTCATGTTTGGAAGAGGTATGTGTACGTACCAAGCAGGAGTCCCTCTCCAAATCCTCCGTTGAGTAGGCGCCTGTGGATGCCACTGTGTCGGAATATGTAGGAGTCGTGTGTGCTCCTCGGAAATTGTGCCACTAGGTCCGTGATGATGTGCTGGGCATCACACACAACCTGCACATTGATTGAGTGGTAGGACTTCTGGTTACGGAATATGTACTCATTGGCAGAGGGTGGACAGATGGGGACATGCGTGCAGTCGATGCATCCAATGACATGGGGGAAATGGGCCACCTGGTAGAATGCCTGTTTGTTGCGGTCCAACTGCTGTGGGTTTGTGGGGAAGCTGATGTGGGTGTGTATCATTGTCAGCATGGCATCAATGAATTTGTGGAAGAAGCGTGAGAGTGCGCTCTGCGAAACGCCTCCGGCTACGGCGATGACCCCCTGGAAACTCCCTGAGGCCAGTAGGTGCAGGCTGCAGAGGACCTGGACGTGCGCAGGGATTGCATTGGTCCCATGTGTCTGGTGCTGTAGTAGTGGTTCGAGGTCTGCAATTAGGCGCATGATCATGGCACGATTCAGTCGATACTTGTCGTACACCTCATCCTCATTCTGTCCTAGCAATGTGATGTGCACTCTGAAGACTCTCTCCTGGACCCATCTCCTGCGCTGTCCTGCTGCATTGATTCACATCCTCCTTGCAAGCACGCAGAGGGCTGCCATTTTGTGCAAGCCAACAGGGTCTCCTGGGCTAAATTTAAGGGCTTACTGATTGGTACCATCTGTGGCACATGTATCTTTTTTTTCCAGCTTTTATTCTTTTTTTGGTAACTTTACCTCCAGGTTCTGATTCCCCTTAATCTGCTCATGCTAAATAGCGATTTTGGGGATTTTCGGTATTTGCGATTTTTGATGCATTGAGTAGCGGTTCGTTATTAGCCATTGGCACTTGCCGGGAGCTAATAGTGATTTCGGTGATAGCGAGTTCGGTATTTTGCGATTATTTATTTTTGCGGGCTGGTTATTAGCGATTCCTTATTTTTCCGGGGAATTATTTAGCGATTCTTTATTTTTTCCCGATTAGTGTTGATGCATTGGGATTCGGTTTTTGACACTCGCTAACGGCTGATTTTACCGATTCGGTATTTTACAGACTGGATTTTTGCTTGATGCATGTGCCAGTTACTTGTTTGTAACTTTGCGTTTGCGCTTGCTTTGCGTGATTCTTTACGAGTTTATTTTAGAGAAATTAAGTTACGTAATGCTACAGTGACTCTAGTCCACTCCTTACTTTGTCCTGTCACTAATAGATGGGGGCGGATTGATACTTAGTACTTTGTATGAGCTTCTACTTTGTTAGTGGTATCGTGATGCCCCCTCAGTTACGTGATGTGCTGCTAGTACGGCAGTCTTTATTAGAACCTTTTCTAGTTTGTTCAATGAGTGGTGGTAATTGGCTTAGCACTAGCAGAACATCAGCATCAATCAATCAACCCAAAATTTGGTGTAAAAAAAATGTGTCCTCCATGATTTGACCATATACATTGTTGAGGAATAAAGTGGAAATGCATACTTAATGTACAATTGGCATGCCTGGAATAGGTGGGCTAGGTTGGGTGGTACATCGTACTTAGGCTTAGTTGTAACTTAGTATTCTGGAATCAGAATGGAAGACTAGATTACTGTTGATAAATAGTAACTTAAGTAGTCGATCTGCAAATCCCCCGATATTACTTGTTGACCAGATGAGATCAGTCAATTTAGTTATTGCAATTGTTGTTTACATAAGTGTTTTTTGACCGTTGTTGAAAAATATTATATTTGTTTGACACCATCCATCAATGTTTGTCTCTTTCTTATATCTTTCCTGTTCATCATTCAGCACCCAGGGGCAGACAGACAGGGAGTGGGGGTTCGGCGGGACAACAGTCCGAACAGCACCAGGAGGACACCAATGAGGGCTCCTCTGCTGGCCCCAGTAAGTCTTCTTGTTTTTAATAATATTTCTTATTCCATAACTTTTACTGCCCCATATTTTTCACGAACTATTGTTTGTTTCCAAATGCTATTTTTTTTACCAACAATTATCCTTCGATCTGTACGGTTTCAAAAATCTTATCCCTGCCTCCGCTATGATGACTCTCATTACTACTAATACTATCTGTCTATCTGTACTGTAGTATCTAGTCTTGCCCAGTTGGCCAGTGGCACTCTTTATGTGAAAGGTTGTAGTATAAAACTCATATTCACCAGTAGCTCGAGCCATTGAGTCCAATCCTTTGGGTGGTCGTCTTGTACTACTTCTACTCTTATTGATCTTGAGTCTTTGTTAATCTTGAGGCTTTGAAAATTCACAGCAACAAAAGCCCAACCAGATTCATTACTATTTTGATATGATAGCCTATAGGACATACTACTACTGTTGTAGGGATCTTGCACATACACAGACATTTGCACCAGAAAATAGGATGTTGGTGATGGTAGGTTGGACCTTCCTCACACACCTCAATCAGAAATTCAGCACCCACCACAATTCCACTGCTCGACTATAGTACTGTCTTGTCATAACTATTAGGTCTCCGAACCCTCCCCCCAAGATACTCAACAAGTAGACAACCCAGAACATAACACACCCAACCTCTCAGTCGTGGAAGCAATGCACATGCACACCCTTACTTTAATTTGCTCACTCGTGTAAGTTAGTCCACACCAAATACCACCAAGTCTATGTAAGTTCAAAATGTTTATTTTGAATTGAGAACGAGGCTCTGTACATTGTTTTATTCTAAAATGCAGCACCAACCGGAAAATCAATAACATTAAAACAATATACATTGTTACACTTATACAGTTGGGAATTAAATCATGATAACTGAACAGTGGTGGAAGGCAGCACCACCATCCCCTAGGAATTTAGTTTATATACATTTATAAATGTAGATGTGAGTGAAGGGACCCCTCACCTTAGAAGAACCTAGTACTGGTAGTTGTTGCATCATTCAGAAGCTCTGGTTCGTAGAAGGGAATCTTCCGTCTGTAATGCGAAAAATGAAATGGTGTGCATTAGTATATTGCAACTTGCAAGCATTTCTCAGCCGTGCCAAAAAGTGTAGCATTTATGGATAAGCAATATGGACTAACAGTACACCAGTACTTCCTAAAAAAGTGGCTTGTTAATGTTTTTGTTGACCGCTTGTACGCAGCACGTAGACTAGACAGTAGCAGTGTGAGGCAGGTCATGTGGGCTCAAAGATGTCTTATACAAGAAGCTGCAAGGTAACGTCACATGTGAAAAATAAAAGACACAAAGGTAAAATGGTAGCATGGCTAGGGCTAATTAAGCAAAGGCTACAATGATCATATATAACTATTAGTGTCTACTCTACTACTACCTGATTTGTACTAGTGATGTATGTTAGTATTAACTCATTTTTCAACCTTGCTACTGATCAATAGGGGGAGGTGTATATGACGCCTAATAAATGTGTAATGTTTTCTAGGCGCACTACCGACCACCATTGCCGGGGCCAGCGAAGGCGAAGCGGAGGGCAAGGATGCGGCAGTTGCTGCAGATAGCATCAGAGCGGTAGGGGGAGTGGCAGCACCAGTGGCGGGTTAGATTCATAATCCTTAACTATTGTTGAACTTGACAGTACACTCACTGCAAGGGTGTACTGTATATATATATATATATATGTATACTGTACAGTTGCGACTTAGGGCCCCATTAGGATGGCGGGCGTATTGCCCCCGCCGGGCCGGCGGTATTCACTGCCGACACCGCAGGGGCAAACCTCCCGCCATCCCTGTAGAAAATATTCAGACCCCCCACATGTCGACCAGGCGGAAAAGGGTTCAATATGGCGGTGGTGTCTCTCTGAACACACCGCCAGCCATATAATCTGCATTTTGGAATGCCTTTGCGTGGCGGCATTGCCGCCCGCCACGGAAAGGCATGCAGACATTGCAGAGTATGCTTGGGGGCCCCCATGGAGGGTACTACCTACCTATGCTATGGTACCCCCCCCCCCTGCCTTTCGAAGCAAAACGTGACAGGCTCCGTGCGGGGTCCGTCATGTTGTGCTTGGAAAAGCAGCACAACATGTATTTTTAGCATTGCTTTCGGCAACGCCAACCAGAATATAAAAAAAACAGGATGCGCCCGCCACTGTTCCGGGCGCATCATCCTAATAAATTGTCCCCACGGGACCCCCACCCTTTTTAGCGTGAGGATGGCGGGCGGACGAAGTCCGCCCGCCATCCGATGGTGTAAGTAAGTATGAGTTGTTGGGGACGTTTGAAGAGTAAACTAGAAGACTAGATTTCCCTTTAATTGGCATAGGAGCGGGAGTATTGAGTAACCAATGGCCTCAACTCCGCTTTGAAAGTTTTATGGAGAAGTGCACCTGGTGCACTCACTGTTCAACTAAAAAGTCAAAGACGGGTGGAAGGAAGAAGGACGGGCGAGATTTCAAATGTTATGTACTACTGTGCTTTATAGAGCATGCCACTATGTGTATAAAATAATTAACTTGTATTACTGTTTTTCTAAGAGTATATTTTACAATTGTCTTGTTTTTTTTCTTTTTGATACACAGCTACTCCGAAACTAAATCGTAAGGAGTTGGCCGCCAAGGCACGGTGCCGGAAGCTGGAGGCAATCCAGCAGGAATACCGGCGGCTGGTGGTCTTAGCCGAGGAGGAGGAGGAGACTGCGGCAGCAATTCTTCAAGCCTCCTCCAGTGCCCTGGGCCCCAGCCACCGCCCTCCAGCGGTACGGCGCCACCGTCTGGCGGCTGCCCACCGCTACCGTAGTGCCATCTCCGGTGCCCCCCCACTGTGGCTGCAACTGCTGCACACTCAGACGCCGCGTCGCCCGTTTAGAGGGCCAGATGCGTGTCCTCCTTGAGTCCCGCCCCACACCTTAGTCCCTGTCATCTTGTTCTACCCCTTTTTTAATTCTTGTTTGGGTGGGTGGGTGGGTGGGTGGGAACTTGTTTGGGCGTTACAGACTTTTTCTCCTATGGACATTGGTTGGGGTTAGGGAGGGGGGTGGGTCAGCTTTTGTGGGTTTAGTTTATTTTTGTTAGGGTAAATTAAATATATTTTTCTATGTTACATGCAATGTTGTTAATGTTTTGTAGGTGGGGTAACTGTTTTACATCACACTGTTTCCTTGCTGGTGCATGGCCGCCCATAGCCTGTGTTTGATTTCAATAATTGGCTTACTGTATAAGACACAAACAGATAGATGCGACACACCTCAGTCATTGACTTGTCCTTCTAGTACTTTCAGTCTGTCCTCTAGTCTATGCATTGTTTATCTGGACTGGTGTGTGAAAATGAATTCATTGACAACATGTCCATTATTAATTCTGCCTCCCCCAAACTTCTCTCTTACCGGTGCTTGATGTTTATGTCCAACTGTGGCACAGCAATGGCTGCATGGTGAAGATGGTTTCCTTTTTCATACATGCCATGATTGGGGTGGTGGTGGTGGTAGTATAGTAGTAGTAGTAGAAACTGGCAGGGCGGCAGCATTTGCAAAAAAAGAAAAGGAGACCGTCAATCGCCTTTCAGAGACTGTTAGAGGAGTAGTAGAATGAAGTACAGTACAGAACTTACCGAGCAACAATAATATGCTCAAATTTTTGACAACAAAACATAATGGTGGTTGGGATAGCCTACTAGACAGAGTTACAAACTATAGTTGTGTCGAGTCACTTGACTAGGCCTACAGCCTAACAGTTAGTACTGTATATGAGGAATGACAACAAACAAATCCAATCAATGGCGGCAATTCATGCTGAGGTATATGTTCCTTTGTTAAACAAAATAACCTCTGAAATATCCTACTCATGGGTGGGCAACTGGGCAAGCAGAAGAAGATCATCGCTCTGCCTTGAAATTCAAGTAGTGTTGCTTTTGCCACATCCACCCCAGCAAGTGTGTGATTAAGTATTCGTGTACATTTAATTTAGTCACACCTCGACAATAAGTCACACAGCCCGGGGGAAGAGGGTTAGGGTTTGTTGAATGGATGGGAAGGGTTTTTTTGGGAAAGGTTTGACATAGAAAAACAGTATGCATGGACAAACAAACGACAATCATTGAAGACTACCATATCCATATGTTAAGGGAGAAAAAGGAAATGCATGCATGATGATGAGAGACCCGGATTACATACACTTCTAGTTCTTGTTCTGTTGTTCCGGCCTTAATACTTTTACAGATAGCAAATAGAAATTTTTAATATTGGTAGGGAAGAATCGTAAATACAGAGCAAACCTAATGATGATAATAATAACAACTCCAAGAACACACTGTTGTAAAGATTGTGTACAAAATATTAATCAAATTATTTAAAAGAAGATTAAAGTGGATACTGTTACTGTGTTATCCTGGTAAAAAATGTGGACTGGATTTGCATCTCGGCATTCCTCTTGCTCCTCTCATCCATCAATCTTGGGTGTGTCGCCTCGCCACTCGCCACTGGCTGGCTGGAAAAAAAATGTTGATTTATTGGTAAGGTAAGTGTGCATTGTAATGTTTTCCAAAGTATAGGGCAAGGCCCGGCCTGTAATTGTAGATGGAAAACCAGAGGGGATATTGAGAAATAAAGTTGAAACAAATGCACAAGTTATGGTGTAGTGCAACAAGAACACTTTCCGAGGTGGCATGTATGCATCATCTCTACTCTAGTCTGTTTCCAGCATTGACCTTCAACAATAACAGGAGAGAGCAGGCCCACAGTGCTTAGCAGTAGCACATCCTACGTTAAGACTTAAAAGTACTTTTTTTTTTTTTAAAGAGTTGGACAAACGCAAAGCACATTATCCATTCCAAACATAGCATTTTACAGCTTAAGTTAGTAAAACCAATGCACCGCAGTCATCCCACCGCTACACTCTATTCCACTTCTACACAGACATTTGGGTCTGCTGTGGTTGTTGTTGACGTGTTTACCTTTAGGCTTTTACGTTTTATGCCACTCATGAAACGTCCTCCTGACTTCATCATCATCTCCGATACTTTTACTGACTGACTGTGAAGATCGGCCTGCAGTATAAGTAAAAATTTTATTACACAACAAGAGTAGAAATATTACTGACTTGAGTCATTCTTTAGTGTGTACAGAAAGATAGATTACTAGTACACTTTGACTTCACTTTGTGCACAACAAAGAAACAACGAAAACACAAAGACCAATCGCTCAGAGTCAGGTGTCCAATGCATGCCATTAATTGTCATTACCTGTTCCTTCTCATCTTAAGTTAACGGGCCGTCTATTTCGCCATCATCATGATGGACGGTGCTGTTGTGTCAATCATACTCATTGC
The DNA here is from genome assembly GCF_964204655.1 of Triturus cristatus. NCBI lineage: Eukaryota > Metazoa > Chordata > Amphibia > Caudata > Salamandridae > Triturus > Triturus cristatus. Next base: position 719,081,963 of record NC_140594.1, on the reverse strand, counting down.
GCAGATTGAGTGAGTCCCCTTCCTGTATTGAATTAAAAGCAATGTATCACCTAGCTGTAGGAGAAGTACAAATTTAATATTTGCAAGATGGGGAAAATTGAATTTACCTTGAGTTAAGTTTAGTGTGTTCTGTAGAAAGTTGATTAGTGGCAGTGCACAATTACATAAATTCATGCACAACAAACACACCAAAATCTAAATCATTCAGTCTGCGACTCTGCGGCCAATGCATGGCATCAATCATTACCTGTTCCATCTTATTTTCAGTTAATGGCCAGTCTCTCTCTGCTCTGAAAGGAGTATAGCTACAGTAGTCATCTGATTCATGCTCCACTTCTTTTGGAAGGATTAGGAAAGTTTGAATTTGTTGTTGTATTATTTACCATCATCCAATCATCATTCATGAGGGAAATGGAATTGAGCAGGAGATTCAGTATGATGGAGCGGAGGAGCTGGATTCGGAGGACTCTACTGTCAAATTGCAGACACCTGAAACTTGTATATTAAATTAGAAGAGTAGAAGACGGTGGTAATGGATTTGTTGTGATTCACAAGTTTGTAACCGGAACGACAGACACACAAACAAAGGGGGGAAAAAAGGGAGGAAGACAGTAAGTGCAAGCCTAATTGTCAGGAAAGTATAGCTCGTCCTCAAACTCTAGGGGTTCAGCCAGTAGTAGGTAATCATGTGACACAATACTTCCATCACCTGAGCCGCTGTCCTCATCTTCCTCTATTGCTTCATGTATTGTGTAATTCGGTGGTATGAAGTGCTGATTCATTTTGATCATTGTTAACCTCTCCACGTTTTTGGGTGATAGACTGGTCCTTCTCAATGTTACAATGGAACCAGCAGCACTGAAAACACGTTCGGAAGAGACCCTTGCGACAGGGCAAGCCAGATAGCTTATCGCCAGCCTGCTGAGCTGTGGCCATTCAGACCTTTTCCTATACCAATACTGCAATGGGTTTTGATCAATGTACACCTCTGTTGGGTCGTCCAGATAGGCCTGGACCATCCGCTCAATGTTCAGGGTTGCTGCTGGTAAGGTTTCGGGCTCTTTTCTCTGTGCATCAGCACTGTGCTTATTAATGCCTAACTTTACATACCAATCGTGTAATGATTGTACTCCGCCTACTGATCCAGTTATTGTTGCTGTGGTCGATAGTGATGGTGAGTCTTGTGATCCAAACGCACTGCCCTCAGCTGACGAAGTTGCACTTGATCCTGTATGGCCTGCTGCAGTACTTCTTGTGGGTTGATCTTGCGGGCTTTTAATTAGCAGCCGTTCGTTTTCCAACTTACTGGCCGCTTCAGCTATGCAAGTTTTGTAGCGGGCAACATCAATCTCGGAAAAAGCAAAGAATGTCTTCAGTCCAAATTTTGCACGTGGATCCAGAATTGTAGCACAAATGTACTGTTCTTGTGACAAAATTTTATTTTGTATCCTTACATTTTCAGCTAAGCGACGGGATAAGCTCTCCACCAAGTCATGACCTTCCCTTTTGTCCTCTACACCTTTGTATGATTCAGACACATTATTCAGCTGATGCTCTAGCATTTGCAATAATGGGATAGCTTGGCCCATTGTACAGTCCTCCTTGCTGACTTCACGTGTGAAGACCTCAAAAGGACAAAGCATCTCAGTTAGGCATTTAATTAGGCTCCATTGCTCCAGCTCAAGGTTCATGCCTTTAACAGTAGCATCCCCTTTTCTTTTCCAGACATATTCATGGAGTGACCTGTACTGCTCATACAGACGATCAAGCATGTAATACGTTGAGTTCCAGCGTGTTGCCACCTCCTGGGTGAGTGCCTTGACTGGCATTCTATGTTCACGTTGGATGATCCTCAGCTGCTTCCGAGCTTTAAAAGAATGGCTGAAATGAGTGCATATTCTTCTGCAGATGGCCAGTAAATTGCTGACTATGGGTTCTTTTTTCAGAAAGTCTTGAACTATAATGTTTATGCAGTGCGCCAAACACGGAACCCTGAAATAGGAACCAAGTGCCATGGCCTTGAGTACATTACTGCCATTGTCTGTGGCAACAAAACCAATACCAAGCCCTCTTGGCCGCAGCCATTCAAAAACCTTGCTGCGAAACTCGTGTAAAATGTTTTCAGCCGTATGAGATTTCTCCATGGCGAACATGGCTACAGTTGCATGTTTCCGAGTACCTTCAAAAATCGCAGCTGTGTCAACAGCACCTCGTGCAGATAGCTTATCTCTAACCCCCACAAAAGAGATCCAGTGTGCAGTGATGCACATGTAATCTGTGGCTTGGCAACTGGTCCACATGTCTGTTGTCAGGTGGATATTGTGAACAGCACTCTGCTGCAAAGCTTGTCCAACCAATTCCAGCACATCATGATGTAGTGCCGGAACAGCAATTCTTGCGAAATATGACCGGCTGGGAACCTTCCATTTAGGGCAGATGGCAGACACAAATTCAAGAAAACCCACCCCTTCCACAAATGAAAAAGGAAGAAGGTCCAGCGCTAACATTTTAGCCAGCTTCGCATTGTACAACCGTGCCGTTGGGTGGTTGCGTTGGAACTGCCCCTCCAACCTAAACATGCTCTCAATGGTAGGCTGGATTACTTTCCTTTGTGGTGCTGTTTTCATTAACCCACTTAGGCTCAACAACACAGATTGTCTCATTGCGGTACTCGGTCGCCTTGGTGTCTCAGCCTGACTCAGAGTATGGCTCTTACTGCGGTGCCACTCTGATGTTACTGAGGAGGATGTGGGCAATACCACTGCACTACTGGGGACAGGGCTAGAAATGCCTCCCTCTTCTTCACCATCCACCGCAATAATATCGCTCCCTGATTCTTCCTGACCAACTTCAATGGGTTGAGTTTTTCTACTTTCTTTTAACTGAAGTAGGTGATTCTCCCACACGATAGTGTGGTGTATTCTGAGATGACTTGCTTGTCCTCCGGTACCATGATTTGTACCAAGCTTACCACGCCGAACACCTTGACGACAAATTGAGCATATAGCAACGTTCTCCTCCTTGGTGCTAACAGAAAAAAAGTCCCAAACTGGGGAGGAGAACTTTTTGGCACTGCTGGATGTGCCACTTTCAATACCAGATGAACTGGAGGGTGTGCTTGAAATGTGACCCTGTGCACCTAGACTGTGACGTTTACTACCACTACCTACTAAGATGGTTGAGCTGGATGTAGGTCCCTGCCGGGCCTTGGAAAATATGGCAGCTGGAGGTAGTGGTGGTGTAAGCTGTGTTGGTGATATCCGTGCTACATCCCGCTCAGTAGCAGCCTTTCTGGATAGGGTGAGAATGTTGGTCTCCAATCCCTTTGGGGCGGGAGTAATGTGCGTGATGACTGTCTCATCTTCATCAACATCATCATCATCACCCCCCTCTTCTACATCTACCTCCATAACTCTAAGTTCTTCTGGGACCTTCCTTTTCAGAAGCATTGTCTTGTGGCGTATATCACTCTCAGACTTAGGTGGTGGGACCCAAGTGGCATCACGATCATCAGAAGCGGGGCTTGAAGAAGAAGATGATGGACTAAGCCTCCTTTTCCTTGCTGGTGGTCTGGAAGACAATAGATCTTCTGAAACAGTGGTTTGACTTTGCTCCACTTTGTCTGCAGGAAGCTCGATTTCCTGAAATGCCCCTACGTCAGGAGCAACAACTACTATGGTGGGCTGTTGCGGCTGCTGCTGTTCTTGTTGCGGCTGCTGCTGTTCTTGTTGCAGCTGCTGCTGTTCTTGTTGCGGCTGCTGCTGTTCTTGTTGCGGCTGCACACTTATCTGCTGAGTTTGCGCCTGCGTTGAACTTGATTGTGTACTGCTTTGTGGTAATGACATTTCTTCAACATCGCTGCTCGTTAGTAGACTGGCTACCTCTGCGACACTAAAGCCCTTGGGCCTAGGTTGGTGTGGTTGGACCGCTGTGCTGCTCCCAGCTTGGTTCCCGGACAACGCTTCTGCAGGCGTAACTTTTTGGGTGCCAAAAAAAACATTGGCCGGCACACCACCAGTCGTGGTTAATGGCACTTCCTTTTTCTGTTCCTTCTTCTCACCGCCAACTTTCTTGGTACTGGACCAGGTAACTTTCTTTGGGGCCATCTTCTTCAGATGTCAGGCAGGATGCCGATGCACAACAAGTTCTGGTCACACGTGGACGTGATGCGCAGCAGGACTTCTGTCTGGCTGGCAGTACAACGGGTAGCCGGGTGATGCTGGTGACACCTCCTCCTCTGTCTTTTGTGCACCTAAAACCAAATAAGCCAGGAGAAGAACATCAGTGAAATGTTGCATTTGTTGTTGTGATTCAGTTATTTAGTACTGCACTAGTGCAAACAAAAAATATAGTCTAGCCATTTATGAGGTTTTTTTTTAACAAGGGCTATGTTATACTACTGTGTACAGTCACACACTACACTCTCAGGAAAGATAGGAAAGTTAATAATAACCACCAAAATAAAAATGTAATGGAAGTGGGGTGGACCCTATTTGCCATTAAATTGTTTGAGCATCTCGGCATCCATGGAGCTGCTGCTGGCAAAGGGGGTGGATGGATGGAAGCAGTAAGCCAAATAGCCAATAGGAAAACCATGCAGGCCTATGGCAAAAGCAGGACAATAATAACTCCCAGTCCAAACACAAAATAAGGCCACCAGCCACATGGACACTCACAAAACACAAACAAGCAGGGGGGCTGGGAAACACCAGGAGCTGACAAAAGGCCTATAAAAGCCAGGTAAAGGCTGCATGCTAAAGCACACTGCTCTGCCTTTTTAATGCAACAAAATGGAAATACGAACATTCACAGGCCCCAAAAAGGTCTGCAGGGTGCATGCATTGCACACCAACACACCAGACACATACAACAAAAGCATGTCTTTAAGACAACCAACATCAGAAAAGTCACCCCAAAAAAACACTTCCCCAACTCAATCCAATGCCATCCATGCCCTAAATGATGTCTAAATTCAACAGACCACACAGAAAACACTTGATTAATAAAGCTGTGGCTACCTGCTCTGATCCTAGTGGATGAAAAAGCAGGCCTGTTGGCAGACAAGGCCAGGCAAGCTTGTCGGCCTAGGCTTCAAAATGGCCACCAGCCACATGGCCAGGCCCAACAACATCAGAAAGGCCACCCCAAAAAAACACACTTCCCCAACTCAATCCAATGCCATCCATGCCCTAAATGATGTCTAAATTCAACAGACCACACAGAAAACACTTGATTAATAAAGCTGTGGCTACCTGCTCTTATCCTAGTGGATGAAAAAGCAGGCCTGTTGGCAGACAAGGCCAGGCAAGCTTGCGGGCCTAGGCTTCAAAATGGCCACCAGCCACATGGCCAGGCCCAACAACATCAGAAAGGCCACCCCAAAAAAACACACTTCCCCAACTCAATCCAATGCCATCCATGCCCTAAATGATGTCTAAATTCAACAGACCACACAGAAAACACTTGATTAATAAAGCTGTGGCTACCTGCTCTGATCCTAGTGGATGAAAAAGCAGGCCTGTTGGCAGACAAGGCCAGGCAAGCTTGCAGGCCTAGGCTTCAAAATGGCCACCAGCCACATGGCCAGGCCCAACAACATCAGAAAGGCCACCCCAAAAAAACACACTTCCCCAACTCAATCCAATGCCATCCATGCCCTAAATGATGTCTAAATTCGACAGACCACACAGAAAACACTTGATTAATAAAGCTGTGGCTACCTATCCTGATCCTAGTGGATGAAAAAGCAGGCCTGTTGGCAGACAAGGCCAGGCAAGCTTGCAGGCCTAGGGTTCAAAATGACCACCAGCCACATGGCCAGGCCCAACAACATCAGAAAGACCACCCCAAAAAAACACACTTCCCCAACTCAACCCAATGCCATCCATGCCCTTAAATGATGCTTGAAAATTAAAGACATTCAAAAAACACTAAAAGAACAGTTGCTTCATCATGCACACACACACACACACCCATTAGGCCATGACCATGACTAGCTCGGGCCTACTACTGACTAGTACTACCCACAACATTTAAAAAAAAAAGGAGTAATGATAGTTACCAAAAATAAATTGTAGTTACAAGAACTGCAATGCCCCCAATCAAACAGACACAACAACCACTTACTTGTGAAATATCCAAATCCAAAAATCCTAAAATCCAATTGCAATGATGCAGCAGAAATAAAAAGAGTGATCTTTCCAGCTCAAAATCCAAAGGCAGAATGAGCAGGAGATGGACAAAGCACTGGGAGGAGCCTGCTGGACAGGAACAGGAACTTGGAGATTCTGTGTCACTTCCTCCCTCTCCCCATATGCGGGGATTCAGGTAAGGCGATCGCCCGCACGCGAGAATGTATTTTTTTACAGCGCGAGCAAGAAACAAATTATCGCTAACCTGCGGAATGCGGAAATTTTGACATTTTCGCGCTTTCCGCGGAGCGCGAAAATGCCAAATTATCGCAATTTCCACGAACGGAATGGAATTTTGGCCCAGGCCTAAGTCACAGCCCTTTTACGCCATCGGCCGCTGACTGCCAAAACCAGCGCTGCTCATTTCTCTGGACATGGCACTCAGCACGGGGGGTTTCAAAGGGGTTCCATCGGAGCTCACCAGTGCTCTCCGAGCCCTTTTTACATGCAGGATGGCCTCAGATGGGGATTCCGTCGAAGCTTCCCACTGGAGCACTGCATAACAATAAACATGCAAGAATGTTGCTTTTGTTTGATGTCAGCTGGGGTTTTGAGATGTATTATGACATCATATTCTGGATACCCTTTTAAAAATTAAATGGGCACTCTCCAGTTCTTGAGAATGTGCCTAGAGTGGGACTCCTTTGGGACAGCTGGCCCTCCAGGCCGCCCCTAGGACGGGGTCTATTCGTAAAGGTGGTGAGCTCTGTCACTCATTTCTGGAGACTGGGGGTTATTTTTCATCATCAGACTCGGAGCAAAGAGAGGGGAAGACAACAAATGAGGAAGAAGAAGGAAGAAAGTGATCGGAAACAGCGACCAAGGAAGAAAGCAAGAATGAAAAAGAGCATGTTAGAGTGAGATGAAGAAACAGGAAGAGGGTGGAAGAAAAAGGGGGAACAACCTTTACAACGCAACTTTTACAACGCACTACCTTTACAACGCATTTTTTACAACGCATAATCCATTACAACGCATGACATTACAACGCATGACACTACAACGCATTTTTAAAAACTACCTTTACAACGCATTCCATTACAACGCATACTACCATTACAACGCATACCATTACAACGCATAATATTACACTACACTATCCAACACTTACCCTACTGTTGCACCCCCTGGAGTTAGAATAGTAATTTTTACCCCTATACTATCCAACACTTACCCTACTGATGCACCCCCTGGAGTTAGAATAGTAATTTTTACCCCTATACTATCCAACACTTACCCTACTGATGCACCCCCTGGAGTTAGAATAGTAATTTTTACCCCTATACTATCCAACACTTACCCTACTGATGCACCCCCTGGAGTTAGAATAGTAATTTTTACCCCTATACTATCCAAAACTTACCCTACTGATGCACCCCCTGGAGTTAGAATAGTAATTTTTACCCCTATACTATCCAACACTTACCCTACTGATGCACCCCCTGGAGTTAGAATAGTAATTTTTACCCCTATACTATCCAACACTTACCCTACTGATGCACCCCCTGGAGTTAGAATAGTAATTTTTACCCCTATACTATCCAACACTTACCCTACTGATGCACCCCCTGGAGTTAGAATAGTAATTTTTACCCCTATACTATCCAACACTTACCCTACTGATGCACCCCCTGGAGTTAGAATAGTAATTTTTACCCCTACACTATCCAACACTTACCCTACTGTTGCACCCCCTGGAGTTAGAATAGTAATTTTTACCCCTACACTATCCAACACTTACCCTACTGTTGCACCCCCTGGAGTTAGAATAGTAATTTTTACCCCTATACTATCCAACACTTACCCTACTGTTGCACCCCCTGGAGTTAGAATAGTAATTTTTACCCCTATACTATCCAACACTTACCCTACTGTTGCTCCCCCTGGAGTTAGAATAGTAATTTTTACCCCTATACTATCCAACACTTACCCTACTGTTGCACCCCCTGGAGTTAGAATAGTAATTTTTACCCCTATACTATCTAATACTTACCTTAAATGTAATTTAATATAATGCGTTGTAATGGTATGCGTTGTAAAGGTAGTATGCGTTATAATGGCAATGTGTTGTAAAGGTATTTTTTTAAAATGCGTTGTAGTGTCATGCGTTGTAATGTCATGCGTTGTAATGGATTATGCGTTGTAAAAAATGCGTTGTAAGTGCATGCGTTGTAAAAGTGTGCGTTGTAACGTCATACATCCAAGAAAAAGACATGAGATTAAATCCAAACGATGCCGCGTTGGAATTTGGCAGACTCCTGCATTCCACATCGCTAGAGGCGAGTTCATAAAAAAAGTTTGGGCCCCTACAATAATTTTCTTTTAATAAAGGAAGCATTGACAAAGTGGTGAATTAATATATTAGGGTAAGAGCACACTGTCAGTAAAATGAGAGCTAATGCCTTTGGTAATGGTAGCGTTTGTCAGCTGGGGCGACACAGAGTGGCAAAACGGTGCTAAAAATACACCTTTCAAAGTTAATTGTGAAAAGGTCACATGGTGTTAGGCTTTTTTTGTTTCAATTTTATATAGCGCGAGCTGGACCCGGAGGTATCAGAGCGCTTTGCATGAGCACCAGTTACATTACAGACGGACACATTCATTTCTAGGTACTGGGAAATTAAGCAATTAACCCAGAATCACATGACGTTTGAGCCTTCAGCCAGACACGATCCCGTTTTCCCAGCTTCAAAGTCTGCCGCTCTAATCGTTGAACCACACCGCGTCTTTACCTTGCACGTCTATATATAACATCACTCTGTCCATTACAGTTGCTGCTACCGTGTCACACAGTTAACACTCATTTCGGGTGGAAGGGAGAGGAGGTGTGAGCACGCAGGCCGCGATGAGGAAACTGTGCAGCCATTTACTATTTTAAGTCCCGCTTTATGTTTCCATTCCGAGTAGTTTCCTTTGGTGGTGGTCTGTGTGCAACAGGAAGACGTAGTGTGTTTCCACGCCCTGTCACCGAGAGAGGAGGAGTATGTGGTGTGGCCAGCGCACAGGTGAGCTGCTTTATATAGGCTGCCTGCTCCCCTCCCCGCTTTCGAGCTGGGCAGACCCTGGACAATGCTGCTGAACAGGAACACGCTGGGGGTGTGCGCAGTGCTGCTGTTCTGTCTAATGACGGCAATGGCCGACGATTGTAAGTAACTCTATGCGCACTGCTTAATTTGTGCCCGTGTTTGCTGGTTATGGACAATTCTAATGATAAATGGGGGGTATAGGAAAATGGTACTATAATCGCAGGTGTATGTTTTCAGCCCAGAGGGGAAAGGCTATGGCCAGGCTGAAACGTTAAGCAACAAACACTGGCAAAGCCAATGGGTTTGGACTTTTATATCTAAGTGTTTCTACACTGACTAGCGATTGGGGTGTGTCTGTTTTGGGTGGGTGGAAAAAGGAGTCAATTGGTGGATGGATGGGTGAGTGAGAGCATAGATGGATGAATGCGCTGGCTCATTTGTGGCTGTGATCCATCCATGCAGTCATAGTAGGGCAGCCCTGAAGACAGAAACACATTATCATTCTATCTGAATGTATGTATAACTGGTACAGAGGTGAATGAATACTCCAGCGAATTAGATAGTACAGGAAGGAAGGAGTGAGCTTACATGAGTGAATAAGTGCAGCATTGAGTGTATGAGTGCGGGAAAGAATGAGTGGGTGAATGGAAGTGAATGTGCGCAACAGTTAATGAAACCGCCCGGGTTCACGAAAAAAGCCTTGAGCATAAATGAGTAAATTAGTTTTGCAGTAAATGAGTGAGTACTAGGAAGAATGCATTGATGTACAAGATTACATGAGTGTACCAGTGAACAAGTAGCAGGAGAAATAATGCATCAGAATGAGTGAATGAGCGGAGCAGTGAATGAATTAAGGAGTATAAGAATGAATTAGAGTGCAGGAGTAAATTAGTACAGAAAGGAAGAAGTAAAAGGCCGCTGAACGTGTGAGTGTAAAGAAGGGAATGCCTCTAACACCGAATATGTGAGTAGAGGAATATATCAATGCAAAGCGAACGGATTCTTCGGAGTTAGTAGTAGTGCGGGAATGACTACAGCAGGAGGTGAATGCAACAGTGAGTGACAGACTGACTGACAGTGAGTGGCATCAGTGAGTGAGAAACTGACTGACAGTGAGTGCTGGGAACAGTGAGTGAGAGACTGACTGACACAATGAGAGCCGGCAACAGTGCGTGAGAGACTGGCACATTGAGTGCTGGCAGCAGTGAGTGAGATACTGACTGACACTGGGTGCTGGCAGCAGTGAGTGAGAGACTGACACAGTGTGTGCTGGCAGCAGTGAGTTAGAGACTGACTGACAGTGGGCGCTGGCAGCAGTGAGTGAGTAACTGGCAGCAGTGAGCGAGAGACTGACTGACACAGTGAGTGCTGGCAGCAGTGAGTGAAAGACTAACTGACACGGTGCGTGCTGACTGCAGTGAGTGAGAGAATGACTGACACAGTGAGTGCTGGCAGCAGTGAGCGAGAGACTGACTAACAGCGAGTGCTGGCAGCAGTGAATGAGAGACTGACACAGTGAGTGCTGGCAACGGTGAGTGAGAGACTGACTGACACAGTGAGTGCTGGCAGCAGTGAGCGAGAGACTGACTGACACAGTGAGTGCTGGCAGCAGTGAGCGAGAGACTGACTGACACAGTGAGTGCTGGCAGCAGTGAGCGAGAGACTGACTGACACAGTGAGTACTGGCAGCATTGAGCGAGAGACTGACTGACAGTGAGTGCTGGCAGCAGTGAGCGAGAGACTGACTGACACAGTGAGTACTGGCAGCAGTGAGTGTGTGCAGTGGTGAATGTGTGTGAAACGAGCATGTGAAATGATCCTTCTGACAGGCCGTTGCCTGAAGCATAAAATGAAAGCAGATGCAGCAAACAAAAACATTGTGAACAATTGTTCCTCGAGGCGCAGTGCAGATCTAGGAGAGGAAGGGAGGACGGGACTCACTCCTGGAGTTACAACAGTCAATATAAGGGGCCAATATTCACACAGTGCCATTTTAAGAGTGTTTCAGAACAACTGTAAATGTATCATTTTTTTCTAATTACACCCCCGTGATGTCAAGCAATATTGAATTATTTGTTAAACTGTCAGAAACGGAGAACCCCCAAAACAGCCGAAAGTTCAAACTACTTGGTATGAGCCAAACACTACAAAAAAAGATGCCTCAACAAAAGTTAATAAAGCCACTTCCCTATGTGCTTGAATTTAGATTATTTTGCCTTGTAGTAACAGTTTATGCGGAATTTAGGGCCTAAACTGCCGTTCCTTCCAATGTAGAAAAAAGATTGTAAGGGCGATTGTTTAATTGTGCCAATGCACATTTTTAAAATGCCTCGTATGCATATAACACTTGAAATGGTGGCATTAATTCCCAGATATTCAAAATTAAAAATAAATTCTCCTTCACATTTGCCATTCTTGCTGCAACAGTGAAAATCTAAGTGCTGTGCAATGCTTTAAACCGTTCTAGTGGGTCTGTTATTTTACGCCTAAATTCTGTTCCCCTGTCTTGTCCCTACTCTCCTTTACATTTGGGTACCCTAGTCAGGTCAGACATTGGCCCATGGCTCTGCTGAATAAGAGAAATATGAGAAGACAGGAAACAGGGACAGAGAGGTGCAGAGAGTGGTAGAAAGAGAGAGAAGAACATACTGAGAAGGAAAGTGAAGATAAAGTTGAGATGGAGAGATGAATGAGGTAGGGAGTGATGTAAAGGAAAGAGAAAAAGGTGAACTAGCTAGAAAGGTACAGGTAGAAAGAATGATGAATAGGCATGTACAAAGAGAGAAATGCAAGGCTTTAGAATGAGATAGAGAGTTAGAGAGAGCTGCACTTTTTAAAATTAGATTTTCGTTTTTTGAGCTAGAAATTAGTCGAATTTCTCGGAATCTGAAATTGTGGATCATGTGTTATGCACAGTAAATCCCCACTGGTAGAATTGCATAAGTCCAGTGCTCTTTGTTATATTTTACAGTCATACTCGGTGCAATATAGAATGAATGTACATAAAAGCACTATCCTAGAAGGCAGGGCATTATAGGGAAAATTGGCAGGCCCTTAAACTACTGAATAATTAACGGTAGCACAGTCCAAGAGTGAGTAGATCACAATTTTTAAAGGTCAGATGTGGATTTGCCGCATTTGCCACATAATCCATCGTTTGCTGCATAATTTGCAGATTTGAACAAAAAATTGCTTTTAAATCAAAAATATCAGAAGTTACTAAAAAAGCTGAAAATGTGTTGCCTCGCAGTGGAAGGCCTTTTCGATGGTTGAATGGGCACCTCTCAGTACCTCATTGCTGTATTTGAGTGTTAAAGTGATACTAACGAGGTGAAACCTTTTTAAAGGCAGTGTTAACAAGTGAAAAAATGACAAAATAGCGAAGTAAAAGAATCACAAAATGCGCCGCATAATCTGCCTTTTCTTGCCACGTAACTGAGTCCACTCTGCCACACAATTTGGTCTTCTCTGAGCTAGGGGTATCAATCCCGTCTGTTTGGAGTGCACGTGGACAAGGTTACATGGTGATGTGTTCTCTTTCCATTCACAGATCGCAGACCTACTAAAGTGACCACTCGCTGTTGCAAGTCTGTTTCCAAATCCAGGATACCTCATACCATCGCAGACTACAAACGGCAAAGGCAATTGGGGCCTTGTATTGAGGCCTACATGTAAGTATTGGCAATATCACTTAGGAAAAACGATAAACAGTAGTTTGTCCCATTGACTCTGCGATGCAAAAAGTTTTGACTTCATTCCTCCTTTTTTTTATAAAGTTACAAGATGAAACCAATACATGCGTACAATTTTTCACCAATTCTTCATGTTTCCAAAAATATGTCACATACGTGGAATAAAAACACTGCATGAAATGCAGTTTCGGATGTAAATTCAGCTTATCTTATTCGTATCTAGAACTCCTGCTTTAAAACACCTCTTTCACAACGCAACGCTCATACAATTTACCAGGCCTTAAGTCCTGGATTCTACTTTTAATATTCAACCCTCCTTAAAAAAGGCCCCAAGTAGGATTTTTTCACAGTGTCTCCGTCTGTTGAACTCTAGCATCTGTGGTGTACATAGGAGTGTTACCTGCTGTGGACAGCCCACACCTTTGCTGCCACCAGACACCCCCTGGCTCCCTGCTGCTAAAAGTTAACAAGGAAGTTCCTAAAGTCTCACGCGCCTCTCAGAGCTTATCTGATTGGGTCTGGAAATGGGTAGCACATTGCAAGTGCAATATGTCTCGCCTTGCTAAGCCCTTTTCCCCACATATCAGCACTTGGAAAAACCCACTTATCCTATATTTTGGGGAGGTTGGCTAAGTGCGTAGAATAGCATATACTTTACGCTTGGGCACTAGAACTGGGTCCTCTGTTCTATGAGGCAGCTTGAACTTTAATGTATTCACAATGCTTACATTTGTTCCATGGTACCTTCATACCATGGCTGCCCATAATATGCCAGGAATTTCTACCATTAAGTCCCAGCCAGCAGTATGCTACAGTGTCACTGACATGCCGTGGGTGGCCACATGATGTCATGAATCACCACCATAATGCAAAGGCTAGCATTATATAAGGTGTGTGTGCCATACTTGCCCATTTTAAAAATTACCAGGATTGTGCAGGATTGTGCAGGGCATTCCCATGGTATGGCAAGTACGGCTACCCTACTGTCAGAACCATAACAATAAATAAATGCCGTAGATGTCCACTGGATTGTGGGAATTGCCAGCATTGTGCCTATGTGAATATTGGGCCACAGTTGGAGGTCATTGTTCAGTGGGTGTCAGCAAAATGTCAAGAATGACCACAGTACTGCCAGGATTGCCATTATGCCCTGGGCAAGCACCTTGGCGACAAGAATACACAGAATATGTCAAGAAAGTCCACCGGTCTGTCAGACTAGGCATTAGGTCAGAGATAAGCATCATTATACCAGAGAGACATACAAGGAATTACATTCATTAACTCAGGAACATTTTTTACTCTGGGTGGTCAACATTGAATGTATGCTCAAAACTGGCCAATACTTACCACCATTGTGCCAGGGCCAGCATGTTACCAGGCTGAGCAATGGCATCAAAGTTACACACGCCTCATACATGCACACATACCCACAGACAGACATGCACATGTGCACACATGTACACAAGTGCGCACACTCACACTCTGTACCTGCACTATGCACGCACATACACACACACACACACTTTCTTCTTCTTTTTAATTCTATTAATTTTAATGTGATTTCTTTTAGATATACACAGTATTTTGCTTTACCTTCTCTGGCTGTTTATCCAGTTTTAATGAATCAGACATGTATTCATATCTAGTATTGGTGATCCGAGACCTGCTTCATTGTATATAGTTTGCTTAATCAGAATGTTTATAATGAATTTCTATATCATCTATTGATATGTGAATTCAATGTCTTCTTTTATGGTTGTGAAAAACCGTATAAAGAATGTTTGACTGACTGACACACACACACAAACACACACACAGCATCAACATTCATTTTTTAAAGATAGTTTCCTCTGACGGCAGCTGTCCAACATTTCTGCTTCTGTCACTCCTCTCCCACGATTGATGGTTTCTTCTCCTGATAGGCACCACTGAGAGGAACAAGTGAGGGGCGGCAGTGCCCCTGGAGGCCTTTGGAAGGAAGTGAGTGGAAGTGCCAGAGTGCAGGGAGTATGTGGGATTACCTGAGGGTTTGGGGGAAGGGTACAGGAGGGAGTTCTTGCATGGAGGAGGGAGAGAAGCAAGTAGAAGAAGCCAGCCAAAGGAGAGGCAGCATGAGTCTGGGAAAAAAAAGGAAGAGGAACAAGCAAGCAGGTACTTCCTGTTTCAAAGAGACTGTCTCCACTCACCTTCCTGCTCTGGTGCTTCTACTCTGAGACGGAGGCCACCACCCAAAGCAATGCTGTCCAGCCTAGTCAGTAATAGGAAAACAGAACAAAACCTGGCCTTGTAAACTGACCACCAGTTTGCATTTGCTACTACTGGGTATTCTGCAATGCAGGGCCCAGAGCCCACTATGACATGCAATGCCCAGTCTGAAGAAAAGAAGTCAGTAACCCCAACCTACCTTAAAATGGCAAGAAATAGAGCACATTGCCAGGAACAGTCGTTCACCGGCATAACTTCAGACACCCTAATGCTGTTCACCACCCAGATCCGCCCTGTCCCGCAACTGTCCGACCCCTCTTACAAGGCACCATAACTACAAACCACCCATTTTCAAAGGGACAAGGAGTGACATCTGAAAAAAATGCAGATCAGTGCCTAGGGCTGTCTTTCAACTAAGCCCAGAAAAAGAGACTTGAATGATAGAATGAAATTCTGTGGTACTCACCCTAAAACTCACAGATCCCACTTGCGTACAAGAGGCCAGTCCTTCACACTGACACCGTTCACCATATTGCATGTGGACAAGCTTCAAAGAAGAGGGAGCAAGGTTTGAAGCTCCCGCTTCCACTCTGATGCTCACGCTCACAAACTGAAGGCCATTAGCCAAATCTCCACTGTCCAGTTCCGGCCTTTACAGCGGAATGAGAATACCACCTGATCTCTTTTCCTGTGTTCTGCTGCCTCTGTAACATCTCCAACTGGGGAGCCTAGCATCAAAGAGAAGAGGAAATGAGCAGAACAAACAGAGTAAGATTTTCCTCAAAAAAAGGTTTCAGAAATTATAGTAAAATGTGAACCTGAATCTGCTAAAACTTGAACCGTCTTCTATCAATACAAATGTAACTTTCTTGGGGAATGAACATCTCTTCAGCAACACAATTTGATTTCTCTCCGTTCAACTTCTTAACTACTTAATGTTCAGAAAAACTCACAACTAAATTTACTTTGTCACTCATATCATTCTCAATATCTTGATTCACTTTGCCTTTCTACTGACCACTCTCACACACGTTCAAGAAATAAACATGTTTGTTCCATTTAAAGCACTATTTCCCTACAGCTGCATCGTTCTTATTATCACAGATGTAATTCCGTCAAACTACGAGCGAAACATCCCACCTTTTTGGAAGCCCTCAATACAATTGTTTCTTTCTCTTTACCATTTGCATCACCTTTTGCTTGAACTTGCTTGTTTCTAACCAAGCAAACAGACAGTTGTCTGCCCTTAGACCACTTCTTGATAGAGCATGCTGATCATTCCACACCTTTCTCAATATCTATAGTCTCCTTGAGAGTAGATGTCTGTGGCTTGAAACTCATTCTCCAATTTCCTTCAAGTAGCAATGAAGAACTATTTGATTTCTAACATATTGGTTAATAGTACCATCAAATTCACAATTCGAGGCGAAACAGCACAGTACTCTATTTGCTCTCTATATCTAATATAGAATTTGCTTCTTTCCATGAGAATAAGAGATTCTTCAGTAAAGTGTAATTTGAGATGTTCCAAAGCTTCTACAAATTCTTTTAAATTCCCACTGTAGTACCTGGTGAAGGTGTGCATTTTGGCTGATGGTCAAAAACAGTCAGCCAATACCCAATAAACTGAATTAAATCCCATACCCAATAAACTGAATTAAAGCCCATACCTAAAAACTGAATTAAAGCCCTTACCCTATAAACTGAATAAAAGCCCTTACCCTATAAACTGAAAAAGCCCATACCCAATAAACTGAATAAAAGCCCACACCCAAAAAACTGAATAAAAGGCCAAACCCAATAAACTGAATAAAAGCCCTTACCAATAAACTGGATTAAAGACCTTTCTTCCGCTCAACATCAAAACATTTGCGATAAATGGCAAGTATGTAGGTCTCCTATTTCATACTGGCTCCCAACGATTCTTTCGAAACGGGGTGGTTGATAATAGATTTGCATTTTGCTTGGAATACCTACTTGAAGCAAAGAAAAAAAACACAAAATGTAAAAACAAGTGCACTGCCTGGAACAGCTGAACGACTTGAAACACAGGCAACTAGAATGCCGGGGACACCAGAAGGCAAATTTCAGACAACAAAATACAGATACTACATCTCCCTTCATGGAAACATTTGTGCTGTTTGAGATAAAACTTGAATGTAGCCCAGCAACATCTGTCAGAAGTACAGATACAGATTCAGAGCTTGATGGCTTCCAACACTGCACTGGCACCACTGCGCTGTTAACGAAGCACAGCAATTATTTGTAGTACCAAAATGTATACCTGCCAATGATCTGCGAAGGAAATATTCCATGGTGGGGTATACTGTGACTAGCAGAGGAGAGACATACAGGACAGATGCTAGGTACACTGGAGGATGCAGCACATAAAGGGAGGCGTGGACACATCGGTCCAGTACACAGGCACAAAGACGGATTCACACTATCAACAGGAGGGGCAGTCGATGTCCCCCAAAGTCAGGTGCTGGGAGTTCTGGCCATTTCAAAACATATGATGCCCATAGACCTTCAGAACTGCATCCTTGTTGTTGAATTAGAAGATCCTCTACTGATATCCTGAAGTACTGCACCCTTTCTGCTGAATTCAGAGGAACCTTAAGAAATAAATATTCACTTTTGCAGAAGGAGGAGTGTAGTCCCATCAGAATAAACACTATAAGCCTCATTTAGTGTTAAGCCGAAGCTTAAAATAGTCCAAATTCTTCAGGAAACTCTAAATACAAAGGAAACCACCACCCACATTGACTCCACAGTACTGTGCAAATGCTGGAGGAAATCCAGCTGGTGGATTCTACTCTTTATTTAGATTTTCCTCCAGAAATGTGAGGGTTTTCAGTTCATTACAAACTCTAAATGAGACCCATTGTCATTTGCACATGAAAATGGTATTATGTTATTAGCAAATGTATTGTTTTTGTTTATATGTTTGCAAATTGAGAGTGGCAGTATTATTGAGTGCTGGTCTAAATACGGGCATGTAGTGAGGATTAATGAGTGAAGGTTAAAATCTCAGCACGTACCAATGATTACTGAGTGATGGTGTGAATATGAGCATGCACTAGTTTGATGAGTAATGGTATAAATATACCCATTCTGCCAAGTCTTCAAAGTAATGATGCAAATATGGATTGACAGGTAGATAGCACGGACTTAAACAAATATTCAAGATGAATAATTAGCGTTGAAAATCTGAACATGCACTAAGTATAAATGTGTAACAGTGCAAATTTCAACATGTTCAAAGGCTACTGAGTGAAAGGGCAAATCGAAACATGCAGTTAAGATTAATGATTGATTTTGCTGGTCTAAAATCCGGGTTGCAGGGTATTCCAACAGATGACAACGAGGGCAAATTAATTATTTATTTAATTTTCCCTCTGCATCGTCCCTCGAAATACCCCCCAAACCAGCCCCAATGCTGTTACCTGCACCCACCGTAGCTGGCATTAAGAATTACTAAATGATTATGAAAATCTGAATATGCACAATGGTGGTAATTCTTGCATATGGTGAGAATTCATGGCACAGGGATCCCCACTCCTGATTATGTATTCACTAGCACAATAGTAGTAAATCTTGTCTTATTATAGCCATTCTTGGTAGAATTGTGCCCACTGTTGTTGTTATGCTTGCACTGGCATAATGCTGTTAATTGAGTTTTCTTGGCATGCTACTGTCAAGCTCTGTTGCAGTGCTTGCAGGGGCATATTATTGTACTTCTTTGTGTTTTTATAAAACTGTTACTACTGTTGCACTACTGTTGTATGAACCCCCGCCGTTAGAATTGGTATAGCTCTCTTTACCCATCCATGCACCCACTCATGAATCCATTCATGCACTCAACAGTTCATCAGTAGTCACTTATCCATTTAATTGTTAATTGCTTATCACATTACCCACTTACTTATTCACACACCAACACACACAAATTCACCAACGAATGAAGAACCACTCACGTTTAAATAGCTCGACTTAGTGGCACTGCCAGTGCTTGTACATTTGTGTTTATTTCAGTATTTATGTATTCAGGTGGTATTTGTGTAGCACAGATTTGTTTGCTATCTGATCATTTCTCTACAGGCAGTTCTACTTGTTTGCTGACCATTGCTCTCCAGTGTACCTATGCTGGCTGTCAATCTGCAACAGACTAGACAATAGCTGCTCTCATTGTCTTATCTGCAGTGGACCTATGCATCTCAGATGATGCTTCGTATCGCTTGAAGGATGCTATGTTCCTATAAACCCTAATGAAATATGGTTTTTTTTCAAGTGTGTGTAGCGCAAATCACGGAGCGGTTTTCACTCGTATGTTCTCACTAAGGAGCATATCACCAACAACCGGCGATAATTATCGCTAAGCGCACTTAACGCTAGGATTATTATCGCCGGCTATCGCTGGTTTCTATCGCTGAGATAGTGCGCTATCAGCGATGCTTATCTCAAAAGCGATAGAAATACCAGCGATAGGTACATATTGTGCGATTATCACTGGAAATCCAGCTATAATCGTACAACGATCGGCGAAACGTTGGTGATAGGGGAGGTCAGACGTAACCATTATATCCACGTTCCATTGGATATAATGGCTAAGTCAGATTAAAAGCAGGGGTAAGAAAAGTAGTGTTAAGCGCGGTTAGCGCTACTTTTCTTATCGCCATGCCAGTTAGCGGGAGGTTTGATAATAGGCGAAATGTCGCTTAGCGACATTTCTCCCGTTATTTGGGGGAGGAATGCCCACTTTGCATCTAATTAGAGATGCACAAATGGGCGTTCAGGGAAAATGCATGGAAACACGCGCTAACGTGTCCATGCTGATAGGGCGTTAAGATTATCGCCGCTTTAGCGGCAAAAAGTGCGGCGATAATGCCCTTGATGATATGCCCCAAAGTTCTTGTAGGTGTCGGATCATAGACCCTGTTGACCGTGGTCATATTGCCAATGTAGTTTACTCGTAACATTCACACTAATGACACGTGAATAATGTAGCGTGACAGAAGTCACAAGTTTCTCATTATGCTTTCTCATCATGTTTAGGATGACATGTACAATTTCCAGGTTTATAACGGGCTCTTATTTCATTTCGTTTGTAGAGACCCCTGAGGAAGGGTCATTCTAGACCCGAAATGCATTGGGTTTGACGAGCTACTGGATTGCAATATATTACACAAAGAAGGATATATTTTGAATGATGAAGACATTTAGATTCATGGTTTGAGTTGATGAAATGGATTCAAAGTGTTCTTTTTGGGGTCAGAAAGTCACATATAATCAGAAGAGAAACTAATTTGTTTCAAGTTGAAGTGCACCCATCAGCCGGGAATTGGGTCCAAAGACCTGGCGCGTTTGACAATTGATGTATGTTAGCACTGACAGACCCAGTGCTAGTGATGGTGTAGCACACCAAAAAGTTTTGTTACAGAAATTCTGCAAAAAAAAGAATTATAAGAGTGCGCGGCGATACATATACTGTCCAGTGCAAATAGAAACATAATGCTGCAGAGAGTCAAAAAGCAAAGATACAGGCAAAAAGGATTTAAGGGGTAGCTGATTTTTGAGAACGGAAGTGGACTGTTACTTTGTCATGAAGTAGTGTCCTTTAGAGAGGGGTGTCTTCAACGCTCGCCTAACTTTGAGCAGGGTTCGGGCAGTCGTGATAGAAACAGGGGTGCTGTTCCAGACTGTGAGAGCTCAGATGGCCTCTGGGCTTGTGTTTTCTTTATTCTCTTCTTTGTCTTCAGTCTTATGCTGCCTTGACTGCGACAATTAAGCCACCGGCTTGTTTTTATCATTGTTATCAATGACACATGGCAACCTACCAAGCTAAGATGAGGGACATTTGTGTTTGTATGAATATTGTTATGTAAAACATGCTCCATAAAACATTTTTGAAATATTGAACCTGTAAAGTGTGTTTCCTTGAAATATTGAACCTGTAAAATGTGTTTCCTTGTAGATTTATCACAGAAAGAAATGGAGCCTTCTGCACACATACAAAAGCCCCTTGGGCTGAAAGGGCCATTCAAAATCTCAAGTAAGTGACGCAAGAAAAGGCGAGGAAGCAACATATGAGAAAGAACTGTGGGGCAGAGAAAGAATAAACTGGAGGGCATAAGGTGCGAAGCGGAATAGGGAGAGGTGGTGATAAATGATGAGGGGTAATATCTAGATGAGTCACTAAACAGCATAAGACGAATCAAGAGAACTTTTGGAGACAGGGTGTGATTTGCTGTGAGATCTGAGAGGAGTGGACTTTGCACTAACTGAAAATTATTCTTTCCATTCACGTGTTGCTTTAAGACAGGTTTTTTAAAAACATGTTTCCTGAAATGTGACTTGAAACAGAAATGAAAAGATAAAAAACGACAAAGAAATATGAAAAGAAGTGAAAGGGAAGAAACAGAAAAAATAAAATAGAAGCAAAATTAAAATACAAGGAAACAACTTGCAATCAAAATGTTTTGCAAGTTTTTGAGCGCAAGAAAAGAACTCACTTGCGTAGCAGCCTAATTTCTCCTTTTTGACTGCTGAAGCGCTACATTTCTCAGTGATTGGTAACCATCTGGATTATTTTTTAAGGCCCTTGTAATGGCCGGAGGACCTCTCTTAGATAACCATAGCCCTAACATCATTAAAAGAAAATGCTGCTCCTTAGAGGCTAATGAAATTCCCACACCCAGTGGTTTGTGCTCACAATCCACTGAGTGGATTCACTTTAAAACGCCTGAAATGATTTGAACACTAGAAAGTTAGACAATTCAGCCGGATTTATTATTAGCTGAAGTCTGTAGTGCAGAGGAGGGCTTCTAAGGTGTCTGCGATGGAGTATCATGATGGGCTTTTCTAGACCTCAACAGAATCAAGTGCCTGTTTTAGGTGCCTGAGGGCAGGAGCTGAATTTATTTAACCCAATCTTTCTCCGAGTATGTCCCTGATCACGAGTTTAGGTGTTATCGCACATGATGAATAACAATACCACAGGGTAGATTATTTATCAAGTGCGATAAATAACACCTATTGCATTGTTGTTGGGGAATAACTTGCAGATTTTGGTGTTTAATGTACCAAAATCCATCACATGATAATAACGTATGATGTTCACCCTTTACATTTCGGTAGCTTTGACCTGCTGAAATGTAACGAATGTGGGGTTATTCAAGGCTTCTGATAATTATTGGATGCGTTAAATAAAACCAAACTTGTAATTCTGTCCCGTACGTACACAAGGGTTTACACGGCGCACGGAATTTAACGAGCCACTCATGATTAGGTCCTTAGGGCCAGATGTATCAAAGGGTTTTATCCATTCTGTGTCTATGGGAAAATGTGTTCGTACATAAGGACCTTAGTGCGTTGTCTCCAGACAGCACAACTCAGAAAGCGGCAAACCTTGCTCACTGTTTTTGAGCTGTACCATCTGAAGCGAAAGAACCCACTACAATAAAAAGTTTTGGGTGGTGAAAGAACATTGGGGGAGCATGCCGCGGTCATTAAGTTTTCTTTCTGCTTCCTTCATGCCCATAGTTGCCTCTCGTACAGTGGACAATGTACCGCACAAACCGGTTTTAATTTCTAAATGTTTACTAACGAGGGAAGTTGTTGAACTTCAATTCTTAGAACGGTTGCAAACCATGAAAACATCTTCTTGTGTGTTTCATGTAGGGGGGAATGCCCCTTTGTCTCGCCCTTTCCATGCTCTGGATCATGGGCATTTGCGATTCACAGTATCACTTAGGTATATTGCGTTTTACTTTAACACCCTTTCAAGGACTGTCAAATTGATTTGATACGTTGAACTTTTCATCTCCACCATTTTCTCAAGTAAGGATCTGACAGTAATCAATATCAGATCGATGTCAGATGTAGTATTCAAATGTTTGTGTCTGTGTGCACGATTTGGCAAGACATTCCCTTGTACTTCTTCTGGCCCTGCCTGCCTGATATTAAATAGCTGAGTCCCAATTTGTAATTCATTTTGGATTTTATTCCATAATAGGGGATTTCATTTTGTAAAATCGCTTTTCTTCATTCTCTTATTCATATGTCCTTGGGAAAATGCCTGTTTGAGATATTTCTAGCTCTGAGATCTTGGCTTCTTAGCTCCATTTCTGTGCCATTCAGCTGTTCACAAGATACTTTATCACCTCTAGTTGTAGCAGTAATTTTTTATATCATACATAGCCTTGAAGACTTTTTGATATGCAAGCACTTGAAAAAATAAATACAATTGCTGACTGGTTGAGGGTCATATGACTCTTGCTCTTTGTCACAATGACACCTGGATTAGAGTTGTAATATTCAACTTAACTACAACGTATGTATTTTCTTGAGGTGCTGGGTAAACCTCAATTGTGCAGTGATCCTGGGGTGATTAAAAAGACAGATGTAGCCTGGTTCAAGTCGGCCTTCATGGCACATAGAAAGGGGGAAAGGGATAAAGGTGTTTTGATTAAAAGTAAATGCATCCATCATGGGATGGTGTCCTCCCCAAGTAAACTAGAACTGTATCTTACGATAGACATGCAAGTTTTGCTCAGAAGATTTTTAACATACTTTCTGTTAAACATGTTTCCTTACTCTTAGAGGGTGGCATAGACCCTCTGATTCCCCAAACTGTTCATGTGATATGGGTGCTGCACTAGACACTTTGCATATAACTCTTATCTGTCCAAGGTGGGCAAGTTTACAACACAAGTATATCCGTCCCCTTCTTTTACCCTTGAATTTTAGGCAAGCTAAGCCAGCATTATTATATTTGCAGTTTTTAAAGTATCTTAATGTATGTTATCATATTACATGTTTCTTAGCTGGTGTGTATCATGCTAATTTATGTTTATTAAAATGAAATGTCTTTTTTTAATTAAATCTGTACTTTTATAATGTATTTTGTGAACTCAAATAAAGTTTTAGTTGAATTATGTATTTCCTAAATTGATATAATGACCAGCACCATTCCTTTGTACTGAGGCACACCATTTCTAATATTTGCTATATTTTCCCTATAGGAACAGCAAACAGAAAAGAAATGGGCGAAGAAGATGATCTGCTTGTGTAAAGAATATTTCTTCAAAGAACTGTGACTTTTCTGTTCTTAACCAGTCACACCCTGATATTTGTGCTGTCAGTGATGGTTTCAGGATGACTAGCTACTGACTTTTTCTATCATTTTAAAGCAACTTGAACTTTTCCTAACTTTATGTGCAATTTCAAAATGTTCCTTGGTGTTTAAGCATTTGAGTCTTTTCCCAAATTTTGCACATTATTTTGCACTTAAATGAAAGCCTACAAGGAAATTCATATCAGCACATCAGTGATAAATTCAAACATTTATTAATGTGATACATACACCTTTGGCATCCAATAAAAGATAGCAGGACATGTTCAATTTTGGATTTGTACTGAAAGGATAAACAAGAGAGGCTTGGGTCCTGTCACTACCCGGCCTGGACCACTCAAATATTGTGCAACAAAACGTTGACCGGAGAGGTTATTACTGATACCTCATATATGAGCTTAAACCAACAATTCTAAGTTCATGTGATTTATTTCACATCACTTGTGACTTATTTCATGCACATGTGAATTAAAACATTCATTAATGTCATAAGATGGATAACACCTCATTTAGTATGCCATGCTTATGGAAACATAACACAATTCAACATTACAACAAAAACACATAAATGATAAACATGTTAAAAAAACATGAACACCAATACAATTATAAATGTCCTACAAGTGTCCTGCAAACAACCAGTCCATATTTGACACATAGATCACAGGCGGACCATTGACCGTTCCAGCTGTCTTGCCTGTGTATGGGGAAAAGGGCTACACAGTTGTGATGAGGGTTGTCTGCCCACTGGGAAAGAAATTTCTTTTGACCAGTCCCCATCCAGCACACCAAAAGCTCATTCGCCTTTGCCCGGAAGTCAACGCGTTTCAAACCCTGAATGGTTCTAGGGTTCTCCTCAGGACTCAGACTGGAGATCAGTGACTGTTGTTGTGGATGCCCAGACGCTTGTGTGTTGTAGCGCCAGTGGTGAACCTGTTCTTTATTTAACAGAAGCTTACTACGTGTTTCTGGGATTGTATACAGTGTCCATGGCATCATACCAATAAAGGGCTGCACTCAGAAGGAAGTTGTCGAGTGTTCTATTTTCAGAATTTCCCTTCTGTTGTCAGAAAAGAGGTTTCCTTCCGAGTGCCGGCGTCTTCCTCAACCACTTTGTAGTGGCAAGTGGTTGAGGAAGACGCCGGCACTCTCTACATAAAATAAAAATCTGTCATCTGCATGTTACACGATGTGCTTTGCAGGAGACACATTAACCTGCTATGCTACTTTGATTCAAATCTGGGACTTCACAAAACACAGATCTCTCCAACAAACACATTAACCTCCAGAGTTATACCACCATTATTTTTATTCCTGGAGATTTATTGGGCTTTCTGTAGCACATGCCTTAGCCCATAAAATATTTTAAAATGAAGAATGTTAAACTAATTAAGCAGAACAGAACTACTGCCATGCTTTTCCTTGTTCCCAATTTCTTTGTGACAGGGTTTAAGAAAATAAATATTTTAGTTGAGGCCCAGATTTTGCATCGGGATTGCGCCACTTTTTTAGCACAACCCAACGCCAAATTTCATTTGTCAAATCTCAAAATGTGCTTAAATGTACACTACTCATGATATACTGATAAACATGTATGAGGTGTTAATATCGGATGTCACTTCTTGTGATGTCACATCCAGAGATGTCACTTCCTTTTATGTCACGTGCAATGTCACGAGTCGTGACATCATGCGCTGTGATGGCACATGTCATGATTTCACTTGCATACTGCCTAACCTGGTTAGTCCCCCATTTCTTTTTAGGACTTGTGCCCCGAGGCATCATGCAAGGAGAGTCATCGAATGTCTGCAAATCAAGATGTCCTTTGAAACGTAATTGCCTATTGCAAGTGTGTAGAAAACGTAAATCACCACTAAGTTTACCAATAGAACTGTGTTAAAATCAGAGTAGAATTGTCACTGGTGGAAACGTAATTCAGTCTTTCAACGGCAACAAATAATGCAATCAGTGTGCTGCTAGGTAACCCGTGTTCTCATACTTTTGCCATTTTCTGTCCAAGGTTTTTTTAAAATTATTAAATGGTTTTAGGATTGAGCATCCTTGACTGACCAGGGTTACTTTAACAGTGTGTCTCCCCAATAAATGTGAATCAGTTAGAAACAGCATACCATACTACATTGATTTTCCAAATTCTTCGTATATTTCAGCATTTAATAAATCAAGTGTTGTGTTTTTATCTTGTTTATAATTAACCACAAACTAGTGCTAAGGAAAACATACTGCTTCGTGTTTGTTATTGATATTTCAGTATGTATTGTTTATATCTCAGTTTTAATGCATTAATTCTTTTTAAAAGTAAATAAAAATATTTTATTAAATTAGTTTATTTTTACACATTTTACAAAATTAGTGCCTGTCACACAGAACGGAGACTGGAACGCTACTTGGTAATAAAGTGAAAAATCAACTATTTCAGCATTTAGTTAAAAATATAACTGCACAAGCATTGAGTTTTAAAGAGAAATTGCAGCATGATTTGGTTATAGGCATTGATTATGGCTAGCAAACTGTCCAGTGCAAAGTCTGACTCTAGATATAACTCAGGACCGAGTATTAAGGTAGGATATTGGGAGGGGAATCTTCCCTGCATGGTGGTGAGGAGTGTACCTCTGTCCTGAATGGCTGCCTGCTTGTGAGTTTGGTATCTCTCCTTTTTTCTCCCTGGTATCACACAAAACTAGGGAGTGCACGGAAGTCTAGGCCTGTCATTTTGATACCCCTGATTACTGCTTCAAGAAGGCCTATGACTGCCAGGTGCAAAGATCTCGTGATT
Source organism: Triturus cristatus (assembly GCF_964204655.1). Taxonomy (NCBI): domain Eukaryota; kingdom Metazoa; phylum Chordata; class Amphibia; order Caudata; family Salamandridae; genus Triturus; species Triturus cristatus. The sequence goes on along the minus strand of NC_140594.1, from coordinate 719,054,922 downwards.
CATTGTGCCCTTGTTTTGGAGACTCCTGATTTCCTGCTTCGAACCAACATCATTGCTACCTGCGGCGGGAGACATCACATAGCACAAAGACTGTTTCTAAGAACACCAGCAAAATTACTCTTGAAAAAGAACCACCCCAAACTGTTTCTGAAATCTTAGACAGTGGATTCTCATCCCCTGTTTGAAAATGTGTATAAACGTTGAATCCACACCACTCCTCTATGTTCCAGTTCCTTGTTCTTCATGGCCAAGGGAGAGGTGCTCCGCAGAAAATTGGAAGGACTGCTGTCTGATCAGGTATGATGACAGCGAGCTTCCCAGAGGTGAGAGGATGTCACTTGTAGTTCAAACTTTGTGCTGGAGGAGCCTCAGAGTCTGCATAGAGCCTAGAAGCTTACCTGACTGCTGGGAGAAATATGAGTGTGCCCGACCCTGCAGGAGGAGACATTGTAGAAGGGGAGAAACTCAGCATGTTCCCTGCATGAAAAACAACCATTGAGAGTTAGGGACCGGAAGCGAGTATAGCCAGGAGTGATCTGTGTGGAAGGTGTCTCCTCCACCCCCTCCCCCCTTCCACACCCACCATGGTCTCCCTAAATGGTTCAGGTCATGTATAACACCAAACCTTCTGCAAAAGTCAAATATAGAGTAATATTTGACAGCTCGCCATGGCTGAGTCTGGTGGTGCCAGTGAGAGGAATGAAAAAAACAAGGGGGGAGTAGAGAGGTACTACTTTAACAACAGTAGTGGAGGTGGATACGTCCTCCTTCAGTAACTTACAAACCAAAAAGATCCACCCTCAGAACAGATTTTAGAAAGAATATTTTAATGTCCTCCCAGGTAATGTGTGTTTCCTACAATGGTGGGAAAAGAACACACAGTGTTGTTAAAATACCCCTCACACACCAAAAGGGCCCTTGGTGTCATGCTTCATCATAGGGGTCTTCCTACCTTTGGTTGTGAAAACGACTATGTGTTTTGTAGGGAAGTGAGTGCAAGGGTCAGGAGTGGATGGGAGGGTGAGGTTAAAAAATACCTGGCTCGTCGGTTTAGAATTTTTTTTAATATACCTGTGAGCTGGTATTGGTAAAAATAAGGGGGCGGAGGTAGATATGCGTCAATGAGCTATGCCTCCTAGGTGTGTCAAAATGTTTCAAAGCTCCCCAAGCTTCTTCGTCAGGACTAGAATGATCCCTGTCTACACTCACGAATTTATGTGCACTGCAAAATTCTGCTAATAGTCACAAAGATTTACGTGCATGTCGATTCCCAATGCACTTGCTGGATACCTGATTAAGTATCATGTATCAATTCATCTGAAATAAAGAAAGGAGGTACATGTATCTTAAAGCGCGACATACAGTATAGCCAGCCATGGTGAATGTATAATATACCTGCAACAAAGAAGTGAGATGAGTGACCATATACTTCTTTATCATTACTCTTAGTGCAGTTCGATGGTGGCGTATCCCGCTAAAATAGTAGGAGGAAAAAAGAGACAGACAGGGACACACATACATTAAACATAAAGCACACACACTATGTCAAAGGATCAGGTTTAGCGATCCAAAAAGGTTGGGTTAGATGATGCATTAAAAACGGGGGATGATTCCTGAATGAAAGAAGCATAGTGGTGGAGAAAGATGACCTACTCGAATTGAGAGGTTAAAATGCCCCATGAGCCTGTAACGGGGTGCCTGTCTTCTCAACCTAGAAAGAGAAATGGTAATATGCAAAGGTATCAGTACCGGAAATGGACACTTTGGCGTACTACCATACTGACTGTGGACCAAAGAGGGTCCCCGGCTGTGCCGTACTCACTGTTACTGGGTCACTGCCCCGCTGTGTCTGGCCTCCCCGCGGCTCCACTGGACAATGGAGCTCGGTGGGCGGGGGTTTAAATAGGATCGTTAATTGGAGTTCCTGCTATGGCGGGAGTAGTGGATTGAAAACACCTGTGAAAGTCACCGGGTTTTAGAAGCTGAAGTGCTAATCCGTAGTGTGACCCAATGCGGTTCCGGTTATTCAATCCTCTGGAAGTCGAGCACGCGTCTATACGCGTGAGAGGTGAAGGGCGGCGCACGGAGCATTGTATGTCCAGAGCGGATGCACACGTAATGACGTGTGCACTGGATAAAGGGGCTGGGGTGCCGAACTTAATCCACTTATGAAAATTAAATAAATGGAAAAACAAGGCATGAAAAAAGGGGGTTGCCCATCAGTATCAGGCTGAAGTGCCGAACTTAATCCACTAGGACAGTTAAATAGATGGAAAAAGAGGTATGAAACAAGGGGAGGTTGCCCATCAGTGTTTCAACAGAAAAAAAAGAAGAGGGGGAAATAAAAAGGACAGGATAACAAGGGTGATAAAAAACAGCTCAAGATGATTGAATAGGATTATTGCGTTAGGAGCCACATCAAGATGAAGGACTTTACAGGGAGATATCGAACAGTTGGGCTAATTATCAGTGTACCCTTGCTAGTATCAAGGTAATAGGTTCTAGAGGGTAGTTTTGCTGGGCGGCTTAGCCTGGTGGGAGAAATATGAGTGTGCCCGACCCTGCAGGAGGAGACATTGTAGAAGAGGAGAAACTCACCATGTTCCCTGCATGAAAAACAACCAAAGAGAGTTAGGGACCAGAAGCGAGTATAGCCAGGAGTGATCTGTGTGAAAGGTGTCTCCTCCACCCTTCCACACCCACCATGGTCTCTCTAAATGGTTTAGGTCATGTATAACACCAAACCTTCTGCAAAAGTTAAATATAGAGTAATATTTGACAGCTCGCCATTGCTGAGTCTGGTGGTGCCAGTGAGAGGGCCAGGCACAAAAGTTCTAGACCTGTTCTGGAATTACAATTCAATGGTTCTTTTTCACAGCATTTAAGTGTAAAGGGGGGAAAAGTTGTTAACTAAACAATCAATCAGCTAACAATTCCCTTTGATACATATTAACTCACGGATAACTTCTTAAGGTTTGTTAATTTATTATAAGGCCAAAAACAGCTGAACATAAAGACACCTCAACACGAGAGTATAGAAGTACTAGAAGTACAAAGGAACCAGTATGAGGCCAAATCTGCGCATCCAGTTTAAATGATGCAACATCAGGAATACAAATAATTCAAGAAGTAGAATACAGAAAATCAGGAAGCATGATTCCAAGTTTCCCTACAACGAGGGTTGGTAAATAAAAAGCATTAAACTGTCCCAACTCTAGCACTAAGGTGACATCCCCTACTAAGCATTTTCAGGATAAAAGGTGTAAGCACATGGAGTCTCCCTAAGAGGTATCTCCAAGATCAATGGGTCATGTAGCATAAAGCTACCAAAGGCATAGCTCATTCTAGGATGCTCCCTCTCTGAAGGCAAGCAAGTGGCACACTGTCCCTATCTTCAACATACAAATATTCTCAGGTGGCACTCCCATGCTGCATTTCGTATCACGACATCCACCCTGGGACCACAATGTTGATGGTTTACCTTCTTCAATACAGTTTGTCCTTGGTTCCCAGGCCTTCTCCTGTGTGAAACACAACAATCTTTCTTTTTCGACTCAAGCCACACAATTGTAACTTTTTCTCTCCTGGCCTAACTAGTAAAACAAAGATATTATTCTATCTAGTGAAAGCGCTTCTTTCACCTGCAACAAAAAATGTGAGAAATAACAAGTCCCACAGCACACATGAAATTCACACTGTTAATTCTAAAGCCAGAGTTTTCAGGGACTTGCATTTAAGGACTACGAATTTCAGCTAACATAAGAAAGCATCATATAAACTTTTACAAATTCACATAACATTGATGTAATTCCAACTAATGCATCTACCCATGTATGGAATGACATAATTAATAAGCACATCTAGTACATGTATAATTGTCATTTGCACAAAACAAGTTCTTCACGTTAATGTTTTCTGCTAGTTACATTCATATTCTACGTTGATTTTCCATGTTACTTTTCAATGGCCTAAAATACATCACGTTTCCATGTCAATACATTTCACAATTCTAACACATCACGTTAATACAACAAGTGATTATATGAGGGTGCGCTCTACGTGTGGTTATGATGCACCCCTACAATTGAAATTAAATTTCTGCTTCATCACAAGCATCAGAGCTGACCACTCTGTCAACGCCGAAGGAAGTGCCCTGGTCAGCCATGCGCCAACTGCCAAAGTTCTCAAATATTGTGAGATGGGCCTAGAGGCCACGTCTGCACCAGGATCCCTTCTGCACTAAGATTAGAGATGCCATCATTGCCAAATTTGAGAACTTCCACTGGTAGCTGCTACTATTTAAAGTCTTCTAGTTCACAGCAAGGTTGTCACAGGGGACTGACAGCTCTGAAACCACACTACAGGGGCAAGATAATGGTGCATGTCCATCCCCACCACCTATATTTGCAACTCTAAGGTGCAGGTAAGCACCAGGCTTGAGAACTATTACAGCATGAGTAGCAGATTAAGGTCTGCAGGATGAACTACAAGTTTTGAGACTAACCACAAGAAGTGAGTCTTGAACTGTTGAGCTCATATTCACCTTGGGGATGATAGAGTGAACTGCAGTAGTGCCTGATCCGTGCCGTATCCCAGATTAGGCACCATCAATTTTAGATGCTGGGAAACTCCATTAGTGGGTACAGGTATAGAAGTGTGCAGCAATTGAAGATCATAAACAGGATTTCAAACTAGTGAAGCTTTCCATTAATTGAGTTGTCTAGTATTATGTTTAATGGTGTGATTATTTTCTTTTGTTCAAAAGATAAGCACAGGTCTAGACAGTATGTTATTGTGTCTATTAGTTGACTTTCGAATTCTGAGCTCTTCAACTGCACTATCTCTGTGAGAAGCTTTTGACTTCTCATCCTTGCTACCCTGGAAGTCAAGCGCAGAAGAGGTGTACTTGACCTAGTTAGCAGAACCATAGTAGGGCAGGCACAAAAACAGTTGTGGCAATCAACCTCAAACACCATAGTTGGTACCTAGTAATCCCTATCTGCCCATGTCTGCACTTACCCACACTTTTGCAAAGTGCATCCTGGCTAATAATATCAACTTGTTTCTTTTGTATTTTACTAAAGAAAGTTTCCAAAATAAGTGGTTTTGGTGTATTTAAAAAATCATTAAGGTTTAGGTGCTTTCACCTTGTGTCCTATCCCCACTGTACCATGTCAACCTTAACTCACACCTTTCTTATTACTGAAGATAGTTTGAAATGGAATGTATCTCAGAGACTGAATACTTATGTGTATATGTGTGTAAAGGGTTGTGTGATGGTGTGACTACGTTATTGGAGTGACACTATAAGGCACTGGTAAATGGTGGCTGAGTGAGTGAGCAATAAGTGATGTTTTGGCATGCGGTATGTGGTTGTGCAATGGTAGCTGTCAATGTGTACTATGGTGGATGTTTAGATGTTTAGTTGTATGAAGCTAGGTGTACAAGCATATGATGCTTCCTGTGTGGGTGTATGACGGTGGCTATGTGGGCATGCAACGGCAGATGTATGTATGTATGTATGTTGGTGGGTGCAGACATCTTAAGATAGCTATGGGGCAGAGAGATGGTGTGCAGGCAAGTGTAAACTGGTAGTTGTGTAACACATAGTGGTGGGTGTATTGTCATGTAATGTTAGGTGGATGGCTGTATGTGATGGGTGTATTGTCTTATGTTGCTGGTGGATGCACATATCAAGGTGGGTGTGTTGGCATATTATGGTAGGTTTGTTGACAAATCATATTGATTGCGTTGATGTATATATGATGGCGAATGCTTTAGAATATGATACTTTATATTGTACAATGTGCCTATTTTGTTTGAATAAGTGTGCAACATTGGAAAGACTGCATGGTGGAGGTGGGAGTTAAGGTAGCCTTAGCACATTAGTGCAGGGAACCGAAGGGAAGGTAGCACCTTCTCTCATGAATTTCATGACTTTTTAGTTTTTATGACAAAGCCACTTACTATATTGGTCAACATTAACTGTTTTTCAATCTTTTTCTTTTTTATGGAATTTCATTGAGTTTTTTATATCTTTTGAAGAGAGTGGTGTGGATGAATGATAGTATGTGTGTTTGGCATATGATGTTGCTTGTGTTAATATATGATGTTGGCTGTGTGCTTGCATGAAGAACATTGATTATGTCCACCTACAATGGCAGGTGATTTGGTATGTGGTGGTCTGTGTTTATTTTGTTGTTGATTGGTGGGTATGCCCCTACCATCTGCAGTCCCTCTGTATTGTGCAACATATCCTGCATCACTTGTGTCCTGCATCTCAGAGCTACAGTTTTTCACTGCGTCCCACAACTAGACACCCTCTGAGTGCCCTCTCACTCCATTCGCAGCTCTTCTATGTGCTTTCACACCCCTGCAGCCCTTCAGTATGCCCCTGCTTGCCTTCAATTTCCACCAGCCTCCTAGCACTGGCACTTTTTCATTCTGCATTCAATGCCATCACATGTGGAGTCCCACGGGGCTCTGTCCTGTGCCCCACACTTTTCAACATCTTTGTGACACCCTTTCCTTTGGCCTTAGTTTCTTCACCTTTGCAAGTGATTCCCAGTTGATCCTTCACCTTGAGGGAGATTGTAACCATTTCCAGAACCAGTTTAAAGGATGCCTATGCTCAGTAGCCGTCGGGATGTCCTCGAACTCTGTCCGGCTCAATTTGGATCAGAATGAGGTACTTGTACTTGGCAAGACCTCAATTTGGTAAGCCAACCAGTAGCCAGACACCAGTGGCACCCATCTTACACCCTCTTGCAGAGCCCAGAATCTTGGGTAACCTTTGAGATAAACCTTCTTTCGAGTCCCACATCAACAAGCTTACCTCTAATCAAGAAAATCAATCTGTTGCTTACCAGCTCCTCCAGGAAATGGCTGACGCAAGATCTTATCATCTCTAAGCTGGACTATTGCAACCTTTTGTTCATAGGTTTGCTCAGGTACCTTCTCTACAGACTGCAGCCTATTCAAAATACGGTGGCCCACCTCATCCCGGGTTTAAGCAGAAAAGTAAGTGTCACAGCTCATCTCTCTGCTCTTCAATGGTTACCCATACATAAATTCAGTTTTTTCAAAGCCCTTTGTTTCTGTCATGAGCTTTAGATACTGTACCTTCTAATAGCTACATGCACTCTCTTTTTATTTTCTATGCTCCTGGGAGACGTCTTTGCTCCAGAATATGTTGCTATGTCAACATCCCAAATTTCAAGAAAGCTTGTATCTGTGGGCATTTATTTTCAGTGGTCACATGTCAAGCATGAATGCTCTCTCTTTGTATATCTGCACTAAATGGTGCTGTCTCACAAAACCCACATATTTTCCACCGAAGTTCTTTATGCAATGCAGTTCTATTTAGCACCAGGATATGCCGAAGGGGGAAGAGCCCACCATAAGACTTATCTTGCTACAGATGTGGATAGATCTACTGAATGCATGAGTGAAGAAGGAGCAAATAGATCTAAAACGAACTAGTTTTGGTATTCGTTAAATTGAGAGCACTAGAGCACAGAAAAAATAATGAGACTACTCCCTTTTGGGAACAGCCCTCTCCACCTCCCGCAGAGGAGAGGGAGGAGAGGAAGACTGGATCAGACAGCAAAGGGTGGAATTGGAATTCAAAATTGTGCAAAGAGTTGCCCAGCGATGGCTGGGAAGTCCCAGAGCTATGATGAGGGTCATGCCAAATCCCGGGAGTGAGAGCAGTGTGGGAGGTTAGCTCAACGGACAGGATACCATATGTACCTCTCACTGTTTATCATCAAAACAACAGAACATGTGATGGCACTGCTTGATTCAGGAGCAGAAGTAACATTAATAAATTGAAACCCCCATAAATGACCTGGGAAAAGCTTCATTATTAACAGTTATAGGGGTGCTGAAACTGAAGCTAAACCTGCCAAGATGAAACTGTCAATAGGCAAAGGACAACCATTTACAGTTCATATGTTCATAGCTGAGGTGCCAGAGTATTATTGGTATGGACTTACTACTGGGCAAAGCTGTCGAGACAGAGTGGGGAAGTTTACATTTGGTGTGAGGCCTGAGAAGATTTCTGTAGGGTGTGTGTGAGAGGGAAGGGCGGAAAAAGAATCGAGGAGGTCTTATGCGTGGATCTATGATGGCGTATTTATTAGAGACACAGATGAAACACTTGAAGGGTAAACATAGGTAGGCTTCGTGAAGGGTGATTCGTGAAGGATGCCTGAGGCTCGTCTGCCGATGGGTCTTCTCCAGGAGACTGGTGTTGACGTTCCCCGGGTATCATAGAAGAGAAGAGACAACAGGCGGTAAGTATTTCTGTCTAGGGGTTCTACTCACTACCGTCACCCAGGGGAAAATAAGGGGCGGACACACCCAGTGCTCAGGCTAAGGAGGTGAGGGATAGGTTTGGGGGATGGTCCGGGATGTGTAGGTCTTTGATAGAAAAAAGAAACAGTCTGGCAAACAAAACGTCTTTACAGTCACAACCTCGTCCCTTGCTTCAGGTGACAAGTACTTGCAATAATATATGGCGGGTCACCCCGGTTTGTCTAATCTGAGGGTTCGAGATGATAGTGCTTATTATTCCTTATACCTATGTCTCTCAGTGCTCCCCTTTCCCCACCTACGAAACAAAATACGGAAATGGCCGTAGCTCCCTCCCACCACCACTTGTGACCCTCTGCCCTGTACCACGTACCGCAGAAGCCGTAACTCTCCGGAGTTACGGCGGCGTGCAAGTATCCTCCGGGGGCGTCCACCACTCTTCGGACCAGGACTCCGGTTCCGCCACCGCGTCGTCCTCCTCGACCAGGATGGGATCGTCGCCGTCACCGTCCTCTCCGGGTCCCGGTTCCGCTGTCTTCTCACGCTGTTCCTCCCAGTAGTCGTTCTCGGTCTTCGGTTCTCTGTCTTCCTCCTTCCAGGCGTCTTCCGCAACCGCCACCTGGGCTGTCGAGTCCGCCCTTCTATGGTCCCATGTGTCTTCCCATTGGTTCATTTCTCTCAGGGGGCGTTCCTGTAGGGAAGAGGAGTTCGGGTGGGTTAACCCCTGCTGGACGGGCGCGCACCTCTCACTGGGAGACACACGGTCGTGCAGGTCTGTCACGGGGCTGAAGGAGGGCTCCTCCTCACAGTGTACCACATGCAGCCCCTTGCATGTGCCCCCTTGACCTGAGCCAGTTTTATTAGGCAGTACCTCATACCTGATGGATACAAGGAGATTTCAGAAACTATTCAGAGATTGTTGGAGGTGGGTGTCCTCAGACCAGTTGTGAGCCTTGTCAACTTCCCTATTGTCGGATCCTGAAGACAGAGGCGCCACTGCACTCCTGATAACGTCCAGCGGGGATGATGGAAAGCAGATAATTTCCCACTTCCTCTTTACACTGCCACAAAGGGAACAAAGGTGCGTATCTCGCTGCACTGTGAGAAGTGTGTTGGGGAAAAGGGAATGGGAGAAAACAACAAACAACTCTGGATGGAGGACGCGCCAGCCAGAACATCATCGAACATTGACTCTTATGACGTACCCCGTGTGCAAGAGAAGAGAAAGAAATAAGAGAACAACCATGCATGCAATTCTTCCCCTATGTAATGCACTGTAGTCTAAGCTCCAGCAAAACTCACATCCCCTAGCATCCACTTGGTCAGCTCACAGGAAAACAGTGTCTGAATGCCAGCACTTGGCCACAGACAAAGTTGGAACCAGCAGCTGTTTTGCAATCAAGTCAAGGAAAGTTCCAAATAATAACAGGATCCCAGGTACAGCGAGCAAGAAACATAAAGAACATAGCATAAAGTCTCACGAACAAAAGTGCTCAGACACTAGCACACCCCCATCACTTATTTGACAGTAACATGGAGGAGCTCCGTGTTCCTACACAGGAGCGGTGCAAGTAGAGGCAGACAAAGCTCGGGAACGTTACAATTCCTGCATCGCCTCAGGGCAGAAGAAACAAAACCATCTCCTTGTTCCGTCACAGGAGTGGTGCGGATCGAAGAGGACAAAGACTTGGGAAAGGTTCTTTTCCCCGCTTAGCTCCTAGGCACCGGACAGCAAACCGGCTCCTTCCTGGAATCCACCGTAGCAGGGAAGGAATGGACTCCACAGAAAGACTGGAGTCGCGGCATGAGAGTGAGCCGTCAGGACAGCATGCAGCAGGCAAAAGACTCGTCGGATCACCGGCAGGCAAATCCAAAGTCAGGAAGTACAGGACGGCAGGTCGAAATGCGCAAAACGGGAATGCCAAGCACGGAGCAGCGGAGCGGACAGGCTATATACTGCCTTCCCACAACAGTTGACTTCCATTGTGTTGTGATCTTGTGGCCTGCTCATATTGAGAATGTGATGCGGTCATCTTTAGAATGTACAGGGGGTTGAGGATTGATTTGTGGGCTGGGAGAGAGGCTGTAACGTTGGTGCTGTTCTCGTCTTATCTACATACAATAAACGCATATTAAACCTACCGGCACTGGAGCTTCGTAAATTCAACACTGGCAACAAGTTGTTTTAACCTGATCGGGGACAGGTACCTCCGCACCAACTCCCCTTTGGATTTTTAGTGAACGACCAACCCGAGCAACGAGCAACGAGCAACGAGCAACGTGACTTATTGTTAAACGACTTACTTTCTTCATGTTCATTCTACGGCTTCTCTACATTTTTGGAATTTCTCGTAAGTGATTAAATGCTTATTTTGACTTCTGAAGGCGTTCGTCAATCTACTTACAGTTAACAGTCTCCTCTCGAGCTCTGTCTCGCGCGCTACACTACAAGCGCACGCCCCATTGCCGACGTCATCAGTCTTTGTCAGCGTTGGTTTGGTCACTGGAACGCACGCTCTCACGTTGGACTCACGCAAAGTGCCGCCATCTTGTGTTTTACTTGGTAAAAAGAGATATTTACCAGCGGTGTGCACAGATCCTCACACGGATTACACGGATTCATGCATGGTGAGGTTAACACTAACTTTTTCAAGTGGTTTGGATTCATGCATGGTGAGGATAACACTAACTCCTTCAACTTGTTTTTTTTATGAACTGTTTATAACTCTTCTCGGTTGAATTGCATCGGAAATCCTTCAATGGACTGTATTACCTTGTCAGGATTTTTTTAAAAATTTTATCTGACAAGTACATCAAACACTCGAGCTTCTTACAGCATTTACTCACACTATATTTAACTGGCCACATTAAGTTATTCTCACAGTGTTCTCATTGTAACGTGCAGAATTTTAATTATTCCTTTTAATCATCTTTTCTCGTCTTGGCCACTACTTCCAGAATGTCTCAACCGCCACCTTTTCTTTCTGAAGAAGGTGACCCTATTCTTCCTTGGAAGAGATGCAAGAACTTATTTGACTCCTATATAAATAACTTTGTAGTTTTAGCTGATTCTGGCTCGCCTTTCACAATGGTGGGCAACAAACAATGGGATGAGATTGTTGGCCTTGACAGTATGTTGTTATTACCACCAGATATAAATCCAGTAAGTTATAGTGGTACTAAAATAAATGTGTTAGGATATGTAATAGCAAACATCCAATTCAAGGGCAGACAAACGCTAGGTAAGGTTTACATAGCTGAGAGGGGGGATAATCTCCTGGGATGGAGACATCAACGTGATTTGGGCATTATGCTTAATGCCAGTGCTATTTATCCTAGAGACCAAGTTATGTTAGTGGATTTTGCAGAAAGTGGTCAAGTTGTTAATTATTTTGACAAATTTCCCGAAGTTTTTACCGATTCTCTGGGGTGCCTTAAAGGTTTTGAGCACAAAATTGTTCTTAAAGATAGGGCTGTACCTTGTGTACATAAAGTCAGAAGAGTGCCAAATATGATGTTGGCACGACTGGAGTCAGAACTCAAAAGACTTCTAGATTTGGGAGTCATTGAAGAGATCAGGTCAGATCATTTTTGGGTTTAGCTGAATTCTACTCTAAATTTGTGAAAGGGTTTGCTAGTGTGTCTAAACCCAGCAGGGTTTTGCTCAAGAAAGGGACACATTTTGCCTGGTCGGAAGAGTGTGAGAATGCATTTGCTGTGATTAAAAAGGAGATTGGGAGGTTACCTACTTTGGGGCATTTTGATGTCCACCGTAAAACTGTTCTTACCACTGACACCAGCCTTAAGGGTTTGGGGGCAGTTCTTTCGCAAGTTGTGGATGGGGAAGAGAGGACTGTTGCTTTCGCCTCTAGGGCTCTCAGACATGCTGAAGTGAATTATTCATGCGTAGAGAGAGAAGCTCTAAGTGTGTTTTGGGCTGTACATCATTTTAAATTTTATCTTTGGGGTATACCTTTTCTGGTTAAAACGGATCATCATCCTTTGGTTCAAATATTCTCATGCCATCATAGTGAACAGTTTACACCCAGGTTGAAACGCTGGAGTGAAGGTCTCCAGGAATTTAATTTCCACGTGCAATACATACCTGGGAACATGAATAAGTCTGCTGACTGTCTCTCGCAGTTACCTATTGACTATGATCAGAGTGAGATCAGAGATCAGAGTGAGATTGAAATTGAGAGTGTTTGCTGGATGTCTGAGCCAACCTTGTCTGGTGAGGAATGGTTAGATGGGGTAAGTAAGGATAAGGTTCTTTCTTCCCTCAAGATGTAGATAAGTCAAGGGTGGCCTGACTATAAAACGTTGGACCATGTAATGAAATCCTATTGGCCTGTAAGGGAGGAGTTATCATTTTATGATGGGAATGTCATGAGAGGTGACAGAGTGGTTCCTCCCCTTAATTTCAGGAGCAGATTGATCAACATTGCCCATGAGGGACACTTAGGCAGAAGCCTTACAAAGGCCAGGGTGAGAGAAAGATATTGGTGGCCTAATATGGATCATATGACTGAGGATGTTGTTAAGAATTGTATGTCATGTGCTGCAAATGATAAATCTCGTGTTACTAATGTTGCCCCGCTCTCACCTGTAGGAATTCCTGAAATTGTGTGGACCAAGCTTGGATTGGATATTGCTGGTCAATTTGAACTTTTGCCTTCCAGTGAACGTTTTGTCATTTTGTTGGTGGACTACACCTCAAAGTGGGTGGTCACCAGATGTGTTTCTTCTGTGTGCACTAGGGTTGTGATTAGGCCTGGGCGGTAAATTCCGTTCCGTTCGCGGAATTTGCGGAATTTGGGTAATTTCGCGTTCCGCGGAGAACGCGAAATTGCCCAAAAATCTGCGTTCCGCGACTTCGCAAAATTTTTTGCTTGTTCGCCTTCTCAATATGCGTGTTCGCGAGATATTTCACCCCGAGCACGCAAACAGTGATCGCGAACAGGAAAAAAGTAACGCGAACAAGCAATTCCGCGTGTTCGCGGAATTTCTGCGTGTTCGCGGAGAATTTTTACCGTTTCGCGGAGATTTGCGTAACGCGATTGCGCAAATTCCGCCCACCCCTAGTTGTGATTGACTTCCTCAAGGACGTTTTTACCATGGAGGGGTTGCCCAAGTTTTTAGTAACGGATAATTGAGTGCAATCTGTCTCTCACAAAATGTGTGAGTTTTTAAAAGATCACATCATTCATCAAAAAACTACGCTGTACTCACCACAAAGTAATGGGTTGACTGAGAGAATTAATAGAGTGGTCAAAAGTTGTGCTCAGCGCGCTCTTGAATGTAAAGTTTCTTTCAGCAGTGTCTTGAGAGATACTTGGTGGGCACAACGTACTGCTCCCAATATTGTTACTCGCATCTCACCTTTTGAAGCTCTGAGGGGTAGAAAGGCTATCTCCAAACTAAACCCTACTTGGTTGCCAGTCTGTTTAGATAATGGTATTTCTGTTGAGACTAAACGTGCCAAGATTTCTAGTTATCAACAGAAATATAAGTCGAGTTGTGATTCAAGAATGTGTGTGAGACAAAAGAAATGGCAACTTGGTGAAATATGTTTTGGTCAAGAATCCTAATTATACTCAGAAAGGCAAGTCTGCTTTCTTGGGTCCTTCACTATAGTTGCCATAAAAAAAAATGTAGTGAGAGTTGATTCGGGTTCCACCTGGAGTATGTCCAGACTTGTGAAGTTTATGGAGAAATCATTGGGTTCTTCACCATCTTTTAATTCCAAACCTCAGTTTCCTAAGGCTAATGTCAATACTAGGAGTCCCAGGGATAAGCATATGCCTGCCAGTTTTAAAGACTTTGTTTTACATTAATGTGTGATTTTAGTAGTAATTTGTATTGTTGTTAATATTCTAATTATTGTTGTTGGGTGGGGTTTTTTTTTCTTCCTTCTTCTCTCATTCATTTTTAGGTGGGATTACTCTTGCTCTTACTGTTGTTTGGGTATGTTGTATTTTTTATGTTGTATTTAATTTTTTTTTATTTTCGTTTGTGGGAGGGGGATGTGTTGTTGTGATCTCGTGGCCTGCTCGTGGCCTGCTCACATTGAGAATGTGATGCGGTCATCTTTAGAATGTACGGGGTTTGAGGATTGATTTGTGGGCTGGGAGAGAGGCTGTAACGTTGGTGCTGTTCTCGTCTTATGTACATACAATAAACGCATATGAAACCTACCGGCACTGGAGCTTCGTAAATTCAACACATTGCCTCTTCCTGTGCCTGCCTCCACTGATGCTGGGAAACAAAGTCCCTTCATCACGCGTTTCCCAGTCATGCAACAATAGAAGGAAGAGAGAATAATGTGCCTGCGCCTACCCTGATGCTGAGCCCCGGACACGGTTGTGACACCTCTATGGCAGAGAGAAAACCAGACAGTTCCTACAGAATGATTGTTGATTGTTAAATATGATACCCCCTCATTTAAAAACAGCTGTTCCTGACATTATAACACTGATTGGAAATTTGAGCAAAGAAGTGGGAGAATAGCATTTAGTTATTTATTTATAGTATGCTTTCTTCTCCATTGATAATGATGAGGTGAGTCAGGATCAAGTTGACTTTATGTAGGGTAGTAAACTGTGCACATTTTGGGAATGGCCAATTGGGTATGTGCATACTCATACCTCGTGTCATGGATTGATAGCCAGGGATCTGGCCAACTTTTCAGCGGCTGACTTCCGACTGACACATTACATTGATGATATAATGATAACTGGGGACACAGAGGATTAGGTCACCGAGACACTAGAGAGGCTGATTGACAACTTGCAGCAAAGATAGTGCGCCCTTAACCCCAAAAGGTGCAGGGTCCAACACAAGAAGTAACATTTTGGGGACTAGCTGGGCAGGACCGGTGAAAAGAATACTACAAAAAGTGAATGATAAGGTGCTACGGTTGAAGGGCCCTACAGAAAATGCAGAAGTGCATAAATATATTGGGTTAATGGGGGTTTGGAGATATCACATTCCTCATTTAGGATTAATACTGAAATTATTGTACCAAGTAACCAGGAAGAAACACACCTTTCAGTGGGGTTCCAAACAACGGGAAGCTTTGAAGTAGAAAAAGATGCATTAAAGAAATAATTTTCCCTAGGTCCAATCACTAAGGGGGTTCCTTGGAAGCATGAGATAGCAATACAGGATGATGTGGGAGTAAAGAGTCTGTGGCAGAGGCAGGAAAGAAAGAAAGTGGCTCAAGTATTGGTCCAGAAAATGGACACACTCAATGAGCAATATTACCCCTTTAGAGAGGGAGTTATCAGGGGCATACTGGGTACTAGTTGAGACAGAGCACAATACCAGTGACCGACCAGTCGGTTTGAAAACAAAAATTCTACTGTTGAGCTGGCTAAGAGAAGGAGGAGCAGGTATTAGAGTGGGTAGGTGTGAGAAGTTGGCCTGGTATATGCTGTTCACTAGTTCTAGTGACCACCTTGTACCATGCCAAGCAACCCTTATGGTGTGGTTGTAAGTCAACCTTTTTGGACTAGCTGCCCTAGTGGTAGCGTAGGCTAAGCAGTCTTTGAGGCTAAACTCGTGATGCGTGTTAAGCAAGCTGTTTTACCAATAGTAACCCCCTTTTATACCAATGAAAGGACACCACACAGATATATATTCAAAATATATATGTATTTATTTCTCAAAGTAACCCCTAGTCTCTTTATGAGCACAGGAGCACAAATCGTCAAACAAGATTATCACAGAATACACAGAAGTTGCACTTTATATGGATAGGCCCTGGTGGCCACTCGAACCATATACTAAAATAGTGGTATAAGTACCACGAACAGAAAAGGGAAAAGGCCTAGGGCCTCTAGAATCGCTGGGCCTACAAGGAGCTAACGTCAGTTAGTGACCAGGAGGTCCACGGGTGGCGTGTGCAGAGCAAATAGTCACACGCGTGCTCCCATAGGTTTCAATGGGTGCGTAAAAAGTACAAAGTTACTGCAAAAGGAATCTTCCGGATGACCTAGGAACTTAAGATTTGGAACATAGGCACTAGAGATGTAATACTACACTTGGGCACGGGAGTGCCAGCTTTACCTCACCCACAGGAAGCGGGTGCATAGGCCTCGAAGTGCGTCGGGTTTCTTCTATCGGTTCCGTGGGGCCTGTAGACAAAAGTGCTGCAGGCGGTCGGTCGGGAAGAGATGCAGTGGATCCAAGAGTGGATCGGAGATGTTGAAGACCTGTAAGCAGAGGGGACAGTGTTCACAGTCACTAGCCAGTGACCAGCGTGGCACCAGGTGGGTACCAGGCGATGTCGGGTGCAAACAGGAAGGAAGGTGTAGCTTGACTCTGCAGCCTCGTGGTCCCTGAAGGTCGACGACGTCCAGGAGTCGAGTCACGAGCTGTCCCACGCAGGCTCTCGCTGTCGGCGGTGTCGGCGACTTGATCGAAGCAAACAAGCCTTGGCAAAAGCAATTGTTGTAGGCAAGGAGTTTAAGCTGATGGGTCTGACCAGCAAGGTCAGAGGAACTGCTCCTTTGGAGGGGAGCAAGGGCCAGTCTGGAGCAACCAGACCAGCGGTGTTTGTCGTAGATTTCGTCGCCAAGATGGCCACTAGCCAGCGGGCCAGCAACCGGTTAGGCGCGTCGAGTGGCAAAATGCAGAAGGGCCCCACGCAGATCGTGGAGATGCTGGAGGGCTCACCTTTGGTGCAGATGCTGCTCGAGGGTTGGGCTTCTCAGGACCCAAAGCACAACTTGGAGGGAGCCTCGGTTGTTGCACTGGTCAGCTTGTCGTAGTCGTTTCAAGATGGCTGGCTCCACGTGTCTCGGTGCCTCCACGGGTCTCCTCTTTGCAGGGACTGTGGATCGGGCGGTGAGAGGTCTGGAGGTCCAGGTCTTGTCAGTCTCTGGGCTCGGGCTCCGGCGGGAGGCGGCGGCAAAGCAGACGTTGATTCGCTGGATGGTGCTTGCGTTAGCAAGGTGGTCACTCCCTGACCACAGGGGAGATTGGCTTCAGTCCTCTGTGCAGCAGAGCGTCGAAGTTCCCGTCTTCTTCTTAGTTTTAAGTTGATTCCAGGATGTCTAAAGTCCTAGGACACAGCTCCTACCTTTATTCGGATTCTAGGGGCCGGACTACCTGCTAGGTCCCTCCCTATGGGTGGGACCAGGAAGGGGGGTGGTTACACCCCCAATCCTTTGTCCAGCTCGCCCCAGGCCCGGGACTGGTGTGCCCCAGGACCGGTTTGAACTGGCATATGCACCGAGGCTCCTTGTGAGCCACAGGCATGTCTGGTTTCTTTCAAGCCCTACCTGACCAATACACAAAATCCTGTCTGGGGTGGTGCACGCACCTCCCCTGGCAGGAAACCCTTTGTCCACACCTCCCAAGCTGGAAGGACTCCCAGCAGCAGGAGGGCAGACTTGTGTCTGTGGTGGCAGCATCCATTTTGTGGAGCTGAGGCTATGTCTGATTTTACCCGGGTTTCAGGTACTGTACATGTCGTGTCCCTCTAGAAGGGTGGAATGCTAACCCCGTAGCCAGAATTGGCGAGGGGTTAGTATTCCAATTCGTATGACACCTTACTCGACATGTTTTGATAAAGCCAAACCAAAGATAGCATTTAACCGCGAGGTTCATAATGCACTTTAAGAGTATATGGTATGACGATATCTGGAAACAGTAGAAGGAAGTTGTTCCGACCACTGCAGACAGGCTCAGCTCATGCCAGAGCACCATCTCACATGGAACCAAGCACTCTGCCTTCAGGATTGTTAAGGCCTGCCATAGGAGTGACTTATAGGTTACCAGGTGTCCCATTTAAGGTTAGGTATAGGTATACTACACCTAAGTAAGAGGTGATTACACCCACTTACCCCAGCTGAGTGATCAGCCAGTTGTGTCAAATTGTTAGGCCAAGCCTGGGGTGGCATAATACATGCTTCAGCCCTTGGCAGGCCTTGGGTACACCAATGCCCTGGGTACCTAGTGTACACTGGTACAGGGGCTGACAGGGTGATCCAACCAATTGGGTATGTACCTAGGGTACATGGAGTCCATTTTAAAGAGAGAGCAGATGGGCTGAGGTCCTGAATGGCAGGATCTCAGGCCAACTAAGTCGAAAAACCAGCTAGACACTAGGCAAAAATTTTGGGGTAACCATAGTCAGATATCCACCTTCCTACACAACCCCCCCCCCCAAACGAAGGGAGATAAGGCTGACCTTGACCAGGTAAGCCTATATTGCCCAAGTGGCCATATAAGGAGGAACCAGCACTGGCATGGTTACCCCCTGTCTCATGGTCCACTAAGCAATCCCTCACCCTAAGGGTATCAGAGGGTCTCCACCATAGGGAATCTCTACCTTTGGTGTGTCTTGGCAAAGTAAAAGGCTGGTGTTGAGATGGAGTACTGAAGTGAGTGTCCTCAAAGTGAGACCTCAGCTTCCTCCAATCATCCTTCACCATGGATGCCTTTCTTTCCTTAACTGAGTTGCACTGTGCTCTCAGGGTCAGCCTCTGGCTACCTAAAGCTGGAGGCTGGGTCCCTTTTGTGGGCTTACTGGAGGGACAGGTCAGGTTTGGGGCCCTAAGGTCCCAGGTTTGCCTGTGCCCAACAGAATCCCTCTGGGGGAGGTCCCTAACTACCTGTAAAGGAGATCCCTCAGGAATGTTTTTACCCATCACCTGACTAGGGCTACTAGCCAGGCAATCCTCATTCTTTTGATGGGGGGGTTCTTGTGGACAGGGGCCCTCTGGGGGTCCACTGGCCTCCCTGACCTCTGCAGCCCTGGGCTGACTGAGGCAGGGTAGAGAGAGGCAGGCTACCTGCACCAGACTGGGTCCCACCTTGGAAGGGGCCACTGACATCAGAGGCTCTGCCAGGCCAGGCCTGGCTACCTCTGGGGCAGTTCCTTCACAAGGGGTGAGGTCAGATCCCTGAGGAGGCTGACCTTTTCCTAATGTCTGGGGAGAGGGAGACTTTTCTTCCTCCCCACTACTCTCAGTTTGTGTGGAGTGATCCATTGTTTCAGGCTTCACTACACCTATGTCAGTCTGAGTATAGGCTGAGACCATTACAGCCTTGCCAACCTTTTCAGGGTGGCACTCAGTTTGTGTTTGAGCTGTGACTGTCACAGCTCTGCCAGTCTCTACAGGGAAGTCTGTCTGTGCCTGGGCTGTGGCTACCACTGCCCTTCCAACCTTTTCAGGGAGGAAATCTATTTGGACAGGGGTTGTGAATGGCACAACCCCCCTACCCTTTTGTGACAGGCCTACCATTTTAGAATGGGTGTCTTGTTCAACTCCAGCCCAAGCTGAGAGTTCTAAGTCATTCCCCAGTAAGCAGTCTACAGGCAAGGTTGGGGACACTGCCACCCTTTTAGGGCCAGTGACCCCTCCCCAGCTGAGACATACCTCTGCCATGGGATGACTGTTCTGTTTGCCATCAATGTTGGTCACCTGGTAGGAGAAACCAGGCAAAAGCTGCTCAGAGGGAACTAGCCAATGGGCCACCATTGTGATGCTAGCTCCAGTGTCTCTGTAGGCCTCAGCTTTTGTACCATTGATGTAGGGCTCCTGTCTGTACCTACCCAAAGTGTTGGGACAGGCAGTGAAGTTGGCAAACCCCATGCCACCATCACAGACAAGAGTATCTGCTGCAGGGGAATTGGCTAAGCCAGGGTCCCCCTGTGTTCCCCAAGTAAACCCACCCAGATTTCTGGGGGCACTCCCACCACCTGGGGGATTACTGCTGACAGTAATAGGTGGTGTGACAGGAGTAATTGGAGGAACAGTTTTGTTTTTAGCCCTTGGGCAACCGCTGTCAGTTTTCCAATGCCCAGGAGTTTTACACTCATGGCAGTAGGGCTTTTTGGCTGTGGTAGAGGAGGGAGCTTGGGACCCACCACCCTGTGTGGAGTTTTGGGGCCCTGAGGAAGGTTTCTCTTTTTCTTTATCCCCACCCTTCTCTTGAGGCTTGGTGGTATCTTTCTTTCGGTCACCACCCTGGTTTTTAGGCCTGATCCTGGTCCTGACCCATTTATCTGCCCTCTTTCCCAATTCTTGGGGAGAGGTCAAATCTGAATCTACCAGGTGTTGATGGAGAAGCTGGTTTTGACAATTACTTAAAATCTGCTCTCTCATCATCAAATTGTACAATCCTGTATAATCAGACACCTTACTTCCCAGCAACCAACCCTCCAAAGCCTTAGTGGCACATTCCACATATTCAGACCAGTCCTGAGTCTGTGTCTTCTGGGTGTCTCTGAACATTAACCTGTACTGTTCAGTGGTTAAGCCTAACCCATCAACTAGGACACTCTTCAGGACTCTGTAATTTCTGACATCCTCTTCTCTAACAGTGAGGAGTCTATCTCTGCCTCTCCCCTCAAAGGAGAGCCATAAGATTGCTGCCCACTGGTCTTCAGGAACCTGCTGCACTTTGCAGGCTCTCTCAAGAGCAGTCATCCATTTGTGGATGTCATCCCCACTTTTGTAGGGGGGCACAATCTTGGACAGGTTCCTATTGTCAAAGACCCTATCTTTGTCCCTAGGGACATTGCTGCCACCAGTGGGTATAGACCCACTCTCTCTATGCTGTCTAGCCTTGCTCAGTTTCTCTTCCATCAGGGCTACTTCTAGCTCCTGCTTCCTGATCCTCAGCTGGGCTTCTTGCATCTTGGCCTCATGTTCCCTCCTCTGAGGGGTGGTCATCCTTCTCCTGGAGTGACCTTGAGAGCCTCTAGAGCCATGGGAAGCATTGGAGTCACCTGAGCGATTCCTTTGCCTTCCAAGCCCTGTGTTAAGTCCACTGGGGGGATCCAGTGGGGTGAACCCACTGTCAGTCCCCAATAGCCTTGGTTTAGCTGGGCCAAGTATAACACTTGGCACTGGGCTAGTTCTCCCTTCATCCTCACTACTGTCAGTATCCTTCTCACTCTCATCCTCTGTGGTAGGCATCCCATCTAAGGGGTGACTATTGGGAAGGGGTACCTCAGTGGCATCTTCAGAAGGGGGGCCTCCTGTTCCTGTCCCTAAGGGGGCTAACTGGGAAGCTTTCCTGAGCTCTTTTTGATTTTCATCTTCTTGCAAGAGCTCTCTGAGCAAAGCAGAGGTAGGGTTCTTGGGCTGTTTAAGGCCTCTAAGAGTTGCCAACTGCCTGAGCTCATTCTGATTAAGGGTAGCAAAGATGGATGGTGCCCTCGGGGGGGTCACTCTCAACAGAGATGGGTACAGTGGACCCCTCTGCCCCAGCCATTGCTCTTAAGTGTGGGTGGATGTGTTGCAATCTACCTACACTTGGGTTTACCTACTAAACCTATCTAGTAGTTGTAGTCAGGGTGTGCTACTCCCTTTGCTCTACAACAACTAAGTTCAGTAGAACTTAAGTATATCTAATCTTGTTTTATATGTACCTACAGGTACCTATGTGATCTTTCAATTGGTAACCAAGAGATTACAATGGTAAAACACAGCAAGCTCAAATCCAACCGCTGCTCACCAATGTGAGAAGTTGGCCTGGTATATGCTGTTCACTAGTTCTAGTGACCACCTTGTACCATGCCAAGCAACCCTTATGGTGTGGTTGTAAGTCAACCTTTTTGGACTAGCTGCCCTAGTGGTAGCGTAGGCTAAGCAGTCTTTGAGGCTAAACTCGTGATGCGTGTTAAGCAAGCTGTTTTACCAATAGTAACCCCCTTTTATACCAATGAAAGGACACCACACAGATATATATTCAAAATATATATGTATTTATTTCTCAAAGTAACCCCTAGTCTCTTTATGAGCACAGGAGCACAAATCGTCAAACAAGATTATCACAGAATACACAGAAGTTGCACTTTATATGGATAGGCCCTGGTGGCCACTCGAACCATATACTAAAATAGTGGTATAAGTACCACGAACAGAAAAGGGAAAAGGCCTAGGGCCTCTAGAATCGCTGGGCCTACAAGGAGCTAACGTCAGTTAGTGACCAGGAGGTCCACGGGTGGCGTGTGCAGAGCAAATAGTCACACGCGTGCTCCCATAGGTTTCAATGGGTGCGTAAAAAGTACAAAGTTACTGCAAAAGGAATCTTCCGGATGACCTAGGAACTTAAGATTTGGAACATAGGCACTAGAGATGTAATACTACACTTGGGCACGGGAGTGCCAGCTTTACCTCACCCACAGGAAGCGGGTGCATAGGCCTCGAAGTGCGTCGGGTTTCTTCTATCGGTTCCGTGGGGCCTGTAGACAAAAGTGCTGCAGGCGGTCGGTCGGGAAGAGATGCAGTGGATCCAAGAGTGGATCGGAGATGTTGAAGACCTGTAAGCAGAGGGGACAGTGTTCACAGTCACTAGCCAGTGACCAGCGTGGCACCAGGTGGGTACCAGGCGATGTCGGGTGCAAACAGGAAGGAAGGTGTAGCTTGACTCTGCAGCCTCGTGGTCCCTGAAGGTCGACGACGTCCAGGAGTCGAGTCACGAGCTGTCCCACGCAGGCTCTCGCTGTCGGCGGTGTCGGCGACTTGATCGAAGCAAACAAGCCTTGGCAAAAGCAATTGTTGTAGGCAAGGAGTTTAAGCTGATGGGTCTGACCAGCAAGGTCAGAGGAACTGCTCCTTTGGAGGGGAGCAAGGGCCAGTCTGGAGCAACCAGACCAGCGGTGTTTGTCGTAGATTTCGTCGCCAAGATGGCCACTAGCCAGCGGGCCAGCAACCGGTTAGGCGCGTCGAGTGGCAAAATGCAGAAGGGCCCCACGCAGATCGTGGAGATGCTGGAGGGCTCACCTTTGGTGCAGATGCTGCTCGAGGGTTGGGCTTCTCAGGACCCAAAGCACAACTTGGAGGGAGCCTCGGTTGTTGCACTGGTCAGCTTGTCGTAGTCGTTTCAAGATGGCTGGCTCCACGTGTCTCGGTGCCTCCACGGGTCTCCTCTTTGCAGGGACTGTGGATCGGGCGGTGAGAGGTCTGGAGGTCCAGGTCTTGTCAGTCTCTGGGCTCGGGCTCCGGCGGGAGGCGGCGGCAAAGCAGACGTTGATTCGCTGGATGGTGCTTGCGTTAGCAAGGTGGTCACTCCCTGACCACAGGGGAGATTGGCTTCAGTCCTCTGTGCAGCAGAGCGTCGAAGTTCCCGTCTTCTTCTTAGTTTTAAGTTGATTCCAGGATGTCTAAAGTCCTAGGACACAGCTCCTACCTTTATTCGGATTCTAGGGGCCGGACTACCTGCTAGGTCCCTCCCTATGGGTGGGACCAGGAAGGGGGGTGGTTACACCCCCAATCCTTTGTCCAGCTCGCCCCAGGCCCGGGACTGGTGTGCCCCAGGACCGGTTTGAACTGGCATATGCACCGAGGCTCCTTGTGAGCCACAGGCATGTCTGGTTTCTTTCAAGCCCTACCTGACCAATACACAAAATCCTGTCTGGGGTGGTGCACGCACCTCCCCTGGCAGGAAACCCTTTGTCCACACCTCCCAAGCTGGAAGGACTCCCAGCAGCAGGAGGGCAGACTTGTGTCTGTGGTGGCAGCATCCATTTTGTGGAGCTGAGGCTATGTCTGATTTTACCCGGGTTTCAGGTACTGTACATGTCGTGTCCCTCTAGAAGGGTGGAATGCTAACCCCGTAGCCAGAATTGGCGAGGGGTTAGTATTCCAATTCGTATGACACCTTACTCGACATGTTTTGATAAAGCCAAACCAAAGATAGCATTTAACCGCGAGGTTCATAATGCACTTTAAGAGTATATGGTATGACGATATCTGGAAACAGTAGAAGGAAGTTGTTCCGACCACTGCAGACAGGCTCAGCTCATGCCAGAGCACCATCTCACATGGAACCAAGCACTCTGCCTTCAGGATTGTTAAGGCCTGCCATAGGAGTGACTTATAGGTTACCAGGTGTCCCATTTAAGGTTAGGTATAGGTATACTACACCTAAGTAAGAGGTGATTACACCCACTTACCCCAGCTGAGTGATCAGCCAGTTGTGTCAAATTGTTAGGCCAAGCCTGGGGTGGCATAATACATGCTTCAGCCCTTGGCAGGCCTTGGGTACACCAATGCCCTGGGTACCTAGTGTACACTGGTACAGGGGCTGACAGGGTGATCCAACCAATTGGGTATGTACCTAGGGTACATGGAGTCCATTTTAAAGAGAGAGCAGATGGGCTGAGGTCCTGAATGGCAGGATCTCAGGCCAACTAAGTCGAAAAACCAGCTAGACACTAGGCAAAAATTTTGGGGTAACCATAGTCAGATATCCACCTTCCTACACAACCCCCCCCCCAAACGAAGGGAGATAAGGCTGACCTTGACCAGGTAAGCCTATATTGCCCAAGTGGCCATATAAGGAGGAACCAGCACTGGCATGGTTACCCCCTGTCTCATGGTCCACTAAGCAATCCCTCACCCTAAGGGTATCAGAGGGTCTCCACCATAGGGAATCTCTACCTTTGGTGTGTCTTGGCAAAGTAAAAGGCTGGTGTTGAGATGGAGTACTGAAGTGAGTGTCCTCAAAGTGAGACCTCAGCTTCCTCCAATCATCCTTCACCATGGATGCCTTTCTTTCCTTAACTGAGTTGCACTGTGCTCTCAGGGTCAGCCTCTGGCTACCTAAAGCTGGAGGCTGGGTCCCTTTTGTGGGCTTACTGGAGGGACAGGTCAGGTTTGGGGCCCTAAGGTCCCAGGTTTGCCTGTGCCCAACAGAATCCCTCTGGGGGAGGTCCCTAACTACCTGTAAAGGAGATCCCTCAGGAATGTTTTTACCCATCACCTGACTAGGGCTACTAGCCAGGCAATCCTCATTCTTTTGATGGGGGGGTTCTTGTGGACAGGGGCCCTCTGGGGGTCCACTGGCCTCCCTGACCTCTGCAGCCCTGGGCTGACTGAGGCAGGGTAGAGAGAGGCAGGCTACCTGCACCAGACTGGGTCCCACCTTGGAAGGGGCCACTGACATCAGAGGCTCTGCCAGGCCAGGCCTGGCTACCTCTGGGGCAGTTCCTTCACAAGGGGTGAGGTCAGATCCCTGAGGAGGCTGACCTTTTCCTAATGTCTGGGGAGAGGGAGACTTTTCTTCCTCCCCACTACTCTCAGTTTGTGTGGAGTGATCCATTGTTTCAGGCTTCACTACACCTATGTCAGTCTGAGTATAGGCTGAGACCATTACAGCCTTGCCAACCTTTTCAGGGTGGCACTCAGTTTGTGTTTGAGCTGTGACTGTCACAGCTCTGCCAGTCTCTACAGGGAAGTCTGTCTGTGCCTGGGCTGTGGCTACCACTGCCCTTCCAACCTTTTCAGGGAGGAAATCTATTTGGACAGGGGTTGTGAATGGCACAACCCCCCTACCCTTTTGTGACAGGCCTACCATTTTAGAATGGGTGTCTTGTTCAACTCCAGCCCAAGCTGAGAGTTCTAAGTCATTCCCCAGTAAGCAGTCTACAGGCAAGGTTGGGGACACTGCCACCCTTTTAGGGCCAGTGACCCCTCCCCAGCTGAGACATACCTCTGCCATGGGATGACTGTTCTGTTTGCCATCAATGTTGGTCACCTGGTAGGAGAAACCAGGCAAAAGCTGCTCAGAGGGAACTAGCCAATGGGCCACCATTGTGATGCTAGCTCCAGTGTCTCTGTAGGCCTCAGCTTTTGTACCATTGATGTAGGGCTCCTGTCTGTACCTACCCAAAGTGTTGGGACAGGCAGTGAAGTTGGCAAACCCCATGCCACCATCACAGACAAGAGTATCTGCTGCAGGGGAATTGGCTAAGCCAGGGTCCCCCTGTGTTCCCCAAGTAAACCCACCCAGATTTCTGGGGGCACTCCCACCACCTGGGGGATTACTGCTGACAGTAATAGGTGGTGTGACAGGAGTAATTGGAGGAACAGTTTTGTTTTTAGCCCTTGGGCAACCGCTGTCAGTTTTCCAATGCCCAGGAGTTTTACACTCATGGCAGTAGGGCTTTTTGGCTGTGGTAGAGGAGGGAGCTTGGGACCCACCACCCTGTGTGGAGTTTTGGGGCCCTGAGGAAGGTTTCTCTTTTTCTTTATCCCCACCCTTCTCTTGAGGCTTGGTGGTATCTTTCTTTCGGTCACCACCCTGGTTTTTAGGCCTGATCCTGGTCCTGACCCATTTATCTGCCCTCTTTCCCAATTCTTGGGGAGAGGTCAAATCTGAATCTACCAGGTGTTGATGGAGAAGCTGGTTTTGACAATTACTTAAAATCTGCTCTCTCATCATCAAATTGTACAATCCTGTATAATCAGACACCTTACTTCCCAGCAACCAACCCTCCAAAGCCTTAGTGGCACATTCCACATATTCAGACCAGTCCTGAGTCTGTGTCTTCTGGGTGTCTCTGAACATTAACCTGTACTGTTCAGTGGTTAAGCCTAACCCATCAACTAGGACACTCTTCAGGACTCTGTAATTTCTGACATCCTCTTCTCTAACAGTGAGGAGTCTATCTCTGCCTCTCCCCTCAAAGGAGAGCCATAAGATTGCTGCCCACTGGTCTTCAGGAACCTGCTGCACTTTGCAGGCTCTCTCAAGAGCAGTCATCCATTTGTGGATGTCATCCCCACTTTTGTAGGGGGGCACAATCTTGGACAGGTTCCTATTGTCAAAGACCCTATCTTTGTCCCTAGGGACATTGCTGCCACCAGTGGGTATAGACCCACTCTCTCTATGCTGTCTAGCCTTGCTCAGTTTCTCTTCCATCAGGGCTACTTCTAGCTCCTGCTTCCTGATCCTCAGCTGGGCTTCTTGCATCTTGGCCTCATGTTCCCTCCTCTGAGGGGTGGTCATCCTTCTCCTGGAGTGACCTTGAGAGCCTCTAGAGCCATGGGAAGCATTGGAGTCACCTGAGCGATTCCTTTGCCTTCCAAGCCCTGTGTTAAGTCCACTGGGGGGATCCAGTGGGGTGAACCCACTGTCAGTCCCCAATAGCCTTGGTTTAGCTGGGCCAAGTATAACACTTGGCACTGGGCTAGTTCTCCCTTCATCCTCACTACTGTCAGTATCCTTCTCACTCTCATCCTCTGTGGTAGGCATCCCATCTAAGGGGTGACTATTGGGAAGGGGTACCTCAGTGGCATCTTCAGAAGGGGGGCCTCCTGTTCCTGTCCCTAAGGGGGCTAACTGGGAAGCTTTCCTGAGCTCTTTTTGATTTTCATCTTCTTGCAAGAGCTCTCTGAGCAAAGCAGAGGTAGGGTTCTTGGGCTGTTTAAGGCCTCTAAGAGTTGCCAACTGCCTGAGCTCATTCTGATTAAGGGTAGCAAAGATGGATGGTGCCCTCGGGGGGGTCACTCTCAACAGAGATGGGTACAGTGGACCCCTCTGCCCCAGCCATTGCTCTTAAGTGTGGGTGGATGTGTTGCAATCTACCTACACTTGGGTTTACCTACTAAACCTATCTAGTAGTTGTAGTCAGGGTGTGCTACTCCCTTTGCTCTACAACAACTAAGTTCAGTAGAACTTAAGTATATCTAATCTTGTTTTATATGTACCTACAGGTACCTATGTGATCTTTCAATTGGTAACCAAGAGATTACAATGGTAAAACACAGCAAGCTCAAATCCAACCGCTGCTCACCAATGTGAGAAGTTGGCCTGGTATATGCTGTTCACTAGTTCTAGTGACCACCTTGTACCATGCCAAGCAACCCTTATGGTGTGGTTGTAAGTCAACCTTTTTGGACTAGCTGCCCTAGTGGTAGCGTAGGCTAAGCAGTCTTTGAGGCTAAACTCGTGATGCGTGTTAAGCAAGCTGTTTTACCAATAGTAACCCCCTTTTATACCAATGAAAGGACACCACACAGATATATATTCAAAATATATATGTATTTATTTCTCAAAGTAACCCCTAGTCTCTTTATGAGCACAGGAGCACAAATCGTCAAACAAGATTATCACAGAATACACAGAAGTTGCACTTTATATGGATAGGCCCTGGTGGCCACTCGAACCATATACTAAAATAGTGGTATAAGTACCACGAACAGAAAAGGGAAAAGGCCTAGGGCCTCTAGAATCGCTGGGCCTACAAGGAGCTAACGTCAGTTAGTGACCAGGAGGTCCACGGGTGGCGTGTGCAGAGCAAATAGTCACACGCGTGCTCCCATAGGTTTCAATGGGTGCGTAAAAAGTACAAAGTTACTGCAAAAGGAATCTTCCGGATGACCTAGGAACTTAAGATTTGGAACATAGGCACTAGAGATGTAATACTACACTTGGGCACGGGAGTGCCAGCTTTACCTCACCCACAGGAAGCGGGTGCATAGGCCTCGAAGTGCGTCGGGTTTCTTCTATCGGTTCCGTGGGGCCTGTAGACAAAAGTGCTGCAGGCGGTCGGTCGGGAAGAGATGCAGTGGATCCAAGAGTGGATCGGAGATGTTGAAGACCTGTAAGCAGAGGGGACAGTGTTCACAGTCACTAGCCAGTGACCAGCGTGGCACCAGGTGGGTACCAGGCGATGTCGGGTGCAAACAGGAAGGAAGGTGTAGCTTGACTCTGCAGCCTCGTGGTCCCTGAAGGTCGACGACGTCCAGGAGTCGAGTCACGAGCTGTCCCACGCAGGCTCTCGCTGTCGGCGGTGTCGGCGACTTGATCGAAGCAAACAAGCCTTGGCAAAAGCAATTGTTGTAGGCAAGGAGTTTAAGCTGATGGGTCTGACCAGCAAGGTCAGAGGAACTGCTCCTTTGGAGGGGAGCAAGGGCCAGTCTGGAGCAACCAGACCAGCGGTGTTTGTTGTAGATTTCGTCGCCAAGATGGCCACTAGCCAGCGGGCCAGCAACCGGTTAGGCGCGTCGAGTGGCAAAATGCAGAAGGGCCCCACGCAGATCGTGGAGATGCTGGAGGGCTCACCTTTGGTGCAGATGCTGCTCGAGGGTTGGGCTTCTCAGGACCCAAAGCACAACTTGGAGGGAGCCTCGGTTGTTGCACTGGTCAGCTTGTCGTAGTCGTTTCAAGATGGCTGGCTCCACGTGTCTCGGTGCCTCCACGGGTCTCCTCTTTGCAGGGACTGTGGATCGGGCGGTGAGAGGTCTGGAGGTCCAGGTCTTGTCAGTCTCTGGGCTCGGGCTCCGGCGGGAGGCGGCGGCAAAGCAGACGTTGATTCGCTGGATGGTGCTTGCGTTAGCAAGGTGGTCACTCCCTGACCACAGGGGAGATTGGCTTCAGTCCTCTGTGCAGCAGAGCGTCGAAGTTCCCGTCTTCTTCTTAGTTTTAAGTTGATTCCAGGATGTCTAAAGTCCTAGGACACAGCTCCTACCTTTATTCGGATTCTAGGGGCCGGACTACCTGCTAGGTCCCTCCCTATGGGTGGGACCAGGAAGGGGGGTGGTTACACCCCCAATCCTTTGTCCAGCTCGCCCCAGGCCCGGGACTGGTGTGCCCCAGGACCGGTTTGAACTGGCATATGCACCGAGGCTCCTTGTGAGCCACAGGCATGTCTGGTTTCTTTCAAGCCCTACCTGACCAATACACAAAATCCTGTCTGGGGTGGTGCACGCACCTCCCCTGGCAGGAAACCCTTTGTCCACACCTCCCAAGCTGGAAGGACTCCCAGCAGCAGGAGGGCAGACTTGTGTCTGTGGTGGCAGCATCCATTTTGTGGAGCTGAGGCTATGTCTGATTTTACCCGGGTTTCAGGTACTGTACATGTCGTGTCCCTCTAGAAGGGTGGAATGCTAACCCCGTAGCCAGAATTGGCGAGGGGTTAGTATTCCAATTCGTATGACACCTTACTCGACATGTTTTGATAAAGCCAAACCAAAGATAGCATTTAACCGCGAGGTTCATAATGCACTTTAAGAGTATATGGTATGACGATATCTGGAAACAGTAGAAGGAAGTTGTTCCGACCACTGCAGACAGGCTCAGCTCATGCCAGAGCACCATCTCACATGGAACCAAGCACTCTGCCTTCAGGATTGTTAAGGCCTGCCATAGGAGTGACTTATAGGTTACCAGGTGTCCCATTTAAGGTTAGGTATAGGTATACTACACCTAAGTAAGAGGTGATTACACCCACTTACCCCAGCTGAGTGATCAGCCAGTTGTGTCAAATTGTTAGGCCAAGCCTGGGGTGGCATAATACATGCTTCAGCCCTTGGCAGGCCTTGGGTACACCAATGCCCTGGGTACCTAGTGTACACTGGTACAGGGGCTGACAGGGTGATCCAACCAATTGGGTATGTACCTAGGGTACATGGAGTCCATTTTAAAGAGAGAGCAGATGGGCTGAGGTCCTGAATGGCAGGATCTCAGGCCAACTAAGTCGAAAAACCAGCTAGACACTAGGCAAAAATTTGGGGGTAACCATAGTCAGATATCCACCTTCCTACAGTAGGGCACAGGAGTCCTCCATCATAATTTCATAAAGTAGAAATAGTATCAACAGCAAAGAGAAATGCCCAGGCTCACAGGGGTGTCCAGGCTAGAAGAAGGTATGTTGGGGGCAGGGAGCTTACAGACAATAGACCCTCCATCAGAAGTGAGTAAAATGGAGCCCTCGCCATTCAAAACTGCCCTCCCTTTTGAACAACTCACTGAAGGAGAGCAACAAAATGCATGGTTTACTGATGGGGCTGCTCAGTATCAGAAGGACAAAAGGCAATGAAAAGCAGTAGCATTCCAACCTGCCACCGAAATGGAGATACTATGAAGAGAAGAGAGCAATTTTAGCCAGTTTTCTGAAACACAAGAGGTAGCAGAAGTGATTGAGCAGGTAGGTCCCTGTTGGAGAAAAAACCTTTGGATACACTGACATCTGGGCCAATTATCAAGGACTGTTAAACGGGAGTCGACCTGGCACAAAGATGGATGGAAATTCAAAGGTACCCCTATATGAGGTGATGAGCAAGTATGGACAGAGATGTCAAAGAAAGGGCATGAGTGTAAAATCTATGTCTTTGTCTATGCCCATTGTTCGTCAGACACCTCTCTTGCATCTCTATTTAACAATGAAGCAGATCAAATGACTAAAGCATGACCAGTGGTCATCAATGAAGAAGCTGAAGTGACCTTAGCAAACCTGGCTTACCCAACATCAGGGCATCTGGAAGCAAATAGAACTTGTGCATGGGCACAACAACAACACATCCCAGACTCCAAAAACCAATTGCAGCAAGCAGTGAAGGACTTCCCTACATGCAGATCAGGCATATGCCCTTACACAAGAAACCAGGTGGGCATATCAAAAGAGGAACTGCAGTGGTCACAGGGTGGCCAATGAACTATTTCTGACCACTGCCTAAGGAAGTAGTCAAAGGTTACGTGCTGACTATGGTGGACACTTATTCTTGCCTCATTCTAGGCTTGCTTTGTAAGTCTGCAGACCCCCAATCCACTTTGCAGGGGGTTAGATTACCTAATTAGGCATCATGAGGAACCAGAAGAAATATAGACAGTCAGACATACCCATTTTTCGGGGAAAGCATTACAGGACTGGGCTTAGGAACACAGGGTTTGGTGGGTGCTGCACATTACATATTAACAACAAGCAGCAGGAATGATAGAAAGATACAATTGTTTGCTGAAAGGACACTTAAGAAAGCTATCAGCATGACAGAACTTGAACAGGTGGCGTAATATACTAAACAGCGCACTGTTTGAGCTAACCAATAGGCCAATAGTACAACAGACTCCATGTATTTGAATGACAGGGCACTGGGGCTACACCCACAATGATCATATGAATGGAAAACAGATCCCCGAGCCAGACTTCCATTACAGGCCACACATGGCCACACATGGCAGAATAGGTTTAGACTTATTTGCCCTGGAGGATGGAGAGATAGGGTAGGCAAAGCTAATTCCCTTAGGGATAGAGGTGGCAACATATGGCTGGATTGCCCCATGGTCAAGACTAGCTACCAAAGGAGTATCAGAATTGAGAGAAGGTATCGATCCTGAATACAGAGAGGAGATCAAAGTGATATCACTGAACCATGGAGAAACTGCTGTATCATACCAAATACATGATTGAATTGCACAACTAATTTGTGAAAAAGCACACATCCCACAAATAGAGGAAAGATCTGGACCCCCATATACTACCAAAAGAGGGGAAGAGGCATTTGGGAGAACTGGAAGGAAAGTGTGGGTACACCATCCCAGAAAGAAAGCAGAAACTGAGGAGATATTAAGTCAGGGAATAGGAAGTACATATGTTTTATGTGAGGAATTGGGTTGTTGGTTGTGGGGGTGAAACCCTACTCAATAGCCACAATCCTTGTCTGGGTGACCCACAAAAAATCACTAAATGAACCTGTTCTTAACCCACTCGTAACTTGGCACAAATACGGTCAGGCTCCTATTAGAGGTAATGTGTAAAGTATTTATGCAGCACTCAAACAGAAATAAAGTGAAAACACAACGCAAGAAAAATCCCACACCAATTTAGAAAAATCAAGTACATTTTAATACATCATCCGTGACCAAAACAAAAAAAATCGAATCAGTAGTACCGGATTTATACATTTTTTAAGTTTAAAGTGAAAAATAGCACCTAATCGATCAGAGACATTTAGCCGTGCAAGACCAGGTCAAAGTCAAAAGTTATGGCTGACCAAGATGGAGCACGGGTCGGAAATACAGAGTGGATTGGGACCCAGTCTCTGCTAATCTTCGGACTTAGAAGAATTTTTCAAAATAATGTCTGAGAAGGTAAAGTTCAGAGGGTCAAGGCAGCCAGCGATGTCAAAGGAGGAGGTGTGATTGTCGAGGAGCCACTGGACAAAGTCGCAGTGAAGATTTTGGATTTAGGACTTAGTCTCTTTCATGGAAGCCAAAAATCTCCAGCAGGATAAATCCGCAGGTTCCAGCCAAAGAAGGCTCCACTTCTATGAGGAGCCGCTGAAACAGGATTTACTTCTGCGTAGAAGAACGTTGCGGGAGCTACCGCAAAGTCATGCTGACCAGTAATGCACCTTGGGCGGATCAGCAAGCAGGTATGTTCCGGCCTACTCTTGGTTCTCAGAGCAAGTTTGGATTTGGGATATTTGAGCACCTTTAGTACCACTTCCAAGGGTTCAGGACTGGAGGGGCCATACTTGGAGGATCAGGACTCACTCAGGTTGGGTCCAGGTTCTGCATGGTTATAGCTTTTTCTGATGTTCTGATCAGGAGAGAAGCCAAATAGCTCTTGGAGTCACTCTGGAAGTCTTGAGTTTAAGCAGAAAAGCAGTTCTCAAGCAGCAGGGAGGTCCTCTGAGGTCAATGGGCAGGCAGCTGGGCAGTTCTCTTGGTGCAGCAGGGCAGTTCTCTGAAGTACACAGTAGGCCTCAGGCAGCTGGGCAGTCCTCTGAGAGTCCTTCCACAGAGTCAGAAGTGAACTGAGGAATGGGTCTAACAGTCCTTATTTTATACCTGGCACCTGTATTGAAGTGGAAGAAACTTCTGGGGTTTTCCTCCCACAGAAGTGTCTGGAATGTCCTGCCTCCCTTCCCTGATCCCTGACTGTCTTCAGTCACAATTGGCTAGTGTGAAGCTCTTTGTCTGTGAGCCGAGGCAGGATCTTAGAGGTGCAAGTAGGGTTATGCAGAGTTCCACCCCTAATCATGCTAGGATGGCCCATCTGGCCAACATCCAGTCCCTCTATTGGTTGGCTGTCTGGGAGGAATACACAAAGCCACTTGTCAACTACACCTAATCATGTGACCTTGGAAACAGGCTGCAGGCACCAAATGTTTAGGGCAAGAATATGCCAACTTTCTAAAATTGTCATTTTCAGAATTGTGACTAAAAATCGGACTTTACCTTTAAAGCGGAATTAAAATTACAATCCCTAAGACACCAAACATGATATTCTATCTGCTCTAAACAAAAGTTATAACTTATTAAATGTTATAAAGTAACACAATATTATGGGAGCGGTAAGACTCGCAAAGGGGGAAAACAAAATGTGTGCGTTTTTCACTAACAGGGCATGCAAAACATAAAAGTACATGTCCAAATTGTAAAATACAATACACTCTGCCCTATGGGCTGCTTACAGCCTACCTTAAGGGTGACATATGTATTGAAAAGGGAGTTTTAGGCCTGGCAAGGGGTTTATGTACCCAGTCGAATTGTCAGTTTAAAACCGCTTCAATGCTGCAATGGCAGGCCTAGGACATGCGTTAGGGCTACTTAATTGGGTGGCACAATGAGTGCTGCAGACCCACTAGTAGCATTTAATTTACCAGCTCTGAGTATATGGTATACCACTTTACAAGAGACCTATAAGTAAATTAAATAAGTCAATCAGGTGTAAGCCAATTTTTCCACGTTTTAGGGAGTGAGCACAAGTACTTTAGCACTGGTTGGCAGTGGCACAGTGCACACAGTCCTAAGGTCCACAAAAACGAATGCAACACAACCGGAGGGGAGGAGGCAAAACATTTGGGGGAAGATCACCTATGGCTGACATATCTAACATTGTGCTTTTGAAATATTCTAGTGTGCCTGTATTTATACCAGCAATGATGTTCACCACACAGACTCATATGGAGGATCTCTGTGGCTCCATCTCACCCTGGTGTTTGCAACTGCAGGAGCCCTGTGGGTACAGAATGCCACCTATGATCTCCATGTCGTTTTTGCAGTGCAATAAACCAACATCACTGAAAATAAAAGGGCAGGTTCACTCTGCAAAGTGCAGGTGCCTGGTTAAAATGGATGGTTGCCAAAGTGATGACCTGGAAAATCACCTGGAGAACTAATTTGTCATGCCAATGGACTGAGCAAGCTACAAGGAACACCTGTAATGGTGCAACCACTATAATCTAGCATGAACATGACATGCAAGTACTGTAGTGAAATTTAGCCTTTTGTGGCATCTTCATCATACCGATGTAAGCAATATGAGTTCTCACAGGTTCACGCACATCTACCAGGTGTTATGGTAGAAGTCTCCAAGCCAAATGGAACAAGGCGGGCACAAAGTACAAGCCTCCAGCTTTTCTTTTTTATGTGGACATTTGGTGGAGGTATGTACCCTCTTTGTCCTGAATGTGATTTAGGATTATTTAATGTTGTTCATGAAAACCATCAATCAGGTTCAGAAACGTGGTGTCTGTGGTCCGGAAAAATAAAGCAGCAGCAGAGACCACGTTTCTGAATCTGATTGATGGTTTTCATGAACAACATTAAA
This sequence comes from Triturus cristatus, assembly GCF_964204655.1. Lineage (NCBI taxonomy): Eukaryota > Metazoa > Chordata > Amphibia > Caudata > Salamandridae > Triturus > Triturus cristatus. The sequence goes on along the minus strand of NC_140594.1, from coordinate 719,019,521 downwards.
GAATCCTGAATCACATTCAGGACAAAGAGGGTACATACTTCCACCAACTACCCACATTACTTTCTTCCAATGGCTTTTGGGTGTAGCCATTTATGAGGCATGTTCCATCACTATATTGGGTCTAAACATGAGTAGCATAAATCCCAGTTCTACCAACACCATGGTGTTCCTCAATTTATTTTTTATGCAGCATAGAAGCACATGGCTAGCAATTTAGGTAATTAGTCTGTTGTTAGATATAAGATGCAAAAAAGCTCTCCCGACAAGTTTTATTGATTAAGACAAATTAATAATCAATGCTAGCAAAGGGAAGGATACAATGTATGATCCACTATGCGCCTAATGGGTACAGCATTTGTGGCCGTTACCAATATTATGGATTAGTAGAGATGTAGGGTCCTTAGGCTGGGGCAACTTAACTCTTATAATACTGAGCCCATTAGGAACATATTATCATCCACAGAATACAGTACAGGCGCAGCTATCAAGGTTACATCACAGTGGGGCCCCCTGTATTCACAGTAAATATGGAAGGTCTTACAGGCATTATATGGAGATTGGCAATAGCACAATTTTACACATGAGCCATTTGAAGAAGCTTTCAGAAGTACTCATAGAATACCCAAAGGCATACAATGTGTATTATGGAAGAATATTACAAATCAACAATTTGCAAAATTCGAAGCTGAATGGAGACAGCTACGGCGGTTTATCTGATAGAATATTGATGCTAAAAGTATTGTGTGGACAGAATATCTTGTCAAAAATATGAAGGACCAAAATATTGAAATGGTAAGTTCAAATAAGTAAATATAGATTTACTATTCTTAACTCCACAGCTACATACCTTAAGGATATATATAATTAAGATACATATATGTGGAGATAAGCATAGTAAATCTTTGCTTACCCATAGAAACTTACCCGCACAATATTTTTATCGTCAATATTCTTGACACAATATTTTGTTCACACAATGCTTGTTGTAGGTTCGATGAGAGGTCCCATTCGATATTACGCTACCTAGATTAGAAGCTATTAGACAGTATGCACAGAATGATTTTATTACATTTGACAAAGGTGAAAAGCTGACATAAGACACAGCTATCTGCATGACTAATGATGCCAAGCAATTAATACACACCGCTTTGCATAGACAATGGTTAACAGAGAACCACTGGAATGACTTATTCTTTGGCTGGGTGCCAGGATCTACAAACATTCTTAACATGGTGTTACACACCCTGATTTGCTTGCTCATTGTTTTTACTGTATTAGCTATCATTATGCATAGCCTATATGTATGCACTAAACAGCTTTATGTCAAGGCAAAAATACCCAATGCTATGTTTACCGGACTCCACAGTAGCATGTATGCAAATGCAGCCTAAAGTAACATACATGCACATGAAGTTTAAATGTGCTCACGAGGCAGTTGGATATATGTAGAAATGCTCAACTAATCTAATCTTTGCAAGTAAATGGGTGGAGAGTGCCAGGAATTAGTGCGCGGAAGACATTGTGACGCAAAAGGGGTAATTAGCTTAGGCAGTTTTGGTGAGTGAAAATGCATGCAAAAGCCCATGTACTGCACTACTAGAGGTTGGATGATCTTGTTTACGCTAATTCTGATACCTAGATATATTTAGTCATATCAACAAAGCTATATGTTCTGCCAAGATGTTGCATTGTATTTTGTCAAGGTCTGCGGATTGAGGGAGACGTACAGGTTAGGTCATGTTGACCCGAACAAGCCTACGATTAGTCGAAGACATTGGGAGGATGCTTAGTCAACAGGGTCACCAACTGAACAGAGAAGCATCTGGTAGCGCAAGGAAGTCAGGAGGATACTTGGTAAAAGAGGTCACTAGTAGGACAAAGAAAACAGCTGGCACATGAAAGGAACAAAATGTATTGTAAGCCAACTTTTAGTATATGGAATGCAGTGGTGCATGACACTTGGGGAAGCTCATAGACAGATGGGTAAACAGCCATTAGTACGCGACTTTTACTGCGCATACCATTACAATGCAAGCGTAACAAGGCATGTGCTGTAACAACACATAGCCTTTACTACGCATGTTATTACGTCGCATGCACTGTTACAACGCAAGCATTGTAATGTGATCCACATTGTTGTGAGGAAACTGAGGCTCCTCCATTTCCTCACAGCGACGTGCACCGAGCACCGCCCCTCTCACTACGCTGGAAGGAGCAGAGAGGAACCACGAAGAGAGAGAGGTAAGAGGGGCTGTGTAGTTTTAAAGGGTTTAGGGTAGGGGGTGGGTCGTGCTGGGGGTAGTCTTTTAGGATTAAGGGCAGTGTTGTTGTGTTTGAGGAGTAGTGATTTGTGCAGGGGGTAGTGTTTTAGGGATTAGGGTAGTGTTGTGGTGTTTGTGTAGTGTAGGGTAGTGTTTTAGGGTTTAGGGTAGTATCAGGGGTGTCGTGCAGGGTAGTGTTGGATTTTAGGGAGCAGACTGGGAGAAGGGAGAGGGTTGTGCAGGGGGTAGTGTTTTACGATTTAGGGTAGTATTGTGGTGTTTGTGTATAGTAGGGTAGTGTTTTGGGGTTTAGGGTAGTGTCAGGTGGGTTGTGCAGGTAGTGTTAGAGTGTAGTGACAGGACAGGGGGGTGGGGGAAGGTCGTGCAGGGGGCAGTGTTTTAGGGTTTAGGGTAGTGTTGCGCTGTTTGTGTAGTGTAGGGTAGTGATTTAGGGTTTAGGGTAGTGTAAGGTGGGTATGCAGGGTAGTGTTAGAGTGTAGGGACGGGTCTGGGGGAAGGGGTAGTATGGTGCAAGGGGTAGTGTTTTAGGGTTTAGGGTTGTGTTGTGGTGTTTGTGTAGTGTAGGGTAGTGTTTTAGGGTTTAGGGTAGTGTCAGGTGGGTTGTGCAGGCTGTGTTAGAGTGTAGGGACAGGATTGGTCATGTAGGGGGTAGTGTTTTAGTGTTTAGGGTAGAGTAGTGGTGTTTGAGTAGTGTAGGGTAGTGATTTAGGCTTTATGGTAGTGTCAAGGGGTTCGTGCAGGGTAGTGTTTGCGTGTAGGGACAGGTCTGGGGGAAGGGGTAGTGTCGTGGTGGGGGTAGTGTTTGAGGGATTAGGGTAGTGTTGCTGAGTTTGTGTTGTGTAGGGTAGTGTATTTGGATGTAGAATTTAGCTTAGTGTAGGGGTGTTTTTTAATACTAAAAATGCATGGAAAAAGTATGCGGGATAAAGGGATCCGTCGTAATGACATTTTAAAAGCATTTCCAGAAACTTGCTATCTAATGGTATGCATAGAAAAAAATTGTGTTGTAATGGTACTTGCGAACTAATAACTTAAAAAAAATAATTATTTATTGATTTTCATAAAGTCTCATACAGTGTATAAATGAGGCATTGAAAAGCATATTGATGCAAAAACGTAACCATCAAACAACTCGTAGCTATAATGTACATACATAGAGGGTAGATTCTAGTCTTGATAATGCAAGTACATATATTGTACAGCTCATGCAGGTATACTGATTGCTATTTACACAGTAACAGTGCCAGGAGTATTGGACTGCACATTCGACCGCAAGTAAATCAAGAAAGGTTCCCATATATCGTTTGGCCCTGAGGTCACTGGTAGCTCTTCCGCATATAGCACTAAATTCTCTCAGCAATACACCAAATTCCTGAGCCACTATTCTGCTGTAGGACTTCGCGGGCTGTCCCACACCATCGCCACTCGCCTCTTGGCAATAAGTAGTGCCACCCTTGCTAGTCTGCCCTTGACACCTTTCAGGAAGGAAAGTAGGCCCAATAAACACACCTGCGGTGAGCATGTCAATTCAACACCAATGATCTTGGATAGTTTGACAACTACCTCAGTCCAATATGCCCACACCCGCCTTCAGGCCCAGGCCAGATGCCAGAAATCTGCACCCGAGGCACCACACCGCGTACATGTGTCCGTGTCCCTGAAACCATATTTAAGAAGTTTGTGGGGCATGTAATAGACCTGGTGGAGGTATTTGAAATGTATTATGCGTAATTTCCCATTAGAGGTGAGGGCACTAGTCAGTTGGCAGCAGTGTACCCATTCTTTCTAGATCAGCTATGTGTCTAAACATGCATTCCATTTGTCCAGACTTTTATCATTGCGAGGGGTCCTATCCTCCCGAGCAGCTTGGTATAATTTAGTAACAAGCTTGTGCCGGTTGGGGCTGGTGAGTAATGTGTGTAGTGCCAGTGACGTTGGGGGTTCTACAGGAAACGTTGGGTAGTGGGCTTGTAATGCTTTTTTTAGGATGTGGAGCGAGAAAACGAACAGTGGGGTCTTGTGCTGAATAAATTCAAGGTCATTGGATGTCAAAAAGGTGCCATTAGGGTACAGATCCTGCATCTTATCAATTCCCACCTGTGTCATTGTACGCATAGCCCCCGCCTCATGAGTCACCGATATGTCCGAGTGGTAAGCAAGAGGTAGTAACGGGGAATACAACAGCAGCTTTCTAGCCTCTCGGCCTAGCGCCTGCCAGGCTATAATCGTCGTGTTGATAGTGGTAATTGCATCGCGGGGCATGGTTCTATGCCTGTGGGTTAATATAGAGCTCAACAGGATGGGATGCGTGTACCACTTTTCCACAGCCACGTGTGCAATAAAAGCATAAGGCGTGTACCAAAAATGGGCGTATTGAGCGTGCGCACAAAGAAAATACAGGTATATATTGGGTACACTGAAGGCCCCGTGTTTATAATCGAGAGTGAGGGTCTGCCAGCCCACACAAGCCTGCCGTCCACCCCAGATCAGATGGAGAAGCAGTGAACGCATGAAAAAATGTTGGGTGAGAGGGATCGGTATGTTATTAAAAAAATATAAAAATTTAGGTAGCACCACCATTTTTATTAGGGCAATACGATCTGCAAGAGAAAGTGGAAGATGAACCCATCTGTCTACCTGCTGCTCCAGCGCCGTCATAGAAGCTCCATAGTTCTCGCGGAGCACTCTATCGGGGTCCCGGTGTACCCAGATCCCTAAATACTTAACTGACTCTGTTGGCCATACAAGAGGGAACTCAGGCTCATGTGGGCGCGTACACGTAGTTAGTGGCATCACCACAGATTTAGCCCAGTTAATATGTAGCCTAGAGAACCGAGCAAACCAAATATATTCCCGCAGAACCGTTGCTAAATGCGTATGGGGTTCCCGTATGAAAAGCAACATGTCATCCGCATATAGCGAAATAATAAGCGGACGAGGGAGAATGTTGAGACCAACTTGCTTGTGGCATTGCCTGATGAGGCGGACCAGCAGCTCCAGGGTCAGCGCAAACAAGAGCGGTGAAAGGGGGCACCCCTGCCTGGTTCCCCTAGTGATAGATATCAGTTACGAGGTATGGCCTCCCACCCGGACCCGCGCTGTGGGGTTTGTGTAAAGTAGTAGCACCCAGTAAATAAAGAAAGGAGAGAAACCCATCTGTTGGAGTATAAAAAACAGATAGCCCCATTCTATTGAATCAAACGCCTTGGCAGCCTGAAGCATGATGGCTGCGGCTGGCAAATCAGGAGATAGGGTGTGAAAGAGAGCAAACAGTGTACACAAATTATGAGAGGTAGATTGCGTAGGAATGAAACCAGACTGGTCTGGCAGTACGAGGTTCTACATGAGCGGTTGGAGGCGGGTGGCTAGTATCTTCGCCAAGATTTTTACATGTGTGTTGATGAGTGACAGTGGCCGGTATGAATCACAGTTAGAGGGCGGCTTGTCCTTTTTAAGTAAGGTAATGATTAATGCCTCGCGAAGGGATGGTGGAAGTATCCCGAATCATACGCCTCATCATACATTTCTAACAAGAAGGGAGTGAGCTCCTCAGCGTAAGCCTTGTAAAATTCAGAGGGAAATCTGTCTGGGCCAGGCGCCTTTCGGTTAGGGAGAGAGCCTATTGCCATGCGGATATCCTCAGCTGTGATAGGCTGATCTATATAATCTCGTTGACCATCCGACAGCTATGCAATGGCCACCTGTGATAGGTAAGCATCTAAGTCAGCAGTGTTCGTCTCAGCCTGTGAGGTATACTGCTTCACATACAACTGTCTGAACTGCTCCGTTATGACAGTATCGCTATAATGGTCGCAACCTGAATCACCTGTGATGTTCGTGATTATGTCTTGGTTCAGGTGGCGTTTAATCTTTGTAGCTAAGTGGTGCCTCCCGTCCTCCCCATATGAGCGAGCCACATAATGCTTGGAAATGTGTCTCATCTCCTCCTCCGCCAGTTTCGTATGCTCAAGTATGGCGTCCTTAATGGATGCCATAGTCGACTCACAGGGCACATTCTCATAGTCTCGCTTGAGTTTGTTCGGGGTGGCTTCCACCTTGGTCAACTGGCCTCGCAGGTCCTTTAAGATGCCAGCTGATGTACTGATGCAGGTGCCACGCACAGTAGCTTTCTTTGAACCCCTCCAAAAGCACCCCTGCACTATCTACGGATCCCTTATTATGGGCAAAATATTGGGTAATGGCCTCGCGTATAGTCTCCAAGTATAAAGCGTCTAACAGCGCCTAGGGCCTGAGGCGCCAAGTGAAGGAACGGGGAACAGTTTAAGGAATGCAGAGAGTGAGACATACAGGGCAGTGATCGGAGAGCGTGCAAGGTAGATTTCTTACATCGGTCACCCAGTCTGCTGCTCCCTCGCTCATTAACCAATAGTTGAGGCGAGACCAACTACCATGTGCTGTGGAGACATGCGTACTCTCAAGTGCCTCTCCGTGTCTGTCTCGCCATATATCTAGCAGCCCCAGTTCATCCAACCCATTATTAATTGCTCGGGCTGCCCCGGGCGAATGCCCCACCCTGCCACTGGATTTGTCCTTACCGGGGTCCAAGTGTGTATTGAGATTTACCCGCAGAGGACCACAGCATCAGGCAAGCCACGCAGTACCGCGATAAGACTCTCGTAGAGGTCAGGGTCGTCGGTATTAGGACCATATGTGTTTGCAATGGTGACTTATTTGCCTACCAATGTCCCGTGTACCACAGCATAACGACCCGCAGAGTCAACATGGGTTTGGAGGGCTGCAAGAGGAAGACCCTTGTTTTACAAGTGTGAGTACCCCCCGGCTATAGGATGAATAAGAAGAGGCCAGACGGTAGCCAGCCCAACGAGTCCAAACCAATTTATCAGTAGCCTTTGTGAGATGTGTTTCTTGCAGAAGGGCGATACCGATTCCATGGCGTTACAAATGCGCAACCACCTGCTGTATCTTTTTTGGCGTGTTTAGCCCCCGCACATTCCATGTTAAACAAGAAATTGTCATACCATTACTGTGCATAGCAAGAGGAAAGTATACAGTGAGAAGAATCTATCCTATTACTATCAGACGAATAAAACATATGAGCATTATCCAATACATTACTCAGATAGCCAGCCACATGAACAGACCCCATAACACCCCCCTGCAGTCACCCACACCCACTTCAGCAGCCCCAACATGCTTGAGCCATCCCGAACACCCAGTAACAAATCCCCAGTAAAGCACCAAGGGAATAACCAATCATGGGGAATGCCCATAGGGGGGGCGCCGGAGCACAAACTCCCTCACAGTGAGACTGGAGGTTGTCGAGCAAACGTGTGTTGTTTCCCCCCCAATTTCTGCAGTAGCACATCACATAATAACAGAGAAGTTGCCCACCCTAATATCTTGATGCAGACGATAACAGTAAGAGAAAAGAGAGGCACAAATATTCATAAGTTTGTCAAATGTCTGCAATACCCATTCCCTAACTCAGAGCAAATTTCAGACCACTTGGCATCCTGCCTGCGATGAGGTACAGGAAAAGAAAACAAAGGCATGTATAGCTCCAGTTTATGTGACTCAAGGGTGTTCAATCGACATGTCAGAAGTTCCTGTAGCCCCATCTCCCACCACATTCTTGGAGGATCAGTTACGACGGGAGACAGATTTGGCGAAGTCCGATGCTGTTTCGGGTAAAAGAAAATTTTGAATTTCCCATTATCCTCCACACGCAACCTCGCAGGGTAAAGCATGGTGTATGGTATGTGTGCCACAATTAACAATTTTTTGGCAGGCTGGTACTCCCTTCAGGCCTCCTGTACCACCACCGTAAGGTCCGGATAAAATGCAAAAGCGTTACCTTCGTAGGTGATAGCACCCTTCTCACGAGCCAGACAGAGCACAGCATCCCCGTCCCTGTAGTTGAGGAGGCGAGAAATAATAGGATGCGGTGGGGTGCCTGGGGGGGGGGGGACGTGCAGTCAGGGAGTGATGAGCCCGCTCCACAATCAGGACCGGAGATAATTGTTCTGCTCCGAACGCCTCCCGAAGGAGTTTCTCCACATATGTCTCAAGACGGCCCGTATTCGTGGACTCTGGCAGGCCCGTTATGCACACATTGTTACGGCGCGATCTGGCTTCCAAGTCTTCATTACAGGCCTGTATGACAGCTAGCACCTTCTCCATAGATGACGTCTTGGCGGTCACCTGCTGTAAGCCATCCTCAGCATCAGAAAGGTGTGTCTCAGTCTCCCCCAGACGCAGCGCGTTTGTCCAGTTTTGCGGACATATGGTCCATGCGTAGGTTAACGTGGTCAATCTTGCCATCAATTGACTGTAAGCTAGCCTGCACCGCAAGAAGGGTCTTGTCAATGTTAGTGAGGTGTTCAATTGGGGCCTCCGCCTCAGAGTCTGAGGCCGCATGTTGAGAGGCTCTACTGGTTTTTCGGTGTTCAAATGTGAGACGCGATTGACCGCGTTCAGTTTTGCCCATGATTTGGATATGGTAAGCAGCGTTATGCAGATGTGAAACTGGAAAGTGGGCCTCACCTGGTAGCACCGTGTCACAGCGGAGTTAGTGGCAAGTGAGCAGGGTGTAGTTGTGCCCAGGTAGGAGAGGTGCAGCATCTTCAAGGGCAGGAGCAATGACAGAACCAGGTACGCCGCTCCAGCCGCAGCAAATCCGGAGGTCACCCCCAACACCACCAGTGCAATGTAGGTCTCAGCCCAGTATCTGTGCTATTGTAATAGCCGGTCAACAGCTAGGCCCAAGGGGACAATAGGCACCTCTCATGTCCTTAACACTGTACTGCAGCCGTGTATGAGGGGGAGTCCTCACGTGTCCGGGGTGCAGCAGGCCACACTCCACCACGTTCCCCACACAGAAGAGGCCAGAGCAATGAGAGGGTAGTAGGCACAGCCACAGACAGTAGGCATACAGCAATGAGAGGTACAGTCAGGATACCCTGGGCATCGATGGAGCAAGCGCAGTTGATAGTTGAATACAAAACATTGCCTGGAGGGTGCAGAATGTTAAGTCCAGAGACACACTCCGTCGAGAGCTCGTTTGTAGGTGTGATCTCAGGCAAAGATGGCGGGCAAGCGCCGTTACAAGAGGTGTTGCGCTGTTGGTGAAGGCCTACCCGGGCCCACTGGGTCATCAGGTCCGCGAACAGAGCTACTTCACACGGCACCAGCAGAGGATCAGGGACACCAGCGTCCCAGCATCTACGATGGGCGCTCAAAGGATTATGGCAAGGAGGCCCCTTGGAGCAGACAGGCTCAGGGCAGGAGCATGCCATGGTGAGGACAAAAAAAAAAGAACACGGCCGAAAGATGGGCCCCCAGTGCGCTTGCACACGGGAACGTGGTTCAGCCCTTAAAAGCGACCTGGTGCAGACCCGCTACAGGTTGCCAGCCAGCCCCGAGGACAGGGTACGCAGTCCTGCCTTCCGCGAGCCCGTCGCCGACAAGCCTCACAAGCAGGGACCCGAAGGCAGCTCAGCCCCCCAGCTACAGCCGAAACTCACAGCGAGGAGCTTGCCGCACCCCCAGGTCGCACCGTACAGCCTACCGGGTGTCAGGCGCAAGGCGCAGCGCACTCCCTCAGCACTCACAGACCCTTACCAGCGCTAGTCGCGGCCTACCTCAGTCACCCAGTCAGAGCACAGCCCACTTAGCCATGTTGCCAGCCCAGGTCCAGAGCTTTCTCAGCCGGCAATCACAGCGAGGACGGCTCCGTGGTCCACAGCACTCAGCCAGGGCAGTCCACAGTTCCTCCACACACTGTGCCCTCTGGTGTAGGCAGAAATCAGAACAGTATGGCGAGGATAATGGGCGGATAATGTGCGCGGCCGGCGGAGCAGCTCTAAAGAGCAGCCATCTTGCTGTGTGCCCTCTAGCACCCCCGCAAACTGATAACTTTAGGGTAAAAGTATGCGTTGTTTTGCATTGCGGTGTATCGAAATATATTCAGACAGATGTGTAGGTTTCCCAGTGCTGGCTGTCAAAGCAAAGTCAACCAGGGACATATGGCTTTTTCTCTTAATTTATCTTGACTTTGCAGGATTGTTATCTTTTGATTTTCTGCATTGGAACTGTTATTAGCCAGCATTGCTAATATACCAGACTGCATTGTTCTCATTACAGGTATACTGTATCAGGTACATGTGTTGCTACTTGCTGGCCTTATTGATTTCTATCTGAAAAGTATAGCTTGTAGTGGTTGCGAGCAATCAGTCCACGACAAACTCCTTTAAATGTGTGCCACCCCCACCACTTCCCCTTGCTTGGGTCTTCATGAAACCTGCCATTCCTGTACTGTTCTTAACTTGGTACCAAACTGTAAATTAAACGCAGATTCATTAAAGAGCACCAAAACAATCAGCACATGAACTCTTTATGACCCACACTTTAACGCTTTCCCCCATTTCTGACCTTCATGAAGCCTAATGTGTAGAACATGGCTTATACTGCTGTCTGCCAAATTTCATACTGATTCACCAAACAACACCAAAGTTATTAGTGAACTAAACTTTTACGGCCCCCATTTACCTGTGCCCCTCTCCCTTGATGGAGCTGCTCAAAACGTGACATATCCTTGGATATGAACAGATCACATTCATGTTTTGGATGCGACAGATGTTTCATATACTATACCTAGGTTCAATGTGTATGCATTGTTGGGGGGTTGTAATAGAATTAAGTTTCTGTTGAATTCTCTGTGTAGGCAGATGTCTTTGGCCTTGTGCATGGCCGAATATATACTTCTACATCGCATGCGTTTACAACCCATTCAATTACAACGCGGTTGTTGCAACGACTGTGTCGTTACATCACAGTGCCATTACTACACAAGTCGTTACAACGACTTGCTGTAGGGGGCGCTGGATGTTGTAATAGTATAATTTACTTTTCCAACTCCAGTGTGTGCAACAGTAGGGAAAGTGTTGGAATAGTATATTATACTATTCCTTATCTTAGAGCACCCCCTACAGCAAGTCGTTGTAACGACTTGCGTAGTAATGGTACTGCGATGTAGCAACGCGTTCATTGTAACGACTGCGTTGTAATCGCATGCATTGTTACGCATGCGATGTAATGGCTGTTTCCCGCACGGCCAGATAAGCCATCACATTTCCATGACGGAATCTTAGTACTCCTGTGGTGAGAAGTGATTGTAACACCTGTCAGACACTCTAAGCATGGAAAAACTGCAAGGGCCACAGAAAATTCTCCTGAGACATTTCAGTCAAACTCTGTTGGATTCTTAAAATACCTGTCCTCAGACTTTAGAGAAGTAATGTGAATGTGTGTGTTCTTAGGATATTTTCAGCGGGTAGTACTCAACTACATCCGAAAATCTGAGTGGGATCTGTGAAAATAATATGGATGGGTACAAAGAAAATGGTGATTGAGAGTAAAGAATGTATGACCTTAGCAATGTTTCGGATGTGGGAAACGCTTATAGGACACTGTTTCTTTACCTGGGATTTTTCTTTAAACTATTTGCTTTCTAATCATCACTGAAATACTGCTCTGTAATTGAACAGCAGGAAACTCTTCTGTTGATATTGAACATGTCACTGCTTGACGTTACATCACCCTAACAATAGAAAAAGATATAATTCTAAAATTTGGCATACCAAGCCTAAACTTAGTATGTGTCTGCCAACTATTGTGGCGCTTATAAAAAAGCATGCCAAATTTACTAGTAAATGAACACTTGTCAACTGCCTCATAAAATGTGCTCTTGATTAGTGAACCATTGTGTATATATAAAAATACCAAGAGCAAGTTAACATAGTCTCTGACAAATTTCGAAGAGATTTGTCAAAAAGCACAACCGCTATTAACAAATCAAAAATCTTTTAACCCACCTTTTAATTTTCCCCCATTCCCACCTATTAAGCTAACAGTCTGCCACATATCATAGATTAATCAAACAGCACCAAAATTATAAGTTAATAAAATATTATTGCCCTTCCTCAACTTTGAAACCACTTGATAAAGCAACACAACACCTGACGTAACAACAGAAAACCAATTCTTCTAAAGCTCTGCCAAATGTTATGTAGATTTATCACAGTCCAATCAGCACAGGGTAATCCTTCAAGGAGGAATGACCCAGCTCCTCTTTCACACTTTTACTTCACATGTGTGTGAAGTGCCTCACTCTTTGCTGGGTTTCATGAATCTTATTTTTGGCTGATGCCGCCCAAAAACAAAAATGTATTCCAGAAACCAAAAAATGTTGATTAACTTTAGGTTTTTTTCTACAGATAATTCCGGGGAAAAATCAATAAGTGAATAATAACATTTCATTACTAGTGTGCGTTTTGTTGTATTTCCTCTTTTGTGGGAATATGATAAAAATGTAGGGCTTTCTTTATCCCGATGAAAGCCACTGAAGATCAGCTGAAACATGTTGACAAGTGCCTTATTAAGGATGGTAGGTTTATAATATCCCATTACTATCACAACTTCTCTGATTTTTAACCCTATAAGTGTGGTCCTGAATAAATTAAATATAGGCAGTTTTAAACTGAAATATCTATCAACCATTCTAATCCCTGTTGATACTATCCAGCACTCACTCTTGATGGTCTAGCCCACCCAAACACCACCAAGTGCTTTGGGTATTGGGAAATAGCCAAGCAATGAATCATACCACAAATTGTGGGATCTCCGGTACCCAAGTGGCACAATATCTCAACAAAATATATTTTCTTCTTATGCTCACTAATCCATATATGTAATGCATAATTTGTCAGAGAGTGCCAAAGGTATTAGCCGTTGAGGTTGAGACAGCCAATTCAGTGCATTCAGCAGCCGGTAGAGTGTCCGCCAGCTTTAAACAAGGCCCTTCAGAGCTTGCATTGAGTGTTAGGTCACAAAGAGCACTGTTTTGCTGTGGTCTCTACAGCAATTAGAGTGTGTGGAGGATTCATGGGAGAAGCTGAGGGGGCCCTTGGGAAAGGGAAGAATGCCTTTGGACAAAACAGGGATGGACTTGTCAGAATACTGCCATGAGAGGCCCTAGCCAATTCCCAGGACAGTCAGAAAGGGCATGTTCTCAGAAGAAGGAGATGATATTAGGTAGGTCCACAAAAGAAGATAGCCATAGCTCTTGAAGGGGCGCCATCCATAAATGATAATGAGATTGCAAAAAGAGTTCCGGAATGGTCCTCAGGTGCAGTGCCAGTACCGAGTAAACACATCGTAATGGAGTATATACAAGAACATTCCCAGAGACACGGGAATTGAGGCTGCAGAGTCAACCAGAAACAGGTGAAGTGATGGTAACATGCATTGTTTGACGAGCAGAAGGAAAAGGTGCTGGAGCAGGGTTTTCTATTTAAACCCAAACATCAGTTTATATGTTTGTATGTCATAATTAAAATTACTAATGATTAATTATTAAGTACTAAGTTTTGTTGAGTTTTTTATTAACCAACCTTACTAATGAAAGAACTATACGTGGGAATGCAATTGCATGGCTAAATTAATAAGTGAACTAAGTTGGTGAGCAAATTAATTAAATGAGTGTGGCTTATGTGATATTTGTTATGTGATTGCGATTTTAAATAATATGCTTTAATACTTTTTTATGTCGCAAATGGCTAGATAAATACATACACATAAGGGTATTAGTGGGAATTAACACTGTATAATCAATACAATGTAGTAACGTTGTTTTGTGTTTCTTTTTAATTAAGTTGTCCATAATGGCCTGCTAAGAAAATGGCCGACATCTACAACCTGCATTTGAGTAGATGAAATATGAAGAGAGGCCTCGCTGATTGGGACCTCGGCCTCTGCCTGAACTAAAAGTTATGAAAAAAGATGACAACTCTGGGATGACCGCCAGTTATCCTTGGTAGAGAACTTTTGTCACAAATGAACATTTTGATAAACTTGTGGTGGCTTCACTGCGAGTGATACAATTTCAGAGAAGAGCATCCATGGATGTTACAAATTAGTTTTGGACTTCCTATTTCCTTGTTTTGAATTTCGAGATATCCAAGAGCGGAGATTTTTCTAATGTTGCAAGCTGACATCCTTTCCTGCTTAACGGACGTTTTAGAATTTGTTTGTAACTTTTAGTATGTAAATTTTAGTATAAATATTACTAGACTAGAGAAGGCCTAAGGCCACTTCTTCCTGAACTTATGCTCGAGAGGATCGATGCTGACTGAGAGGACGGCGGCAACTCTATATTACAGCCCGAGAGACTTTAATTCTTTGCCGAGAGACCTGTCCTGACTTAGAGTACGACATTTAGCCAGAATAGGTAAATATGAGAATAATGATCTTGCAGATTGAATGGCTTTTCATATGAATTCATTTAGATAAATAATTCTTGTTTGAATCACAGTGTCAGGTGGTTATTTCTTTGTCATGTTATTGAGATCTCAGATGTGTTTAACTGTTTTTTTATCATGACTCAAGACAATTCAATTTGGTTGCATTGACCTCAAATTAGGTGCAGATTGATTTAGGAGTTCTCTCTTATATTCAGTGTGGATAGAGTGATAGAATGAATGTTGGTGTAATGGGCCCCACCAGCGTATGATGAGTGTATGTGCGCATGACTGTGAAATTACTCTGTCCGTGGAAGTAGGGAGAATTTATAAGCTTTGATCTGCAGCAAAGGGACCAGCGAGGTGGCAGCCAGCCAGGTTACCCGAAAGAGTGGGAAATAGAGTATTCTCTATTCAGATCGTCTACTCCTCTAGGTTTGTCCCCCAGCATGCCAGGAATATCAGTGAGTCATGGTGCACTCAACCCGAGCAGTACAGAGGGAGTTGATCTGGATGGAGTGCCACTCATCCCAAGAGGATTGTTGTGTGAGGCTCAAATTGGAGAGAGGAGGCTGGAGATCGGAATAGAGTTGGTGATAGACAACAGATCCATGGGCACAGACCGAGGAGAGAACCAGAGGCACATGGACATGAAATGGGCCAGAGCCCCAGGGCCGGAGACCTGTTCACGGAAAGTCAGTCACAGTCAAAGCAAAAGGCTGCATGGGTGTTGAGATTGATAATATAGAGGAAAGTTGGGTGCTGAACATAACTGGAACAGTTCTGGTGAGCAGTAATCAGTGGCTCCTTGGTGGTGGTACCTGGTGGAAAGGGGTAAGCTACAGCCCACAGAGGCAAACAAAGGGCATGGGAGAAAGAAGAGGCATCTGCAGCAAGGCTTGAGCAGACATATGCATAGGCCACTGGCAGAGTGAGTATGAGGGTGTGTGGTGGAACATTTAAGGACAAAAAAGTGCTGAGGACAATGAGGTGGGAGAATTGGGCAAGGGAGCCTGGTGTTGTATTCTAGCAGTATGTGCCTGCAGTGTTAGACGCGTGCTTTAGCGATCGCTTTGCTCTGATGTTGTATCTTCTAAATGTCTGTAATCTTACAAATGGCATTCCATGTTCTGTAGTTCTTATTGCTTGTCTGATAATTGCCTAACGCAATTCAGTAACAGAGCTGCAGTGATGGAGGTCGTTTGAGGATGGGCTCTTCAATCAGATGTGTACTTCAATAAACTACTTGGATAACTTACATAATAATCTTGTGGATTTCTACCTTAAGCTACAACACCAAGGTGTGGAAGGGTTAGTGACAGATGCATGATCAAGGCGTTCTAAATAATTTGCTAGGATTCATGGGGCAAGGTTTTAGACCAGAAAGTTTGTAGAGTGTGGGTGAGGCCAAAAGAGGTGGCAAGTAAAAAGATAGTAGAGTGGACTGGGTGAAGGGGTCAAATCAAGAAAATTAGGTAAGCATGAGGAATGGGGTAAAGGTCATGGAAAAAGATGGCGGAAAAGTGATAGAGCTTCAAACAGGGAAAACAAATGATAAAGGGGATGTAAGGGACAGCTAACAGTCAGGGGTCACTGCCAGCACAGGCATGAAGCTGACCTACATGGATATAGTGGCATTGTTCGGAGGGCACATTTTGATGGGTACAGAAGAAATCATATGGGCTACTGAGTATGTGTATATAATCAAGCTATTGCTCTTTGAAACACTTAGCAAAAAGGGGTTGCAGGTAGAGTATTGGAAAGATGGGTCAACACGTCCGGTGAGAAAACATTTTTTTTTTTAGAGCAACAGGTTCCACATTAGGAGCAGCACCAGTGTGCAACCTGAACATCATACGAGTAACTGTCCCTTTAAACCGCCACCCTAAAACCACCCACGCAAACCCACATTCCATGTTCTACCCCCCCAACATTCCATAACAATACCACACACATCATCTCCCTTCAAACAACAACAATACCTACATACAACTTATAATTAGCACTTACAATACATCAGAATGTCACTATTCACCAGACGGAAACTGAAAGTCAATATTCACTGGGACAGGTTATCCCAACTGGTAATCCCCAAGATGAACAGGAAGTTTCCTCATCCTTGCCACCTGTTTCACTCCAGGATCACTGCTAGCCTCCACATCCCTTCCACTCACATTGCAACCACCACCTTCTACCTCACCCCCAGTTCTCCATGAATCCACCACAAAATCCTTTCCCAACATCTAACCATTTTCTTCACATGACTCACCATTCACGCCTTACACAATGTGACACCACCACACTTAGCATTGCATAAATTCACTTGATGTAGATTCTGCCGTCTACCATCCTCCAACTCCACTGCACTCCCCAACACTCTTCTCACCCCCAACTGTTCTGACCATCTTGCGTCACCCTTCACAACAAATCTGGGATTTCTCACACGTACAAATTGACCTGCCTTAACCTCAGGTCACCTGTTTTGGCAAGTTTGTTCCTGTATGGTATGATCTTGTAGCGTCTCTACCTCTAGCTCCTCATCCTTTGGTCACAACCCTGCTTCTTATTCTCCCATTCCTCCTCAGTAGCCACCAGGGTACCTATTTTGTAGACGGTTTCCTTCCTCTCAACAATTCAAATGGCATCTCCCCTGTCACTGAATACAGGGTGACCCTGTACGATAACAATCTATCTTGCAAATCCATTTTCTATGGTAACCCAGAAACAAGAGTTATCTGGATGGCCTCCTTCATCACCCTATTAAACTGCTCAACCTGTCCATTACTTTCTGGATGATATAGCGCAGTTTTCTCATGTTTGATTCCAGATCCCGCTAAGAATCTCTGCATTTTAGTGGAGGTCAGTTGCACCCTATTATCCAACACTAGCACTTCCAGGACACCTTCCCGTGCAAATATATCCTCCAAGAACTCAATCACAACTTCTGTCGTCACATTCTCCACCATTCTTACTTCCGGCCATTTAGAGTAAAAAATCCACTAGTACAATAGCATAATTTTTCTTAGATGACAAGTTAGAAAAAGGATCCAGAAAATCAACAGCCAGTTTCTGCCACGGACCCTCAGGTAACTCTACCCTCGTCAAAGGTATGTTCAAGTGTTTAGCCACCTTGTCACTTAAACTAAAAAGCTTGCAATTCCTAATCCAGTGGTCCACCATGCCATCCAATCCAGGCCACTAAAGGTTTTCCTTGATTCTTTATTTAGTAATCGACATACCACCATGCCCCTTGTGACCAATGCTTACAATGCATTCCTGTACTCCAATTAGAGGTACAATTCTGTCCCCTCTCAATTTCACCCCCTTGGACACAGATAACTCATCCATCACCTTCCAAAACACGCAGCACTCTCCTCGCAACTGCCCTTCTCTTGGCAAACCACTCACCAAACACCTTCCGACAGCCTCCAGAGCCACATCTTTCTCCATTTCCTGTACGCACAAACTTTCAGTCAGTATCTGTTCACCTTCCTTAATCACATCTACGCCCCTCACAACATCCTCATAAGTAAGAGCCACCTCACACTCATTCTCCCATCATTCCTGACTCAACCATGCAATCCTTTGTCAAGACTGCCCGGGGAGGCTGCGCAGCGGCCCCTCAATAGGGCGGCCGCCTTAGTGCCACAGGAAGGCACTGAAGTCGTCCGTCTAGTTCCCTGGGTCAGGTCCAGGGAAGACGTCCGGCCGACCCCATTTCCGGGGAGGGGGAGGAGACAAGGGTACTTAGGCTGTCCCCCGCCCATTTTTCAGCCTCTTGTTCCCTGCCATCTCGCCTTGCAGGTCGCAGCTCGTTGATCGTCCACGCAACCAGCAGCCCGCAGTAGTCGTCGATTCGCGGTGAGTCTGCTTGCCTCCTCCCCCCGCCCCGGCCCTGTCCCTGGGCAGCACCAGGTTGACGGGGCCCTGTGGTACTGAATACGCCCAATGCGATGGCCTGGGAGGCTGCGTGTGCGGCGGGGGGGCGTCTTCCCGCCAGCGGGGAATCGGGGGCTCGGTCGGGCCTCGGCAAAGTCTTCCTTGGGGGATCCGGCCCTTTCTCCCCTCCCCCTTTTTTCGCCATCGCCCCCCCCCTATGTGGTGGAAGCGCTCAGGGACCTCTTTGAAGGGAGATTCGCGCCCGCCCGAGCGCCCGTGGCGGGCGCATGCCTGGGGCTATGCTGCACGAGACGGGGGCTCTGGTGGGGATTCCAGACGACGGGGGGCAAGGGGGGAGATTGGACCATAACGTGCGGGAGCTGTGAGGCAAGCCGGGTCAACCGCAGGCCCCCATACCCGCAAGCCCTTATATGGTGCCCGTATGTGTTCTGGGAGGGGATCTGGTCCGTCGGCAGCGCTGCCGACTTTGGGTGCAGGAAACCAGGGATCGAGCCTCGAGATCGCGTCCGTGATCCTGGGCAATGCACTCCGCCTCCCCGTGCCTGAATATGTAATGTAGGTGCGGTGCCCATGTGCAGCTGACGACTAGGGTGCAGGTAACCGGGTTCGAGCCTCGTGGTCGTGCCCTGTTATTTTCAGAATATCTCCTTATCTTCCCGGGCCTCGAAACTGTAATGTAAATACGGTGCTCATGTGTAGCCGCGACGCGGCGCAGGTAAATAGGGTTTGAGCCTCGAGGTCACGCCTGTGAGTTGGGAAAATCTTTAATCCCCCTGTGCCTGAATATGTATGTATATACGGTGCTCATGTTCAGCCGCCGACCTTGGTGCAGGTAAACAGGTTCGAGCATCGAGGTCGTGTCCTGTGATTTGGGGAAATCAATTAATCTCCCCGTGCCTAATATGCTATCTAAATACGGTGACCACGTGCAGCCGCCGACCTGGGGGCAGGTAACCGGGCCGAGCCTCGAGGTCGCGCCCGGTGAATTTGGGGGAAAACATTTTTTGCTTTATCCCCCCGGGCCTGAATAGGCTCATGTGCAGCCGCCGACTTCGGCGCAGGTAAATAGCGTTTGAGCCTCGAGGTTGCGTCCTGTGATTTTGGGAAAATCACTTATTTCCTCGTGCCTGATTACGCAACGTAAAAACGGTGCTTATGTGCTGCCGCCGACTTTGACGCAGGGAAATAGTGTGCGAGCTTCGAGGTCGCGTCCTGTGATTCGGGATACATCTCTCATTCTCTCCGCGCCTGAATATGTAACGTAAACACGGTGCTCATGTCCATCCGCCGACTTTGGTGCAGGAAACCAGGGTTCGAGCCTCGGGGACGCGTCCTGGGGTTTGGGATAATCTCTATTCTCCCTGTGCTTGATTAGGTAATGTATGGGGTGCTCTTGTGCAGCTGCCGACTTTGGGGCAGGAGGCAAGGTCTGCCGGCCAGAGGCCTGGGTGGGGGGAGAGTTCCGTGGCCGGTTGGCTAGGCCTGTTCCGCTCTCCCTTAAGCAGCAGGTCGACTTCTATCCCACATTGATGTAGGGCTCGCCCCCATCTCGTGAGCCCCGGGCAAGCACGGCACAGCCCGGAACCGGTTCCCGAGCTGCGCGTTGCCAGTGTGGGGCTTGCCCGGGGGGGGGGGGAGAGTTCTCAGCGGGCTCGGTCACGGTGATTCAGGGTGGGGGAGACTGTCTTCCCGGTAGGCTTTCCGCCGGGAAAGGCAGAGGAGCAGCTACTGTGGGGGTGTGTATAGTAATTACTCTCACTTTGTCCCACACAGATCCCACCAATGATCCATAGAGCCACCGGGACCTTTTGCTAGTGACAAGGAGTGTAAGTGGGTCAGCGGGAACAGTGGGGTCACCAAGAGCAATTTAGGCATAAGATGGCCATAAGAAGAAGCACAATTGAGGGGGGGCTTTGCAATCTAATATTTGCTTCATTTTAATACAGATTCTTGGAAATTTGCCGGATCGGACCTGTCAGGTGCACTAGCTCTAATCCTAGATAGTAAGTAAAGAGCGGGTCTGGGCGTCGCAGAAGGGACATCTGAGGATGTGTGGTGTACCTGTCCAGGTTGTTGTAGGCTGCAGCTCACGACGTTTTTTTCTTTCAGACTGAGGCGACCTGAGCTCGAGGGATGGATAGCCAGGTTTCCCCTTCACTCTTCACGATGACGTCCCAAGTAGAGGAAACCCAGCAGGGCACCCCTCAGGACGTACAACTAGCGGCCATCATTGAACTCGCCAAGTCCAAGGGCCTGGCCTGGGCTGCAGACCTACTGAAGGCCAGCAACCCCGATGATTCAGGGGTCATTTCTGGTGGCTCTCCCACGGGGCAGGAGCCTATCAAGGAGGCTGGCCCATCCCAGCCCAAGCGGATTCGCAGGGCCACTGTGAAAGACTTCCCGGCGGACGCACCGCCACCTAAGAGTCGGCCGGCGCCTACCCCCAGAGGTGCACCAGGGCCTGCCCCGCAGCCCGTGTCTCTAGGAACTGTCCCCCCACAAGCGGAGGCCCATCGCATACGAATTTCGCTACCATTGAGGACTTGGGTAAGCTCAATGACACTCCAAAGAGCTTCATGGAGGAGGTCAGATCTGGCCTCTTGAGGGCTGGAGCAACCGGGGGAGCCTCACCTGCAAACTGTTTGGGGGGGTTTGACTCCGGCAGCAAATGTATGGGCTCTACAAGGGAAAGGCACGCAGGCCACAGAGTTGCCCAACCTTGGGGGTTCCTTCCGCAGTGACACAGGCAAGAGCATAGATGTTGTAGCGACGGGACCAGCTGTGGCCTCCGGGCTGGTGGCTGCACCTGCTGGGACCCCAGGGCTAGGCCTGGCACTGGTGAGGGGGGAACGGCAGCAGCTAGTTGGGGGGGGAGTCGCTGGCAGCGCAACCTACTGCCGTCTTCCCCCAGCCGGTCCCCACCCCCAGGCGTTCCTTCCACCGTGCCGCAGCTCGGGATTTCGACCACGGCAGTGGCAGTTCAGTCAGCAACAATTAAGAAGGCGGTCACCCATGCTCCTCTACTGTCAGGTCATAGCTTGTTGTCATGGGAAGTGCCTGTGGCAGTTAAAGAATTTATTTGGAGGCGTGAATTTCTGGACATTTTTTCCTTACTCTTGTTGGGCCAACACGGCCAAGATGCCCGGAGGGTTGGGGGGAAAGAGGAGGACAAGAAAATCAGGTCCCAGCAATGGCCAGAGAAGTCCATTGACACCTGGCTGTCCGCCTTCTCCATCCTTCAGTCTGTCATCCTTGATCCTCAATAGGGCGGCCGCCTTAGTGCCACAGGAAGGCACTGGAGTCGTCCGTCTAGTTCCCTGGGTCAGGTCCAGGGAAGACGTCTGGCCGACCCCATTTCCGGGGAGGGGGAGGAGACAAGGGTACTTAGGCTGTCCCCCGCTTATTTTTCAGCCTCTTGTTCCCTGCCGTCTCGCCTTGCCCGCCCCTCCGCTTACCCGGCGGACGGCCAATATAAGGTTTTTTTGGGGGGGGGGGTCATGTTTCTAACCTATTGTTTTGTGTTGCAGGAGGAGTTACAGGGCGATCCAGAGTCTGCAGATACCAAGGGGTACTTCATGCAGCAGCACAGCTTGGTGCTAAGCCAGGATACCCAGGGATGTCTTAGCGTTTTCCCCTGGAAGAACTACGGCGCCCCGTTAGTCCTACGGGCGGTTGTGGGTCTGAGCAACCGAGGGCTGCCAGGAACGCTCCGCCCACCTCTTTCGGGGGGGGGGTGAGTAAGCGAGTGGACTGGTGGACTGGTGGTCCACGGATGGGAGGGGTGGCCCCTCCCAAGATTTGGTATACACCAATTGGCGACGGCCACGGTGTAATTTAGGCTTATCAGACGGGCAGGCGGCATATGGGTTGGCCTGCCCTGGGATCGCCCATGTTGGCATATTGGTTATGCTAATAAACCTGCAGCAAATTTCTCCACTAACAAGGTAGTGTATGGTTTATTGATGTATGGTGTGTGGATATGTGACTACAGTTGCCGATATTGGCACTATGGTAATCTCATTAACCAATCAGTGAGCATCGGATCTTAGATATCCACCAGGGCAAGGTCACCTGACGGTGAACATGGTGGCTGGCTGACGCCAGTCGGGGGAGCTCCCGAGCGAGTGAATCCGCCAAATGGAAAGCATGAAGTGAAGTGAAGTACTGAGGCAGAAAGCAGGGATTACTTTTTTTTCTTTTTCTGATACGGTATTGGTAGCAACGAGCCTACCTCCGATCCACGTATGTGTACTGGCACAGACATCTCCTTCGGCAGGCTCCAGGGAAATTGGTGCTGGGCGGTGGCCTTGTTGTGGAGGTCCCGCTCGGCTGTAGCGTTAGCTGGGTTCCGGGCTGGCAGTGGTAGAGCCAGCACAAGACTCCTGCCTTTAGAGGTTCGATATCGGAACAAAGATAGCAGTGGTGCATTTGCGGGTCTTCTTGGATGGGGGAGCTTGAGGAAAAGTCCCGACCTGACACGGAAGGCGTGTGAAGAGATATTGCAGCATTTAAGTGAAGTTAAGGCACAACAGGGGTGGATGGAACACGATCCCCCCCCCCTCAGGTTCCACCTTCCTGTATGAGTTCTGCTAATGAAGTGTTAAGGGAAGAGTGTGCTGGAGGGGTCCCTGTACTGGCTACTAAGGAGAACGTGAAAACAAGTAAGTTGCATTCTGCAACGGAGCCACAGAACCCCACCCCCTTAAGAAATAGATATCACCTACGTACAGTCCCAGAGAGAAAAGGATTAAGTGGGAGTGCAAAAGACCCGACATTCCGTGAACCCCTCAGCAGTCTCTTCTGTAAACAGGGTGTCTAAAGGGGGTGTAAAAACTAAGAGTTGAGGGCTAAAAGAAGCACGTTTACCCCCAAACCTCCCCCTTCACTTGGGTCATATTGCAAAACTATGGAGCAAGTTGCGTCTGCATCTGCATCAGCATAGGGGGGTGGGAGTAATATTACCCAACCTCCTCCCCAGCCTTCTCCCCAGCCTCCCTTTCAGGGAAAACCGTTTCTCTTTGTTGGCTGAACCAGAATCTGAATCGGTAGGGAACACCCAAGCTATTCAAGACTGCTTAGCTGATTGGGGAGCCGAGGATCTCAGACCAAGACTGGTTCAGGACAACGGTGGCGTTGGGTCTGGGATGGATAACTGCCCTCATGAAGAGTCCCCTCCAGGGAACCAAGTTGAGAAATTGCTTTCCAGCTTGAGGCAAGATATTCTGGAGAAGTTTGAGATCTCGGAAGGTAATCAAAGGTGCATTCAATAGAAATGTAGGATATTGGAAGAAAAGTTAGATGGGATTGCCCTACGTACTTCAGCCTTGGAAGGCGAGGTAAAGTCTCTGTCAACCACTCTGTCTGAAAATACTAGAGACATTGTGGACCTCAAAGTACAGAAAAAGCTGTTACAAGAGGATTTGGGGAGGTTTGAAGTGCATTCAAGGCGCAATAATCTGAGACTCCTCAATATTCCTGAAGGTTCTGAATCGACCGACTTTAAAGGCTTTATATGTAAGCTTCTGGGGGAGGGGCTACTCCAGGATAGGCCAGATATCTGCTTGCAAAAACAACAGTTGATGGACAGAATGCAGAACAATGTCATACATTCACCCCAGTACAGAGATCTGGGCCTAAATCCATCGTTTTTTTGCTTACCATGCCATTCCAGTTTGAACCCAGCCATATGCAAATCAGTCTTGACCATGTGCCTCATGGGAACAGTCCAGCCCGAACTGCCAAGCCAGGTCCTCCCTGGACTGGAACCAAGCATCCTAGGACCGGTTTCGGGGTTTCACCCCTCTTCAGCCAGGATAGCTTGATTTCAGTGGCATGGAGAGCACGGGACTCACGTCTGAGCATACCCGTCCCACTCGGGGTGACAAATGCAAAAACAACAGTTGATGGACAGAATGCAGAACAATGTCATACATTCACCCCAGTCCAGAGATCTGGGCCTAAATCCATTGTTTTTTTGCTCACCATGCTATTCCAGTTTGAACCCAGCCGTATGCAAATCAGTCTTGACCCTGTGCCTCATGGGAACAGTCCAGCCCGAACTGCCAAGCCAGGTCCTCCCTGGACTGGAACCAAGCATCCTAGGACCGGTTTCGAGGTTTCACCCCTCTTCAGCCAGGATAGCTTGATTTCAGTGGCATGGAGAGCTCGGGACTCACGTCTGAGCATACCCGTCCCACTCGGGGTGACAAATGCAAAAACAACAGTTGATGGACAGAATGCAGAACAATGTCATACATTCACCCCAGTACAGAGATCTGGGCCTAAATCCATCATTTTTTTGCTCACCATGCCATTCCAGTTTGAACCCAGCCATATGCAAATCAGTCTTGACCCTGTGCCTCATGGGAACAGTCCATCATCCCCTTTGGTATCACAGATATCTACTTGGACAGAGAGATTCAAAGAGTTCATAGGGACCCCTTTAGTTTGAATCCTGCGAGGAAGTCACCTAGGAAAATGTTGATACATTTCCTCTCTTACGCTGTTAAGGAGTTATTTTTGGGGCGAGCCCTGAAGGAGTGTTCCCTAAAATTTGGGGACTTTGGCTACCAAATATGCTTTGACATTGGCAAGAGAGCTGCGCAGAGGCAATGATCTACGTAGCAAGGGCGCCCAGGTCCAGATTAAATTTCCTGCGATGCTGAAAATAATGTGACGTAACAAAATGCATAATATCAGCTATCCTGAAGAGGTGGATACCCTGTTGGCGCAGATGGATGGATCGGATTAGCTGAGGCTCAGTGAGCTATGTTTCCTTTCTTTTTCCGTTCCATTGGGATGAATTCACTTATATTTAGCCTTATAACTTGGATATTTGGTCATGCTTTCTTTTCTTTTCCTTTTTTCTCAAATATATTTTTGGTTTCCTCTCCCTGCTCGGGTGGTTGCGAAAGGCGTTACCATCACCTAGGGATAGGAAAGGGGGTTCCCAAAGGTGGGTGGGTGGAGGGGTGCACTGGGTGGTGGGAGCATGGTGGAAAAATAGATTTTTTTTCCTTGTTCTGTCATATGCCCGTATGTGTCTAGGTGTGGTGCGCCTTTTAATTTTCTGTGGGGGGGGTAGCCCATTATGAGGATAGGTTAAAGGGGGACCATGGAAGCAGGGGGGCTGAAACTCGAAGATGAGTAGGTCAAACCTGGTTTATTTCATTTCTTGGAATTTGAACGGTTTGAGGTCCAAGAACAAGTTGGCCTGGGTCTCTGAATTTCTTAAGAATAGCGAGGCAAGTGATATTTAGCTCCAGGAGACTCATTTGAAACAGGAGTAGTGTAGTTCTTCTTTCAATAAATTGGGCTGAGTCCAGGAAGTAGTCTGCTCGGACCAGAGGGGCAACTCAAGAGGGGTGGCTGTTATTATTAGAAACAATTCAGGTATAAAGTTAGTAAGATATGAATCTGATTCTTTGGGTAGATGGTTGGCTGTCAACCTGATAATACAGGGGATGCCACTTGTCTTTGCTAATTATTATGTCCTTAATGATGAGGCTTCAGATGCCTTAATTAAGCTCGAATAGAGTCTTCTACAAGCTATCGCTCCAGTAATAATTGGAGATGATTTCAATATAGTACAAAATAAGGATCTGGATAGAACTTCTAAAGTTTAATATGTCTGTCCTCCGCGAACTTCGACAATGGTGAAGACCATGATCCACGAGCTTAACCCCTTCGATGCATGTGACGGAGCGGTTCCGTCATGCGCGTCGGTCGCGCTGTGCGCATGACGGAACTGCTCCGTCACGGCCCCGCCCGCGCAACGAATCTTCAGCACGGCGCGGTAATCTGCGCCTCGCTGAAGGGGTTAATTTAGTTGATATTTGGCGGAGCAAGATGGGAGAGACAAGGGACTTTACTTTCTACAGCAAAAAATATGGCCACCATTCCCGCATCGACTACTTTTTGGTAGATCAGGAGCTATTAGCAGAGGTCGATGATATTAAGCACCTGCCCGCTATTCTTTCAGACCATTCGGCAATTTTCTTGTCCCTTAGATATCATTATAAATATGGTATAAAAAGGTGGACCTTAGATAGAACCGTTCTGTTAGACGAGGGGGTGATATCAAGTATAAGGGATGAGGCATTGTCTTTTTTTCCAAGCCAATATGGGTTCCACTAAAATCCAAGTCATTTGTATGCCTTCAAAGCTTTTTTAAGGGCAATAGGTAGTTCCATAATGGTGGGAAAGAGGAAGGCCTCCAAGTGGCAGGAGGAGGAACTAATTAAGGAGATCAAGTGTAAAGAATGTGACCTCCAAAAGGCATAATTGGAAGGTTCCGGTAGAGTTCCCTCTCTTAGTAAAGAGCTAGAACACCTTCAGGCGGAATATCAAGGGCAACTTGACAAAAGATTACTTGATAGGAGGAGGTTAGGCAAGTTGCTGCATTTTTCCTATGGAGAGAGGTGCAGTTCGCTTCTGGCCTGGAAAGCGAAAACTGATAAGTTCTGAAATGTAATTCTAAACCTGAGGGATGCTGAATCAGGAGTTGTATTAGACACTAATTCAAATATAGGTACAGAGGCCCGTAGATATATGTGTAGTTTATATAGTGATGATATTTCACCTGGGAAGGAAAGCATAAAGGCCTGGTTGGGGAAGACTGAGCTTCAGAGTTAAAAAAATTACCAAAAGAGGCTCTTAGAGGCAGAGATCACGGAGAATGAGGTCCGTGTACAGATCAGTAAAATGGCAGGGGGGATGGCAGCTGGGCCTGATGGCCCTCCTGTCGCGATTTATTCTAAAGTCCTGGACACCATAGTACCAGCGTTGAAATGCCTATTTAATGCCATATTATTGGAAGAGGAAAAAGTCCTGCTGTCATGGGCCGAGGCCACTGTCACTTTAATCCTGAAACCAAGTAAAGACCCTCTGGCAGTGGATTCTTATATGCCAATATCTCTTTTAAATTCCGATTATAAGGTTTTCTCGGGGATACTGGCCTCTAGGGTCGGCCCAGGTTATCGAAGGGATTATACACCAGGACCAAAGAGGTTTGATCCTCGGAAGGTAGCTCAACAAGCTTACCTTTTTAATGCTTGGGGTTGTTGATTTGGCGGAAACTCAGAATTTACCTGTTACTGCAGTAGCTGTAGACACTGCAAAGGCATTCGACCAAGTCCACTGGTCCTACTTATGGGACGCCTTAAAGACTTTTGGGTTTCCGCAGTCTATAGTAAGAGCTGTTCAAAATCTGTATCATCTGCCTAGAGCCAGGGTTTTGGTTAATGGGGAGCTATCGGATTGGTTCAATATTACACAAGGATCTAGGCAGGGGTGTCCCTTGTCCCTGCTTTTATTCAATCTGTATTTAGAACAGTTTGCCTCATTGATCAGAGCGGATTCTACAATTCTTCCATTTCAGTTTGCTGGTCAGGTGGCAAAGCTGGCCCTGTACGCGGATGATCATATACTTTACACTATTAATCCAGAGGTGGCTATCCCTAACGTAATGGCCAAGGCAGAATCTTTTGGGAAGGTATCGGTCTATAAGGTAAATAGAGGGAAAACAGAAATTATGGAGTGGAACCAGCCTAGGCAAAGCCTGGGGGTTAAGTCGCAAATGCGGTATCTCGGCATTATAATAACGCAGAAGCTGAATGATGTTCCTAAGGTTAACTGGAAGAAAGCAAGTTTAGAGATTGGGAGGCTCTTGGCAAGGTGGGTGAATCTACCCCTTAACATATATGGTAAGGTTAACTTCATTAAAATTATTGTCCTCCCTAAGATCACCTTCCTTTTTAATTCTATACCCTTACCGTTTGACAAAGGAGAGGTAGATAAACTGCAAGGGAAGATTGGTAGCTTTATTTGGTTCTCCAAGGGATCAAGGATATCCTGGAAAAAGCTGAGGAGGAGGTTGGAGAAGGGGGGCTGGCTCTCCCCGACCTTATGGCGTATTGTTACATATGAATTGTCATATGTTAATAAATAAAGTCGATCGGTCCACCTTGGGACTACTTTTTGGGGCAATATTAAGTGACTGAGGGAAGGGCAGAGCCATTTCCTCTTCAAATATGGTGATCCGAAGTACTTTAAAAAGGTGAGGCTGAATATCTTGCAGGGGGCCTTAAGGACCTGAGTGTTTTTTTGGAAAAAACTAGGAGTTCCCTATTATTGTTCTCGGGCTCTGATCTGGGATTCTCTGGGAACCCCTGAGTGTTTGAGAGACCAGCTTAGTCAGCCTTTAAAATCTGCAGGGTTGCTTTGCTGGGGGGACCACATAACTGCATCATCTTTGGTTAGCTGGAAAGTTCTGAGTAATTGCACCAGGGGTCAACTAACTAGATGTAAATAATACCAACTCTCCTCCTGGTGGGCTAGGCAGGTTTGGGTAGAGGAGGAAGAGGACTCCTGGCTAGACCAGGCAATGAGAACAGGCCCTCTGAAAAAGGAAGTCTCTCTGTGGTATCAGGCCCTGGTAGATGCGGACGATGACCTGGACATGGACATCTCGAAGCTTTGGGCCGAAGAACTAGCGGGTGGAAATATTAAAGAGGTTTGGCTTGGCTCTTTTGCGATCTTAAGAGCGGTAGTGAAACCTGCTTTTTTTAAGCATAACCATCTTTTTACCACACATAGAATTAATTGGTCTCCAGCTAAATTGTCAAGGCTCTCAGGAATCCAGTGCGTATGCCCAAGATGTAAGGATCCCCTGGCGGACGATATACATATGTTTATGTCATGCTCTAAGATCACCGGTTACTGGACTGAGTTGTGTAAGATTCTGGTTGAAGTAACTGGCCAGCAAGTTAAGGTGAGCCCTAATCTCATATTTCTGGGGCTCTATCAGGATGGTTCAACTTGAATTAATGCTGTTACTTCCAGATTTATTTTTTATGCGATCCTCCTGGGGAGACGGGAGATTTGCAGGTCTTGGAAGTCTGGTAGTCCTCCTTGTTCTTCTGACTGTATTAAAATATAATCTCTACAAGTCAGTTCGGCATGGCCTGTGACTCTAGAAGCCGGTAGAAAGTTTGGGCATTGCTGGTTGAATGGAGTCAACGCTCCAGGAGATCTGATGATTAAGCCAAAAATTGCTGTTGGTCCTGGTTTCCTTCTGCTACGAGCACTCTGGTGAAGGGCTGGATGAGGAAACAGCATTGCTTCTTGGGTGGAAAGTCTCTGCCCCATGTTTGTGGCAACTTGGAAAGAGCGCTACCAGCAAGAGATTTGACAGAATGAGGACACAACAAAAGATTTTTTTTTTTAAAGATAACCCATCAGCAATGGCATTGCTTTTCCCTGAAATGTACTCAATATCATAATTAAACATTTGTGGTTTTGATGCTAGCCTAGCCAGTCTTTGTGTCAAGTTCGTCCCACCTTCTGGATTTCAAATATTCACCAACGGTTTGTGATCAGTAACATTTTTTAATTTTTTCCCCCACACAAACATGCTGAATATTTTGGCTGCCCACACAGCTGCAAGTAACTCTTTTTCTATGACTGAATAATTACATTCAGATTGTGATAGGGTGTGAGAAATATATACGCCACAATCCATTAGACACTTTTATATTTCAGTGAAAAAAACAACACCAATGCCATAGCCACCCGCATCCACTGATAATATGCAATCAACTTCCCTTTCAAACGACTTCAAACATGGCGCCACAGACATTTCTTTCTTAACCTCATCCAAGCACTCAGTCTGCTCACCAGACCAAACAAATTTGCATTTATTTTCAATAATGTTTGATCAGGTTCCACCTTAGATGCATAGTTTTTCACAAATCTCGAATAAAATTCTGTGAGACCCAAAAATGACCTTACCTGCTCCTTATTCTTGGGCTCCGGAGTATCCATAATAGCTTCTACACAACTTATTTTTGGTCAAATCCCATCCTTCCAAATCACATGACCAAGGTACTCCACTTGTTGCATCCCAAACTCACAGTTCTCACTTTCAAAGATAAACCATTTTCTCTGCGCGCCAACAAAACCTCATGTAATTCCTTATCGTGGGAGCACTTGTATTTACCAAAAATCTAAATATCTTCTTGGAATACTTTAGCTTCCTGTATTCCATTGAGAATTCTGTTCATTACTCTTTGAAAAAACGCCGATGCACTTGCTAGTCCAAATGGCATCCTGCAGTACTGGTACAAACCTTCAGGTGTAATGAAGGCCGTATAATGCTTGGACTCCTCTTCTAATTTGATTTGATGGTAAGCACTGGTTAGATCGATTTTTCAAAAATCAAGTAGCATTTCCTATTGACGAAGTCAGTTCTTGCAAGTTCGGCAAAAGGAAAGTATCAAATCATATTACCTCTTTTAAACACCTCAAGTCCACACAGGTGTAAATCCCCATTAGCCGTAAGTGAAATTACAACCGGTGAAACCCAATCAGAGCTTTCCACCGGCTCAATTATCCCCTTTTCACACAAATCCTGCAAAATACCCTCCAACTTCACCTGGTAATTAACCAGCACATTAATTAATTTCTGACTAATAGGTATAGCATCCGCGTGAAGAATAAATTTATGTTTGAATTTCTTCATTCTTCCCAGTTGACCACAAAGAACATCCGGATAACCACTCTCCAAGTTTCCACATTAACTCTCATTATTACTATTTTCCACACAGCACTTTTCTCCCTTCTGCACACCATACACTGCAGGATTGACATTCGGACCAATTTTCATTCCAAGTTCTATAATGTGTGGCCATCCAAGAATCATGCCACCATTATTGGCAACATACACTTTCCCATGACATTTCCTATTACCAAATTCAATATCAATCCACATGAAACCTTGCATTGGTATCTTATGTCCTGAATAACTCCCAAGATTGATGCTCGGATCACATAACACTCAGCAAGGCCATAGTTTATTGAATAAAATCTTACACATGATAATATACCATCGTGGAACACTACAGGCTTACCTACCTGTGTAGTATGCATTGATGGTGTGCAAGTAAAAACTATGGTATATTCCTGAAGAGCTAGTCCCTCGGTTTAACACATGCGCGGTTAAAGGCAGCTCCTCTGACAGTTCACAATCGGGAAACACCTGATTGACCGTTTCTCTGGTGATCCACAAGAAGATACCGCCCACTTCAGCAAAATGCACCACAACCTCCTGATACATCAGCGGCTCGAGAACTTTGCAGTTCTGGCACATGAAACCGGTGCCGCATGATTCGAGATTCCTCCCGCAACTGGACCAATGCTTTGGCCCCAACCAGCAGTGACTCAAGAAGTTTGCAGTCTTGTGCAACACCGAAGCAGCCAACACGACTTCGAGGCTCCTCCAGCAACTGGACCAACACTTTGGCAAATCCAATTCAGATCCTGCGCAGCACATCTACATTCCCCAACTCAGCCTCATTAAACGTCAGTGCCACTCTAACTGTCACTCATCGCCATTACTGGAAAGATGGGTCACATGTCAGGTAAGAAGGCAATTTATTTAAGAGCAACAGGTTCCACATTAAGAGTGGCACCAGCATGCAAATTGAACATCATATGAGCAACTGTCCCTTTTAACCGCCACCCTAGAACCACCCACGCTAGCCCACATTCCATGTTCTATCTTCCAACATTCCATCACAATAGCACACAGAGGAAAGGGAGTTGGCCTAATGGCCAAGAATGCAAACTAACATTGAAACATTGACAGCAGTTTGTAGTGTATAGCGGTGTTGCTCTTGATGTGTCCCGTGCTTGGATGCTCATGAACCCGAGCCACACCACAGCCTGTTTATGGTCAAATAATGTTGAGGTTTAAAATATGGCATTGCTATGGTAATTCCTGTGCTGTCAGGGAAAGGGAGGTGAAGATTCCAGCTGACTGAGTCAGTTGCCTCTGGGATCTGAACCAGCCAGCCGCTGCCCATTGTGGGTGAAGTTCTTGATGAATACATTTTCTTTTTTTTTTTTTTAAACATCTTTTTAATGAACAA
This sequence comes from Triturus cristatus, assembly GCF_964204655.1. Classification (NCBI taxonomy): domain Eukaryota; kingdom Metazoa; phylum Chordata; class Amphibia; order Caudata; family Salamandridae; genus Triturus; species Triturus cristatus. The sequence continues at coordinate 718,987,133 of NC_140594.1, read as the reverse complement.
ACAAAAGGCAGTGGCATACAAGCGTACATTTTCTTCCCGCAAGTTACATTGTTGGTCACAAGTTATAGCAGTTGTTTAACAGTGTAGCATCACTATTATGCTGTCTCGTTTCTGGGATTGCAAGGCATTACTTGTTCTTCTAGGGAGGGGGCCAGTGGGGGCTCACATATGTTCCCCTGGTATACATTCCATTTAGTCCATAGCTGTATCCATTTTCGAGGACATCCACGGGCCACATACACCGTTTTCTCCCTTGCCATACACCAGTCCATGTCCTGCTTCCAGGCACTGATCTTTGGCGGCGTTGTCGCTCCCCAGTGCCTGGCTATGTTCCTTTTCGCTACCATCTGCCCCAGCGTCACCCAGATTCTGCCTTTAGTGTTTAGGTCCGTGGGCTCCCAGATATTTAGAATACATCTTTTAACCTCAGGCCGCAGCTGCACCCCCCAGATCCCACTCATGCACTCGTGATGAATACATTTTCAATACTTACTCATTCTGCTCCAGTAGTACCTACTACTCAGTGCTTTCTATTTATGACCATTTTCTGTTAAAAATATCCACAGTGCTGTGTGTCACTCTTCAAATACCTGGATGTTAGGTAGCCATCATCTGCTACTGGGGACTAGTATAGTTAAAGCGCTATGTGGAATTCAGGGCTAGGAGGGGGCTAGAACCATCTAAATCATGTAGACAGGCTCCAGTGTATGATGCCAATGAGGCCCATCCCATCAGTGCAGAGGACGAGTGGATTGCTTTTGCTTCATATGTCCTTTCACCACCTATTCTGCTCAGAAGGTGAGTTCACAAACTACTATATTGACCAGAGCAAATGCTGAGTGTCTTGCTCTAGCACTGATGAGGTAATTGACCTTGTGAGAAAAGGTAGTGTTAGTGAAGAGATTGGCATATCAGATGAGAAGTTTGCGTCCCAGGTACTACTAGTTCATTCTGATAAATTCCCTTTTTGGGTATTCAGTTCTAAGGCCATTATTTGTGGACAAGGCAATGCAGATGGGCTGCTTTGTTGCGTGTTTTGTCCTTAAAACCTTTGGTATCTTTTTGGAATGGGCGATGAAAGTGGAGGTGGAGATCAGACAAATGCTCCACTACCTTGATTACTTTTGTACGTAGGCAGGCCACGAAGTCAAGGTGAATGCAGTCATCGGATGACGATGTAAGAGAGTACAGCTGACACGTTAAGGAGGCCATTGGACAACATCATGCTACAGGTGAGATCCATGTCAGCGTCCACCCGGGCACTAGGCTATTCTGAGCCATTCTTGGATTCCTATTTTTGGAGCCTTGAAAGTATCTGAAACTGTAGAGTTGGGGCACTGCAAGGCTATGAGAATAGGTGATGTAGTGATGGAAAGGATTGATGTGAGGATTAAGGCACACATCAGCAATATAGACAAGGGTATGCCGGTAAACTTGAGGAGATCAGTCAGGAGAGAAATATTTCCAGTGGCAAAGTAAACACATGGGGCCTGATTCAGTAAAGGTAGCATACACTTTTCTGTAAATGTATGATTGCTTGGTATTCACAAAGGTATTTTACGAGCAGTATTTTTATGACTGTGTTGTCTCCACACATAGCAAGATAGGACAGTCCTATATTTTTATGTGCTAGACTTAACAGTAGTAAAGATACTACTCATAAAATTCATTTGTAAATAGCAAATAATCATAACAGTGCATGACATACACAAAAGAGTAAGTTTAGCTTTGTGAACCATGCCCAATATGAGGACCTGAGAGGAATGTTGGCAAGGAGAGTTTGTAGAAATGAAGATGATAAAGAAATAATGGTCAGGAAAGTGCCAGGGTATTAGAGGAATGCTTGTGAGGCAAGGGATGACCATATAAACAGTATGGGATGCAAGTATTCCGACAGTCACATGACTGAGAAACAATGACTAGGATGGGGTGAAGCGTTTGAGCAGATGTCAGCTAAGATATGGGGGCATGTATGGCCAAGCAACAAAAGTGAGGGTGTTACTAATAGAATCTGCTTTATTGGCAGGATGGGGAACTGGCAGACAGCAGAGAAAGGTGATTTGGATTTGCAGCATCTCCATGGTGAACAGGCAGGACAGCATATGAAATGCTAATAATATGGCCAGTAGCTGGGATAAATGATGAAAAGGTGTCATTAGTGTGGCATGGATTAAGGTGCGTGCATGGGGGACAGCTGTTGCCTACGTTATAGGAGCTAGGGGAGAAGGGATCAGACCAATAATGTTATTCATTTATATGGAGGAGAATGCCCTGGTACAGCTTAAGGAGTTGCAGGTACTGAAGTTGATGAAAAATGAGTTGACAGTTGTAAGAGACAAGTGGTGGAACACTGACACAATTGCTACCAAGGAGGGCCTGGAGAAGGGCCTGTAATCCACGTCCATATAAATGACACCGAAGGAAGTAAAAGGGAGATATGCAGATTTTGTAAATCCAGGAATAGTGGTGTGGTCTGTCATGAGGACATACAGCGCAAATGGCCAATGCTGTTGACTCAGGACAGGGTGCTCTTGTCCCTCCTGGGATACAGGATGCACCTAATTAGGATGATGTTGGTGCTGGAAAGTTTCTAGGGAAAGGGCGGCAAAGGGTATGACAGAAAAAGAAGGAACACATCACAGGAGAGTTTTTCCATAGGCAAAGAGAGAGGTTTAGAACCTGAGAAGTATAGCAAAGAGTATCAACAAGCGGAACTTGGGCCAGGTGCAGGTCGACTGGTAAAGGAGCTGACTGAGATTGAGGCTTAAGGAATAAGATTTGATTAAGTATGACAGTAATAAGTGTTTGAGATTAACAAAGAGGAGGGAGGTGAGACATTTACTGTGAGGGTATGTATAGAGGGATGTGTTAGAGTTCACTTGTCAGTACAATGTTGGGGACATTCAGAATGTATGGTTTAATCAAATGATGTGGCATTGTGAGCTATGTTTGCTTCCTATAAAGTAGCCTTTTCCACAGCAATTAACAGTTTTGGAAGTGATGGTTTTCAAAGGCAGGTCTTGTGTGTAAGGGAGGAACTCCCTCCCTATATGGGGATATTGTGGTAGTAAACGGGTGATACGGTCAAAGCATCGCAGCTCAAGCTGTGCAAGTGTATCAAGGATTAATTCAGTTTTTCATCACATGTGCAAGCCAACCCTCCTACCCTTAGAGAAAAGGAAGGACTATGTTGGAAGCAGGTAAGGCTGGGGGAGTAATTTTGTACATTTGATGTATTTGGGTGTCGCTGGAAGTCCATGGAAGAGAGAGTCCTAGTTAATACAAGGAGAAAGCAAGGAATGTTTAGGACCTGAAAAAGGGGGATAAATCATCCAAAAAAATAAAAACTGAGATAACCTAGGCCTGATGAAGACAGGTTGGTAAGCCAGCAGATTTAGATTTGGACTTAAGGAACAAGAGTTTATTTGGCATAACAGTAACAAGTGTTTTGCATAGTGGTCGAGGTGCATCACAAAAAGTATGGGAACTGTGATGCTGTGCGCTAAGGGGGCAGTGAGATTAAGGGTAGGGGTGAAGTCAAAGGCACACCTAAAAAACAAACTATTCATTACCTTTTTTTGGTTTTTAACCTTCAGGTAACTACATATAAAATAAATCATATCTTAAATGAAAAAAATGCAAGTTAAGCTAATCAGTGGGAAATGCACTGGCATACATTATGAAACCTCTATTAGTTAATGCAGAGGTCTGTGTCATTAACCAGAGAGCCACAGAATGTAATTCTGGTTGGTGAAGTGGAGACTAGTGACTTGTCTATGGTTATTGCTACAAGGTCCCAGTCTGAGACAGAAAGCACTGTGGGCCCGATTCACAGAACTAACTTAAGACAACATCCTAAACTTACTACCATTTTGGTAGTCACAAAAGGCACTTACTCATTTTGGTATTCACAGAAGGCTCTTACTCATTTCGGTATTCACAGAAGTTAGGAGTCCTAACTTTAGGACTCCTAAATGCCTTCTGTGAATACCGAAAGTCTTAAAGTTAGGATTTTCCTCAGTTTAGGAGTCTGATTTGGGAATATGTTTCTTTTTATTATTGCTCATTTTCCTGTAGCATGGGGCAGAATGATTTTTAGTAAATCCGAGTGTGAATGGATGCAGCTTGCTTAGGGGCTCTTATCATTTATGGAACTTTTTAAACACGATATACAAAATGTCTAACTTATTAAAGCCACCATTGTAGGCAGAACGCCATACTTTTCAGCAGTATAGCACAGGTTGAATTCAGTACGCATCATATCAAAATGTATTGTCTGGTTTTTGCCTTCTATGTATTGAACAAGACGAGCAGTGGATCTTCAGGCTTGACTCTGGCAAGTGACCAGTTAACAGGATGCGACCTGTGGGCACCTCAGTTCTGCTTCATTCTAACGAGAGCACGGAAATACTCTGAAATATATCACACCCTCTAGAGCAGGAACACATGACGTAAAAGGAAAATGGCCCCCAGATATCCTGTGCAAGCAGAGTGTAAGGTGTAAACCACGAGAAGGAACCATCATTGACCAACTTCTCAAAAAAAACTGGTTTACTCTGTTTTTTGCTTTCCTCTGACCACTTAAAAAGGGACCATCATGTTTAAACATTAACAAAAAACAGCTTTCTTCTAATGTTGTATACATATTTTCTAAAATAAATCAAATAAGCGCATAAGCGAGTAGATTTTATTTTCTACACTATGTATCATCATTAGGGCTAGCAGTTTTATGGTATTTTTTTTGGGACATTTCTGTCTGTATTTATCCGTTTGTATTTATTTTTTGCTAATTCTTTCTGTATTTATCGTTATTCATTTTGAGTTTTGTGAAAAAATGAATCTGAAACAAGTGTTTTTCTACATTTATTTAACCAATAAATATGCACTCATGCCTGAAAAGTTATAGTAATATAAACACACTCAGATTATAAAATATGAACTTATAAGAAAACATGAACATTTTATTATCAAGGTTGTGCATATCTACTTCTATTTAAGGCTCTTTACTAAAATTCCTTTATTTTTTTAACCCCAGTACCTTTCAATCACACAGCCATTGGCCTGTCAGTCTGATTGACAGCAATTAGAACCACTCAAAAATAACCCAATTTCCTTTTTTATCCGCCTTTAAAAATAAATACAGACAGGAAAATAAATGGTTTTCTGTCTGTATCTGTAAAAATCTGTAAACACGGAAAACAGGGATCCTTAATTATCATTTACTTGGGGACCTAAGAATGGGTGCTCAGTTTCTTCAGATAGTGTAACCTGCCCTCGTTTAAAAAGAAATCTCCTCTTGCCTCAAAAGAAGGTATATTATACTGAATGTAATCATAGACAAGAAAGAGGCTCTCCGCCAGTCAGGAGGCAAACTCATTCTCCATAAGGGACACTGGATGGGCAAAGGGGATGCTGGCCGTGTTACCGTCAACATGCGAGCATGTCCTTTTCTCCCCACAGTGTAAAATGTCGACCTATCATGCCTGTGTTTGTTTCAGGAAGTTTTTGTGAAGGGTAATAAGAACAACGGCATTAAGACCCTAATTTCTTGGAGTTTATCGTCAACACTTTTTTGTCTTTGTGTACTTTAGCACTGCACATTTTTCTCCTGTTGGGGCCAGGCAATTCTAAATTTTTATCATGCGGTATGTGTTGTAGGAATAACAGTAAAGCTGACTGAGGCTAAGGTACTTCCAAGATGTTTGAGTTGTCACATCCGCTGTGCAAGTGAGTGGCCCTTTAAAAAGGCATGGAGAAGAACGGATTAGCCAAAGATTTATTTGAAACTGTATTTAAGGATATAGGAAGCTGGAGCTGTATAAAGTTGGGTCTAATAAGTGACAGGGCCGGCAGGGACATCTGAAGGATTTTGGGGGCCCTGGACCAAACTGATTTTGGGGCCCCTGTTCGGAACAGCTTTGAATTTATGATCCAATTTTAGCTCTTTCGCACCCTCTTTGGCCAGGTCACTGACAGCGCACTGGCACACTTGTCCACATTCTTAGTGTTTTGATATCTAATATTCAGGAATAGTGATGTGTGCGTTTTTAATATTGTAACATATCTGCAGCTCACCAATATTACTGAGAATACTTTCTGTGACACCCTCCCATTTCTTATATGTGAGGTCCTATTGTGATGTAAAAAAAACATTTTTTATGTCTGTTGTATGAAATATGAACTTTTTTTGCAAATTACCTGTAATAGATTCTCACACATCACCTACATTAATAATAAATGAAAGCAAACTTATATTTAAAACAATCTGTTTAAGTATTATTCAAGGTCATCAGGGCAAGACTCTGCATAACCCAGCTGGCTCCATCAGGGGCCAGGAAAGGCTGGGGCCCTGGGCCAGAGCCCACTTTGCCTATGCCTTAAAACGTCACAGAGACCAGGAACATTGAAAGGGCAGGATTACCAGAATACTGGTGCACTCAGGTGAGGAAAAAAATAGTAGGTTAGGAGAAAGTAAAGTTGTAGCAGCGCTGCCAAGTTACATTCAAAGTTCTATGTATGAAGTTTGGAAGTAAAATAGAACAAAAATAAGGATCAACACGCCCATTCCTGGAGGACATCCACGGCAACACACCTTACACATTTGATTGCTTGGGGTAACATTGAATGACATTACAAACCGCAGCGGGCGGGGGGGCATAGAAACAAAGAAGAGCTGTGGAAGATGACCATCTGGTCTAGAGAAAGAGAAACGATTGGGGACCTGGAGAAATTTTCCAGCAATAGGGGGGTGGGTGAATTAAAAGCAATCAAAGCCAGACTGGGCACCAAGTGCCAACCTGACAAATGTTGTCACACTAACCCTCAAACTGCATTTAGAGAGCCAGCAGAGCGAGCAAGCATAACTATAACATGAAGGGTTTGCCATTTATGATGAAAGTATTGCATATTCTGAGTAACAAAAAGAGAACTCTAAAACCATTCCTTTTTGGATTACAAAATACACCATTTTCTGTACAGTGGCACGGTGGCGTGGAAGTGGTGCTATCACTTCTCCAAGGGTGGAGCGGGAAGGTCTCAAAAGTGGCTGGACTAGGTTCTGGTGCAGCTTGCCTCCCTTTGTGTGCTCCCCCGCTCCTGCTTACAATGCCACTTACAATCTTGCGTTGAAAAAAGAGCTGAGCTGAGCTGTTCTCAGACTGTACCTTGGCTTGGCTCTGGGCTGGAGGTTGATGCTGTGGCTGTTGTCTACCACCTATCCTCGCGTGTGGGTTTCGGATGTGTTTAATTAGGTTCAAGGCGGTTGGAGCTAGCTAGAAGAAGCCAGAGGAGGATTGCTAACTCCCATTGTATTGGGTTACACAAACGGAAAGAAATAGACAGTACAGTCAGTAGCATGGAGAAGTGTCACAGGGAAGCTAAGGACAACAAGGAGGTAAGGAGGCAGCCACCTGCTATCCGATATAGCTTCCACATTTTGAGTGGAATAGAACTACCTCAAATTAGGGAGCATTTAAAAGGGACCAATTTAGAAGCTTCTGCAACTAAATCGGCCCACTCTGTTCTACTCCTCATATTGTCGCGAACCTCCACATATTTACAACCATTTCTTACCCAGGTCGAGATAAGGCAAGATGAGCCTGGCATGGCAAATGGGATAGTGGACTCGATCCGTGAAAAAGGAGTTGAGTGAGGTTAGAGCTGCCATCACTGACAGGTACCCTGTGGACTGTCTTTGCAGTACACATATTATATGCATCTAAATAGTTTACGGCTAGCAAAAGTTGGTATTAATGATGTCTGCCAAAGTCCGTGGGCCACCCAAACTAGCGAAGCATAAAAGCAAACATCTATCAATCAGTAAAGCAGTTATATTGTGTGGCTTATCACCCAAGATGGTATCCAGGTGCTTGAGTCCCTTCCTGAGTGGGTCAGCGAAGGTGAAGTACGGAGTTGGAGGTGAAGGGTGTTCCAGGACTTAGTGGCAGGTGGAAGAAGGAGAGTCCTCTGGAGCAGTAGATGTGTGGTCAGCTACTCTTGGAGCAAATGGGAGCAATTGGAAAAAACACAGAAGCTTCTCACCCCCTTTATTCCACCCTCCTCTGACCTGGATGAAAATGTTCTCAGCCATCTTACTCAGTTTAGCTTAATTTTCTCGACAACCGGCAAATTTACAGGTCTACAATCTCTCGAGAAAAGATCAAACTCAGTAAAATCCTCATCCCAACCTCAAAAAAATAAAACCATTTAAATGGTTTTCCTGGGCCCAACCAAAATCAACAGCACAAGTGCAACCTAAACACCCGTGAACACCGAAGACCGTACGGCTCCGAGTGGGGGAGGGCTCGAATAGCTCAGTGGAATATCTTAGAATGCTCCTGGCCCTGACTAGTCAGAGTAGTGCACATTGCTACCTTGAGAAGGAGCCTCTTCTTTTGAGGCCAACACAGAACAAAGGGGAGCCTGTGTAGCAAAATATGATAACAGATAATGGTCCCAAGGCTACCTGTAACATGGAATCTACAGGAGTACTAGCCTCGGTCATAGCCGCTGTGGACAGAGCCAGATCAGAATAAGAAGCCTTAAATGAGCTAGACTCCTTGAGCCTTCCTCTACAAGATTTAGAGTTCGAGATACTTGCTGGAATGCCACATAAGGTCCAAGAAAAGAGGGAACAGATGTCGAAGCTAGAAGACCACATAGGGCTTTGCAAGCCCTCAGAGGTACAAGAAACAGCGAAAGATTGCCAGGACAGACGAAACTCCCATAACGACAGACCCACCAAACAGCACTTGACACTTCTTACTTGTAAAAACATTTCAAAGGACTGTTGATGCTGAAATTATCAGTCAAAAAACCTTGACCTACAGCTGGACTTGCTTAATATTTTAGCACAGGCATTGACACTAAAATAGCTAATCTTAACAGCCTCAACACATGGGGTCAGCAGGTGTCATGCCTAATTTACCAAACCACTCATCCATGCAGGAGTCACACTAAACTGTGCATGTTCGCCAGTGATTAATAAACTAAGCTCTTAAGCGGCAACGTTGGACACAGGCTTAACAGAAATAAAGTATCAGCTAAAAGAGGCAAAAGACAAAGGGAGTGCTAAATTAATCAATGAATTAGAGGAACAGAGTTATTAAGAGACCCCCACTAGCCCAACTAGCAGTAAGGATCCTATGTGATTCTCCAAATCAAATAAAAGTCTCAGGAAATACCTGTTTACATATCACATCTGTTGCTATCATCTCAAAGGCACAGGAAGAAAAAAATAAAAATAGGTCTCGAAAGTAATAAAAAAGCAACACAGTCTGAATGCACCAGAAATATATGCAGGTGAAGCAATACACCCAAGTTGTTACAAAGAGGCTGAGGAGAAGACAGCAAAAGACCCACAACAAAAGGATCAAGGGCTCTGGGGGAAATGGCAGTATGGGGAACTTATTCCCAATTTTTGCTAAGCCCCATTTGCAATCTGAACGAATAGATAAGAAGTGAGCATCAAGCAAGGCATCAAAAACTAATGGCCCCTCTATAGATATCCAAGAAACTGAGACACAAATATAATTATTAATACATCAGAAGAGGACAGCAGCACAGGGTATCAATAAAAGCAGGAATTCGAATACAGCAGTGCAGATGCCAACAAATACGTTGTCACAAACACACTGGAATGAAGCCCCGTTATAAATGCTACCAGTCCAAATATGGCTAAAGTTGAGGGAAATATTCAAAGTGAAGTGGAGAACTCCCCAAGATCATCTATAGAAAACAGAGCAAATCCATCTAGCATTCCATGCACTGTGCATAACTCATCCCCTCAGAACTTGGCTGAGGATGTCATTTCCAGATGTTCAAAAGAATCAGCAGTACATGAAACACTAAGCACTTCTCCAACATTGATAAAGGGACATGGTCCAGGACTCCTCCGAGTTCTGCAAGTACATCAACCCAAGGCAGTGCAAACATGAGCTACCTCCATACGGGGATTCTGTAATGAAACTCAGGCATGAATTTTCACAAATTTCTCCTCTGGAAGACCAAAGAATGTGCCGGGATGAAGGAAAAGCTGGTGATAAGCTTCTACTTATTCCACAGGATAGCTCACAGGTCTCTTTTGATATAATGAATCAGGGAAATATCCCAGATTATTAAAAGAAATTCCATCCATGGAGTCTTTGGCCAACTCGCATATAAAATCGATAGCTTTTTTACCGTCACAAGCGGCATTTGAAAGAGAGGCCACCTTAGTCACCCGGGAAAATGGGAAAATAGCAAGCAAAGTGCTGAAAGAAAAATCCTCGAAAATTGGGAAATTACAATCAGAGCTATGATCACTTTGGATATCCAAAAATATTACTACCGAAAAACTCAATGACCCCTCCAGTTGGAAAACAACTGAATGCATCTCAGGGCTAGAGAATAGCGGAGATGGGAAGTCGTGGAGACTCTATAAAGAGGTCCCATGTCGATCTATAGGGGAGCCACCAGTAGTAACTTATCTCTACGAATCAATGAGCCCAAGGAGACACTCTGGGAGAAGTGATTGGTATTGGTTACCAACAATATTACAGCGAACAATCCAACAATGAACCCTAACAACAAAAGAAATTAGCAACAAAGGCCTGTTAAAAATATCTTCATGAAACATTGGTGGCCTTGCTCCAAATATCTTAGATCAGACTGTATTAAATTACTGGGAATCATTTCAAATAATTATGTTTCAAGAAACATAGTCAATGCACGAGTTTTAATATACGGGTACTTGGTATTTGATATGCTTGCAGTTAAGGCTTCAACTTTTGGACGACCAATGGGGGGCTAGCAATTTATATTTCCGCATCAATAAAAGGGGTCGTTCGACGTACTCCCCATGAATCATCCAGCCTGCAGATTCCGCAAATAATCAATTGGATCTCTGGGACCAAGACCTTGCTCATACTAATAAATGTCTATATGCATTCTAACACAAAAACATAGGTAGAAACAATAACAAATAATTCTGGACATCATTTTAGCGCTAATAAAAAGATCTCCACAAGCTCAATTCCTCTGTCAACAGACTAACTTCAACTTAATTCATGCATCGGATCTTGCTGAAGACATCATTGCACAAAACAGCATCTGGAATATCACTGCAGTCTCTGTGGAATCAATTAATACCAAGCGCAGAGATAAATTAGGTGCTGTGCTGGCAGAGGACCTGGAGCAGCTGGGGTTAAGATCAGTGAATGGTAGAACCCCATGGGAATGACCCCCGGCATATACTCACCACTCTTTTTACAATCAATTTTGGATTATACCTTTGTGGCAATATAAGGTTTAACCTGTTTATGTCTGATCTCTCACTAGCTCACTAGCTCTGGCTAATCTCCTATCACATGCCCATAAACTGAATAATGTAATTATTTCCAATCTACTCTATGCCGATCACATAGTTTTAGACAGCCAAACCAAGATCGGTCTACAGAGGCTAATTAATGCACTAACACAGCATGCTGAAGCACACACAATGGAACAAAATTGTGCAAAGTTCACAACCCTGTTGATTATAAGAAAACAATCTACACTATATGAACGGTACCTAAGGATTAGCCCTTCAAGAATGTTACAAAAGATAACTACCTTCGAGTCATGATAGATGGAAAAGCAACATTTGCTGAACACAAATCGCTAATCACGAGGAAAGGGGCGGCACTAATGTCAGCCACAGTGCTCTCTCTAGTGCCTTAAGAGGCCCTAGTATATTACAGATCCTGAAGGGGACATCTGCCAAGCGACTACCAACTCTGGCGTACGGCTCAGAGGCCCTTCGTGAAAGAGGCGCAATGGTCATTGGGCGAGCTATTCTAAGAACTTTTAGAAATGTGTTCTCCCTCCCAAAATAAGATATCTCCTGCACAGATACAACTAGAGTTTGGAATCCCAAAACAAATATTTTTAAGATAAGGGGCCTACGAGAAGACCTGTCAGATTGAAATTGGCTCATAGCAGAACTTTAATTAAAGTTGTATGGACTGCAATAAATGGGAACCCATCACCCTCAGTGAAGACATGTGGAGGAAGCCGTGAACAAACTCCATTCACAGGAGCTCTGGGATGGTGCGTTCTCTCAGTCCGCTTTTCAAAAGCAGTAAACCCGCTAGTCAAGAAGATCTCTCTCCTTGAAGACAAAGCCACGTTACCCAAGAGGTCGCATGCTTGGATGATTATTGGCAACTATACGATCCTGAAACCGCAAAATTATTTTTGTAAAATGTATGCTATTTATGTAACATTAAGATACACAAGATTCAGATCCTGTGTCTCATTATTAACTCCACTAAGGGAGTGGCCTAGTGTAGAGATAACTAGGGCTGCAATGTGCACTGCTGTAAAGTTGTTTCAGTCATTTAATTCAATTAACATACAATTCACAAAAATCATATACAATTTTTTGATAGGCGTTTCTATGATTACACAATATACATAATCATTCAATATGTGTACACTTGTACATAAATGTTGAACAAAAGTTGAAAATCAAATAACATTACAAGCACCCAATGCATTTCGGGACATTCATGGTCCCTTCATCAGGGGTAAGCTGTTGAAAGAAAGGAGAAAATATCAAAATCTGCACGTTGCGTGATCATTAGATAGTAATTGAAGCAAAAGGTGAGGTATACGATACCTTTGGGAATTGATTCGAAATTCGCAAGTTCGCGTGTTCATTCTCTAAAGAAACAGTATGAAATAAATTGAAGAGAACTGATCCCTCGTATTATTCGTCATTCAGTTCAAAAAGCATTGAAAACCCAATTTCGTACCTGGTCTGTGTATGTGGTTCTATATGTTTCATATCGCGATGAAGATAGGGGTCTGTAGAACAAATAAGAACTAAGTTTTAACTGATCTGCGTGAAAAGTAACGGTAGTCAGCGCTGTGCTTAAAACGTGGCTCACCTTGATTAAAGGAGTTCTAGTGGAAATGAAACCGTATGACGTGAAGAGAACCGGGACCGGAGTTGATTGTGACCGAAGACCGTAAGGAATCTAAAATGAAAGGGTAGAACCTTTTACCTCAGCTGAGGATAAATGCTAGGGCCAATAGTTTCAAAACTTCAAATGGATGAAGGGAGATATGCTTACCGAGTCGGAAAATACAAGTAACGGCGTATGCATCCACGAACGCTCTCGATCGCAGGTTTACTTCCTGGTCAGTTTCAAAGAAGTTTATACGTCACGCCGTAAGGGTGAACACTCTAAAAGGACTAAGCTTCTGCCAACTGTAAGGCGGAAGTGGATAATCCTGATCTATGTTTATGAAAGTAAACCCCGTAGATAGTTTACGATCATGAGCCTGGGTGAAGTATTTAAACGTCTGAATGGTAAAAGTAATTCCCTGAATAAAAATTTTTTTTTTGGGACAACGGGGCTGTTGAACTGACATTTCTTGTGTAGGTTTGCCCCTCCTAATAAAGTTTTACAAAAAGTCGAAAAAAATAATAATAAGAATGAAAATTGATAATCCTGGAAGTGACATAACGTGCTCACCGAAAGAAAATGAAAGGTATGGTGCTGGTGAGTATTGTTCTATGCAATTATGTTTAGTAAGTTGATTCTAAACATTAACCTTGGAATTTGTGCACATAAATCTGAGATCTCTGGACGAGAAACATAATGAATATTCATATGAACATATAGATACAGAACATCATTTTACAATTCAGATCATATTCTGTAATGTACTATCCATTGACATTCTATCTGAGGATAAATGTCGTATGGTCTATTGATGAATGTGGAATGTCTGGTATGAGATAAGAGTGGGTCAAATGCATTTGAATGGTGGTAGTTTCGAATTGAGTTGGGATCCCGTTGCGGAGTGCGTGTATCAAATGTTAGTGTTTGTTTAGAGGAAGCAAGCCATCTCAAATTTGTCATTGAGTCCGTGAGGAGTAAGGGTTTTAAGTTTCTTAATCCAAAATGCTTCTCTTTGTAATAAGTACTTTGAGTTGTCACGATCTGTGAGCTTTGGTACTTCTTCGATGATTTGGAATTTAAGTTGGGCAATTTGATGTCGTGATTCCTCCCAATGTGTCGCTATGCTTGAAGTCGTGCTTTTGGTGCGTATTTTACTCTTGTGTTCTGTCAATCGAGTTTTCATTTTTCTCTCGGTTTTACCGACATATAGCAATCCGCATGGGCATTTAATAGTGTAAATTACATTTTCAGAATTGCATGTTGTGCTGCTGTGTATCTTGATTTTTTGACCCGTAGATGGATGCAATAAGATATCTCCTGTAATTACGTTATTACAATGAGTACAATTCCAGCATTTTTGTGTGCCTTTGCTTGATTCAAGAGTCCGTGTTGGTTTCTTTCTTTTAGATAGCATTTCTTTTAAGTTTTGTGCTCTTGTATAAGCAAACAATGGTTTGTCTTTGAACAGGTCTTTGAAGTCGGTTTCTAGTTGGAGTAAATTCCAGTGCTTGTTTATGATTTGTTTGATCCTCCTGGATGCCGTGGAATATTTAGAAACAAAAACTGTACGTGTGCTGGTTTCTTTGGGAGACTTCTTCAGTAACTCATCACGTGGTCAAATTTTGACTTTGTTAAGTTGCTCTAAAAGTAGATTCTCAGGATACCCTCTGTCTGTGTAATTCTTTATCTGTTGTTGCCATGTGAATTCACACGCCATATTGGTTGAGGAAATTCGTTTAGTTCTCAGAAATTGGGAAACTGGTAAGTTTCGAATCAACGAAGGAGGATGAAAGCTGCTGAAAAGTAGAGCATTATTTTTGTCAGTCGGTTTTTTGTAGACACTGGTGTGTATTTCACCCTGTTCAATGTCTATCCAGACATCTAGAAATGAGATTGACTTGCGACTGGTGGTATAGGTAAATTGTATTCGAGGATCTATCAGGTTGAGTGTCCGTATGTTGTTGATAAGTGCTGGTTCTGACTGGTTCCAAATGAGGAAGATGTCATCGATGAAGCGTTTGAAGAATATGAGACCTTCTTTCCATGTGAAATCCTTGAGGATATAGTCATTTTCGAACTTTGCCATGTACGTGTTAGCGTATACAGGTGCTCCTGGAAAGCCCATGGATGTACCGTTCAGTTGTATGTAAAACTGTTCGTCCCAGCAAAAATAGCTGTTTTGCAGACAAAACTCTAGTAATTGTAGGATGAAATATTTGGGTATTTGTATGTTTTCCTGTTGCAATAAAGCCCATTCGACTGCTTCAATTCCATTCGCGTGTGGTATCGAGGTGTATAATGCAACCACATCTATGGTGCATAAAATCCAATTTTCTGTGTTTAGATTTTTAATCATTTGTATGTTTCTCAGGAAATCCGTGGTATCTTCAATATACGTTTCCCAGTTTTGAACAAATGACTGCAGAAAAGTATCAATATACCGACCGGGTTTTTCAAATATGGAGTCGCAACCAGAGACGATGGGTCTAAAAGGAGGATCCATCAGGTTTTTATGAATCTTTGGTAGTAAATACATTTTTGGTCTGCGTGGGAAGTCAGTCTTAAGATATTTTTTGGTGGGTGAATCAATCCAGTTGAGTTCTTCCGCTTTTTCTAACATGAGGTTGAGATTTTTAGAAATTTCCTTGGTGGGATCTTGATCCAGTTTTCCGTAAGTTGCTTCATTCGTGATGTGTTCGAGGACTTTCCTTTGATAGTGTTCCGAGTTCATAATTACTAATCCTCCTCCTTTATCCGCTTTCGATATCGTAATTGTTGGATTTCTGGCTAGTCTAGTTAGGACGCTTTTTTCGGCCCTGCTCAGGTTTTTTGTTTTGTTTGAATATTGAATCTTCTTCATGTCTTGTTGTACGAGTAATTCAAATGTGTCCAGAGTTTTGTGTGACACTGGAGCAACAAAAGTGCTCTTAGGTTTAAAAATTGGAGGTGTTGGATCTGTAGTAGAATCGTCAGTTGAATCTTCTACGTCATTATTAACTCCACTATCCTGTGAGATGTTAAGGGCTCCGCTTAATACAGTTTATTCAGGGGCGAGCGAGCGCAAGGTAAGTGGTTTTATTTAATTTTTCATTTTACCTACCCCGTCACATGTCGACTTACCCCCCACCCCACCCAGCCTCACTGCCCACCGCTCCTACCTGTGCCGGCCGCCACTGCCCACCACCACAATGCCAGGCAACCTGGAAAACGCCCAGTGCCCGGTAGGGCCAGTCAGGTCCTGAAAGCAATTTGGGTTGGTTGCTTTGTTGTGGTATAAGACAACCATGTAGTGCGTAAAGTGATACAGCTGAAGAGATCTCTTGTGGGTTTTTGTCTTGCTCTGACAATAAAGCAGACTGTTGTCAACTAAAAGCTGTGCTGGATATTCTTGGTAAAATTCACGAACGAATGCCAGATTGTAGATGGTTTTATCCCTAGTCATGTTTGTTTAACCCTAAGTAATCCTGTATGAAGTACTTTATCTGGTCTGCAATATGTAGCATTGAACAAAACAGATGATTGTTTTCAACTACACATCTGTAAAAGATAATGGCTCAAATGTAATAAAGCTTAGCAACTGCGGTTGTGTGACAGTTATGGTGCACAATTTGAAACAGTGCAAACTGCAGAGCTGATCAACCTCTTTATACCAAAGCTTGTTTGAGCAGCTGCAGGCCCCAGAACATTCTGCATTGCACTGGACCAGCCTCCATGTTGATGCATACAAATTGGACATAAAGGGGAAAAGGAAGGGCAAAAGCACTAGATCTGACCCAAACTGATGAACTAAAGTAACATGTCATGGCTTTCTGTGAAATTCTAACACCAAAGGGAAATAAACGCAAAAAAAAGGCAAGCAGCTTATCGGGTGACATTCCCACTTGCAGCGGGTGGAATTGAAGTAAAGTTACTCATTTTACATGGCTTACCCTTTGCTGGTTGCCATTGCATAGTAATTTGCTGGGTGTGGCGCCACGGCCAGGGCAACTGACTCTGGAATCTGGGGATCACGGTTTGATCCCCGACGCCGGAAGCAGATTAGCCATGCACCAAGTGACTCTGGGCAATAGCTTGCTTAATCTTCCCGACAGCCCCCAGCGCCTAGAGACCCTTACGGGTGATTGTTCGCGCTTTACAAAATGTGGATTTGTACTTCAGGGTGTACCTCAGGTGCAGCTTCCATGAAATGCAAGGCTACCACCTCACATTTACATTGCAACGTAACACTTAGCATCATGCTAAACATGCATTTTTTGCATGCATGCTACCAATGACATCATTGTACATAACCCCTGATAAATCTGTCACTGTACGCTATTTCCTCATTCATGCAATGCAGCGCTGCAATATTTCACAGAATACTCCATTGCCTGAATGATAATGAATTTAGGCTAATGCATTTGGTTAGAAATGGGGGTCTCTAGTTGGCAGGTTTTTACCCTGTCCAAGTAGGGACCCTTTTTCCTAGTCAGGATAAGGGGGATACACTACTGAAATAAACCCTGCTCACCCCTTTGGTAGCTTGGCCCCAGCAGTCAGGCTTATCTCAGAGGCAGTGTGTAAAGCATTTGCACATAACCAACAGTAATTCAGTGAAAACACTACAAAAAGACACCACACCAGTTTTAGAAAAATACCAAATATTTTATCTGTGCCAACAAGACCAAAAATGATAAAAATCCACACTACAGTTCTCAAGAACCTCAATAATCAGAATAGGCTTCAAATCCAGTTCCTTGAAATCATCCAGGGCAATCAAGGCTTCATGAACAATAAATCGAAACAGTTCTGGCTGACGAAGTGTCGCGGGCCAGCTACGGTGTCGGGAAGACCCACAGAACAGTACCTTTAGAAAAGCAGGGCGTCAGCAACCTCTTGTTGAACTCTGAATGGATGGATTGGGAGATGTCGGTTCCATAAGTTGGTGCAGGAGTCGTCGGGCCCTTGAAGTCACACACATTGCAGATCGAACTCCTCCTGATTGAAGTTTTGAGCACCGACATTGGCAGGCATCGGCGCTGCGGTGCAAAGTGCAGCGGTGTAGCATTTGGTGCCCTCAGGTTGCGGTGCAGGCAGCAGCTCGGTGATGGTCGTCCAGCAGCGTCAGTGAGACCAGGGCTGTAGTGCGAAGTGATGCAGTGCTCGTTCGTGATGCTCGCAGATCGCGGTACAAGCAGCGGCGGCGTCGCTACTGAAGCGCTGTCATCGGTTGATGAACTGCATCATCATCAGTGATACCAGTGTGGCGGGGTGGAAGTAGGCTGTGCGAAGTGCGGTGCTCACAGGTCGCGGTGCAAGCAGCAGCTCGGTGGCGACATCGGCATCAGTGCGACCAGGGTTGTGGTGCAAAGTGCGGCGGTGCCCTCAGCGGGGCTTTCAGGTCACGGAGTCGGCAGTGGCATCGTTGACGGCATCGGGTTGCTTTTTCTTCCGTTGCAGCACAAAACACACAGATCCCAGTGTTGATAGCAGATGAACTTGATATCTTTGCTGTTCCTTAGACTTCTTGAACAGGGGGCAAGTTCTACCTTAAGCCCTTGGAGAAACTCACAGAAAGAAGTTGAGTAAGTTCAGTCCACTCCTTTCACTGCCCAAGACGGAAGCAGCCACTGCTGGCCAACACAGCAAAGCACTCAGCAAAGTGGTAGTTCTTCCTCACAGCTTCTTCTTATTGGCAGGCTTCTTGGTCCAAAACAGTTCAAACGTTCTGGGGTTTTGGGCCCCAATATTTATACTAAGTTTCTTTTTGTTCTCTCAGGCTGAGAGGCCCTGTGCTCAGTCCAAACAAGTTCTGTACTCTCTGGCCCAGCTTCCCAGCAGGAGGTGGAGACAGCATTGTGTAACGCAGACCAGGCCCATTCAGGTGCAAGGAAATCCCCTCCCACTACTCCAAATGATGCCCAGGTCTATTCAGCCCAGCCCTAGCTCATCCAGGAAAGGCAGGACACACCTAAACCCCCCAGTGGATGTCTAAAGTGAATGCACATCCCCGGCCCCTGTCACTCCAAAGCCAGACAGTCAATCCACAACCCAGCAGAGACACACAGGATGGCTAAGCAGGAAAATACCTACTTTCTAAAAGTGGTATTTTCAAACACAGAACATAAAAATCATCTTTACTAAAAGATTAATTTTTATATTCTGAGTCCAGGCATACTACACTTAATTTTTCTATCTCGTCCCAATGGGAAGTTATACTTGTAAAATGTTACAAAGTATCTCCCATTCTATCCTATTGGACAGTTAGCCTTTACATAGTAAAAAACGAAATATACTATAATTCACTACCAGGACATGGTACACACACCAGTACCTGTCCTACGTTTCACATACACTGCTTCCTGCCCACAGGGGTACCTGGGGCCTACCATCGGGTGACGTACATGGAAGAAAGAGGAAGATTAGCCCCAGGCAACTGGGAGCGCTTGCCAGGTTGACATAGCAGTTAAAAACTGTGCGCAGACACTGCAGTGGCAGGTCTGAGAACCCTTTACAGGGCTGCTTGTGTGGGTGGCACTACCATAGCAGCATTTGATTTACAGGCCCTGGCACTGTCTCTGCACTTTATTAGGGACTTGCTAGTAAATCAAATATGCCAATCATGGAAACACCGATCCATAATACAATTTACAACAGGAGCCCTTGCACTTTAACACTGAACAGTAGTGAGAAAGTGCGCCACTAAGCCATCAAAAACAGAGTCAAAACCAGGAGGTCAAAAAGCAAAAAGACAGGGGAGACAAGCCAAAAGATGGCTGGTCTAACACATTTATTAAGTCCCAGGAGCCCATGCATTGCTGATGTATTGAGACTGTAGCAAAGGAAACATCGTGCCTTAGTTAGCCAGCCAATGTTTAGGTTTTTACAGAAAAAGGAGAATAACCACAGATGCCATTTGACTTATGTCTTGCTCCCCGTTAAGAAAGCAGTGCTTTACAGAATAAGTTCTGTTTGTTAATGCAGTTAATGCTTAAGTTATGTATTGGAAATAAATTTACCATACTTGACTTCAACAAGCACTTCCTTATTCCATACCTTATAAATGAAGAGAATTCATTACATAAAATACAAACAATTCAATGTATATACTTCTAAAAATCTTTTCCTCAGTCCTTCCTCCTTCTGGGTGAGGTCATGCATGGGTTTACTACCCAAGAAGCTTCTTGTTTTTTGCATCAACTTCAAACAAATAAGAATCCTGCAGCCACAGAGAAATCAAAGTGGCCTTATTAGATCTTTTGATCACTTTGTTGTGCTATACATTTTAGGTCGGCTACAGACAGCTTTAAGCTCTCTGGTGTCAAAGACTTATTATGAATAATACCAAAACTTACAGTGGGCTTGGATCAGCCCATTGCTTACCATTAGTTGGTGTTCTTGAAATCTCTTTTGTTTGTTTATTTGGTACTTTCCTTCCTTTGTGTGTATATCCCCGTGAAGCATATACCCTCTTTTTGTATGGCAGATTTCTATCCTTTCACTTCTCACTTTGAGAAAAAAAACATTCTTGCAGCATTCCGTGGGAATGCATGTATTATTTTCTTGATCTCTTTCCTTGTGTGTTTGGCCCCACATCTACAATTAGCTTCCTCCCCCTTCTTGTCTGATGCTTACTACAACCCTCTTAATCTGTTTTGTTTTTTTATTTCCCCCGACTCCCAAGTTCCTGTGTTGCTCCCTGCTTCCCTACTCCTTGTTGCTCTTACCAGAAGGTGCTAGCTTCTGCTCCTGCCACTCCCACTGCGGTCTTCACATTCTTTTTTTAAACAAATGTTTTGGGTTTTTTGTGGTGGGATTGGTAGCTGTTATTTGCTTGTGGTGCGCTCCATTCACCCTGATGCGCTTTTCCAAGTATTTAGTTTTTAATTTACTGCTCCATGATTGGCACCTGCCATCTTGGAACAATGAATTAAAAGTTGAAATAATGTAAAAAAACTCATGGTGATGCATGCGCACTTAAATGTTATTGCACTGTGGTCTAATTTTTTATGTTTGCCAATGCTGGCCCTCCACCATTGGCAAAGGAGCATTGTTTATTCTCTTTGACAATACTGAGGTGAAAGAAACATTGACAAAGACAAAAGGCTGGGTAATACAATTGAATGACAAGAACTATTGACTTTGCCAATGCTTGTTTCCAAATTGGTGCTGGGAACATGATGTAGGTACCATCTGTTCCCTTCTGACCTCTGTACATTACCAGGCTTGCAAAGGATTATGCATGGGAAAGGGAGAACTGAGATTTGTATCCTTCTCATCACTGGGGTGCTTGGGCGCAGAGTGAACAGTTAAGAGCACATCCATCAACAGCAGAGGGATCAGCTTACAGGTGAGTGGGAGGGGCTGTTGGAAAATCTCTCCTTTTACCAGGAGACTCTACCTTGACAGCAGGTTGGTCTAAGTGTGATCAGACAATGCAAATATGCAGATTCAGCTTGCAAAATGACATTTCTTGAGCCCAAGGGGTGCTCTAAAGAAAGATGTGGAGCTCGGCTCCAGAGCGCAAAATTGCCAGTGCTTGATGATGCTTTGGTGGCAATAAAAGGGTTTTGATGCAGTATTGATAAAATGCTTGCTGATATGCTGATTGGTGTGTTTGTTTACACGGCAACCTTCAGAGCCTGGCACTGTAGAGTAGTTTTATCTCATGCAGTCTTTGGATAGCATATTAGGCCTTGCGTTTGAGCTCTCACCTGAGACAACATATGCGTTGTTGCTTGCAACAAATTTTGTTAGATTTAAGGGGGATTGGAGCCTAACATTGCTTACCATTGGTTAGCTTCATCATCACTCTTATTTGCAGTCTTATGTTTGGTCAGCGCATGCGGCCTCACTTCACTGCAGTGGGAATGTTTTCTCAAACTAAGTCCGATCAGTACTCTAGTGTAAATGATAGTCTTTAACAGAATATTACCATTTAACCTTGGTTTATAATTCAACACAAAATAGAAACAGTGAAGTGCTTGGATTTTACTATTTACGCAAGTAACCACATTGTTTGCTGTTAAGAAAGTATTTTAATTTATTTAGAGAGAAGATCAACAAATCTTCCTTCATATGGGAGAGAAGAAGTCTTTAGGAAAGTTCATAATTAGATTTCCTGAACCCCCGAGTCTTGCATTGTCAGCTGGCCATAGTATTTGCCACCGCCCCCTTCCTGCATGTGTGCCTTCTGGATGTTTTTGTTTAACACCCTGTCTTACCCCACTGTATATTGCATATTTCAGAAATAGCATTATTACTTTCCATGTCTAGTAAAATCAATAAAAAAAAACAGATTCAGAAAACACAAACACCAGGCGTTGTGCAAGGGAAACAAAGCTCACAGCCCTGCGCATACGTATATACTTTATTGTATATCTGCTAAGGATATAAACAAGAATTTGCAAAGTCAATAGGTCTTGCCAATGCAAGATTTTTTTGCTTTGTCAACTCTTTTTAGGTCTCCGCTGGCGTTGGAGCGCGCATGCGCTCCTCGCCTCGAGACTTATAGTAAACAAGTTAAGGGCTCAATCACGCTCCTCCTTTCCATTGGGTAGCATCAGTGTTTATGGTAAACGCTGGCTTCCCATTGGAAAGGAGGGTTTTTAGTTGCCTCCCTTTGGCTTTTTCCTGGACGGGCTCGTCTGATTCACGGCTGTCGTGAAGACTTTTCTAATCTGCTTGTTTATTTTACAAGCAGATAAGAAAAGTCTCCACAACAGCTGTGGAGCAGGCAGGGAGTCACGGGGAGGACAAACGGGCAAAGGCGGCCTCAGTTATTTTTCTGCTTGGTGGTGGGTTTCATTTCGGTGGTGGGTTTCGTTTCATGCATTTTATGAGCATGGTGTCAAGATGTTTTTGATTTCAGTGACCACTAAGCTTTTGGCCTCTGTATGATAGACAATCCCTGGATCAGTGCCAGGGGTTGATCAGCCGCACGTCTGTTGTTGAGCGCCTTAGCTCTGTTTCCCTCACCATCCACGACTCCGCGCCTGGCAGGGAAGGCCTCTAACGCCTAACAGTGTTTTTTTTATGTTGCTTCTGTGAAGGTATCGCGAAGTTCACATCCTGCTCTCCTATGAGGTAACTTCCTCTTTGTGGGGTTGGTTGGCAGTTCACAAAATGGTAGCCCGACTGAAGTAGAGAGATTCTAGCAAAGCCCGTTTTAAAAATGAAATGCTGTGCGAAGGTTTGTTTATGGTTAAACCCGGCAGAAGTTAACGGTTGGTGAGAAGTAACTTTGTGCTGCTTAGAACTAATTAAAAGCCCGTCTGGATGGGCGTGGCCAGAGTGCAGAAGCAGTATGGAATAATGCACGTGAAAATTATGGTGATTTAAGGCTTGTGATGAAGTTAATTAAGTGCCTATAGAATGCACAAAGTGCGCTCTCCGATGTTACTGCTGCGCATTCCTCTGTAATCGCAGCGTAAGTCCCAGGCCCCGGCTGACCCATCTACTTCCAGCAAAGCCAGGCTGCCCTGACAGCTGGGGGAGTGGAGGCAGCTGCAATCCCACAGCTGCACGGATTTAATGTGCCATCATACCGGGCAGGAAATGAAGCCCTCTTTGTGCCTGCCTTCAGCGCCTTCTCTCCTTGCTCGCGGCCTCACGGTACCCGCACTTATATGTGGATGTCTGAATTAAGTGTTGGTCATCCCCGCCTCCCCACTACCGTGTGGCAGAGCCGCAAGCCTGTCATGGGCCTACCCAGATACTTCACAAGTAGCCCGAACATTTTAGTTCAAAATGGCATGTGTATAACGCTTTCCCGCCCCGTGCAAAGTCTAAAGAGATTTGCTGGCACCGAGTCCATTTGTATAGAGTAGTTAAAAATCCTTCAGTTGAGGTAGATCCTGTGCTGTGTCGTGTGTGATGCACAGAGATTGTGTCCGAGCATATTGCGCACACAATTGTGAGAGGGCATCGTAAATATATTTTGTAGGGTCTGTCCAGGAGCAGAAGACACATTAACCACGGGCACGTAAAGTCTACCCCACCAGCAGATGGGTCTGTGGGTTCCCCCCAGGAGCATAAGATACGTAAACCACAGGCACCTAAAGTCTACCCTGACAGTAGATGGGTCTGTGGAGTCTGTCCAGGAGCATAAGACAAGTAAACCACGGGCACCAAAGTCTACCCCCGAAGATATGGGTCTGTGGGTCTATCCAGGAGCGTGAGGCACGTAAAGTCTGCACCACCTATATATGTCTAGGTCTGTCCAGGAGCGTAAAGCACATAAACTACGGGCACCTACTCTACTACTCTCTACTACTCTCTACTACTCACTCTCTACTACTCACTCTCTACTACTCTCTACTACTCAATCTACTACTCACTCTCTACTACTCGCTCTCTACTACTCACTCTCTACTACTCGCTCTCTACTACTCTCTAGTACTCACTCTCTACTACTCTCTACTCTCTACTACTCACTCTCTACTACTCACTCCACTACTCTCTAGTACTCCCTCTCTACTACTCCACTACTCACTCTCTACAACTCACTCTCTACTACTCACTCCCCACTACTCTCTACTACTCACTCTCTACTACTCTCTACTGACTCTCTACTACTCACTCTCTACTATTCTCTACTACTCACTCTCTACTACTCACTCTCTACTACTCTACTACTCTCTACTACTCACTCTCTACTACTCGCTCTCTACTACTGTCTACTACTCACTCTCTGGTACTCTCTACTACTCACTCTCTACTACTCTCTACTCACTCTCTACTACTCTCTCTCTCTACTACTCACTCTCTACTGCTTTCTATTCTCTACTACTCACTCTCTACTACTCTCACTCTGCTACTCACTCTCTACTACTCTCTACTCTCTACTACTCACTCTACTACTCTCTAGTACCCACTCTCCACTACTCTACTACTCACTACTATCTACTACTCACTCTCTACTACTCACTCTACTACTCACTCTCTACTACTCACTCTCTACTACTTTCTACTACTCACTCTACTACTCGCTCTGTACTTCTCTCTACTACAGTCACTCTCTACTACTCTCTATAACTCACTCTCTGCTACTCTCTACTACTCACTCTCTACTACTCTCTACTCACTCTTTACTACTCTCTACTACTCACTCTCTACTACTCTCTACTACTCTCTACTCTCTACTACTCACTCTCTACAACCCACTCTACTACTCTCTAGTACTCACTCTCTACTACTCTACTACTCTCTACTACTCACTCTCTACTACTAACTCTCTACTACTCTCTACTACTCACAACTACTCTCTACTACTCACTCTCTACTACTCTCTACTACTCTCTACTCTCTACTAATCACTCTCTACTACTCTCTACTACTCACTCTCTACTACACTCTACTACTCTCTCTACTACTCTCTCTACTATTGACTACTACTCTCTACTACTCACTCTCTACTACTCTCTACTACTCACTCTCTACTCGCTACTACTCACTCTCTACTCTCTACTCTCTACTACTCACTCTCTACTCTCTACCTCTCTACCTCTCTCTACCTCAGTACCTCTACCTCTCTCTCTACCTCTCTCTCTGCCTCTCTATCTACTACTCTCTATCTCTCTACCTCTACCTCTCTACCTCGTTACCTCTCTCTACCTCTCTCTCTGCCTCTCTCTCTACTACTCTCTACTATGCTCTACCTCTCTACCTCTCTACATCTCTACCTCTCTCTACCTCTCTACCTCTACCTACCTCTCTCTACCTCTCTACGCGCACACATATGCACATATATATATATATATATATATATATATATATATATATATATATATATATATATATATATATATAGTCACTGAAAAAACCATAGGTTTCAGGGACGTTATAGTTAGCTGGACATTTCACTCGTACAAAACCCTAGAAATTCCCCCGTTATAGTTAGTTCAGCTAACTATAACTCACGCGCCCGCAATGCACTGCTGATGACGTTATATTACATCACTCATGACATGGTCAGTGACATCACTCATGACATCACTGATGACATCTCAAATGACATCACTGATGACATCTCTGATGACATCATCCAGTGAATGTGTGTCTTTCTAAAAATTAAATATTTTGATATATCTATATCTGAAGGTCGATGGAAGAATAAATGGGTAAATAAGTGTCTAAATGGATGTTTTTTTTGGTAAAATTGTTTGTATAACTTACTGATTAAGTGTATCTTAGTGAATTCATGGGTTAGCGAGTAATGTTTAAATATGTAAATATCTGTATCAGTCTCTCACTTTGTGTATAAGTGGCTGCATGGGTTGGTGAGTAGCTACATGAGTGTCTATATGGGTTATTAGTTGTTTTTTTGAGTATCAGTATGAGTGTCTGAGTGTCTGTATGGTTCGGTGGGGGGTATTACTTAGCGCATAGATGCATGAATGAGTGACTCACTGTTTGTATGCGTTGAAGACAGCAAGTGTGCAGGACTGTATGGGTGTATGAGTGTGTGTATGGGTGTGTTAGTGAGTGAATTACTGTCTCAATAGTGTCTTTATAAGTAACTACATATGTTTTAAACTAGTATATGTGAGTATTGCTATATATAAGTGAGTATATGTGAGAGATTGGAAGAGTTCCTGTATGAATAAGTATGTGTTTCTTTAAGTGATTTTTTAAAAGAGTAGGTATGTGTAACTTTCTGTAGAAATAAGTGTGCTGCTGTGTGTATAACTGTATATGCAAGTAAAAGGATGTTTGATCCTTTATTAGCATGAGTGACTATGTGTGTGAGTAACTCTATGGATGAGTGGCGGTGTGTAACAGGATGTATAGGTGTATGAGTACATATGATGAGTGAGTACATGTATGAGTGACTATATGGGACTGTTGGTGTATGAGTGGATGTGTATGTAGATCTTAGAATTACTGAATAGGTTGTTGTAACTGGTATTGGTATGACCATTGTTTAGAAAATGTTCGTTTCTATTTTTGAGTGTGTGTATCAAAGGTCATATTAGGGTGAGAGGAGGTCTGCCACTCTATCACAAGGATGATGTCATCAGTGATGTCATTTGAGATGTCATCAGTGATGTCATGAGTGATGTCAGTGACCATGTCATGAGTGATGTAATATGTGACGTCTTCAGCAGTGTATTGTGGGCGCGCAAGTTATAGTTAGCTGAACTAACTATAACGGGGGAATTTCAATTGTTTTGTACGAGCGAAATGTCCAGCTAAATATAACGCCCCTGTAACCTATGGTTTTTTCAGTGAATTTCTAAAGTTTTTTAATTCTAATTCCTAACTATACCATGTCTGAAACCTATGGTTTTTTCAGTGAATATCGAAGGTTTTTTAAAAGCTAATTTCTAACTATAACATGTCTGAAACCTTTGGTTTTTTCAGTGAATTTCAAAGGTTTTGTAAATGAAATTTTTAAATGTATTAATTGTTATATATTTTTTTATACTGATTTACTACATTTTTTAAAACTATTTATTTTTAGATTTTTTTAATTACATTATAATTACATTATACATTACATTACAAAATGTACTTTCTCACAATGAATTACTTTAGTTTAAATGCTTTGCAAATAGGCAATAGACTTTTAAGTACAGTAGTTACAGTTGTTGCAATGGACAACACAATTTCAAACCCAATGCAACATTGAGCTCAATGGGAATTTCTAGTTAAATGCAATTAGTTACTTTCTGGATTACTTTTCTAACCACAGGACTGGATCCTAGATTCAGTCCTGGTACATCTCCTGTAAACAGTTGAGTAAAAGCGTTTTGGTTACACTCTTGATTTTTAAGGAATATTATTGTATTTTAAAAGTTGACACTTAGAAACTTTTCTGGTGAAAACCAGACAATGGATTCCTATGGAAGGAAATACAAGTTACTGGTAAGTACGGTTAAGAATTACTTTTCAGGGTCAGCGCTGGGCTAAAAGATGCAGAACTGGGTTCTCTCCTGATAACAGGTAAGTAAATCGGAATTTGTTGTTCGGATGATTGTAGGTGAATATTTTAAAGTTCGAAAACTCCACACTTAGAAGAATTTCCAAGTGAAACCAGTCAATGTTAGCCTATGGAAGGAAATTCAAGTTACTGGTAAGTATGGTTAGAATTACTTTTCAGGATCAGTACGGGGCTAAAAGATGCAGCACAGAGGTCTCTCCTGATAACAGGTGAGTAAATTGGAATTCGTTGTTTGGATGATTTTAGGTGAATATTTTGAAGTTCCAAAACTCCACACTTAGAAGAATTTCCAAGTGAACCAAATCAATGTTAGCCTATGGAAGGAAATTCAAGTTACTGGTAAGTACAGTTAGAATTACTTTTCAGGATCAGTACTGGTCTCAAAGATGCAGCACTGAGATCTCTCCTGATAATAGGTGAGTAGATTGGAATTCGTAGTTCGGCTGATTTTACATCGGTCCAGTATATATAGAGCCACTTTCCTACACCATCCCCTCCCTTTACCACTGTGCAAACACGCCCTGTGGGTCCCTAGAGTCCAACTAGCCCACTAGGTACATCCAGTAAGCGCCACAGAGCTGCGTTGCAGAGAGGTGTAAAAAGTGGCATGGCCTCTGAACACCTGTCTGCAACGCAGCTCCCTGGCCCATATTGGAGATACCTGTTGGGCTATTTGGCCCTCAGGGACCCTCAGTATTGAAAGAGAATTAATTCCCCAACTTAAAACGCACCACAGGGCGTGTTTGCACAGTGGTGAAGGAAGGGGGCATGGCCTGAGGTGACATATCTGCAAACACATCCTGTGGCACGTTTCAAGTTAGAGAATTAATTCCTCCTCAATCCTGTGTGTCCCTGGGGGCCAACTAGCCCACCAGGTACCTCTAGTGTGTGCCAGGATTCTGCGTTGCAGAGAGGTGTTCAGAGGCCACGCCCCTTTTTACAACACTCTGCAACGCAGCTCCATGGCGCTTACTGGAGGTACCTGGTGGGCTAGTTGCCCCCCAGGGACCCTTAGCATTGACAAGGAATTAATTTCCCAACTTAAACCGCGCCACAGGATGTATTTACACACATGTGAACTCAGGCACCGCTTCCTCCCTTCACCACTGTGCAAACGCGCCCTGTGGCGTGTTTTAAGTTGGGGGATTAACTCCCCTTGAATACTGAGGGTCCCTGGGGTGCACAACTAGCCCATCAGCTACCTCCAGTGCGCGCCACAGAGCTGCATTGCAGAGAGATGTTAAAAGGGGCGTGGCCTCAGACCACCTCTCTGCAACACAGCCCCCTGGAACATACTGGAGGTTTCTGGTGGGCTAAATGGCCCCCAGGGACCCCCAGTATTCAAGGGGAATTTGTTCCCCCTCTGCAAACTTGCCAGGGGTCGCGTTTGCAGAGTGCTACAAGAAGGGGGCGTGGCCTCCGGCGCGATGCCGGTCTTTTTCTTTTTTTTCTTTAAGAAGGAGGGCTGTGTGGCCTCCCTTCTTTTCCTAATATTTTTGCCCTGGGCTCCCTATCCCCAGGACCTTTTACATTTTGGGTAGGGGGGGCGTGTGGCCCCAATCCCCCGGGGCTGGCCCTCTCCATTGGGGACCGTGGGGGGTCCCCAATCCCCCCACAGTCCCACCGGCTCCCTGCCTCCTGCGGGAGCCGGCATTGCTTTTCCACACGGGGAGCTGCTAAGATGCAGCTCCACCTGTGGAAAAGCAATTTGCTTTGCTATTTGGAAGAGAGAGCAGGTTTCCTGCTCTCTCTTCCAAATAGCAAAGCAGTTTGCTATGACAGGGCGGGAGCCACGAGGCTCCCGCCCTGCCATGGCAAACTACAGTGTCCCGGAGTGGGCACCCCGGGACACTGCAGGAGCCGGCCCTGGGGGGTGGCGGTCCCCAGGGCCACAACAAGGCCCCCTCCCATCTTTTACAAAGCCTCGGGTGGTGGTGGTCCCCGGGGCTGTGGGGTCCATCTCAGACCCCCTAATTTGAATCTTTAGTGCCCTGGGGAGGTGGCGGTCCCCGGGGCATGTTGGGGGGGGCTTGAGCCCCCAAACACAGGGTATTTTTTTATTTAAATAAAGCCCCCGGGGGGTGGCGGTCCCCGGGCCTGCAGGGGGGCTGTGTGGTCCCACCGCAATGTTAATAAAGTTGAGCACCGGGGGTGGTGGTCCCCGGCATTCGGGGGGGCCTTAGAGGCCCCACATTAAACTATTAAGCCCCCCAATACATTTTTCATACTTTGCCCCGGGGGGTGACAGTCCCTGGTGAAGTGTGGGGGGTGAATTTTGAGTTTTTTTATTAGGTTTCTTGTGCCTCGGTTCTACAAAGGCACAAGATGGCTGCCAACACTTCCTGATTTGGATAGGTCCAAATTTTAACTGCCTACTGGCGACCACCAGTAGGTAATATATATATATATATTCACTGAAAAAACCATAGGTTTCAGGCATGTTATAGTTAGGAATTAGCATGTAAAAAACCTTAGAAATTCACTGAAAAAACAATAGGTTTCAGGGGCGTTATAGTTAGCTGGACATTTCACTCATACAAAACCCTAGAAATTCCCCCGTTATAGTTAGTTCAGCTAACTATAACTCGCGCGGCCGCAATGCACTGCTGATGACGTCATATATTACATCACTCATGACATGGTCAGTGACATCACTCATGACATCACTGATGACATCATCCAGTGAATGTGTGTTTTTCTGAAAATTAAATATGTTTTATATAGGTATTTCTCAAGGTCGATGGATGAATAAATGGGTCCATAAGTGTCTAAATGGATTTGTTTTTGTTAAATTGATTGTATAACTGACTGATTAAGTGCATCTTAGTGAATACATGGGTTAGAAAGTAATTTTTACATATGTACATATCTGTATCAGTCTCTCACTTTGTGTATAAGTAGCTGCATGGGTTGGTGAGTAGCTACATGAGTGTCTATATGGGTTATTAGTTGTTTTTTTGAGTATCAATATGAGTGTCTGAGTGTCTGTATGGTTCGGTGGGGGGTATTACTTAGCGCATAGATGCATGAATGAGTGACTCACTGTTTGTATGTGTTGAAGACAGCAAGTGTGCAGGACTGTATGGGTGGATGAGTGTGTGTATGGGTGTGTTATTGAGTGAATGACTATCTCAATAGTGTCTTTATAAGTAACTACATATGTTTTAAACTAGTATATGTGAGTATTGCTGTATATAAGTGAGTATATGTGAGAGTGAGAGATTGGAAGAGTTCCTGTATGAATAAGTATGTGTTTCTTTAAGTGATTTTTTAAAAGACTAAGTATGTGTAAGTTTTTGTAGAAGTAAGTGTGCTGGTGTGTGTATAACTGTATATGCAAGTAAATGGATGTTTGATTCTTTATTAGCATGAGTGACTATGTGTGTGAGTAACTGTATGGATGAGTGGCGGTGTGTAACAGGATGTATAGGTGTATGAGTACATATGATGAGTGAGTACATGTACGAGTGACTGTATAGGACTGTTGGTGAATGAGTGGATGTGTATGTAGATCTTGGAATTACTGATATTGGTATGTCCATTGTTTTGAAAATTTTAGTTTCTATTTTTGAATGTGTGTATCAAAGGTTATATTAGGGTGAGAGGAGGTCTGACACTCTATCACAAGGATGATGGCATCAGTGATGTCATGAGTGATGTAA
This sequence comes from Triturus cristatus, assembly GCF_964204655.1. Lineage (NCBI taxonomy): Eukaryota > Metazoa > Chordata > Amphibia > Caudata > Salamandridae > Triturus > Triturus cristatus. Next base: position 718,955,619 of record NC_140594.1, on the reverse strand, counting down.
TTTGAGATGTCATGAGTGATGTCATGAGTAATGTCACTGACCATGTCATGAGTGATGTAATATGTGACGTCATCAGCAGTGCATATCTATATAAATACAAATATAAATGCATGCATACATATACATATAAATATCCAATTGCCGCTAAGTACAGTGAAGACGACGATGGGCGTCACAGCTCCAAAATAAAAGGCGGACAAGGACCTTCAATTAAGTGCTTATTTTAATTAATTCGTGATGTCGTCTTGACGTTTCGGCTCAGATGAGCCTTGTTCACATGACAACGTGAAAAATAACAATGATCCAATATATAGCATTGGCACAGTGTTCATGGTTCAAACTTGGATCATGTGATCACCAAGATCATAGACATGGAAGAACACTTCAATGTAGCACCACTCACAAATTTGCAAACACGCAATAAACCAATCTTTGAGTTACATAAATGTGGCGTAAATGTATAAATGTGTGCAAACTTCGCTGTTTTCTTTGTAAGAAAATAAATAAATAAATAAGTCAATTAAAAGACCATCTATTTACAATTCACTAAAAACATATATATATAAAATATATGGCATAAATGCCAAAGCTATTGAGGATCATACAGCCCAAGAAAAAATGCTAGATGCTGTAGATACCGTTGGTGGGCGGTTCAATATGTCGGCATAAATGCCTATAACCACTATCGTCCAACATGATTACTTTAAAGTGCAAACATTAAAAACAGCAAAGGCCAGAATACACATAATATAACAAACTTTGGTAAAAAATAGCCATGTACAGATCTCATGATATGTGCCAGTTACTAAAATGGATCGAACTATATGCAGAGTTGAGAGTGATGAAAAGAAGAACAAATCCAAAAATGAAAAGCAATAACTATTTCCTAGATTCACTTTGGTAGGAAAGAATCATAAATACATACTTTGAGAAAATATATATATATTGTAAATCTACTGTGGCTTTCGTAAAAAGGGGAAAGAGATCATAAATAAGAGACTAAAAAGATTAAAGAAATAAGTCCCATTGCATTGTGCAAATAAATGGCAAGAAAACAAACTAATATCCCAATTCCTGAATAAAACATCTCAGAATGATGAATGCCAGCCGGCATATCAGCACATCAAAGGGACATATTAAAAGGATAAAAAAAAATCCATTAATTTCCTACATAACCAAATGCTAGTATTCACTGAAATATACAAGAATTAAGGTAAACAAGTATAAAGATCCTCAGTGACATTGAGCCCCATCGGGTGTTTGGTATCCAATTGTAAAATATACCGGGTTTCCAATTTACGGAGCTTAGTCTCTCTATTACCTCCTCGTCTACTAGCATTAACAGCATCAATTACAAAGTATTTAAGAAGACGATTATCACTTTGATGGAAATCCCTGAAATGTCTAGCCACAGGATATGTGTTGTCCTGATTAGATATGGCTCTGAGATGCTGTAAAATCCGTTTGTGTACGGCCAGTTTCGTGCTACCCACATATCTAAGGGGACATGGACAAACAAGTATACAAACAGCAAACTCAGTTTTGCATGTTAGTAGCTTATTCACTTGATGTTCAAAATTGCTGAAACCATCCTGGTAAGTTTTTGTGCTCACCCCATGTATGCAAGATTTACAAGTTTTACATTTAAAAAATACTGTATTGGTTTGCAACCAAGTGGTCTTTTCAATGGTCTCAGGGTTACTATCAACAAGAAGGTCCCTCTTTGAGGAGGCTCTACTGCACGTAAGGGAAACACGCGTAGGTAAAGAAGGACCAATAATAGGATCATTCAAAATTATGGGCCAATTACGGTTGATGATCCTGTGAATGTCTTTGTGTTGCTTGCTAAAACCTGTGATGATTCTAAAGGTGTTAGCTGTTGAAACAGGGATAACAGTTTGGGTAGTGTTCGTGTTTTGGGACACAGGGGTGTAGGTACTTAAGAGTTCCTGTCTGGTATACTGCATCGATTTACTAATAGCACTGTCAATGCTTTTTTTTAGAGTATCCTCTTTCAATGAATCTTTTTCTACTGGATAGTTGAGCAGCCTCCAGATCTGCTGTATTGCTGCACACCCTTCTAATGCGTAGCATTTCCCCATACGGGATGCCCGCAATTAAATGAGCTGGATGTGCGCTTTCAGCATGCAAAAGTGTATTGCCAGCTGGCTTTTTATGGAATAATCTTGTTTCTAAAGATTCATTGATAGTATATACCTCAGTATCCAAAAAGGTTACTGATGTCTGACTCATAGTTACAGTAAATGCCAGATTGTACTCATTTACATTAATGTCAGCAACAAATCGTTTAGCTTGGTTCTCATTGCCCCGCCATATAACAAACAAATCATCTATGTAGCGAAACCATGGTACCACATATTTGTCTAACTCATCCCTGAATTTGACTCTGAGGACCAGTTCCTCCCAAGCGCCCACATGCAAACAGGCAAAGCTTGGCGAAAAACTGGCCCCCATTGCAACTCCCTGTAGTTGGCGATAAAGGAGATTATTGAACATAAAGACATTGTTTGTTAAGCAATATTTAAGCATTTGTAATAACATGTTATTATGCTCCTTCTCCTGATCTTCCCTTTGGTTCAAATAGTATGTTACTGCTGTTAGACCATCATCATGCTTGATACTTGTATATAATGCAGTAACGTCTAGAGCTAACATCCAGTATCCTTCAAGCCACTTGATTTGTTGAAGCTTACACAAAAAGTCTCCTGTATCCTGTATATATGAGGATAGTTTTGTGACAAAGGGCTGTAAAAAATAATCAATGTAAACTGAAGTTTTTTCCAATAACCCCCCCTAGCTGAAATTATTGGTCTACCAGGGGGTTTATTCTCATTTTTATGAATCTTGGGAATAAAATAAACTACTGGGGTTACCGGATTGTCCACTTTAAGAAATTTAAACTCCGCTTCAGTGATGAGCCTTTTGTTTTTCCATTTGATCAATTTCAAATGGTAATCTTGCTGGGTAGCTTTAAGTGCACTTGCATTAATTCTTTCATAGCACTGACGGTCATTCAATTGTGTGTAGGCCTCTTTGTCATAGTCAGATTTCATCATAAGAACCACATTTCCACCTTTGTCGCTTTGTCGAATCACAATACTTTTATTGGCACCAAGTTTCTTCATGAGCGTGTCATATTCAAAAGATTGTTTGTTGTATTTCTTTTTCTGTGTTACTGTTTTTTTATAAAGCTTTTTTATTTGACAAATCGTATTTTCATGAAAAATGTCAATTGCGTCCCGTGGCATAATGGGATTAAAGACAGATGGAGGCTTAAAGGGTGTTTTAGAACGCATTTTGACTCCTACATATGCCCTGGCTGTATTCTGCTCATAGCCTGTTCCATCCGTTTCCCATAGTTCTGGAAGCTCAGCTGTCATTGATGGTTTACATGAGTCACTGATTAAGGGGGGCTGATTAGTCGGCATAGATGTATCTACATTATTATTAAGGGTAAAATGTTTTCGAAGTTTCAATTTTCTTACTGGTTTGTAGATATCACATCTTGTGTTGGCATAGTTCATATTGCACGGGGGAACATACGATAAACATAACTTGAGGATGCCCTCTTCCTCATCAGTTAAAGTGCAAGAAGTGAGATTAATGATGGTTTTGTCATTTACATCGGAAGGTATTAATCCTTGGCCATCCATTGACCTCTGCCCCTCTTTCTGTTTGCAAAGGCAGTGCTTCTTCCTCGCCCTCTGCCTCTGCCTGCATTTGTAGTTGGCATATTTTCTCCGTGCTGCCTTTGGGTCCGAGGTCTGAGCGTTTGAAGTCTTTCCCGGTTTAAAAAACGAATTTCTCTTCCGGGGGTTGGCTTATCACTCTGTTTTAGCTGTGTTTTATCACGCATCTCAGTTTCCGATTCGGTGCCTGCCCCTGAGCTCAACTCCGACACGGAAGATTCCGCTTCATTGATTTTTCTAGTATTTCTAATTTTTACTTGGCTTGTATCACCGGGATTTCTGAGAACATCAAACTTTTTTGAGAATGTAAATATTTGACCTAAATCATAATCGTTTCTGTCGCGTTGAAATTTGTATGCCTTTCTTTCCATAATCCTGGCCTCCTGTTTTTTTAGGCGTGAATTCATTTCAATAGTTAATTTGTCTTTTTCCTCTTTTGTGCCCAAGGTTTCAAGTTGCTCATGTAGGGAAGCTATTTCTGTTAGTAATTTGGTTCGGTCTAACTCCGCATATTTGATAAGGATGAGCACTAGTCGTCGAGATGCATCTAAATTACTTTCAACCCATTCCCTCATTAAATCTGGATTCGGGTCCTCGTAGCTGGGTGCTATCATAATACGGAGACCCCTCTGTATGCGGTTCACTTCAATGTAACCTTGTAAGGATTTAGCTTCCCACCACTTGGCTTGCTCACTTTTGGATATCTTTTCCAATACTTTAAAAATGTCTTTAAGAGATTTATTGGTGGTGTTAGTCTCCTCATTCACTCTTCCGCGTATGTTATTAGGGATTGGGAGACTATCTGTAAACATAGATAACGCGGCTGATTCCCGGTCTCTCACGTTGTCAGCCGACATCACGCTAATAGAATGATAATTATTTGGTGGCTTAAAGTCAGTTGTTTGTCTTGACTCCTGAAATGCGCCTGTGCACGATTAGCTTTCCTCCCCCACTCAAACCTGCTTACTGTAGTGTCACGACTGCTGGATACCTCCTCCGATACTCCGCGTCTTCCGACTCGGCTCTCGCAAGTTGCTCTCAGCTTCCGTGTGACTTCCGTTTTCCTTCAGGTTATGGGGGGGGGGTCAAACGCCTTTTCTTTCCGGAGCAAATATGATCCAAGGGAACTTGGATAAAGTTTCGATTGACGGCGTTGACCGTTGCAAGAAAGGGTCCCGTGTTATGGCTTGCCGAAACCAATCCGCCACATATATCCAATTGCCGCTAAGTACAGTGAAGACGACGATGGGCGTCACAGCTTCAAAATAAAAGGAAGACACGGACCTTCAGTTAAGTGCTTATTTTAATTCATTCGTGATGTTGTCTTGACGTTTCGGCTCAGGTGAGCCTTGTTCACATGACAACGTGAAAAATAACAATGATCCAATATATAGCATTGGCACAGAGTTCATGGTTCAAACTTGGATCATGTGATCACCAAGATCATAGACATGGAAGAACACTTCAATGTAGCACCACTCACAAATGTGCAAACACGCAATAAACCAATCTTTGGGTTACATAAATATGGCGTAAATGTATAAATATGTGCAAACTTCGCTGTTTTCTTTGTAAGAAAATAAATAAATAAATAAGTCAATTAACCCCTTGTGTGCCCTTGACGGAACCACGCCGTCATGAGCCACGGGCACCGTGTGCTCATGACGGCGTGGTTCCGTCATGGAGCGGCCGCTCCTCCCACGCGGCTCGAATTCCCCGCCTGTGCGGGCGAATTAGAGAGTGGGCGGAGTCGTGACGGAACCACGCCGTCATGAGCACAGCTCGCCCGTGACTCATGACGGCGCGGTTCCGTCATGAGCACCGCGCCACCGTGCTGCCCCCAAACCCCCCCAGCGCTGCGGCGGAATTCGCGCCGCAGCGAAGGGGTTAAAAGACCATCTATTTACAATTCACTAAAAACATATATATATAAAATATATGGCATAAATGCCAAAGCTATTGAGGAACATACAGCCCAAGAAAAAATGCTAGATGCTGTAGATACCGTTGGTGGACGGTTCAATATGTCGGCATATAATATATAAATATATGCATACATATGCATGTTATGTACATGAAAGTTTGAAAAACACTAATAAAAGAAAAGCTAAAAAGCCCCCTAATTACAAACAGAATTGCTTTAACTTAAACTAGGGCGAGACCTATTGCATTTTCAATGCTTGTTTAGCCATGGTGTTCAGCATCGCAGCTGCTGTGCAGTATGGCTGAAAAGAAAAAAAGAGCTGCATGACACAATCGATGCTGCCTGTCACTGCGCTCCCTAGAAAGAAGGAGCAGCAGCACCAGGAGGCGCCAACACTAGTGAATAAGGCCACCCAGACTACTCTCCTAATCTGGTCATAAGAGGCGGAGAATCAGGCAGGACAGTCACATGGCTAATTGTATTGCGGTGGTGGCAGCAGTGCTAAATTTGAGCAGGTGGTTCGTGGTGCTCGGCACTGGCACCTAATTGCCAGCTCTTGGGCATATGGCAGTCTGCCACATGGTGGGCTGTCTCGCTAATTTAGGTATTAGCACAACAACAGCTGTTTATTAGTTCAATTTACATTTACAATCACTAATATCTGCCTCCCAAGCCATTCTTATAGCTTTGGGGGCCTGGAATAGTATGAGTTGTCACACTTGTAAGAGTGTGATGGTTAGTAGTTGTGTTTTTACTGTCATTGGCAGCAGGCAGAGGCAATGTGTGGTGGAAGCTACAGTGGCCTCCGGGCGAGAGCCCCAGCACTTATTCTTTTACAAATTAAGTACTGCTGCAGCTGGCAGTGGACTATAGCATAGAAACTCCATGGGCTAACCCCTACATCAAGGTTAAAGCAAAGAGGCTTTGAGACAGCTTAAACAGATGATTTGAGGACCAGTGGAAGTAACTGAGCTGTGGGACAGAAGTAGAAAGTTAATAAAGGGCAAGCTCTCAGATTGAGCACAATGGTCTCACCGAAACTGAAGAGAAGGATGTGCAGCAAATTAGTGAGCTGGAGAGAGCAACTGAAGTAGTGCACAGCCAGGAGTGGTTCATGAAGAAGGTTCTTGGCAAAACACCCCCGCTTACACAGGAACTTGCTGAGCAGCATCAACAGGGGATTGCCTATAAGGAGCAAGACCCAACAGCGCAGAGGACACAGCAGCAAAACAGGGGGAGAGGGCTCCAAGACCAGCCAGCATCAGACAGAAAGGTCTGCAGTCTGGGAGAGAAGGCATGCACCCAGTGTCTGAAGTCACCGTGATGGCGCATGAGGATGGTGGTACAGTTGCCGCACAGAAGAGGCAGAGGGCTCCAAGTGTGGTCAATACAAGGAAGAGAGAACTACAGGATGGTGGAGAAGGCACAAACCTTGGGTCTGAAGCCATCATGGCAGAGCACGGGCACAGCGGCACAGTCAGCATCATACAGCCTCCAATGAATGCTGTGCAAACCCCCTTGGAGTCTGCTCACAGCTTACTAGCATGGGGTAAAGCATGGTGGGGTATGCAACCTGAAGCAGGAAGGAAGGAACTTGCACCTGGTATCAATAACTTTGGCATACAAGTGGTTCAAAAAATAAAGTAGCAGCAACGCTGCCCGGTCCCACAGTGAATTAAAATTTTTCTCAAACACCAGCTCAGCTTTGTCAATCAGCAACACAGACAAGGTGGGGAAGTGTGCAGCAACAAGGTGCACCACAGGTCACGTGAGGACAAGTATAGTAGCAGTTGGGGCAGGCATTTGGATGCATTATGCAGCTGGCACCGGCCGTCAACATTGGGGTGCATGTGAATCATTTGGCAGTGCAACTCACAGGCCAGGTAATGTAGGCTGCGGAAGTCAGGATAGGCAATTAGGAAGTGACCAACACCCTGATAACTACAATGGATAGTGATCCAGGGAGGACCAGAAAAGGCACCGTTGATGCACCCTCAGAATGGGCTATTAGCCCAAAGCAGCGGGACCCAAATTCTCTAGGTTTCTGGCATTGGGTGGCAAGCACACACAATTTAGCCCCACAAAAGGGGGTGCAGTTGCAGTCACAGGGCCTTCCCCTGCAAGGGGCACAACTAGACTGTCTGTCCTGGGTACAAGGAGCCAGCATAAACATGAGCATAACCTTGCAACCACATAGGGCAGACTGCCAATCAGTAGCCAATCGGACACGCAAAGGCCCACAAGAGCAACTAATTGGCATGCAAGGGAAGAGGTGTAGCACACATCAACTAGGCATGGTGGTCCCCACAGGAAACACTAACCTTTTGCAAAATGGTTCTACCGTCTCGCAGTTATTTTAGGGCATCACCAGCCAACACCTCTATGCGGCCAAGGAGACATCCTACTATCAGTTAAAGAGAGAATTTGGAAAAAATATCTCATTGACATTTTCATTACTAGAGATGCAGCAAGCAGGGTATAGTCCTACTAAACCATGACAAGAAGGATGAGGATAAGAAAGAGAGACACGAGGTTAGAAAAGAAAGGACCCCAGAAATCACTCTCAAGTGAAACAGTACATGATAGTTGAGAAGTTTGCATAGAGTGCAGCAGCACTGTGGGCCTTATTACGAGTTCGGCAGTCCATAGGACTGCTGAACCCATGGTGGTGGTCCGACCACCGCCACACTGCGGGCCTGCCCGCAGTATCATGAGTGTGACAGTTAGACAGCCACAGGACTGCTGCGACTGCCGGGGATCAAGGATCCCGCGGCGTTTGTGCAATGGTCAGGCATAGTAATATGCTGGCAGTGGTGCTGCGGCACCGCCAATCATATTAGGAGTTACCAAACCACACCTTTTCCATGACGTTGAGTCTGCCATGAAAAGGGTGGAGGTGAGGCAACTAAGGGGGCCCTAACAGGACCTCCTGCCGCTCCTGAGCTTGGGGGCGGATGCGAGGGGGCACATGTTGTGCCCCCTGGATTTGCACCCCCATTTCCTGCATGGTGTGACATGTATGCCACACAGTGCAGGAATGTGCAGTCGGTGCTCTGACAGCAACGGTCTGCATGCTAGGCTCTTCTATGAGCCTAACAGACCACAGCTGTCAGACTGCTGCAGAACAGCTGCAGAACTGCTCAGCAGACCAGGATTGAAGTCCTAATCTGACGGGAGGCAGCAACACAACTTTGGTGGTCCTACAGCGGATGGTAGGACCCCCTAAAGTCGTAATAAGACCCTATGTCTTTACTAGCAAAAATTCATGAGGCATCGCACATTTCCAGGGTGATGTATGGCTATGGTATGATCAGGGTTTCAGGCTAAAAATATACACCTGGCTCAGCCTCCAATGGAGCCATGAAGACATGACTGCGTACACTCATGAGTTGGTAGCAGCCAGGGAAGGGGTGAATAAGAGAGAAGAGCCCTTCCAGTATGCAGCAGGCAAAGCAAAACACAACGAAAACCCACATGGGGCCAAATAGAGCGACTAGAGCAATATGTGGGAAATTCGAGAAGGGTGCAGTGGGGGGCACCCAGCTTATAAATGCAGCAGAGACAAAAGGGCAGCTAAGGGGAAGGAAGCCCTGAAAAAACAATTGCAAGGAATGTTGTCACTCCCTTGCACAGCACAAGCATATGGCAAGCAAGACAACAGCTAGTGTGGTGCCAGATGGGAGGGGGGCTTTACTTCTGGCCCCAACACCCATCTAGACAGCCATGCTTTTCAGAAGTTAATGAGCACCATAAACCGGATGAAGCACAGTTATTAATCACCAGATTCGAAGACGGTTTCACAAGGACTTACAGAGGTCTCTGAGTGGACAGCAAGAATGGGAAGTCATTGGAGGGGCACACTCAGAGGTTGTGAAGCAGAAGCTGGCAAACTGCTGTGGCTTGGTCTCATTGTGGACACTCTCCAGCAGACCCTAATTCAGACTTCATAATACCTTATCGGTGGGAGCGGCCTGTGCAGGTAAGCGCGGTGGGGAAGTGTGGGGGGGGAGGTTTCAGCAAGGATGACGAGGGAAAATGATCTATTTAATACATTTTCCATTGTGCTTGTCCGTTGATCCCTCCCCCGTACCCCCCTGCACCCCCCCCTACCCCCCTCAACACAGCCCTACAACTATTACCTGCACGGGCCACTCCTGCTTATAGGATTGTCACGAGAAAAGAACCAAGGCAGGTTAGACTGAAACACAACTTATCACACCCAGATGGAGATTACATCAGTGACTGGATAGAGGAAGAGCAATGCTCAGCAGCATTTGCCACTTTTGATGGCACCACAGGAATGGTTGGTTTAGTAAGGTTTGATTAGTAGCACGATTGAGGGGATTAGCAGGGGAGGTATATATAAGCCACCTATCTATTTCATCACAGTGTATTTAAAAGCTTTCCTGTCTCTTGGGCAGTCTGTTTGTTTTGCAGCTGCATTTCCAAAGGGTGTCATTACCCAGGCGAGTAGCACGTTTTGATTTTGAGAGAATACGTTTTCTAAACCATTGTTCTTCCATTACAACAGCCTCCAGGAGGTGTGCTGAAAGGATTATGAGTGGAATGAACTAGGCAGATTGGAATATTGGTTTTCAAAATGCTTCTGAAAGGTGCTGAATGTGCTGGTCACTTCATGTCATGGTGGGGCATGACAGCTTATGCATGGGTGGAAATGAACATTCTGCCTAAAACCTAAACAAGACAAAACTGACAGCAGTGGACAGGAGCGTAGAAGCGTCGCCCCCCACACACTGCTGCAGAAAGCGTGATTAATATTGCCATTTAGTGTGGGGTGGGGCAGTGCGTCATTGCTGCTGACTGGCAGCAATGAGGAGTGGCCACTTCAGTTTAAAGTGCGCATGTAGGCTTGTCCGGCTATCTTACTAGAGCCAGCCTGATATCCATATTTCAAATCCCTCTATCCCAGATATGTTAGACAGTTGGGTTGGAGAGCAGGCTCAGGCCTTCAGTGCTTATCGGAGAGCTGCGCCAGCCTGCAAACCAGACACGCTTCACTCATCCTGCTTAACAGCATGAGAGCAGCGTCCAGATTGGATAATGTAGTTGGCTGTGTCACCGCGCGCTCTTAAGATTCTGGAGCCAGGGATTGGAGAACATTGAGGAAGTGCTGCAGGATAAGGTAAGTGAAACCTTAATTTTTTCTTTTTCTTAAATTAATGTATGTTTATAGCGCCCTATCGTTTTTTAATGTCACCAACTACCAAATCAACCCTCAGTGGGTTTTGCAAAGCCATTTTACCTCACGAGATTCACTGTTTTGTTATTTTTGATAAGTTTTGTGAACATTTTGTAATTATTTTATTTGAGGGGGTGAAGGAATCTGTTGTTCGTGATACCCCATAAAACAACAAAAGGTTAATGAAATTGTTTAACGCGATTTCTTTGGTGCCATTCTTTCTTGCCTGTTTCATAGAAGAGAAATTCTGTGAACCATGGTTCTTTCTCTACCATGCCCTACAAAACAAAAACATGTCTCAGGATTACTCATATGGGTTCTGCATGCCGAAAAAACTAGAGCCACCGGCAGAGCTCACATAACACCCTTCTTTCATGACCTATCTTAATGCAAAGCCATCCATGTATTGAGACGTCCAGAGAACATTCACAAAACATTCCTGTTTGGCGTCATGCACTGCTGCTTACAAAACAGTTACATATGTAGGATCTCACGAAGCTCTTTTGTTCTGATGCATATAATGACCTGAACTGCAAACACTGAAACATCCACATAACTCTCAATTTGCCTGTCTTCCATCCTTCAGTCTCTACAGGGTTCTCAGTACTGAAACATAGTTAGAGCTTTCAAAATGCACATCCTACAATCCAGAGAAGGAGAAGCAAGCAATGGAACACAAAAGAAGAAACAAAAAAGACAAAAGGAAAGGGTCTCAAAGAGGCACTCAAGACGGAGGGAGATGGAAATGTGGATAGTGCGTTCAAAAGATATTCCCTCCAAAACAATGTTCTACTTAAAAAACGGGGAAACGATGGAGGAACAGGAAGGAGCAAGACAATTGGCATGGAAAAGGAGCCAGAGAGATCAAAGAGCAATGGGGGAGAGGGAAAGAGGGGGCCACACTCTAGGTCGTTCAATAAAAATATGGAGGTTAAAAGGGAGGAGGATGGGTAGGCAGAAAACTAGAAAAAAAACAAGAGTGAGGGATGAAGGCATAAGATTAGATGGATTTTGTCATCCAGACCAAAAACAGAACTGTCTATACTTTATGACAAGGACATTAAGCAAGATGAATTTGAGATGTTAATGCCCGTCATGCAGAAAAATTAGTTTGATCGAGTTAGGCTAAAACAAGTTAAATTAAACTTTGGACCAGAGTGAGTTTCTGCAAATTGTTTCTTCATCTCAAACGCAGAGAGCTGTGTCTTCCATCATAAAAGAGAACACATTCCATCACTTTGACTATCTTTCAGTCTTTCAGTGGAAATCACAAAATGACAGAGGCCCAAGTTGTATCTCTCTTGATCTCTTTTGGATCATTACAACCGATGAGTGAAGCATTCTTGGACAGACTTCATCGGGCACACCGGTGCCTCCTCTGAAAATGTCTCCACATTTTTAATCACTTTTCCTTGCCAGCATAATGCTCAGCTCGCAAGCTTGTTGGGCATCATTTTCGAAGTTGAGCATTGTCAGAGCCACAGTTTTAGAGCTGTGAGAGATCGTTTGTTTTCCAGGTTTTGTAGGTAGGACATATGAAGCGAATGACTGTCTCTACTCAAGGTAAAGTGATCTTATATTCAATCTTTTTTATAAGTCAAGCAGTTTCTAGACAGACATGAAATTGACTGCTCTTCATCTCTCCTGTCAGCCCTCTGTGCTGGAGACCCTGGGTGTATCGGCTGGATTTTCACCTGGTTCATCAGGCAGTCTAAAGGTTCTTCTGTAATCCTCTAAGTGAATGTTAAGTTCCTTTTCATAAAGGTCCAGGTCGTGGTTGCTATTACTTTGTCTAGGTGGATAGCGTAAGTTGGGATTTTCTCTGTGTCCCTTCTTCTTCTATGATTCCTCTACACCAAATAGTTCTGCGGTTAGGTTTCAGTTTTACTTTAACCCCTTGGCTGCAGCGGGAATTCCGCCGCAGCGCTGGGGGGGGGTTTGGGGGCAGCGCGGTGGCGCTGTGCTCATGACGGAGCTACTCCGTCATGAGCCACGGTTGAGCTGTGCTCATGACGGAGTGGTTCCGTCATGACTCCGCCTACTGCGCTAATCGCCCGCACAGGCGGGGAATCAGTGCAGCGTGGGAGGAGCGGCGGCCAACGGCCGCAGCATGACGGAACCACTCCGTCATGAGCACACGGCACCCGTGGCTCATGACGGAGTGGTTCCGTCATGAGCGCTAGGGTCCATTCAGGGTACAGATAAACAAATAATATTTTTTCCTATTTCTTTTCTCTATCAATCACCAACAACAGGTATCCAGAACTTTGCTTTGTTTGATGAAATTTGCTTAGGTTTTGAGATCTGATCTGACATCATTGACCAAATCCCTCTGTTAAAAGTTACTTTGATTGGAATTTGATATTATTCTGGTAGGCCTTTTACTGAACCTGGTATCTCAGTAGGAGAAGCTATTCCACAATTCCAGAAGTTAGTATATATTTTGTCCTTTTGTGTGGGGTTGAAATGCTATGACTCTCTTTTTCAATTTTGTTTCAACAATGACTTCAAGCTTCCGATTGACAGTAGTTATGCGCAGATAAGTGGCGTTCCTTCTCCAGTGACTTAGGTATGATCAGTTGTGAGAATGTCTTTGCCCTGTGCAGAGGTGCCTGTAAATGTTGTTGTCTGCTATGGGCAACCAGTGAGAATGGTGGTGACATTTGCTAGATTTTCCTGGAGAGCATTTTAGATCTCCTTAGGAAAGAATACCTCTACAAGATGGCATCTGGTGGTCAGTGAGGCTTTTCATTGGCCTGCTGCATGGTATTGAGGGACTGGATGTTAAACCATGTCTTGATCACCTAAGGATAAAATCGCTATCTTGTTTGCCAGCCATGCGGGGGTGACTAAACTTAGGTGGACATTTCGGGGTTCATCCATGTGCTTGATGTGAACATATGCAGCACATTAGATAATCAATGTTAAGTATTTTTTTTACAGGTAAATAATTCTGTAGGTTACATTGTGACAGTGCTGCTATTTTTATTTACAAAAATGGCATGCTGGAAAAGTACGTTTTCTCCAGGGCAGAGATGCATGTATGTTTTTTAGAGTATGTGCTATTAAAAGGGTGAAAAGACTTACAGAGACTTTCCCCCAAAAGTAGTTGCTACTATGCATTCAGGAACAGCTTTGTTCGAATGAGCCTGGCCTTTCTAATGATAAACTCTGAATCGGTTGTCCTTCCTCCGTTGCTTTGGATTGGGATTCTACTTCATGCACCAGTGCATCAGAAGACAGTCTGCAAAACTTGTAATGATTCCGCTAGGAAATCTCCCCAGTTCAGGTCACATTTGATCATTTCTCATCCTCCTTTCTTGATGTTTGCTGTTTCAACTGTTTTCTTCTTCCTCGTCTCTCCTTTTTAGGTCTCGCCTGAGACAGCGCTTTAGCGCTGCACTGGCGAGACTTATAGTAAGCGAGTTTTGGAAGTGCAAACAGTGGCTTTTCAGGCCTCCAAATACAGTGCATGTGCGTCGGCCGGGCGCGCGCACCATTTGGCAGCCTGAAAAGCACTGTCAGCCCCTCGCGACGCACCATTTTGTTGCCATAGCAACGAAAATGACGCTTCGCTATCTTTTTTTTAATGTCAGTCCCCCCGGGGCACAAGCAGGCATCCACTTCTGTCTTTTTGCTACGATTAGCTGACAGAAGTGGATGCCTGCTTGTGCCCCGGGGGAACTGCAGGACAACTGATCGCAGAGGTGTTTCTTCCCCATGTCTCCGCTTCTCATCACTTCCTATGGAGACTCTTTAGTTGGCCACCTTCTGCGTCCTTTCTTCAACCAGCCTCCCTCCTTACCCCCCACCCCATTTATTCCTCACTACAGCTCCTGGACCTCACCTCTTCCAATATACTTCCTTTCCTTACTTCCTTCCATTGCTCGAGTTCACTCTTTCTTCGCTCATTAAGTTTCTTTGTACTTGTTTCTCTCTCCTCATTTCCCCCCTACTGTTCCTTCTCTCTCTAATTTTCTTCGTTTCTCCCTCCCGCCATCTCCGTACTTACCCTCGCCCGTTATGCTGCATTGTCCGTCTCCCCATTTACCATCTTTCCATACTTCCCTCCTCACGCCCTGTATGTTCCTGTATCTCATTCTCTCGATTTCTCTCCTTTCATCCGTTGCTTCTCTCTCCCTCTTCTGTCCTCACTCTCCTTCCTCTAGGCCTAATGCTTTCCTTTCCCTCTCCCATTACTCCATTGTCCTTACCTCGCTGCCTCCGTGATACCAACTTTCTCTGCACACTCTCCCCTCACTCCACATATCCTGTTTCTTGCTGCAGGTCCCGGCCCCATGATGAATGGTTTATTGGATTGCAGCGCGCCTTGCAGCAATGGCGACCACAGCCCGGATCCCCTGAGGAGCAGGTGCCCACACGCCAAGGACATGGCTACCCCAGGCTCGAACGGGAAAGCCGTGAGCAGAGGCCCGAAGAATGAGGTGAGCTCTGGGGCCTTTTTCTCTTTGTCGATAAGGAGTGATGTTAATAATCGATACAATGTGTCCACTTAATCATTTTGTATAACTTTACATTATTGGTTTAAAGCATTGAATTGTGTTGGTCAACACCGTTCAGGGCCTCCCAACGTTTGTATACATGATCCATCCTGTATGTCCCTTGTTATCCAGTTCAAACAAGCATTGAAAATGCAATAGGTCTCGTTTTGTTGTTGTTGTAGTTTTATAGAACGGGATCTCGACCGGAAGGTTATATGGGCCCTCATCGGGTGGCCGCGCCCCTTCCCATCAATTATGCATGGCGGGGCCGGAGCTTTGGCATGGAGCCACTTTTCGAGTCCACACCACTTTATTTATGCACATTAATAAAAGACATTCCCCGTATCAGATACTGCTTGTCTTATCTCCTTCTGTTCTCTCTGACATTCTCGTTAAGGACTCAACTACAATGGAGAACGGGTAGAGTGAATGACTCTACCCGTTCTCCATTGTAGTTGAGTTTAAGGGGCTGTGATTTACACATACTTGTTCCCTCCTCCATGTCCCAAACCCACCACCACTTCTTTCGTTCGCCCACTGGGCCAGACAGATACAATCAAGGATGCTCGCATGTTGATTTGGCCTTTGTGGTGCCATGCCAAACATTCCAGTGTGGGCCTGGTACAAAGAAACAAAATAACTGGCAAAACACTGTTCAGTATACTTTGATGGACAGTGTGTGATAGATAAAGGACCAATATTAACCTGCGCCGTAATACCTCTGTTTTATTTAAGCACCTGAACCCAGTTCATTTGATGATGTACGCTATATAAATAGTATTTCTGAATGAGATAGGAAACTTCTCATGTTACACACAGCCCTAGTCACTTGCTGGATAAGAATGCTTGTGGTGCTCCGCTGTCCACACGTGCATACATTTCAGTGCCATTTTTTTCATCCCACCCCTTCTGCCTGCATGCTGTAAAGTTAATTAGGCCCTGGAGTCGTCCTCTCGCTGATAGTTTAACCCCCCTCCCCCTTGTATCCAGTCACACTCCATCCAGTCTGTCCAGCTTCACCAGTGAAGGCAGAAGTAACATCTGTTCATTACGAGTGCTTTCAGGCCTCCAAATACAGTGCATGTGCGCCGGGCGCGCGCACCATTTGGAGGCCTGAAAGCACTTGTTTGCTTTCACTTTCGCGGGCCGCACGGCCGCTTGATGTGATCGCGATTGCGATCACTTTCACACAGTGCATGCGGCGCGCGCACCATTTGGCAGCCTGCGTGTACATTTCGCGGGCGCTTTGATGTTCTCAGTGAGCCGCGCGGCCACTGCGAACATCAAAGCGCCCGCGAAATGTACACGCCATTTGCCACCCCCTCCCTTGGGTGCTCATGGGTGTCATGTGCCTCCCATCTAGGTCAGAAGTGTTGCAACTTACAGCATCAATTTCTTTGACAGTATATAGACCAATTTATCTTGCACTCACTGACAATACCAAGCGTTGGCTTCAGAAGTACCGCCGAATGCCATAAAATACTTTCGTTTTGGTCTTCACACGATTTCCACTGTTGACACTCGAAGCAGGACAGAAAAATAATAACAAGCATTTGCAATGCATTAGGTCTCGCATTTACGCGAGTTTGAGTTATTGACATTGCAAATAACAATGCCTATTGGCATTGTCATTTACAATGCCAATAGCTTTAACTCGTGTAACTGCGAGACCTATTGCATTGCAAATGCTTGTTACTGTTGTGGCCTACTCCATATTTCCTCCTGTAGCGAAATCTGCTCTTTTGGAAAACAGGTGTGGGTTCCTGCAGAACTAGTCTGTGATGTGCTTTGGGATGTACCAAGATGGTGTGCAGGAAAATGGAGGAATATAGACATCAGGACTGACAGACGGTGCGTTCGCAGCTCTGCAGTGCTTGGTGTGATCGATGATGTCTGTAAGAGACCAATTAGATGAGTGCCTGCAGGGGAGTTGGTGTGCATGTCTGAATTGAGAACTGAGAATCATAATAAATTAAACATTTCTGCATCTCCTTTGGATGTTTTGCCCTACTATAGACCCTATTGTTTGCTGCACATGTGATTGTGTGCATTGTGAAACTGTCATTCAATGCCACAATCCTTTTGCTCTGTCCCTAAAAGTGTACTATAAAACTGACTTCAGCCAATTTGTGTATTTAACTTTCTAGTAAGGCATTTGTAAATTGGCATGGAAAATGTGTGTTGTGGAAGTTATATGTCAAGGGTGGATTGCAGTGTGTATTTATGCCACTCATATATATGACACAAGTATATTGCTTCTAGCAAAGAAAAAACTATTTTATATATTAGTTAAGAAACCCCAAAAGTGGTACTTATAGGTCGACAAGGTACACATTAGGACTAGCATGCCCTCACAGTGAACTGTTACTCAAAAGCTGTTTTCACCGTGTAAGTAAAGCTGCCTATTCCATGAACAGGCTTAGCTATAAATAAAAGCATAATTTTATTTCTCTGCCTGTGAAAATACAAGGGCATTGCTTACAAATTTGTGTTCACTTTATTTAAAAAATCAAATTCAAATGTGAAAGTAGATTTTTCGTAACTCTGATAGAAAAGTAACTTTAGGAAAGTGTTTGTTTTACTGTCTGAAACAATTGCACCTCCTTGCCTTGCTGCAAATGACCATACTCATGAAGGACTAAGGCTTTGCCTCTGGGCCCAGCAAAGCAGTCAATGCCTAATTTGAAAAAAAAATGCCAGAAACCAAACCTTTTAGGATGAGGCTTTGCCAACTTACCTCACTGGAAGGAACCAATTGCCTCACAGGTGCTGGCGGAGCCAACTGCCTTCAGGTACACTACCCAAAGCTTTCTGGGCTTTCACTACACCTCTGTCAAGATGCTCAACTGGGGATCATACAGGGTGTTCATTAAGTGCTTTCATTTGCATGTAACAATGTCATATGTTGTACGCTTGTTCACATACCAGATCAAACATTTGTATGTGTCACAAACAAGACCCAAAAGGGTGCACTATCTAGCCAAATATACTGAGCAAAATGCAGCACTGTTAGATCAGTGGCCGATGTGGTGAACTATCTGACCTAAATTTCTGCAAGTGGAGTGAGTCAGTCATCCTTCCTCAAGAGAGGTTATCGAGGTGGTTCCCTACTCTGCGATAAACTGGAAACATTCTTTTATAAGTGATGATCTCCTCTATAGCGCTACTAATCACCCGATAAGATATCCCGGGACCTGAAATCGCCTGGATACCCTATAAGGTGATTAGAAGTGCTACATAAATCCTGATTTATTGATTGATTGATTGGAAGGGACAAGGTGGAAAAATAAAAAGTGCTCAAATCTTGCATGTAATCGTAGGTAGTACATCAGATTTAGACATGTTTTACAGTTTCAGAGCATTGCTAGGTCCGGTTATGGAGCCAGTGCACATTGACCGCAGGCAGGTTTCATCAGTCTTACAGATTAGGGTCTAGGATAGAAGTAGTAATATCACTAAAACATCTGTTTTAAATTTATTTTTCGGAGCACAACCTTTTTGTCCCCAAACACTAGCTTGTAAAAATATGGACGTTATCAAACACACACTTAATTAAAAAAAAAAAAAACTCATTCCCCCAAACAAATGCCTATCATTTTAATTTGTATCCTGAAATGTAATAGTAATAATATTAATCTATGACTGTCATCAATCATTCAGAAGTTCTATTGCCTTGCATCCCTAAGTATCACAATTTCATGCCATAGATGCCTGCAATATGTCGATAATGGCCACTTATATGCCGAGTTTAGATCTATAACAGTGACGTACATCATAATGAAATGGCTATCCTTTATTGAACATGGTTAGCCTGCATTATGCCTATGCCAGCTTCATTCTACGGTTAAGCAGCATCATGGCATTGTTGGTCACAATATGCCAGTATAACATTTTGTAAGAGGTGAGCACAGTCAAGGCATGGATTCCCCCAAAATGCAAACAATCAACCACCAATATGTGAGAGCCAGCATTTTGCCATAGTTGGGCTGCTGGGCACCACCACACCATTTCAGTAGATATAATCTGCAAGCCAGCAACATCCCATCACAGAAATTTGACCATGCTGTAGCATGACTGGCATCTCCTCTTGGCCATCAGGCAAGCCCTCCAACTTCCTTTCGGCATTCTCATCTAATTTTCTCTCTCTTTTTTTTTTACAGAAATGGGATCTTGAGAAGAAGAGTCTTTATAGATAAGACAATAGCGTTTAATGTGTGGCTCACACAAATGCAGCAGACTTAGTCAGCTTTCACCCAATTCAACACAGCAAGGCAACTTGTTGTGCTGTGCTGCATGAAAGGGAGAGAACAGAAATGTGCATGTCTACTAAAATATGGCACACTTATGCTTACTCACAGCACTGGCACACTCCAGGTAGTCTAGCGCCAACTCAGCCACCCCTGCAACATGGTATAAGGATCTCTGCTTTACAGACAGGATTATTTTTGCACAGAAGTGGTTCCTTCCTGCACAAAAGCAATCCTCAGAGGCATATTCCTCTTTCCATGTGCGATGTAGAAGGTAGCATACATGGAAAGAGGAAGTAATGAGGAGAAATGGTGATATTTCAACAGCTTCTGGTAGGCACATAATTTTGGTACAAACCCAGATTTACTGCCTTTAGTAATATGGGTTTGCATCAGTCTACATGGGAGATGCATGGGAACGCCAATGTTCCACTTTGGAATGCCTTCCTGACAGTAACGCAAGGCAATACTATGCATCGCCTTACGTTATGTTTTTCTTGCTAACCAACGAAAAGCCACGCAATTCAGGCTTCGTGTGGCTTAGTAATCCCAGAGTAAACTTTGCATCAGGGCTGCATTTAAAAAGTGATGCAACCTCGATGCAAAATGTTAGTACATCTGGGCCTCTGTGCAGTGTTTGAGGGGTGATGGAGCAGTGATTGTTTCACTAACAGCAGCAAGGATGCTGGGATTTGTAGTTTCATCTTCACCCTTGTAAACATAGTGGGATTATTTGAAAAATACATTACTTTCTCAGTAACCATCAGGATGTGAGGTCAGTTGACAACTATATATGAACACTGTCACAGTCATATCAGACACACACAAGTATACAAGCGAGGAGCCACAGAACAAACACAAAAGCTGTTGCCTAGCAGCCAAATACAGACACATAAAAGCAGTCACAGAGCAAACACATACTAGCAGACATTTACAAGCTATAGGGAAGCAGACATATTACCTGAGACAGTGCAGACACATAAGCACAGAAGAACAGACACATATACGTAGGCAAAAATGCAATCAGAGAAAACACCCTCATATACAGTCACTTAGTATACGCAAAAACTGACCACTTTAGAGGTAACATATCAGACACTCAAATAAAGTAAAAGCAAGCTCTCACAGGATGTGAGAGAGCAGGTGACCCATAAGCACAAACAACTAGAGAATGGTAGAGACAGAAACATGAAGTCACACAACACACATCGAGAAACTTACACAGCAGCCCTCGAGTTTTAGGAACAAGCTAGGAGTTCAGTACTGATAATTAGTCAGAGTGCATTTTAGAGACAATAAAGACAGTCGTGCGCCTTACAAATTGCTACCCACGTGAAAAAGTCACACAGTTGCCTTTCAGTTAAGGCTGGGCGAACTAGTTCCAGGGTCCTGCTGGCCTTGCTTTGAAAGCATATACAAATTAAGAGGAAAAGTACCTTCCACTTTCAAAACCGATCGTCGGACTCTCCTGGGTTTGGTGGCAGGAATGCAGTTTCCATGTCCATTTTTTGGAGACAAAGGGCATACGTGCACTGTCGTTGCCTAATCTGTGTATGAATTCACCCTCTTTTCATATTATACGCCACTAGGGATACACACAAATTCATTCTAACAGACCATTCGTCATTGACATACTGGAGTGCTGCAAAAACAAGCAAAGTATTTTGTGAAACAGTGTTACAAGTAGCATATGAAAACAAGGTGATGGATGGAATGCTTGAAATTATCTTGGCCACTGATGAGCCCCAATCAGGGCTAAACCGGTTTTGGGATGTTTGTGTTCCGATTCCATTTGGGAGGACCTAGCTTGGCCGCTCAGGCTGGACTATGCCCATTGGAGCAGGGTTGAATCCTATCCAAACGATTGGCAGTGGTTAGACTTGTTGCAAGCATTCCACGCTTCACCTTTTGAGTGTTTCAAGTACCGCCATAAGTGGCAAGGGCGTGGCCAGATGAGAATCCCGTGCTTACTGTGCCACTGCAACCGAAGGAAGAGCCCAATCAGGGAAAAACCAGTCTTGGGGTGTTTGTGTTCAGGTTCAGGGAGGATCTGGCCTGGTAGTTCAGGCTGAACTATTGCTATTGAGCAGGGTTATTACTGATTTGCACATAGCTGGATCCAAACTGAGATAGCATGGTGGACAAAAGAACAATGGGTTGGAATACTACCCAGAGCGATTTCCAGAAGTTGAATTTATTGCAAGAATTCCACCCATCACCCTTTGTGTGTTCCAAGTTGCATGTGACGCATTACAATTCTCCATTAGCTGCAGTACAGTCTCTGAGCAGTTCAGTCTCCACTTTGTGGATCCGTGTATCTACTGTAGAAATCAGTGTACAATCTGCAGGTCCTCCGTTAGAATCCCACCAGAGAAAACTCAGCCTTTTATCCTTCACTGGGTGATACATTAAGTACAGTGAGTTGGGCCATAATAAGACCTGCTATGTTCCCTGCAATGATGCCACAACAATGTGGTAGCCAGAACTTTATAAAAAAGTTTCGTTCTCTTTGGGTGATGGAAATCAGTTTTCGCTAACTACTCAAGACGCTTCACCATATCCTCCAAGTAACCACACCATAAATTGCACTTTCCTTGATAGCCATGTTTCTCTGTGTATCTCTGGGTCGGACTTGGGCAAAAAAATTGGCCCGGGTACTGAAATAAAAGTTGGCTCATTATTGAATTAGATAGCTAAAAGAGTGGTCCATGTTTGGAAATCGGGCAGTTTTGAACTTGTTGTGAAGACAACCTGTACAAGAGATTGCAAGGCATGAAAGACTGCATGGATGTGAGCTTGCTGCAGGCAATGGTTGTTTTAAATCAGGGAAATAGACAGTAAACCCAGCCAAGCAGAACATAATGAACTAGAATAGGCAGTTTTTTGATTTAAGGTGAAAATTGCTGATAATGCAAAAGTGGGGAAGAATGAAGACAGCAGAAAAAGAAATAGGAACTAAGGGGCTCATTTTGATGACGGGCGGATCTGATCCGCCCGCCAACGTAGCAGTGATTGGGTCTGACCACCATGCATGAGGCAGTCCCGCCTATTCAATTATAATGGGACCGCTACCTCAGCAGTCGTATTCTGCACCTTTAACATTGCGGCGGTGGATGCTGACAGCAGCACCGCCGCGATGTTGAAAGGAGTATGTTGTGCATTTCACTGCACTACGTGGCAGGCACTACACTGGGCCTGCCACTTGGTGCAGTAATGGTACCCCCCCCCCCCCCAGTGCACCCACACCTCTCCCCAACACAAGGGGGGCCCACAACTGGGCCCGGAAGACATTTTCCGCCAGCCTTTCAATGGCAGTTCAACCGCCACCGATAGGCTGGCTACCACTGGCATCATAAATGTCTGCCGCCATTGTGAGCATGCTGACCGCTCCGCTGGGCAATCGTGACAATTGCTACTGGCGGAAAAGCGGCGGGCAGACTTTCTCTCTGCCGTGGTACCCACCTCCATCATAATGTGGCGGGGTAAATCTCATGACGATGGCGGAACGATCGCCACCACTGGCCCGGCGGTGGCTATATTTCATCCATCGTAATAAGCCCATTAGGCGTTATCATGGCTATTTAGTCATTTGAAGTGCTGACTAAGATGCTGTTTTGTCTAATAAAAGAGACTGCTTCTCTTCCACTCACACCAGCATCTAGGCCACATAATTAATGTATACATTGATTCCTTTCTTAAAGGCTGTGAACAGACTTAATGCACTGAGTTAAAAAAACATGTTTAGTTTATTTGAGTTATTGTTATTTCACTCCTCTTGTTGCAGAGGCATTTCAGTTAGAAAACTCTTGAATCTATCTCCTGATCCCGAATGTGCATCAGCTTATTTATTCATCCCTTTATTAAGTATTTGTATTTTTTATTGCAGCTTTTTACTTTAAGTGAGGTTCATGAAACCTTTATTGTCTCTTTGAACTCTTTCTACATTTTCCCTTAGTTCAAACATATTGGTAGAAGTATGGCTTTTTTTTCTTCAGTCAAATGGTTACCATTATCTGTTTTATGTTTCAATGTTTTTGCATTAAGAATACCACATAAAAATGGAAATGTCTACTATGATCATCTGAGTCAAGAAGTATACAAAACAATTGTACAGAACCATAATTCAGCTGTATAATTTTGGTAACAGATTTCTATTATCACAAAACCAGGTAGGTTAGAGGGTCTAAGGGAAAGTTTACAGACCAGCGTGGACAAGTCCCCTTACTATATCTATTAAATACAAAGAGTCTGCGGGTCTTACAGGAAGAAAGTATGCAAAAACTGGCTGATATAAGGCAACAGGACAACAAACTACAGAGGGAATCCTCTTAAAGAGGACGGAATCCCATCACCCACCGAGGTGGTATGCTTCATCATTTGGGATCTCCTCTTAACCGCAACCTAGTGCGGTTAAGGAGCTACAACTCCTTGCACGTGTCAAAAGGAGGAGCTCAGGGATGTTTTAAGATGTATCAAAGAGGAACTAGATCTCCTAAAGATCGATGAAGCTACCTGAAATGTGTGTGGATGATATACAGTGCAGTGTGGAATAAAAGTGTATTAAAATTGGCTACTTAGAGACAATTTTTTTTATCGAGGATCCCTCGGTGTCAAGGTTTAAAAAGCAGTATACGCGCGGTCTGAGCAAATTAATGATCGCACTGGTGAGGAGTAAGGTCTACATGTTTCAGCCACATAAGATCAAAACTATGATCAAGGCTTTCTTCAGGACCAAGATATGTTACTACTGCAACCAAAACAACAGTGAAAGTGAATTTCCACAAGAAAGTAGTCTATTATAGGAATGATACAACCATGTGTATACCTGTGTACTTATGGAAAACACTACAGGGATACTGGAAAGTCACCCGTATGAAATCGGGGATACCACCCACCACTCCTGGTAACAACTGAGGCAACGCTCTGTCCGTCGTTACCCCGGGAGATCTTCCTGGTTGTTCACACCGCTGTGAAAATTCACTTTCACTGTTGTTTTGGATGCAGTAGTAACATATCTTGGTCCTGAAGAAAGCCTTGATCATAGTTTTGATCTCATGTGGCTGAAACATGTAAACCTTACTCCTCACCAGCGCGATCATTAATTTGCTCAGACCGCGCGTATA
Source organism: Triturus cristatus (assembly GCF_964204655.1). Lineage (NCBI taxonomy): Eukaryota > Metazoa > Chordata > Amphibia > Caudata > Salamandridae > Triturus > Triturus cristatus. The sequence goes on along the minus strand of NC_140594.1, from coordinate 718,930,913 downwards.
CTGCTTTTTAAACCTTGACACCTAGGGATCCTCAATAAAAACATTTGTCTCTAGGTAGCCAATTTTAATACACATTTATTCCACGCTGCACTATATATCATCCACACACATTTCAGGTAGCTTCATCGATCTTTAGGAGATCTAGTTCCTCTTTGATACATCTTAAAACATCCGTGAGCTCCTCCTTTTGACACGTGCAAGTAGTTGTAGCTACTTAACCGCACTAGGTTGCGGTTAAGAGGAGATCCCAAATGATGAAGCATGCCACCTCAGTGGGTGATGGGATTCCGTCCTCTTTAAGAGGATTCCCTCTGTAGTTTGTTGTCCTGTTGCCTTATATCAGCCAGTTTTTGTATACTTTTTTCCTGTAAGACCCACGGACTCTTTGTATTTAACAGATTTCTACTAACCATGCTCACACTGGTATCAGTTGCAGTCTTAGCGGTCCATAAGGGATGTTGTTGGAGGAGGGAAGGTGCGGGGCAGGAACAATGGAAAAGATTCTAGTACCTTTTGAAGCCCAAGTGGGCTACATCTTGCTCACAATCCCACCTGCACCCATCTTCTTTGGGCTATCACTATCTGTTTTAGATCAATTCCCTAGCTGTAAGCTGATTGCCGGTGCCATCTATGTAGCATTTGTCTATAATGATCCTAGATACAGATACTCACAAATAATTACAGTTATGGTCAGTGCCTTCCTGCCCACACTCCGAATTCAATTGTAAGTTTAGGATGTGACCACATATGTCATCATTTACTGGGAAACCAAATGATGTGGCCTTAGATATTGATCCTTAATTCATCTACCCAGTCAGAACTATTGAGCAGACACTCCCTGGTTTCTCTTCTAATCTTTTCTAAAGACGTCACTCCTCTGACATTTACAGATATGTGGCTACAATACTACCACCCCTAGATTGTGAGTGTGATTCAATTTTATCCTGCCACTACTCGTTTTCACCTGACACATAGGGGCCGATTACGATTGCAGAAGGCCCGTCACAGCCAGTCATTAGGTGGCGGTCCTTATGCAATCGTACCACGCTTTTCCCCTGCCACATTACGATGGCAGAGGGAATTGTGCTAGGACTGTAGCGGACGCAAAAACCATCCGCCTAAAGCAATCTCACTGATTGCCTGGCAGACGGTCCTCAAGGCCAGATATGGTGACGGTGCCTAGCAGGCACCGTCCACCAAATCATGATGCGGGCTACAGCTGGCATTTCAATGGCAGCAATGCCACCCTGGAAAGGCTGGTGGGGATTGGTGACGGGGGCCCGTTGCGGGCCCCCCATGTATAAGGGGCTTGTGAGGGTGCACCTGGGGGGAACCCATGGTACCCCCCCACATTTCACAAAACCACGTGGCAGGCACCGTGTGGTGCCTGCCACGTAGTGCTGTGAAATGCAACACCCGGCATTTTCGCATAGTGGCGGGTGCTGCTGTCAGCACCACCCGCCGCAATGTTAAAATGCAGGATCTGTTTGCCATGGTGGCGGACGCATCCTGATCCGGCGTGCGGGACCGCCGCATGCATGGAAGACGGTCCCGGTTTACTCCAAAATGGTGGACGGACTTCAGTCCGTCCGCTGTCCTAATGAGCCCCATAGTTTATAATTTCTAGTTTCCTGGTTCTCTTCATATTCTCCTCTAGAACCAAGCGTATGTTTGCAAGCATCACTCCTTCCCTTTTTCTCGAGTGGTATATGGTTGCCTCCGGTATGAGCTGTACTATGGTAAGCCCAGTGCTATTGAGTGTACTATTAGTGTTTTCTCTCTTTTTCATGGCCACACAATAGAATTGTGATAAACAATTTCTCCTGAGTGCCTTTAATACACTGCCCTGTAAGATACTATTTCTTTTCTTGAGGATCTGGCACAACAATCTGTTTTCCCACCAGACTCTTACATAACAATTATTTTTCCCTAGTTTTACACTGCGTTGCCTTTCAGCTTATAAGATGCAATCTACTGTTTTCGACATCTTTTGGACCATTGTAGCATCGACTGTTGGCAAAAGGGGATTTTTAAATCTCTGCTAGACAGGAGGTGGCCCAGGATATGAAGAGTCCTCTGGAACCTCTATGCATAGCATGCTGCATACCACTTATCAATGTAATTCCCACCACATAACTAGGGTCCAGGGGGCACATTTACAAGGGCATTGAGCCTCTGGAACGCCATGTTTTCTGACATTCCGGTGGCGCAGTGCACTGTGCCAGATTTACAAGGTGGAGCTAAGCCACTTTGCGTGGCTTAATGCCGCCTTGTAAATATGGCCCTCTGTGCTGCACTTTTCTGCAGCAAAGGGACGACCAATGGGTGTTTCTGTGGGCGTTCCCTGTGCAACACCCATTGCTTTTTGACACTGCCCCAGATTTACAAAGACCTATAAATCTGAGGCAGTGGCAAAAACTAAAGCCTTTGAAAAGGAAGCGCTAGAGTACTGCAATGAGGAAAAATATATGTTTTTCTCCTCGTTGTTTGCTCCTTCTATGTGTGCTGCATTCTCCAGCACACCTGGAAGGAGCAAAACACCATTTACGATTGGTGACCCTTCCTGCACAAACAGTACCATCCCTACGAAGCAGGCACCCTTGTACCATGGTGGAAGGGTGCCTCCACTGGTGATAGTCAGCTTTTGTAGCGTTGTTGCAAGAGAAAACAGAGGGGTGCACGGTGTTCTTGTAAATATGGTGCATCCCTGCATTTTTTTAATGATGCTACGCATCTAAATTGCTTGCGGCACTGCACTGCGCGATTTCGTTTTAAAAAATGCCCCAAGGTCTTTTGGGATGTGGTCTCTTTTACCTGTACAAGGCACTTTAGTGTCACTGCCACCATCATCACTGGACTCAGAGGCCCTCTGGGCCTTCTGGCCCAGCTCTCGCTGGCCCCTCTCCTCTTTGCTCTCCTATGCAGCAGAGTAAGTATTACCTATGAATATTGGTAATTATGTCCTCCGAGAAGGTTCACTGATAGAACAAACATCAATGTTCTAAATATTTGAAAAAAAATATTGACTGCAAAAATATCGACTCCAATACCTTAACAGGTAAGTATAAAAATATTGAATCAAAAATATTGAGGTACAAATTATAGAAGTAAAAAATATTGATTAAAAAAATATATTAAATAAAATAATATATATTAAATATATTAAATATTAATATTATTTTTGAACAAAATACATTAAATGCAATATACATATAAACAAATAAACTTAATTAAAAATATAAACACACAAACATAATAATTTACACATATACATATATTTACTTAAAAATCGTTTATTAACTATTATCTTTATGTAATTTTTATACTTTAAATATAAAAATTAAATATATATATTTATCAATAATTTAAAATTGAAAAAATCATTCTATAATAAATTAAACCATTAAACTATTTAAAAAAATGTAAACTTACATTTCCCAATACATTAAGTGCAACAGCAGGGAAAGTGTTGGATAGCAGAATAATTAAATTTACTATTCCAACTCCATTGAGTGCAACAGTAGGGAAAGTGTTGGATAGCAGAGAGGTGAAAATTACAATTCCCACTCCAGTGATAGCAACAGTAGGGAAAGTATTGTATAGTGGAGGAGAAAAATCTACTATTACCAATCGAAAGAGTGCAACAGTGGGGAAAGTGTTGGATAGAGGAGGGGTAAAAATTACTATTCCCACTCCAGTGAGTTCAAAAGTAGAATAAGTGTTGGATAGTGTAGGAATTAAATGTACTATTCCAACTCCTGTGAGTGAAATAGTAGGGAAAATGTTCGATAGCGGAGGGGTACAAATTACTACTCCCACTCCAGTGAGTGCAACAATAGGGAAAGTGTTGGATAGAGGAGGAGTAAAAGTGACTATTCCCATTCCAGTGAGTGCAACAGTAGGGTAACTGTTGGATAGCAAAGGAACCTAATGTACTATTCCAACTCCTGTGACTGCAGCAGTAGAGAAAATGTTGGATAGTGGAGGGGTAAACATGACTATTCCCACTCCAGTGAGTTCAACAGGAGGGAACGTTCTGGATAGTGGAAAATGTTGGATAGTGGAGGGGTAAACATGACTATTCTCACTCAAGTGAGTTCAACAAGAGGGAAAGTGCTGGATAGTGGAGGGGCAAAAATTACTTTTCCCACTCCAAAGAGTGCAACCGTAGGGAAAGTGTTGGATAGAGGAGGGATAAAAATTACAATTCCCACTCCAGTGAGTGCAACAGTAGGGAAAATGTTGGATAGTGGAGGGGTAAAAATTACTAATCCCACTCCAGTGAGTGTAACAGTAGGGAAAGTGTTGGATAGCGGAGGGGCAAAAAATACTATTCTCATTCCATTGAGTGCAGAAGTAGGGAAAGTGTTGGATAGCGCAGTGATAAAAATTACTATTACGACTCCAGTGAGTGCAACAGTAGGGAAAGTGGTGGATAGCGGAGGGGTAAAAATTATTTTCCCACTCCAGTGAATGCAACAAGAGGGAAAGTGCTGGATAGTGGAGAGGTAAAAATTACTGTTCCCACTCCAGTGAGTGCAAAATTAGGGAAAGTGTTGGATAGCAGAGAAACAAAAATTACTAATAACACTTAAACAATTAGGAAAAAAAATATGACAGCATTTTAAAAAACTTATTAATAGACAATATTTTAAAAATATAAAATTAAATATATTAAACATAAAAGAACACAAATCATAATATTAATTACATAAAACAAAAACCTACTAATAATATATAAAATAAATTAATAAATACAATTATAAACAATAATTATTTAAAAGAAGCAAATATTAACAAACAACAAATATTTAAAACATAAATGTATTTATTTAATTTCCTACCCTATAACACCACACAAATAACAAAACACTTCAAGATTTTTCATTAAATAGATTTCCATAAGTAACATAATTAATAATCAATTACAAAATCTTATTAATAAAAACAAATTATAAACATTGGGTACTCACGCTTTAACACTATAATATCCACAACACACACCTAAATGAAACTATAAATAAATGAAACACAATTAAATATTATTTTCAAAAGGAAAACTATTACTATTAATAACCAATAATTAAATAATTAAACATGTATTTAATACCCACCTTTTACCCCTTTAAAAGTAAAAGCAACACAAAATGAATATCAAATAATTAACATTTATTAACAACTAAGGTGCCGATTCCGATCCGGTAAAAAAAAAATACCGTACGACTCGCATCCGTATTTTTTTACGTACGAGTCGCACAAGTACCGTACAAACTGCCAAGTACGATTCGCATGGGAAAAACTCCATACGAATCACATCCGGAAAACTCCCCCACACGTCCTCGGGTCGGAAATTGTGTCTGACACATCCCCGGACGATTTACCGTACGAATCGGAAAAATGAAGCCCGACCGCGCAAGTACAATCACTCCCGTCCTTTCGATTTCACAACTGTATGCAAAAAACACCGTACGGACCGAACACCCATAGCAACCATGGAGACACGTGCCCGCATACGCGCCAAACACCCCACCACAGACCCCGCATGTACGCGCAAAATGCCCCCCGGCCGCGGATGTACGCGCCGAACCCCCACCCGTGTATGTACGAACCGGACCCCCACCCCACCCGTGTATGTACAGACCGTACCCCCACCCCACCCGTGTATGTACGAACCGTACCCCCACCCGTGTATGAATGGAGTGTACCAACACCCCACCCGTGTATGTACGGACCGTACCCCCACCCGTGTATGAATGGAGTGTACCAACACCCCACCCGTGTATGTACGGACCGTACCCCCACCCGTGTATGAATGGAGCGTACCCCCACCCCACCCATGTATGTACGGACCGTACCCCCACCCGTGTATGAATGGAGCGTACCCCCACCCCACCAGTGTATGTACGGGCCGTACCCCCACCCCACCAGTGTATGTACGGAGCGTACCCCTACCCGTGTATGAATGGAGCGTACCCCCACCCGTGTATGAATGGAGCGTACCCCCACCCCACCAGTGTATGTACGGGCCATACCCCCACCCCACCAGTGTATGGACGTAGCGTACCCCCACCCGTGTATGTATGGACCGTACCCCCACCCGTGTATGAATGGAGCGTACCAACACCCCACCCGTGTATGTACGGACCGTACCCCCACCCCACCCATGTATGTACGGACCGTACCCCCCGTGTATGAATGGAGCATACCCCCACCCCACCCGTGTATGTACGGACCGTACCCCCACCCCACCCATGTATGTACGGACCATACCCCCACCCCACCCGTGTATGTACGGACCGTACCCCCACCCGTGTATGAATGGAGCGTACCCCCACCCGTGTATGTACGGCCCGTACCCCCACCCGTGTATGAATGGAGCGTACCAACACCCCACCCGTGTATGTACAGACCGTACCCCCACCGTGTATGACTGGAGCGTACCAACACCCCACCCGTGTATGTACGGACCGTACCCCCACCCGTGTATGAATGGAGCATACCCCCACCCCACCCGTGTATGTACAGACCATACCCCCACCCCACCTGTGTATGTACAGACCGTACCCCCACCCATGTATGAATGGAGCGTTCCCCCACCCCACTCATGTATGTACGGACCGTACCCCCACCCGTGTATGAATGGAGCGTACCAACACCCCACCCGTGTATGTATGGACCGTACCCCCACCCGTGCATGAATGGAGCATACCAACACCCCACCCGTGTATGTACGGACTGTACCCCCACCCGTGTATGAATGGAGCGTACCAACACCCCACCCTTGTATGTACGGACCGTACCCCCACCCATGTATGTACGGACCCTACACCCAGCCCCCCTTGTATGTACCGTGCGAAACACCACCACCGATGGACGGTGCGGACCAACACCCTGCCCGTGTTCATACGCACCCTACCCCAGGCCCACACACCAGCACCCTCACCCAACATCGGGCATGTACGAGTCGTACTAAGCCATAGCAAAGGACAGCACTATACAACAACATGGCCCATGTACGCACCGTACAGAGGCTAAAAACACTCCTACTGAACCAGAACTAACCAAAAAAACACAAGGACAGTCAATCTGAGGCACACAACACCACAAAACATATCCAACAAGGCCAAATACATCCTATACACTGACCTGCAACTGACAAACATAGAAACAGAGGCCCAAACCACTACCACTCCTTATAACACACCCACCCAAAGTTCAAACACAGCCACACCCACAAATGGACCAATAAAAAGGCCCAACACACACAAACCATGATCCTTTGCAACAGATCCACTGCTGCCAGACCCCAGAGACAACGCACTGCACCATACTTCAACCATCAATACACCTTACAATTGCACTCCTTCACACAACCACCATCACAAACACACCCTCATCACATTCACACACACACACCTGCACACCCACAACCATCCACACCCACACCCATCCACCCCCACACCCACACAACCATCCACACCCACACCCCACACTATGCCCACCAACAAGAATCCAAAGTTCACAAAGGACGAGCTGGAGTCCCTTGTCGACAAAATCATCAGAGTCGAGCCACAGCTTTGCTCTTCGGAACATTGATCAGACGGACCATCATATCAGAAAAAACTGCCATGTGGGAGAGGATAGTCAATTCCATGAATGCTGTTGGGTCCACCAGAAGTACCAGGCATGAGTGCCAAGCCAGGTGGTACGATCTGTGGAGGACGGTCCGCCGCAAAATGACAGACGAGCACAACCAGGCCAACATCACTGGAGGAGGGCCGGCCCGCAGATCGGTACACTACCATCCCTGGGAGGAGAAGGTGATGGCCACGCTGCCGCCGTTGATAGTAGACGGACTAGGGGGAGTCCGAGAGCCTGGTGAGTACACAAACAACTCACCTCACATGGGGGGAACGCCATATACAACCCAAATACCAATCATGCACGCAACCCCCCCAAAGCCAGCACCGGACACAACCACACTCCAAAAACACACACATGCCACTAGCGCCTCCATGCCCATTGCCCCAAGCAAGGCCATGCCAAGTCACAGGCCACACAAAACACCAACACAAGACAGGATGTCCCTGATGCCGGGAGGGTGGGCCTCAAAACTAACATAGAGCAACTCTGAAGCACACAACAATGCCCTCAGCCCATATGGCTAAGGGCACAGCCATACAAACAGTGTGTCCCCACACAGTACTGTTTTGCCTACTAATGGTGGCCGCGTTGCAGGACGACATGGGTATGAAGGCACAATTTGCACATAACAGCAGCCAATCAAGACGCAGCACACTGAAAGAGTGTCAGCACACACCGCCACAGCAGCAGCGCAGACTCAGACACTACGCCCAATGGGTGCCCGCAGAGAAGAAACAAACCCACATGAACAAGCCAATGGCCTTTGCAAGACCTGCAAACTGTGTGTGCCCAGGAAGCTGGGCTGAGGTGACAGAGGGTGACACACAGAGGGAGGAAGAGGGGCAGAGAGAGGGACAGAGACAGAGGTGGACACAGGGAGACAGACAGAGGGAGGGAGGAGGCTGACTGAGGGAGGGAGAAGGGGAGACAGAGGGAGACGCATAGAGGGAGGAGGCTGACAGAGGGAGGGAGAAAGGGAGACGGACAGAGGGAGGAGACTGACAGAGGGAGGGAGAAAGGGAGACGGACAGAGGGAGGAGGCTGACAGAGGGAGGGAGAAAGGGAGACGGACAGAGGGAGGAGGCTGACAGAGGGAGGGAGAAAGGGAGACAGACAGAGGGAGGAGGCTGATAGAGGGAGGGAGAAAGGGAGACAGAGGGAGACGGACAGAGGGAGGAGGCTGATAGAGGGAGGGAGCAAGGGAGACAGAGGGAGGGAGAAAGGGAGACGGACAGAGGGAGGAGGCTGACAGAGGGAGGGAGAAAGGGAGATGGACAGAGGGAGGAGGCTGACAGAGGGAGGGAGAAAGGGAGACAGAGGGAGACCAAATCACCCTTGGGTGGTGTGGCCATGTCCGCTCGTCAGCAGGTGGACTGTGTGCATGTAGACAAGGTTTGGCAGTGCCTTAACCCCCCCTTCAACCTTTGATAAACACTAGGCCATGTGTCAATCTGTGCACGAGTACATCCGTGCTGCAGGCACAAACAGAACCTTACACCCAGTATACCTACCCACTGTGTTCGTCAGAACCCTGTCACAAATTGTTAAGTTACCTACCTGCATGCTCAAATAGCATGGAAAAAACACCATTTGGCCACGTACAGTGCAACACGTAAGGCGGCTCTGCATGGCTTGCTACGCCCGCTCACTACACTGCTGACTGCGTTCCCAAAATATGCATCAACTAAGATTGTGTCACACATAGGTAAAGTGTCGACAGCTGTGGCCAAGGGACATACCCATGCACAAGTGCACTGTGTGAGGAATGCTAGCCAATTCCAACCACCCAGAGAAACTGTGCCAAATCAAAAAAGAATGAAACATGGATGTCGCATGTGACACAATTAACACTGTCTCCCTCACACACAGGTCAACGTCATCGATCTCCCCCCAACACTGGGGGGGAAGACTCACAGGACCAGGCTCTGCGTGAAGAGGACCCCACCGGCAGCGACGACTCTCACCACTCCGTGGATGACCCAGGCCAACCTGGTCCCTCTGGTGTCCATCCACCTGCAGCACCTGCGTCAGGTACAACTGTGCCAACCACCACCCCCATTCCTGCCACATCCCAGGAGACACCCAGGAGCCCTGCCCGCACACAACAACGCAGCCAGTCTGTCCAGGAGGGACAAGGTTCTCCGGGCACCCAGGAGGAGGCAGGCAACACCGCAAATGCCATCCCTCAGGGGTCCCGGAGACCCGATGTGCCCACAACGGCAGGCCAGGCGCAAGTGGGCAGGGGTGGTGGGAGTGGAGGACGGCGGAGGCCCGAACCTGCCCAGTTGGCTCAGGACCCGGCTATGGCACACGTCAGAACCATCCTGGATGCATACCGGCGTGACTCCAGAGGCATCGCCCAGGTAGTGGAGACCCTCAATGAGATGATGGCCCTGCAGGTTGAGCATCATGCCAGGATGGAGGCAAGACATGCAGAGCACTTGGCGGTGCACAGGGACGTGAGCCAATCCCTCCGTCAGATCGCCCAAAGCCTGGCAAACCCTCCCTGTGCCACCAGGCGTAGAGCAGCACCACACACAGGGAGGGAGGAGGAGGAGGATTAATCTGACGGAGCGTCCCTTGCACCGTCAAGCCAGGTGTCTGAGGGTCCCCGCAGGAAGGTGGGTCATCCACGCAAAAGACCGTGAGAGTCAGCGGAACATCACCATCTCCCAGGTCACCTGGCCTGGCACCTGGCCCTATGGCCCAACAGCAGCACAGCAGCAAAGGACATTCTCTGCCACATGGCCTTGCTGGTCACTGTCTGACCAATGTTGACAAAGACTTTGGCACAGACTCTGATGACTGTCAATGGCAAGGACACCAACTCTCCCTGTGAACTTTGGATTCTACACTCCCGCCAAGCACCTCTTGTCACCCCCCCAAACACGTACCCCAGCACTAATAAAATTCATCACAATCACAAGATGATGCCGTCATTTTGCATTATTCCACTACATGTGTGTGTTGTAAAGTCAAACCATGCCTGATTTCTGAATTAACTCCGAACCACCATACCCTGGGGTCTGAGTCTGGCACAGGACACACATGGGTCACAACGTACCATCCAAGACAGACATGGAGCACCATACTCACCCGTGATGGGCCCAACCAGCTTAGGGGGTGCCCGCACAACTGTGCCCACAGACCTATTTAGAAGAGCAACAGTCATGCGCAGAGGTCAGGGATCATGTGGAGTGTCCTGGGGTGGGAGTCCCAGGTATGTGTAGACACGTGGCAGAACCATGTCCTGCATGCTTGAGTCAGGTGGATGTGGAGAATGGTGGGCCAGCCAAGGTTGGATGCATGGAGATGGCACAATTGGGTGCTGGATCACAGTGCCACAAGGTTGTGTTGTGGGTGTGGGCTGCATCCTGAGGGTGTGCGTGGATTGAGAAGGTCATCCTGCAGCAGTCGTGGAGACTGACATGCCACAAAACCTACACAGCCATGGACATCATGCACAATACAGAATCTAATCCCTGACAAACAGCTTGCATCTTGCTACTCTACACATAGACTCATATGCACCATCTCTGAGAACAATGCCAGACATGCCGCATGCACAGTGGCAACAGACCACCATTGACAGAGATGAGGCACCTTGGAGGCAGAGGGACACCTTTATTACTCATGTGTGTCGGAATGCTAATGCAACTCTGTCAACACATACACAGGTCATGTGGATGAACACGTGGGACCAACACTGGCACCCCCCTTAGCACCACAGATGCTGGAAATCCATGGTACTGGCACACAAGTGACGGGTTACAGCTAAACACCCCCTGCTGCTCACGGAGAGCCTGCTATACACCATTGAGCCCCTAATGGGGAATTCACACACCATGTCAACCCGGTGCAACCCGTATGTTTCTGAGGCCAGTGTTACACACATTGATGGCTCCATCACAATCCCATTACAGATGACTGTCACCAAGTCTGACCATCAATTCAGGTGAATTCTGCTCCAGGTCATGTGCCCCATGGTGATTCTACATGTATGCAAAGTAACCAAACATGAACAGGAGCAGTGCACACACATTCAAAACAAATACCACTCCCAAAAAGCCGTGCTGCATCCCTTACCCTAAGGAGATTTTCAAACTTGTCCTTGCATGTAATGCTGATTCAGCACATGTTGCTGTGTTCATGAGGAATAGCAGGAGCACAACAACGCCACCAGCAGACAGCATGCGCAAGTACCTGTGGATGAGAGACACACCAGAAGTCAGCCAAAAGAAGCACATCCGCATGCATGTGCATGTACTCGACACGTATAATCTTGTCAACATGCTAGGTGACAATGATGACTCTGGAAAAACATTCTTCTATTGCACCATCACTCGAGGGACACATCCAAACACACCTCTGACTCACTTGGCAGACATGCAGATGGACACACACATTGCAACACATGCCACACACGGCCCAATGCGTGCACACTCAGACACTGGAACTCACCACTAAGCAAAGAAGTTGCGTATGAGCCGACTCCGGATGTCCTCTACCGCCTCCTCCTCCTCCACATCACTTGCCTCGTGACCAAGCCCTTCATCCTCCACGGGTGGATGGTCCTGCTCATCCGGATCCAGGATGAGTGGCACAGCTTTCTCCACTGCCATGTTGTGCAGCATGCAGCACACGAGGAAGATCTTGCAGACCTTCACCGGTGCATATGGGAGTGCGCCACCGGTCTTGTGGAGGCAACGGAATCGGCTCTTCAGGAGGCCAAACGTCCTCTCTATCACTCGCCTGGTCCGCCCATGGGCGTTGTTGTAGCGGTGCTCGGCAGCCATGCTGGGGTTGCGGAGAGGCGTGATCAGCCATGGCATGTTGGGATAGGACCGGTTTCGGGGTTTCACCCCTGTTCAGCCAGGATAGCTTGATTCCAGTGGCATGGAGAGCACAGGACTCACGTCTGAGCATACCCGTCTCACTCGCGGTGACAAATGCAAAAACAACAATTGATGGACAGAATGCAGAACAATGTCATACATTCACCCCAGTACAGAGATCTGGGCCTAAATCCATCATTTTTTTGCTCACCATGCCATTCCAGTTTGAACCCAGCCATATGCAAATCAGTCTTGACCCTGTGCCTCATGGGAACAGTCCAGCCCGAACTGCCAAACCAGGTCCTCACTGGACTGGAAACAAGCATCCTAGGACCGGTTTCGGGGTTTCACCCCTCTTCAGCCAGGATAGCTTGATTCCAGTGGCATGGAGAGCACGGGACTCACATCTGAGCATACCCGTCTCACTCGCGGTGACAAATGCAAAAACAACAATTGATGGACAGAATGCAGAACAATGTCATACATTCACCCCAGTACAGAGATCTGGGCCTAAATCCATCATTTTTTTGCTCACCATGCCATTCCAGTTTGAACCCAGCCATATGCAAATCAGTCTTGACCCTGTGCCTCATGGGAACAGTCCAGCCCGAACTGCCAAACCAGGTCCTCACTGGACTGGAAACAAGCAGGAAGGGGGTAGGTACATGTGTGTTTGTTGTGTTTCACCAGCATTTGTAAGTGCACTGTTCCATGGATGCACTGCCAGGGTTTAATGGTGCTGTGCATATCCTGTTACCCACAGTATTGCAGTGCTCTCCTGCCTCCCTTCCCCCCCTTGCAATGTGTTCCCTGGTCTGTGTGAAGTCACTCCGTCACAAGGTTATGTAGCCTGGCACCTTCTCCACGTGTACAATGCCTGCAGCATCATGTGTGGGGGTGGTGTGTAACATGTTTTGGGACCTTGCCTGTGCCCTGTCCAGTTCTGGTCTTGTAGGTTCCATGTCAGTTGGCACTAATGATGAGTCCAGACATGGGAGTTAGTCTCTCAAGTGTGAGGCCTTACAGCACGCATGTCCTATGTGGTGTCCTGTGACATGATGTGCATGAGTGTGCGGTACGCATAGTGCGGGGATGGTAGCGTGTGTTGCAGTCATTCCCATTCAGGAGCATGGAGTTGTGTGGCCACTACTGTCCCCAGGGGCATATTTTCCTAGGTATCATGTGTGTAATCTGAATATGTTGACAATCTCTGTGTCTACAGCATAGGTTGTGCTCTGTGCCATTGTCCCCTGGCCAAATGTATATTGACGTGAAATGTAGTACAAGTGTCCACTGTACAGACTGACCTGATTTTCCTTGTTCATACTCACGGTGGACATTGCCTGTGTGTCTTGTTACAATCATCTGATGATGCCCATTTGTACATGATTATTTGGACAGGCGCACCTTGGGTATTTTGTGTGCAACCTTGATTTGTTGCATCCCATGTGTATTTCACCCGACTAAGGGTTGTAAGTGCTTCCTGTGTCTCCAAATAATAGTCTCATGTAGGGGGTGGGTGGTGCGGCCATGGCCTTCATGTCACATCCTGATATCTCCTTGCTAGGACTGGCCAGTGTGTGATGTTTGTCTGGACATGCACTCAAGGTGCAGTGTGCCAGTCATGGTGGGCATGTTTTCAGTTTAACCTATGCTGCATGTGCCTCTTGTTCCTGGATATGGTCCCTGCTCATCCCTATTTCCTGCCACGCTGTGTGGTGCAGATGCAGTGCTGGATTGTCCCCAGGGCCGTGCTCCTCAGTCAAAATTCCATTCCATCTCATTTGCTATTGTGTCATGCTCTCCATAGTTTTTCGGTGGCATGGTGGGTCAAACAACTGTGTCTTGCATGCCCTACATATGTACCTTGTTTTGTAGATGTAACTCTTCTTTTGTTTCAGGCTATGCACTGTGACCTATGTAGAGTGGACTCATGTGACATATGTATACAGGTGTATGATTAATTTCTGTCTCTTCACCCTGCCCACAGCATCGTCGGGGGACACGGAGGGAGACATGGGCACAGACGGAGCAGAGGGACCGAGCACCAGTGCCAGCGGTGACATCGGGGCTGGCACATCAAGTGGGACTGAGGCGGAGGAGAGTGAAGCCGGGGACCTGTCGACTGGCACAACAGAGTATGAAGCTGACGGGTCCAAGGATGATCTCTCCGAGTGGGCGGCGGCTGCACCAGCAGCTGACAGCGGCACTACATCTCGCCCCCTCCATTGCCATCAGCCGCCTCCCACTTGCTCGTGTCCCTTCCCAACGTGCCCGGTCACCACATGTCTCCTTCCTGCCAGGCACCGCACCCCCTGCCCCTGTCTCCACTGCTGCCACCAATGCCGAGTCTGTGGACATCCAGCGGCAGTTGCAGGTTGGTCAGGCTGCGATCCTTAATGTCCTCCATGGCCACAGCCAGGTCCTCAACAACATGGAGGCATACTTGGAGGGCATTCATTCATCGCAGGCTGACCAACGCAGCTTGCTGAGGTCGATAGACTCCACAATGACTGCAGCAGTGGGTCTCCTGCAGCGCTACGTCCCACCCCCTACCCCTGCCCCATCCACACTTCCCACTCCCATGCCTGTCCCACGTACACCCAGACGTCAGCATGCGCCCACCACAGCACACACAGGCACCACACCAGCAGGGAAGGTCCACCGCACACCTCCTGACACGCACACACAGGGTGAAGTAGGCACACCCACTGGGTCGGGGGCAAACGTGTGACACGCAGCCAGAGTGGGAGTCCGCATTCCACCCAATCCACTCCCTCCAAATCCCCTCCCCTCAGCTCTCCTGGCCACATCTCCCCCAGAGGCTCCTTCATGGCCGCTCTGTTCCTGATCCCCACAGTGACACCACCACGCAAGCGGTCAAGGAAGTCCTCGGTCAGGGTGGTTGATTCCCCCCCCTGTCTACACCCTCCCCCAGTGGCGCTGCGACCCATCCCTCTGACCCCCCCCCCCCCTCCTTGGGGCCTGTGGTTCCTTCGGGTGCAGGGGATTCCCTGGCGGACCTGGCTAAGGTGTGCAGCGAGCTCCTGGCCTCCACCTTTGGCCCTGCCCCACCCCCTGTGGTGGAGTCCTCCATCCCTGCACCCACGACGCCTACCCTTCACCCTCCTGTCCCTGTGGTGCCTGTTTCTTCCCCCCCACATGATGCCCTCACCCCTGTGGAAGACAACGGAATGTAACTGTGCAGGCAAGCTAGGGGACACGCGTCCCACTGTGTCCCCCATCCAGCTGTGACTTATGGACTGCCCTATGGGCTTTGTAAATATTGAACTTTATCCACACAAACATTTTTTGATAATGCTGAATAAAGCCATTTTTTTTCCTTAGAAAACTACTGCTTTTCTGGTATTGCTGTTGGTGGGGCTGCTACATGATTTTGGGTGGTGATCATGTGTTGGGTGTGTGGGAAATGTAGTAGTGTGCTGGTCATAGGGGGGACCCTGGTATCTGTGTGCCATCACAAGGTGTTAGCTAAGTTTCTTTGTTCATGTAAGCAGTTACTGCATGGTGAAATTGTCCCAAGGTGTGTTCCTTCCTCTGTGTACCCTGACATCTTCCCTGCAGGGTGTTTCCAATATGTTGTGTTGAGCTGTGTCTACATTAGCTGGGTGTGTGACGGACCCCTTCAACTTTGGCCATGCATGCAGAGCGATGTCTCCACCTGCATCATTCATTTCATCCTTGGTGATCACTGTACTTGTGTATGTAGTCTGTTGACATGACTTCATGTGGACATGTTCCCTTTTAGGCAGTATGCATGTGTGTACTCCCAGCCTCGCACACATGTGTTACATGTACTGCAGGGTCTTTGTGCACCTGACTGACAATTGTGGCCATTGGATCTGTGGGTACTCCACCCTTCTTCTTTCCATGGGCACTGCTGGGGGCCTCTGCACCCACCCCTCCTGTGTCTGGGCACTGCTGGGAATGATAGGCACCCACCCCTCCTGCATCTGGGCACTGCTGGGAGGACTCTGCACACACCCCTCCTGTGTCTGGGCACTGCTGGGAGGACTCTGCACACACCACTCCTGTGTCTAGGCACTGCTGGGAGGACTCTGCACACACCCCTCCTGTGTCTGGGCACTGCTGGGGGGACTCTGCACCCACCCCTCCTGTGTCTGGGCACTGCTGGGAATGATAGGCACCCACCCCTCCTGCGTCTGGGCACTGCTGGGAGGACTCTGCACACACCCCTCCTGTGTCTGGGCACTGCTGGGAGGACTCTGCACACACCCCTCCTGTGTCTGGGCACTGCTGGGAGGACTCTGCACACACCCCTCCTGTGTCTGGGCACTGCTGGGAGGACTCTGCAAACACCCCTCCTGTGTCTGGGCACTGCTGGGGGGACTCTGCACCCACCCCTCCTGTGTCTGGGCACTGCTGGGAATGATAGGCACCCACCCCTCCTGCGTCCGGGCACTGCTGGGAGGACTCTGCACACACCCCTCCTGCGTCTGGGCACTGCTGGGAGTGATAGGCATCCACCCCTCCTGCGTCTGGGCACTGCTGGGAGGACTCTGCACACACCCCTCCTGTGTCTGGGCACTGCTGGGAGTGATAGGCACCCACCCCTCCTATGTCTGGGCACTGCTGGGAGTGATAGGCACACACCCCTCCCGTGTCTGGGCACTGCTTGGAGGACTCTGCACACACCCCTCCTGTGTCTGGGCACTGCTGGGAGGACTCTGCACACACCCCTCCTGTGTCTGGGCACTGCTGGGAGGACTCTGCACACACCCCTCCTGTGTCTGGGCACTGCTGGGGGGACTCTGCACCCACCCCTCCTGTGTCTGGGCACTGCTGGGAATGATAGGCACCCACCCCTCCTGCATCTGGGCACTGCTGGGAGGACTCTGCACACACCCCTCCTGTGTCTGGGCACTTCTGGGAGGACTCTGCACACACCCCTCCTGTGTCTGGGCATGTACGCTCCATACATACACGGGTGGGGGTACGGTCCGTACATACACTGTTGGGGTGGGGGTACGCTCCATACATACACTGTTGGGGTGGGGGTACGCTCCATACATACACTGTTGGGGTGGGGGTACGCTCCATACATGCACTGTTGGGGTGGGGGTACGCTCCATACGTATGCGGGTGTGGGTACAGTCCGTACATACACGGGTGGGGGTACGCTCCATACATATACTGTTGGGGTGGGGGTACGCTCCATACATACGTGGGTGTGGGTACGGTCCGTACATACACGGGTGGGGGTACGCTCCATACATACACTGTTGGGGTGGGGGTACGCTCCATACATACACGGTTGGGGTGGGGGTACACTCCATATGTACGCGGGTGTGGGTACGGTCCGTACATACACGGGTGGGGGTACGCTCCATACATACACTGTTGGGGTGGGGGTACGCTCCATACGTACACGGGTGTGGGTATGCTCCATGCATACATGGGTGGGGGTACGGTCCGTACATACACTGTTGGGGTGGGGGTACGCTCCATACGTACGCGGGTGTGGGTACAGTCCGTACATACATGGGTGGGGGTACGCTCCGAACATACGCGGGTCTGGGTACGCTCCATGCATACACGGGTGGGGGTACGGTCTGTACATACACTGTTGGGGTGGGGGTACGCTCCATACATACACTGTTGGGGTGGGGGTACGCTCCATACATACACTGTTGGGGTGGGGGTACGCTCCATACGTACGCGGGTGTGGGTACGGTCCGTACATCCACGGGTGGGGTGTTGGTACACGCCGTACATACACGGGTGGAGGTACGGCCCGTACCCAGGCCTTTGGAACATGGGTACGGGCCGAACCGCCATTATTGGGGTGACGTAGGGGTGGACGTGGTACGACTCGTACCCACGCTCTTAAGGCGTGGGTACGGTACGTACCGGACTTGTTGTGTTGCCGGTTCGCGTGTACATCCACTTCTGTTGCTGGACACGCCCCCACCCCCTCGAAGTGACCAGGCCCTGAGGGTCAGGTATGTCCAGGGCATGTATGATTTGTGACTTGGGTGTGGGTTTTGGGTCCTGCCCCTGTCCCCCCCCTTTGCCCCTGGGTGTTGTTCTGACCTTCTGCGGCGTCTGCGTCGGTTCCTGTAGAGCAGGTGGACTGCTATGAAGGCTGGGATGACACGTAGGTTCGGGTCCATGGCTGTCCGTCGCGTACAGGTGCTCCTTGCGCGCATCGTCCTGATTTCCCGGCAGTTTTTGGCAGGCGGAGAATTTTATCCGTGCGGGGTGACGTCGGTGCGGATCGTACTTCCTGGTTCGTGAAACGCAGCCTGCATGCGTCCCGATGTCACGTCGGCGCTTTCCCGGATCACATTTGTATGTATATTTTCGTCGGTCGGTGATTTTTACGATTCGTACGGAAATGGTGTTTCCGTGCGAATCGTACTTACATGTTTGTAATGTTTTTTTACCGGGTACGAGTCAGACGGAGAAAACGCTCCGACCGACGGTTCGTACCCGGTTTTTCCAGGATCGGAATCGGCCCCTAAATAATAATTAATACACACAAATTACATATCACCATTTACTCCTATAAACACCACAACACACACCTAAAATGAATTACACAATTACCATAATTAATTACTAAATTATATAATTAAAATTAATTAGTAACTAATTATTAATTCATCAATTAAAAATAAATTACTTACCACCCTTTACACCTATAAACACCACAACACACACCTAAAATTAATTACACAATTACCATAATTAATTATCTATCAACAAATTAAAATGAATTACCAACAAATTACTAATAAATTAACAATAAATTACTTTACCCTTTCAACACTATAACATCTCAATTAAACAAATAATAATAAATGAAAAATATTCAAGAAATGTAATATAATTAAATTACTTTCCACCCTATTCCCCTATAAACCCACAACCCGCTACAGAACTAAAAACGCAAAATTCAAACAAAAAATAATTAATAACTACTAAAAATGATCAATTAATTTTATATAATTAAATTACTTTCTACCCTATTCCCCTATAAACGCACAACCTGCTACAGAACTAAAAACGCAAAAATGAAATAAAAACTAATAAAACTACTAAAAATGGAACACATATTGTTAGACCTGGCCTCGTGGCATGGCCATCCCTGTCCCCGCACCACATAACCTGACCCATGCACCTCACGCAGCCCCCAAGCACACGGCCTAGCCGATCCTTCCCTCCAGAACACACACACACCCGACCCGGACTTCCCCGTCCGTGGCCTTCCTCCTTTCGGCCACACCGGGCCCGCGTGCCCACTTCATGCACCATGATGGCCGCCCGGCCCCAGCGCGACCCTGGCCTAGAGGCACCACTCCGGCTGGGGGACATCGCGCTCCCATTGGGATGAGAGAGGGAGGAGCAGTTTCCATCGCACCTCTGAGCTCCCCTGGGAAGGAGGGTTTTGATCGGCCCGCCGGCCTCCCCGAGGGCTGGCTCCACGCCTGCTGGGTGTCTGGGACTCCTCCCGACCCGGCCCTGAAAGGATCAAAAGACAATGGCAGGAAACCCCGACAAGCGACCCCCAGGTTACAAGACCCCTGCCTGCACAGACTCCGGACATCAAACAGGGGTCGTCCTATAACAAGGGGTGCTCTGGGACTATCCGGCAGATTCGCCTTTGGAAACACCTGAGCCCTGCTGAGTTACTCAAGGCTCCTTGAAGATCGTAAGACCTCCGAACTTGTGCTTGAGCCCTGCAGAGTGACTCGCAGCTCCCTGAAGATCGTAAGACCTCCGAACTTGTGCTCGAGCTCTGCTGAGTGACTCGCGGCTCCCTGAATATCGTAAGACCTCCGAACTTGTGCTTGAGCCCTGCTGAGTGACTCGCGGCTCCCCGAAAGGATTGTAAGACCTCCGAACTTGTGCTTAAGCCCTGCTGAGTGACTCGCGGCTCCCACAGACGCTCTTGGTCCCGCCGGACCCCGACGACGACAAGCGTATCCCCCAGCTCGAGGATTGTGAGCTGTGCGCCGGGTACGCCCCTGCATTTGATCCATATCCCCAAAGACTGTCCCGCTACCTCCTACCCCCCCCGAGACTCTGTGAGCCCGTGCTCTACTTGTATATATTTGCCTTGCTGATCCTAAAGATCCTACGACTCCGATCTGATAAAGATTTGTTCTTAAGAACTCACGGTGTTGTGTCTCTTGTCGTGTGGTGCCGAGTGTACGATCCTAGATACGAGATTCCTCCCCTGAGGAGTCTCCCGCCAGTGCCTGGCTACGATACCTTGAGGGTTGACCTCAGGCTAATCCGTGCCCCTCCGGGCCCCTCTGAGGTCGCCTTCTAACATTGGTGGCAAGCGACGGGATTCGGGCCCATAATCTACAGATCGTACCGTGAACGGCTGACGCACTACCGACAAAGATGGCAGAAGGAAACGCCGTGGTTCTCACAGAAAACGACACCAGTACCGTGTTCCAGGCGGAACAACTGAAGGAGTACACACACAGAGAACTGAAGCAATTCTGCAAAGAACTCAAAATCGCTACCACTGGTCTCAACACCAAAGAAGATATGCAGAAGGCACTGAAAGCTTGGGTGGATTCTGGAGCCCCCCGCCCAGAAGGAGCGGTGGAGCCCCACGACGAAGCTGAACCCTCCCAAGGAGAACGCAGCAGCAACCAGGTGCGAGGCTTCGTACCAGACGGGGGCCTATCCCTGGAGGAACTCACAGACAGAGAAAGAAGTCGCCATCACGAACTCGAATTAGCCAAACTCAAAATCGAGTACGAGTTGAAATTTGCCGAGAAAAAGCTAGCAGTGGAACAGATGCGAGTGCAAGGAGAACTAGAAGAGAAGAAACTCCAACGGGAACACGAAGGAAGGAGACTTCAACTGGAGCACGAACGCAGCTTGAAGGAAATGGAGCTAAAAGCAAAAAGCGAAGAAGCGCGGACCCCGGGAAACTGAGAGGCGGCCTCCCCGGCGGAGCAGAAGGTCCACATCCCCAAGGATGTGGTCAAAGAATATTACAAAAACGATGACATTCAACAGTGGTTCAGGCATACGAGGTCGCCATGACCTCCCATCGGGTCCCGCAGAAGGATTGGGGGGCCGGGTTGTGGGGACGATTTCTGAGCGAAGGGAGAGACACCCTGCTCGACCTACCAACCTCCATGCAGACCTCCTACAACCACATGAAAGAGGCCCTCCTCACAAGGTACGGCCTCACCCCGGAGATGTACCGCCAGCAGTTCCGGGACTGCAGGAAGATCCCGGGCACCACCTGGGTGGAGTATGTAAACTTCTTCAGCCGCGCATTCGATGGGTGGATCAAGGGCAGCAAGGTAACCACCCTAGAAGAACTAACCGACCTTATGTTATGGGAACACCTGGCTGCGAACTGCTTTGTGGAACTGCGCCAGCATCTGCTCGACAGCAAGCTCACGGATCCGAGAAAGCTGGCTGTCGAGGCGGATCGCTGGACCAACACCCGGGTCTCCCGGGGCCCTGTAGGAGAGTACCCCCGAGCCAGTCAGGGACCACCCCGCCAGAGAGGGGGGGGGGAACCAGGGAGGGCAGAGAGAGTCCCAGTCCAGTCCCCCGAAAACCCAACCTCCGCATTTCCCGGCACCTCCACCAGCTGTATCCGGCTCCCCCGTGAGACGGGGGCACCGGGTGACCATCACTTGTTTCCGTTGTCAGAAGCCCGGGCATTACGCCAACGACCCTGAATGCCCCATGGCCCCACACATCACCCAGGCAGCACCCCCGCTAGACAGATAGCCAATGTAGCACTGGGGGAGGAGGTTGAAGAGACCGTAGAGTGGGAACCCGCAGCCATGGCCCTAGTATCATTAGGAGATAGAGAAATGGTCCCTGGAAGCCTCCTGCCCTCCAACATGAAGAAATATGGGCAGCTCGTAACGATCAATGGCCACCAAGTAGAGGCCCTTCGTGACACCGGGGCCAGCATCACCGGTGTCCTCAGTCATTTGGTCAACGAAGACCAGGTCCTCCCCAACGTCTTTTGCCCGGTAATTTCCGCTGACAATACGGAAAGTCTGTGTAAGGTAGCCCTGGTGCCTTTTGAGTGGGGAGGGGTGGTCGGTAAACTGAAAGTCGCAGTGAGAACCTCCCAGCCAGTCGACTGTCTCCTGGGGAACGACCTGGAAAGTTCCCCCTGGAAACAAGTCGAGCGCAAGACCCACCTAGGGATGATGGGTCTCCCTGAGTGGGTGTGCGCCACCACCCGATCCATGGCAGCCCGACTGACCCCCCTTGGGGAAGTCGACGACGCCCCGACAACTGAAGACAGGATGGTCCCCGCCGAGGGTCCCCACATCCCCCCACAAGGAGGGTCGGTCGCCAGTGACGAACCCCCACCTTCCGACTCCGCGCAGGTCACCGAGTTAGGCGATCTGCCTGAGTTGGCCCAGTGGCACCACGAGGGGGGCCCCTCCCGAGAGGAGTTCTGCCGGGAGCAGGCTACCTGTCCTTCCCTGGTTGGGCCCCGGCAACAAGCAGAGGCCCAGGCCGCGGGCGACCAAACTGGAACGCACCGGGTGTATTGGGAGAATGACCTTTTGTACAGCGAGCAGAAGTCGGTGGAGCTAGGATCCACCCGGGTGCTGGTGGTACCCCTACGCTTCCGAGACCTCCTCCTGGGCTTGGCCCACGACGTCCCCCTCGCAGGCCACTTGGGCCAGGACAAAACCTACAGTCGCCTCGTGACTCACTTCTACTGGCCCAGAATGAAAGCGGATGTAGAAGCCCACTGCAAGTCCTGTCCCACGTGCCAGGCTAGTGGGAAGAGCGGAGGAAAGCGCAAGGCTCCCCTCCAACCCTTCCCTGTCGTCAGTACCTTCTTTTGAACGGGTCGGGATCGACATCGTGGGGCCCCTGGACCCCCCAACCTCCCAAGGACACCGCTTTATCCTCGTCCTGGTGGATCATGCCACCCGATACCCTGAAGCCATACCCCTGCGCACCGTCACAGCCCCCGTGGTGGGCCGGGAGTTGATGGGAATCTTTTCCCGTATGGGTTTTCCCCGCGAGGTCGTGAGCGATCGCGGTAAGAATTTCATCTCCAGATACATGACGTCCCTGTGGCAACAATGTGGAGTGTCCTATAAGTTCACCACCCCGTACCACCCCCAAGGAAACGGCTTGGTAGAGCGGTTTAACCGGACTCTGAAAGGGATGATCACGGGCCTGGAAGAGCCCCTCCGGCTTAAGTGGGACGTCCTGCTCCCCTGCCTCCTGTTTGCCTACCGGGAAGTTCCCCAGAAATCCTTGGGGTTCAGCCCCTTTGAGTTACTCTACGGGCACCCCGTCCGGGGGCCCCTCAGCCCGGTCAAGGAAGGGTGGGAGGCGGCGCCTCGAGGCCACCCCCGAGATGTGTTCCGATATGTCCTGACCCTCCGAAACCAGACTAGGAAGTTCCGAGAGATGGCCGAGGCCAACCTGGAGGCGAGCCAGGAAGAGATGAAGCGCTGGTACGACCAGAATGCCACTCTGGTCGAGTTCCAGCCGGGCCAGCAGGTATGGGTCATGGCCCCCGTGAAACCCTGCGCCCTCCAGGATAAATGGACCGGGCCCTTCAAAGTGATTGAGTGGAAGAGCCAGGTCACGTACTTGGTGGACGTCCAGTCACCACGGGACCCCCTCCGGGTCCTCCACGTGAACCGCCTCAAGCCTCACTTTGTGCGGACGGAGCTGAGCCTCCTGCTGGCCACCGATGACGGGGCCGAGGAGGAGTCGGATCCCCTCCCGGATCTCCTGTGCACCAAAGAGAAGGACAGCTCCGTAGAGGGAGTGAACCTCTCCCCATCCCTCACTTCCCAGCAACGTGAGGATTGCTGCCAGCTCCTAGGGCAGTTTTCCGACCTATTCTCCCTGGTCCCCCAAGTCACCGACTGGTGTGTCCATGACGTGGACACGGGAGACAGCCCACCGGTGAAACACCGCGCCTACAGAGTCCCTGATCGGGTCCGGTCCTGCATTCAAGCCGAGGTCTCGAAGATGTTGACCTTAGGAGTGATCGAACCCTCAGACAGTCCCTGGGCCAGCCCCGTGGTCCTGGTCCCGAAAGCAGCTGCCCCCGGTGTCGCCCCAGAACTCCGCTTCTGCGTGGACTACCAGGGACTCAATGAAGTCACCCGAGCCGATGCCCACCCCATTCCCCGAGCCGACGAGCTCATTGACCGACTCGGGGCTGCTCGGTTCCTCAGCACCTTCGATCTCACCTGCGGCTACTGGCAAATTGCGCTCACAGAAGGAGCCAAGGAGCGGTCCGCCTTCTCCACCCCGGATGGGCACTATCGCTTTCGCGTGATGCCCTTCGGGATGAAAAATGCCCCGGCCACCTTCCAGCGACTGGTAAATAGAGTCCTGGCCGGGCTGGAAAAATTCAGCGCTGCCTATCTAGACGATATCGCAGTTTTCAGTTCCGAATGGAGTGAGCACCTCCAGCACCTCCGGAGGGTGCTAACCGCCCTGCGCCAGGCAGGCCTCACCGTGAAAGCCAGCAATTGCCAGATTGGGCAAGGTTCGGTAGTCTACCTGGGGCCGGTTCTTCCGCCTCAGTGAAGAGAACCCCCAAAAGGATGGGTAGTTCTCTCCGGCTTTCAGCTGGGGGGGACGCGTGTTAGACCCGGCCTCGTGGCATGGCCATCCCTGTCCCCGCACCACATAACCTGACCCATGCACCTCACGCAGCCCCCGAGCACACGGCCTAGCCGATCCTTCCCATCAGAACACTCACACACCCGACCCGGACTTCCCCGTCCGCGGCCTTCCTCCTCTCGGCCACACCGGGCCCGCGTGCCCACTTCATGCACCATGATGGCCGCCCGGCCCCAGCGCGACCCTGGCCTAGAGGCGCCACTCCGGCTGGGGGACATCGCGCTCCCATTGGGATGAGAGAGGGAGGAGCAGTTTCCATCGCACCTCTGAGCTCCCCTGGGAAGGTGGGTTTCGATCGGCCCGCCGGCCTCCCCGAGGGCTGGCTCCACGCCTGCTGGGTGTCTGGGACTCCTCCCGACCCGGCCCTGAAAGGATCAAAAGACAATGGCAGGAAACCCCGACAAGCGACCCCCAGGTGACAAGACCCCTGTCTGCACAGACTCCGGACATCAAAGAGGGGTCGTCCTATAACAAGGGGTGCTCTGGGACTATCCGGCAGATTCGCCTTTGGAAACACCTGAGCCCTGCTGAGTGACTCGCGGCTCCCTTAAGATCGTAAGACCTCCGAACTTGTGCTTGAGCCCTGCAGAGTGACTCGCGGCTCCCTGAAGATCGTAAGACCTCTGAACTTGTGCTTGAGCCCTGCTGAGTGACTCGCGGCTCCCTGAATATCGTAAGACCTCCGAACTTGTGCTTGAGCCCTGCTGAGTGACTCGCGGCTCCCCGAAAAGATCGTAAGACCTCCGAACTTGTGCTTGAGCCCTGCTGAGTGACTCGCGGCTCCCACAGACGCTCTTTGTCCCGCCGGACCCCGACGACGACAAGCGTATCCCCCAGCTCGAGGATTGTGAGCTGTGCGCCGGGTACGCCCCTGCATTTGATCCACATCCCCAAAGACTGTCCCGCTACCTCCTACCCCCCCCGAGACTCTGTGAGCCCGTGCTCTACTTGTATATATTTGCCTTGCTGATCATAAAGATCCTACGACTCCGATCTGATAAAGATTTGTTCTTAAGAACTCACGGTGTGGTGTCTCTTTGTCATGTGGTGCCGAGTGTACGATCCTAGATACGAGATTCCACCCCTGAGGAGTCTCCCGCCAGTGCTCGGCTATGATACCTTGAGGGTTGACCTCAGGCTAATCCGTGCCCCTTCGGGCCCCTCTGAGGTCGCCTTCTAACACATATTAAAAATACAAACAATTCTTATACAAAAATCGTACATCACACACATGTAAAATATATACTAAAATGCATAACATTAATAAAAAATCTATATTTTTAACAACTATGGGGCCGATTCCGATCCGGGTCAGAAAGCACTCCGACCGAGTCGGATCCGTAGTGTTTTCCAACCGAGCCGGACCCCTACAGTCCGACCGTGCGAGTACGATGCGCACGTATGCTGTCGGACTCGATTCGGTCAGACTCCCATAGAAGTCAATGGGAGCCGGTCGTAGGACGCGTACATTGGCTCCCATTGACTGAATGGGTACGTCTCTAACAAGTGCGCCCCCTACAGTGGGTATGCGTCGGTGCCACCCGCACCGTACATGCCTGTGTTGGGGAGACCCATAGGTCTCCCCCCTGTGTCCAAGTCATAGGGCTGCGGGTGTCAGGGGGACCGACGCGGACCCCCAAAGTACGACTCCGGGAGCTTTTGCGAGCCGGTCACTCCGGCTCGCACAGGCTGTCTGACGCGTGCATCGTACTGGCTCGGTTGTAAATCGCATACATTGCACGCCACGGTTAGCTTCCGACCGGGACATATGGAGCGGTTCGGACCCGGAAGCGACTCGGTCGGTGAATTTCATGTAGCTCGCATCGTACTTGCTCGCTCGTACAGCTGTACGAGTCGGCTGGAAAATTAGCGTACGGCTCATAGTTTTTCCGGCCGAACCCGATTCGGTGCCCTTCCGACCGAGATTGGAATCGGCCCCTATATTTTAGCAAACGATAGTTTACACTTCGATATTTTTAACATCGATACCTAAATTTGATATTCTTGACCACGAGAATTTGTCTGTCGATATTTCTGACCCACAATATTTTTAACTCGATGTTAGTGTAAGTCGATATTTTTGATTCGATATTCTGTCTCTGCACCCTCATAGAAGTCTGGCCTGCCTGTACAACCCAACTGATATTGAGACCAATAGAGCATGGGTACTCGCAAACATTTTCTCAAGGGCCACAGAGTATGTGATGTCCCGAGGGCTGCACTGATGCCAACATGGTGGGAGTGGGGCATTGTAGGGGGGCAGTGGTTTACGTGGTCATAAGGGAAGCGAATCATGGTGTGGTCAGTAAGTCATGGTGTTGTTTTGAGTGTTACATTCCACACTGTCCTCTAAATGAAGCCCCTGATCTCTAATAAGTCATA
The DNA here is from genome assembly GCF_964204655.1 of Triturus cristatus. Lineage (NCBI taxonomy): Eukaryota > Metazoa > Chordata > Amphibia > Caudata > Salamandridae > Triturus > Triturus cristatus. Next base: position 718,903,392 of record NC_140594.1, on the reverse strand, counting down.
GATTTGACAATACTGTGTTATGCTGTCTCTGAATGGATATCCCTCTACAGCACCTTGGGAGTTGCCTTCTCTGCTTGATATCGGTATCTTGAGAGAGTTAAGTGTAAAAAAAAAGCAACTTGATTATTTATTCGGAATGAAATAAATTTGCACATGTGAAACCAGAAAAACTAGAATCAATCAAGGCCTCCCTGCTTGACTAAAATTTGTGATCCTAGGCAATTGTCTAATTTTATTTTGCCCCTTTTTCTTCATAACGACATATAAGAGCCCCTTGAAATACATGAGTTTAAGATATACACTGTACAAAACCTTTTCTTGTGTTTGTATAATAACCTACAATGTTGCCCATTGGTAATAACAACCCAGGCCACCCAGAGGTTCCATGTGACAAATGACTTGCTTCTTAGTTCACTATTAGCTTTGTTATATAAGTGGGAGGAGGCTTGAATGTTTTGACATTCATTTTTGAAAACTATCAGTTTTGAAAAATACTTCTGAATGCAGTGATGTAGTAAGGTGAAATGCGTCTGCATGTTCATGAAATACATTTTTATGAATTTTGAAGAAACTGCATCATATTTTTTACATTTTTGTTTCAAGATTTCTTTAAAAATAAATGTGTTCTGGGCCAACCCCTGGAGTTGATGCCCCATGTTGTGTACTGGGTCTCATGGAGGAGGTGGGGGGCCCTGAGTCCGAACTTGCTTTTCTGGGGACAGCTTGTTTGGTTGCCAAGCAGGATGTGGCCGTAGCCTGGAAACAACAAAAGCCAACAACTATTACAGGTTGGCATGCGGGGGTGGACTGGTGTGCACTCCAGAAGATGCTGATTTTTGTTGCCCGTGGCTGCCTCAAAAAAACATGAACGTATATGGGGGAAATGGTGTGACTAATATGGCTTATCAATATGACGAAGCAATGCTATACACTATTGATGTCTGAGCTTGCTACCATGCCATGCTTGTATACTAATCTACTATCACACTGTGTTATGCTGTGGTTTGCCGCAAAACTTTCAATAAAGTTGGTTATATAAAAAAAAGAATGTGTTTCTAAAGTTAAGTCGTGAAAGGCACCTTATTTGCTTCTTCTCTTTTACCTTGGTTAACATGTAAATAAAACACTTGCCCCTTTATTTCATATCTTTTTGAATGGTAATGCTGTCTCAAGTGAAACGCAGTCCAGCGTGGTCGTTCTGCTGGGGACCACAGGTGAAGGCCAAGAGGGCCGCATGCGGCCCCCGGACCTTACTTAGAGTATCACTGCCATAGAGTATTTTGTGGGCACCAATAGAAGTGCATTTCTACTGAGCCTACTGGCTGGTCAACAGAGTCTTCTTGCTTCACAAATAGATGTGGGTCAATGAATCCTGGGTTAGCTGATGGACATTTAGGTGTCTGGCTAATGTACTAAGTGTGATATACCTTCTCCTGTGCCTATTACCATTTGCTAAATCCACATTGGCTATAGTAAACAACAATTGCCATAATAATGTTTCTACTCTACTACATCTAGTATACTATTAGAACATTGGAATGCTGGTAGGTCGAATGAAAATCAGGCTTCTAATGGCCAGTAGAAGCCTGGAGCTGCAACATTTCAAAGTTTCCTCACAGCTGTTGTTGTGAACAACAGGCCTCACGGAGCCTGAGGGGATTTCAATCCATGAGGACTTTATTTTGCAAATTAGAACATTATGCCCTCTAGTGGTGGAATGTTCTAATAGCCTTAGAGCCCTCCGTATGTGGCTCTACCTTCCATTAAAGGCCCACTCCCTAGTTAAAGGCCCTCGCCCTCAGCTTGGGCCTTTATCGCTGGAGCGGGCCTTTAGTGGCCGGTAGAGCCTGCTCCGGCGGGTTCTAGGGCTATAGTGGAACACCAGGGTTGCTGTCAACTTCTCTAGCCCTCCTTCTCTCACCAATTAATGTGGTAGATGGGGACTAGGAATTTTGACAGCATGATTTGAATACCCACCTAGAAGTCACCTTTTCACGCAGGTAGCTTGATGGATTAGCCACTGTTTCTCTAATTTTATTACATCCCTTGTATCGGAGTTGGAAGGTCTGTTTGGACGGGTTTTGTGGGAACTGAGGTGGGTATGTGTAAAAGAAGGGTAAACATGGCTAGAAAAATGGAGGCAGGGATGATGCAGTTCAGTGTAATAAAGAAGGATAACATGAGGGTTAGTTCAAGAAAGTTGTAGAAGGATACATTGTACAGATGAAGAGTGGAAAGACACATGATACTAAGGATGTGGAAGAGTGAGAAATATTAAATGAATGATGAAGAATATTTATGCCTCATGTAATCTGATTTTCATCTTGGTAAATTGACTAGAGAGGTATTTTCTCATAGGATTTCTATTTTTATTTCATTGTTGAAAATGTATTGTTTTATGTCCACTTTGATATCCTTATTGTAGGAAGTGTATATTAAAAATAAGTAACAAATTGGGAAGACAAGGAAAAGTTCTTGCAATGGGAGTGTTTGAGTGAAGGAGATGAGGGGGTAATGGTTAAACAACGTGGAGATAGAAAGTTGATTGTGTTACAAACTTGTGACCAATCCAGCAAAGCAAATTAACAGTTTAAAAGCACACCGTGTGATGTCGGAAGGGATGTAGCACTGGGCTCTTTTACCTCCTCTTCTCTCCGCCTCCCCCACCTCCACCATATTTTCATTTACAGATGTATATCATGTGAACAGGAACAGTGTAGCAATATGATTTCATTCTCTTTTTGGTAATGCTAATTTTTGATAATGCCAATTTTCTCACAGTGTGATATTTTAGGGATTTTGTGTCTTTATGGAGGAAGGAGAATACCATGTGCTAATATCCATGAATGGGATTTCAATGTACGCCATAATATATGTACACCTAACAATGTCAATACCAGTAAATACGATGTCGATGTATGCCATAATATATGTACACATAACAATGTCAATACTGGTAAATACTATTAGGTCATGTACTGAGAAAAAACAGTCTGAATCTTAATTATCCGTGCACATTCTTTTATTGTGCCTCCCTTTCGAGACAGTTCTTCTTGAATTAGTAGAAAAGATTATCATACGTTGGTTTACAATTCTTCATCAAATAGTAGGGAAATTGACAGCCAACACGTGTTTCGCGAAAAAGTTTTGCTTCTTCAGGGCGTCAGACAGAGATGAGACTCAGTATCATGACGTGAGGCTACTGCCAGATATTGTTATTGGACACTATTATCAGATATTAGATTGTGCAGTGAAGATTTTTCTGGGAAACCTCGTATCAAGATTGTGGATAATTATCCGTGAATTAAAAAACAATTCTCAAAGCCCTGAAGAAGCTAAACTTTTTCGCGAAACATGTGTTGGCTGTCAATTTTACTACTGCTTGATGAAGAATATTTAAGATTCAGACTGTTTTTTATCAGTACATGACCTAATGTTCAACATATTCCCTGAGAGGAAAACAGGGAACTGAGATACAGCGCCACGCTTTTTACTCTATTTTCCTTTCTTTGTGATTCTATACTGATAATAACCATGTTGATGTATGCTATGACAAATGTACGCATAAGAATGTTAACATTGGTAAATGTGATATCAATGACCGCCATGTTATATGTACACGCAATAATGAACTTGTATCATTGCTGTTGAATCCACCCAAGATAACTTCCGCATCAACCCCGAGTCAGAGATACATGGTCAGGCAGGGTCTGCTACCCAAACCCTAGCCTACCGATTGATAGGTCACAGGTGGGGGTTACACTTAGCCCGAAGACAAATGCACAAACTGGGAAGACCCAGATCAATCCCACAGATAGGCAACTGCATCTCAAATGCTCAGAGGAGACTGACACCAATAAAACATGTTTGTGATGCCGTGGACCAGCTCACGGCCAGCGGCGCCTCCTGCTTTACCACTGCAGGCCGCGAGCTGGTCTGCGGCACCTGTTTTACAGTCTCTGGCATACTGCAGCACAGTGCTGCGGCCTGCTGTTTATTTTCTAAGAAAAGGTGCATCCCACGGCCTCTCTCCATTCTTGCTGGGCACGCCGCTAGTTTAGGGGGTGGCCCACTAATAAGAGTATTTTTGTTTAGACTGCTGTTCAAGAGTAAACCACAGTTTCTCAGCATACTGTCTGTTTTCCCTCTGCATACCTCATTAGGAAGAGCTTGACAGTTTGTTTTCTGCTGCCATTTTCCTTGTTTTCTTCCCATGATTCTTCTGTCCAGTTTCCAGAGTAAGTTGGGGATGGGTTTTTGGGGGTTTTCCTTATCATTTCAACTTTCTTCTCCCAATCCAAGATGGTGGTTGACCTTCCTGTTGCATCACTTCCTGTTCTTTGGTAATTAAGGGGCCGGATTTCGAATTTTTCTTGTGTTAATATTATTATTATTATTACACTTATAAAGCGCACAGCTACCCAGCAGGGTCTCCCAGTGCTAAACATGTGGTGGCCGACACAGCTAGACAAAAGAGCAGAGGTCACAAAGGATAAAAGAAAAGAGAAATCAGACCAAGTCACTAAACAGCAGCAGGGAATAACAGTTCCTAAGGTCAATCAAAAGGGAATTCCAGAGCCTGAGGCCAAGACAGGAGAAGGAGCGACCCCTCATACAGACGAGCTGGAACCTGGGAACTGAAAACAATGGAAGGTTTGAAGAACGCAGCTGTCAAGCTGGAACATAAGGTGTGAGCAGGCTTTGAATGTGAGAAGGAGCAATACGCTTATTGATTTTAAGCCAGTGAAGTTGGTGGAGCAGAGAAGACGCAGAAGCAGATCTTGGCACGTGGAAAAGAAGAGGAGCAGCAGCATTCTGAATGACCTGTAGCCGATGTGAGGAAATATGAATTTTTATGGTCAATTGTGTCCCCTATCTTAGACCCCAACGGCTCCATGTACATGCTACAAGTACATGTATGTTCCCTCCAGTTCCAGCTATGAAGACGCAAATACATGTGCGTCCAACGTCAACATGTCCTCTTTCAGATCCGCCATGAATGGGTCGAATATTCCATTCCTAAGTATGATTGGCCACCGACTTTATATGGTTCACTTTTCACGTTTTACAGTTCAGGCGAGCAGGCCCTGAATTCTGCCATCAAGCCTTTTCCTGCTTCTGCCTCTGAAATGCTCCAGCTTGGACCTGCATCCGTATCCATGAACTTTGTCCTACTCCCTGCGCGGCCAACGGTGCCTGACGCGGCCTGTTGCCTGCCAAAAACTGTATTCAGCCTTCAAGTTATCTGCTCCGCTCCTCATCCAATGCATTCCTGTCTAGTAGTTTTAGGTAAACATCCTTCCAGCTACCGAGCAAAGGGCCCGGCCTCGCTGTCTTTATGCAAGTAATTCATAGCCCCTGTTACCATGGAAGATTCCTGCCCCCTCGCATCTCATGTAGACACATAGACGCTTGTACATGCACTAACAGTCAGTATAGAATAGATTCCGTCCGAGAGACCTTTCCTTTTGGATAAAACAGTTCCTTAAACAAAGATATTAGATACGATTTGGGATTAGGTTGACCTGACCCCCCAGACTTCTGTCTCCACATGTAGAGCTAAATGTCAATTCCCCTTCACCCTCTAGTTGCACGTCAATCACACGTCATGCGGCTGCGCGTGCATCTCTGCCAAACATTTCTGCTGACACTGCAGGATTCTCTTATGGATCCACCCACTTGTGACATCATTTTAAATGACGTTTCTAGTATACGCCTGTTATTACGCCCATTTTCATTACGTATGTGTATTCTTATCTGTATTATCAGCTGTTACGCCTCCTGCATCTGTCTTAATGCAATGCTTTTCATATATATATTGTTACTTGTCAATAATGTATTGCCTATCCCTTCCTGAACCTTCGTGGTGATGGAATAAGATTGCCTGGTTCGAACCATAATTCCTTTGTAAGGAATAAAGCCCTTTTCAGAACCTCTAATACCACGGATTCTGCCTCTTATTTTGACTGAGTTATTCTTACTAGACTTTACCGCATAAAAAATAGTACAGGTAATTTAAATATTTACCACATAAATTGGCGCCCGAACAGGGACACTTTCTCATCTCACGCGCCGGAGGTGCGTTGCAGGCCCGGTCCCCTGCCACAGTTGAACGGACAAAAACGCGTACCCGCAGGATTTCCTGTATCTCCCTCCGGCCAAGCGGGGGTGACTGAGGCTGCGATCAACACCCAGACGAGGCGGTGAGAAGTGCGAAGTATCCCGACCAGAGCCTAGCTGAGAGAGCAAGATCCGAGGTATACAGAGGCCCACCAGGTTCCGAAGTTCCGAGTCCAGTCGAGTCCAGTCCGGTCCAGTTCAGTTCAGTTCCGAGGCCTTCCGTTCCATGCTACCCGGTGAGTACCATTGCTGGGGAGGCATTTAGACGTGCACATTGGTTTGTGCCGGTCCTGACGGGTTTGGGTACACAAATCCGGTCTGCACTGTTTTAGCAGTGTATCTGTACTGTTTAGCAGTATATCCAGTATGTTCATGTATATAATTCAGTATTATCTAGTATTAGTATTATGTCAGTAGTTAGTTTTCTCCTAATTATCATTGTTCGTTAAATGTTAAATGTCAAATGTTTTAATGTGTTTAAAAATTGTGGTATGAATGAGTGTTCATTATTGTGTTTATTGTATTAATTGTGTTCAAGTTCAGTTCAAGTAAGAATCAAGTAGCAAGGTTTAAAGATGCCGTTCTTTTCAAAATTAAGACAGATCAAAACTAGAAAAGGAGTACTCGAAGAAGCTGTTCCCATTCCACCTAGGGACACTCCAGGGTACTTTATGTATCATAAACATGGCCTAGATGCCGTGTTATATCTTGACTTATGGGTGGACTACACCAAGGATCTAGCAGAAAGTCAGAGATGGCCCGCAGCTGGGACATGGGATGCAGATTGCATCATGAGAGTAGAAGAAGAATTATGGAAAAAGAAAGCCAGACAGTCACAGAAAGATGCCATTGAACTATGGCGTAAAGAATAGCATAGGCGCACAGAGAAAGCGCTCAGACTGGAAGAGAAAAGTAGGGAGAACTCAAATAAAGCCCGAGAAAACGTATTAGTTGAGGAAGGTATCCGAGTAAAAACAGAACAAGTAGACAGACAACGAAACACTCTTATGAATGGTATGTATCCTCTTTTGGCCGAAGGTTTACCTAAGGCCACCCCGGAAATACCGAAAGATTTGCCACCCCCATTACTCCCGATTAAAGCACATCCCAAGACCGCAAAAGATATTTTCCTTTCCTCCTATTTAGACGACGTAGCTCCCGAATATGTTAATGTTCCACCACACACGCCACCTGTCGATGGTGCTCAACCCCGAGATCATCCGCCCCCAACTCCGCAACCACAAACTCCTCCGCATATTCCAATAGGTCCATCTGTTTCCACCGCTTTTCCCGCATCCACAGTTTCTACCTTACATCCCACAAATCCTTTCGTGCTTAGCACCTCAGAAGGTGCGACAGGAGGTGCGGCAGCAATTTTCGCCACGCCACCATCACGAAGTAAATCGTCTCTTAGAGATTTAGCAAACCAACGTACACCCCAAATAGCAACGTCCGACATGTTTAAGGAACATCTTGTAGATTGTAGATATGATCCAGTGCCCGGTAAAAATGACAGAATGCTGCTATCATCACTACGTATACGACGAGCTTCAATGTATTTAACGACACTACCAGGAATGATTAAACATTTAGACAATATATATCGCTTTGTCCAAACAGGGCAAGGCCCTGAAAGTATTGACGAAGCCATGGAATACCAGAAAGTGGATATACAGAGACTACTGTTACGTTTCTTCATAAACTGCTTGATCAGAGACAGAGATAGGTCCGAGGTAGACCAGGATGAAATGCAAGTACTTACCAGATGGGGTCAGAATATATCAGAGGGAAAACATGATAAACAGACATGTATAGTAGCTATGTGCCGAAAGATTCGCAAAGAAGTAGAACGAATACATAAAGCCAGATTGGAGGCAGACAAAACTGAATCAGAGGGAGAGGAGGAGGAAGAATCAGAAATGCCCACAGGACAATTAGAAACGATAGCCTATGTAGGTAGGGGAAGACCTTGTAACAATACCAGATACTTTAATGATCCAATACGTCCGATACGTCCAGAATGCAACAGACATTTTCAAGCCCCTATGTTAAATGCAAGGTCCCCTGAGTACCTATTCCAAGCTGCTGATAAATTACTCCGAGACCGAAGGGGGTATCACATGCTCGATTCTATGGATGAACAAGAATTAGCCAGGTCAGCAGTACAATGGGCTGACAGTTCTGAAAAATACAGTGATGATGCGTTAGCACACACGTTTTTGAATCTTACCCCAGACGAACAGCGTTTAGCTGGTATATACATGATACAACACCTCGTTATATTATATAGAAGCCAACACTCTGATCCTGGTCCCCTACCTGATATACTGATAGAATTACTCACAAATAAATGGAGAGGTTCAGGTACTGATTTAATTAAAGAAATCCTAGAATATCGACACCAGTACATTGTCTTCGTATGCCCAGAACATGTTTCGGTTCCCCCCAAGTTGGAAAGAAAAACGTATCACATAGACAGACAGAATCCCTTACGCGAAGTGCACCCAATCAGAGGTGAGGACAATACTTTTAAACGCGTGTTTGTGTACACGCCCATAACTAAAATTGAATTATTAGAAATGAAGAAAGTAGTACCCAGCCATGACAAAGACCCAGCAGGTTTCCACCGTGAGATAAAAGACATTTTACTCATGGGAGAGTATACTTATCCTGACATTATGAAAATATTGAAAGTTTTATTGCCTGCCGGTATTTACGAGAAACTCAAAGAAAAGGAATGGGAGGTGGGAGACCAAAAGATAGAGTGGACAGCATTAGAAAACGAAGAAAAAGCCCGAGCTCCAGGTTCAGGGCTTGGGGAAAAGACTACAGCATTACCAGGATTATTAGTGCAGGTACTACCACGTCTATTGACTACGAAAAAGGAAGACTGGGGTGCAATTTCAGCCTGTAAACAAAAACAAGATGAAGACACTAGTGATTTCTATTCCCCATTTGAAAAATGTTTTGGTATTAATAGTGGCATAAAAGCAAGTAGTGAGTCGTATCCACATCTGTTTGTGACAAAATTAGTTGAGAATTCCCTGCCCCAAGTTAAGAATAGAGTATAAAAATTCGAGAGTACCTGGCAAGGTAACACACCGTCACAGATGTTACAAATGTTACAATATCATCACAATAGAATTAGAGAAGAACAAGAACATGAACAAAGACGTATGAAAGACACGAAAATGAAAATGCTTGTTGCTCAGTCAGTTCCAGCTGACGGTCATAAAAAGGGTACGACGCAGTCCAATGATTCAGCAGGTCCTGTTAGAGGGACATGCAACTATTGTAAACAGCCAGGTCATTATATACACGATTGCGCAGTTCTGAAACATAATATCTCTACGGGTATAACGAAAGAGAGACCACGTCCGCCTAGACAGGATCAGATCCAACAACAAGTACCTCAGAATATACAGCCTATGCCAGCTGTACAACAGACCGCACCACAACAACAACAACAACCACAACAACAGCCACAGCCTATTGCTGCAACACAAAACACGACACAACAGATGTACCAGTATGCACAAAATGACTATCCAGAGTATCAGCGCTACACATGAAATAGCCTAGAGAGGGAAGTTGGCTTACCCCTTATTGAGGTTCCCGTAGATCAAGAAGGTCCTTATGTACAGAGTCAAGTATTAGGGAAAGACAGAAAGTTTCTACTCGATACAGGGGCAAGCAGAACAACTATCAGTCACAGCGAAGTCCCAGGGGCACCCCTCTCAGGCTCACAAAATGTTTCCCTTGGTTTTTCAGGAAAGCCCACTATCAACGAAGTATCGCAACCACTTGCATTCACAGTCGGTCCATTAACACGGACTACAGATCTATTACTTACGAAATCATGCCCAGAAAACTTGTTAGGTATAAAAACATTGAAGGCTCTTGGAGCTGTAATATGTTGTTCTCCGGAAGGAGTACGACTATTTTTGCGTGACTTTAAAGGTCACTATGTGTCCAGAGACATGGATCACCGGTTACAGAATTTACCCACACATTTATGGGCGCAAGGCCCCACTGATGTTGGTTGCATGCACATTACACCATATCGAGTCACACTCAAAACAGGAGTGGTACTACCACGAATGCGACAATACAAGTTACCCCCAGATGCTGTTGTGGCTTTACTGCAAATCGTTGACGAGCTCATTGCACAAGGAGTGGTTGTGGAAACCGACTCCAATGTATGTAATTCCCCGATAATTCCGATTCTTAAACAAACTGATCCAAAAGCACCACCAGTATATCGATTAGTTATTGATCTGCGAGAATTAAATAAATGCATTGTACCACAATACCCCGTGGTCCCAGATATCTCCTCATTGCTAACAGCTATAGATTCAGAAGCAACGTTCTTTACTGTAATTGATCTTAAGAACGCTTTCTTTAGCGTCCCAATCGATCCGGAAAGCCAATATTTGTTCGGATTCAGTTTAAATGGACGAAGTTTTAAATTCGCACGCGCACCTCAAGGATTCACAGAAAGCCCCAGCATCTATAGCCAAGCACTGAAAAGAGAACTTGACAGTATCCACATGCCTGCTAACACTGCCCTGCTTCAATACGTCGATGATCTGCTGATCACCGCCCGAAGCGAACCTGAATGTGAAAAAGCATCACTGACGGTTTTACATTTCTTAGCCGACAAGGGGCACAAAGTGTCCCCTTCAAAGCTGCAATTCTGTGTCCAGCAAGTTGTGTACCTTGGGCACTTGCTGTCCAAGGGGGGAAGACAGCTTACACCCGACCGTATCCAGTTAATTGTTAACATGCCACCACCCAAGACACAAAAGGAGGTACGGGCATTCATAGGCCTCACTTCGTACTGTAGGCAGTGGATCCCTCAATATGCATTTCTAGCGAAACCACTCATTCAGTTGACAACACAGGAGGCAGCGACATCGACTGTCCTCCCTTGGACTCAGGAACATACGCAAGCTTTTGAAAGCTTAAAGAAAGCTTTATGCCAAGCATCTGTTTTAGCAACACCATGTTACAGCAAACGTTTTACACTCTTTGTTACAGAACGTGAAGGTACTGCTTTGTCAGTACTCACGCAGGAACAAGCAGGATCACACAAGCCATGTGCTTATTTTTCCAGTACATTAGATCCCGTAGCTCAGGCTCTTCCTGCGTGCCTGAAATCAGTCGCAGCAACAGCTTTAGCAATCAGACAAAGCGATGCCATAGTGTTAGGACATCAATTGACAGTACAAGTACCACACGCAGTAGAGGTTCTCTTGAACCGGACCCAAACACAACACTTGACTATAGCAAGACTGACGGGTTATGAATTGACATTGTTCCAGCCACACATAGAAATCAGACGTTGTAGTACATTAAATCCTGCCACACTTTTGCCATTAAGTGGAACAGACCCATTGGCACATGATTGTATTGAAGTTATTACTATTACGACGAAACCCAGACAAGACTTGACAGATATTCCATTATCAGATCCAGACCTGACATTGTATGTAGATGGTTCATGCATGAGAACAAATACAGGAGAGTTAGTGGCCGCTTATGCAGTCACAACAGATACTGAAATTATTGAAACGAATTGTATCGATACCTTGTCAGCTCAAGCAGCAGAGCTCATCGCTCTGACACAAGCCTGTATTCAAGCCAAAAATAAGAAAGTCAACATATACACAGATTCACGTTATGCATTCGGAGTCGTCCATGACTTCGGCGTGCTCTGGCGAGAGAGAGGTTATTTAACTTCTCACGGTGCCCACATCCAGCACGGTCCCCTTATTCAAGCTCTGTTAGATGCAATACATCTGCCTACTGCAATATCGATTATGAAGTGCAAGGCCCATACGAAAGTGACTGACATTATTTCTCAGGGTAATGACCTAGCTGACAGAACAGCTAAACAAACTGCTCAGAATCAGACTCATCCAACTGACACGACAAAGACAATAGTTCCGACACCAACACACTGCATGACAGTTAAGGATCCCGCCCTTGATGTAATTGACATACAGACACATGCTACACCAGAAGAAATAAAGAGATGGACTGAATTAGGAGGGATCCAAACGGATCAAGGATGGATGACGAAGGGAAAATCTATATGGTTTCTCCCCGACTCAATGGTTCAAGTCATCATTAACACAATACATAGTCCAGCGCACCTAGGAGAGAAAGCTATGCTAGACAGTATTCAACACATTTGGTTCAATAAACACTTGCGAGCAGCAGCTAAACAGAAAGTACGTACCTGCATGATTTGTTGTCAGTTCAATCCAGGAAAAGGCGTACCTGTAGAACAGGGTGGATTTCAACCCCCCGATCACCCTTTTGAAGTCCTCCAGATGGATTATATCCAGATGGAACGATGTCGAGAATTCAAATATGTCCTTGTAGTTGTATGCGCTCTTTCCCGGTGGACAGAGGCGTATCCCGTCTCAGATTACACTGCCCCGACTACTGCCAAACAGTTAGTTCGAGAATTCTTCCCACGGTATGGTTTGCCCCGTGTCGTGTACTCAGATAATGGCCAACCGTTCTCATCCGAGCTAATGAAACATGTTTCACTTCTGTTAGGCTATCAATGGAAATTCCACTGTGTCCGACATCCCGAGGCAGCAGGTCTCGTGGAGCGGCATAATCAAACTTTGAAAATTAGACTGTCCAAAGTATGTAGAGAAAAAGGTGTCGACTGGATAGTAGCTTTACCAGTTGCGCTCTTTTACATGAGAATGGTAGCACACTCTCGAACAGGGCTATCCCCGTATGAGGTGATCTTCGGTAGACCACCAAATATGTGGGGGACGCCTATACCCCGTAAAATAACTGATGTTGATTGTAATATGCTGACAGATTACCTGGCTTCCTTGATGTCTGCACTACAATCTTGTCGTTCACAGGTAGCTGCAGCTTTTCCCGATAACACTGAGGTGAAGCCCCATGACGTGGTTCCGGGAGACTTTGTACTTGTAAGGAACTTCGACAGAAGGAACCCGCTGGAGCCTCGCTGGCAGTCGCCTAAACTCGTCTTATTGACCACAAGGACAGCCGTGAAGATTGAGGGACGTAAAGGGTGGTTGCACTCGAGCCATATCAAAAAATTTCATGGACTATCATCCGACTTGGATTTTCAGCCCTGCATTCCCTCACAGACTGACTCAAAACTCCCCCTGGTTGACAAGCCAGAAAAAGAAAACTATAAACTGAAACTAAGGTCTAGCAAGTCAGACAATTTGATTGTTTAAGTCCTCTCCAAGGTGAATCGGTTGAATTTGTCTCTGACATGTATCCTCTAGACCGAAATAGAGAGAGAAATAGACAGAAACAGCTCAAGAAACATGCGTACTGTAAATCACTTCGTAGTCACTTCATAGTGACATTGTTAATTATGTTTTTTCTAAGTCTTCTGATTATCATTGCCAGTATATTATTACACATGTATTACCCTATTTCCAAGCGTGCTTTCAATGCTACTGCCGAACATTCTTTTAGCGAATTACCCCCGCATGAGTTGTCCTATAGATTTGCGCTGCGCAACAACACATTCATTAGTATGTTACATCATTCTCATCAGACCAGCAATGCTACAAATTGTTGGATATGTGGCCGACTCCCTCCCTATCAGAAATACAAGGGAGTTCTGCCTCTCTTTCCGTATCCATTCACACACAATGGCTCCTGTGGAGCATGGTTTAGTTTGATTAATTCCCTAGATTCAAATTCAGTAGTTTATCAAGACAACTGGGTTTGGGGAAACCTGAACCTAGTTTTACTTAAAGTCTGCTACCCTAACAAGGAGGGACTTCCCAAAAGAACAGGAACTGATCTAGAAAATGAAGTATATGGATTAGGTAACTTTACACTTAATCTCATGATCCTGAATGTTGAATCCGAAGCTACACCAATCTTGCCCGCTATGTCAGTATTTCCAGTTAGAGGCGAATTATGTGTAAGAAAGAATGGTTCAATACACATGGGCCATAGTAAATGTACCACTGTAATAGAATTCAGTGATAAAGGCAAATCTACATTTAGAGCTTCTCGTCACTCCTACTTCATCTGTGGTCACACCGCATACATACGCCTACCCCTAGATTGGGATGGTACCTGTTACATTGCATTCCTTCTGCCACCTGTTTTCCTAGCCCCGCCTGATTACCATAGGAATACCCATTTAGTACACAATAGACAGCAGAGAGATCTCCCGATTGTCGACTACACCGAAACAGCATGGGAGCAATACACAGATTTTAATAAAGGTTTCTTTCCCTACATAGGTACAGTCACTAATAGTAAGTTGATACGTAGATTAACTAGAACCCTTGAAGCAGTAGTGAATGAAACTACTTCCGCCTTAGGCAACTTAACAGAGGAGCAGTCTGCGATGCAGATTGTTGTTCTTCAAAATCGTCTTGTCCTTGACGTCATCCTGGCCGATAGGGGCGGAGCTTGTAGGGTCATCGGATCAAGTTGCTGTGTTTTCATACCAGAAAACGCGCCGTCAGTATATAAAGCCATAACTCGACTTCATAAGATCGTAAGCCAGATACACCAGAATCCAGGCACCTGGACTTGGTCCGGTTGGTTCTGGAGCGTGTTGTCAGCCTGGGGATGGAGGATCCTATCCTTCCTAGGTATTGGCTTTCTCATTCTATTCAGTTGCTGCTTGTGTCTACAATGTGGGCCAGCGATTTGTGGTCTGTGTGCCACATCGTGTATCCCGCCTTCGAATTTTCATTCAAGATCCCGGAAGAAGAAAGAAGAACAAATGATGCTATATGAACAGATTGATGGATTGATGAAGATGGATATTTCATAAGGGTCCGTAGGGGACAAGGAGGGAATGAGGAAATATGAATTTTTATGGTCAATTGTGTCCCCTATCTTAGACCCCAACGGCTCCATGTACATGCTACAAGTACATGTATGTTCCCTCCAGTTCCAGCTATGAAGACGCAAATACATGTGCGTCCAACGTCAACATGTCCTCTTTCAGATCCGCCATGAATGGGTCGAATATTCCATTCCTAAGTATGATTGGCCACCGACTTTATATGGTTCACTTTTCACGTTTTACAGTTCAGGCGAGCAGGCCCTGAATTCTGCCATCAAGCCTTTTCCTGCTTCTGCCTCTGAAATGCTCCAGCTTGGACCTGCATCCGTATCCATGAACTTTGTCCTACTCCCTGCGCGGCCAACGGTGCCTGACGCGGCCTGTTGCCTGCCAAAAACTGTATTCAGCCTTCAAGTTATCTGCTCCGCTCCTCATCCAATGCATTCCTGTCTAGTAGTTTTAGGTAAACATCCTTCCAGCTACCGAGCAAAGGGCCCGGCCTCGCTGTCTTTATGCAAGTAATTCATAGCCCCTGTTGCCATGGAAGATTCCTGCCCCCTCGCATCTCATGTAGACACATAGACGCTTGTACATGCACTAACAGTCAGTATAGAATAGATTCCGTCCGAGAGACCTTTCCTTTTGGATAAAACAGTTCCTTTAACAAAGATATTAGATACGATTTGGGATTAGGTTGACCTGACCCCCCAGACTTCTGTCTCCACATGTAGAGCTAAATGTCAATTCCCCTTCACCCTCTAGTTGCACGTCAATCACACGTCATGCGGCTGCGCGCGCATCTCTGCCAAACATTTCTGCTGACACTGCAGGATTCTCTTATGGATCCACCCACTTGTGACATCATTTTAAATGACGTTTCTAGTATACGCCTGTTATTACGCCCATTTTCATTACGTATGTGTATTCTTATCTGTATTATCAGCTGTTACGCCTCCTGCATCTGTCTTAATGCAATGCTTTTCATATATATATTGTTACTTGTCAATAATGTATTGCCTATCCCTTCCTGAACCTTCGTGGTGATGGAATAAGATTGCCTGGTTCGAACCATAATTCCTTTGTAAGGAATAAAGCCCTTTTCAGAACCTCTAATACCACGGATTCTGCCTCTTATTTTGACTGAGTTATTCTTACTAGACTTTACCACATAAAAAATAGTACAGGTAATTTAAATATTTACCACAGATGTAAAGAGGCTTTATCAGTGCCCAAATACAGGACTTTGCTGTAGTCCAACCTGGATATCACCAGAGCCTGTAAAACCGTTCTCTGAGCTGCCAGTGGGATTAACCAGAGTTTTTTTTAATCCCTTGGAGAGCAGCAAAGCAAGATGAAGCTATCCTGGAGACCTGAGTTTTAAGGGAGAGTTGTTTATCAATGATAAAGCCCAGGTTTTTAACTTTGGCGACAGGGACAGGCATAAGGCCAAAATCGTCATGCCAGTGTTTAATACCCCAAAGCTCAGGGTTATTGCCCAGAATAAGCACCTCCGTTTTGAAACTGTTAAGCTTCAGGGCATTACTGGTCAGCCAATATGAAATATTCCTCAGGCCAAGCTGCAATGAGAAAGGATCCTGGTGCTAAGCAGCGGAAAGGCAGAAGACAATCTGAGTATCGTCAGCATAGGAGAAGTTAGTCAGATCCGACTCCTCTGCAATGTCGGCCAAGGGGCGAACATATATATTAAAAAGTAAGGGGCTCAAAATGGAGCCCTGAGGAACTCCAGAGGTTAACTCTATCGTGTGCGATCTCACTTCGTTAGAGAAGACCTGAAAGGTATGGTCAGTAAGGAAAGACCTCAGCCACTTCAGAGCCAAGCCCACAATACCAAAGGTTTCGAGACGGTCTAACAGAAAGGGATGAGACACCGTATCGAACGCAGCGCTCAAACCCAACAAGATGAGCGCCGTGGTGCCCCCGGAGTCAAGTTGAAGTCTGAGGTGCTCAGGGATCCCGAGGAGAGCAGACTCAGTACTGTGGCCATGTCTGAATCCAGACTGAGATGGATGTAACAAATTAGATGTAGTAACAAAAGTGGAAAGTAAGGTATTAATGTGCCATTCCAAGATTTTAGAAAACATAGAAAGAAGAGAAATAGGATGAAAATTGGACCAACAAAGCGGGACAAGACCTCTTTTTTTTAATTGAGGAAGGACAAGAGCATTCTTCCACCCCTTCGGTACCAAGCCTGTACTTAAAACATTGTTAAGTAAATTAAGGATCACAGGAAGGATTGAGTCGTCCAAAAGACTGAGTTTAGAACGGGGGAGAGGATCAGCAGGAGAGCCAGACTTCATAGAGCTCAGTGACAACTTCAAAGACGGCAAATCCAAAAGAGGCCAAGAGCTAATCTGTTCAGAGTGCTCAGGCGCAGAGGTCTGGGAAGAAAATTCAGGAGAACCTGCCACAAGACCAGCAGGAAGTGTTATATTCCCTTGTTGAATAGCATCCACAGCAAGTTGGGTGTGAATGGACTTGACTTTGTTGTAAGAGAACAATGCTAACTCATTGCATTGAGGTTGGGGGAGCGAAGGAGGAGGCAAAAAGCACTGGCGGCAGAGAGTTTATTAACCACCTTAAACAGAGTTTTCTGGCAGTGCTGGGAGCTAGAAATCTTATCTATGAAAAAGGCAGCACGTGCCGATCTACTCAGGGCATGGTATCTCTTTAATGCTCCCAAGTACACCAGTTTGGCAACAGACAGAAATTGTTTCCTCCAGTGCCTTTCTAATGCTTTACAGCACTTTTTCTCGTATTTAAGAGAGTCGGAAAACCAAGGAGCAGGGCGATGTGTCCTAAACTGAGGTTTTGAGACAAGAGGTAGAACAGCGTCAGTGGCTGCAGAGAGCCAAGAGTGTACACTAATTTGAGCTTGGTCAGGAGAAGAATCGAGAGTAGGAACATTGTCCCGAAGCAGTTTGTTTAGAGAAGGCATATTAAGTTTGGACCAATTCCGAGTTTTAGGCTGTAAGGTTGGTCTAGTGGAAGAGGAACCAGGAAGCTTAATGGAAAAGGGAAGTGCAAAATGATCAGTCCAGCAAAGCTGGAAACGAAGTGCAACAGAAATAATGGAAAGATTAGAAAAAATAGGGTCGAGAAGAAGATCAGCAATGTGAGTGGGAAGTGAATTTAACAGTAGAAGATTGATAATATTCATACCCTCAGTGAAAGTAGAGGCTGATTCTCTTCAAGGTTCTCGAGATGGAGATTAAGGTCACCAAGCACAGAAAAGTTAGCAGAGTGGAGAATATGGGGAGCCAGTAGATCACAAAAGACTGAGCACCAATTAAGCAAGGGCCTAGGAGGGCGATAAACAAGGGCACCTGAGAAGGGGAATGTATGATTAAATGGAATGGAAAAGACCAAGGCTTCACAATTAGGAATCTGAAGGTCAACAATTTTGCAGTTGTAAATAGTTTTAAAAATGATGACAATACCACCCCCGACTTTGAGGGGCCTGTTAACACCCAACAAGGAGAAATTGTTAGGGAGTGCCGAGATAACATTAGGTAGAGAACCATCATGAAGCCAAGTCTCAGTTAAAAAAACCGAAGGCCCCGATTCACAAAAGTAATCTGAGACACAATCCTAACTTTACGACTTTTGGTATTGACAGAAGACATTTAGAAGTACTAAAGTTAGGATTTTGTCTCAGTCAATCTTAAGTTTTCGTCTCAAGTTAAACTTAAGACAAAGTTAAGTTTAACTGAGACAAAATAC
Organism: Triturus cristatus; assembly: GCF_964204655.1. Classification (NCBI taxonomy): domain Eukaryota; kingdom Metazoa; phylum Chordata; class Amphibia; order Caudata; family Salamandridae; genus Triturus; species Triturus cristatus. Next base: position 718,884,704 of record NC_140594.1, on the reverse strand, counting down.
TAGTCGTAAGGTTAGGATGAGTTAGTTCATCAAAAACAAAACATTTATTGAAAACTGGACTTTTATTGCCAACAGATACAGTCATGGCTGGATGTTACTTATAATAGAAACTGCACATGAAATACTAGGCATAGAAAGGAAGGAACTTGAAGATATGGAAATTAAACTTAAAGAGAATACCTCTCTAGAAGAAACTAAAAAGAAGTTAGATGAAATACAAGGGGATTTGAATGGGTATAAGGAATACCTTCTTAACAAAAAATCAAATAAGTTCAGGAAAGACGTTAACAATTACAACATAGAAAATGTCTATCCATATCTACAGAAAGACTATTATGATAAACCTAGGGAAGACTACCCAGGCAAAAATAATTGGCAACAAAATAAGAGATAATTTCCTAAAAAAAGTTTTACTTTCTTTGATACCTCGTACACAAGTTCTGAATCTGATAATGAGTTACAACAAGACATCTGCACAAATAAACATAGAGAGGTAACCCCTGGAACAAGTAGAGACACCTTCTCTTTTTTAGAACAACACCAAATAAATGATGGCCAAAACAACAGGGCAGAGGGAGGGGAAGAGGGGGCTTCTATCCCCAAAACTTAACACAAAAACATACCTATATGAAAACAAGGAACCAGAAGAATTGGGAGTAGAAAATAAAGCTCCTATTAGCAACTTATCCAGCAGAATATTCACTAAGGATGAAATGGAGACGTTAGAGAAAGGACTTGCCTATGCCATTACCTCACCTATTGATAGATACAATTTAGAGGGAGATCTTCATAATTTCTTTAGGAAAGTGATGTTAAATAGTTTCTTTGAGGGTAAAGAGAGAATACAAGTTGATAATAGATCTGGTTTAAGACCAAAATCCACTTGGACCCCATCATTACAGATGGTTAATAGGGATATAGAACTCTTTGAAAAAGTTGTAGAAAAAGGAATGGAAGAACTTCTAGACAAAAAAGTCTGGATGAAAAACAATCTAGCAACACTACAGAATAAGGCTCTGACTGATTTAGAACAGTGCAATGAAATAACAATAAAACCTGGCGACAAAGGAGGGAGCATCGCAGTAATGGATAGCAGTCATTATAATAAAAGAATACGTACCTTATTGAATAATGAATTACACTATCAAAAGTCCAGCAGAGTAGAATGGAATAGTCTGATTAAACGAGTAACTGGTTTACTTAAATTGGCCAGGGAAGACAACATCATCTGTCAAGATGAATACCAAGATATCCAAAATCCCCCTATGAGACCAATAGTCTCCAGTATTGTTGGACAGGCCACATGAAGGGCTTGCTCCCTCCCCGCATGACAGGGCCCAAGCCCCGGACCCCCAGGTGTTACCCACAAGAGCAACCCGCACCCCGTCTCCCGACGGAACTCCTGCCCACGGACATCCATGTATCATGGGGCCGAACCACTACCGGCTCCCCCGGCCGGATCAGCCGCCATCTTGGACACTGCACCACGAGGCCGCGTGGCCTCAGCTCGACCCTAACCCTGGGCCTGGCCAGGCCCCGACATCCCGGCACCACCATCCACCCAGGAGGTGAACGGACCACTTGGCAGGTCAATGGGAGAAAGAACTGTCGATGGCTCTCCCCCGCCAGGTGCCGATCGCCCTCCAGCTCCCCCGGGCGCTGGCTCCACCCCCCTGCTGGGTGTCTGGACTCCCTCATCCCGGACCTTCCGACCTCCAAGCGCGAGGGTCCGGACATCAAAGGGCGCCAGACCTATAACTAGGGCAGCTCCAGAGCAGGAAGGCAGTTGTATCCTGGAGTCGAGAGACACCGAGAGAACTCAGCCTTGACGGACTACCGGCGCTGCCGTAGCCCTGACTTGTGAACTATCGTCCTGCCTGCTGGCGCTGCCGCGGCCTTCTGCATCCTCCATCCTCGTCGGGACCTGCTGGCGCTGCCGCGGACCGTGTAACGACCACCTTCATCGGGACCTGCTGGCGCTGCCGCGGACCGTGTAACGACCACCTTCATCGGGACCTGCTGGCGCTGCCGCGGACCGTGTAACGACCACCTTCACCGGGACCTGCTGGCGCAGCCGCGGCCCGTCCAAAGCTAGAACATCGAGCTCGAGGGTTGTGAGCTATCCATCAGACCATCTCAGCTACCAGATTGGTAACCAGACTGTCCCGCTACCCCCTTTCCCAAACCAAGAGACTAGAATCGAGGGGACCCCTGAGTCCAGACCTCCTTGTACCATTCCATCGTACCTTAAGAAATCGCTTATAAAGAACGTTAAATCCTATCCTTGTGTGGTGTATATCGGTGGGGGGGAAGTTACGCATCGGTACGATCGCTGGAGACGGCTCTCCCCGGAGACCTCTCCCCTTGTCCCCGGCCGACCCTCCCGGTCCGTCTAACATTGGTGGCCAGCGGCACGATCCGAATCAACGCGTAATCGTACAGAGAGTAGCTCACCCCACGACAAAACCACGATGTCAACCAAAGAGAGCGGATCCACCGAGAAATTCCAGATGGATAAATTGGAAGAGTACAGCCATCGTGAATTGAAACAATTCTGCATGGAACTAGGCATTGCTACCACCGGCCTGAGTACCAAAGACGATTTTAAGCACGCCATTGAGTCGTGGGCAGAAACCGGGGTCGCCAGATCCCCAGACCGAAACGGTGCAGCATCGGAGAGGAACGCCACGGCTCCCGAGGAGCGAGGAACGGGCCTCTCGCAGGTAGAGATCCAAGAAAGAGAAAAAAACAGACTACATGAGTTAGAAATGGCACGACTCAAAATGGACGGTGAACTAAAATTAGCCGAGCAAAAACTGAACCTAGAACATCTGCGGCTCCGAGAAGAACGAGAAGAAAAACAGAGGCAGAGAGAGCTCGAAGAAAAAAGATTAGCACACGAACACGAGCGCAAACTGGCAGAAATAGAACTACGGAAGCAGAACAAAGAACCGGAGGTGCCTGAGCGACCGCGCACCCCGGGAGCAACAGAAAAGAAAGTCCACCTCCCCAAGGATGTCGTCCGAGAGTATGTCCGAGAGGACGACATACAACAGTGGTTCAAGGCCTACGAGATCGCCATGACCTCCCACCGGATCGATCGAAGTGACTGGGGAGCCGGCCTATGGGGGAGGTTCATCAACGAAGGCCGCGATGCCCTGCTACAGCTCCCAGACCATCAGATGTCATCCTATGACCACATGAAGGCTGCCCTCCTCACCCGATATGGGCTCACACCCGAAATGTACCGCCAGAGGTTTCGGGACTGCACCCGGATCCCGGGTACAACTTGGGTGGAATATGTCAACTATTTCAGCCGAGCCTTCGAGGGTTGGATCAAGGGAAGCCACGTAACGACCTACGAGCAACTTTTTAATCTCATGGTGTGGGAGCACCTATCTAACAACTGCTTCGTCGAGCTCAGGCAGCACCTCCTCGACAGTAAATTGACTGACCCATGGCAACTCGCCGCCGAAGCTGACCGGTGGGAAAGCACCCGAGTGGGCCGGAGAGGGCCACACGAGCAGAACCGGAACAACCAAGGTCAGCACCGTCCCCGAGGAGGAGGAGGAGGCCAGGGGCGAGGGAGAGACACCGTCCCGGCCGCTCCCACTGCCAGCACCCCGCCCCCCGATGCGCCCGGGGTTCCGAGCCAACGTCACGTGTCACCGATGCCAGCGAGTCGGCCACTACGCCAATGACCCGAACTGTCCACAGAACCAAACTCAAAAACCCCGCCAGGTAGCTGCCGCCGCCCTGGGGGGAGAACAAATCTCCGAGGAACAAGAAGAATACGAGCAGGCACAACAAGAGTGGGAACCGGCCGCCATGGTTCTAGCGTGCCTAGGGGGAAAAGACCTGGTCTCGCGGGCCCCCCTACCCGCCAACACCAGAAAATATAGCCAGTGGGTGAACATTAATGGGCGCCGGGCTGAAGCCCTACGTGACACAGGGGCCAGTGTGACGGCCGTCCGCTGTCACCTGGTAAAACCAGAGCAGATCCTGCCGAACATTCTCTGCCCCGTCCGCTCAGCCGACAATTCCGAGAGTCTATGTCGGATGGCCTGCGTCCCCTTCGAATGGGGAGGGGTCTCCGGCATGTTGAAGGTGACGGTCCGGGATGATGCCCCCGTGGACTGTCTCCTGGGGAATGATCTTGAGAGTTCCCCGTGGGCCGCCGTCGAAAGAAGAGAGCACCTGGGGATGCTGGGCCTCCCGGACTGGGCGTGCGTAACCACCCGGTCCATGGCCGCCCGTGCCATCCCCCGACCAGAAGAACCAGAATGGCCTGCACCTCCTCCCCCGATCGCTCCAGTAGAGGACACCGACTATACCGACCCCCCAGAGCAAACCCCCGAAGGGGTCGCCCAGCCCCAGGACCTTCCCGGCCTGGCTCAGTGGCGTCAAGAGGGGGGGCCCACCCAGGAACAGTTCCGCCAAGAGCAGAAGACCTGTCCCTCCCTCGAGGGACTCCGCCAGCAAGCCATCGCCCAGAGCGCAGGGGACACCACCGGAGCCCATTGGGTCTATTGGGATAACGACCTGCTATACAGTGAACAGAGAATCGCGGAGTTAGGGGCCAGTCGAGTGCTGGTGGTGCCCCTCCATTTCAGAGACTTCCTGTTGAATTTGGCCCACGATGTCCCTCTGGCTGGACACCTGGGCCAGGACAAAACCTACAGTCGCCTGGTGACCCACTTTTTCTGGCCGAGGATGCGAAACGACGTCCTCAACCACTGCCGGTCCTGCCCCACGTGCCAGGCCAGCGGAAAGAGCGGCCGCAAGCTCAAAGCACCTCTGCAACCCTTCCCAGTTGTCACCACCCCATTCGAGAGGGTGGGGATAGACATTGTGGGGCCCCTGGACCCCCGCACAGCACAAGGACATCGGTTCATCCTGGTGCTGGTGGACCACGCCACCCGCTACCCCGAGGCTGTGCCCCTGCGAACTGTAACAGCTCCGGTGGTCGGCCGGGCCTTAATGGGGATCTTCTCCCGGGTGGGATTCCCCCGAGAAGTCGTCAGCGACCGAGGCACAAACTTTATTTCGAAATATATGAAGTCCCTCTGGCAACAGTGCGGGGTCACCTACCGATTCACGACCCCCTATCATCCTCAAGGAAACGGACTAGTTGAGCGATTCAACCGCACGCTAAGGGAATGATTGGGGGATTGGAAGAGCCCCTCCGTCGCCAGTGGGATGTACTACTTCCGTGCCTCCTCTTCGCCTATCGAGAAGTTCCCCAGAAGTCCCTCGGTTTTAGCCCTTTCGAACTCTTGTACGGGCACCCTGTGCGAGGGCCCCTCAGCCTAATCAAAGAAGGTTGGGAGATGGCCCCCCCTAAAGACCCCTCCAGACGTCTTCAAGTACCTCCTGGCACTACGCAATCAGACCCGGCGATTCAGGGAAATGGCAAAAGCGAATCTTGAGGCCAGTCAGGAGGACATGAAAAAATGGTACGATCAAAATGCCTCCTCCGTCGAATTCGAACCTGGTCAACAAGTGTGGGTGATGTCCCCCACCGAACCATGTGCCTTGCAGGACAAGTGGACGGGGCCCTTCAAAGTGGTCGAACGCAAGAGCCCCGTCACCTATCTCATCGATATGGAGTCTCCCCGGAACCCCCTCCGGGTCCTCCACACCAACAGACTCAAACCCCACTTTGTGCGCTCGGAACTCAGCCTCCTGATGGCTACAGACAGTGGGGCGGAAGAAGACTCCGAGCCTCTCCCTGATCTCCTGAAGTCTCAGGAGAAAGATGGTTCCGTGGACGGGGTCCGGCTCTCCGAGGCCCTCACCCCAGAGCAGCGCCAAGGCTGCCGGGACCTCCTGCTGCAGTTTGCTACTTTGTTTTCCCTCACCCCAGGGGTCACCCCCTGGTGCTTGCATGACGTGGACACTGGGGACAGTCCCCCTATCAGACACCGGGCATACCGCGTACCAGATCGGGTGCGGGCCTGCATCCAAGAGGAAGTGTCCAAGATGCTCACGCTCGGGGTCATCGAGCCCTCGGACAGCCCCTGGGCCAGCCCGGTCGTGCTGGTCCCCAAAGCTGCTGCCCCCGGCACCACTCCTGAACTCCGATTCTGCGTCGACTATCGGGGCTTGAATGCTGTCACCAGGACCGACGCTCATCCCATCCCCCGAGCGGATGAATTGATCGACCGCATGGGGGCTGCCCGCTACCTCAGCATCTTCGACCTGACAGCGGGCTACTGGCAGATCGGTCTCACACCCCGAGCCCAAGAACGGTCCGCCTTTTCTACCCCCGATGGCCACTACCACTTCAAGGTCATGCCCTTCGGCATGAAGAATGCCCCAGCTACTTTTCAGCGACTAGTGAACCAGGTCTTGGCGGGGCCAGAAGAGTTCAGCGCCGCCTACCTGGATGATATCGCTGTGTACAGCCGCCACTGGTCCGACCACCTCCACCACCTCCGAGAGGTCCTGCAGGCCCTCCAGCGGGCCGGCCTCACAATCAAGGCCGGCAAATGCCAAATTGGTCAGGGGTCCGTGACCTACCTCGGACACCAGGTGGGAAGCGGTCTGGTGGCCCCTCTGCAACTCAAAATCGCTGCCATCCAGTCCTGGCAACCCCCAGTCACGCAGACCGAGGTCTGAGCCTTCTTGGGACTCACCGGCTACTACCGGCGGTTCGTGAGGGACTATGGCAGCATTGTGGGGCCCCTCACGGGTCTCACGTCCAAAAACCACCCGAAGAAGATTAACTGGACCCCCGACTGTCAAGCGGCCTTCGAAAAGCTGAAAGCCGCCCTGTGCACTGCCCCTGTGCTCCAGGCCCCCGAGTACAGTCGGGAATTCATTGTGCAAACGGATGCCTCCGACCATGGCATCGGGGCGGTCCTCTCCCAGCTGAACCCCGAGGGACTTGACCAGCCGGTGGCCTTCATCAGCAGACGCCTCCTGGCCCGAAAACAGTGCTGGAGCACAATCGAGAGGGAGGCCTTCGCAGTGGTGTGGGCCCTCAAAAAGCTCCGGCCCTATCTCTTCGGTACCCACTTCCGGGTGCAAACCGATCATCGACCCCTGCAGTGGCTAATGCAGATGCGGGGGGAAAACCCAAAACTATTGCGCTGGTCCATCTCCCTGCAGGGGATGGACTTCACTGTGGAACATCGACCGGGCCAAGACCACGCCAACGCAGATGGCCTGTCACGCTTTTTCCGCCTCGACGAGGAGAGTCCCCAAGAGGATGGGTGACTCTCCCCGCCTTCAGCTGGGGGGGACGCATGTTGGACAGGCCACATGAAGGGCTTGCTCCCTCCCCGCATCACAGGGCCCAAGCCCCGGACCCCCAGGTGTTACCCACAAGAGCAACCCGCACCCCGTCTCCCGACGGAACTCCTGCCCCCGGACATCCATGTATCATGGGGCCGAACCACTACCGGCTCCCCCGGCCGGATCAGCCGCCATCTTGGACACTGCACCACGAGGCCGCGTGGCCTCAGCTCGACCCTAACCCTGGGCCTGGCCAGGCCCCGACATCCCGGCACCACCATCCACCCAGGAGGTGAACGGACCACTTGGCAGGTCAATGGGAGAAAGAACTGTCGATGGCTCTCCCCCGCCAGGTGCCGATCGCCCTCCAGCTCCCCCGGGCGCTGGCTCCACCCCCCTGCTGGGTGTCTGGACTCCCTCATCCCGGACCTTCCGACCTCCAAGCGCGAGGGTCCGGACATCAAAGGGCGCCAGACCTATAACTAGGGCAGCTCCAGAGCAGGAAGGCAGTTGTATCCTGGAGTCGAGAGACACCGAGAGAACTCAGCCTTGACGGACTACCGGCGCTGCCGTAGCCCTGCCTTGTGAACTATCGTCCTGCCTGCTGGCGCTGCCGCGGCCTTCTGCATCCTCCATCCTCGTCGGGACCTGCTGGGGCTGCCGCGGACCGTGTAACAACCACCTTCATCGGGACCTGCTGGCGCTGCCGCGGACCGTGTAACGACCACCTTCATCGGGACCTGCTGGCGCTGCCGCGGACCGTGTAACGACCACCTTCACCGGGACCTGCTGGCGCTGCCGCGGCCCGTCCAAAGCTAGAACATCGAGCTCGAGGATTGTGAGCTATCCATCAGACCATCTCAGCTACCAGATTGGTAACCAGACTGTCCCGCTACCCCCTTTCCCAAACCAAGAGACTAGAATCGAGGGGACCCCTGAGTCCAGACCTCCTTGTACCATTCCATCGTACCTTAAGAAATCGCTTATAAAGAACGTTAAATCCTATCCTTGTGTGGTGTATATCGGTGGGGGGGAAGTTACGCATCGGTACGATCGCTGGAGACGGCTCTCCCCGGAGACCTCTCCCCTTGTCCTCGGCCGACCCTCCCTGTCCGTCTAACAAGTATGAATTCATTAACAGAATCACTAAGTAAATACGTTGACGTGTTCTTACAACCCTTAGTCGCACAACAAAAAGCCTACATTAAGGACACCACTGCCATGATACACAAAGTGTAGAATCTCCCCTTTGACGAAAAGACACAATGGTTGGTTACACTTGACATAGAGGCCCTGTACACAAATATGCCACAGGATAATACCATCCAAATGGTACAGGGCCTCTTTTTAAATGAAAATGGAGATTTACTTCCACATGCAACATTCATTATTGAATGCATGGAAATTATCCTTAACAACAATATCTTCCTTTTTAATACAGAGTTTTTCCGTCAAGTAAAAGGCACTAGCATGGGAGCGACCTGTGCTCCTAGTTTAGCCTGTTTTTATGTCACTTCTTTTGAGGAGAAGCATATTTTTAACAAACTCGCCTCCTTCTATGAAAATGTATCCAACTGGTCCCGTTACATCGATTATGTTTTCCTCCTATGGAAAGGGGCTAGAGAATCACTAGCAGATTTTATTGACTCCCTTAATTTGGGTGATGAGAACCTCAGGTTCACAACATCTATTAATAAGGAAACCTGTGACTTTTTAGATATAAAAATTAAAACAATAGGGGGGTATTACAGGTGGAACTGTACAACTAACCGACAGATCGAAGCACAATGCTCCACTATGAGAGTAATCATCCGGCGTGCCAAAGGGTTGAAATCCCCTTTGGACAGTTTTTAAGGCTAAGGCGAAATTGCACAAATATGAGAGACTTTGAATCACATGCTACGAATATGATCATAAAATTTACTGATAGAGGCTATTCCAAAAAATTAGTTAAACGTGCATAAAAACAAGCTAAATATTATGATAGGGACTCATTATTCAAATCGAAAAATGAGGGGTCCATTAGGATGTAGGGCGGATCGGCGATCCACCCTACATCGTTCCCCGCCCGCCTCCCATTTCCCCCACCATATTAGTATGGCGGGGCGGACCCTAGTGGACGGAAAGACCGTCCGCCAGTTTTCCGCCGGTCGACCAGTCGACCGGGCGGAAAAGGTGCTCAATATGATGGCGGTGTCTGTATGACACCGCCATCGATATTAAGATGCAGGCGGAGACCTGCCTTTCCGTGGCAGCATCAAAGGCATGTGGGGTTTGCTGTCGGGGGCCTGTTGCAGGCCCCCAGGGTATTAGGGGAAGGGGGTGCACATGGGTCCCCCCTGCATTGTCATGGACATGGTGGCAGGCACCTCGCGGTGCCTGTCACCTTGTGCATGACAATGCACACAGTGCATTCCCAGCATTGTGGCGGGCGGTGCTGTGGGCACCGCCAACCACAATGCTGGGAATGGAGGATGCCACGGTGTCATCCTAATTGCAGGTGCGGGACCGCCGCACCACTGGCAGCCGGTCCCAGCACTGCTAGGGTGGCGGGCGGACTAAAGGCCGCCCGCCATCCAAATCAGCCCCTAAGAGTGTAGACGCAAATAAATTGCCAATAATTTTTGTAACAAATTTCAGCAGTATCAGTAACAAAATAAAAAACTTAATAAATAGAAACTGGCACCTTCTAAATAAGAAAGATACATTAAAATTAGATAAAGCAATGTTTTCCTTCCGGAGGAATCGTACCATTCAAAATTGTTTAGTACATACATATAGGAGTAATATGGTAAGTAACCAATTGAGCATATCAAACAGTCCTCTTCCTAAGGGGAATTATCCTTGCAGCTCATGCAATAACTGTGCCAATATCGTCAAAGGATCAGTTATCATACATAACAGTGTCAAACATAATGTTAAAAGTTTGGTGAACTGCCGTACAAAGAACGTCATCTACCTTATACTATGCCCTTGCAATAAGGGATATGTAGGAGAGACCTCAAGATAAGCTAGAATCAGAATAACTGAATATAAATCAGCTATCCATACAAAATAAGTGCACCGTTAGTGGAGCACTGGTTGTAAAAGGATCATAAAATTGAGGAGCTGAAATGGTGCATCATTGAAACGATCCAGATGAATATACGAGGAGGGGACATGGCAATTAAAAGAAAAAAAATAGAACAATTCTATATGTGTAAGTTTAAATCATATAGAAATGGACTCAATAGCAAAGAAGAGTGGGAAAAGTTAATTTAACTTCCTCCATCAGTGCAATGAAGAAAAAGTTGAGCTGTTTTTTACCTTTAGGCAAAATAATTTGTCCTTTTTAATAAAAAAAAACCTGTACTAGAATATTGAATGACTCGCCTAGAGCGATATTCTGTATGTTTTTTAGATAGTTGTTTAGACAAATTCCGGAGATAGATTATAAGTATGATCAATGAGGGACAGATAGGACTAGGGGTGACCATGTTGGTAAACCTCGTTTTGCAGGTTTTTATATTTTGTTTTTATTCCTTTCACTTAAAAGTAGGCTGTCATAGAGATAAAACTGCAACTTTAGTTGGACATAAGATAGCTATAGGCAGTTTGAAGGATAATGAAGAGTATACCCTATTTTTTATAGGTTTCATCTGTTAGCGATGAAACTATACAGCGAGAATAAATACGGCTCTATTTTTTAGCCGCCTTTTAGATAACTCCAATATGACGGATCTTTCTTCAATGGGAAACAGGAATATTGTGGAGAAGCTCCACCCCACACGTGATTTCTAGGGCTACTAGAGCTCTATAAAATGACGTCCGCAACGTAAGGACGCTCAATTCAGACCCGGAAGTATTGGTAGAACGGGGAAGCCATCTGCTAGTTTTTCGGTAAGTGAAATATCCAGAAATACTGCATGTCTCACGTTAGAAGTTAAAGTTTGTGCTGGCATTTTATTATTTAGTCTAGTGATGTGGCAGAATTGGGGTAGTTTCTCCCTACATATTTACGGGGCACCCAATCCTTGCCGGGATTTTACACAAAATAGAGTGATAAAGTGAGCCCTTTTTAAAAGCCGCAATCTACGACCAGTAACTTTGCTACAGCATAGATGCATAGTCATCAATTATAGCTATTAGGGTTGTTTTTGGCATTTAATATATAATCGAATTTTATAAAGTACTACAGTGTGTGGCCTAGAAGTGTTACTGAAGAAATTTAACATCTGCGTGTAATTTACGCTTACTATAGAGTTCCAATTTGGTAAATAACTAAAGCAATGATTTGACAACTGCCTTTAACAAGGAGGGGAAGCAGAAACATTAAGTCTGTCACAAGGCTATAACTCCTTGTCCAATAGGAGGATTGTTTAATGAGTCAAAGTTTCGACGGTATTAGGATGGACATACCGGTCGAATAATCCTTGTTCTGTTATGTTATGTTATGTTATAGTGTGTTTATATAGCGCACGGCTACTCCAGAGGAGTGTCCCGGCGCTTTCCACAGGCAGCTCAGTGTAACACAGCAAAACAAACAAACAGCATAGCACAAGGCAACAGGGGAGAGAGAAAAACCTAAAGGTTGAAAAGCCAGGTCTTCAAGCTCTTTCTGAACTGCAGCAAATTAGCAGAGCTGCATAGAGCCAGCGGAAGCGAATTCCAAAGCTGGGGTGCCTTAAAGCTAAAAGAGCGCCCCCCAGTGCGCGCCTTCCTAACCCGCGGCACCACGGCCAGAAAGAGAGAATCTGACCGCAGTGAACGGACTGGACGGTAAAAAGACAACCTCCGTTGCAAATATCTTGCACCAGTGCCAAAGAGTGCTTTGTGCATCAGCGTCAAAGTTTTAAACATAAATAATAACATTTTATTTATGTAGGGATAAGATCAGGTCTGTCTGATGTAAAGAGACTGTTAAAGCCATTTTAAATGCTAGTCTAGTATTGGATTGCTGTTAATTCTAAAAGCAGTTGAAATAGTATGACAACAAATTTTAAAAGTACCATCACCAAGAAATAATAAAGATGGTAAGTGAAATGCATAACACTCGACAATATACCGAAATAGTAATTGCGGATTATTTGTGTTGCAAAAAACCTAATACATGATACTGTGCTAAATTAAAGTGCACTGTGCGACCCTCAACATATCCCTTGGATAAAAGGTAAAAATGATTTCGAATAAAGTAATATGGGATGTAAAACAATTCTTTTCTTGAGTATCTGAACCACAACTCAGGTCTCTTCTTTCTAACACCATCCAGACAATGAGAAAAATGCCCAATGGTGACAGTTGAAGGAGTTTACACACAGGGTTTTCGAGTCTAACTGGTAAGCCTCATCCAGTTTTAAATAAAGTGGAAGTATTTAAATATAGAGATAAAGCGTAGAGGTAATGCTTAAAATTAACCTTCTCTATACAGAAATCAGCGCCCTCATTTGTATAGGCTTTTAAATTGGACTGCCGGTGGTTCTACCATACTTTCTGAATATTGGCCTAAAAATTAAAGGTAGGCTTTGGCCACGAACATCACACAAATGGAAAGGGATAAGGAGTTCTTGCACTCACATTGTACTCTTCTTTCTAGATAAATATTTCCCATTGGGATTTTGTCACAACGGAAATAGGTGGGTTTAATAAAGAATACTCCCCTATAAATGCAATGGATCATATGTTATTCTTTATTTTTAACTATCTTTAAATGTTTACCACAGTCAATGGGTTTATTGTTTTCAAATTGTTTATAGTACTTTGGTGATGTATCCAACATGAACTTACGGTTTATTAATAAGTGTTTTCTGCTGTTTAGATGTACTTGTTTTGAAAAATACTTTGTCCTGAAGAAGGTGGAGAAATAATTATTCACCGAAACGCTGCGTCTACATTACTTCATAAAAAGTCTTCTTGTAATACATTTTTAATGTATTTGCGCTACTTTTTCTCTGTGAGAAATTGTTTTTAACTTCTTGAAAACCTGAAGTGTTATTTTGTTTTGATAATAATAAATGTTTAATATTTTGAACACTGTAAAATTGTTGTGTTGGTTTTAAACTTACAGCAGACAAATTTGTATTCACATATTGTACTATAAAGTGGTCGTTGTATGAAGAATATATAGCACATGATCCATTTATAGGTCAAAACTAAGATACAGTTTTCTTCCACGGGAAGATTTCGTGAATATGGCTATTTTGTGATTTTGTTTACATTTGCTACCCCGTCCCTTTTTCGTAGAATCAGGGTTTCTCCCTTTATTGTTTTATTTATGAAAAACGCAGCTCCTTCAGGCACTGTGACAGCTGGGGTTAGCAATACCCTTCAGCGGCCCCCAGAGCCAATAAGCAACTTCCCCTTGCTCTATTATTAAAACAATGTGCAAGTCTGTGTAATCTCCTCTGGCATTTGCATTGTAGGTGCTCAAAACAGGAATCAGATATTCCTTTTTTGAAGCATATTCCCCAGAATATATTGAAATGAAGATTGCTATTAAAAACAGAGTTCTGCACTTTACAAAGAAAACAAAAGAAATAAACATGATTAGAAAATGTAATAAAGAAGACATAGGAAATTGAATTGGGAAAGACCAATTGGCACACAGTGTCCTTAGCATTTTACCAACCTCATTGATAAGGTCAAACAAACAATGCAAATGGCCTCATCAGCCATTTATAAGTGAGTTACTGCTTGCCATTTAGTGTGCCTAAACTCAGCTGTGTGACCATATCTGGTCCGAGAGGGACAAGTAAGGAGGTTTCTCAGGTTGAACTTCTCTTTAGGACAGAAACATTGGTATTCAGAGTCTATCTATTCTTATAGCTCTTCTTCTGGGAATCTTGACCCATGTTGGTTTGTAGAGTTTGGTGTAAAGAATCAATCTTGTTGTGAGAGGCAAACCTCTGCGAAGGATGGTGGTCCATGTCTTTTAAAGACCTTATGTTTGATTGGCTCATCCTATCCAGAGAATGAGATCCTACTGTCAAACCCATGGAAAAAGGTCCACTTTGTGGTATTTTAAATACTTGATTTGATTTTGGGCTACTTTTTAGTGCTCTGAAACTGAAATCGATGTACCTTTTCTCTCATGTAAATTGAAGTTTTTTAGAAAAAAAAGTAATATGTTTACTTAGACAATGAAATGTCCACACAAGCATACGAATGCATACAAAACAACAATTATAATTGTAGTTGACCAAGCTTAAAATCATTGTTAAAATATGATGCATTCTAGTATTGAAATTTGGGCCATATGCATTGAATATGGGCTAACATGCGCTGAAGATACAGTGAGATAATACCACCTCTCCGAGATTTGGGCCTGCTTCGAGGAAGAACTAATAGGTATCTAAATGGCTGCCTTAATCCGAATCTAAAGGAATAATATCTAATGTCAATCAATCAATCAAAGCTTTATTTCGATAAAAATTATCTCATAAAAGCATCAACATACATACATAAAAGATGCAGTTTGACATGTAGAAGGAAGGTAGATAAAAATTGATACATATATTTGATATATAATATACTATTTACAATCAGGTAAAAAAGAATTAAATTCAGGTATTCAACCCGATGCTTATGATTGAAGGAAACAGTCTAAAAAAGGTGAGGTATAAAAGGCTAGAAATTCATATCAGAACGGAAAGACTTGAGCCTAATTATCCATGACCATCCAAGAAATTTGGCCACACCACAAACCAGCACAGCCCTGGTGTCTGATTGTACAATTCTAAGGGCTACACGGTGGTTCAATGTTCCCAGCTGTCTGCAGACAGGACTTAGCCATCTGCCTCTTGGATTTTTGTAGGCTGGGCATTCGAACATAAGATGTGCGATGCTTTCGACCTTCCCGCTGCAATTTGGGCAAAATGCCGGTGTTTGGAAGGGAGGCTTCCATTTGTTAGTGTACTCTCGGGTTGGTAGTGTGCCCAGTCTAAATTGTATGTAAAGCGTTCTATCTCTTGGTTTCTGGATAAAATCAAGATAAGGCTCAAGGCTAACGACTTGCTTATGTAGATAGAAGTCTTCTGTTAGCCTACCTAAATTGGGGTTACTAATCTCTTTAGTGTCAATCCATGCCCAATATGCTCTTTTGAGGTCGATCTTATTTATTAGTTTGCCGGATTCCCAGACTTCTCTAAGTCCCAACAGGGAAAAAAAATTCTTGATGTTGCAGAGCCATCCCACTTTGTGTGAGCCCGGAGTGTTTATCACTTCTCTAAGGCCCTCTGCATACTTTGATAGTTCGGGGGTGCGCCATAAACGTGCCCAGAAAAGCAGGGGGCGCAATCTTGCCAGGTCCTCAATTGTACGTCTACCCAGATCACTAAGTAGAGGTTTGAGGGGGGTGCCCCTTGGGACTGAAACCAGTGCCCTCAAAAATTTATTCTCTGACCTGGAGATTTCTTCAATGTTGTCGAAGCCCCATAACTCGGCACCATACAGGGCAGAGCTGACAGCTTTTGCTTGGTAAATCACTAGAGAGGGTGCAATGGGCCTGCTCTGGGAGGGTCGATGTTCTTTCATAATAGCCCCTGCAACCCGACTGTGTCCACATCTGTCTCACTGTGGATTAGTCCCCCGCATGTGTTGTGCCTGGGGATACTGAGACACACACACACACACATGCTGTGTCAGATGTGCAGTGTGAGGTTGCCTGTTTGTGTTTGTGCATCTGCACCAGTGCATTGGTATTTCTGTTGTGGGCCATTGTCTGGATGTTGTTTTTGTGATTTTCCCTGTTGTCCCTGTGAGTCATATCACATCATTCTGCACATTCATACTGGTTGTTAGGTCCCATTGCTGCCATGGAATGGGACTTTGTGACCTGACACCTACAGTTTACACAGGATGTATTGATTTGTGTGTATGCTTTGTGATGGTCACTTCTACTTTTGTGTCATTGTACACTGTATGCAATGTCAGCCCCCATGGGTGGTGCTTGTCTGCACATGGCCGAGAGTATGTTTGTGTTTCACAGCACTGTTAGCCTCACCACATCTCTGTGGGTATAGGACACAACCACTACTTTGCCACAAAAGTGTTTCATGTGTAGGAGCATCTTGTCCAAGTGGGGTTTCCAGCTGACATTATCGGAAATTCTGATACCAAGGTAATCAAAAACTTTTACAAGTTCAAGAGTAATTCCATCCAATTTGGGAATAATTTTGGATGGTCTGCGTAAATTAAATGAATAAGTTTGGTCTTCGTTGTATTTATAGACAGACCTCTTAGATTACAAAACAAATGAAATCTGTCCAAGAGCTTCTGTAGCCCAGCTGGGGTCTTGGAGATTAGCAGGGTGTCGTCTGCAAAAAGGAGGGCGGGGACCTTGTCACCCGCCAGGGCTGGGGCGTCTGCTGGAATGTCTTGTAACAATGTCACCACCCCGTTCACAAATATAGAGAAGAGGGTGGGTGCCAGAACACAGCCCTGGCAGACTCCCCTATTAACAGGAATTTTTGCAGTTTTTTGATTCTGGTTACCCCTAATCTGGGCATAGTTACCCTCATGCAAGCGAATGAGAAGGTCAAGGATCGGCAAGGGCACACGTGTTTCCCTCATAACTAGCCATAGACGATCTCGAGGGACCAGGTCAAAGGCTGTCTTCAGATCGATGAACGCCAGATGGAGACTACCCTTGCCGATCAAGACCACCTTCCAATATAGAAGGAGGAGTCTGAAGACCTGGTCGATTGTGCCTGTATTTGATCTAAATCCTGCCTGGTAATGAGACAAGATGTTATTCTCATTAATCCACAGCAGGATTCTCTCTAGTAATGCCCTGACAACCACCTTCTGGCCAGCATCAATAAGGCTGATCGGGCGGTAGTTAGCAGGGTCCTCCCTGGAACCCTTTTTAAATATTGGGACCACCTCGGCACCCTTGCAAGAGTCAGGAACGGGAGATCCATTTATAAGGGCGTTGAGCAGGATGGTAAAGTACTTTGCCCAATGTTTAACACACAAGTTACAGATTTATTGAGTTTTATAAAGCATTTTGTGTTGCCTTTTAATTACTTAGGAGCGCTTGACTGAGACGGTACAAATTACTTATTTGAGGAGTCTGGAGTTCAATCAGACAGCATCAGTGAAACATTCCCATCTGGCCTATTGAGTCTGTAAGATCACCCTTTCTCGAGAAAGGGTATCTCTTTATATAAGTACATATGTTACTCAAATAGTAGGGTGCCTGATGATATAATGGAGGGACAAAATGAATGGCCTAAGCCATGGAAGGTAAGACACTTAGAGGTCGATTCCGATCCGGGTCGTACTGCTCTCCGAGAGCTGTTCATAGCCTTACCTTGCGACCGACTCGTACCCGGAGCCGGTCCGTCCGGGCGACAAAGTACGATGTGCGTAACTGACACAAATCCGACCGACACGTAGGCTGTGATTCAAGCTTCATTCTCTGTCCGAACCGTACCTCAGAACGCTGAACTGAGTCGCCCAGAAGCAGTATCCACAGCAGTTTACGGCCGGACAAGTACGATGCGCAAATCATACGTGCCGGACAGGTTCGCCACATACAGCACGTCCCAGCATCCGTAAAAGAAGCAATATCAAGTACGATTTGTGCCAGAACACAATCCACAGCTACGAGACGGACCAGCGTGCAACAGGTACGAGACGGAGCAACAAGCAGCGTGTACGAGACGAACACATCATGAATCCCATCGCGCAGGTCATACCAGTACTGTACATCTATGACCGGATCAGGAACAGATGCGGACGAAGCAGACGGTAAGTCAGACAGCCACCCCACAAACAAACGACACGTACCTGCCAAATGTCACACCCAGAGGATCCATATCCTGGCCACTAGGAACAGGCCACCATAGGGGTTGCATGGCCAGCACCACTACCACCACCACTCATAGGGGGTATGTTGCCCATCACTCCTGCCACCCCCACCCATAGGGGACCTGTTGCCCATCACTACTGCCACCCCCACTCATAGGGCTTATGTTGCTCATCACTCCTGCCACCCCCACCCATAGGGGACCTGTTGCCCATCACTACTGCCACCCCCACTCATAGGGCTTACGTTGCCCATCACTCCTGCCACCCCCACACATAGGGGACCTGTTGCCCATCACTCCTGCCACCCCCACCCATAGGGGACCTGTTGCCCATCACAACTGCCACCCCCACCCATAGGGGACCTGTTGCCCATCACTACTTCCACCCCCACTCATAGGCCTTTTGTTGCCCATCATTCCTGCCTCCCCCACCCATAGGGCTTATGTTGCCCAGCACTACTGCCACCCCCACCCATAGGGCTTATGCTGCCCATCACTCCTGCACCCCCACACATAGGGGACCTGTTGCCCATCACTCCTCCCACCCCCACCCATAGGGGACCTGTTGCCCATCACTACTGCCACCCTCGCTCATAGGGCTTATGTTGGCCATCACTCCTGCCACCCCCACGCATAGGGGACCTATTTCCCATCACTCCTGCCACCCCCACCCATAGGGGACCTGTTGCCCACCACTACTGCCACCCCCACCCATAGGGGACCTGTTGCCCATCACTACTGCCACCCCTACTCATAGGGCTTATGTTGCCCAACACACCTGCCACCCCCACCCATAGGGCGTATGTTGCCCTGCACTACTGCCACCCCCACCCATAGGGCTTATATTGCCCATCACTCCTGCCACTCATAGGGGACCTGTTGCCCATCACTCCTCCCACCCCCACCCATAGGGGACCTGTTGCCCATCACTACTGCCACCCTCGCTCATAGGGCTTATGTTGGCCATCACTCCTGCCACCCCCACGCATAGGGGACCTATTTCCCATCACTCCTGCCACCCCCACCCATAGGGGACCTGTTGCCCACCACTACTGCCACCCCCACCCATAGGGGACCTGTTGCCCATCACTACTGCCACCCCTACTCATAGGGCTTATGTTGCCCAACACACCTGCCACCCCCACCCATAGGGCGTATGTTGCCCTGCACTACTGCCACCCCCACCCATAGGGCTTATATTGCCCATCACTCCTGCCACTCCCACACATAGGGGACCTGTTGCCCATCACTACTGCCACCCCCACTCATAGGGCCTATGTGGCCCATCACTACTGCCACCCCCACCCATAGGGGACATGTTGCCCAGCACTCCTGCCACCCCCACACATAGGGCTTATGTTGCCCAGCACTCCTGCCCCCCCCACCCATAGGATGGGTGATGCGCCACACATCCATCATACACCAACATTGGGTATGTCAGCAAAATACATCCACCCTAATGTCATGACAACAGTGTGTAGTCTGTGACAAATGCCCACAACAGTGATTATGACTTCGAACATACAATGTACCATCACATGTGTGACCAAAAATTGAGTGTGGCCTACACAAGGCAAGCATCACTATAGCACTGTGTCAATGTAAAACTAACACCCCCTCACTGTGTAGAACAAAAGTTAATTATGGGGTTCCAAAATGCAGCAAATGTTGAGCATTGTGGTGATGGGGTCTAAAGCCCCCCTCATCACAGTGACCACAAGGTACGTGTCATCATGGTCAAAGCTGCAAATGCCAAACAGCATGTATGATTCCTGGTCCCAACACATGAAACACTTTTGTGGCAAAGTAGTGGTTGTGTCCTATACCCACAGAGATGTGGTGAGGCTAACAGTGCTGTGAAACACAAACATACTCTCGGCCATGTGCAGACAAGCACCACCCATGGGGGCTGACATTGCATACAGTGTACAATGACACAAAAGTAGAAGTGACCATCACAAAGCATACACACAAATCAATACATCCTGTGTAAACTGTAGGTGTCAGGTCACAAAGTCCCATTCCATGGCAGCAATGGGACCTAACAACCAGTATGAATGTGCAGAATGATGTGATATGACTCACAGGGACAACAGGGAAAATCACAAAAACAACATCCAGACAATGGCCCACAACAGAAATACCAATGCACTGGTGCAGATGCACAAACACAAACAGGCAACCACACACTGCACATCTGACACAGCATGTGTGTGTGTGTGTGTCTCAGTATCCCCAGGCACAACACATGCGGGGGACTGATCCACAGTGAGACAGATGTGGACACAGTGCCATACAAAAGTAACCCATCATTGGGCCCCCCTTAGTGGGCAATCGGGCATTGTGAGATGAGAGGGAGCACAAGAGACACATGTGACACAAGCTGGAATGAACAGCAACTAGCACAGCAAGAGACTGACACACAACAGCACGACCCCCAGGGACCAGACATTGGGGTGACACAAGCATGCATGATATGTCCACTGTCATGACAAAGGTAGATGTTGTACAAACTGTGAAACCCAGACATGTGCCCTGTGCCACAAACGTACATCACACCTACACAAACACAAATCATTCAGCATGGCCCGTCATCCATGAACAAACAGGAGCTAGGGGCCCATCCATGCAAACATTTACATCAGTCCATTCTCAACACCACACACCCTGAACTGCACCAATGTGCATCTGTGAAGCCCACATGGACAGGTGACATTGCACATGCACCCATGACAAACACAGTAATGTTGGGAGGAACTAAGGTGCACAGACTCATCACACAAGGACAGTCTACAACCCTGGTGAATGACAGACATACCGCACAGTATGCGGTACATGGCCATGACGTAAAAGCTCCCGTAACCTTTGGAATACCTGCCACAGTCCAAGGACAATGCAGAAGCCAAGGAGAACCACAAGGCACACATGCTGACACCTGCCAACATTGCAGCCCTGAACCTGACGAGTGGGAGCAGTCACACACCCATACACATGTCTCAATCTCTGAAAGGTACCACCTAGAGACAACTACATGATATTGCGAACAAAGAAGTGCCTTGGGGACCCCTGACTGTGTCCCATCTGCATCTGACCACATCATCACCACTCAGAACTAACCAATCCCAATGATGAAACACCAATTCACAGTAGTGTGTCATGCACCCACACATCTGGTAGCCCATGGCAAAGATGTGAGATGAACACAGTAGAACTCAGCAAGCATAAACAACAGGAACATATCAAGGGAACACTGCCTGTGTATGAAAAGGGATGTGGACACACACATACATGCTCACACAACACACACCATGGGCCCAGGCAATGTCACGGAACAGCACACTTACTTGAGGGGACTCAACTCCTGTGGAAGCTCAGCTGTGCCAAATATAGTCCCAGCAGGTCTCAGTCATGTCAGCAGAACACTTGGTCTGTCAGCCATCAGTTACTGCACAATGAAGGCTCTGGTCTAGGCCTGGGCTAAATTTTCCGTTCCGCTCGCAGAAATTGCGATAATTTGACATTTTCGCGTTCCGTGGAGAGCGCGAAAATGTCAAAATGTCCGCATTTCGCAGCTTAGCGATAATTTGTTTCTTGCTCGCGCTGTAAAATAATACATTCTTGCGCGCGCGCGATCGCCTTACCTGAATCCCCACGTTCGCCGACAAGTTTTCCCGATCCGGTCACGTTCTCCACGAGATGTTGGATTGTTGGTAGCCATTTGCGCTGTCTCGCGACAGTTCGCGCCCGCAGTAATGTCATTGGTCGTGCGATCACGTCTTTCTTCTCGCGATCATGCACCGCGAGAAGAGTGAAAACAATACGGCCGCGCCCGCGAGCAACCGCATGGGTAAGTTGGCGAGCCGCGACCACGCAGAAAATACCGCGAACGGGCGGGAAAAAAACTTCCGCATCTTTGCGATATTTTCGCGTGTTTGCGGAAATTTTTAACATTTTCGCGATGATTTGCGAAAGTCACTTTCGCAAATTTCACCCACCCCAACTCTGGTCACAACAGCCTGGGTACGGGAGTGTCCCTTAAGCCATCTGCACATACTCAATACATATGTACAGCAAGTTGCACAGAGGACCCAGCTGCTCCTACACCAATGATGCCCACACCTACATGTCCAGTGGAGATGCGCCCACAGTCAGGGAAATAGACAAATTGAACAATGGGAAGCACATCATATGTGCATGTGTGCAAGCCACAGATGTGATCATGCAAATTAAATGTTTACAGAGATGTTCACAAATTGTTATTCATGACACACCCAGTTAGCTGCAAAGAATGACATGGATACCGCCCAGAAGAAGATATATATCTCATGGACCACATGGAGTACCTCACATCAACACCTCAGTATTCAACATTTGAAATCCAGCATTACAACTGCAAGGTTATGCTAAACATCATCAACATAATGTACAGCTAATTAAAATTCACAAGTATAAAGAAAAATTCTTTATTCAGCCATTTTTAAATGCAAAGTCCTTTCAAAACAAAGGCCAATGGCCAATACATATCCACATGTCAACAATGTGATTTGAGTGACAACTGTCACACATTGCTTGCCTGCACTGGTAAGGACAGGGGACATCTCCTCGGAGGGGCATATATGGGGGCAGGCCAGGCACCGTAGGGACAGGATCAGGGCTCAGGAGAAGGAGGCAGTGAAGGGGTGATGGATGCAGGAGAGTCACTGGCAACTGCAGTGGAGCTGACTGAAGTAGTGGGTGCAGTCACAACTGTGGGGCACAAGTCAGATGGGGTGTGTGCTGGCACAACTGCAGTGGGCAGGTCAGATGGAGTGGACTGGGTCTCCACTGCAGTGCCCAAGTCAGACGGGGTGGTAGTTGACTCCACTGCGGTGCCTAACTCAATGGGAGCAGAAGGGGGTTCAGGTGAGGTTAGCAGGACAGAGGGGGAGGTCACGGTCCCCACATCAGTGGCACAAACTGTCTGACCGGGGGTGGAAGAGCGTGTGGTGAGGGAGGACCTGAGCATTTTGGGGATGGTGTATCTGTGGGTGGGGGAACCTGGGGCAGGGTGTGGCAGTTGAACCTGTGGAGTGGTGACCTGGGGGATGGAGGACGGAGACTTTGTCGTGGAGCTACGGGGCGGGGGTGGGGTCTTGCTCTTCCGGCTCCGGGGGGACTTGCGGGTGGAGGTCTCAGTCTGACTTCGCCTGGGAGAGGGTGTCCGGGTGTGAGGGGCACTCCCCTCTGTGTGTGGGGACTTCCTCTTCCCCTTGTAAGCTGGATCTGCTGGGTCGGTGGGGTAGAGGCCAAGGTCACAGAGGAAGAGCTTCTGGGGAGATAGGGTTGCAGGTCACGCAAGGCAAGGGGGCTGGGAGGGAGAGGTATCAGAGGACCTCAGAGTTCTTGTGGATGACTGTTGTTGTGTTTGCAAACCATTCCCTGTGAGTGTGGTATCAGTCCCCTGAGGTTGCTTGTGTGCATGCCTAGCCCTTGGTTTGGGTGTTTGTGTGCTGCCCTTGTCTGTGGGTTTGGGTGAATGTGCTGGTGCGTGTGTGCTTGGGACAGGTAGGGTGCTAGGAATCGTGGGTGGGGCAGGGGTAGGAGGGGTGCGGGACTGTTGGAGGACGGACTTTGCTGCCGTCAGGGAGGAGGCCATGGACTGATTGGTCCTCTGTAGGGCAGACATGCCCGATGAAATGCCCTTCATGAACGACACCAGTTGTGACAATAGACTGGTGTGTGCATGGAGGACACTCAGCATTGATGTCTGCCCTCCATGGATCTGTCGAAGCAAGTCCACAGCCTCCACACTCAGGGCAGCAGGGGACACAGGGGCAGGGGGTGCGGTGCCTGGCACAAAGGAGACATGCTCCCAAACATGGGAGCCTCCACGGACCTCTGGGATGGAAGGGTGGTGATGGTGGTGGCTGTGGCGGGGACAGCCTCACTAGCTGGGGTTTGGTGGCTGCTGACACCCGCCTCCACAAGGGAGTCATCCTCCGAGCTGCTGTGGCCCTCAGCTGGGGTGGATGGTGCTGAGGACTCCTCGGTGTGGCTCCACTTGCACTCTGTGCCACTGGGTCCCTCCGACTCCTCGCCTTCTGTCCCAGTCAGGCTCTGTGGCTCCTCCTGGTCCGTGGAGCTGCCCCCTCCTGTGGCCGTGGATGTATCTGGATAGAATTAGGAAACAAAGAACAACATCAGTCACCTGCACTGACCGCACACACCACAGTGAGTACAGCACATCACTGGGCAAGCCCTGGCATGATTGATTGATTGATTGATGTGGAACTTGTATAGCGCATCTATCGCCCTACGGGCATCTTGGCGCTTTTGACTAAGAACTACATCGAAAGGTGACAGAAGGAGGTCAAAAGAAAGACCCATCTTAATTAGACTTTGGGATATAGCCAGGTCTTGAGTCCCTTGCAAAATTCAAGTAGGGAGGTACACTGTCGCAGGTTCGCAGGGAGCTTGTTCCACAGGCCAGATGCTACAGTGCTGAAGGATCTTCCGCCTACCCTAGTGCGCTTGAATCTCGGAATTGTCAAAAGATCGGCTGTAGATGAGCGAAGATGCCTGCTTGGTAAGTAGCGGGCAAACTTATCCTGTGGAGGGGCTGGGCCCAGTCCATGTATTGCTCTAAAGGTAAGGCATAAGGACTTAAAAACGATCCTTTCCCCCACGGGAAGCCAATGTAGGTCCCTTAATGCTCTGGCCGACGAGGAACAGCGTCGCCTGCCTAGCACTAGCTTGGCAGCAGCTGACTGAATCCTCAACAATCCTTGGAGGATATACTGTGGAGCTCCCAGGAAAAGGGAGTTACAGTAATCAAGTCTGCTTAATACCGTGCTGCGCACCACAGTAGCTCGCGACTCCCTAGGAAGCAGGGGGAGTATGCTCCGAAGTAGCCGCAGCAGGGCAAAGCAGACGTTGGCAGTTTTACTTGCCTGAGACACCATTTGGAGGTCGTCATCGATGATCACCCCAAGGTTACGAACCTTCTTGACAGGTGTAAGGGGACCTTCCTCCGGTGTAAGGCGAAAATCGGGAGGGAGATATTTCGGGATCCTGAAATGCGAACAGAAGACCACCTCAGTTTTGCCGCTATTAAACTGAAGAGAATTCCTTCTGAGCCAGTTTGTGGTCTGATTCATGCACTGATGGAAGCGGTCCATGGAAAGCGCGTCATCGCCCTCTAGAGAGAAGGCCAGTTGCGTGTCGTCGGCGTAATTCACCAAGCTAACTCCGAAAGATTTAATAGGCGGGAACAGGGGCCGCAGGTAGATGTTAAAAAGGATGGGACTGATAGCGGACCCCTGCGGCACCCCGTATGCAACTGGCGCTCTGCCAGAGGAGAACGGTGACATGGTGACGACCTGCTGTCTGTCTTCTAGGTAAGAACAGAACCATTGCAGCGCTCTGCCCTTCACGCCTAACTGCCTCAGCCTCTCTAACAGGATTGGGTGGCTCACCGTATCGAATGCTGCCGACATGTCAAGAAGCACCAGAATCATAGCATTTCCGTTGTCGGCACGCATTCGAAGGTGGTCCAGCATGGTGGTTAACGCTGTTTCGGTACCGTGACTAGGACGGAAGCCGAACGGGTCCCTGTCGAGCAGAGAGTTCTCCTCCAGAAACTGAGACAGAGTCTTACTTACAGACTTTTCCAGTATCTTTACCGGAAAGGGCAAAAGAGAGATGGGCCTGAAATTAGCTGGCTCCAGAGGGTCCAGGTTCGTTTTTTTTATCAGTGGGGTTACCACTGCTAATTTCCAGCATCCAGGAACAGATCCGGCCGTCAGGGATTGATTACAGATTGACCTTAACCAGGGAAAGGTGTTGCATCCATAGAGCTTCCACATCTTATGGGGAAGAGGATCTAAGGGCGAGCCAGACGACACACTTTCGATCAGAGTGTCAAAGGCTTCGTGAGAGAGAGGTTGAAAACTGCCCAGGCTAGCAGTTGGTTTATGATCTCCGTCAGCTGGGCTGATTATTTCCTCAGGACTGACCTGGAGATTGTCCTGCATTTTGTTCACAATATTGGAGATCTTCTCCTGAAAAAAGGAGGCAATTTCGTTGCACAGAGTTTGCGAGGGGGCGACTCGGTTATTCATGCAGTCTGGATTGGAAAGGTCGCGGACGATCTTAAAGAGGGCTTTGGACCCGTTAGAAGCCTGGGTGATGGAATTAGCGTAAAAATCTGCCTTGGATTTTAGGATGAGAGACTTATATTGCAATTTAACTAGTCTTAGCTCCTTTTTGTCTCCTTCGAAGTAGTTTCTTCTCCACTTCCTCTCTGCTTGTCTGCGAGAGAGTCTGAGATGATGTAATTTCTCATTGTACCAGGGCGCTGATCTTTTCCTTACCCTCTTTAAGGATTTTATGGGGATATGCTGGTCTAGCAGTTTGGTAATGTATTCCGTGAAAGACCTATAATTATCCTCCACAGACCTGTTGGAGGAGAAAAGATTGACATCAAAGGATGTAGTTATGGAGTCCATCTTGGCCAGTTTGGCCCATTCTCTGTCCATCCTGTGAAGGTGCCGCTGGCTAGGTAGGTTCTTTTGGCAGGGCATTGCCATATTTAGAAGGACTAGAAAGTGATCGGTCCAATTCAATGGCACTATATTGGAGACTTCAATTATAGCTGGGTTGGCGAAGACCAGATCTAGAATACGTCCCTTCTGATGGGTGGGGCTGGACACCAATTGATGGAGATTCAAGGTGGAACACGTGTATAGGAGGTTTCTCAGTTGGCCACAAAGGCCTCCATCCTCGCTAAGGTTGAAGTCACCGAGAATGACCATATTAGTGTGAGTAAGCTTTAGGTTGGTGATAATTTCAGCGAGGAGGTGGAATTGTGTGATCGCGCCCGGTGGTCTGTAACAGAGCATCCCCGAGAGCAGGTTTCCACTAGGGGCCTGAAGTGAAAAGCCCAGGATTTCTATACCCCCGACCTCGTCGATCTGGCAACGTCTGAAGTCCAGAGCATCCTTAAAGATTAAACCCACTCCTCCTCCTCTGCCCGTACTGCGGGGCTTGTGGAGAATTGTATAGCCGCTAGGACATGCCCCGCTCAGGCCAACGGCAGATTCCGTGGTGGCCCAGGTTTCTGTTACAAAGAGTGCATCCAGTTTCAGGTCTTCCAGTAGACTAAACACATCGGTAGAGTGCTTGACCAGCGACCGACTGTTGATTAGGCCACAGACAAGATCGGCCCCAGCTGTCTCAGGACCCTTAAGAGGATTTATCTGTAATAGTTGTGTGCGGCTGTATGTCACTCTTTCTAACTGTCGGATAGCATTACTGGCGCTGGGAGCGTCCGGGACGCGGACGGGCGCAGACGGGCTTGCCTCTGGCGCGCCTCCGGCGCGCCATCGGCGCGCCCGCTGTGCGCGCGCGCTGCGCGCTTGCATCAGGTGGTCTTAAATAGATACACAACAGGCCTCCCAACCGCTAGAGCGCCTCGCAAAAATGGCGGCAGGTAGTGGCACACTAGCAGGATACCACACCCAAGATGGCGGCGCTGGATGAAAGCAGAAATCGTCACGCTAAAGCAGCGTGTGTAAGATGGTTTTACAGTGCGAGTAAGAGAGCTGCTTTCGAACACACAGACTACAAGGTACGTTTTCAGGTTTTGCAAGTTAAAACAAATTTCAGAACAAGGAGTAAAAACGCGCCACACGGCGCTCTGACTAAACAGGTTAAAAAGCACACAAACACTCGTTCTGCCACTTGCTGATGGCCTCAGTCAATTAGGCTGCGCGCTTGCATCAGGTGGTCTTAAATAGATACACAACAGGCCTCCCAACCGCTAGAGCGCCTCGCAAAAATGGCGGCAGGTAGTGGCACACTAGCAGGATACCACACCCAAGATGGCGGCGCTGGATGAAAGCAGAAATCGTCACGCTAAAGCAGCGTGTGTAAGATGGTTTTACAGTGCGAGTAAGAGAGCTGCTTTCGAACACACAGACTACAAGGTACGTTTTCAGGTTTTGCAAGTTAAAACAAATTTCAGAACAAGGAGTAAAAACGCGCCACACGGCGCTCTGGCTAAACAGGTTAAAAAGCACACAAACACTCGTTCTGCCACTTGCTGATGGCCTCAGTCAATTAGGCTGCGCGCTTGCATCAGGTGGTCTTAAATAGATACACAACAGGCCTCCCAACCGCTAGAGCGCCTCGCAAAAATGGCGGCAGGTAGTGGCACACTAGCAGGATACCACACCCAAGATGGCGGCGCTGGATGAAAGCAGAAATCGTCACGCTAAAGCAGCGTGTGTAAGATGGTTTTACAGTGCGAGTAAGAGAGCTGCTTTCGAACACACAGACTACAAGGTACGTTTTCAGGTTTTGCAAGTTAAAACAAATTTCAGAACAAGGAGTAAAAACGCGCCACACGGCGCTCTGACTAAACAGGTTAAAAAGCACACAAACACTCGTTCTGCCACTTGCTGATAGCCTCAGTCAATTAGCATCATCAGCTGAACAATGCTCAAAGTACTCACACTGTTTAGAATAAGCCAATTGTCAGTCTCACCATCAACCATGACACTCATGTCCCTCCTGGACTTGAACCCATATGTCTGTTACATGTTGGAAGCTAATACCCCAATGTGCAGACATGCACCACCTACACATTTGTTGGACTTGCAAGTGAACATGTAGGTGTATGTCACTATACACACATCACATCTCTTGCCACTGACTCAGTACAGGTGTCAGGATGAAGGGATGACCAGAGTCTCATTTCACATGCTTGTGATGCATACCAGCATCACACACTATGATGTTCTCATGTCCTGAGAGTCAATGCCACAATGGGGTGCATGGAGCACATTTGACTCCAATGCAGGATCACTCATAGCAAGTTAAATGCCATGGCACTGGCATGCCTGGAAAGTCAGTCATCACTTTCTCCTGTCACAGGAGCAGGGCACCCAGACAACAACAGTATGCACTGTGTCACAATCATAGTTCATGGGTAAAGCTAACTCTGCAGCTGACAAGTGCACTTGTCCATCTCCTGCAAACAGCATATCCTGGACCCAGATGACCCCACATCATACAAAACAGACATATGAGTCTCTGCGAACACACCTCCCTGTACATGAGCACATCACAGTCTGCTGTGCATGAAACACAGCTGCCTGACGTTCACAGTTGCATACACCATTGTGCACTGTCAAGTGATCGCACACCTATATGTCACACAGGTCTTGTCTCTCATAGTCATATATCAGATGTCCTGCTGACCCTCAAACTCATCAACACCCCAGTTGTCCGGAAAGGAAGTCACACCAAAATGACACAGAGGCAGACACCTGAAGGCACATGTCACTAAGCACAACCTGTGAGTTGATACACAGGAGTGGGATTACTGAGTATTTCTGAATGCCCTTGAGTAGGTATGACTACCCAGGTCTACGTGAAACAGTGTATAGCCATGGACAGTAATCAGGTGGCTAAGCAAGTGTGACACACTTGATATACATACTCCTGAGTCCCCTGCTGCATGGGTGTGTTTGAAATACCCCAGCCACATGTGGCGAGTCAGACCAGCAATTGGAACACATATCAAGGGCACACACAGATCACATGTCAGATCTCAGGCATTGTGTAAACAATTGACCCACCCATGAAACCCACAACAGAGTCACGGTAACAGATGCTGTCCGGAACCTGAAGTGTAGCTGACTGCAGGGACACAGTGCCCTAGTGACACAAGCCACAGACTGTAGGGTCCACACCTGTGGATCAGATGAGGAGGGTGCATCACACAATTGAGGGACATGAGTCCTGGACTACAAAACCGACATAATGTGGAAGTGTGACCTGGCCAAAAGACTGCAAATAGCATGTCAGACGTAGTACACAGATTAGGCATGGACTTACCCCCTCCTTGCTGCAGCCTGGTCTTCAGCTGCCCATCCAGGTCCAGTAAGCCCACCGCCAGAATCCTGAGCATGTGGGAGGTCAGGGTCTGGTGTCTGCCCCTCCTGCGTGGAGGCGACAGCTTCAGCTGGACCCTTGCAAACCTCCGGGTCCAGCCCCGAAGGTCCTGCCTCCTCTTCTGGCAGTTGCGGATCTGGCGCTTGTAGACCCCCATCGATCGAACTGCCCGGGCAATGGTCAGCCATATCTCCTGCTTCTGGTGGGCATCAACATGTGAGGATGACAAAGTTAAAAGTCCATTAACACACAGGCCCCATATTTGTGCTGCACATAGTTGGATATACATGTCGTCATCACAAAGGAAAATGAGTTACACAAGAAGTGCACCCATGGAAATGGACAAATGCCCTGCATCTCTGACATGTTAACAATGACTGGGAAGTTTAAGCTTGCACAAATGCACTTTAGCTGCATAACACCTGTTCATTACATGTACCTACACACTTTGGGGGGTGAAAGTACTCAGTGAGTATGCTTGCCACTGGTGTGCATACTGCTAGTACTGCTAGTCAGACAACATGCACAATTAGGAAGGCAGTGGACTGCACACTCACCTGCTCCCCTGGTTTCCCATACAGCTTGCTGTACTATGTAAGGAGCCCGTCCAGCAGGGCCTGATTCTCCTCCTCAGTGAAGGCTGGGGCCCTCTCCAGAGTAAGTGCCATAGCAGTAGCCAAAGGATGCAGAGACAGCAGCAGTGGTATCAGAGATGTGGTCCAGTAGCATGTAGTGCAGGCAAGTGAGCTTCCTGGTGGCCAGCCAGCCTTATATCTGTGCTGCTGAGGCAGACTCTGTGCCATGTGTCCCAAGTGATAGGTCCAACACGGTTGCATTCTATGAATCTGGCCAATCCATGGAATTGTACGACTCGTGCACGTCTTCCGCATCGTTCAAATCTTCACCTTAATAAAACCCTGGTAATTGCAACATTGTTGTAGGCATCCAACTGAATTTCCAGCGCACAACTCGTACAAGTTTTGAATCAGCATCCGTCTCCATGACAGTCCAGAGCCAATGGGTGTGCACTGCTCGGTCAACTGACTGTACAACACGTAGTTTGAAAATACCAATGCACCCGTCTCCATACGATTCAATGGCCAAGGCGTACGCACGGCTCGGTCCATGCTTGCACGACGCGTATGCATGATAGTCACCCGCATCGGTTCTCATTGCCGTCAATGGCTAAGCGTACGCACGGCTCTGTCCATGCCCGCACGACGCGTATGCATGATAGTCACCCGCATCGGTTCTCATTGCAGTCAATAGCTAAGCGTATGCACGGCTCGGTCCATGCCTGCTTGACACGTATGCATGATAGTCACCCGCATTGGTCCACATTGCAGTCAATGTCTAAGCCTACGCAGGTCTCGGTCCTGAACTGTGCAATGCGTGTCTGTAGAAGTTACCCGCGTCAGTTGACATTGGTGTGACTTTTTGACGGCTTCCACAGACAATGACTTGCCAGGGACTCAGGTGCACACCTACCACACTACATCATGTGTCACACTGTGTCCCATGGCATGCAAGGCTGCATTCCCTGTGTGTTTGGGGGGGCAACATTTTGTTTTTTGTGTGGCACTTTTGTGCAGCCACTCCCAGGCTGTGCACGTGTTCATGGGGGACAGAATCCTTTGTGTGCTGTGCACATTACCACTGTGATGTGCAACTGTACAGTTATGGGCATGAGTCATGGACACAGTTTCAGGTTGGATATGTTTAGGACACGCGGTGCATGATCGCGAGAAGAAAGACGTGATTGCGCGACCAATGACATTACTGCGGGCGCGAACTGTCGCGAGACAGCGCAAATGGCTACCAACAATCCAACATCTCGTGGAGAACGCGACCGGATCGGGAGAACTTGTCGGCGAACGCGGGGATTCAGGTAAGGCGATCTCGCGCGCGCGAGAATGTATTATTTTACAGCGCGAGCAAGAAACAAATTATCGCTAAGCTGCGGAATGCGGAAATTTTGACATTTTGGCGCTTTCCGCGGAATGCGAAAATGTCAAATTATCGCAATTTCCGCGAGCGGAACAGAAATTTAGCCCAGGCCTAGTTGTTATGTCAATGTATTGAGTTAGCGTGAATGTGTTGGGGCTGCTCTGTTGCTGTTTGAGTGTGTCTGTGTGCCACTTGAGTGGATGCGTGCAGTGATGTGTCCTTTCAGGTGGTCTGTACTCCACAATAGTGTCGAACTGCTAACTTGATTCTGTGTAGGTTTATTTTGACATGTTTTGTGCATGTGTATTGCATTTCTCTCCTGTTCTGCTGTGCTTTTGACTGTGCCTTGTGTCTGTCCTTCCCAGGGTACTTTGCCTGTTGTTTGGTCAACACTGACCCCCAACACCCAGAATCCAACACCAGTGTGGAAGTTGTCAATTCCCATCAAGTGATGTGCCACACACCCCTGGACTTCAATTCTCCCACACGTTGTGACCTTGTGTTCACTGTAATGTACAATTACCTTGCAACTATTGTGGAATAAACATGTAGATGATGTGTAATGAACCTGTGCTACGCTTTGTTAGGTGCATTGTCTGTCTTCCCACATCTGACTGACATTTGCTTACCTCACCTGTGGGCTTGTTACCACTGACTGTGGATAGGTGTGGTGTCTGTGCATACCAATGTATTTCAGGTCAACATCATTGTGTGGGATGAGTTACATGGACATGGTGAGTATGTGCAGTGGTGCCATAGTGGTGTGTCTTCCTCACATGAGTCACATCATAATGACTCACATAACGGTGGTCACATTGTTGTAGTATTTGGCATGCACTGTGTTGTTTAGCAGATCAACATCTCCATGGCACATGACAAGTTGGAATCACAACAGAGTCAAGTATAGTGTACTGGTGAGTTTATTTACAAACATGTGTGAGGATAGTGCACAGGATGGTGGGTGCTGTACATTGGGTTTTGAATCCAAAGTTCACAGTAGAGTTGGAAGTGTTGGTAGCTGAAATGTCCAGAGTAAAGTCCACAGTCATCTGCTACATTGGGCCAACATGAACCCTCCATGTCATTTAGGCGAGATGTGTTAGATACGACAAGGTGAATGGGTTGCGCACAAAGAACATTGTCCAGAACAGGTTTAGAGGCCGTGGGGGATGTGCAGGGACATCTACGTCTCACTTGTCCTTCTTCGGACGACCCCTCTTCTTCTTTGGGGGGAGGGATCCTCAGGTGGAGGCATCTGCGGTGCAGGGGACTCTCCGCCAGAGTCATCCTCCCTCCCTGTGGCACTGGCAGATGGTGCAGCAACAGATGTTGTGGCCACACAGGGAGGTGTGGACATGTTGGTGCTTATCTGGCAGAGGCATTGGAGTATGTCCCGATGCACTGCAGTAAGTGCATCCCACTTTGCCTCGATGTGGAAATGATGGGCAGCCTGCTCCTGTTGAATGTCCTTGAGGATCCCCACTACCTGGCCGAATCCTCCGGTGCTATCCTGGAACGCATCTATGATGTGTGCCAGTTGGGGGTCATCATGCAGTCCAGATCCCTGTCCAAGGCGCGCCCTCTGCCTACCACCCTTCCCATCACCCCTATCCACACGGGCAGGACCTGCGGTGGCATGCACCGGTGACACTGGGCCCCCTTGGGTGTTGTTGCTGGTGGTGTTGTCCGTAGCTTCCTGGGGGTCCTGTGTCCCTGTGCTGTTGGTGTTCTGTGGCCTTGGTCTGTCCATGTTGGCGGGGGTGCCCTGTCTGTTGCCAGATGCTGGAGGTATGGTTACAGGGGGTGCAGATGTTGGTACTGCTGGTGCTGCATGATGACTCACACCGGAGGTGCCAGGTTGTTCATCGTCATCCGATGAGGACAGAGACGGATCCACACCAGAGAGATGAGGGTCCACCAGAGTCTGGACAGGGACTCCTCTTCATTTGGTGCTGTGTCCCCAGCACCACCTGTGTTTGGAAGAGGCACACAATGTAAGTTATGTTTCTACAGGCATCAAAGGTTCACATACATGACATTTTCTACTGTACGTCAGGATGCGTGCCTGTACACTGCTTTTTCCAAGGTTGTCATGCCCAGCTCATGTATAGATTTGTCTGTACATGGCCATTACTACTCAAGGACCATCACGTTGCTGACACAGGTGTGTCATTCCTGTACACATTTGAGCTTTAACAAGGGCATACGTGCAATTCCACTTGGGAGATGTTGTAAGATTGGGGCATGTGTGGTAGAAGATTTTGCTAGTCTTTGTGTGTCACATTGGTGTATTGGTTCTACATGGTCACAGTCCGGTATGACTGTGATCTCTTTGGAGAAAGTGTTTTTTTACAGTGTTCCTAGTTCCCATCTAATTTCATACAAGTGATGATGTCACCATCGTTAATGAGTCTGGTGCTGAGTTTTGTACGTGCATATGTGATTTGACTTGTCAATGTTCTCCATGGTGACATGGATTGGGCAAGGTAGTACTCTGGCTTTTCAATGCTCATGACAGTGAGAGCCGGTGGTGTGTGTGTTGCAGTTTGGCTGCTGTGAGTAGCATGTCTCCTCTAATGCAGTCCAGGTTAGACCTTGTGTCTACAGTGTCTATGTCAGTGAGTGGTGTGTTGTGTGAAGGATGCATATGCTGCAGCACGATGTAGGAGTGGAATGCAGCTCACAACAGCACCGAGTGTGAATGAGACCATGCTATGGTTTCGGCTATATTGGTGTATTCATTCCATTCACTGTCCGATGTCCCCTGTCAAAGATGTATATGTGAGTTCCTGTGTGTTTTGTGCAATGTACTATATATGGCTCTCCACACTTGTCATCTGAAAGACACACCTCCCCAACCAGGCCTGGGGGCACCCCTGGACACTGCATCCCCAGACAGTGAGTTTGAACATATGGTTGCAATGGCTGTGTGGGCGACCGTGTTTGGTTTGGCCAGTGCATATGTGTGATGTTCAGCCACATCATTTCTCAGGCCCACGTGTCAGACATCTTGCCCGGCATCATCTTTGTGAGTGACTGGTACCACGTGTGCGATGTGTTTTAGCATAGAAGGTGTGTGCATGGCCAGCATCGGTGTTATTTGTTTTCAAGTCAGGACCTCCTTCTCCCCCAGGCCAGTTATCCAATCATGAAGCGTGCCATCATTGCAGTGGGTGTAGGTTAACTTTCAGGATGTCAGTCAGTGCAGTCCTGGTATTTGTTGTTGCTCAGTTCCCAGCATGGCCTTGTGCTCCCCACAACAGAGCCCAGTGTCAGACATCTTGTCAGTCCATTCCCACTCCCTGTGAGGTGAGCATGGTTCAGTGTGAGCTTGCTGGGCTATGTGGGTGGGTGGCGAATGTCAGTGACTTCAACTCCCATCATGCTTTTGGCTACATCCCCTTCCCAGCATGCCCATACTTCCTCCTTTTGACTCTGCTTCCCTGTGAGGGAGTGTGGCAGCAATGGCAAGATGGCTGACTGTGAAGTCCTGGTGTTTGTTTGGCTACAAGTCCAAAGAGAGCCCCTGTGCTTCACACAGCAGCACCCAGTGCGGTATATCTTTGGGTGATATTTCACTACAGTGTAAGTCAATGCATTCTACCTAGTAAGTCACCACATGCTGGTAAGTATGGTCAGAGCTGTCAGTCCTCCTTCCCACCTGGCCAGACATCCCACCATGAAATGTGCTTCCATTGGAAGGCATGCAAGTTGTCTTTCAGGATGTCAGGCAGTGGTGTCCTGCTTCTGATTTGCGCATGTCAGGACCACGCCTCGGTGAACACTGACGGCGCCGCTACAGGAGAGCTACCGTGAAGATAACGGACTAGCGGAATACTACAATTCCCAGGAAGCCTAGCGGCGTCACGTCGCACGTGACCGCCGCTACGCCCAGAAGCCGGATATAGACATTCCAGGCAGAGTCAGCGTTGCCGATGATTTTCGACCGGAGCAGCGTCCCGACCGCTGCTAGCTCCTGTGACGAACCCCGTGGTGTAAGACCACGTAACACTGTGAAGCGGTACCGTGAGTACACGCAACCCTGGTTGCAGAGCAAAGTGAGAGATCTGGGTTGAGCGCTGGTCCCTTGGGGGAGACTACCTCCCGGAGTCTCTGAGAGAGACGCTAGCGTACTCACTGTGGTTCACCGTGAGCCTGTCGCACCTCGTTTGGTTATCGTTCTATAGAAAGTTCCTCCGTTGGAGAGACTGCCAGTGGGCGTCTCATGCGGAGGAACCCTTTTGCATCCCTGAATTCGTTTGTATGTCTTGTTTTCCCTCGCTTGCAAGTGCATTTCATTCATTCCTCCGTTGGGGAGACAGCCAGCGCTTTATTTGTTATTTCTTCTGTTGGCGAGCCTAAACCTTTCGGGGGTTCTTGCAGAGGAAATAACGGATACGTTCACCCTTGAGCTTCTGAGCACAGCAGAACAGTTCCACACATGTACTTACACCAACCCAATACTGGGGCGACAATCGAGTGGATAAATACTCTCTCCCTTGTATGGTTGTGTTGGTTCCTCAGTGAGGATCCCTCGGGGCATTTCACCTCTCGAATCTCCCAGACATACCAGGATACCAGTGGCAGAAATCATACACCCGAAGGGTTGAACTGCACTGTTGATTCACAATGTCTTTTGTATCAGTTCGTTCTGGTTGTAATTCTGTGGTGAGAGAAAAGTAGCCGGCGAGGGGGACATACTCTGTACTGAGCTGTCATTTATGTTTTACTTTCACTAGGAGAGAGAGAAACTTGGGAGGGCAAGGCGATTGCCTCTGGTGCACACATCCACCTAGCCGTCCTCGCCTTTGGGTAGGTTGCGGGAACTGGGGATCCGTCCTGGTGAAGTAAGGGAACATGTTATACGCCCAAGAACTCTGCTTAAGGTTTTCTCTTTCTCTTCTTTCTTTCAATAGTGTTGGGTCGACTGTGTGCACTCCCCCTCCTCTCTCTTCAAGTCTCAGCCTTCACCCTTTTTGTTTCTGGTAGGGGAAAATGGTTCAAACATAGATCTCTTGGTAAAAGAGGGAGTGAGTGGAGGTGGGGTAAGGTGCAAAGAACAGCAGGGACCAATCAGGTTCTTCTTGTGTCTCCTCAGATCTCCCTCCCTGCAGACCCCATCCTTTCCTTCCCCCACTTAACTATCTCACCAGTCCGAGTACATTGCTCTTCGGACTTGGGGCAGTTGAGCATCGGCACAATCCCGAGGACTTCGGACGGCGATTCCTGACAGCGCACAACCGCTACCAGGGCCTTGTGCTCCCCACAGCGGGACCCAGTGTCAGCCATCTTGTCAGTCATTTTCCACTCTCTGTGATATGGGCATGATTCAGAGAGGTCTTGATGGGCCAATTTGGAGGGGGGGCATTATCTGTGACTTCAAACCCCATCATGCTTTTGGATACACTCACTTCACCTGCATAACCACTATTCCTTCCTGTCAGTCAGCTGCACTGTGAGGTAGTGTGTTTGTGGTGGCAAAATGTCTAACAGTGTTTATTTGGCTTTGTGCCACTGCCTTGCTCTATTTGTTGGTAGGTTTGTACATGCCATGACACAGTTACAAGTCACTATGAGATGGCATGTATTGTGTTTGTCTGACTAGCATACACATCTTGGGATGATTATCTATTGGTTACTGTGACTTTGCTAACGGTGCATGGTTTCACTGTCCCCTTGCCACACAATAGTGAGTATGTTGTTTGTGTACTCACCAGGCTCTGGTATGTCTGCTAGACCATGGACGCTCTCTGGTGGGAGGATGTCCCGCACCTTCCCCTCCCAGTGTCAGAAGCTGCGTCGGAATTCCCACGGAGGCAGAACGCTGCTAGCTCCCAATGACCACCTCCCGGAACGCACCGTAAGATACAATGGCTCCAGGCAGGGGGAAAGGGGAATGGGACAAGAAGAGACACTCGAGCTTTTCTGGACTCCTTCTATTTTTGATATAGTTGTCTTGGAGTACCTAATGCACAGAGGGAGAAATCACTTAACTCTTATTTACTCTAATTACCTGGCTGACTCTGTTCTATCTCCTTGTTACCTTCCCTACCCAGGTTTGCTGGAGTTTGGGCTCCTCTTCTGATTCAGCTGACTACTTCTGGCATGTGTTTCTATCAACCTAATGCACAAAGAGATATTATTCAGTCAGGTGATCGCCTATTCCCTCCTCCAGTCTCTTTACTAATTCACCTCCCCTTCTTATCCTCTTACCTTGTGTAGTCTGACTGAATGATGAGGACTGCGCAGCTCTTGGTAAATGGTAGGTTGATCACAGAGTCTTTATGGACTATTGTTCTGATTTAGGTGATGCAATCCACTGGCAATCCTTGGCTTTCAATGGAAATCGCGCAAAAAGGTAAGTAAAAGGAAAACTGAGGAAGGAGAGAATAGGAAAGAACGCAAGGCGGGGTGATAACTGGGGAATACGCCTGCATGCGTGGTCTCTTAACTTTCAGCAAATGAGTACAAGAATTTCTAGTCTTATACGGTTGTTCTTACTTGTTTCTTGAAGTCCGGACACCAATTCTTGACCTCCCTAAGCTCGACGATTTCCCATCGGAGCAGGAAGGTTGCGAAGTTCCTCTTTGAATACTTCTGCTTCTTATCACCTGGAAATTAATTATCTCTTCTCTCACCGAAGGCTCTTAACTGCTCTCAGGCGGACCGTGAAGGAATATCCCCTTAATACTTGAACTCGGGATTTTCCTCTTCACAATTCCTCTTCCGTAGCTTACGGAAGTATACACCACCAGCGCGTGACGCGCACTAGAATTTGCTCGGATTCTACAGAGTGCACCCTAAACACAACTTCTCTCACAAGGGACTAAATTGAAGTGCGCATTAGAACGCACTTCGCTGATGCACGAAATCTCGTATCTCGCGAGATCTCGAACGTCAAACAGTACTTAGGTAGTTCTGGTGAGTCAAGCGGCCATCTTGAAATGGTGCGCTTAATCTCTAGTAGGCATTTGTCCAAACGTTACAGCAGGAGGGTTTAACCGTCACTCGAGATCTTTTCTGATGCAAATTGAGGGTAGCAACGGTATTTGCCTTTTCCCTGACACCCAGGACCTGAAGTATACTGGTTTGGCAGGAGGGCCACCACCAGTGCGCTGACTCAAGGCGTGATCTTTCTCGATGAGTTTCTTGACCCTCCTGCGCACGTCATACCACCTGTTCTGGGTATCGTCCTTTGTGCGCAACGTTGGTGCTTGTGCGTTCACCTTGTCCACAATCCTCGCCCACATCATCGTTTTCGGTGACATGGGGGTACTTTGGACCAATGTACCAAACAAATGTGGCTCTACTCTGATGATCTTGTCTACTAGCACTTCTAACTCACTATCTGTGAACTTTGGATTCTTCTTTGGGGGCATGATGATGGGTGGTGGTGGTGACCAATATGTGTGTGAGGGTGCAAGTGAGGGTGGGTGAGTGTCGGTTTTGCTAGCTGTATGTGTGGGTGCTTTTGGTGAGGTGCTAATGGTGTGAAAGTTGTGTGATGGGTGAGTTGTGGGTGTGTCTGTGGTTGCTGTGTGATGGTGTTTTCTGCTGGCTGTTGTATTCAATTTGCAAAGGATCATGGTAGTGATTGGTGTCCTTTATATAGGTGCAGTTGTGGGTGTGTCTTTGTTCCAAGTTTTTTTTTTTATATTTCTTGACTTTGTCATTGCTTGTTTGGTCCTTTTTTTAAATTTTTTCCTTTGGGTTTTCTAGGCATGAAGGACACGTTCTTCTGACCGAGAGGTAAGCTGATGTTGGCTCGTGTGGGCTTTTCCGGCTCTTTCACGCTGACTTTCTTCTGTGTTTCATACATGTCGGTCGCGGAGATCTCTATTGCTTCAGGTCCCTGTTTTCTGTGCGTGTCGGTCATGCGGCTTGGGCTCCGTGCGAGTCGGTCTGGTTTTACACGCATTGCATCGTACTGCGCGAATCGAACATCGTGGGTACGTGTCGGTCGGGTTCATTCCCAGTGCGTGTCGGTCGGTGCGAATCGCGTCCATTTTCCGGGCGAATCACTGTTTTCCCTACGGCTCGGTCGTACGGCTTGTATTCCGTACGTGTCGGTTGTAATTCACACGTGTTGCATCCTACTGCACGGGTCGTACGGTGCCGGTCCGTGTTGGTCAGTCTCTGTTCTGGGTCCGTGTCGGTCAGTACGTTTTGCGCCCGGAATCAGAATCGGCCCCTCAATGGAATCATCACATTTTGTTGAGATATATCTATCTCTGTTCCTTGAAGGCAGATTAATGAACCTCACCTTCCCTGTTAACATGCACTTTTTTTATGCTACAAAAAACTCTTAGTTAAAAAAAAAACTTGGAGTTTAGTCTCATTGAACTCCTGCTCTTTTTATGTCAGTGGGAGAAAGAACAATGTCTCCAGCATTTGCAAAGTAATGCCTCTAACAGGAGCTGATATTCCTTCTATAATTTTAGAAATCATTGAAATGAGGAAAATAAAAGAATTCTGTTAAAATTAACATTCTGTGCTTTATACAGAGTAGAATTGAGAATAAATAGAAGACATAGTAAAGTCAAAAATTAGGGAGATACCAATTGGCCTCAGTCATTGACATTTTACATTTTACTAACCTCATTGTAAAAGACAAAGATGTAATGCCAATGACCTCACCTGCCATGTCATAGTGAATTACCTCCTTGCTCCTGAGTATGCCTAATCCACCTGTGTGACCATTACTGCTCAGAGAGGGATGAGTTAGGAGGCTTTTTCCCTTACTGTGCTCTTTACATAAAAAATGTAGGTCTTAAGTGTATTGTATTCTTGAATACTTTCTTCTGTGAGTACTAATTATTTGAGTTGTTTTGAAGAGTCTGACCTAAACAACAACCTTCTTCTGAGAGATCCACATCTTCTGAAGACTTTATCCATCTTGAGAGGCCCATCATTTCTTGAGAGGTGGACGTCTCAACCACATAGAAAAAGGTCCACTTTGCTTTGAATTTGGACTACTTGCTTGTTAGTCTGAAAGAGGAACGTTGCGACCTTTTTACACAAGTTGAGATTTTTTTTTTAAATTACATTTGTAGATAATCAATGGCCACACAAAACATACAATTACATGCAAAACAAAAATTACATTAATAGTTTATCCAGATTAAAAACATTGCTAGAATATAATACCATCTAACATTGGAATTTAGGCTACTGGCTTTGAATTTGGGTTACTTTATATTCCGAAAACTGAACATTACCACCTTTTCACACATTATTTGGTGAAGTTGCATGTTTCTTTTTTCGAATTTCATCATTTCTTCAAAATGACGTTGAATATGATGGTGGCATTGTTGATGAGATGCATGGATATTTACTAGAATATACCTAGCCATCCTGCTTTCAAATGAAAGGGGGACACACAACAGTGATTTGCTCTCTGAGGGCCCATTTCACAAAAGTAATCTGAGACAGAATACTAACTTTACGACTTTTGGTATTCACAGAAGGCATTTAGGATTACTAAAGTTAGGATTTTGTTTCAGTTAAATTTAGGTTTTGGTCTTAAGTTAAACTTAAGACAAACTTAAGTTTTACTGAAAAAA
The DNA here is from genome assembly GCF_964204655.1 of Triturus cristatus. Lineage (NCBI taxonomy): Eukaryota > Metazoa > Chordata > Amphibia > Caudata > Salamandridae > Triturus > Triturus cristatus. Next base: position 718,843,231 of record NC_140594.1, on the reverse strand, counting down.
AAATCCTAGGGGCCGATTCACAGAATTAATCTAAGATAAAATCCTAAACTTAATACTTTTGGTATTCACAGAAGGCATTTAGTAATAGTAAAGTTAGGAGTCCTGACTTTACTACTACTAAATGCCTTCTGTGGATACCAAAAGTAGTAAGTTTAGGATTTATCTCAGATTAGTTCTGTGAATCTGCCCCCTAGTCATAAAGTTAGGATTTTTTCTCAGTTAAACTTAAGTTTGTCTTAAATTTAACTTAAGACCAAAATTTAAGATTAACTGAGACACAATCCTAACTTTAGTACTCCTAAATATCTTCTGTGAATACCGAAAGTCATAAAGTTAGGATTTTGACTCAGATTACTTTTGTGAATCGGGCCCATTATGAGGGCTCCATCTTTCTAAATTTTAAACGTTATAGATCAGGATAACGTAATGACTTCAGAACTTTTTCCCATTTCCTCTGAAGAAGTAAATGTATTCTGCTTTTGGAAAAATGTTTTTGAAAACACTACAACACAGTGCTAGAGTGACGGATGGAGTGTAGGGAGACAGTATGATTTGGAGAAAGTGAAGAAGAGAGGAGAGGGAGAGAGTGGATGGGAAAACTGAAATAGATGAAGAAGAGGTAGTAAAGAAGTACAAAACAAGCATGTGACTATGAAATCTGGGGAGGGTTATATTAAATGGAAGAAGAGGGCAAAGAGTGAACATGAGAGATGGGCGAAAAGGGACATATCAATATAATTTGAAGGAATATTTATAGTGTCTTATGGACTGATTTTAATGTGGTTTAAAGACTAAATTAGAGTTATTTTACTTTATGAATGTTATTTTTTTATTTGTAAAATGTATAGTTATCTTTTATGTGCACTTTCAAGTTCTAAGTGCAGGGCATATAATTGATATAAATTAATGGGGAAGAGCGGCATTCTGCGTAGTGGAATGATGGAGGGGCTGGGGAGATCGGCATTCTAAGCCGACTGTTAGAGCAGGCATGCGATGTGAGTGGAGCGACAGCTTTCTCTTAGCAATAAGCTTACCTTCCATCACATTAACATTTGAGGCTGCATCTTTGTTGGCCGAAACAATGGTGACGAGCGGAGGTCATCCGAACCCAGTCCCAGAGGGAAGCGTAGTCAGCATTGCTGACCTTGACCCAACGGTGCACAGCTGAATCTCACAGAAGCAGGAACTGTACATAGTGTCCCTGATTGTGGAGCCCTTTAGACACCTTCGTACTGTTTAAAAGTATATTTTTCATTCATTACATATGCCACAACATTTTTTCAAGCGTGTGAGGCCAGTTTGAGTGAAGTCGCATGGGTCGAGTGCACGTGTTAGCCTTTGGGTCACTCCCTAGCAACTGTACCCATAACGCCTAGTGAAGTCGGTGCGAGCAGCATTTGCCTCTCTGTCGGCCCACATTGCATTGACAGCTGGTGTATTCCTGTGACAGGAGTTTGCCAACAAGACTTGACATTGCATTCTGCACTTCTATGGATTTTCTTCCAACAAGCATTGGCACTGATAATTGGATTCTGCACTCATGGACTTTCTTCAGTAAACTGTATAACAAAGAGAATTTTGGCATAATATTGACCTTACATAACTGGTGCTTTTGTACAAAATGTAGTGATGAAAGGACTGATTGCTCCTAAGCCTTTTTTAAATGCACCAGTAGAGGGAGGATTGGAAAGAGGGTTTTGAGGCCTATCTAACAGCAGTAGAAGGAGACATATTTAGTGTAGTGCAAAAAACGGCTATGCTTAAGCATTGTTTGGGCCGAGAGACAGAACAGAGGAACCCTACTCACTAAGGAACCAGGATAAGTATTAGATTAAAAAAGACAGTGGTTCCTGTGGAATAATACTGTCAATATTGGTAATAGGATGCACAATCGCAGTGGAGGGCTTAAGGGGGGGAAGAAACCACATACACCAATGATTCAGTATAACATAGTAATGTTTATATGTTTCAAACAGGGATATATACAATGAGAAAGGAAATTGAAAAACATTTGTGCGTGGTGTTCCAAGTGAAAATAGGAACCTAAAACAATAGTGAAAGTAGTGACAATTTTACAAGGTTTCCATAGTTTTAAACAAGTCAACCATTATCAAATATATACAGGGTGAACAGCAGCTATATACATTGAAATGTGCTGAGTAATGGTTCGCTTTCTTTTTGTGTCGACAACGTTTCGACCCTCTAGGAGATGTAGGGTCTTATCACGACCTAGGTATGTAGGGACATTTAGCAAGAGAAGGATAGGGTAAGCATAGGGCCCATTTACCGGCACAAATGTGACAAATATGAGACAGTTATATGAGAATGGAAGGTACCTGATGGTTGGAATGCGCAGCCACGTGAAAAGAGTGTGCCACACGTGAGTGAAAGGAGGAAAAAAGAAGATACTCACAATGGGACCCGGCCGGGTACTGATTGTGTATGAAAGAAAAAGAGAGTTCAGTCAATTAAGTGCTGCTAAAGTGGACACTTGGGTACCGATAGAAGTCACATCCTGAGAAAGGAGCTGTGCAGGTTGTATGGGGACATTGTCATTAAAGAAATAGAGGCATCAGAGTGGCTGGCTCCAATTGTGCTGGCAAAGAAGGCAAATAGGGATCTTAGGATGAGTGTTGATCACCAGGATCTCAATACGGAAATATGGGTGAGCAGGCATCCCTTGCCCAATATTAGTGACATGTTAATGTTGGTCAAGGGACCTAAGGTGAATTCCACCTTAGATTTATAATCTGCGTACCACCAGATCTTATTGACTCCTGAGTCAAGCCCTTTAACCCCATTTGTCACGCCTGAGGGGGCATTCAGGTTTGCACACATGCCCTTTGTATTGGCTTCTGAGTCTGTGGTTTTGAGAATAGCCATCCACCACATGTTCTGGGGAAGGCCACATATAACGTATTTCCAGGACAAAATTCTGATATTTGGCGAAAACAAAGAAGTGCATGGCAAGAGCTTGTATGGTGTGTTATCAAAATTGTGTGACAGTGGGTTAACAATCAAGTTAAACAAGTTCAAAATCAAGAAGGATGGAGTAGATTGTCTGGGACATTGGTTGGATGAGCATGGTGTGTCACCTAAGCGGAAATTAGGAAAAACCATACAAGATGCCTCGGTTCCCTAAAGACTAGGACCACTTACGGTCATTTTTGGACTTAGTCGAATATTATTTGAGGTTCATAACATATTTTGCAAACAGGATAGTGAATATGAGGAAACTCATAAAAAAGAATGTCAAGTTTGAATGGTGTGAAACTTGCAAATGAGAATTTGTGCAGTTAAAACATAGCATAGCGTTTGCCCCTGTGCTGAAACCGTTTGGCATGCGTGATACAAGCATAATTTGCACTGATGAAATTAAAAGTGACGTACCTTGCTGTTGGCTGCCACCTCACCTCTGTCCTCTTCTGTTCCTTCCGGAAGCAGGTAACACACACAGGCTCCCCTAAGCCATTCAGGACACTGCTGTCCCATGACAGAAGTGTTGTGATTTGTCTGAGTGCTGTGGTTTGGTGCTCAGATTGGGAATATGAGCCTGTGCATGTTCTCCACCCAGTCTTTACAATACCGCCGGTGGAGAACATGCAAAGCGTGCATGACTGTTTGACTAGCCCAAGACAGCTGGCCAAACCATCATGCACACTTCAGTGCCCCAACCACTCCTCCTCTACTGCCTGTGACGACAGCCCAGCCCCGCCCGCCCCGCCCCCTAAACCTGCCTCACTATGGAAAAATATAATGATAATAACATAGGGTTATTATCATTTTATTCTAGGTTTCCTTTTTCCACAGCTCAAAAAAAAATGGGTGGCACCGCTGTCAAAATGGAAGTCAGCTTTTCACCATCATGATGGAACTATTTACCAGGGCATGCCTTCTATATAGATTCTCTGCTCCTCAATATTTTTTAAACGTTAGCTCAAAGGTTTTGAGGAATGCTTTCAAATTTGGTATGCCTTAAAAAAACATGGAGATCCATCTTATGTAAAAGGCAACCTATATGGGAGTCTACAGTCATGGCATGGTTAAAGTACAATTGATCTCTCCACCGGTGCATGTCTGGGATTCCATTTTTGAAGCACTTGATAAAAATGATCAACTTAGGTCGTGAGACCATCTACATAAAAACCCTTCCAGGAAACTATCAAGATATACATATCTTCAACTAATTCCCAAGTCCTCATCTGAACAAATGGTTATGAACTTTCAAACTAGAACTGGATGTTGGGTCTTCATTCAATCCAAATAAAGAATCCAGATGTTGTGAATCTTTTGAATGAAGTATCAGGATGTTGTGAATAATTTTGCAGGACTGCCAAAGCAGTGATGATCACTGCGGAAAAATGTGGGGCTGAATACTTTACATCGCTGAATCCATAGAATAATTTGCAAGTATGAACAAATATGAAATGAAATGAAAATGGGTATTTAGTAGAGAGCACAGCTACTCAAACAAGAGTGTCCTGGAACTTAAGCAGCGATAGGAGAGGAGTAGAAAGGCCAGTAGTTTTATTGAAACAACCATGTCTTAAGGCTCTTTCTAAAAGAAAGTAAGTTAGGGTCAAGCCTCAAGGATTCTGGCAGGTTGTTCCAGAGCTTTGCACCCAGGTAACCAAAGGATCTGCCGCCTGTACGAGTAAGACGTATTTTGGGCATAATGGGCAAATTAGTATCGGAGGACCGTAAGGGTCTGGACGTTAAATACCAGTTGGCACGTTTATTAAGGTCTACAGCACCGACCTTGTGAAAAGCTTTAAAAAAGATAGTCAAGGCCCTGAAGTCGATCCGCTCTTTAAAGCGGAGCCAGTACAAAGATTTAAGATCCGAGGTCATACATGTTCTAAGACTAGATCGCGTGATGGCTCTGGCAGCCGCATTTTGGACCACTTGCAGATGCTGGGTCAGAGATTTTGGGATACCAAGGTACAGAAAATTGACATAATTGAGCTTAGATGTCACAAGAGCCTGCACAACGATTCTTCTGCTCTCTAGTGGTAGGAGAGGCAAGGATTTTTTTCAACATTCAGAGTAAACCGAAGTACATGCCTGAAAGAGGTTGAATCTGAGGATGCATCGACAGTGATTTGTCGATGATTATTCCTAGATTAATTACTTTCTCTTTTTCAACAGGCTGAAGTGGCAAGTCCTTAGGCCTCCAGGAGTTCCAGTCAGGTGTTTCATGACCACCAAAGAAAACCACATCCGTCTTATCCGGATTGCATTAAAAACCTTCTAGAGGCAGGAATTAATCATTGCCCCATCAAAGTCAGAACCTTTGTCACACAAGAAAATAAGCTGCGTGTCGTCAGCGTAAGAGACAATTTTGGTGCCTGCTTCCTTTACCAGAGATGCTAAGGGAGAGAGGTAGAGATTAAAAAGGGTTGGGCTAAGAATAGAGCCTTGAGGGACGCCAACATTGATAAACGGAACTAGAAAGGAGAAGGGTGGAAGCCAAATGTCCTGAGATCTATTTTCCAAGTAGGAGGACATCCACTTGAGGATGGTCCCACTGAGGCCAATGTTCTTAAGTCTATTTAAAAGCCTCTCATGTGGGACCGTATTAAAGGCCACTGACAGATCAAGCAATATCAGAATGGCCTTGCCTCCTACATCCAGTCTGCCCCTAATAAACTCGGTAACTTCCAGCAACACAGACTCCGTGCTAAAGTTGGGCCTGAATCCAGACTGGGATTCATGAAGGAGCTTCCCTTCTTCAATATGTTCTTGCAAAACTTTGTTCACAAACTTCTCCAAGATCTTTGAAATGGCCAGAAACAAGGAAATTGGCCTATAGTTCTCTGGATCTGTTGGATCCGCATTTGTTTTTTCTAATTAGGGCAGAATTTTAGCGTGCTTCCATGATGTAGGCATTATGCCGGTGGAAAGGGAAGTATTAAAAGGCTGATAGGCAATCGGATTGATTGTAGAGGCAATCTGAGAAAGAATATTAGCTGAACAGGGATCAGAAGGAGAGCCTGACTTGATACTTTGAAGAAGAGACAAGGATTCTTCAGGCCGAAGCTCAGGGAAAGTGCAGAAGAGAGGAGGATCGAAAATGTGGGATTTACAATTAGCATTATTGTAAAAATTCAACTCGTCCTCAGTTATATTTGAGTGCAAGCTGGATCAGGAAAACTTTCCTGTGAAAAAATTCTTCAATCTTCTTTGCCCATTCCTCTGTGCGAGGCCCTGCCGCAGTACAGGCTTTAGGAGAAGTAAAGGATTTAACTATCCTGAAAATTTCTTTGCTCCTGTTTTGGGCATTATCAATACTAGATTTATAAAAGTCGGTCTTGTCCCTTTTAATCAGAGTATGATAAGACTTTAGGCTATCTTTATACGCCTTCCTATCTTCGGGAAGGTACATTTTTCGCAACTTCTGTCCCTTTATTCTGCAGTTCCTTTTACTCTCTCTAAGGTGATTGCAATACTAGGGAGCCGGAGGGGTTGACCTTTTTGAAGAGCGGGTAATAGCCGGAGCAGCGGCCTCGATGTTGGAGCGAAGCCATCCGTCCAATTGAAGAGCATCCTGGTCTGCCGTGCACATCAGCCTAGGTAAGGAACAATTTAGGGCTTCTGCTAACGCAGGAATGGAAATCTCATGGAATGCTCTGTGAATGGAGAATATTTGCACAGGAGTTGCCGGGGAAGCAACAGTGGCGAGGGGGATGTCAAAGTTAAGAAGAACATGGTCAGACCAGGTGATAAGGAGGGGGAACTGGCCATTAAATTGAAATTATGAAAAAATTGGTCCAAAGTATGTCCTTTCACATGAGTGTCCGAGGAAATAACAGGGAGCAGCTTAAACGTATGCAATGTTTCCATTAAAAGATTAGCATGGGGATCTTTATCATGATCCATGTGTATTTTTAAGTCCCCTAAAATAAGACAATTGTTGAATTTTAGGGCCAAGGAAGAAGTGGCTGAATTAAATGAAGAGATAAAATTACTAATGGCGCCCGGGGGCCTATATATCAGGAACCCAGCGAAGCTCTGGTGAGGGGAAATGATACAACGAAAACCTAGAAACTCTGTGGACTCTATAGTTTCAGTAGAGATTTGAGAACAATCTAAGTCATTCCTGAAAATTATTGCCTCCCTCCACTTTCCCTACCGATCTGTCCTTCCTAAGAATCTTGTAACCCATAGGGACAGCCATAGCAATATTGGGGTTAGAAGCATCGGAAAGGCAGGTTTCAGTAAGAAACAGCAAATCCAGGTTTTCATCAGCAAGTAAATCATATATGTGTGTAGCGTGATTTTGCAAGGAATGGCAGTTAACCAGGTCAGCCCTAATGCCCCGAGATTTTTTAATGTCTCTGCTGTCTTTATCACCGTAGGGGATCTTAAGAGCTGGTGATTTGGCAAGAGGCAAGGACCACCTACAATTCTTGCAACAAAAATCTGACAGTAAGCATAGGTCAACAACACTGCAATGACCTGCAGATGTTTGAATACAACTCAATAAAGACTCCCTATTATATTGTATAGGTGAGACCTTATCACTAGTACAACTGGCATTATGGCCAGCGCCAGATGCCTCCGGGATGCTGACGGGCGCAGACAGGCTAGCCTTAGGGACGCCATTGGCGCGCCCGTGGCATGCCTGCTGCACGCATGCGCTGCACCCTTCGGTCTGCATCTGCTTTTATATGCAGACTAGACCGCTAGGCGAAAGCGGAAACCAACTGGCGGAAGTGAGGAGCCTGGTAAGAGGTATCAGTCCTCCACTCAATCGGTACTTAATAGCCATGGTGGAACAGGACCGGCACTCAGTGCAAACAAAGCAAACAGCAGATTTAGTGCAACAAAGGAAAGGGATTAGCAGCCAAAGAGTAAGAGTGAGTTAAAATTACAATTTTAAAAATTCAGCTCTAATATGTACTTAAAAAGTAAGACACGACACTCCGGTCTTACCGCTATCACTGCGCGCATCGGTCTCCATCTGCTTTTATATGCAGACTAGACTGCTAGGCGAAAGCGGAAACCAGTCCAGTAAGAGGCGCCAGTCCTCCACTCCGCGGTGGAATGGGACTGGCACTCAGTGCAAATGAAGCAAAGCAAATATGCCTTATGAAGTTGTTTTGCTGGCCACACTCAAGAAGAATCCCCTTTTTACCTTCCATATTATTCTAGACGCCCAAGAAGCTCCCCAAATTTCAACATACCACCAGAGTTACCTGTATCACCCTCAGTTGAATCAGTCTTTTCCAATGTTGCTAATCAACTCTGAAACATGACTGCAAGTAAAGACATAATTTAAACAACCAATGACAAAGTGAGTAGGTTAGACTTTTGTAGGACATTTAGTAAACCATTCACAAAGCCCAACAGAAGTTATGTCATAATGCTTTTATAAGGCAGCATACTGCTCTAGTTCTTCCCCAAAGTACCAAAACATTAAATTGAAAAGAAGGAAGCTATAGAGGGGAGGCATTCTGAATGCAATGATCTCCACTTACAAGTTGGGGTGAGAAGTGAACCTTTTGAGTCCAGCCAGCATAAAGGAAATAATCTAGAGAGGAAAGTATGGATAAAAAAGGGCAAATGTAGGGCCGAGATTAAAACGTGAGGAATCAGGACCTGATATAGATTTTTGAAGCGTTACATACAGTTGAATAGCTGCTGGGGAACTCCAGGGAGATTCAGGAATCCACGTACATAGGCCAACACACAGAGGTCCACACAGGCAACAAACATACAGATGCAGATCCTATCGTGAAAGAACACAGACACAAGCATAAAACACACAGACAGACACAGCTAGAAGGGCAGAGGGACAAACGGAGAGATGATGGATGAGCAGACAAATGGACTGAGGGACGGATGGATGAGTAAAACTGTTGAAGGCTTCATATCCAGTTAGTCTTTAGTTCGTTTGCTTAAGGGTTCCACTTTGTGGTAGAGAAATGAGTGGTGTCAGCACCTATATTGATCTCTCCTTTGAGAAGTCATTGCCAGTCTCTAGTGTCATCCAATTCTTCTCTTTGGAATGAGCACCAGTTTCTAACATGGCATTGCCAGCCAACTTCAGCGTTGGTATCTTTAGGCTATCATACTTATCCTACAATGCAATTCACTTGACGCACACCAACTTTTGTGTATTCATTCCAATACTTCCTCACTACAGATCGGTTTTTATAAGCGCATTGGCTCAATTGAAGAAAACAAAAACTACCATTGCTAGAATGCTTAAATTTGCCTAATAAAAAGCCCAGTACCAAAAAACGTGGGTTTAGTGTACCTAGATCAAGCTTGAAACAGCCTTTACCACGAAGGCTTTTTTACGCGTTACGTTTACAACGGTACACTTACCTCGTAAACGTCTTCACAACGCGTATTGCTTCCATGACCGTCTTTATCACGCAAGCAACGTCTTCACGGAACGTCTTCTACCTCATCCGAAAAAATGCGTCCGTCCTTTTTTAGTGTCGGCGAAGACAAGGCAAAAAAAAGAAAAAAGGGGGCTTGGGAGGGGTCTCCCCCCCCCCCCCCCAAAAAAAAAGCGTGGTAAAGGAAAAATCGATGTAAATGCTATGCGTAAAAAAATCATTCCGTTGCATGCGTGGAAAAGGCATGCGTTGCAACGACATATATTCGATCAAGCAGACAATAATTTGATTTTTTATCAAATTTCTACTTTCAACAAAATAAATCGATCTTCTCTGTTGCACAAAGCTGAAACTAGCTAACTCTACTCACCTGTTATTGAACGTTTACAGTGCTAAACATACATTCAGATGTTACAATGTCATATTTTTTGTAGTCAAGCTTTCAAAATAAATGTATGTGCTTCTTTTATCTGTTTGCCTATTAGTATTTGTGGTCTTGCTAGCAATGTCTTCCATGCACTAAATCCCAGGAGAGCCATGCTTGGCAATAGGATGTTATCGGTGGATCTAGATAGGGATCCCACCGCTACCACAAAGATTCAGAAATTAATTGACTTCGAATTTGAAAAAGCTAAATTCCTTCACAAAGACTAGATGCTTGCATACCACTCTTACTTAGCCAGTCACAAAGCCATCCAGCCAATTTGGGGTCTTGCATGTTATTATTATGATGCATTAATTCGAAATGAATTAAACCTACATATGCAACGGCGCCTAGACGCCAGTTTTGGGCAGTAGAGCGCTTTAAAAGTTAGATATTCATTCATTCATTGTTTTTTACATAGATGTGTGAAACTGTTCAACTGTGTGGGCTATTCCACTGGATACCATCGACAAATGTCCGAACAGAACTCGCCAGCAGCTGAATTCACCCACAAGGTTACAGGTCACCACCTCCTCAGTGGTACTTATTAAATGACTATCCACATATTCGTGTTTTTAAATGAGCACCACCGCCACCACGTGACTAACCTAACGCTCACTTGCCTCTGTCTCCGCCAGAGAGGCAATGACGACACGTTCCCAGTCACTTGAGGAAGGAAACCCGAACTTTTCACACCTTTGCCTCAGAGGGCACTGTTGCTACCTCCTCTTGCTGCGTAGACCTGCACACAACGGAAATTCTTCGAACAAAAAGTCCCAGTAACGGAGAATAGGGGTGTGTTGGCGAAGGGGGCTTAAAACACCCCTTCAAAATGCCTACACAAGCTTGTGACGACCAGAAGGGCCATTTGCAATCTACCGCCCTGGTACTGTCTATCACGAGAGGCGAAGTGATGCTGCGGAATATGCCCAGGCTGGCTCTCCTCCTCCTCCTCGTCGGGCATGCGTGTGTTCAAGGAGACTCGTGTAAGTACAGTACACCCGCTGCTCATCAGCAACAGAAGGAGATTTTAATGCGCCCCATACAGCGGAGGAATACGGAACAGGTGTTCTGATTAATTGAATTCTTTGGAACATGTTTTAAAAAATATATAATTATGAAACTCTACATGCCGTGTTATCCTGTAAACGCTTTGAAGCCACTGAGCTATTTAGATGTATTTCCAATGTGCAAAGGCATACTATTTGGAGGTAAGTGAAGGGTCGCGTTTCTCAGTATCAGTGATTACAACTACGTTTGAAAGCAAGATATTCTTCATAAATAGGATGGCATTTTATACTACATTGTAATTCTGCCATGGCTATTTTTTTTAATTTGAGGTAGGTTACAGAGTGCACATATGTTTTCTCAGCTGCTTTAAGTCCCTGTACTTTTTTTGTATCTGTGTGCCCTATATTTACCAATTCCGGTCAGTTTCTACCCACCAAAGTCCGAGTTTCAAGAGTTTTGTGGACTGTAACGAAGATTAGCACGCCGATCCAGTATTACTGGGTACTTACCCACTTGAGAATCAACCTCCTGGACCCAATAAAGCGCATATTCCACTCCCATTTACCACCCGCACAGGTGGTTACTGAGAGTGAACAGTGCAATGCAGATGTGAGATGAGTGAGAGCATAGAGCAGCGTTAGCATTAGGGCGCTTGGAGAGGTGCAGCTGCACTGCGTGCCAACAGGTTCCAATCTGTCATAAGTGATGTCATTTGTGTGGTCATACGCAGTGCATTGTGGGGGCACAATCCAAGTTATTGTTAGGTCAGCAAAGAATAACTGCAGATTTTTTTTTTTTAAATGTAACATTACCATGTAAATTTCCTCTCTCTTTTTTTTTTAACTTAAAGTAAGATATAATTAACCGTGCACCACAAGGGGTTGGACGAAGATGCATGGCCACAGCAACCAACCCCCCACGTGCATCTAACGTCCCCAGCCTCACACAATCCTTGGCCACACCTGGAGGAGTATGGCCACAGGCCATAGCCTGTGGCTAGGCCCTGCACCTAACAACCCTGCAGGCGGCCAGGTCTTGTGACCAACCTGCTGCGAATTACCAACTTCCTGCGGTGCACATCCTTCACTTGTGCGCAACGTAGGGTTGACTGCCCATTACCCTGTGGGCAGCCAACCCCAGGTTGCTGTCCAAACCCCACGATCAGTAAATCCACAGCATATTTTTGTCTGCGGGAGAGTACACGGTACTCCCCCAGTACCGACACACAAGCAGCAATCCAAGGTATCACAGGACAGTGCAAGCTTTACTTTTTGACACTTGCACTGTCCCGTGGTACACCTGAGTACTTCAGCAGGACCTCACTGGAGGGCCATGCTAGCTCCCACAGGAGTCCCATTGACCGCATGGTTTGGCACTTTATGTCCTATGGGTTTTGTCCCAGGATACCCACACAAGGGGTCAAGCTACCCCTACCCTGCCCCTTGTATATTATTTTTTACTTAGAAACTTAGAAAACAGGGACGTTGTCTCCTACTTCCGAAATGGCAGTCACAATATTTCTGTTGATGTTACGGCCAACCAGATTGCTCGGTCTTGGGAGAGTGATGGAGCTGACAGGTAAAAAAGTCCTCTCAACCAATCAGATTCTTTTGTGTGAATTTGCAGCACAGTGGGAGTACCACTGTACCAACCGTCCAGATATTTTGACCTCTAATTTCTCTTAATTTTTAATATATATATATATATATATATATATATATATATATATATATGTATATATATATATATATATATATATATATATATATATATATATTACCTACTGGCGGTCGCCAGTAGGTAGTTATAGTTAGGACCACGTTTCCATAGGAAATCCGCAACATTCTATTTTGAATAACTTTGGCGCCGGTTGACGAATCCTCGCGAATTTTTCAAAATAGGTGGGGCGCTACGCTCCGCTCCTACCCTGAAAGTCTCGGGGGGATTCGTCAAGCGGGGGCTGAGATAAAAGGGGGGTCCCAAAATGCGTTTTTCCCATGCATTTTTCCATAGGACCTTTAGACACAGCTACAGCCCGAACGGCTGAACAGAATTACTTGAAATTTGGCAGAGAGGTAGTCCTCAGGTCAAGGAAGTGCCTTTTGTAGGTTTGGTGTAAATCTGTTCCGTAGATTCTGAGAAAATAGCCTTTAAATCAATATATATATCTGTGGCAGCTTACGGTGCGCTTACGGTGCGCTTACCGTACGCGTACGGTGACGTGCGCGAGCGCGATTCTGATTGGCCCTTAGATCTTAGTAAACATACGAATCGGTCGAAACCAGGAAGCGGCGGCCGCCATTTTCTCTCTCGCACTCTGACAGGGGGTTGAAAAACAAAGGGGAAAAACATGTAAAGGGGCTGTTTACACAGCTCCCAAGCACCTAGCCATGTCGAGGGAGTCCCCAACGATCCCCCAAGTGAAAAAAGGCAATTTTAATTTTTTCGAAAATTTCGCCGATTACGCTTACCGTACGCGTACGGTAATAAATAATAAAAAAAATAAACAATATCCACATTCTCCCCACCCCGTGTGCAAAAGGTGCCCCAAGCTTATTAGAGCTAAACCAAACATATATTTTACCTTTCACAACGATGCTCATCATATGTCCTCCATGTGCGCACGGTGCGCGAAGCGCATCGTGCGTTCATGGCCCATCTAGCGTAACGTGGGCACGCGGTGCGCGAAGCGCACCGCGTGCTCACTGTGCGCGCACGGAACGAACTGCGTTAAGTGGGCGCGCACGCCACAAATGGCGTAAAGTAACTTAGCATTTAAAAAACAGTACAAATTCACTGAAAAACCATAGGTTTCACACACGTTATAGTTAGGAATTAGCATTTAAAAAACCTTGCAAATTCACTGAAAAAACCATAGGTTTCACACATGTTATAGTTAGCTGGACATTTTACTGATAAAAAAACAATGAAATTCCCCCGTTATAGTTACTGTAGGCAACTATAACTCACGCGACCGTAATCCTCTGCTGATGACATATGTGTCTTTATGAAAAAAAAATATTTGTAATATATGTATAGCTAAAATTTAATGGAAGAAGACATGGGCAAATAAGTGTCTAAATACAGTATTAGCATCAGCAGAGGATTGCGGTCGCGTGAGTTATAGTTGCCTACAGTAACTATAACGGGGGAATTTCATTGGTTTTTTATCAGTAAAATGTCCAGCTAACTATAACATGTGTGAAACCTATGGTTTTTTCAGTGAATATATATATATGTAAGAAATTAAGAGAGATTAGAGGTCAAAATATCTGGACGGTTGGTACAGTGGTACTCCCACTGTGGTGATTCGTCAAGCGGGGGCTGAGAAAAAAGGGGGGTCCCAAAACGTATTTTCCCCATGCAATTTCCCATAGGACCTGTTGACGCAGCTACAGCCCGAACTGCTGAACGGAATTACACCAAATTTGGCAAAGAGATAGTCCTCAGTTCAGACTCGTGCCTTTTGCTTAAATGGTGTAAATCCGTTCAGTAGTTCCAGAGACAATTAGAGTTAAAAAGATAGATATATCTGGGCGGAGCCTAACCACACATCTCATCGTGAGATCTGATTGGCTGTCAGTACTTCATCCAATAAGTGTTGGCAGCCATCTTGGGACCAATATACATGATAGCACCTCATTAAAAAGCATTGCAGTTAATAGAAGGTTTTAAGACTTTAGTTACATTATAAATCATTTGTTGATGGTACCATACTCATTTTAGGAAGTATGGTGTGTTCTAAGGTGATTTTACCATGTGGAAAAGCCTTCTGCTGTGATATCATGAATCATGTTTGAGAGAAAACTATTTTCTCATGCTTTTCCCACAGAGGATTGGAAGGTGATCTATAAGCTAAACTGAGAGCATATTTTCTGTAAATTCACATTATCTTTCTTAGTCATGTGAGAATGAAGTCTGACATTCTCAGTAAAACATGTACATCCAACAAGGGCAGAGACTGTCAGTTGATTCCTTTGTGTTCTACTGCAGCTTCCCAGAGTGTTCCAAAGAACAACTAGAACGCTAACAGTCTTACTTATGACAAAAGTATGGCACACCTGATGCCATCTTGATTGGAATAAAGTGGTAACACTTAAAACATTTAATTTGCAAAGGAACAAAGTGAGGGGGTTCATTTTGCCATAGAAATTATGATTAGTGCTGCAGAAAGAAAGATTAGGGCACATTTTGACTTCGCAAATCCTCTTCCATTTCATTAAAAAAATTCTGACATGCAGACTGAAACATGCACTTTGAATACCAGCAGCAGACTTCCCTGGTGAGCAGTAGCTTTACTACAGTGATCCAATGAGCAACTAGAGTGCTACCATTCAGAATTTATGGAAAATGTGTGACACATCTGAATGCCTTCTTGATGGAATCAAAGTAAACAAGCATTGAAAATGCAATAGGTCTCGCCCTCGTTTAAGTTAAAGCAATTCTGTTTATAATTAGGTGGCTTTTTAGCTTTGCTTGTATTAGAGTTTTTCAAACTTTCATGTACATACCATGCATATGTTTGCATATATGTATATGTATGCATGCATTTATATTTATATAGATATGCAGATTAAATTGATATGTTTATATATGTATATATATATATACACATGCATATATATAAATGCAGATGCATATATATGCATATATATGTGCATATGTGTGCATGTACAGAGAGGTAGAGGTGTATAGGTAGAGGTGTAGAGGTAGAGAGGTAGAGGTAGAGAGGTAGAGAGTAGTAGAGAGAGAGGTAGAGAGGTAGAGAGTAGAGAGCGAGTAATAGAGAGTAGAGAGTGAGTAGTAGAGAAAGTATCAGAGAGTGAGTAGTAGAGAGTAGTAGAGTGAGTAGTAGAGAGTGAGTAGTACAGAGTGAGTATTAGAGAGTGAGTAGTAGAGAGTAGTAGAGAGTGAGTAGTAGAGTGAGTAATAGAGAGTTGTAGCGAGTAGTAGAGAGTGAGTAGTAGAGAGTAGTAGAGAGTAGTAGAGAGTGAGTAGTAGAGAGTAGTAGAGAGTGAGTAGCAGAGAGAGAGTATTAGAGAGTAGTAGAGAGTGAGTAGCAGAGTGAGTAGTAGAGAGTAGTAGAGAGAGAGTAGTAGAGAGTGAGTAGTAGAGAGTAGTAGAGAGTGAGTAGTAGAGAGTAGTAGAGAGAGTAGAAGAGAGTAGTAGAGAGTGAGTAGTAGAGAGTGAGTTGTAGAGAGAGAGTAGTAGAGAGTAGTAGAGTAGTAGAGAGTGAGTAGTAGAGAGTGAGTAATAGAGAGTAGTGGAGTAGTAGAGAGTGAGTAGTAGAGAGTGAGTAGTAGAGAGTAGTAGAGAGTGAGTAGTAGAGTGAGTGCTAGAGAGTAGTAGAGAGCGAGTAGCAGAGAGCAAGTAGTAGAGAGTGTGTAGTAGAGAGTGAGTAGTAGAGAGTAGTAGAGAGTGAATAGTAGAGAGAGAGTAGTAGAGAGTGAGAAGTAGAGAGTAGTAGAGTAGTAGAGAGTGAGTAGTAGAGGGAGTAGTAGAGAGTAGTTGAGAGCAAGTAGTAGATAATGAGTAGTGGAGAGTGAGCAGTGGAGAGTAGTAGAGAGTGAGTAGTAGAGAGTGAGTAGTAGAGAGTAGTAGAGAGTGAGTAGTAGAGAGTAGTAGAGTGAGTAGTAGAGAGTGAGTAGTAGAGAGAGAGTAGTAGAGTGAGTAGTAGAAAATAGTAGAGAGTGAGTAGTAGAGCGAGTAGAAGAGAGTAGTGGAGTAGTAGAGAGTGAGTAGTAGAGAGTGAGTAGCAGAGAGAGTAGTAGAGAGTGAGTAGTAGAGAGTGAGTAGTAGACAGTAGTAGAGAGCGCGTAGTAGAGAGTGAGTAGTGGAGAGTGAGTAGTAGAGAACGAGTAGTAGAGAGTGAGTAGTAGAGAGTGCATAGTAGAGAGTGATTAGTAGAGAGAGAGTAGTAGAGAGTGAGTAGTAGAGAGTAGTAGAGTGAGTAGTAGAGAGTGAGTAGTAGAGAGTAGTAGAGAGAGAGTAGTAGAGAGTGAGTAGTAGAGAGAGAGTAGTAGAGTAGTAGAGAGTGAGTGGTAGAGAGCAGCAGAGAGTAGTAGAGAGTAGTAGAGAGTGAGTAGTAGAGAGTGAATAGTAGAGAATAGTAGTAGAGAGTAGTAGAGAGAGAGAGTAGTAGAAAGTGTAGTAGAGAGTGAGTAGTAGAGAGTAGTAACATGTGAGTAGTAGAGAGTGAGTAGTAGAGAGTGAGTGGAAGAGAGTAGTAGAAAGTAGTAGAGTAAGTAGTAGAGAGTGAGTAGTAGAGAGTGAATCGTAGAGAGTAGTAGAGAGTCAGTAGTAGAGAGAGTAGTAGTAGACAGTGAGTAGTAGAGAGTAGTAGAGCGTGAGTAGTAGAGAGTGAGTAGTAGAGAGTGAGTAGTAGAGAGTAGTAGCGAGTGAGTAGTAGAGAGTGAGTAGTAGAGTAGTAGAGAGTGAGTAGTTGAGAGTGAGTAGTAGAGAGTGAGTAGTAGAGAGTAGTAGAGTAGTAGAGAGTGACTAGTAGAGAGCAGTAGAGAGTGAGTAGTAGAGAGTTAGTAGTAGAGAGAGAGTAGTAGAGAGTAGTAGAGAGTCAGTAGTAGAGTAGTAGAGAGTAGTAGTCAGTGTCAGTCAGTCAGTGTCAGTCAGTCAGTCAGTGTCAGTCAAACAGTGTCAGTCAGTGTCAGTCAATCAGTGTCAGTCAGTCAGTGTCAGTCAATCAGTGTCAGTCAGTGTCAATCAGTGTCAGTCAGTGTCATTCAGTCAGTCAGTGTCAGTCAGTCAGTGTCAGTCAATCAGCGTCAGTCAGTGTCAGTGTCAGTCAATCTGTGTCAGTCAGTGTCAATCAGTCAGTGTCAGTCAGTCAGTGTCAGTCAGTCAGTGTCAGCTAGAGCAGCTCTGCTGACCTGGTTCTCTGGCTTTAAAGCAGCTCTGCTGACCTGGTTCTCTCTCTCTAAAGCAGCTCTGCTGACCTGGTTTCTCTGGCTCTACAGCAGGTCTGCTGACCTTGTTCTCTGGCTCTAGAGCAGCTCTGCTGACCTAGTTCTTATGCTACAGAGCAGCTCTGCTGATCTAGTTCTCTGGCTCTACAACAGCTCTGCTGATCTGGTTCTCTGGCTCTAAAGCAGCTCTGCTGACCCAGTTATATGGCTCTGAAGCAGTTCTGCTGACATGGTTCTCTGGCTCTAGAGCAGCTCTGCTGACCTGGTTCTCTCCCTCTAAAGCAGCTCTACTGACCTGGTTTCTCTGGCTCTGCAGCAGCACTGCAGACCTTGTTCTCTGGCTCTAGAGCAGCTCTGTTGACCTGGTTCTTAGGCTCTAGAGCAGCTCTACTGACCTGGTTCTCTGGCTCTAAAGCAGCTCTGCTGACCTGGTTCTATGGCTCTAAAGCAGCTCTGCTGATTTGGTTCTCTGGCTCTAGAGTAGCTCTGCTGACCTCGTTCTCTGGCTCTAAAGCAGCTCTGCTAACCTGGTTCTCTCCCTCTAAAGCAGCTCTGCTGACCTGGTTTCTCTGGCTCTACAGCAGCTCTGCTGACCTGGTTCTCTGGCTCTAGAGCAGCTCTGCTGACCTAGTTCTTAGGCTCTAGAGCAGCTCTGCTGACCTGGTTCTCTGGCTCTACAGCAGCTCTGCTGACCTGGTTTTCTGCACTCACGATGCACGCACCCGACTTCGCGAAAATATATTTAAAAATAATATAAGTTTATTATAAGTACAAATATATTATTTTGATGAATATCTTACATAATCTCTTGCCTTAATATGTATATTAAAGACACATACATATCATTTTGGAACATAAGTTTTTTTTTTGCGGGGTTGCGCACCCAGCACGCCCCAGCATGTATATGATGTCACACGGGACCCGCAACCGCGCAAACATCTTGTACCGTAATGTGCATGTGTCGCGAATGCCCGGGAGCAGGAGTCGCAGACTGGTTGCATACCAATCGCGCATATCACATGATATTAAATGTATATGATGTAACTGAACAACACGCAGCCGTCGCACACCATACGCGGATCCTTCATGACTTTTCTAAAATGGCGGCTAGAAAGCATGCACCCACCGTGATGTGTACACTTTGAGGGCGCAACTCCGAAAAAAATTGGATTTTAAAAAAAAGAAAATAATTCAATTATATTAAAATAAAAAATGAAAACAAGAAAATCAATATTTCAGTTTTAATTAAAACATTTTTTTGTGTGCAATTTTCAGAAAAATATATAATGTTATTTAATGAATAAAATATTTATAAATAAACAGTTAAAAAACTGTAGAAAATCAGTACAATAAAATAGATACAACTACTATCACACTTAAAAGTTAGCATTTAAAAAACCTTTGAAATTCACTGAAAAAACAACATAGGTTTCAGAGACGTTATAGTTAGAAATTAGCATTTAAAAAACCTTAGAAATTCACAGAAAAAAACGTAGGTTTCAGGGGTGTTATAGTTAGCTGCCCATTTCACTCATACAAAACCATAGAAATTCCTCCGTTATAGTTAGTTCTGCTAACTATAACTCACGTGCCCACAATGCACTGCTGATGATGTCACATATTGCATCATTCATGACATGGTCAGTGACATCACTGATGACATCACTGATGACATCTCAAATGACATCACTGATGACATCATCCACTTGACAATCTGATACACCTCATCATACACTAGTATAACCTTTCATCACTCACTGTAAAATACAGAGTACCATATTTGAAACCATTGACACACCAATACCAGTTACTACATACCCACTCACTGATTCCTAAGTCTACACACACAACTACCCATTCAACAACAGAATCATCTATACATGCAGGCATTAATTAATAGAACACTATCAAATGCACTTATACACATAGATAGACATTGACACATCAGCAGTCATCTTAGTCGGTTATGCAGTCATCTTACTCACTCATGAAAAAAATGTATCGCACTTAAATTTACTCACTTACACAATTATCCAACAACACCTCATTTATTCAAACACATAGTAACTCATCGTTAATATGTTAAAAAAGCACCATTACAATTATACACTCATTCATATAGTTACTCTCACAATCACTGACTCTTACACATACTTATTTATATACACCAACTCTCACATACAATGCCTTTTATTTTTTTACTTTGTTGAAGATGTACAACTAAAACATATATTCGCTCACCAACACACAAAAAAATACACTCAGTCACCCAAACAACTGTTTCCACAAACACTCTTAAACCCATACACCTAGTCAATCAACCATTCACACATCTATGCATAGAGTTACACACACCCTATCCAACCACACACAAACTCAGTGTCCCATACAAATACTCACCCAACTAATCAATAACTAATATACACACTCATGTAGTTAGTGACCAACTGATGCAGCATGTTATACAACAACAGAGACAGTGCTGCACACATTCACATAGTTTAGTTACTAATCCATGTATTAAGTGAGACACTTTTAATTACTCACTTAAAAAGACAGTCAGACAGCTACTAAATCCTCCATCCAGACAGTTATATATCCACTCAATATTCAATAGAGATTGGTATATATATAATACATATTTAAATTTCAAACTAAACCACATTCAGTGGATGATGTCATCAGTGATGTCATCAGTGATGTCATTTGAGATGTCATCAGTGATGTCATCAGTGATGTCACTAACCATGTCATGAATGATGCAATATGTAACATCATCAGCAGTGCATTGCGGGCGCGTGAGTTATAGTTAGCAGAACTGACTATAACGGAGGAATTTCTATGGTTTTGTATGAGTGAAATGGGCAGCTAACTATAACACCCCTGAAACCTATGGTTTTTTCTGTGAATATATATATATATATATTATACTTTGTGTCTAAATATATATATATATTCACTGAAAAAACCACAGGTTTAAGGGACGTTATAGTTAGTTGGATATTTCACTCGTATAAAACCTGAGAAATTCGGCTGCTATAGTTAGTAGAGCTAACTATAACTGTAACTAACTATAGCGTCGCTGAAACCTGTGATTTTTCCAGTGAATTTCTAAGGTTTTTAAAATGTTTTTTCAGTGAAATTCCAAGGATTTTTAAATGCTAATTTCTAACTATAACGTCCCTGAAACCTATGGTTTTTTCAGTGAAGATATATATATTCAATGAAAAATCCATAGGTTTCAGGGGCGTTATAGTTAGCTGGACTTTTCACTCGTACAAAACCATTGAAATTCCCCCGTTATAGTTAGTTCAGCTAACTATAACTTGCGCGCCCGCAATGCACTGCTGATGACGTCACATATTACATCACTCATGACATGGTCAGTGACATCACTCATGGCATCACTGATTACATCACGGATGACATCATGATGACATCATCCAGTGAATGTGTGTTTTACTGAAAATTACATATGTTTTATATATGTATATCTCAAGGTCTATGAAAGAATAAATGGGTATATAAGTGTCTAAATGGATGATTTGTTTTTGAAAAATTGATTGTATAACTGACTGATTAAGTGTATCTTAGTGAATACATGGCTTAGTGAGTAATGTTTAAATATGTAAATATCTGTATCAGTCTCTCACTTTGTTTATAAGTGGCTGCATGGGTTGGTGAGTAGCTACATGAGTGTCTATATGGGTTATTAGTTTTTTTTTTTGAGTATCAGTATGAGTGTCTGTATGGTTCGGTGGGGGTATTACTTAGTGCATAGGTGCATGAATGAGTGACTCACTGTTTGTATGTGTTGAAGACAGCATGTGTGCAGGACTGTATGGGTGGATGAGTGTGTGCATGGGTGTGTTAGTGAGTGAATGACTGTCTCAATAGTGTCTTTATGAGTAACTTCATATGTTTTAAGCTAATATATGTTACTATTGGTGTATATAAGTGAGTATATGTGAGAGTGAGAGATTGGAAGAGTTCCTGTATGAATAAGTATGTGTTTCTATAAGTGATTATTTAAAAAACTAAGTGTGTAAGTTTCTGTAGAAGTAAGTGTGGTGGTGTGTGTATAACTGTATTTGCAAGTAAATGGATGTTTGATTCTTTATTAGCATGACTGAAAATGTGTGTGAGTAACTCTATGGATGAGTGGCGTTGTGTAACAGGATGTATAGGTGTATGAGTACATACGACGAGTGAGTACATGTATGAGTGAATGTATAGGACTGTTGGTGAATGAGTGGATGTGTATGTGGATCTTAGATTTACTGAATAGGTTGTTGTAACTGGTATTGGTATGTCCATTGTTTTGAAAATTTTAGTTTCTATTTTTGAATGTGTGTATCAAAGGTTATATTAGGGGGAGAGGAGGTCTGCCACTCTATAACAAGGATGATGTCATCAGTGATGTCATTTGAGATGTCATCAGTGATGTCATGAGTGATGTCACTGACCATGTCATGAGTGATGTAATATGTGACGTCATCAGCAGTGCATTGTGGGCGCGCGAGTTATAGTTAGCTGAACTAACTATAACGGGGGAATTTCAATGGTTTTGTACGAGTGAAAAGTCCAGCTAACTATAACGCCCCTGAAACCTATGGTTTTTCAGTGAATTTCAAAGGTTTTTTAAATGCTAATTTCTAACTATGCCTTCAGAGATAGGACATGTGAAGAAAGAAGAAAAAATGCACAGAAAGAAAAAAAAGAAATAGAGAAAGAAGCAACAGAAGTCCTTAAAGATGAATCAAAGTGCAGGAAGAAGGATAACGTGCAGAAAGAACAAACAGAAGAGCAAAAAGAAGCCTTGTTGCAAAATCATCCTGTACCCTCAACTTTTTCAGACGGATACTAGTGGTAACTGAGTCTGAGTAACCAGTCCTAGAGCCAATGCTATGTTAAAAGACACTCAGAATACAGTGTAAACACCTACATACACTAGGGACCACTATGCGTTGGGGTCCCCCTGTGATTAGCATGACCTCCTCTGTAAGCCCCGAGTATATAATAGGGCAGGGGATTAAAACTACCTGTTAAAACGCGCACAGGGCGTGTTTGCACACGTCACCTCAGGCCCCGTCCCCTCCCTTCCCCACTGTGTAAACACACCCTGTGGGCGTTTTTAGTTGGGAGATTAAGTTCATTTGAATCTTGAGGGTTCCTAGGGTCCACCTAGCCCACTAGGTACCTCCAGTAAGCGCCACAGAGCTGCGTTGCAGAGAGGTGTAAAAAGTGGCACGGCCTGGACCACCTCTCTGCAACGCAGCTCAGTGGCGCTTACTGGAAGCACCTGGTGGGCTAGTTAGCCCCCAGGGGCCCTCAAGATTGAAAGGGAATTATTTCCCCAACTTAAAACGCGCCACAGGGCATGTTTGCACACGCCACCTCAGGCCCCATCCCCTCACTTCCCCACTGTGTAAACACGCCCTGTGGCCGTTTTAAGTTGGGAGATTAAGTCCCCTTGAATCCTGAGGGTCCCTAGGGGCAAAATAGCCCACTAGGTACGTCCAGTAAGCGCCATTGCAGAGAGGTGTAAAAAGGGGCACGGCCTGCACCACCTCTCTGCAACGCAGAGCAGTGGCGCTTACTGGAAGCACCTGGTGGGCTAGTTGGCCCCCAGGGTCCCTCAGGATTGAAAAGGAATTATTTCCCCAACTTAAAATGCACCACAGGGCGTGTTTGCACACGTCACCTCAGGCTCCGTCCCCTCCCTTCACCACTGTGTAAACGCACCCTGTGGCCGTTCTAATTTGAGAGATTAAGTCCCTAGGGTCAAACTAGCCCACTAGGTACCTCCAGTAAGCGCCACAGAGCTGCGTTGCATAGAGGTGTAAAAATGGGCGTGGCCTCAGAAGACCTGTCTGCAACGCATCTCCCTGGCGCATACTGGAGATACCTGTTGGGCTAGTTGGCCCTCAGGGACCCTCCGTATTGAAGGGGAATTGATTTCCCAACTTACAACTGGCCAGGGGGTGCGTTTGCAGATTGCTGCAAGGAGGGGGCGTGGCCTCCGGCTCGATGCCGGTCTTTTATTTATTTTATTTTTTAAAGAGGGAGGGCTGTGTGCCCCCCCTTCTTTTTCTAATTTATTGGCCCTGGGGACCCCATCCCCCAGGACCTGCACCCTAATTTTTTTGTTGAAAAAAATAAATTTGGAAGCGGGGCTGCGTGACCCCCCTCCCAAGGCCTTAATCGGCCCCGGGGACCCCAACCCCCGGGTCATGGCCCTTTTTTTAAAATTCTTTAGGAGGGGGCTGCATTGCCCCCCTCCTCAGGGCACTTATGGCCCCAGGGACCACATCCCCCGGGGCCAGCCTTTGTTTTTTATTATTTTAAAAAATATATATATTTATAGAAACACCTAGGACATGCTGGACAAACCGTATGTACCTATCACCTTGACGATTTGTGTGATATTCATTAAAAGGTGACTATGCATACAATGAATCCACGTGGAATGTATTTACACCGCTAGTGAAGCTCTGACGTGTCTGACGCCCTACTGTGCCTAATCCCGGCGCCCCCGCCGGTGGGTACTTTCCAAGTAGACACGCTTGTCGTTTATTTATACAAACATAGGTAGCTATTGACGGGCACATTTAATACACACGCACACCAAGCCATTCAAAGGGGATTCAACAAAAATTCGACCACACTATGCAAGAAACCCCCCTCACGGTTAATAAAACACAAATCCATCTCCGGATGTGTAATACTTTTTATTTTACTCTCTGGAAAGGAGACAAACCTCACTTAAGAGTCACAGCGTGCTCCTGGCTGAGCCCAATGCTGTGTTACACCCATCAGTGCCCGCCAAGTGCCACACACCTCTGTGTTGTATTCCACCAGCTAGTGCGTATGCTATGACACTCTCTAACCCATGTGCATTGTAACACCACCCCGTGAATATGTCATGCCACACTTGCCTTCGCACGGGTTATATTTCCCCATATAACGTGCCTTTCTCGATGCCTATGTTATAATGTACAGCGCTATGCTATACATATTACAATCTGGGATCCATATCTTTGTCACAGTGCATATGCAACGTTACACTCCCCAGCACATATTTTACATTACAACTTTAGAGACTAGTTAGGTTACACAACACTGCCCTGTCCATATTACACTGTCATTGCGCACAATGTATTGCATATTATATTTCACACCCGGTTCATCTTATATCACACTTTTTGGTGCATAGTTTATACCATATACTATATCTAGTTTTCATTTTCAATCGTGCTCTCAGGACTATGTTCTATATAACACTGCGTCCACCTACCCTTTTCATGGGCATTACATTTTGCGATGGGGGTTGGAGGGTCAGGGGGTGTTTCTGCCAAGTGAACCCGGAGTCACAGTCACAAACGTCCTCTTCTTCCTGAATAAAAGTGAGATTATGCTGCATACTTGTTCATATTTTAAGTAGTTCGCACAGACACACATTTTAAAAACAATAAAGTTCCTAATACCCACCTTCTCTGAACAATAGCTTGCTGCCCCATCCACCTCCTCCCTATCCTCTGTTGTCTGAATCCATGGACTAGCCTCCTCTCTCCTGCCATGCATGGTCTGATGTGCTGCCACTGCCCTCCATTTAGCATGATATACCAGTCCACTCCTCCTGCCCTCCATTGCCCAATTCTATGGCCCATCATTGACCTCCTGCTTAGCCTCTGTGCTTAGCTTGCTGCCTCTATTCTCCTTCCCCCTGCTCTCCGATGTCTTTGTGCATGCCCCTGCTCCATCCTTTTTGCCCACCATGTTCCATGGACCTGCCACTCCTATCTACTCTGAGTGTTCTTTTGAGCTGCCACTCCCCTCCCACCTGCCTAGCATTGTCAGATGACTGTAACCTGTCCCTGCCACCTCCACCCTGCCTGTCCACATGCCATGCCCCTATCCCCTTCCTCCTGTCCTCCATGGTCCATTTTACTGCCACACCCTTCCGTCCTCCCTAGTCTGTTGTGCTGCAACTGGTCCTCCTGCCTGCCCGCGCGGTCTGTTGTGAGGCCCCTTCCCCTGAACTCTCTTGTCTGTGCCCAGGTCCTGACCCTCCCTTCTATCCTCCATGGTCCTTTGTGCATGCCCCTGCACCCTCCTTCTTGCCCATCATAGCCATTGTGCTGCCACTAACCCTCCTGCTTGCCATGCATGGTCTTCTGTGCTGCCATGGCCCCTCCCACCTTCCCCTTGTGGTCAGCTAGCTGCCCCTGACCCCCACCCACCTTCCCTCCATGGTCTGTGTGTATGTCATCATAGTCTCACTGTTGCTCTCCATGGTGTGTCTTGTTTCTAGTGCCCATCCTGCCTGACCTCCATGGTCATCTTGCTGCTCCTGCCCTGCCCCCTTGCCCCCAGCCCTCTGTTTCCATGTGCAGACCCCTATTCCCTCCCTCCTGGCTTGTCTGTTCCATTGTAATGCCCCTGATCCGTCCCTCCTGCCCTTTATGGTCTGTTATGCTGCAGCTTTCTCTCCTGTCTGTCCATTATGGTCAGCTAGCTACCATTGCCTCTTTCCCCTCTGTCTCTGTTGTCCATGTGCATGGTCCTGTCCCCTCCCTATTGCTGTCTATGGATTGTTGTGCTGCACTCCCGTCCCGCATGCCCTGTGTGGTGTATTGTGCTGCTGCAAACCCTGATGCCTGCCCTGTAGGGTCAGTTTGGTGCACCTCTCCATGTCCCTCCTGTCCTCTGTTATCCGAGTCCATGTCCCTACCCCAATTCCTCCTGCCTACCATGATCCAATGTGCCATACTTGTGAACATTTTGAACTTGGTAAGAGGGAGATTTTGAAAAAAAACTGGGGTATTTTCCCCTTTGAGTTACATTGAAAAAGAGGAAATTGTAGACAGGAGACAGATCAAATAAAGCCCATTTGAGCTTAAAAACATTGGACGTTTCCTGGCTGAAGCGGGTCTGTTGACATGTATGGTTGTACTACCACAGCCTCTTCCTTCTGCCCACAATGGTCTATTATATTGCCACAGCCTCTCTTGCCAGTCCTGTATTGTTGGTTTGTTGCCCCTGCCCCCCTTTCCACTGCCCTCCATAGTCTGTTGTGCTGCAACTGCCCTTCCTGCCTGCCCAGTGTGGTCAAATTGTTGCCTCTGCACTCTCCTACCTGCCTTCAATTTTCAGAGTTTGTGCCCCTGGCCTCTGCCTCTCAACAGTATCCCAATGAACTTATTTATTACAAAAGTGTGGAACGCCTGACGTCATCTTGATGTCATCAAAACTGTAATACCTAGAGCATTTCTTTTTAGAAATTACATATATTAGAGGGTCTTATTTGCATCAAAATTATGGTTAGTGCTCTAAAAAACTAAAATGAGGACATATTTTCTGACTTTTCAAATAGCGACAAAGAACTTTTAAATTATTTGTAATCTTTATGTTTTTTTATCCAGTTGACCACTTGATTAAATGTTGCACTTAGGGGAGAGGATGTGGTGTTACTTCCAGAGCTGCAGACTTTGCAACTGGGGAACCAGGTTGGAGTTTCTGCTTCAGCTCAACATTCTGTGATTCTGGTCAAATCACTTAATCTCCCCATGCCTACAACCAAAATGAATTTGATCTTGTGTGATTTAACCAATGCTCATGTAAAGTACTCCAATACCTGACAAGTCTGCACTATATAAAACTGCAAATACACAAAAAATAAGTGTTTTGCACACTTCTGTCATTGGGCTACATGTGGGCTACATCTGAGTGATATTTGTCCTGCATTTTGTCTCTGGTGGCCATCTTGGGAGATTTATTTGTTATGAAGTTTCCTAATTTCCTCATTTACTGCAGTCTCCTCAGTAGGAAATACTTTCAGTTTTTTACTTTGGTTCCATCAAGAAGACATTCAGATGTGTCACACATTTGCCATAAATTCTGAATGTTAGCACTCTAGTTGCTCATTAGATCACTGTAGTAAAGCTACTGCTCACCAGGGAAGTCTGCTGCTGGTATTCAAAGTGCATGTTTAAGTCTGCATGTCAGAATTTTTTTATGAAATAGAAGAGGATTTGTGAAGTCAAAATGTGCCCTAGTTTTTCTTTCTACAGCACTAATCATAATTTCTATGGCAAAATGAACCCCCTCATTTTGTTCCTTTGTAAATTAAACGTTTTAAGTGTTACCACTTTATTCCAATCAAGATGGCTTCAGGTGTGCCATACTTTTGTCATAAGTAAGACTGTTAGCGCTCTAGTTGTTCGTTAGAATACTCTGGGAAGCTGCAGTAGAACACAAAGTAATCAACTGACAGTCTCTGCCCTTGTTGGATGTTCATGTTTTATTGAGAATGTCAGACTTCATTCTCACATGACTGAGAAAGATAATGTGAATTTACAGAAAATATGCTCTCAGTTTAGCTTATAGATCACCTTCCAAACCTCTGTGGGAAAAGCATGTGAAAATAGGTTTCTCTCAAACATGATTCATGATATCACAGCAGAAGGCTTTTCCACATGGTAAAATCACCTTAGAACACACCACAATTCCTAAAATGAGTATGGTACCATCAACAAATGATTTATAATGTAACTAAAGTCTTAAAACCTTCTATTAACTGCAATGCTTTTTAATGAGGTGCTATCATGTATATTGGTCCCAAGATGGCTGCCAACACTTATTGGATGAAGTACTGACAGCCAATCAGATCTCACGATGAGATGTGTGGTTAGGCTCTGCCCAGATATATCTATCTTTTTAACTCTAAGTTTCTCTGGAACTACTGAACGGATTTACACCATTTAAGCAAAAGGCACGATTCTGAACTGAGGACTACCTCTTTGCCACATTTGGTGTAATTCCGTTCAGCAATTCGGGGTGTAGCTGCGTCAACAGGTCCTATGGGAAAATGCATGGGGAGAAATGCGTTTTGGGACCCCCCTTTTTTCTCGGCCCCCGCTTGACGAATCACCGTGAAAGTTTCAGGATAGGAGCGGACCGGAGCTGGCCAAAAGTTTGGAAAATTTCGCGAAGATTTCCAAATAGAATATTGCGGATTTCCTGAATTTTCCCGCTCCCGCCTCCCAGCTGCTCATCCCTCCCACTTGGCCATTTATGGTGGAGTGCACGCGGTGGTGAGCAGTGACCCTTGACCCTCTGGGCCGGTCACCCCACGCACCACGCACACTCCGAGTGAGTGAGCCCAGGCTGCCACCGATCCCGCCGAGTGCCGCCGCTGCCCGCAGCTGTGCTCCTGACCCTTGACTGTTGTATTTTTCATTTTCTCCTCTGTAGCGTTTGCATTTTGTATTTTGCCTCTGTTCATCGTTTTCCCCACTTGTTGTTGTTGTTGTGCCCAGCCCCTGCCGCGTTTTCCCGCCCTCTCCCCGCCACTGCCCCCCTGCGGCCCCGCCCCCTTCTCTCTCTGTGTCCCTTCCCATTCGCCGCCCCGCTCCCGCCTCCCAGCTGCTCCTCCCTCCCACTTGGCCATTTATGGCAGAGTGCACGCGTACGCGCAGCGTTCACGTGCAGCGGGTGCGCCGAAGGTGCGCCAAAGGCGCACCAAAGGCAAGCCCGTCTGCGCCCGTCCGCGCCTGGACCGCGCCCAGCACCAGACCCCCTGGCCCCCGCAGATGCCAGCCCACCCGCAGGACCTACGACGCAGCCACCCTCATCGCACTCAACACCGGCCGGATCCCCGGCTGCTACCGAGCCACCCCAAGACGCTCCCACGGACCATTCACCTGCCATTCCTGCAAGTTCTCCTGCATCCGGACCCATACCGCACCCGCCAAGCCGAGCACCAGCAGCAACCACCTGAAGTGCATCCTGCTCAACACCCGCTCCGTCCACAGACACGCCGTGGAACTCTGGAACCTGCTCGACACCACATCCCCAGACGTCGCCTTCCTCACGGAAACATGGATGAACGCCTCCTCAGCGCCCGACATCGCCATCGCCATCCCGGACGGATACAAGATCACCCGGAGGGACCGCGTCAACCAGACCGGAGGAGGCATCGCCATCGTCCACAAGAACTCCATCCGCATCACGACCAACTCCGACGACACCCTCACAGCCGCCGAACACCTCCACTTCCAAGACCACACTCAGAGGCACCCTCATCTACAGACCCCCAGGACCGCGCACACAATTCAGCGAAGACATTGCAGACTTAATCAGCCCACACGCCCTCTCCTCCGCTGACTACATCCTCCTAGGGGACCTCAACTTCCACCTGGAGAACAACAACGACAGCAACACCGCCGCCCTGCTGGACAACCTCGCCAACCTCGGACTCAAGCATCTGGTGAACACCCCCACCCACCACGCCGGCCATACGCTCGACCCCATCTTCTCCTCCAGCAAGCACATCTCCTTCAGCCACTCAACCGGACTACACTGGACAGACCACAGCTGCGTCCACTTCAGCTTCAGGAGAACCACGACCCACCACCACCATCCGCAACAGGTTCCCCGCAGGAGCTGGAACAATATCACCACCGACCAGCTCACCACATCCCTGAGCCAGAACCCTCCTCCGAGCACAACGGACCCCAACCAAGCACCCAACAACCTCACACAGTGGATCGCCAACTGCGCGGACGACCTCGCACCACTGAAAAGCCATCCCAGCAGACCCGGCAGTAAGACAGCCTCTTGGTTCAACGACGATCTCAAGAACTCCAAGAAGAACTGCCGTACCCTCGAGAAAGCCTGGCGCAAAGACCCGACTACAGACAACATGACCGCCCTCAAGCACGCCACCCGCAAACACCACCAGCTGATCCACACCACCAAGAAGACAGCATTCAAGGAACGACTAGACAACAACGCCCACAACAGCAAGGAACTTTTCAGCATCGTCAAAGAGCTCTCCAACCCCAGCGCCGGAAACAACGACATCACTCCCTCGCAAGACCTCTGCGACTCACTCGCCTCGTTCTTCCACAGCAAGATCACCGACATACACAACAGCTTTGGCGCACAGACCACGCACTCAACCATCGCACCGATGCCCCCCACTACCACCCTCCGCGCCTGGACCCCGGTCAGCACCGAAGACACCATCCGCACGATGAACACCATCCACTCCGGATCTCCAACCGACCCATGCCCCCACCACGTCTTCAACAAGACAGACTCCGTCATCGCACCCCAACTCCGGGACATCATCAACTACTCCTTCAACACAGCCACCTTCCCGGAGAGCTGGAAGCATGACAAACACAGCACCCTCCTGAAGAAACCATCAGCGGACCCCACCGACCTCAAGAACTACCGCCCCATCTCGCTCCTCCCTTTTCCTGCCAAAGTCATGGAGAAGACCGTCAACAGACAGCTTGCTGCCTTCCTCGAGACGAACAGATGCCTCGACCACTCGCAGTCCGGTTTCCGAGCCAACCACAGCACCGAGACCGCCCTCATCGCAGCCACTGACGACATCCGAGCCCTGCTCGACAACGGGGAAACAGCGGCCCTCATCCTCCTGGACCTCTCCGCAGCGTTCGATACTGTCTGCCACCGCACCCTAGTGCAGCGCCTCAGCAACATCGGAATCCAAGAGAAGGCACTGGAGTGGATCATCTTGTTCCTCGCCAGAAGAACCCAGAGAGTCCGCCTCCCCCCATTCAGATCCGAGGCCACCAAAGTCATCTGCGGCATACCACAAGGATCATCACTCAGCCCCACTCTCTTCAACATCTACATGAGCCCCCTCGCGGCCATCGCATGCCAACACAACCTCAACATCATCTCCTACGCCGACGACACCCAGCTGATCCTCTCCCTCACCAACGACCCGCCACCGCCAGAACCAAACTACACGAAGGGATGACGAACAGCCGCCTGAAACTGAAATCAGACAAGACAGAAGTCCTCATCCTTGGACCATCACCCTCTGCCTGGGACGACTCCTGGTGGCCCCCTGCCCTGGGCAGCGCACCCAAACCAACGGACCACGCACGCAACCTGGGCTTCATCCTGGACTCCTCCCTCTCATGACCAGACAAGCCAATGCCGTCTCATCGTCATGTTTCAACATCCTACGCATGCTCCGAAAGATCTTCAGATGGATTCCCACCGAAACCAGGAAGACGGTCACCCAGGCACTCGTCACCAGCCAACTGGACTACGGAAACACCCTCTACACCGGAACCACAGCCAAACTTCAGAAAAGGCTCCAACGCATCCAGAACGCCTCCGCACGACTCATCCTGGACATCCCCCGACACAGCCACATCTCCGGACAACTTAGAGACCTACGCTGGCTCCCCGTCAGCAAGAGAATCACGTTCCGACTCCTCACCCACGCACACAAGGCCCTCCACGACCTGGGCCCCAGGTACCTCAAAGACCGCCTGACCTTCTACACTCCCACCCGCCAGCTACGTTTGACCAACCACGCCCTCGCCGCCGTTCCACGCATCCGAAGAGCCACCGCGGGAGGAAGTTCCTTCTCCTACCTGGCAGCCAAGACTTGGAACTCCCTCCCCATCCACCTCCGTCTGACCCATGACCACCTCTCCTTCAGGAAGCAACTCAAGACCTGGCTGTTCGAGCAGTAGCGGACCCCCCTCCCCCAAGCGCCTTGAGACCCTCCGGGTGAGTAGCGCGCTATACAAATTTCTTGATTGATTGATTGATTGATTGATGGAAAATAGGTCCTAACTATAACTACCTACTAGCGACTGCCAGTAGGTAATATATATGTATATGTATATATTATCTACTGGCGGTCGCCAGTAGATAGTTATAGTTACAACCTAGATTCCATAGGAAATCTCAAAATTCTATTTTGAATAACTTTGGCGCCGGTTGACGAATCCTCGTGAAATTTTCAAAACTAATGGGGCGCTCCGCTCCTACCCTGAAGTCTCGGGGTGATTCATCAAAGCAGGGGCCGAGAAAAAGGGGGGGTCCCAAAACGCGTTTTCCCCATGCATTTTTCCATAGGACCTTTAGTCGCAGCTACAGCCAGAACGGCTGAACAGAATTACGTGAAATTTGGCAGAGAGGTAGCCATAAGGTCAAGGAAGTGCCTTTTGCAGGTCTGGTGTAAATCTGTTCAGTATTTGCTGAGAAAATAGCATTTAAAAGCATATCAATATCTATACGCGCGCACCATGCGCGCACTGTGCGCGCACCCTGCCGTGCGCGAGCGCAATTCTGATTGGTTGTTAGATGTCGGTAAACATTCGAATCGGTCGAAACCAGGAAGTGTCGGCCGCCATTTTGTCTCTCGCAGTCTGAGGGGGTGAAAAAAAAAGGTGGAGAACGTGAAAAGGGGGCAGGGGGTCACAGAAGGACCACCAAGGGAGAAAAAAACAATTTTTTATTTTTTTTTAAATCGCGAGGTGCGCGCACCGCGCGCGCACGGCACACACTGCGAACCGTGGGTGCTCGGTGCGAAAAGCGCACCGAGCGCCCACAGCGCGCGCACGGTGCGCGCACCTCGCGATTTAAAAAATAAATAAATAATTCACGGTGCGCGTACAGTGAAAAACCTGAAAAAAAAATACTTAATAAATACATAACTTAGCATTTAAAAAAAACGTACAAATTCACTGAAAAAACCATAGGTTTCACACACGTTATAGTTACGAATTAGCATTTAAAAAACCTTGCAAATTCACTTAAAAAACCATAGGTTTCACACATGTTATAGTTAGCTGGACATTTCACTCGTAAAAAACCAATGAAATTCCCCCGTCATAGTTACTGCAGGCAACTATAACTCACGCGACCGCAATCCTCTGCTGATGACGTCAGATATTACATCACTGATGACATATGTGTCTTTATGAAAAATAAATATTTGTAATATATGTATAGCTAAAGATTAATGGAAGAAGACATGGGTAAATAAGTGTCTAAATACAGTGATGTAATATCTGACGTCATCAGCAGAGGATTGCGGTCGCGTGAGTTATAGTTGCCTGCAGTAACTATAACGGGGGAATTTCATTGGTTTTTTACGAGTGAAATGTCCAGCTAACTATAACATGTGTGAAACCTATGGTTTTTTAAGTGAATATATATGTATATATATATATATATATATATATATATATATATATATAGATATTCACTGAAAAAAACATAGGTTTCAGGGGCGTTATAGTTAGTTGGACATTTCACTCGTACAAAACCATAGAAATTCCCCCATTATAGTTAGTTTAGCTTACTATAACTCGCGCGCCCGCAATGCACTGCTGATGACCTCACATATTACATCACTCATGACATGGTCAGTGACATCACTCATGACTTGATGACATCTCAAATGACATCACTGATGACATCACTGATGACATCATCCTTGTAATAGAGTGGCAACCTCCTCTCACCCTAATATAACCTTTGATACACACACTCAAAAATACAAACTAAGATTTTCAAAACAATGGACATATCAATACCAGTTACAACACACCTATTCAGTAATTCCAAGACCTACACACACATCCACTCATTCACCAATAGTCCCTATACAGTCACTCATACATGTACTCACTCATCATATGTACTCATACACCTATACATCCTGTTACACACCGCCACTCATCCATAGAGTTACTCACACACATAGTCACACATGCAAACAAAGTATCAAACATCCATTTACTTGCATATACAGTTATACACACACTACCACACTTACTTCTACAGAAACTTACACATACTTACTCTCTTAAACAATCACTTATAGAAACACCTACTTATTTGTACAGGAACTCTTCCAATCTCTCACTCTCACATATACTAACTTACACACACCAATACTCACATATACTAGTTTAAAACATTTGTATCCCTTGCTGATTTGAAGGTGCGTCTGACGGACCCTTGCTCCTGGACTCTTGGTCTTGGGCTGTTGTACTGTTTTTGAGCCCACTGTTCGCCGGAGCCGCTTCATTGGAATTGCCGCTGGGGAATCTGTGGAGAGGCTGTGCAGTCTGTGTTGTGCTGGGGCTCTTGGGCAGGGCTGCGAGCGTTTCTGCAGGGACTCCGTCTCCCAGGAGTCCCTGCCTGGCCGATTGAGAACACCTGGCCCGCTCTCCCTGTCAGCCCCGCCCCCTGCACGTCACGTCTGATCTATAACAGTGGAGCTTACTTCCGCTGCGCGGGAGCGTCCCGGGAGAAGCCTGGGACAAGGGCGGGACCGTCTGTGGCCGTCAGGGGCTGAAGGAGGCTGGGCTGGGCCCGCTCTTTGACATTGCGCCCTCTGACCACTTCTTACAGTACATTCCCTGTATCTAGAGACCTCTGGTGTTTGTTTATATAGTATTGTTCTTTTTAAAGCTCGTTGGCTGCAAAGTATGTCTTCTCCTTCAAATACAACTGCCCAGATCTCTACTCAGGCCGAGGTGGGGTCAGCCACTTTGGGTCCTCTAGACAAATACTTTAGTCGGGTAACCCTAGATATTGACAAAGAGATCGCTTTGGCGGAGAGGCGTGCCGAGCGTAGGTTATCTATTGAACTCCTTAAAATTCCTTTGGAGAAACGGCCACCTCAGGGTTTCCCGGCATTGGTTCCTCCCCTGTCATCCCTAACCCTGCCAGCTGTACTGGAAACGCCTTACGCCTTTCCCCCTTCACCAGAGTTGTTGGCTGGCTCGTCTGTGGGTCACGATGTGCCCATTTTGCCTTCTACCTCGTCCATTATACTAACTGGTTTACCTACAGGGCAGGTGACCACTGCCCAACCGAGTTTGTCAACTCACGTGGCTAAAACTAAACCAAGTAATAAAAGAAGTGCTGCCCCGAAGAAGTGCTATCTTCCTAAACATCCGAAAAAAATAAGGAAGGTTGGAATATGTCTACGCCCTTCCTGCGAGTCTATTAGGGCTGGCTCTGGTGGGGTTAAGATTGTCAAAGACAGAGTTGTTCCGGCTAGTCCTGTATCTAACACGAATGACCCCTCAGCAATGGTGTTGACTGAGACCTTATCTTCTGCTCCACCCCTGCTCCACGAGTTGGAGAGGCTGATGAGGCTTCTCTTGACTCCTATTGAGGAACGAGTTAAAAAATTGGCTGATCGGTTAGATCATTTCGAGCAGGCTACTCTAGATAACTTTTTTTCCACCAAATCCCTAATCAAGTCCCACCCTAGGATGGGGGATAGTATCAATCTTCCGAAACCAAATGGTCAGGCAAATGGTGTGTCCATCGCTAAGCCTCCTCCCCCCGTAGTCAGCATTGCAAGTTGGCCTCAGTCGAAGGGACATATCCCCAAGACTAATTTAGATTTGTCGGACCGTCCAAGTAGTAATACCACTAAAAAAAACAAGCTGCCTGATACTGTGGCTATAGGTAATAAAGATAGCTCCAAAAGTGGCAATCCTGTATCTAATGGTTCCCAACCCTCACCAAGCATTTCAACAGCTCGTCTTGGTGTTCCTGCTAGGGGTAACAATGACAGTTCCAAAACTAATAACACTGTATTGAATAGTTCCCAACTACCACCAAGTATTCCAACACCCGGTCCTGCTGCTCCTGCCATTATCCTGCCTGACACCCTCCCGATGAAGGCACCCCGTAGGATACCTCCTATGAATCTCACTCCAGATTCTTATCCTTTCGTGGCTGTCCTTACTAATGTACCACCTTTGTTGGCCGGGCAAAGAGAATCCTTCCAGATGCTAAAAAACAAGGTAATGCACTGGTTAAAGGTAAATAGACCACTGCCCGGGGAAGTGGACGGGCTGATTATTGGAGTGAGAAGGACAGACTGGATAGGTTGTACTCCTAAGCACTTGGGGGGGGAGTGTATAGTTGTTCATTTTCAAGATCCTAGGGTGGCACATCTGATCACGAAGCAAAATTGGGGCACAAGCAGTGGTGGAATTGGTGTTGTTGATCTTACATTCTTTTATCCAAGACCAACAGGTGTTCAATTTGATATGATCAGTGAACTAGGTTGCTATAACAATCTCCCCTCCCCAGGGTTTGTTCCTTTCACTGTACCCATACAACGGGACAACTTTTATAATGGACCAACGTACAATCATTTTGAAGTGATGAAAGATCCGGGGTGGGTTTATTGACCAAATTCCGATTATTCCACGAACAGTAGGGAAGGTATAACCCGTTGGGATATATGTGGGAAGCCTGTGTTAACTGTTTTGACTAAAAATGTGGAACCAAATGAAATGAGAACTGGTTGGGAGACTGTGATTTTGGAGGAAATATGTGGGGAGTGTATTTCAATTTCTGGGGACTCTGAAAATGAGGAACTAATTACACTTAGCACTGTTGGCACCCAGGAGGTTGATCACAACACTGAGGATACCACCCGAGAGAGGGAGGGATATGACGGAATCTTAACAAACGACTTTGGGATGTCCTGTGTAGGAGCAGTACCCATAGACGGCCCCAGTCTAGGGAAGTTTTTTTCATGGAACATCGCGGGGCTGAGTAGCAAGTTGATGTCCCAAAACTGGATAGATTTCGTCAATGGCTTTGAAGTTTGTTTATTCCAGGAGACATGGGCTTGTGACCCTATATTTCTTCCTGGTTACTTACATTTTTCAATCCCAGCCAGCAGAGGAGCTAGGGGTCGACCGATTGGAGGCCTTACAATCTGGATAAGGCAATGTCTTCAAATAACAATCAAAGTGGTGGATTTGGGTTGTAAGGACATCCAAATGCTAAGAATAGCCTCAGAAAAGTGGGGAGGGATAGATATATACAACATCTATGCCAGGGGCAGTACCACTGGGAGTTCACCCATTCTAGAGGCTTTGTCCACTTTTTTGGAATCGCAGTCCCTGGGTAACAAAGTTGTAGTAGCTGGTGACCTAAATAGGACTTTCGAACCATTGGATAGTTCGGATGATCCCCTAGGGCAAGAGGAGGATACGCAATGGGGTGTTCCGACTTTAAATCTGGCTCCTGTTAAGCGGTGGACGAAAGATATATTACAACTGAATGCCATTTGCCTGGAACATGGGTTGAGAGCCCTAAATGGGAGGACGAAGGGCGATAGGGAAGGTGCCTGTACATTCGACAATGGTCATAACCAAAGTCGGATAGACTATGTCCTTTGCAGCCTCAATTTGTGGCAGTTGGTATGTGACATGAAAATCGAGGGTAGACTGGAAAGTGACCACAATCCCCTCTGTGTGACCCATAACTGGTGGATGGCCATATCAGGGAACCCTCAATTAAGTGACGGCCCAATGCCTATCATGGCTAATGACATGTGCAGACTTAACTGGCCGAGTGTATTGGCGAATGCAGAATCTATGGACTTTATAAGTTCCGAGGTGGATACTGCAATCGCTGCTGTGGAGGCTGCAAACCCCGTAATCCCAGGTTCTAGGGAAATAACGGACATACACAATAAACTCTTTTCCCTTTTAAAACCGCATTTCTTGAGGTCCCGCAAGATAAATAGGAAACCACCCAAACCAGCTAGGTGGTTCAATCATCAGTGCAGGGAAGCCAGGCTAAGCTTGGGAAGAGCAATCAGGAATAGGGACAGGGCAGCGATTAGCGAGGCTAGGAAGCACTACAAGGTTAGCGTATCGCTAGCAAAAAAAACATGGGACGAAAAGTATTGGGTAGAACTGAAGGAGGCCTCGGGGGCTAAGGATTCCAGGTTATTTTGGAATATTGTCAAGTGGGGTAGAGGTGGAACTCCAAATAAACCCGACAATAATGTCGCTGAGGGTGCCTGGGTGGATTATTTCAAACCCCAATATGCTGAGATTACCGAGTTTAAGGATGTGGAAGTAATTTCAGCTGTATTCCCCACTGAGAATTTATTTTCCCTTAAAGAAACTGAAGTTGCAATATGCTCTGCCCAAGGGGGAAGGGCCCCAGATCTACATGGGATATCCTCTGATGTTTTTATAAACGATAAGGCGAGGTGGGCTAGGTATGTATTCCTTTTGGGAAATGCTATTGCGAAGGGAACGGCAGTCCCAGAGTTATGGAAGGGAGCAAATATTATACCCATATATAAAAAAGGGGATCGGTCCCTCCCGGCCAATTATAGGCCGATAAGTTTGATTGCCACTATCCAAAAAGTGTTAGGGAGAATGGTGGTAAATCGACTAATGGACTGGGTAGATGAGAACAACGCCCTGTCCCCTTATCAGGCTGGTTTTCGGCGGGCTACAAGCACAGTCAACCAGGTGTTTCGCTTTGCTCTGCTGCAGTGGGGGACGGTGGTGCTCGGCGAGGGCAGCCTGTATGTTGCCTTTGTCGACTTTCGGGCTGCCTTTGACCTGGTACCGAGGAGAAAGCTCTGGGCAGTTCTGAGCGAAATAGGCCTTCCGGCTGAGTTACTCACTCTGATAATGAGGCTGCATGAGAGTAATTTCGCCAAAGTTCAGTGGGGTATGAATGGTGAATCATCTGCCGACTTTCCGATTGAACGCGGAGTACGACAGGGGTGTGCTATGGCCCCCCTGCTTTTTTCCCTATTTATTAACGGAATTGTGGCTCGGATGCTGGATGCCAGTGTCGATGCACCCTCGTTGGCGGGCCTCAGGGTTCCGATCCTGATGTTCGCAGACGATACGCTGATTTTGTCTAAAACACCGGCTGGCTTGCAGCGAGCTTTAAACATCTTCGATTTTTTCTGTGGGGAACATGGCCTGGAAGTTAACGTGGGCAAGACCAAGCTGATGGCCTTCTCACCAAAACGTAGACCCCGGCCTAAAATACTTCTGAACAACTGTGAGCTTGAGGTGGTTACTGTATTTACCTACCTTGGGGTGCAGATAGCAAACAATCTAAAATGGTCTCAACATATAGAAAAGGCGGTCCTGAGGCATCAACAGATTTCGGGGGCACTTCGGGTGGAACACAAAAAGTCTAAATCAAAGCCTATAAAACCAGTCCTGGCAGTATATGATGCCAAGGCTATTGGGTCTGCCCTATATGGGGCTGAACTGTGGGGTTTCGAGAGGCTTCTCCCCTTGCAAATATCGGAGAATAGGTTCCTTAGGGGAATCACGGGTCTCCCTCAGAGTACACCATTAATCCCGCTTGGTCTTGATTTAGGGAGAAGATCAGTTAGTGACCGAGCGCGATTGCGCCCGATTCTCTATTGGAGACGCCTCTGGACTATCCCAGAGATACGGCATTATGCAGAGGGGTTCCTTGCCATATTTAAAGCTGACACCTTTCATAAAATAGTCTGGTTAAAAAATCTTAGGACTGCTCTAGGTGACCTCGGCCTCTCCAATCTATGGGATAATCCATCTGGGGAACCCTTTCCACGTAAAAACATAATTAAAAGCTTATATTGGGACTGGATAGATGGCAGACTCTGGAGTAGAACGAGATCAGACACAATGGCGGGGCGTTTCTTAGAAATCAAACTGTGTCCTGTATTGGAACTATACTGGGACAGTATTACTAACCCAGGGGATAGGAAGCTTTTCTTCCAGTTAAGATCAAGTGCCCTTCCTCTGAGATCACTGACGGGTAGGTGGAGGAGTTCAACCACCTCGTACTGCCGGGTTTGTGGTGCAACTGAGGAAAATATAGGTCACTTTCTATTCCTGTGTAAAGCTTATGCCACCCCGAGAAGAGTTTGGTTAGCTCCTGTTTGTAGAAATCTAGGGACAACCAGGGGTGTTGAGGCGCTACAAATTATTTGCACCACCACTGATATGCCTATTGTTCTGGGTACAGCAAAGTATCTGGGGTGGGCATGGTCCATTAGACGGAGGGCAATTTCTATTAATGTAATATAACTGGGGTAACAAGTAATCTCTGTGTAAATGTACACCAAAGATTTGTATTGTTTATGTATGCACAACTGTTTTAACAGTATGTATAAATAGGAACATTTTTAATGTGATGTATTTTAAAATGTGTGTGCTTTTATGAGTATATTCCTCGAATAAAGCTTTGAATACACATTTGTAGTTACTCATAAAGACACTATTGAGACAGTCATTCACTCACTAACACACCCATGCACACACTCATCCACCTATACAGTCCTGCACACATGCTGTCTTCAACACATACAAACAGTGAGTCACTCATTCATGCACTTATGTAGCTACTTACCAACCCATGCAGCCACATATACACAAAGAGAGAGACTGATTCAGCTATTTACATTACTCACTAACCAGTTGCAGGGATTCTGCTTATGCACAGAACTATGCGCAGGAAACCAGGACCTCAGTGAATTGTGGTGTACCAAAAACTCACCTCAGAACCCAGAACCACTTATCCGACCAGCATCAGTGTCCCATTCGTTATCCGAGTTTTATCTAGGCGGTCCCAATGTATAGACAACGCAGAACAAGCGACTTAGGGTATTCTCAGGAATGGTGGGAATCAGAAATACCTGTTTGTCATTATTCTCATATCAGTCCACAACAGAATAAACAGAGACACAGTAAAGTTTAAAGAGTTTATTTTATAAACCTCGTGTCCTAAGATGCAGTACTTTGGCTAACATAAGCAGACAAATGATTAAGATCAAAACCATCAGAATAGTTACAATACCATAGAAAATGAAAGGAGTAATCACAATAAAATGACAGTGGATATCAGCCACCTTCCTTTCGCTAGTAAACTAATATTATTATTATTACTAATAAAAGGTCTCTAGGCTTGAATGGGGAACCCCATACCGTAAGGATCAGCTTAGTGGAATCACATCACAGGATCAGCTAGACTCTGCTCCTGAGAAAGCTCTTCTTCCGAATGTCTAAAAACATGCAGCGTCTGCAATATTAAAAGCACCCGACTTTCAGGTATCTGCAGCTGCGCGCATGTTATGGCTAAATAGTGGGACGATCAACCTGAACCCAACAACATGCACCGTCTAGCGACCCAGACTGTTTCTTTACACAATGTTCAGACCAAGGTCGCTACTAACTGTTAGGGATGTGAACAACAGACAGTTTTCATGTGAAGCAAAGGCGAGCAAGCATTTCTTAATTAATAACGTGTAACTACAGTGTCGTGTGCGAAAGCAGCAAAAGCGGCAAGATGGTTTTCTAACATCTAACGCGGTTGTGCTAACTTAGCATTGTACGTATATAGATAGCAATCTTCACTACACCCCCCCCTTGATTGAACCACTAACCAGTAGGGGCGCACTTGCAAGAACGCAGAGTTCAAGTATGATAGAACGGAACCAAGGGCATCAATTGCTAGTCCATATAAGGTAAGTGAAAAAGTTCGAAGAGAAAAAACAGAGAAAAAAAAATAAAAAGAATGAAAAAAAAAACATTTAAAGGGGGAAAAAATATCATCGATGGATGCGTAATGAAATGAAGGGGAAAAAAGTCAATCCATCAAGGTATAAGCACAATAAGTTGCAACAGCTTCCAAGAGGAAATCATTGGAACGTTCTGCAAAATTAGCTGCCATCCAGCTCAGCAAGGGGAAGGAACACACATGTTCATCGACAACCGGAGCCTCAAGCACCATTCGAAGACAATTGGTGTGTTCTTCAAGATAACTTCTCACTAAGAATTCAGTTGCAGCCGTTCCGATGTCCCAATTCCCTAGGACTCCATGTGCTGCTCCACAGGCTATAATCCTGACGCCAGAACAGTCCAACTCATGAGCCACTAAGGGGCTCATTAGCCGATCATAATCCGGGGCAGGAGACACCGAGTTCGACAGGCACAAATCCAGAGCCCATTGGAATGGACAATCTAGGCAATGAAAGACAGGCTGCACACAAGTAAAGTAGGGAAACTGGAAGGACAATCCATAGGCAATGCTTAGAGTTGCCAGTGGTAAAGTTCCATAGTATTCAAGCATCCGGTTACGAAGATGGAGCAGCCGGGACATGCTGTCGTGTGACGCAAGCTGTGCATCCATAGCGTAGTACGCAGATCAACAAAAGCACCCCAGCTACGAGGGCGAGAAGTAAAGGGAGACCCCCGAAGACGCTGGAAAAAATAGAATGAAAAAATGCCGGTATCACACCAAAAATAGTTTGAAAGGAGGTCTCGAGGCCGGAGCCCACAATTTAAAAAAAATTAGGCAGGCCACTTGTTGACGAGGCATTAAAGATAGTCTGAATCAGGGCCCCAAAATGAAGTGGGAGATCAGTATTCAAAAGCGCCTGCACCTCCGTGCGCTTGTTTGCTTCATGAAGGACAAATGTTTCCCTGGACGAAGTCAACGCGACTTCTTTTTGAGACAATAGAGCCCTTATTCTGCTCATCTTGTTGAACTCTGCTTTCAAGGTTGGAATGGAAGGCCAGATGGATACATTGAGCCGCCCATGCGGGGGTGGGAAAAGGACGTTATTACAGCAGACTACTCTGTGTGATACAGTCACTATGTAGGGAATTCCCACTAACATCCCACAGCAAGCTTCATTATTTAACAGCAAATAACTACCATTAGCAAGCAGCGTAAAAGACGGTGTTATAACTGGCACCGGGATCCCTTTCAGGACGCAAGCTAAATTAGGAGCGTGCATATTACATGCACCATGCAATTGAATGTGCCGACACACCACAGAGTGATCTGGAGTGGAAGTGCACTCTTCACCTTTTAAGTAAACCTATTTTCTGTCCCTCACACATCTATACGTGAATGGGAGTGACCAAACTTCGTGCAGGAAGGCAGTACCAAGTTTTTCATATCTGCCAAGGGCATAATGTTTCATGCACAAACTGAATTTAAACAGGGGGAATGGTAACGTGATTAACCCGTGGATAAGCCATACAGCGGTGGCCGGCCGGCCAGGCAGTAATGTTCATAAAAGTCTGGTCCCTCTTCATGATATGTGATGAGGAGTGGGGGGCCAAAGTTCCATCAATTAATCGAATTGTAGTTCTTTCTTTCAGGTAGTGTCCATTGATAAGTCTAAAAAACACTACCACAAAGCCAATGGTCATAAACAAAAAAATACATATGAGCACCAGCCAAATGTAAGTCCAAGGGGGAATTAGAAAATGTCTTTTGAACCAGGCAACAAAAATTGAAACTTTTGACGGGGCAATGGAAGTCATTGAATTAGTGTCAAAGGAGCAACGTGACTGGGCAATTGTGGTTGATTGTAAAACAGGCAACGGGAGATCCGCAGGATAAGCATGCTCAACGTCTTCAGGTAATCCATCAACTGTTGATGGCAATAAAGGACCAGTAACTGTATGCATCTCGACGGCAACATCAGGCAAGGTGTTAGAAGCAGGGGCCACAACAGAATTTCTCAGCATCAAAGGGCAAGAAACCGCTGGTGTCATACTAAGAAGAATCGGCCACTCGCTGTAGCTTGACATTGTCAATAGAAATATACCT
Source organism: Triturus cristatus (assembly GCF_964204655.1). NCBI lineage: Eukaryota > Metazoa > Chordata > Amphibia > Caudata > Salamandridae > Triturus > Triturus cristatus. The sequence goes on along the minus strand of NC_140594.1, from coordinate 718,799,315 downwards.
GTTATCCTTGCGACCAGGAAGTGGAGGTAAAATGACTGTACGTGTACCCTGTACTCCAAGCACCGGAACTGGTGTACGATAAGAGGGGCCGAACTCCTTCTTTTTCTCCACCTTCTCACGGACCAGATCACCAACACGAGGTAGCCAGCCGACTACCGGAATCTGAAGCGCAGCATCAGATGTGGAGGGTACGTGTTCCTTCGCTAGACTGTCTCTGGCTTCTTGAAGATTCTGCAATACAGCACAGTGATCATCTACATCAAAGGGTGCGGCCGACGCCGCCATGTCTAGACCATCAAGGTCTGGGACAAACATTTGTATGCCAAAGAGCATCATGTATGGGGTCCGCCCACCCAGAGACCTTCTAGGGAGATTATTAAGTGCACGTTGCACTTCATACAAGTGGGCTAGCCAGTTCCGGCCAGTTCCTAAAACCTGGCTGTCAAAGATTGCTTTAAGTCACGGTTCATTCGCTCCACTACACTATTACCCTCAGGTCGGTATGGAGACGAAAATTTGACTTGGACCCCCATATTTCTCATGGCTTCTTTGTACGCCTTAGAGGCGAATGCAGGGCCCTGATCAGAATGAAAGGTACCACATGCAAAACTTCCAACAAAGACACGCAAATCCTTGATGACAGTACGGGCATCAGCACTCCTTTGTGGCCACACCCACAGAAAACGTGTGCCCGAATCCACTGCAACCAAGATGTATTTTTACGCAGTATCAGAGGTAAAAGGACCGCAATGATCTAAATAAACACAACCTAGTGGTTTATTAGATATGTACAACTGAGTTTGTGGTGGGCGTGCCGCAGATGAAGGTTTTATCTGCTGGCAAATGTCACAATTAAGAACATATGCGCGAGCTTGTTTATATAAACCGCACCACCAGTAACGTTGTTGTAACAGAGATACAGTAGCTGCAACGCCGGCATGCGCGCACGCCATGCCCTCGTGAGCCACTAATATCAAAGATGGTCTGCAGTCCGCGTTGGGAATCAATCTGTCACCAACATCGTTAATCCTCACTAACGGGATGTTATCAGGACTTAAGCGATAATGGTAACGAGAAGGGAAACCTCTCGGATATTTTGTTCCCTTCTCTGTAGCAGCAATAGCTGCCAAGATGTTATCATCTTCTTACTTTGTGATCTTGTAACTGCTGCTACTAAGTATGTCGCCACTGCTGTTTTTGCTGCCCCGTCAGCCAGGCTGTTGCCGACAGCATGGACACCAACTCGTTGGTGACCAAGAGTGTGAATTACATTCACGAGAGGCAGAAGTTCTTTAAGTTCTGCCACTCGAACCCAAAGCGTTTTATGCTTAATTGTGCTACCTCTAAAGTCACGATATTCATTGCAGACCAAAAATGTAGATTTTCGTTGTAAGATTGAACACAGTAAAACAAGTCACTCACTATAAGAGTAGTGACTCGGGGATCAGGAAACTCTAGCGCAAGCACCAGAGCAGGAAGCTCCTCCAACTGTGTGGTACAATCACCCAATGACTGCGTATACACGACATCGGATTGGAATTCACCATTCACGAAAGCACCGACCACAATTGCGCAGGCTGCTGAATAGGCGTGCCTTGATCCAGTAGCCGGTTGCGCAGAACCATCAGTGTAAATGACACAATGGTAATCCTCGAGCGAGCGCAAAGACAGAGGAGCTGGATGAATGAATTCATACTCTAAGAACTCCTGAGTCTGTAAAGCTGCATCAAAGATATACGTGACGTCAGGAGATGTCAAGGAAGTAGCCCATTGTATCCACCTTGGATGCAAAGCCTTAGAATTAGGTACACTCGCTTTCGTCACCACCTCAAGGGCAGGATATGGTGTCACCACCAACATGCGTTTACCTTGCGATAGCGCTCGCTCTTTCAGAATCGCCATCTGCACTACCGTCAGAACTTTCTCGACAGCGGAAAATCGCAATTCAGCGGAAGTGTACAGGTGTGATTTGGACGCAATGGGGACTGTGTCGCCCTCATTGAACGTTAAGTATGTGAAACCCACTGCGCCCGGAACAATTCTTATGACCAGGTTAGTGTGGTTATCACATGTCAGTAAGTACTTAGAAGCAAGAAGATCGGCTTGTAACAAATGCAATATAGCCGAATGCTCTGGCAGCCAACATGATTTGGAAAAAGTAGGTTGTACCAAGGCATAAAGCGGCTTGATACGCTGGGCATAATCCGGGATGTACGTGCGACCGAAATTCATAAAGCCCAGCAGAGATTGTAATTTTTTCAGTGTTGTTGGAGCACGTAGGCATGCGCATTTCTCTAGGAAGTGCGGAGCCAATCTTCGACCTTCATTGTTGAGTTCGTATCCTAAAAACAACACTGTATATTCCGCAATGTGAGACTTCGCAAAGTTGAATTTGTAGCCGAAGTCTGCAAACAAAACAATGATGCGATCAACGCGACGCAGATGCGGTCCTAACTCGTCATCTGTGAGATAAATGTCATCCACATATGAGTACGCATCAGGGTCAATACTCTCTAACAGAGAGACTACACGAGCGGCAAAGACACCAGGGCTGGTTTTGTAGCCCATTGGTAACCGTTTGAAATGTTTTTGCTTGCCACCCGAGGTAGACGCCGTCCACTCACTACAGAGAGAGGATAGGTTATGGCTGTAAAAGCCATTGGAAATGTCAAGTGTGGTTTTAAACCAGTTTCTCACGAGACTATCGACGAGAGCCGAACTGTGGGTATTCTGTACTGCGCATGTCCGGCAATGAGAGTTTAAATGCCGGTAATCCAAAACCAGGCGGTACGACCCGTCAGGCTTCCTCACAGTGAATAAAGGATTATTCATTTGTGACACACATGTTTCAATTACACCTTGATATTCCAAATGTTCAAGGATAGCCGCGACATGAGGTCTTGCTACGCGACGCATGGGATATTGGGGTTGTGGCTGGGGCATGGACCGCAACGGAATTTCATGGCTGGGGGACAATATATCCCAGCCTACCTGATTACAATAAACTTCTTAGCTTGGTCCTTTGGCACTGTGTGCGCAAAGGATGGGAGGATTACCTCCTCCCCTCTAGGAGCATCCAAAACGAAAGCCTGGGGCCAATCAGCCTCAGCCAATAGAATATCATAGGTAGAGGTCAGATTATCCCAAAAAATCCCTTGAATTGTGCGTTGAATGTCACCTTCAATTAAAAGGACAATGTTATACAGTCTGTCAGGGGGAGCCACTCGAGTATCAGCATTTTCTACAGTTATAAACGTATCAGTTGCTGTCGCCACCAGATATGGACGCAGTGCTCGTCGCACTACTGTAACTTCCGCTGCGCTGTCGAGCAGCGTTAGTGCCCATGTCAGGTTCTGAAGCTGTGTCCGCACTATCTGTGGAAATTGTTACTGCTTTTAATTTGCACTGTACTCCTACCTGTGAGCACTTCACCTCTTGAAAGCTGCTGAATCGCCCCTGCACAGCGGATCCTAGCGCTGTGACGGGAAGGGAACAACATCCACGCCATCGCGCGCCAAACCTCGGGGCCACGCCCACTTTCCTGAGGCCACGCCCACTTCAATTTCAAAGCCTTCTTAATCGCGCAGAACCGCGAGCGCGTTAAAGATAGTATTACCACTCCTGAGGCGGAAGCCGGGAGAGTTTGCTGCACATTTCGTCTTGTTTTTAGCATTGAAATTGTTACTGCTTTTAATTTGCACTGTACTCCTACCTGTGAGCACTTCACCTCTTGAAAGCTGCTGAATCGCCCCTGCACAGCGGATCCTAGCGCTGTGACGGGAAGGGAACAACATCCACGCCATCGCGCGCCAAACCTCGGGGCCACGCCCACTTTCCTGAGGCCACGCCTCCACCCCCCTACATCAATGTGCCTTCCCCGGACGCGCAGCGGACGTGCGCAGCGGGCGCGCCGTATGCGCGCCGAAGGCGCGCCAAAGGGAAGCCCGTCTGCGCCCGTCCGCGCCATGTCGGGCCTAGGGCCCTCCTCCCCAGGAGCCCACGTTTGTGGACCAAGGGTGTACTCGTCTCATCTACTAATGTCCATGCGACCCCCTGTTAAGCAACACTGCAAGACTCTACCTAATGACAGGTATGATACCATCTCATGTTCTAACTGCAATTTTCAACTCGATGTCCCCCAGCTTTGTAGGCCCACCTCCCAAGGTCACAAGCCGACACATACTTGGCGCCTTGGAAGCCTAAACTGTAGATCCCTTGGTAAACATAAAAGAAATATATACGATCTCCTATCCGACAATCTACTGGATGCCTTATTCCTTACTGAGACGTGGCTTCACGCCAGCTCAGGCCCAGATATAGCTGAAGCTCTTCCGCCAAATTATGCGATTGTCAGACAAGATCGTACCACCGGAGTAGGGGGCGGCATAGCAGTCATTTTCAAAAAATCACTGCATTGTACCTTGGAACATGTCTCCTTAAATGCCTGTGAGATAGCCCTCTTTAAACTTTTACTCCATCCGAATTTCTCTTTTATGGGTTTCTTGATTTACCGACCACCTGGCCCGTTGCATTCTTGGGTCACGCAACTGGTGGACTGGATTGCCTCGGTCAGGTTAAATTACAGCAACCTATCTATTATTGGTGACCTGAACATACACTTAGATGACCATAAGAACAAATTTGCCACAAATCTAATCCATGATCTGGCTGCCATGAATCTTACTTTGTGGAATTCGGGAGCCACGCACAAAGGCGGCCATCTACTGGATGCAATTTTTTCCAGTTTTCCCCTGTCACTTAGCCATCCAGCCACGCCCTTACAGTGGTCAGACCACTTTCTCATTTACTTCAGTGTGTCTAACCATCTGACTTTTAGATCCTCCGGATTGACAGGGCAGGCCGGCAAAAGAAACTGGAAGAGACTGGACATAACTTACTTTATGTCTGTATTAAACTCTGCCCCTCTAGATGAATTGTTTAATACTGAAGATATTGAGATTGTTGCCTCTAATATAAACAATTGGCTATTAGGAGCTCTAAACATCTGTCTCCCGTTGGCACGTAATAAATTTGCATCCTACAATGCTCCTGCGCCCTGGTACAACGAGGAATTGAAGGCAGCCAAATCCAAGTGTAAACGCTTGGAACGTCTTTGGAGGACGGACTACTCCCCTGCAGCCTGCCTAACTTACCGAAAAGAACTTAAGCTCTATCACAAAGCATGTTCCATGGCCAGAGCTAATTATGTGGCGAAATCAATTTCAGATGCCTCAAATAAATCCAAAATTTTGTTTAATCTTGTAAAAGATTTAGCAGGCTCAAACACTGCAGCCAAACCTCTTCCACTGAATTATGTTCAATGCGAAGAACTGGCGCGCTTCTTCACAGATAAGATCGACATCATTCACCAGGACATAGTAAAGCAACACCAGACACAAACAGCGACAGATCAGGACCTCGTCCCGAAGATGATCACCCTCTCCCCAACATCATATCTGTCCTACGAGCCACTTACAGTATGGCCCGAGATAAATCTTCAGGGTCTCCAAGACATTTTAGGGAAAGTTAAATCTGGCTCTCCCAGCGACCCCCTCCCAATCTCTGTACTTAGACTTCTCGACATCCCACAACTTTCCATCATCTGCCAAGCCTTAAATGTATCTCTCACCACAGCTAAGGTTCCAGCAATGTGGAAACATGCCATGGTCTCACCTCTTCTTAAGAAACCATCGGCAGATCCAAAAATCCTGGCAAATTTCCGCCCAATATCTCTCTTACCTGCTTTCTCCAAAGTTATGGAAAAACATGTTCATGGACACCTCGCTAGTTTCTCAGAGGAAAACAACATACTCCATCCCTCCCAATCGGGCTTTCGCCCTGGTTTTTCAACAGAGACCACACTGCTGGGTGTGACGGAAAATCTTCGCCTCCTAGTTGACAGAGGTGAGACCGCCGCACTGATTCTACTCGACCTCAGTGCGGTGTTCGACACTATCTCCCATGACACTTTGTTAAACTCACTTTCCACTATAGGTATCAGGGGCACAGCATTGGACTGGATATCATCCTTCCTAACTCTTAGGACTTTTCAAATCACCTCCAGTAATGCGACCTCGAATGTCCACCTATCCCCTCATGGTGTCCCCCAAGGTTTGGTATTAAGCCCTCTGCTCTTCAACCTATATGTCACTCCGCTTGCTCAGATCGCTGAAGCAGCAGGTCTAAACATGTTTACTTATGCTGATGATTCACAAATTATTTTCTCACTCTCCAATGGTGACCAGGACTCCCCCTCCCTTCTGAAGTCTGGTCTTAGGAACATCTCCACCTGGATGAGCAAAAATATGCTCAAACTCAATGGTAGCAAAACGGAGGTTGTAATCGTGGGCCCAAATCAAACCCTTTGGAACCCAAGACACTGGCCATCCGAAATGGGTTCCCTACCCACTCCTTCACAAAAAGTTCGTAATCTAGGCATTATCATTGACAATGGCCTAACCATGGAGCCCCAGGTTATTAACCTAACATCCACCTGTTTTACCATCCTGAGGTGGCTCAGGAAAATCATCTGGATGCTACCGGACGACACCCAAAAGTCTGTGGTAAATGCATTAATCACCTCCCGTTTAGACTACGGAAACGTTCTCTACCTGGGGTCCTCACAGGCAACCATGCGCCGCCTACAATTGGCGCAGAATGCTGCAGCAAGGTTGCTCTGCAAATGCAACAGAAGGGAACATATGTCAGGACATCTTAAGGCACTCCATTGGCTACCGATCGGAAAAAGGGTCAAATTTAAAACACTCAGCTATATGCACAGAATCAAATGGGGCAATGCCCCTAGCTATCTGCAAACCCTTGTGCGAACCTACATTCCGGCTCGCTGTCTGAGATCATCAAAACAAGGTTTTTTTTGTGTACCTAAAGTTCGCCTAGCAAGGATGGGGGGCAGATCTTTTTCCCTATTGGGTCCTAAGCTTTGGAATTCCCTTCCTCAGCACTTACGTTTGGAAACCAACTATACGCGCTTTCGCAAAGCCATCAAAACCTGGCTCTTTAGCCAGTAATCTGCTCCAACCTCTCCTCTAAGTTTCTAGTTCCCTCAAGTGGTCCATATCTTTAGCGCCGGGAAACCCTTTTTGGGTAGCTGTCGCGCTTTATAAACTTAACAATAAATACAAAAATAAATAAATATCTGTGGCATACCTCGCTGTTAGTGCAGCAACTTTCTTCTTCTGAAACGGGGGTCATTGACGTGCAGACTCGTCCTGCTTGCCTTTGCCGTCAGTCTGACGGGGTTGCTCACGACCTTGGGCACCCTTCCTTTCCCACGGTCTCCGCCACCGGATTGTGAAGCCGATGCTTCCTGTGAAGAACGAGGAGAGCGTTGTTCAGAAATCAGGTGACTTAATACGAGATCAATCGCGCAGATCATATGTGCGTTCGTTGGACGACTGCACGGGTGAGGCAGGATGAGACCCCTGTTTCTGTTGCTGCTTCCCCTGTTTCTTTGCCCACCAACTTTGTTTTGGAAAGTTCGGGCGTTCGTCTTTAGTAGACGAGCTCACCTTAGTTTGCTGTACTATATCAGGAACTACCACGGTCGGTTTAACACCCAAGGCACTATGGCCTACTGTTCTATAGGCTTTCGCAATTATTTTAGCAAACTACTTGGGCTTGTCGAGCTCATCCACGAGGTCCAGCATATTAGCTACTTGGAACTGCATGGCATCGCCCTTGAGGTTGCCCATTACCATGGAACACACCACATCGAACACTCCGACAAGCCTCATTCCCAATTCGACAGCTGCCTCCGCCCCGTGATTCTCTTGAACACGTTTAATGACGGAGGGTAGTACAGACATAGACGGAGTGCCGAAGCACTTCGAGTAGGTCGCGGCAAAGACCTTGTCCCAGTTTGTGCAATCGGCCATATCTGGGACCAAGTCTTTCGGCAAGCTAATGGTGAGTATCCAGTGTTTCTCCACAGGAGTGGTATGCTGAAAAACGGCCTCCAGTTGGTCAAATTTCTCAGCAAGCCAATAAGGAAAATCATCCTTATTTTGGGGGCGCTTGCCCACTACCGAATTAACCATAACAGGACTAATAACCACCGCGTGGTGGTCCGTTGGTTGTCCCGCAACAGCAGGTGCCCCCACCTGCATGTTGCGTGACACGTACTGCACTAAAGCCCTATGAACTGTAATCAGGGCTGTGTGTAGTACCCGCAACTCAGCCACCGCCACCGTGAGATAACGGGGATGAGGCGTGAAGCCGGCCAGCACCAACAATGTGGCCCCTGCAATAGACAACGGGCCCATTCTAGCCGGTGCAACCGCATGGGGAAGGGCGCCATTAAACCAAATGGTATGCTGCCAGGCAGAGATTGGAATTTCTTGTGTCCTATACGGGGTATAGACCGCAGGCAGCTGCGTGGAAGTAAAGGAATGAAACGTATCATCGTCATCCACAGCCGGAAAAGTCACCCAAGAGTAAAACAACTCATATCGGTAGGACGCATCAGCGCTCACCACAAAAATAACAGCCATCCCATCATCAGGCACCCCACACGTCGTCAAATGACGGCGCAGAGGTGTACGACTATGTGCAGCTATTTTGACCGCCATAAGGATACACTAAAGAGTATCAACGATATCCACAGTAGCACTGGGGTTCAGTAAAAAATAACCATTTTAAAGATCAAGCTTGAAAGAACCTATTAGTCGAAACACAGGTAGGTTAACCGTCACTCCCGTCAACCGGAAACCAGAGTGAGGGTGTTGTGGACTAATATAAGCACTACTAAGGCGTTTCAAATCAATAGCCCCACGTTGGGCGCCATTTGCAGGGATTCTTTTTTTTTTTTTAAACTGTTTTTATTAGTTTTATACATTTATAGCATCCGGCATGTTGCAGAATATACAAACTGTACTGGCATTTACATCTGTATTTACACTTGGAGCAGTACACCCTATCGCATCCCACCGTACCTCTTCAATGAAGGGAGTCTACAAGCCATCACCAATTCCGGCCAGCACACCCATGTCCTTAAAAAACAACCCTCCCTGGTTCATACCCTTTACATGTAAGATCATCATTTCCCAGCATCACCTCTTCTAGGCAGTTCTATTGTTTGTCAGCACTGTGTAGCAAGTCACCTCCACCTCACAGCCACATTCCAGTTCCACGGGACTATTAACTCACCGTTTCAGGGCCCACTCCTACCTCCCAACCAGCAGCGTCCCTCACGCCCACTGGGTTTGATCCCTCTGGGGGATGCTCCAGCAAATAGCAGGTCAATGGGGCCCAAATATTCCGCGGCTTGGAAGCACTGGGCAGCAGCTCCGAAAACAGGGCCAGCTGCTCTTGGCACATCACCAGATCAGAGATCTAGTCCTTAAACTTCGGGGCCCTCCCCCTACCCCACCTACAGGCCACCCTTCGCTTTGCCATGAGGAGCCCCACTGCAACATATTTTCGATGTGTCGCCTGTATCAGTTTGACATACCCCAGTAGTGCCATCACAGGTGTGGGCTCAATGTGTGTGTGCGTCATACGGGAAAGGGCCTCAAATACCTGCCGCCAGTAGTCATTCACCCCCGAGCACTCCCACGCCAGATGCAAAAAGTCCGCCCCAGGCACTCCACACCGGTTGCATCTGTCCGTATCCCTCAATTTAAATCCAAGCATCTTAGCTGGCGTATAGTATAATCAATGCAGGTATTTATAATGTATCATGCGGAGTCAACTGCTGGCCGCCACCCTCTCAGTCTATAGACAGCAATATTCCCACTACTCATTTGAGAGCGTCATGCCAAGCTCCTCATCCCAACGCGCCCGTGAGCTTGGGTCAGCTAATTCTCTCTGCGTGTGCACCGTTCTGTAAATGAGTGATACTAATCATGTAGCTGTCTTGCATTTGAGCATTACCTGCAGTGGGGCTAGTGCCCTCGGTTCCTCCGGGACGTTCGGTGTGAGTTTACGTATCCCCAGTCTTAGTCTAATATACAGAAAAACATCAAGTGATGTCTGCAACTGCCCCTGTAACAGTTGCTCCACAGTGCGGAAACGCCCCTCATGATACAAGTCCCCCCATGTCTCGATCTTCGCCCGTTTTCTGAACTGGTGAAACACCGCCTCTTGCAACAAAGGCATATTTGGATTGTACGTAAGGGGCAGTGAGGCCGCATACGTCATGGGTGCGCCCAGTGTGTGTCCGATCCGATTCCAGGCGCTAATTGTACATGTGACTAGTCGGCCTCTTATCTCTCAGTGTCACCTGCTCAAACAATAGTCCATCTATTGGAATCAGCTGAGCCAGCCAGTGCTCTGCCGCTACTGTGGCATATACCTAGGCTGCTCAATCCAGTACCAAGTGTAATGAGCCTGCGCGCTAAGGTAATACAACTCAAAATCAGGCACTCCAAAACCTCCCTGCAAGTATGGTCTGGTGAGTATGTCCCATTGTAACCGCGGCTGTCGGCCTCCCCAGACCAGTCGCGTTAGTTCTGACCGAAGCATCGCGAAGAAGTGCCTCCCTGGTTAAAATGGGATGTTGAGGAATAAATAGAGCAGCTGAGGAAGTATCACCATTTTAATCAAGGACACTCGTCCTGCCATTGACAGGGGTAGTTCATTCCACCGAGTCACGCTCTCCGCAATGCGCATCATGACGGTGCCATAATTCTGGCGCATAAGTTCGTCTTTGTCCCTTGTCACCCTGATTCCCAAATAGCGCACCTCCTCATCGCACCATTCCAGGGGATAGTCTGGCTCAAATCTATCGGTCGCCTCTGTCAGCGGGAAGATACATGATTTACCCAGTTGATATGGATCCCGGACAGTTTTCCAAATATTATAAACTCCCTCAGGACCGGATTCAGATTATCTTGCGGATTCCGGATGTACAGTGTAATGTCATCCGCATACAGAGAAATTAGTATTTGCCGCAGATTACATCTCAGTGCTTTATCTTTATGGTGCTGCCGCAATTTCGCCGCCAGCGGCTCCAACGCTATTGCAAAAAGCAGCGGGGAAAGCGGGCACCCCTGCCGAGTGCCTCTCGTGATGGACAGCGGCCCAGACATGAGCCCATTTATTAGAATCTGAGCCTCAGGCATTGTATATAGCAATCTAATCCATGACAAAAAAAGGGGTGGGAAGCCCATTCTCAGCATTATGCAAAGACATAGTCCCACTCTACCGAATCAAACGCCTTAGTGGCATCTAAAAAAATCGCAGCCAGGGGTAGCTCTGGCGAGACATTATTGAGTACCGTAAAGAGCGTCCGCAGGTTATGGGATGTGGCCCTACCTGGGACGAATCCGGATTGGTCAGGGAGTATCAGATTTTCCAGCAAAAGACTCAGGTGGGTAGCGATCAGTTTAGCCAGTATTTTGGCATCACAAATCAAGAGGGACAGCGGACTATGAGAGTCACACGCCCTCGGCGATTTTCCTGGCTTCAACAGCGAAATCATAAGTGCTTCCCTCATTGAGGCAGGGAGGCAACCAACCTCCAGCGACTCCTCATATGCTTCACGTAGCACAGGGGCCATAATATCTATATATGTTTTATAGAATTCTATTGGGATACCATCCGTCCCAGCAGCTTTCCCCGACTGCATACTCATGATTACCTCTCGCACTTCATCTAGTTCAAATGGAGCGCATAAAAACTCTCTTTGCGCATCACTTAGCCATCCCAGCGCTACATCTTCCAAAAATTCTTCCAGATTCAAATCATCCTTTCTGGTGGTGGTGTATAATTGTTCGTAGTGTTTCATGAATGCATTAAGTATACCCTCCGAGTCTTGGTAAACTACTCCCCCTAAGTCCTCAATCTCCAAGATGTAATTTGCATATCGAGGTTTTCGAACCAGGGTCGCCAACATCTTCCCTGGCCTTTCTCCCTCACCATAGTGTCTGGCCTTCCAGTGCTTACTCCGGAACCGCACCTCCCTCTCCGCTGTGCTCATATATTCAGTTAGTTTATCTCTAAACCGTATCTGGGCTTCGCAGGACTGCATCTGGGCCAGCTCCGTCTCAATCATTTTTGGTTCCCCTTCTAATGTTTGCAGTGAGCGGACTATGTCTCTAAGTACCCTGAACCCCTTGGATATACAAAACCCCCAAATTGTTACCTTGAAGGCTTCCCATATAATTTCCACACTTTTCACCGAGCCCTTATTGTGGGCAAAGAAGTCATATACTTCCTCCCGCAACTCCTCCTGGAATACTGTGTCCAGTAGCATGGCCGCTCTCAACCGCCAGCCGCCCCTCAGCACTTCGAGGTCCTCTGATGACAGCGTAAGCCTTACCGGAGCATGGTCCGAATATGTTCGGGCCGATGCTGTACTTGAACTATCGCAGGCCCCAGTCCCCTCGACACCAACCAATAGTCGAGTCTCGCCCAGGAAGCCGCCCGCGCTGTAAAATGGGTCCCCTCACGGGAGTCTGGATGTGCATGCCTCCAGGCATCAACCAGCTGATATTCCTCATTGGTGTCTCTAAGTATTCCAGCTGCCTTTGTATAATGATTCAGGGCCGGATGTGATCTATCGCAGCTCGGGTTGTACGTAGCGTTAAAATCCCCACCCCAAATGATGTGTTGGAAACCCACCTCGAAAATCTTAGCCCACAGCGTGGAAAAAAAAAGCGGGTGATCAACATTCGGCCTATGACAACAGGCCAATGTAATTGTCACCGATCCCAATCGCCCCCACATAAGGCAATATCGTCCTTGTGGATCCTCCATCGCCCCCCCTAAGTGGAAGGGAACCTGTCGATTTATGAGTATTGCCGTCCCACGCGCATAGGAGGAGTAGGAGGAGAATACCCTGTGGTCCGCCCATTTGCACGCAAAACGGTTGCTCCCCTGTGGGGAGAAGTGTGTTTCCTGTATCATAGCAATGTGTGTGCTGTGTCTATCTAGGTAAGACAACAATTGTCGTCTTTTCCGCGCGTCCCCCAGCCCGCGAACATTCCACGTCATGATGTTCAGTTTGTTCGCGTCCCGATCAGTCATACCCCTGTGCATCTTGTATGACCTGGTGCCCCATCCAAGCGGTACCAATCAACCCATATTCTGCCCAACAGCCCAGTACAGTAGCCAGCTCAAAAGACATCATGCCCAATTTCTCCAACTTTACCCCTGGTGTGCCCCGTGAGCATCCTCCCAGATGAACAACGTGTATAAACCAGCAAACAGCCCATTAGTCCCCACCCCCTCCCACTGAAGCAACCCCAACATGCCAGCGATGTATCCCCTCCCCATCCCCCCCTTCCCAACAGAGTCACACTCGGCCCCACAACACCCAACCGGGGTGCATAGCGCCTTGCCCCTGGTCACACAGCATCCTCTCGCCCCCCTAGCCTCTCCCAGGCAACGCAGTTAAGTTCTAGGGGGCCAGAGGTTGCCCGATGAAGTCAATAGTTCGCTCAATGCGGCGTTCCATTCCCCCTTCCATCTGCATTGTACTGATCCTCAGCTGCATGGTATGCCAATTATATTCCCAGAGTCCAAAGAAGCCAATCCGGGCCCCCTCGTGGCTGTTCATGCCGAGACCTCCTCGTCTCCCTTGGATTCCATGGACTGCACCGGCGGCCGTCCTCCGCCGCAACGAGTCGCTGTTCTCACTTGTTTTAGGAAGTCTTCCACTTGATTCGGTTTGGTGAAGAAATGTTGCTTGCCTTGATGTGTCACTCTCAATCGTGCCAGATAGAGCAGCGCGGTTGTATGACATAATTTCGACAGACAGAAAATCGACCTACAAATATATCGCAACAAAAATATCGATGTCAAGAATATCGACATCCTATCTACAACATGGTAAGTACAAAAATATCGAAAATTAAATATCGATGTCAAAAATATCGTTATTAAAAATATCATTTTTCTTTTACTTTAAAAATATATGTAAAATAAACCAAATTATACTTAGAAATTAAATAAACATAATTAAATATATTGTATAATATTTAAAATGTATAATTAATATATATAATTTAATACAACTTTAATTAAACATATACATATAATATATAATATATATACTTACTTAATAATTAATTTTAATAATAATTTCTGTAACGTATACATTATTAAATGTTTTTAAAAATTACAGTAGGGAAAGCGTTGGATAGCATAGGGTTAAAATTACTATTCCAACTCCAGAGAGTGCAATAGTAGGGAAAGCGTTGGATAGCGTAAAGGTAAAACTTACTATTCCCACTCCAGAGAGTGCAACAGTAGGGAAAACGTTGGATAGCGTAGGGGTAAAAATTACTATTCCAACTCCAAAGAGTGCAACAGTAGGGAAAGCGTTGGATAGCGTAGGGGTAAAAATTACTATTCCAACTCCAGAGAGTGCAATAGTAGAGAAAGCGTTGGATAGCGTAAGGGTAAAAATTACTATTCCCATTCCAGAGAGTGCAACAGTAGGGAAAGTGTTGGATAGCGTTGGGAAAAAAATTACTATTCCAACTACAGAGAATGCAACAGTAGGGAAACCACTGGATAGCATAGTGGTAAAAATTACTATTCCCACTCCAGTGAGTCCAACAGTAGGGAAAGCGTTGGATAGCGTAGGGGTAAAAATTTATATTCCCACTCCAGAGAGTGCAACAGTAGTGAAAACGCTGGATAGCTTAGGAGTAAAAATTACTATTCCCACTCCAATGAGTTCAACAGTAGGGAAAACATTGCATAGCATAGGGGTAAAAATTACTATTCCCACACCAGAGAGTGCAACAGCAGTGAAAACGCTGGATAGCGTAGGGGTACAAATTACTATTCCCACTCCAGTAAGTGAAACAGTAAGGAAAGCGCTGAATAGCGTAGGGGTAAAAATTACTATTCCAACTCCAGAGAGTGCAACAGTAGGAAAAGCGCTGGATAGCGTAGGGGTAAAAATTACTATTCCAACTCCAGAGAGTGCAACAGTAGGGAAAGCGTTGGATAGCGTAGGGGTACAAATTACTATTCCCACTCCAGTAAGTGAAACAGTAGGGAAAGCGCTGGATAGCGTAGGGGTAAAAATTACTATTCCAACTCCAAAGAGTGCAACAGTAGGGAAAGCGTTGGATAGCGTAGGGGTAAAAATTACTATTCCAACTCCAGAGAGTGCAATAGTAGGGAAAGCGTTGGATAGCGTAAGGGTAAAAATTACTATTCCCACTCCAGAGAGTGCAACAGTAGGGAAAGTGTTGGATAGCGTAGGGAAAAAAATTACTATTCCAACTCCAGAGAGTGCAATAGTAGGGAAAACGTTGGATAGCGTAGGAGTAAAAATTACTATTCCCACTCCAGTGAGTCCAACAGTAGGGAAAGCGTTGGATAGCGTAGGGGTAAAAATTACTATTCCCACTCCAGAGAGTGCAACAGTAGTGAAAACGCTGGATAGCGTAGGGGTACAAATTACTATTCCCACTCCAGTAAGTGAAACAGTAGGGAAAGCGCTGGATAGCGTAGGGGTAAAAATTACTATTCCCACTCCAGTAAGTGAAACAGTAGGGAAAGCGCTGGATAGCGTAGGGGTGAAAATTACTATTCCAACTCCAGAGAGTGCAACAGTAGGAAAAGTGCTGGATAGCGTAGGGGTAAAAATTACTATTCCAACTCCAGAGAGTGCAACAGTAGGGAAAGCGTTGGATAGCGTAGGGGTACAAATTACTATTACCACTCCAGTAAGTGAAACAGTAGGGAAAGCGCTGGATAGCATAGGGGTAAAAAGTACTATTCCAACTCCCGAGAGTGCAATAGTAGGGAAAGCGTTGGATAGCGTAAGGGTAAAAATTACTATTCCCACTCCAGAGAGTGCAACAGTAGGGAAAGTGTTGGATAGCGTAGGAGTAAAAATTACTATTCCCACTCCAGTGAGTCCAACAGTAGGGAAAGCATTGCATAGCGTAGGGGTAAAAATGGCTATTCCCACTCCAGAGAGTGCAACAGTAGTGAAAACGTTGGATAGCGTAGGGGTACTAATTACTATTCCCACTCCAGTAAGTGAAACAGTAGGGAAAGCGCTGGATAGCGTAGGGGTAAAAGTTACTATTCCTACTCCAGATAGTAAAACAGTTGGGAAAGCACTGGATAGCATAGGGATTCTATAAACATAATAACCAATTAAATAATTAGTTATAAAAAAATAGCATATTAATAATTAATTTACAAAATATTTATTCTTAAATACCAATTATTTAAAATAAATATTTATATAAATAACTTAAAATTACATCCCACACTATTCCCCCTTTAACACACAACACACTACACATACAAAATACACAATACATTTAAATATCAGTTTATCTATTATTTACAATTAATAATACATTCTTTATAATTAATATACTTATTATTTACTAATTTATACATATTAACTACCAAATTACAATTATTCACAAATTAATTATTAATTAACAATACATTAATTAGCAATAACAACAAATAACATGAAATAATAAATTATTTATATTTACTATATTTAACGTACTAATACCAATTATTTACCAATTCATAATTAATTAACAATTAATTATTATTAATTACAAATAAATAAAAATTATCAGTAACTATTTGAATTTAATTACATCCCACCCTATTCCCCTATAAACCCACAACCCACTGCACATAAAAATTCACATAATTAATTTAATCATCAATTAATCACTTAATAAAATTAAATCACCAATTAATTAGTAATTAACAATTAATTAATTAACAATACCAATAAATAAATATTAATATTAAACTAATTATAACTTATATAATTAACCAATTAATAAAATTAATTTACAATTAATAATAAATTAACAATTAATTAATCAATTAATATATTTAATTTACAATTAGTAATTAATTAACAATTAATTAATCATAAATACCAATTAAACAATACATATTAATTAATTAATTATAATTAAATTACTTCCCACCCTATTCCCCTATAAACCCACAACCCGCTCTGATACTAAAACGCTAAATTATATTTTAAATAATTATTAATCTCTAAACATTTATTTTTAAATGTATTAAAATACATTACAATAATCTTTAACATACAAATAAAATACATATTAAAATACATTACACTAATAAAATATCGATATTATTGGCATCGAAATTTTTCATTACGATATTACTTACATCTATATTAATGACTTCGATATTATTAACTTCGATAATACTTACCTTGGGGTCGATATTCCGTCCACCAATATTCTTGACTTCGATATTCTTTACCTACGATATTAACAACTCGATATACTTGCAGGTCGACATTTAAAACTCGATATTTAGACTAACCACCAGAGCAGCGCATAATCTATTTGCACCTTACGCAGTTTTGCTTTCACATCAAGGAACTTCCGCCTCTCCTCTTGTACCATAGGGGTGAAGTCAGGATAGATTGAAAAGGTGTTCCCGTCATACACCATGGCTTGTTTCTTTCTGGCGGCCCGCAGGGCCACATCGCGGTCCCTGTAATTTAATAGTCTCGCAAAAATTGGGCGCGGATTAGCTCCCGGTTGTGGTCGGGGACCCAGAGATCTGTGGGCGCGCTCCACAATAAATTGGCTGGACAACTCCTCTGCACCTATAGTGGACAGTAGCATCTTTTCCACATAGACCTCCAGCCTCCCAACATTGGTGGACTCCGGAATTCCCATAATGCGGATATTATTGCGCCTACTGCGCGCTACCAAGTCCTCATTCTTAGCAGCTATCACTCGCAGCAGATTATCCATTCTAGCTAGCTGCGTGTTATGTCTGGAGGTCGCATCTTCCGATTCTGATAGGCGCCGTTCTGCCTCTTGAATCCGCTCCTCATGACCTTCTATTTTGTGGACCAATGCGTCCATTCTGGTCGACATGCGGTCCACCTTCTCTACCACGGTGGCAAACCCCTGAGGAATCTCCTGAAGGATGTTCTGAGTGTCCGCAGGTGCGTCCGCCACTCTGTCCTGGGTTTCATTTCGCCCCTCCTGGGGTTGTCCTCCCTGTTGAGTTTGTGCCCCTCGTCGCGCCCCCTCAAAATGCAGCTTCGATTGCTTAGGCTCTGGTTTGCCCAAAATGCCTCCTCTGTCGGGGACCTCGGCATCTTCAACTCGACCTCCCTTTCGGCGTAGCTCCTTCCGTTCTATTCCGCCAGCACCTGCCTCACTCTTCCGTCGCTCGCCGTCTCCTCTGCTGCCGGTAATCTCCGTCTGCGCCGGCCTGTCCCGCCAACGTCTTCTGTGGGGGGCCTCTCACTGCTCCGCTCCCCTGTTGGTATCTCTGACGTCCCTTCACTCCAATCGCTCTCCCCACTTCCCGGTAGTAACGCAGGGTAGGAGACTTCTCAACACCGCGCCAGCCCAGCACTCAGTCCGCAGCGTCTTCCTGTCTGATGGCTCCTTCATGCCCCGCAGTACATCAGCTCTTTGCCGCTATGTTCCCCCACCTGACAATCAGTGCCCGTGTCTTCCTCCCAGGTCTCAGCCGGCTAATAGTGCAGCCCGCGCACCAGTTCCCTCGTTCCAGGCGTTAGCGTAACGGTCGGCGCTATCAGGCCCCAGCCCGCCAGCCCATCCAGTTTCGCTAATTCTGCCATAGGGGAACAATCTGTCCTCCTTACTGTCCGTTGCGTGCTCCCCGCACTCAGGATATCCCCCGGCAGCGCTCTCAATCCAGGCTCGGCTTCAAACTTCACTCACCGCCGGGTCAGCTGACTCTCCAGGGCCCCACCGCTGTCCGAGCCTCCGGCCCACAGCAGCTCTGTCCCCGTCGGGGTGCCTGCTATTTTGGTACTTTCACCACGGTGCTCAGGTCCGCCTCTGCCGCCCTGCAGGGACACGTCTTGCGGCCTGCTCCCTCGTGGGCAGCCGCGGTCTCAGGTGCCTCCACCGGCCGTCTAACCGTTCACTGGCGCTCCACAACTGCCTCCCGGGCGGACTTCCCCGCCTCGTAGCTCCAGTTTCCCCGGTGCAATCCGCCTCAAACTTTCAGCGAGTCATCGTTGAGAGCCCCTCTCGCCTCCGATGGGGACAGGGATTACCTCCGCAGTCTTGAGCAGGATATTTAGAGGATAATTTCACTGGGCTGCGGGAGCCTCACTACAGTGCAGCCATTCCGCGTGTGCGCCACCTAGCGCCCCCATGTTGCAGGGATTCTGCTTATGCACATAACTATGCGCAGGAAACCAGGACCTCAGTGAATTGTGGTGTACCAAAAACTCACCTCAGAACCCAGAACCCCTTATTCGACCAGCATCAGTGTCCCATTCGTTATCTGAGTTTTATCTCGGCGGTCCCAATGTATAGACAACCCAGAACAAGCGACTTAGGGTATTCTCAGGAATGGTGGGAATCAGAAATACCTGTTCGTCATTATTCTCATATCAGTCCACAACAGAATAAACAGAGACACAGTAAAGTTTAAAGAGTTTATTTTATAAACCTCGTGTCCTAAGATGCAGTACTTTGGCTAACATAAGCAGACAAATGATTAAGATCAAAACCATCAGCATAGTTACAATACCATACCATAGAAAATGAAAGGAGTAATCATAATAAAATGACAGTGGATATCAGCCACCTTCCTTTCGCTAGTAAACTAATATTATTATTATTACTAATAAAAGGTCTCTAGGCTTGAATGGGGAACCCCATACCGTAAGGATCAGCTTAGTGGAATCACATCACAGGATCAGCTAGACTCTGCTCCTGAGAAAGCTCTTCTTCCGAATGTCTAAAAACATGCAGCGTCTGCAATATTAAAAGCACCCGACTTTCAGGTATCTGCAGCTGCGCGCATGTTATGGCTAAATAGTGGGCCGATCAACCTGAACCCAACAACATGCACCGTCTAGCGACCCAGACTGTTTCTTTACACAATGTTCAGACCAAGGTCGCTACTAACTGTTAGGGATGTGAACAACAGACAGTTCCCATGTGAAGCAAAGGCGAGCAAGCATTTCTTAATTAATAACATGTAACTACAGTGTTGTGTGCAAAAGTAGCAAAAGCGGCAAGATGGCTTTCTAACATCTAACGTGGTTGTGCTAACTTAGCATTGTACGTATATAGATAGCAATCTTCACTACAAACCCATGTATTCACTAAGATACACTTAATCAGTCAGTTATACAATCAATTTTACAAAAAAAATCATCCATTTAGACACTTATATACCCATTTATTCTTCCATCGGCCTTGAGATACACATAAATAAAACATATTTAATTTTCCGAAAAAACACACATTCACTGGATGATGTCATCAGTGATGTCATTTGAGATGTCATCAGTGATGTCATGAGTGATGTCACTGACCATGTCATGAGTGATGTAATATGTGATGTCATCACATTTACATTTACATTTACATTGCGGGCGCCCAAGTTATAGTTAGCTGAACTAACTATAACAGGGGAATTTCTATGGTTTTGTACAAGTGAAATGTCCAACTAACTATAACGCCCCTGAAACCTCTGTTTTTTTCAGTGAATTTTTAAGGTTTTTTAAATGCTAATTTCTTACTATAAAGTGCCTGAAACCTATGTTGTTTTTTCAGTGATTATATATATACATGTATACATGTGAAAATGTCTCGGTCTGCCTGTTTGCCTCGGTGGCACAGAAAAAATGGGTGGAACTGACGTCAGCACGCCGACGAGGTCCTCTTATGGCACCGATGACGTCATACGGTGTCGCGAGCGGAGCCGTGCTAATATGATGTCCTCGTCGACGTGGGAGAGCTAGGAAAGAATTTCCATGCAATGCTGGTGCAGGGCCTATTCACCTATGTATTCAGGCTAGTCCTTTGGGAGCAACTGTTTATGTTGCCACTCCAGAAACCGAAACCAGTGATCCGAGGGCAGAGGCCCTGGAGATGGCACACGAGGTAGGGTGTCCAGTCATGTGCACCGGCGGGGCAGCGAAGTGACAAGTGCCACAACGCACAAGAAAGGTAACGAGGGCACTGAATAACACAGGATCTTCTCTTTGTATCTGGCAAGAACAACAAAGTTAAAATGCCCTAGTACCAAATTGTAGAATTAGTGCTACAAGGTCTTCAAGAGGACCTGCGATGCTGCTTCTGCCTCCCGTACCCTGGAGGCGGCACATGAGTCACAGGGTACGGTCATGCTGCGGTGAGACGCACACTCGTTGACCTCTAATGGCACTGCTCCACACTACAGGGAGGATGCTTTCCATTAGCTATGTTTTCTGATGACGTGTCACACCAGCCCCGTCCAACAACAGAACTCCTTTAGATCCAAACAGACTCTTCCACTTTCTCACCGGAAGTGAAACCAGGCCACGCGGACACTTTCACAATACAACAGCTGGGAATGCACTTTTCGGTAAAAAAACACATTCCTTCCTCCTAATTACTCAAATAAATGTCTCACTGAAAAACAGGGGCCAGCTTCGATCGGTAAACAGCCGTTACAACGACTTTTTTACTTCGCCATATCATTACAACGCATGCATTACCACGCATGCGTTGTACATAGCAAAGTCATTACTACACATTTTTTTAGAACGCAGGGTCATTTACCATGCATGCCTTTACAACAAATTTTGTTGTAAAGGTATGTATGGTAAATGACCATGCGTTCTAAAAAACATGTAGACGATCCACGTTGCTGTAAGGAAACAGAGGCTGTTCTGTTTCCTCACAACGACGTGTACCACCCCTCAGAGACGACGTGAAGCAGGAGCCACGAGGAGAGAGGAACCACGAGGAGTGAGAGGTAAGGGGGATTGGGCATGGGGTGTTTTTTTTTCTAGGGTTTTGGGGTAGTGCAGTGGTGTTTGGGTAGTGTAGGAGGTCGTGCTGGGGTAGTGTTTTAGGGTTTAGGGTAGTGCAGTGGTGTTTGGGTAGTGTAGGGGGTCATGCTGGGGTAGTGTTTTAGGGTTTAGGGTAGAGCAGTAGTGTACGGGGACGTACTGGGTGTAGTGCTTTAGGGTTTAGGGTAGTGCAATGGTGTATGGGTAGTGTAGAGGGTCGTGCTCGGGTAGTGTTTTAGGGTTTAGGCTAGTGCAGTGGTGTTTGAGTAGTGTAGGGGGTCATGCTGGAGGTAGTGTTTTATGGTTTAGGGTAGTGCAGTGGTGTTTGGGTAGTGTAGGGGGTTGTGCTGGGGTAGATTTAGGGTTTACGGTAGTGCAGTGGTGTTTGGGTAGTGTAGGGAATCATGCTTAGGGTAGTGTTTTAGGGTTTAGGATAGTGCAGTGGTGTTTGTGTAGTGTAGGGGTTGTGCTGGGGGCACTGTTTTAGGGTTTATGGTAGTGCAGTGGTGTTTGTGTAGTGTAGGGGGTAGTGTTTTAGGGTTTAGGGTAGTGCAGTGGTGTTTGTGTACTGTAGGGGGTTGTGCTGGGTTCCAGTGTTTTAGGGTTTAGGGTAGTGCAGTGGTGTTTGCGTAGTGTAGGGGGTCGTGTTTTAGGGTTTACGGTTGTGCAGTGGTGTTTGGGTAGTGAAGGGGGTCGTGCTGGGGGTAGTGTTTTAGGGTTTAGGGTAGTGCAGTTGTGTTTAGGTAGTGAAGGGGGTCGTGCTGGAGTAGTGTTTTAGGGTTTAGGTTAGTGCAGTAGTGTAGGGGGATGGGCTGGGGTAGTGTTTTAGGGTTTAGGGTAGTGCAGTGGTGTATTGGTAGTGTAGGGGTCATGCTCGGGTAGTGTTTTAGGGTTTAGGGTAGTGCAGTGGTGTTTGAGTAGTGTAGGGGGTCATGCTGGTGGTAGTGTTTTAGTGTTTATGGTAGTGCAGTGGCATTTGTGTAGTGTAGGGGGTCGTGCTGGGGTAGTGTTTTATGGTTTAGGGTAGTGCAGTGGTGTTTGGGTAGTGTAGGGGGTCATGCTGGGGGTAGATGTAGGGTTTAGTGTAGTGCAGTGGTGTTTGGGTAGTGTAGGGAGTCAAGCTTAGGGTAGTGTTTTAGGGTTTTTGGTAGTGCAGTGGTGTTTGTATAGTGTTGGGGGTTGTTCTAGGGCAGTGTTTTAGGGTTTATGGTAGTGCAATGGTGTTTTGGTAGTGTAGGGGGTAGTGCAGGGGTAGTGTTTTAGGGTTTAGGGTAGTGCAGTGGTGTTTGGATAGTGTAGGGGGTAGTGTTTTAGGGTTTAGGGTAGTGCCGTAGTGTTTGTGTACTGTAGGGGGTCGTGCTGGGTTCTAGTGTTTTAGGGTTTAGGGTAGTGCAGTGGTGTTTGTGTAGTGTAGGGGGTCGTGTTTTAGGGTTTACGGTTGTGCAGTAGTGTTTGGGTAGTGAAGCGGTCGTGCTGGGGTAGTGTTTTAGGGTTTAGGGTAGTGCAGTTGTGTTTAGGTAGTGAAGGGGGTCGTGCTGGAGTAGTGTTTTAGGGTTTAGGTTAGTGCAGTAGTGTAGGGGGACGTGCTGGGGTAGTGTTTTAGGGTTTAGGGTAGTGCAGTGGTGTATGGGTAGTGTAGGGGTCGTGCTCGGGTAGTGTTTTAGGGTTTAGGGTAGTGCAGTGGTGTTTGAGTAGTGTAGGGGGTCATGCTGGTGGTAGTGCTTTAGGGTTTATTGTAGTGCAGTGGCATTTGTGTAGTGTAGGGGGTCATGCTGGGGGTAGTGTTTTATGGTTTAGGGTAGTGCAGTGGTGTTTGGGTTGTGTAAATTTTGTTGTAAAGGTATGTATGGTAAATGACCATGCGTTCTAAAAAACATGTAGACGATCCACGTTGCTGTAAGGAAACAGAGGCTGTTCTGTTTCCTCACAACGACGTGTATCACCCCTCAGAGACGACGTGAAGCAGGAGCCACGAGGAGAGAGGAACCACGAGGAGTGAGAGGTAAGAGGGATTGGGCATGGGGTGTTTTTTTTTCTAGGGTTTTGGGGTAGTGCAGTGGTGTTTGGGTAGTGTAGGAGGTCGTGCTGGGGTAGTGTTTTAGGGTTTAGGGTAGTGCAGTGGTGTTTGGGTAGTGTAGGGGGTCATGCTGGGGTAGTGTGTTAGGGTTTAGGGTAGTGCAGTAGTGTACGGGGATGTGCTGGGGGTAGTGCTTTAGGGTTTAGGGTAGTGCAATGGTGTATGGGTAGTGTAGAGGGTCGTGCTCGGGTAGTGTTTTAGGGTTTAGGCTAGTGCAGTGGTGTTTGAGTAGTGTAGGGGGTCATGCTGGAGGTAGTGTTTTATGGTTTAGGGTAGTGCAGTGGTGTTTGGGTAGTGTAGGGGGTCGTGCTGGGGAAGATTTAGGGTTTACGGTAATGCAGTGGTGTTTGGGTAGTGTAGGGAGTCATGCTTAGGGTAGTGTTTTAGAGTTTAGGATAGTGCAGTGGGGTTTGTGTAGTGTAGGGGTTGTGCTGGGGGCAGTGTTTTAGGGTTTATGGTAGTGCAGTGGTGTTTGGGCAGTGTAGGGGGTAGTGCTGGGGTAGTGTTTTAGGGTTTAGGGTAGTGCAGTTGTGTTTGTGTAGTGTGGTGTAGTGCTGGGGGTAGTGTTTTATGGTTTAGGGTAGTGCAGTGGTGTTTGTGTAGTGTAGGGGGTAGTGTTTTAGGGTTTAGGGTAGTGCAGTGGTGTTTGTGTACTGTAGGGGGTTGTGCTGGGTTCCAGTGTTTTAGGGTTTAGGGTAGTGCAGTGGTGTTTGTATAGTGTAGGGGGTTGTTCTAGGGCAGTGTTTTAGGGTTTATGGTAGTGCAATGGTGTTTTGGTAGTGTAGGGGGTAGTGCAGGGGTAGTGTTTTAGGGTTTAGGGTAGTGCAGTGGTGTTTGGATAGTGTAGGGGGTAGTGTTTTAGGGTTTAGGGTAGTGCCGTGGCGTTTGTGTACTGTAGGGGGTCGTGCTGGGTTCTAGTGTTTTAGGGTTTAGGGTAGTGCAGTGGTGTTTGTGTAGTGTAGGGGGTCGTGTTTTAGGGTTTACGGTTGTGCAGTAGTGTTTGGGTAGTGAAGCGGTCGTGCTGGGGGTAGTGTTTTAGGGTTTAGGGTAGTGCAGTTGTGTTTAGGTAGTGAAGGGGGTCGTGCTGGAGTAGTGTTTTAGGGTTTAGGTTAGTGCAGTAGTGTAGGGGGATGTGCTGGGGTAGTGTTTTAGGGTTTAGGGTAGTGCAGTGGTGTATGGGTAGTGTAGGGGTCGTGCTCGGGTAGTGTTTTAGGGTTTAGGGTAGTGCAGTGGTGTTTGAGTAGTGTAGGGGGTCATGCTGGTGGTAGTGTTTTAGGGTTTATTGTAGTGCAGTGGCATTTGTGTAGTGTAGGGGGTCATGCTGGGGGTAGTGTTTTATGGTTTAGGGTAGTGCAGTGGTGTTTGGGTTGTGTAGGGGGTCGTGCTGGGGGTAGATGTAGGGTTTAGTGTAGTGCAGTGGCGTTTGGGTAGTGTAGGGAGTCAAACTTAGGGTAGTGTTTTAGGGTTTCTGGTAGTGCAGTGGTGTTTGTGTAGTGTAGCGGGTTGTGCTAGGGCAGTGTTTTAGGGTTTATGGTAGTGCAATGGTGTTTGGGTAGTGTAGGGGGTAGTGCAGGGGTGGTGTTTTAGGGTTTAGGGTAGTGCAGTGGTGTTTGGGTAGTGTAGGGGGTAGTGTTTTAGTGTTTAGGGTAGTGCAGTGGTGTTTGTGTACTGTAGGGGGTCGTGCTGGGTTCTAGTGTTTTAGGGTTTAGGGTCGTGCAGTGGTGTTTGGGTAGTGAAGGGGCTCGTGCTGGGGGTAGAGTTTTAGGGTAGTGCAGTTGTGTTTAGGTAGTGAAGGGGGTCGTGCTGGGGGTAGTGTTTTAGAGTTTAGGGTAGTGCATTGGTGTTTGTGTAGTGTAGGTTGTCATGCTGGGGGTAGATTTAGTGTTTAGGGTAGTGCAGTGGTGTTTGTGTAGTGTAGGGGGTCATGCTGGGGGTAGTGTTTTATGGTTTAGGTTAGTGCAGTGGTGTTTGTGTAGTGTAGGGGGTTGTGCTGGGGGTAGAGTTAGGGTTTAGGGTAGTGCAGTGGTGTTTGGGTAGTGTAGGGAGTCATGCTGGTGGTAGTATTTTAGTGTTTAGGAGAGTGCAGTTCTGTTTGGGTAGTATAGGGTGTCGTGCTGGGGGTACTGTTTTAGGGTTTAGGACAGTGCAGTGGTGTTTGTGTAGTGAAGGGGTCATGCTGGGGGTAGTGTTTTAGGGTTTAGGGTAGTGCAGTGGTGTTTGTGTAGTGTGGGGGGTTGTGCTGGGAGTAGGTTTAGGGTTTAGGGTAGTGCAGTGGTGTTTGGGTAGTGTAGGGAGTCATGCTGGTGGTAGTATTTAAGTGGTTAGGGGAGTGCAGTTATGTTTGGGTAGTATAGGGTGTCATGCTGGGGGTAGTGTTTTAGGGTTTAGGGTAGTGCAGTGGTGTTTGGGTAGTGGAGGGGTTAGTGTTTTAAGGTTTAGGGTAGTGCGCCCAACAGCCACAATATCCATGGACAAAGGGGATCCTGACTCTTTTGAACGCTCTGCCAAATGAATAATTTGGGTCAAGGGCCCTACCGCGTCCAAGACCTATCAGTTCCTTTCTTGGGATCCCTCATATACTTGGAGAAAAAGGTACATAGTTTCTCATCAATTTCAGGTGTGTGTGCCACCTTCCCCTTCAGTGAGGACCTGGGTATTCTCCCCTCATCCTATTCCTGACCTCCCTTTCAAGAGGTTGATGGATTTTCCCCACAACATACTCTGCCACTTTGGTGTCGGGGGTCCACTCCACCGACCTAGGATGGTAAATTTGGGTAGGCTCAAACATGTCCGAGTAGACCCCATCCCCAACCCGGGACTGAGAGGAGTGGGACTCTGGATGCCAGGGATGCCCCGAGTCCTTATCCTCATTGGAGAAGAAATCGTCCTCCGATACACCCTCTCCCTCTAAGGGAAACCCGCCGTCTGGGTCTACAATAGTGGTGACAGCGTCGCAATTTTCTCTGGAGTCCTCCTCCTCCCGGCAGGGTGCATGTTTTAACGTCCACAAATTCTTGAGGAAGGTCTCCGTAAGTTTATCAAATCCTTCCAAGTGCCCGCGTTATGCTTAACGGCCCTTTTATTCCCCATCTGGGAGCTACTGGGACCCGCCACCACCAGATCTGGGTCACTGAACACCCCAGGGATGCTTTTCGCCAGCTTATCAACCTGATGCCTAAGAGGAGCCAGCACCCTAGAAATCGCCAGAGAGAGGGCTTGGTCCACTGCTGGAGGGAGAAGTTGGGGGGCCATTCCTCCTCCACTTCCTGGTAGGAGGTGTAAAAATGGTCTTCTGGAGAAGACATCATAGCAGAGGGTGTGACAGCAGAACAAATGCTTTTACTTTGATAACTTTATTTCGGTCGCAAGACCATAAAAGTACAATAAAATATATACAAGTACGAAAATAAGATCATAAATAGAAAAATGTTAATTTAAAAGACAATTATTAAACAATGAGTTATCATGATCAGTTGATAGAAAAATAAAAACTGATAGCCATTGCTATGAATTATTAAAACTCATACTTCTCCTCCACATGGCAAATAGAAAACGGGAAACTGCATAGACAATAAGTGGGTTGGTATCATAGGTTAGAACTCTGCGAGCTTGTACACATTTTCTGAGGCCCAATTTTTTGCACAAAGGGAAAAGCCAGCATTTTCGGGTCGTGCTGTATGCTGGACAAAAGAACAAAATGTGCACAACATCTTCTTTGCATGTTTTGCATATTGGGCAGTTGGCCTCGATCGATTTTCCCCAGCTTGATGTAAACACCCCAATTGGGAGGCAACCATATCTCAACTGGGTATAAAGTTTCCTCGCCAGTGGAGGCTGTACTACATCCAGAAATACTTCCAATTTAGATTCAGTTTTCATCAATAGAAACTCGGAGGTCAACCTGCCCAGAGAAGTTGAGCAGCTTAATATATTAGAGTTAAAAAGTCTGACAGCTGCCAGTATCTCAGTCCTTTGAGTCCTCATACAGCTAATATCCGGGGTGTCCCAAAGTTGGGGCAGGCCGATTTGGTAAAAGGAAGACTTTATATGGAGAAGCCAGGGAATATTCTTACACTTTAGCATCCCCCAGATTGCACTAAATTCTGCTCTGAAGAATTCAAGCTCAGGGACAGACCAGAGCCGTGGTCGTGCGGCAGCCAAGTCATTAACGGGAACCAAATCCATATCCAAGCGTAATGGTATTAGAGGCGTACTCTGGGGGAGGCCAACCAAACCACGCATGAAGGCTTGTTCCACCTTCCGAAGATTGGATGTGTTTGCATGACCGCACAGTTCTGCAGCGTACAATGCTGCGGACCTAACCTGGGTTTTATAGATCTCTAATACAGGGGTAACAGGTTTGAAAGTAGAAGTTCTGTGAAGTCTACCAATACCCCCCGATATCTGAGATAGCCTCAAAGAAGATTTTACCACTTGAGCATCCCAGGCAAAGTTCTCAGTAAGTGTGACCCCCAGGTATGTGAAGGTCTTGACTCTTTCCAAGGGGACACCCCCCAGTACACGGTTCGGGCGTGTGTGCCTCGGGGGACTGAAGATCATAAACCTGGTTTTCCCCAAGTTGATCTCCAATCCTCGCGAAGCACAGAAGGTCGCGAACCTGTCCAATACCCGCTGGATGCCCGATGATGTCCGGGATAACAACAATGTGTCGTCCGCGAACATCAAAGCGGGCACCCGACCAGAAGCCAGTCGTGGGGCATCAGTATCCTTAATACCATTTAGTTCGTCAATCAATCCATTGACGTACAGGCTGAATAATGTAGGGGCCAATACACAGCCCTGTCGTACCCCCCGAGTTACAGGGAAACATGCAGATAGTTCCCCATTCTTCCCGCACCTCACCTGTGCAAAGTTCCCTGTGTGGAGGCGAATCAACACATCAAGTAGGTATGGTGGGAGACCAAGGTCCTTCAGTACCATCCAAAGTTTCTGCCTAGGGACCAGATCAAATGCGGCCCGCAGGTCCACAAAAACAAGGTAGAGGCTGCCACCATCCACTCTTGCTGTTTTCCAAAAAAGGACCTGGAGCCGAAAGATCTGGTCCAAGGTAGATATGCCGGCTCTAAAGCCAGCTTGTAGGGGAGTCAATACTTTGTTCGCCTCCATCCAGTCTAGCAGTCTGTTCAATAAAATTCGTCCCAACAATTTTTGAGTGGAATCCAATAGGCTGATGGGTCTATAATTGGATGGGGCTAGTGGGAAACCCTTCTTAAGGATCGGTACAATCTCAGCCCCTAGCCATGTGTCTGGCAATGCAGAACCCGTCAGAACTGCATTAAACAGAACAGTCAGATATGGGGCCCAAATTTTAGGTTGAGAGCGGAAGAGGTCCCCCGGGAGCTTATCGAGTCCTGGGGCTTTGTTTGGGGGCAAACCCTCAATCACAGATTCTACCTCCTTAAAAGTAATTGAATCTGGATAGTTGCCCTCAGTCCTAACCTGAGGATCCGGTAAACTAAACCCTGTCCGAAGGGCCAAGGGTCCAGGCTGGCTATATTCGGATGTAGGGGCTGAGAACAAATGCCCTTAAACTCCCTAAGGCAGCCCCCTCGCCGGTGCTCCAACAGCTGGGCTTTCCCCGAAGCCTGAGACGCAATACCAATTACCACCACCGGGTGGCGCTGGTCACTAACGTGGCCGTGTGGAGAAATAACTGCGTAGCAGCGTCAAAATTAGGCGAGGGTTGGTCGGGAATCAAGCGGACGCTAAAGGAGTGACCGGATTCCCAAGCACGCGTAAAGACCAGCGGGAGCGCTCAATGGAGCTGCCTCGCTCGGACCAGATGCACCTGACAGGATCTCACTGCACGCAGAGCACACAGCGGGAGAAACTGCGAGGGGGAGAACGCTCTCGGGCAAGAGCCTGCTGCGCAGGAAATATGAAACTATACCAAGGCAATAATGCTAATAATGTGCACAAGAAACCGCTATACAAACAGCAACAACGTCAGATTAAGCCAAGAATGTAAGGAATGCACTTAACTGACGAGCAGTGAAGAAAGAGGAAGCAGAAGGGACGTCACAATATTATATACAATGGACTGTGATATGATTGGACTATAGTTGCCTTGGAGACTACCCCTCTAATGGTTTATGGGTTGTGTAGTCTTTTGTTTAATGATTGTTGTTTTACGTTTTCTTTGAACTGCTATGCAAATAAAGTGAGGAAAGATATGCATAATCCTTGCCTCCGTCCTGCCATAGAATTCATTAAACTTTATTCGATCTGAATTAGAAACATAGGTCATACAAGTGTACATAAAAACAGTAAATCCTCTTTCCCAATACAATACAGTGAGAATTAATTGAAACCAGTAGGTAAAAACGGGTATTACAAAGCCAGGTTCAGAGCAACTTCAGGTTAACAGAATCGTAAAGTTCAATGTTTCGCAAGATCAATCTCATGTACTTCGTGCAAAATACTATTTAGGTAAGTAGTTATAGCAAGTGAGTGTACATGACTAGGTGTATAGTAAAAGACTAACCATGAACTATCAATAAGTTATGCAAAAATAAGAATATTTTCCTCCACACACAAGTATTGATTAGGAAAATATATTTAATATTGATCTTTTCACTTTTTATCCATCATTCATTTTTTTCATTACTTTTTTTACATACAATACATCATAAAGGCAGTTATATAAACAATGTAGATATATAGAGTTGATAGAAGCAATGCGGTAGATGGAAAACTACGCGCGTTTCGGCTATACAGCCTTCGTCAGGAAACCGTCTATTGCTTAGAGCTGTGTGAGATATATAAACAACATATATTGTGATGGTTACACTTTTATAATTATAATACATATACACCTAGGTTCTAAATATATTACAATCTTTTTACATTTTTATAGACCACTATATACATATAAACATATATACATATAATACATAAAATACATTTATTGCGGTTAGTGCCAGGTACTGCTTTATAGCACAAAGGAAGAGAACATGAGAGAAATCATCATATTGTCTAGTTTTATAAAACTTGCAATAATGCATTAGTCAAATTATATAGAAAAGACATAAACATAATGTTACATCAAAGAACAACAAAACAACAGACCAACGATATATACATTAATTGTAACTTATGAAAATCAAATGGAAGGTCTCAGAACACCATCTCTACAAGCACATAGAAACCAACAGTGCAGTTTCATATTACTCACTTATTTAATTTGGGTATAGAATTGTTGCAAACGAAAGTTCTAGATGGGCCTTCGAATATAAATGGCTCCGAAGTAATAGTGGGACCGGGCAAGTTCAAGGAGGACTATCTGCATAAACAGTTGGTAAAAATATATAGAGAAATATGGATAATTAGATTGGGTAAAAATACCCAATACTATGTCTTATAAAGGAGAAAAACGGGGGACATCTGGGCAATGATATATACTTACTATTTAGTGATTGCCCATTTGTATCAGTCATCTTATATACATTCTAATCTTGGTAGAGTCATTTCTCCCGGCAGCTTTCCAATATGGAATATCAGCAAGGATGAAAAATAGGTACTAAATATACCGGCAGGGATGAAAAAATCAAGCCAAACCGTCTCATTAGTTCATATGGTGGGAGTATCTAGCTGAATATAAATCACCATAATTGTATCTATAAGTTAACTTACATAGAAGATAACTCCTGGTACGTCCCGGTATGTTTAGAAACTCTGTGGCGACAGACAGCGAAATACGAATGCGGTAGTTGTTTTTAGAAGAGGAAGATAATCCAAATGTTACCCCCGACCTAAAAACAAAATGATATATGTTTAAATAGGTAAATATAGGATAGAATAAACTAAACCGTCTATAAACTGAAGTACTAGCCAGACAGTGTGTTAGGCAAGCGTACCTTAAACTGTTTCCGAATGGATATATAAACAGCACCGGTACGATTAAGGGCTCTGTAGCGACAGCCGGCCAAATACCGATGCGGTGGTGGTTTTTTTATTTCGTGCAAAATACGCAATAAGGAGTCCAAGTAATATGTAACGCTCCAATACCTGACCAGTCTGCATTATATAAAACTGCAGAAAAACTCAAAAAAAAAGTGTTTTGCACACTTCTGTCATTGGGCTATATGTGGGCTACATCAGGCTGATATTTTGTGCGACATTTGGGCTCTTTTTTCTCTGGTGGCCATCTTGGGAGACTTATTTGCTATGAAGTTTTCTAATTTCCTCATTTACTGCAGTCTCCTCAGTAAGAAATGGTTTCAGTTTTTTACTTTGATTCCATCATGAAGGCATTCAGACGTGTCACACATTTGCCATAAATTCAGAATGTTAGCACTCTAGTTGTTCATTAGATCACTGGAGTAAAGCTACTGCTCACCAGGGAGTTAACTGGAAATCTACTGCTGGTATTGAAAGCGATTGTTTTAGTCTGCATGTCAGAATTTTCTAATGAAATAGAAGAGGATTTGAGATCTCACTTAAAACATGCCCTTCATTTTTTTTCTGCAGCACTAACCATAATTTCTATGGCAAAATGAACCCCCTCATTTTGTTCGTTTTTAAATTAAATGTTTTAAGTGTTACCAGTCTATTCCAATAAAGATGGCTTCAGGTGTGCCATAATTGTGTCATAAGTAAGACTGTTAGCTCTCTAGTTGTTCTTTAGAACACTCTGGGAAGCTGCAGTAAGAACACAAAGTCATCAACTGACAGGCTGCTCCTCAAGCCCTGGCGTCTGGAATGCGGTCGCAGCCCTCGGTCGCACCCACTAGGATAAGCACACACGAGTCGCAGAGGTGTCCTGCCCAAACAACGCTGTATACCATCGCTAATGTAACTGGATATATTCTTCCATACCCCTTCCTTAGTTTCTGCCCGTGTTCCGCCCCAGTTTCTATGCCATATCTGGAACCCGGACAACAGGATATAAACATCATGCTCTCTCTATACATTGTTTATGCTCCCTGTTTATGTACAAGCGATATACACAGCTGTTCTGTCCCACTACTGGATGTATACTCTGCTATGTCTATCTGATGGTTGTGTATGATGGTCAATGTCTGGAATATGAAAATGGCAATAAAAATAAGTTAAAAAAAAAATAAAAAATAAAAAAAAAACTGACAGGCTGCTCCTGTTGAAATAGAACAGGAAGATATTTGAGATCTCACTTAAAACATATCCTAATTTTTCTTTCTACAGCACTAACCATAATTTCTATGGCAAAATGAACCCCCTCATTGTGTTCCTTTTTAAATTAAATGTTTTAAGTGTTACCAGTTTCTTCCAATCACGATGGTTTCAGGTGTGCCATAATTTTCTCACAAGTAAGACTGTTAGCTCTCTAGTTGTTCTTTAGAACACTCTGGGAAGCTGCAGTAGAACACAAAGGCATTAACTGACAGGCTGCTCCTGTTGAAATAAAACAGAAAGATATTTGAGATCTCACTAAAAACATGTCCTAATTTATCTTTCTAGAGCACAAACCATAATTTCTATGACAACATGAACCCCCTCATTTTGTTCCTTTTGAAATTAAATGTTTTAAGAGTTACCAGTTTATTCCAATCTTGATGGCTTCAGGTGTGCCATAATGTTGTCATAAGTAAGACTGTTAGCGCTCTAGTTGTTCTTTAGAACACTCTGGGAAGCTGCAGTAAAACACAAAGGCATCAACTGACAGGCTGCTCCTGTTGAAATATAACAGGAAGACATTTGAGATCACACTTGAAACATGTCCTAATTTTTCTTTCTACAGCACTAACCATAATTTCTATGACAAAATGAACCCCATCATCGTGTTCCTTATTAAATTAAATGTTTTAAGTGTAACCAGTTTATTCCAATCAAGATGGCTTCAGGTGTGCCATCATTTTGTCATAAGTAAAACTGTTAGCCCTCTAGTTGTTCTTTAGTGTTAGCCCTCTAGTTGTTCTTTAGAACACTCAGGGAGGCTGCAGTAGAATACAAAGGCATCAACTGACAGGCTGCTTCTCTTGAAATATAACAGGAAGATATTTGAGATCACACTTGAAACATGTCCTAATTTTTCTTTCTACAGCACTAACCATAATTTCTATGACAAAATGAACCCCGTCATTTTGTTCCTTTTTAACCTTAAATGTTTTAAGTGTTACCAGTTTACTCCGAACAAGATGGCTTCAGGTGTGCCATACTTTTGTCATAAGTAAGGCTGTTAGTGTTCTAGTTGTTCTTTAGAACACTCTGGGAAGCTGCAGTAGAACACAAAGGAATCAACTGACAGTCTCTGCTCTTGTTGGATGTACATGATTTACTGAGAATGACATACTTCATTCTCACATGACTGAGAAAGATAATGTGAACTTACAGAAAATATGCTCTCATTTTAGCTTCAGTTTTCTCTCAAACATGATTCATGATATCCCAGCAGAATGTTTTTCACAGGGTAAAATCACCTTAGAACACACCACAAATCCTGAAATTAGTATGGTACCATCAACAAATGAATTCTAATGTAGCTATAGTCTGTTATCACCCTTTATAGTTTTGGTAACCCTCAAAATCTTCGATTCACTACAATGCATTTCAATGGGGTACTATCATGTATATTGGTCCCAAGATGGCTGCCAGCAATTCCAGGATGAAGTGCTGACAGCCAATCAGATCTCACGATGAGATGTCTCGTTAGGGTCTGCCCAGATATTGAAACTTTTTCATTTTCTCATTTCTCATGAACTACTGAATGGATTTACACCATTTAACAAAAAGGGATCTTTCTGAACCAAGGGCTACCTTTTTGCCCAATTTGGTGTAATTCCGTTCAGCAGTTCGGGCTGTAGCCGTGTCTAAAGTTTCCTATGGAAATTAACATGGAGAAAACACGTTTTGGGACCTCCCTTTTTTCTCGGCCCCCACTAGCTGAATCACCCCAAAACATTTAAGATAGGAGCTTACCGGAGCGCCCCACGAGTCTTGAAAAGTTTGCGAAGATTGGTCAACCGATGCCAAAGTTATTGGGAAAAGAATGTTATGATTTTCCTATGGATAATTGGTCCTTACTATAACTACCTACTGGCGACTGCCAGTAGGTAATATATCGCTCCAGGTACACCAGCTCGGTGCACTCCCGGACGGGTCCTTGCAAAATGCGGAGGTGCATCCGCATGTGAATAAACACTCCAACTTTCCTCCAAACCAAGGAGAATTCCAAAGGAAGACAGCACTCTCGGGGGCAGGTTCCATTATTTTAATACCACGGACCACAGGCACTCAAAATAGACGCGTTTCGGCAACGGCCTTATTCGATGTTTACCGAAAGCGCCGGATCACCCTGTTTATAAATGTAATTACTTGCACATTTCCGTTAGCAAAATAAACAACAGACAATAATGTGCTATCACGTAAGTAACAAACGGGAGCACCATCTTGGAGTGCTCCGACTTATGCCTGCTTGTATCTCAGTGGCAATTAAACAGCCAGATACATCTATGTAACTGATCCAGAACTGAAGCATATACCTCATATGCCAGCACGCAGTGGACTCATAAAAATATAAAACATCGCCATACATCAAGAGAGAGGCAGCAAAATTAAAACATCAATAATGCCCTGAATGGGCATAATTATTGTTTGCCTCCCAAAACTCAATCCCGCCCTCATCAGAAACAAGAACAACAGCAATTTCTCTGGCAAACAACGATTGGCATTGAAGAGCTTAAGCGAGGACACCGCCATTGTTTGCAAACCCTCGGACAAAGGAGGGAACATTGTCCTTCAGACTAAGGAGAATTACAACAAGGAGGCCATTTGACAACTTTCCGATCTACGAAACTATGTTGTCATTTCTGATAAGGAATATCATCAAAGCATTACTGATTACCATCAATTGATATTGATATCGAAGTGGCACAACAAGGGTTTGCTTGAAATGGGTGAATACTTGTTTTTGAAGCAATTGAATCCCACTATTCCAACTTTCTACCACCTCCCCAAGGTGCATAAGAACAAACTGGAGCCACCTGGAAGACCAATAGTGGCTTCACAAGGGAGCTTGACTGAGCATATGTTGATGTATGTAGATTTATTTCTTCTTCAACATGTCAAGAATTTGAAATCCTATAGTAAGGACACCAAAGACTTCTTAGGGCACATTGCATTCTGTGCATTGGGAAGAAGGTTTCCAATTGATGGTGCTTGATATCACACGCTTGTATACATCGATTGCTCATGAGGACGGCCTCGTGGCCATAAAATATTTTTGGGATACACGCCCCTTGAAGTTCATGGAACACAGTGCTCTGGTGTTGGACTTTGTCAGATTTTGTCTCCATAACAACATTTTTCTCTTTCAGACTCAACGGTTTAGACAGGTCTCAGGACGGCCATGGGCACCTGCTTCGCTCCCAGCTACGCAAACCTTTTTGTGGGCTGGTGAGAGGAGCAGGTGGCCTGGGCCAAGTCCAATAAGGGATGGACAGATCGAGTGGTCACATGGTACCGCTGTTCATCATCTGGAATGGTTCACTGGAAACAGCATTAGACTTCATCAAGGTATTAAACATGAATGAGGTCAATTTAGAGTTTACGGGTGAAGTTAGCCCTGAATCAGTGAACTATCTTGATTTGAATGTCTATGTGGAAGAGGGGAGACTAAATACTAGACTTTATCATAAGACAACCATTGGTAATTCTACCCATCATGCATCGAGTAGCCATCCAGTAAATCTCATCAACAGCATCCCCTATGGGGAGCTGTTGAGATTAAAGAGGAATAGCTCAAGTGATGCAGAATTTCAAGTAGCTGCGAGAGACAGCATGAGAAGTTTCCAGGTGAGAGGGTACAGTCAGACGTGCCTGTGCAAAGGATTGAAGAAAGCTAACTCTCTGGCTAGAGAGCAGCTATTGTTAAAAACATGAACAAGGAAGCGAGGGAATCACAAGAAGTGGAAGATAAATTCCACTTGATAACAACTTATTCTGAAAACGCTAGTGACCATAAGATGATTTTGAGGAAGAATTGGCATATTTTACAGACAGACAGCATAATAGGGAAGGATTTACCATCTAACCCCCTTGTCACCTTCAGGAAGGCAAGATCATTGAAGAATGACCTTGTCCATAGCCATCTTATTACAGAAACCCCTAGATCAGCTTTTGGATCATTAATGGGTTTTTCCCATGTGAGAAATGTAAGGCCTGCAAGGGAAGTAAAAGGGTCCTGTCATATGATATTCCAGCTATAGGAACCCAGAGAAGCATTAGAAAATTCCTGACCTGTACTACCCCCTACACTGTGTATTGCCTGACCTGCCTGTGCGGCCTACGATATATAGGCAGCACAATTCATCCCACCAAAGTCAGGATTTTAGAAAACATGAGGGCCATCGCTAATAGGGATGAAACCTACCCAGTTGCATGTCATTTTGATAAAAAACATCAGCGCAACAGGTATCTGTTAAGCTACTTCTGTCTTGATCATGTGCCAATCAAACCACGGGGTGGGGATAGAATCAGGAAGTTACGGTGGCTGAAATTCCGCTTCATAATTGATCTCCAGACGAAATCAACCCAAGGTCTATATAGCAGTGAGGAACTGACTGTACATTTGGGAGATTGAGATTGAGATTGTTTTGATTTTGTCTCTGAATCATGAATGTAGTGTATGTAGTTAATATGCAGCTTGGTGATCTTCTTAGTAGGATTTTTTTGTTGATCTAGGAATGATTAACTTTTTATATAAAAAATCATGCTCAAATATTCAATGTAACATGATGTATGAATTGCGAACATTGCTGTCCCTGTTTATTACCTATAGTCATGCATTATAAATTTCCATGATTGTCAACTTTACAAACTAAATAAGGGGGAGTGTCCCAAAGATAAGGGCCCATTCAGGGCGGGATTGAGGTTTGGGAGGCAAGCAATAATTATGCCCATTCAGGGCGTTATTGATGTTTGAATTTTGCTGCCTCTCTCTTGATGTATCGCCATGTTTTATATTTTCATGAGTCCACTGCGTGCTGGCATATGAAGTATTTGCTTCAGTTCTGGATCAGTTATATAGATGTATCTGGATGTTTAATTGCCACTGAAATGTACGCAGGCATAAGTTGGAACCTCCAAGATGGCGCTCCCGTTTGTTACTTATGTGATTGCACATTATTGTCTGTTGTTTATGTTGCTAACGGAAATGCGCAAGTAATGACATTTATAAACAGGGTGATCTGGCTCTTTCGTTAAACATCGAAGAAGGCCGTTGCCGAAACGCGTCTGTTTTGAGTGCCTGTGGTCCGTGTTAATAAAATAACAGAACCTGCCCCCGAGAGTGCTGTCTTCCTTTGGAATTCTCCTTAATTTGGAGGAAAGTTGGAGCGTTTATATATATTACCTACTGGTGGTTGCCAATAGG
This sequence comes from Triturus cristatus, assembly GCF_964204655.1. NCBI lineage: Eukaryota > Metazoa > Chordata > Amphibia > Caudata > Salamandridae > Triturus > Triturus cristatus. The sequence continues at coordinate 718,761,131 of NC_140594.1, read as the reverse complement.
TAGTTATAGTTAGAAACTATTTTCCATTAGAAAAGCGTTTTTTGTTTTCCCAATAACTTTAGCGCCGGATGACGAATCTTTGCAAATTTTTCAAAACTCGTGGGGCGCTCCGGTCAGCTCCTATCCTGAGAGTTTTGGGGTGATTCAGCAAGCGGGGGCAGAGAAAAAAGGGGGGTCCCAAAACATGTTTTCTCCATGTTATTTCCCATGGGAAACTTTAGAAACGACTACAGCCCGAACTGCTGAACGGAATTATACCAAATTTGGCAAAAAGGTAGCCCTTGGTTCAGAAAGAGACTTTTGTGTTAAATGGTGTAAATCCGTTTAGTAGTTCCTGAGAGCTTCAAAAAATAGAGGTCAAAAAATCAATTTCCCATAGGAAACTTTAGACACGGTTACAGCCGAAACTGCTGAACGGAATTACACCAAATTTGGCAAAAAGGTAGCCCTTTCTATCAGAAAAAGACCTTTTTTTAAAATGGTGTAAATCCGTTCAGTAGTTGCTGAGAAAATCCAAAAATAAAAGTTTTGATATCTATGGCCGCAGTGGATCCGCGCACCCCCCCGACCACGAGCTTCATGCTAATTGGCTGTCAACACTTCAAACCAGGAAGTGTTGGCAGCCATCTTGTGACTCGGTAACCGAGGCATAATAAAACAGAAAAACGCACAAAATAAGAAAAGGGGGCAGGGTAGAAACACCCTGACCCCCTAAGTCTGCTTAGGGGGTCCCACACGGACCCCCAGGGCCCAAAAAAGCATTAAAAAACAAAAATCAGCACGATGCGCGGAGGACCCGTGTATCCGGCCGCGAAAATAAAAAAAGACAAAGCACGGGCTCCCGCGCTTTGTTATTATTTAGCCCCCGGGTGGGCCAAGTCCCGAGGGCATGCTAAAAAAGAATTGTAGGGGCCCAGGGGGACCCCCGCAAGCCCCGGGGACCACCACCTCCCGGGGCTTCCATTAATTAATTGCAGAGGGGTAAGCCCCCGCCGCCCCGTGGCTTCTTTTAAAAAAAAACACCTGTGTTGGGAGCTCGAGCCACCCCACATGCCCTAGGGACTGCCACCTTCCCGGGGCACTAATATGCAAATTTGGGGGTTCGTTATGGACCCCAAGCCTCGGGGTCCACCACCTCCCTGGGGCTGTGTATTGCTAGGGAGGGGGGCCGCGTGGCCCCCCTCCTGGAACCTTTGATGGACCGGGGGACCGGCACCCCCCAAGGTCAGCTCCTGCAGTGTCCCGGGGTGCCCACTCCCGGGACACTGCAGTTTGCTATGGCAGGGCGGGATCTTCGCGGCTCCCACCCTGTCATAGCAAACAGTGGTTTGGATTATCGAAGAGAGAGCAGGAAACCTCTCTCTTCCAAAATGCAAACCAGATTGCTTTTCCACATGGGAGCTGCATGACAGCAGCTCCCCGTGTGGAAAAGCAATGCCAGCTCCCGCAGGAGGTGGGGAGCCGGCAGGGACCGTGGGGGCATTGGGGCTCCCCCCACGGTCCCCAACGAGGTGGCCAGGCTCCCGGGGCTGAACATGGCCTCGGGAGGGGGGCATGTGGCCCCCTTCCAATTTTTATTTTTAAAAAGGGGTCAGGTCTTGGGGGATGAGGTCCCCAGGGCCAATAAAATAGAAAACGAAGGGGGGCCACACAGCTCCATTAAAATAAAAAATAAATAAAAAAGACCGGCTTTGCGGAGGCCCCAGCCCCTCCCACCAACACTCTGCAAACATGCCCTGTGGCATGTTTTAAGTTGGGGAATTAATTCCCCTTCAATACTGAGGGTCCCTGGGGGCCAACTAGCCCACCAGGTATCATTAGTATGCGCCAGAGGCCTGCTTTGCAGAGAGGTGGTCCAGGCCATGCCCTTTTTTACACCTCTCTTCAACGCAGCTCTGTGGCGCTTACTGGAGGTACCTAGTGGGCTAGTTGGACCCCAGGGACCCTCAGGATTCAAGGGGACTTAATCTCCCAACTTAAAATGCGCTATGGGGCGCGTTTGCACAGTGGTGAAGGGAGGGGGCGCGGCCAGAGGTGACACGTGTGCAAGCACGTTTTAAGTTGGGGAATTCATTCCCCTTCAATCCTGAGGGCCCCTGGGGGCCAACTAGCCCACCAGGTATCACTAGTAAGCGCCACAGGCCTGCTTTGAAGAGAGGTGGTCCAGGCCATGCCCCTTTTTACACCTCTCTGCAACGCAGCTCTGTGGTGCTTACTGGAGGTACCTTGTGGGCTAGTTGGACCCCTGGGACCCTCAGGATTCGAGGGGACTTAATCCCCCAACTTAAATTGTGCCATGGGGTGTGTTTACACAGTGGTGAAGGGAGGGGGCGGGGCCAGAGGTGACATGTGTGCAAACACGACCTGTGACGCATTTTCAGTTGGGGAATTAATTCCCCTTAAATCCAGAGAGCCCCTGGGGGCTAACTAGCCCACCAGGTAACTCCAGTTAGCGCCACAGACCTGCGTTGCAGAGAGGTGGTCCAGGCAAAGCCCCTTTTTACACCTCTCTGCAACGCAGCTCTGTGGTGCTTACTGGAGGTACCTGGTGGGCTAGTTGGACCCCAGGGACCCTCAGGATTCGAGGGGACTTAATCCCCCAACTTAAAATGTGCCATGGGGTGTGTTTACACAGTGGTGAAGGGAGGGGGCGCGGCCTGAGGTGACGTGTGCAAACACGCCCTGTGGCGCATTTTAAGTTGGGGAATTAATTCCCCTTCAATCCTGAGGGCCCCTGGGGGCCAACTAGCCCACCAGGTATCACTAGTAAGCGCAACAGGCCTGCTTTGCAGAGAGGTGGTCCAGGCCGTGCCCCTTTTTACACCTCTCTGCAATGCAGCTCTGTGGCGATTACTGGTGGGCTAGTTGGACCCCAGGGACCCTTAGGATTCAAGGGGACTTTATCCCCCAACATAAAACGCGCCACAGGGTGTGTTTACACACATGTCACCTCAGGCCCCCCCCCCCCCTTCACCACTGTGCAAACGCGCCTGTGGCGCGTTTTAAGAGGTAGTTATAATCCCCCTGCCCTATTATGTACTGGGCCTTACAGAGGAGGTCATGCTAATCACAGGGGTACCCCAACGCATACTGTTCCCTGGTGTATGTAGGTGTTTTCACTGTATTCTAAGTGTCTTTTAGCATAGCACTGGCTCTAGTCCTGGTTAGTCAGAGTCAGTTACCACCGGTACCCGTCTGAAAAATTTGTGGGCACAGGATGATTTTGCAACAAGGCCTCTTTCTGCTCCTCTGTTGGTTCTTTCTGCACGTCTTGCTTCTTTCTGCAATTGTCTTCGTCTTTGTGGACTTCTGTTGCCTCTTTCTGCATTTCTTTTGCTTCTTTCTATGAGTTTTTTCTTCTTTCTTCAGATGTCCTACCTTTGTAGGCATAGTTAGAAACTAGCATTTAAAAAACCTTTGAAATTCACTGAAAAAACCATAGGTTTCAGGCACGTTACAGTTAGAAATTATCATTTAAAAAAACCTTCGACATTCACTGAAAAAAACATAGGTTTTAGGGAAAGTTATAGTTAGTTGGACATTTTACTTGTCCAATACCATAGAAATTCCCCCGTTATAGTTAGTTCAGCTAACTATAACTTGTGCCCCCGCAATGCACTGCTGATGACGTCACATATTACATCACTCATGTCATGGTCACTGACATCACTGATGACATCACTGATGACATCTCAAATGACATCACTGATGCATTGCATTAAATTTACAAATACAAATTCTATGTTTGTATCAATATAGTGGAACTGCTGAAAGCTTGCACCTATGTTGCAATAAAAGGCATAATGCACCATTGATCATTCTGCTGTTGATGCATATGCAGTCTACCAGTTTACTCCAATACTATCATACTTCTGCAGTGGGAGATTCTACTTCTTTCATAAAAAATAGCAATCTGCACTCTAATATTCATAAAATAAAGAAGACTTTGTTTGACATTAACATTTAGTAATAGCAGTGGTTAAATTCATTTGTTTGCGTACAGTCCATTGCCTTCATATATTGTTAAAGAATGAAAAGAAACAGATTCACGTCTCCCAATTTATACCATGAGTATTGTACTCCAAGTTTCGATGCCAAACTTAAATAAACATAAATATACACTCAAGGATTTCCAATTTGCAATATCGGTACAGAACACAAAATGAGTACAATTTTGCACTTTCAGGCACTTCAAATACCATACGCCTGTTTTAGCGACATAGAGGACTACCAGTCCCATAATTCCCCTCAAGAAAAAATAATATTTAGGTTCTTAAATGACATCCATTTGTACAACAAATTATGCAAGAAAAACCCAAAGTCCTGTGCTTTTAATATCCCTGGAGTCATGCACCGGAAGCACTCTTGGAAACACTCTTATCAAAGATATTGTTTGCTATAATCAATGCTTGTACAGCAGGTCCGAGGCAACTGCACGTCTTCACGCTAATCTTCAAAAAGTCTCCAATTTCTTTGACAGAGCAATATAAACACTCTTGCGGGATCGGGAGAGGTCCACACAATCAAAATGTAGTAAGTACAATACTCCTTACCGCTTGGGCGAATGCTTCAGCGGTGACCAGTCACCAAATCTCCATCGCCATTCTGAGTGAGGCTTTTGGTAGGCCGATACAGATATGTATATCCCAGTAGTAGTCACCATGGGGTAGTTATAGTTAGGACCACGTTTTCATAGGAAAAGCATTTTTTAGTTTGCGCATAACTTTGGTGATATTTGAAGAATCATCACAAAATCGTTCCACAAACAGTTTCATTCATCGCAGCTCCTTACTGGAAAGCTTTGGGGTTATCCGTCAAGCAGGGGCTGAGAAAAGGGGGTGTCTCAAAAAGTGTTTTCCCCATTTATTTCTCCTTTGAAAAATTAGACACAGCTGCTTCCAAAATGGCTGAACGAAATTACACCAAATTTGGGAGAAAGCTAAATCTTGGTCCAGAAAACGTTCTTTTTTGTAATTTGGTGTAATTCTGTTAAGTAGTTTTTGAGAAATTAAGGCTCAAAAATTTATATTTCTCAACCCTGGGGATCCACAAGGCCTCCAGATCTCAAGATGAGATCTGATTGGCTGCCCCAACATCAACAAAGATGTGGTGGCAGCCATTTTAGGACTCAGGACTAGGTCCCCTGTCTTGAAACAAAGTATAAAAAAACATGTTAGGGGACAGGAAAGGGATCCCCTACCCCTCAGGCCTAAAATGAGTAGTTTTTTTAAAATGGACCGCAAATTTGTGGTGGATCCACAAACCTGCAGTAAAATAAATAAATAAAAGTACGGGCTCCACCACATTAAAAACAAATCCTACAGGGATAGGCCAGGGCCAGAGGAGGCAGGAAAATATATTTTATAGGAGACGGGAATGTAATCCCCCTCCCAGAGCCTCCTTGATGCCTTGCTGCCCCATCCCCTGGGGAAAATGTCTAAAAAAAAGGGAAGGGTGGTGAGCGGTCCCCCTCCCCAAACCTCCTTCAGGCACCCGGGCCCATATCTCCTGGGCTGATGTATGAATACAGGGGAAGAGGCCTTGCCCTCCCAGTGTCACCTTCAGGCCACAGGGGCCTCTTCCTCTTGGTTTGATGTATAATTAAAGGCGACGGGGTGGGCAGCCCCAATCCCCAAGCTACCTTCATGCCGGCTCCGTTGCGGTGTCCCAGTGACACACAAAAGCTTATCCCTGCCCATTCTCTAGCGTATAGGGAACTAAGAATTGCTGCCTCCCAGCGGGAGTAAAAGAAAACCTACTCCTGCAGGGGAGGGATCAATGTTGACTCCTGTCATGCCTTGTATGGGTGCAGACATGGGATCAGTGGAGGTTTAGGAGGACTTGGGGTATCATGACTAATGCTGTGGGGTGCCCCATCTATGCACCAGACACCAGGGGTGTAACACAGGCCCCAGCAGCCCCCGCGGTGCAGGGGGGCCTCGAGCTGCAGGGGGCCCCCTCAGCACAGTACTTAGGCCCAATAGCTCCGGACTAAATTTGGAGCGGGGGCCCCTCCGTGTATGTGGCAGGGGGGCCCTCAATGTTTGTTACGCCACTGCCAAGCACCCCACCAATATTTTTTAGGAAAGGCAAAATATTGCCTACTCCTGTACAGCCCATGGGGCCGGTTGCAGCGTGCTGGCACGGCCCCAACAATAATAATAGTGTAGGGTGCCCTGGTTAGGCACTGTGGCACCTGAGTTTAAAAAATAAAAATTTACTTGACCATTCAAAGAAGAGGCAAATCACTGGCACTCCATTAATTGTCAAAAATCACAAAAAAGAGACCATGGAATGAGCCTTCTCTGACTTCCCTATCAATTCAATTCAATTCAGCTTTATTCGGAGCAAGTTAATGTCCATAAAAGCAAACACGGTCACATTCACAAATACAAAACAAAACATGAACACTTATAGCAGACATAATCGCATTTCATATACAGTATTAATCATTAAAAACATAAAATACACCTTAAAATCACATATCTACATCTAAAAAACACATACTTTTCCTCAGGTTGATGCATTTGTTTAAAAGGAAGCGATATAAAAACAAATATCAGCAGATTGTAGGTTAAAAATCAATTTCATAGCCTGCTCAACCGTGCGTGTTCCATATTTAACAAACATGGGCTTTAGCAGAATAACACGAAAGTTAGAGTACAGCTTACAAAATAATATAAAGTGCATTGTGCTCTGTTTGGAAAAACCGTCGCATCTACAAGGGCCTATAGGGTATTTTCTCATTACAGGATGTGCCACCAGATGATGCACTATTCCAAATCGCAGTCTGGTTAGTACAAATTTATGTGTTGGTCTGGTGACAAGAGTTAGATAGACGGGAAATCCTTCCATGGACAGATATCTGTTGTAAAACATAACAGTGGACAAAGAACCTGCAATTACTATTCTTTTCCTCTCGGCAAAGGCTAGAAAAACCCTTTTCAGCTCAATCTTGGGGATTGATAAGACAACATTTGGATCAGTTACAATATTCAGGTTGAAAATATCCGAAAAGCACATAATAATGTATTTAATCCAGGGTATTGCTTTAACTTTATCTAATCGCATACAGTCCTGGATTATAGACCTAGTGAAAGATTTTTCTTCATTCAACTAAATTGATCTCCACAACATCAAAGGTCTAAGTGACAAAAGATCGGATAAATAGTTAACATTTAGTTCATGATGACATAATGCATTGGAGGCCGAAGTGGGTAAACACAATACTTTTTTAAGGAAAGAATTCTGTTCCAGTTGCAACTCATGTACGCCACTGTAACCCCAAATTCCAGCCCCATATAATGCAATCGAAACACATCTAGCCTGATAAATTTTTACCATATCTCTGGTCCTACGATCCCCAATTTTCTGTGCAAATCTAAAAATTCCATGTGCATTTCTAGCCATTTTATTGCGTATATTATTAAATTCATGTGTCCAATTTTTATCCTCAGCAAAGGTTATACCTAAATAACAGAATTTGTCCACCTGCTGCACTTTTAACTTATCTATAAAAAACCCTTTCGCTGCATGTTTAATTTTCTTTGGGCCACAGATCATTGTATAAGTTTTGCTTTTATTGATAACTAATTTTTTATCTTCAATAAAAGATGCAAAACTATCCATTAATCGTTGTAACCCTATCGGGGTTCTTGACAGTAATACAGCATCGTCGGCGTATAATAACACCGGGACGGGGGTGCCGTTAATCATTGGGGCATCTGCAGGTACTTTTTTTAAAATAGCATCAACATTATTTATAAATAAAATAAATAAAAGGGGAGCTAAAACACAACCCTGCCTTATACCGCGTTTAACGCTAAAGTTCCTGGTGCATTCACCCTTCCTACCAAAACGTACACATGTTTTTAGTCTCTCGTACATTCTGGCAAGAAAATAAATTATGCCCTTTGGCGCCCCTAATTCTAACAGGGTCTTCCACAAAATAGAGTGGTCGACCATGTCAAAGGCGCTACTTAAATCAGCAAAGCACATATAAATATGGCCAGATTTGGCTTCGCTGTATTTCCCGATCAATAATTCTAAATTAATGCATTGATCGAGTGTACCCCTACCTTTCCTAAAGCCATATTGGCTATCTGTCAGAATATGGTCCTGTTCTACCCATTCTTCCAGTCTAACCAACATAATCCTACTCATAACTTTTACTGAGGCATCCAATAATGAGACTGGTCGGTAATTTTTTGCATCGGACCTAGATCCCTTCTTGTATATAGGTACAATTATAGACTCCTCCCAAGTTTGCGGGGGGCCTATACAGACCGCGGCATTAAAAACAACAGCCAACAACGGACCCCATACTTCTGGCGTCTCCTTATATACATCACTTGGGACCCCATCCGGGCCTTGGGCCTTTCCTCCCTTACTTGCCCTTATCCCTCTTTCCACTTCTTCCACAGTGATATCGAGTGGTATAATAGGCCAGCTATCTGACCCAACATTACTATTTTTATTTGAGTCAAAAATACTAGAAAAATGGGTAATCCATCCTTCACAGGAAACATTTGCTGTTAACTCAGGCATATTTGTTTCCTTAAGGAACGGAGAATTAACTGTTGTCCAAAATAATCCAGAATTCGAAAGTTCTGCCGCCTGGTTAAGAGATTCCCACGCTTGTAGCTGCAAAACCTTCTTCCTTTCTTTAATAGCCTTTTTGTAATCTAGCCTCAGAGTAGTTATTAGTTTTTTATCCCTAGGTCTTATTGCTAGGGCTTGCTTAAGGTCGGTCAGGGCAGCCGAACAAATTTTATCAAACCAAACAAAGCCAGACTTCTTGCTGCCCCTACTATCGCTTGTGAACTTGTCGTTAATGGCATTGTTGATACCTTTAAAACTAGATAAGACCCGCTCATGATCTAATCTATTTTCTAAAATAAAGACAATGTCTGCTAAATTCTTCATGATAATAGACTTGGTTAATTCAGATGCTTTAGCACCTATCCACCTCAGCCTTACCCCATTAACCCTGTGTGCTTCAATGTTTTCAACCGTAGTCCCTATCTCCTCATAATTCTCCTCCCACAAAGTCATGGACACAATAATACAGTTATGATCGCTAGTATCCATTATTTCAATTTCAAGTGGGCCAAAACAATCGGCAATACTGGAGGATACCAACACATGGTCAATTACAGAGTTGGCACGCCAATTCCTGAATGTGGGGATAGGTGAACCATTACTATCCCTGCAACAATCCAAAATTTCCAGGTCAAGGCACCCCATTAATGCATTCACTTTTTCCCCATACATATCATGCCCAAAGTGTGGGGCCTCCCATCCAGCATTATTTGTAACCCCACATGCTTTTGTGGATAGTAATTCACATAATGAGACATTGAAATCCCCACACCAAATGATATCAAAAACTTCATGAGAAATCGAACTTAGGTTCTCAATAGCATTGGTCAGATCGGTAACTATTCTGCCTCTGGTACTATCAAAAATGTTGTTATAATAATTGATCAGAAGGATATTACGGTTTTTGCCTTCTTGGATCCAAATCATCTGTATTAGGTCACCTACCGGCACATATTTTATCACCGTCATCTGTCGGTGGACCGATACAAGGGTGAGTAAACCCCCCTTAGCTCTACCCGGTCCCTCTCCATATGCTGGCAGGTTATATGAAACGAACCCCTCATAATCAATATTATCTTTGCACCAGGTTTCCTGAAAGCATAGGATATCATACCTGTTAATAAAGGAGTTCCAACCCGGGTCCCTACTTTTGGATTTCAGACCAGCTACGTTCCAGCACACCAACCTGGAACATATACCTGCTCTGATCGTACTCCCACTAGGGGTACCTCGGGTATCTCCCTCCGTAATGCCAACCTCAGTAATTTGGCCCAAATCACCTGAATTCATACAACCATCTGGTATGATCTCATCCTCATCCTGTTCAGGCACCAATCTGGGGGTCAAAGTTGTTATACCAGAAATTACGGATATACAATCATCTCTATGATCCTCTAAATTCAGTTCCTCTTCCCTTCCCGCACATATCTCCGTCTCCTTTATACGTCAATCATTAGAGTCCAGAGTGCTAAGTGCAAGAAATCTGTTCTGAGTAGGGATATCAAAACGAGGTTTGTAAATAGGTGGATAAGTAGAATTTCTATTGTTAACCCTCCCTTTGTCATTAAGGTGATTATAAAAGTATCCCAGTGCTCTAGCACATACATTACCATCCAAGATTGGGAGAGATGCCGCTCTTAAGAGGACGGTAGAAACATGCTGCGGATATTTGAAGTTAATAATTACACAGTCCCCTTTTAATCTTTTCCTATCACTCCCAATCCAGTTGGCTCTTCTGGTTGTCAAAATATTGTCAGAAAAGTTCAATGGGAAACCACATTGTCTATTTAACCACGACAAACATTTGTTTTTTAAGGAATCATGAGTTTCTTGGGGAACCTTATTATCTAGCGGTGGCACATTTGTGAGTACCACCACATAGGGAGCACACTCAGGTGGGAGATTAACAGCACCCATTATTTTGTTTCCCTCCCAACTGTTTATATTATCTATAACAGCCAAATTACTGCCTGATGGGTCGGTGCTCATTTGTGGTATTGCCAGAGTAGCACCATCGTTCCCTTTGTTCTCTATGGCTTTCTTAGCAGGGTCTCCCTGTCCTTGGATCTTACTTTGGGTGTTAGTAGTGTCGGCTACCACATCTATAACAGGAGAAGCAGCAGACACTTCTCCCAATTTGCCTAAGGCCTTATTTAGCAATCCGCCCAATCTGACAACTTCTTCCGTTAACTCCTCTATTTTTAAAACCAGTGGATCTATTATGTCCTTGATCTTGGTACCAATAATCTCCTCAATGTTACTAACAATATTATCCTCTATTCCCACCTTCTTAATTGAGCTCAAGGCAGTATTCCCGATGTCTTTATCTGATGGGTCTGCAGATTTCTTTCCGTTACATAATGTCCCCTTTTTTGACTGGAATTTCCTGCATGTTCTTACTGTTCGTTTTTTTGGGGGAGGTGAACATTGTTCCGCCCTGTCATGGCAGTCATCTAATATTAACTCATTGGGGCTAATTTGTACAGAATCAAGTTGCCCCAGCTCAGTTAACTCAACCACCTCCGGGGTAGTAGAATCAAAGTGATTGTTTGCATCCTCCATACCGGAGGTTGATAACCCTCCTGAAGGGCTCTCTCGGGGTGGGGTACTGGCTTTCCCCAATGACTGTCGTCTTTCAGAATTTATCTTACTAACCCTCTGAACCAAGTAGTTATCCATTGTACGTGGCCCCGAAGAGGCTTTAGATCTAGACATATTGTAAACAGTCACACCCTCGTCACAAGCCTGCTGAATTGATAGAACGTTATGTCCGTTAATAATTACTTAGATAACAATTTTTAAAACACTGACAATTATTAGCCAAAACTCAATATCACCCCCGCTGCTTCTTACAGATCTTGTGACCAGGACCAGCGTCTCTGGCCCAGTCCAGTCTCCTCAGGCCTCTGAGGGCCTAAGAGGGCCCGCCCTTAGCCCAGCGCCGCCCGCGCGCGTCCCGCGACGCGGAGGGAGCTTGTCCGCTTTTAGCGCCTCCGGGCGCGGAAGTCAGGATAGTTGGGGGCGGGCCAACAGCCAGGAATTCTGGGGGATGTGGTCCACACGCTCCGCTCGCTACACACTGCAGCCAGAATCAGCAGCAACCGCGGAATCGAGCACCAAGCTCCACACACGCCCCTCCAGCCCTGCTCCTCAGCCCCAGGTCACAGGTAAAGATTAAATCAGGCAGCAAAGTTTTCAGAGGCTCCCGCTCCCCCGAGGGAGCTTGTCCGCTTTTAGCGCCTCCGGGCGCGGAGGTCAGGATAGTTGGGGGCGGGCCAACAGCCAGGAATTCTGGGGGATGTGGTCCACACGCTCCGCTCGCTACACACTGCAGCCAGAATCAGCAGCGACCGCGGAATCGAGCACCAAGCTCCACACACGCCCCTCCAGCCCTGCTCCTCAGCCCCAGGTCACAGGTAAAGATTAAATCAGGCAGCAAAGTTTTCAGAGGCTCCCTATCAATATCTATAACTCACAAAAAGAAAAAGGGACTAATAAAAACAGGGCCAGAGATATTAACCCAATTTGAATTACAAAGGTCTTGTCCCTTCTACTACACAGGAATAGTTAATAAGTGAGAACCAGGGGAAGAAGGGAAGTCAAAAGATTTCTTAATACTGCCCTCACCCACTATGCAGTGGCATGCTTCATCATAGGGCTGCTGCAAACGTCCAGGCACGGACCAACCCACTGGACGGAGCGCTATTTTTTTAGTGGTGAGAGAGAAAAGAAAAGAAAATTAGTGACAGGGAAGAATATTCCCTAAAGAAGGGATTTTTAGTGCAGAAAAGTAATAGAATAAAACTGTCTAATGAGACACCTTTGTAATACCTTCTTTTATTGGTTCCCCTTGACAAGGTTAAAAATAATGCGATCTGGGGATACGCAGGAGGAGTAACTGCCCCTAAATCCCCACTGCAAGTACCAACATGTTTCGGCCTTCCACTCTAGCTCCCATGGGTCATCGAGGCCTTCTTCAGGATGTCGATCCCTTTGATTAAATGGTCTTGACTCACAATTTGGTCTTTGTGAATAAATAGATTTTGTTTTATTTAAAAAAAAAATGTTTGTATATATGATGCGCCTTCTACTTTCCAGTAGGGTATTCATTTTCTGTAAGGGAGACAAAACATACAAAGTCTTGTTCACTCCCCTTCAAAACACCATCATCATACTGTTTCCATTTCCCATCTCCAATACACCTTTATGTTGTGCTCCGTTTCTGATTAAGCCTGGGCGAAGCACTACGCTACGCTCGCGAAGTTTGCGAAGTTCGCGCTACTTCGCACTACGCGAACTGCACGTAGCACAGTGCGAACACGCGTAGCGTAGTGTTGCGTAGTGCTGCGGTCATTTTTTGCTTGCTCGCGGTCCTCAACGTCAAGTTGGCGACCGCGAGCAAGCAAAATGACATCCCGGCGAGACTTTTTCCTTGTTCGCGATCAGCAACATCAAGTTGGCGATCGCGAGCATGGAAAATAAACCTCCCGGCGAGATTCCCAACGCGAGGAGGTCAGGTTTCTCACTGCGAGGGGTCGCGTATGCTCGCGACCGCTCGCGATGAGAAACTACCAGTTCGCGTTGAGAAAGCTGCCGCTCGAGTAAAAATCTACTCGAACAGCAGAAAACTACAGCTCGCACTGTGCAAGATGCCATTTTCAATGATTGCACAGTGCCGGTTGCTTATCCGCACTGTGCAATCATTGAAAACAACATCTTGCACAGTGCAAACATGTTACTACGCAGTTCGCGAAGTGCTACGCGTAGCTCGCGTAGTGCGAACTTCACTTTGCGTAGATTCGCGAAGTGCTACTTCGCGAACTACGCCCACCCTTATTTCTGATCCATTAAAATTGAAAGCATAATCTTGCTATTACAAGTACTCAGAAACCTGTGAAATTTTGTAGACACTAAAATTCTGAGCCCCTTTTGAAGAGGACTCTTTTCCCTTTCAAACCCATTTTGCATAATAAAAAGGGGAAGAGAAATTGTAGAGTGCATTACATAATACATCTTACCCGAGTTTAAGAGTAATCCTCTGAACCCAGGACCGTTGTGGGAACGCTGGCTTGTTGTCACAATCTACGTGAAGAAACACAAGGTAAACTCATATTTTCAACCCAATATATATCTCGGTTCCGGGCTTCTCTTCTCCTTCTCTCTTTACTCCATTAAATGTAACACACAGCAGGTGTATAATCATACCATAACTTTTCTCCGTCATTCTTCATGTGTCTCTTCGCTACGTTTTGGAACTATCAGCCTGATGCTTTTGCTTGATCGGAAGGTTCTCTTTGGTTGATTTTTCCTAAAGGCTTCTTTTACCGATGGTGGGTCTCTGCTCCACACTGCTGTATGCGCCAGGTGCAAGACTTACATTTAGTATGCAGTGTAACCAGCAGTCAGTGTAGTTTCATCAGTGCCATAGTGCAGGGCCATGGCAAGGGGATAGGGTCATACAGGCCTGCCATGGCCCTGCACTAGAAGGACAACCTCACTGAAGCACTGAAAATCAAGATACCCATAGTCACTGTGGAAAATAAAACACAAAAGGGTGCATGACCCAAGAGGTGCAAAAGTCAGAGACAACTGGAAGGTCAATCCCACTTCACCGGTGCCTCCGATAATGCAGCTGACACACCCCAGTCAGTCAGTCAAAAAAGGCCATAAAGACAAGTACATATTGCAAGAGAAAAACAATCAGACAATAAATATATATTGCAGAATCAAATGAACTCCAAAAGTTAGAAACAAAAATAATAAAAACAAGTAAAAACCTTCACAAACATTCTAGTAATAACTTACAACAAGGCAACGAGTTTCTCTGTGAAACATGCAACCGATATATATTAGTCGGCAAAGATAACTACTATTGGACATACATTTGCTCAAAACTATGATATAAATAAGCACGGCTTGTTGTGCAGTCTAAAGATCAATTACTTTAGGAGTAATGATAAAAATATATTACCTAGCACCTGAGAATGGTATACAAAATGGCGAAAGTGCAGGATGAATTGTGGGAGACGCCAAATCATGGCACACAACTGAACTTGATGCATGCCTGACTAGTTCTAGTAGGGCAACCATAAAGTGAAAGATTCAAAGAGTCCCTTATGGCATTTACAATGCTGATTAACCTTTCCTATAAATTCATTGTATTCAAAAGGAAAAGACTGGCAGCAATATCTCTACATTCCCCACAACAAAAACCTCTAACTAGGTCCCACTATGTTGATGTGAAAAAAGAGATTAACCTGATATTACAATATCCAGAAGTGAATACTAAGGCCATGGGAATCCATTATTCACTCACAACGGGAGACATTTGTTACATAAGGCTTATTTATTTCCTATTGCGACTTGCTCTTCATATAAACTACGCAACTCGGAAACACGTGTTTGAGTTCCCCAAGGAACATTAAAGCAACAAGCATTTGCAATGCAATTGGTCTCACTTTTGGGACCTTATATGTATTTAGCTATGCAGCATATTAGCCTGGGTGCTGAAACATTTACTATTCTTTAACATTGAGGGAAAGTAAGCACCAAACTGTATGACACGCCAGGTATGGAAACACATGGAGAGACATATTGTCTTTCAGGGGGAAATGGTATAGTCCAAAGCTCAGTTTTTAATATAGAATCAGGGCCTTTGGTGTTCATTTCACTGAAAATACAAGATTTAAAAAACGTTTTGTCTACGGGTGCTCGTAGAAGATAATTTCTATGGACTGGAATCTAGAGAATGCTAAAGTGATTCTGGCATTTTGCTGACCTCTGCTGTTCGTTTTCTATCAAGAAAGTTGAATAGAAACAGTTGAACAAGCAGAAAGTAATTCTGGTATTTTACTGACCTCTACTGGTCATTTTCTATCAAGACAGTTAAATAGAGGCAGTTGAACAGAAAAGAAAGTCCCTAAGCGGAAGTAGACAGCTTTAGGGCTGATCTCCAGAGCCCAACAAGTACATACACATATAAGTATATGCTAAAGTATATACAAGAGATCTTGAATGCTTGACCATAGAAAGGCTTCCTGATGCTTCCTAATGTTATTTGCTATAAATAAAGGTTTAGAATACATTTCCTAATTTCAGTATAGAAAAACGACAAAATAAAATAAAGTTCAAAGTGGATTGGGGCAATCATCCGTCGCACAGGCCTTTTACTGTCTCATCCGTCCATTGCTTCATTTTAGGGAAAGCCACCAGTACATGGGTTGTGCCCAAGCGTAATCACGTGAGGACCAAGTTGTGTTGGAAGTTAGATGTCATCAGCAAGTATTTCTGGAACCACTGGTTTGGTGTCGCGGAAAGATGTGCAGTCATAGAGGGCCTTTTTTTAAGTAGCATAAGCATCAGTTCCCTCTTGCTGGACTGCGATATACCAATATACCATCTGCAATATCTAACAACAGAGAGTCATTGAGCTGGGCCAATTCTCTATAAATACCCGAGAGCCACAGAATTCTCAACGCCTTGTCCAATCATAGACAATCTAATGTGATTGTTTTTGCGAACCCGGTCTCCTCGTTGCACCAACTAGAGTGCCAGAGCTATACAGGTTTTGTTTATAGTAGGTCTTGCAGGTGTGGCAGCTCCAATTCCCTATGTACTGTACCCACCAGTGTGGGTTTGGGAACGGTGAGTAATCGCCGTAGAAAAATGTTCTCGAGTTTGGAGAGTAGTGTGTTTGGCATGACTCCAGAGCCCACTACTGTACAAGGCTACTGATGTACAATTGGCTGTAAACCAATCATTTTCCTGATTGGTTTACAAACCAACTTGTGGGCAAATTTAAAAATGCCCTCTTGGGCCCACACCATCTTTAACCTGCTATTTTCTATTTGCTTAATACAGGAACTGCTAGTAGTGACGAGAATGCCCAGATAGGAGAACAATGTGATCCTCGTAATCTGTGTGCCATTGACGTAGTGACTTTGTGATTTACACTTGCGCTCTCCACAGATCATTGTATATGTTTTATTTTAAGATCTCCCTCCTCCAGAAATTCAGAAAATCTGTCCATTAAAAACGTTGCAAGCCATTGCTAGACACTACTTTCATCAACTCTTGGTGGATCAGCAGTCACACCATGGGGCAGTCTGTACACTTTGGTAATATACAGGGAGAACAGAAAGTGTGCCAATACACACTCATGCCTAACTCCTCTCAGAATATTACATGGTGGAGAAAATTCCCTATTAGGTCCATAGCACACTCTTGCTAGTAGTTTCCTATAGTTAAGATAATAAGGACACCATTTCTGATGGTGCTCCCATGTAGGACAAGATCTGCCACAGAATTGTGTGGTTTACCAAATCAAAGGAACTTGACAAGTCAATGAAACACAAGTATAAATTGCCGGGCTTGGCCCTCATTTATATCCCTATGAGAAGGTCCAGGTTGACACATTGTTCAACTGTTCCCAAATCTATCCTAAAACCATATTGGAAATCTGTAAGCATGCTGTTTGCCTCAGCCCAATCTTCTAGCATTTCCAAGATTACTCTACACAGAATCTTGGCAGAGGCATCTAGGAGGGAAATGGGGCAGAAGCATTTTGGGCCACCTTTGGAGCCCTTTTTAAAAATAGGAATTACCAATGACTCTGCCCGGGTTGTAGGAATATGTCAATTTGCTGCCCCATTCAGTGCTTGTGGCAGGATCAGTGCCCATAAGTCAGGCAAATGTTTATACATGTCAAAAGGGACAACATCAGGTCCTGCAGCTTTCCCACTAGCACTCTTTTAAATAGCCCCTGTGACTTCATCAAACGTCAACGTCATTAGCTTACACTTGGGCCTGTTTGGGTCAAATCCTTATCTGCGGGGACACCCCAGTCACCAAGACACAGTGGAAACGAATGAGAGACTAATGGGGCAAGTATTGTTTCCTAATCTGGACACTGTCGTGACAGAAAGTGAAAAAAAATGCAATCTCTGCCAAACCACCGGCTTTCTGATGACCCAGCACACACCAAACTCTAATTCTGATTCTCTAGTCCTTCTCAAAACATCATTAAAGTTGATTTGATTTCAGATTTAGGAACCTGCATTGTTGATTCCTATTACTAAGTGAGGCAATGTGCCTCAAGTCCACTTTGTATTTCTGGAGAGGATGTGGTGTAGCGGTAAGAGTAGCTTACTTTGGAACTGGGGAACCAGGTTCGAGGCTAAGCGTCAGCTCAACAGCTTGTGATTCTGAGCAAATCATATAATCACCCCGTGCAAAAAAACACATACAAAAAAGAATGTGTCTTTATGTAATGTAACTTAGCCCATGTAAAGTGCTGCAATACCTTCAGATCGAGTTCGCTTTATATAAAACAGCAAAAGAGAAAAAAGAAACAGAAAAGTGACTCATGGTACGCTGTTCCAGTCTTTAAGAGTGTATGTATGTACTGATGCCTGTGTAGACCTTCTCCTATCCATCAACTATTTCCTCATTCTCAAATAAAATATGATCATGTGATGCACTGCCCCACTTCGTATGGAGACTGTCCCATTTTTTGTTGCATAGGGCAACTTTCTATTTATTATGGACCTTTGTGAACGCCTGGTAATATACATTTTTCATTCTGCTTTTTCAGCATTATGGTTTCCTCAGAAATAAACCATTAACCAAAATAAATCAAGGCAGCAGCTCTTCTCTAAATTCTGCAACTTCTACGGTCTTCACCATTTATGTATAATGAGCAAATTTAGCAACTAATATCATTTACAAAGAACGAAACTACTGGCCCAAACCTGTAAAATACAATGCTTCTAATATTGAATGCTCCGTTTTATTTAATCACTCATTCCCCTTATAGAAGGAGTTGTCTCTCTATGAGCCTTTTATGGTATGATGACCCACGGATTCACTAGTTCACACCCATCAGTTTACACTTATTATTTTAGTAAAATAAAGCCAAGGAAAAAAAGAGGTAGACTAACAGATAAGTAAATATCTTCATTGTTGGAACTAGTTTATAAGATTTTCAGTCCTTTTAATGGGTTTGTTTAAAATGGTCCTACAAAAGGCTAATTTTGCAGTCAAGTCTGTGGCCATATTTTGTAGATATGGTGACAATGTGCACACTTCTAGAGTTTCCACATGGATTCTGATCCACCGGGAACATGGTAAGAAGAAAAAAAAGAAGAAGTAAAAGAGGTAGGTGAATTTTAGGAAACGCTATGCATGAAATAGGAGGCCCTTTCATCCGCTGCCTTGAATTTTCAAAATCTGGTCAACCACACATGGGTAGTCCCAAAGTCCTCCTTCCCCAGGGGCCTCAAGACATACTTTCCAATTTGATTGGTCGGCATGTGCGTAGAGAGATCTGAGAAAAAATCCTGCCTGTTTACCACCTATCCTATTGGTTTCTGATCAATTAATTAGCGGTGCAAATATGTCCAAAATGCAACTGAGAAAAGAGATGCATTGAGTGTTGTTTAGGAAGGGGGCATCACATTCCACTCTCCCGTACCAAGAACTGCTGCATATTTCAAAACAAGCATTTACCAGGCCAATCGGATGGTACACATATCTTGAAATGGGTTTTCTTTTACAGAAAACATATTCCAAGATGGACGACAAAAAGCATGAATGCAATGTGATGCACGTGAAAGCTGTGATGCTTGCACATGTGTGCATTGTGATGCATGTGTGTGGATGTGTCATAATGCAGGTGGCGATTTTTAGGTCAAAACCTAAAAGACAGCGCAGTTGTCTGGTTTACTAAAGTCATTTTGGGGACATTGAATGAATAAATGAATTGTTTTTATAATGCGCTTGGCTACTCAAGGAGTGTCCCGGCGCTAGACATCAGAAACAGGTGCAGCGGTGGCAGATCTGACAGGCATCCTGAAGCCCTAGACTTTGAAGAGGTACATTTTCAGTGCTTTTTTGAAAATTACTTCCTCAGCAATTAATCTCAGATGGCCCGGTATCTGGTTCCACACGCCAACTGCCATTGCCGTGAAGGAGGAAACCCCTCTCCATTGCTTTTTAAGATGGGAGACTATTAACAAGCCAGCGTTACTAGATCACAGCGATCTCCCTATTCTGTATTCCGTGATCCTCTTATTCAAATGTGAGGGACCCTTGTTGTGGAGGGCTTGGTTGGTCAGTGTCAGGGTTTAAAACATAATCCGATTGCACACTGGAAGCAACTTCTTCAGAGGTACTGAAGAGTGTTTGAGTAGCTTCTATAGTAGGCAGACCCCCATGTTTTGTACCACTTGCAGATGCTGTACTAGGTAATCTGGAAAGTTTCTCTGGGAATGCATTCCATCCATTGCTGACCATTGACTTTGTGGTTCGTAACTCACATTTTCTTGCTTTCTGTTTGCTGAGTCTGTTTGTTTTAAGCTGTCCAGCTTATACCTTCCGTGGAGCATAGCCTGTTTACAAGGGCCCCTTGTATCTGCCTCCAACACTCCTTTCTGTAAACCAGCCTTTAAATCTTGTTCTTATCTTGTCACATTTGCTATGCATTCAGAGATCAAATGTCAGCACTATCTTCAGCGCAATATTGGTGTTTACATTTCTTTCTCTGGCTTCAAAGTGAGAGGATTTATATGACAATCGTGCTGTGTTCCGAGGGTGCACAGGAGGAAGTCTGTACAATGTTAATTTTTTCTAGCACACACCAAAATTTAATTGACTGTACATGAACTGTGCAGATATTTCAGACAATATCCGATTTAGGGAAGCACAAATTAAGCAAATTGTTTGGTAATTCGGAAGTGTGGAAGAATCAAATATCGTAATGGGATCAAAACAAATCAATACACTTGGTTATGACATTTCCACACATTATCTTTGGTGTGCTGTATAGTTCCATCAGTAAAACTGTATGTCTGTGCAAATGTAATGGTCATTTCAATTGAAAATGTGTTGTCTGTAATGGCAGTGCGATACCACACGATTCATACACCACTCCAATCTACTCTGCACCACTCCACCTCACTGCACTATACTCTGCAACACTCCACTCTACACCACTCTACTCTGCGTGACTGCATTCTACTCTGCATCACTCCACTCTACTCTATGCCTCTTTACTCTGCACCACTCTACTCTATTCCAAAGAAGTCTGTGCCACTCTACTCTGCACCACTGCACTCTTCACCACTGTACTCTAAATCACTCCAGTCTAGGCCACTCCAGTGTACTCTGTGCCACTCCATTTTATGCCATTCTGCAACAATGCAGTCTATTCCACTGCATACTACACTCTACGCCAATGCACTCTGTACCACTCCACACTACTCCAAAGCACTCTATGCCAGTCCATTCCATGCCACTGTAATTTACTCTATGCCACTGCACTCTACACCACTTTACTCTATCCCACTGCACTCTATGCCACTTTGACACCACTGCACTCTACCCTGCACAACTCCTCTCTACCCTGCATCACTCCATTCTACACAACTTCACTACTCTGAAAGAATCTACTCTATGCCACCTCACTGTACGCCACCGCACTCTATGCGTTTCTACTCCACTGTGCGCCACTCCACTCTACACCACTCTACTCTCCTCCATGCCACTGCACTCTATGAAACTGCAATCTATGGTACACTCCTCCGCTCTACACCACTGCACTCTTCATAAATGCACTGTACACCACTCTACTCAACATGACTTTACTCTATGATGCTGTACTATGCATCAGTGCACTCTCTGCCACTGAGCTCTAACCACTGCTCTCTATATCACTGCATTTTACACCACTGCACTCTACTCTGCACCACTCTAGTCTACGCTGCTCTACTGCACTCTGTGCCAATGCAGTGTATGCCACTACACTCTACACCACTCTACTCTGCATCACTCCGCTCCAGGACACTACACTCTACACCACTGCACTCTAGGTCAATCCACATAAGCCACTCTAATCTGATCTGCACCACTGTATCCTATGATACCGTGCTCTATGTAATCCATAGAGACAAAGCGATTGAAGATACACAGCGAGTTTCAATCTTTGAGCAATCAAAACTACGGGAATCAAATGAAGCATCTAAGCCCCCCGATGGGGACCTAGAAGTTGAGAACAATATTACAAAACAAATAAAACAACAACAGGCTATGATAATTGTTAAAGATGATTCAAAGTCATGTAAACAAACGAATAGACAAAAAAAACAGGCAAGGAAAGCGAGGAAGAGCAATAACGGTGAAAAAAGATTGTTCCATATTTTTTACAAAATGCAACTAGTTCAAATAAACAAATCTATAAACCATGTAAGGGAAGATGGGAATGACATAATCAATGATCCACCACCCTTGCGGAATTCAACAAGACATAGTACAAATACAGAGGAGTCAATGACCTGAAGTCAAATCAATCAGGAGACATTAAATAAAAAAATTACAAGAACCAAAAGGAACAAGTTAACAAAACAAATAAAGAATACAGATATTCCACACAAATGTGAGATGACATTAGTAAGGAAAAAAGGAATAAAATCAAACTGTAGGACAAGCAGAGTCACACAACAGTATAGTGACGGGACTGGCATTACGACAAGAGCTAAGCTCTGAATCAAACATCTCTAAAGGCCAAACTCAATCAAATAATAAGGGTAGGCCAGAACATACTAATGGCTCACGTACTTCCCCATAGATAAGATCTACACAGACTGTAATAAACAACAATCCTCAGGACTTGAAAGAATCTGACGAAGTTCCCCAAAGGGATACACACATAGAAGATGTGCTAAAAGAGCAAGTTCTAATTAAAGTTAATATACAAAACAAAAATGAAGTAGGGGTAAACTCTAGAATAGTGATGACAGAACCACACACACAAGTTAAATCATATGTCATCATATATTGAGACAAATCAAGAGGATAGCTGGAGCAAGCAGATTATCCTAACGCCCAAATACACCTCACAAGTACAGCAAGATATCCTTTTTTTATTTTTAGTTTTAAAGGAAAGTTTATTGAAATTCAATTAAAACAGAATAACAATAGAACATAATGTCTAAACACATATCAATTGCAAAAAAAATGTCATAAGCAAGGGGAAGAAATAAAGAAATAAGGGAAGGAGATAGAAGGGAGAGGGAAAGAAAATATCAATTAATAAAGCAAAACATATGCATTAAGAATGTAATCATTGGTATACAAAAGTATACAAAAAGTATACACAGATACACAAAATGTACAGAAACTCCTCTAATAAAGATGCATAAAATAAACATAAAACAATCTATATGAATATATACATGAAACCATCAGGAATATTTTCATGGAGGTTTGGGAACTTCTTCTGTACAAGGATTATGTAAAGGTAGGGATCGAGCAGATACGTTTAAGAAGTTTGTGATGGGTAACCATAGTAAGTCGCGCTTAATAGCAAGTGTAATGGGATAAACATAGGCCCTGTCTAATCTGTGATGATAACAAACTCCATACTACCAAGCTTGAAAAGAAACATTTGAGGTATCCTTCCAAGATTTAGTGATTTTTTGAAACGCCACGGCTATAAGTAAATCAATAATGGACGTGTTAGTAGTGGAAGAGGACCATATGTATGAGAGACTGCCTAAGAAAATATGTGAAAAAGTAAGGGGGAAATGGATGGAAAATGTTTTATTAATCTGTTTCCACACATGGGTCCAAAACGTATAAATCACCGGGCATGTAAATAACATATGTTAAAGATCTGCCAGTGAAGCTGAGCAAGACCAGCAAGAGGAGGGAATGGAGGGATCAAGTATATGCAGTTTGGCAGGAGTGATCAAAAGTCTATTATATATAAAAAATAACGTTTGAGTTGTATTTGCTGCTCTAGATGATTTCCTTATCTTGGTCCAAATTTTTTGCCACATTAAAACAGAAAATGCTTCCTCTAAATCTGATTCCCAGTCTTTTTCTATTTTAGATTTATCTCGATTGCTAGAAGTATCCCTTAATTTTTTATAGATTTGGGAAGCGGAGGAAGAAGCAAGTAAATAAGGGAGAGGAAGAGGAGAAGAATTGGTGTGAATGATGGAATCAGAAAGGGCATCATAACTATTTTGCGCAACCGTGCTCTATAGTCTATATTTGGATTCAAAGGATACTGGTAAAGAAAAGCGGGATTGAAGGACAGAGAAGGAGATACAAGTACCTTCATGAAAAAGTTGGTGAGTCCAATTAAGACCGAGATCTTTCCAGTCCTTCCAAAAAGCATCTTGTTTCTAATTTTAATAAGAGGATTATACCACATGGGGGATTGCAAGAAACGTGAGCGATCATCTAAACCCTCCAGGAAAAGAGGGGAAAATATTTTCGAGAGCTTTTAAGAACGGGGAGAGAGAATTTCTTGGGAGTATGGGACAATGACACAAATTCTTCAAAAGTGAAAGGGTGAAAGAAGGAAGATTCAACCTCTACTCACAAAGGCTGAGAAGTGATATCAGACACATGTTCAGATAATAAGGAAACAGAATGCTTAAGAAAAAATGAAGTATGATCAGAGGCAAAATCCGGAAAATTAACTCCACCCAACTGCTTCGGACATTTAAGTTTTGCAAAAGACATCCTAGCTTTCTTATGTTGCCATAGGAATTTTGATAGTGTAGAATATATATTTTTATAACAGGATTTAGGGACATTAACTGGAAAATTAGAGAGATAAAACAAAATTATTGGAAATAACATCATTTTAATAGAGTCTAATCTACCCCACCAGGATAAAAACAAGGGATGCCAACGAGTTGTAGAGTCTTTTAGAGTTGTTTGTAGGTTTTTAATATTTAGTGTTACAGTGTCTTTAATAGAGGATTTGAACCACAAACCTAAGTATTTGATCTTAATCGGACTTCAATGAAAAGAAGAGGCCAAAAAATCTGCATGAAAACAAAATTTATTCAGAGGGAGAATTTCACATTTATCAACATTAAGTTTGTAACCTGATACCTTCGCAAAATCAGAGACTTTCGATAAAAAGGATGGAATAGAGGATTGGGGGTTGGAGATATCGTCCGCATAGGCAGAAAGTTTCAAATATTTATCCCCATAAGGGAAGCCGGTAATATCCTTATTCATTCGAATTCTTGTCAAGAAAGGTTCTAATGCCAAAATAAAAAGAAGAGGAGAAAGAGGACATCCTTGTCGGACACCTCTGAAGAGGGGAAACGAAGAAGAAACAAGGCTGTTAGCTAAGATAAAAGATCTAGGAAAAGAATACAATAAAGAAATATAAGCAAGAAATTTCGGGCCAAAACCAAACTAAACAAGACCTGTGAACATAAATTGCCAATTAACCCTGTCAAATGCTTTTTTGGCGTCGAATGCATCAGCAGCTAAAGAATGCTGGTAGGAATGGGACTTACTAAGTACATTGAAAAAGAGTCGGGTGTTGTCAGAAAGGTGACGACCCTCAATGAAACCGCATTGTTCTTTACCAATTAATTTAGGTAAAATTTTGTCGAGACGAAGCGCAAGAATTTTTGCACATATCTTGTAGTCCAGGTTGATTAAAGAAATAGGTCTATAATTTTAACATAAAGTATGGTCCTTATTGTCTTTAGGAAGGAGGCAGATTAAGGCTTCTTGAAAAGAGCCTTCAGATTTTTTGGACGATATGAAAAATGAAAATAGTTGGTGAAGTTTAGGAACAAGCAAATTGGAAAAATGTAAATAGAATTCTATCGTGAAGCCATCTGGTCCAGGAGCTTTGCCTTTTTTAAGCACCTGAATGGATTCCAGAATATCTTTAGGGCCTATATCTGCTTCTAATGGTGCAAAATCAGTTTCTGGAAAGGAAGGAGAGGGGATAGAGGATAAATAATGATCAATGTCCGTTAACAGGGGAGGAGACTCCGGAGTATAAATATTTTGATAAAGTTAGTGAATTCCATTAGAATATCTTCATCCTTATGAAGTGTAATATTAGATGAGGAGACAATAGATTAGATTTTTGTGCGCTCTCTTTTAACTTTAAGATACTTGGCAAGAAGATTGCCTGCCTTATTTTGCGCGCTGTAATACTTGGCACTAGATTTAAGTAAGAATAAATTTGCAGATTCCGTGGAGAGTTTATTAAAAGAGAATTTGGCCTTAAGAAGTTTATCTAAGTCAGATTGAGATTTAGTTAAGTAATAAGAATGTTCCAATTGTTTAATTTGCGTGTTAATTGACTGTAAGAAATGAGATGCAGCGCGCCTTTTATGGGAAACAAATGAAATAATGAAATCTCTAGAAGCAGCTTTAAAAGTGTCCCATAACACCTGAGGAGATATCAGAGGAGACTCGTTTTCTGTTAAAAATAGGGATGAAAACTCAAGGAAGGCTGGGGTAAATTTGGGATCTAATAGGAGAGAATTATTAAACCTCCATCTCCAAGTACCTTTTATGGGGGGAGTAAATCTAGGCGCAAGGAAACTGGAGCATGATCAGAGATTAAAATAGAGCCTATTTCAGAATGGGTAATATGTTGGGTCAAAGCTTTAGAAATACAAATGTAGTCAATCCGGGACTGGGAAGAATGAGCCGGTGAGTAATATGTGTATTCCCGAAGTGTAGGATGGCAGAGTCTCCAGGAGTCAACAAGAGAACGTTGGGATATAGTGGATGTGAATTGAGTGTGCATGGGATAGGGCGAGAACCGGGAATTGGACCTTCGATCTAAAATAGGGTCCATAACCGTGTTGCAATCACCCCCTAAAATGAGATAATCATCAGAAGAGTGCATCAATGAAGCGAGCATCTGGGGCCAAAATAATTTATCTTGTATAGTGGGAGCATACAAATTAAAAAATAGTTAAAGGGATTTTATCAATCAACAGAGATACAGTAACCCACCTACCATCAGGGTCGTTGGCTTGATTTGTAACTTTGATATTTAACCGCTTATGACAGAGAATAGCAACACCATTACGTTTCCCTGAACCAGGAGACGCAAAAACATGACCTACCCAATTACGGCGTAATTTGGTAACTTCAACCTCTTTTATATGAATTTCTTGTAATAACACAATATCCCCTTTCAAGTTTGCTAAGTGAGATAAAACACGTTGCCGCTTAATGGGAGAACCCAAACCTTTAACATGCCAGGTAAGTATATTCAACGACATCTAAAAATATAACTTATATCAAAAAAGTTGTCTGAGAGTCAATTATGTACAAGGGTAACCAAAAATAAAACATCATATAATAATTTGAGAGAATGACAATGCAACTAGAGGAGTATTGATAGAATAAGGTAAAGAAGTATGAAATAAGAAAGAGTCTTGAAAAAGAGAGATTGTAAGCAGAAAGGTATGAAGTAAAAAAAGTGAGAATTAGAAATAAGTAAGAAGAGAAATACCAGGGGTAGACCAGAAATTGGGGAATGAAGAAAAATAGCAAATCAAGAAGATCGAAAAAAGTGAAAGAAAGGACGAGGACAAGAAGCAGAATAACAACAACAACAATACACATAGTATAACTGTGATGAAAGAAGAAAGAATAAGGGGAGACAGAAAAAAATGAAAAAGAGCCAATTACAGAATAAAAAATACAAAATATCACTAATATTTGAGAAGAAAAACAGAAAACAAAGAGACATAGTAGAAAAACCCAATAAAATTTATCATAGGGACATACCACAGATAAACTTTGAGGATGGGGGGGGTGAAGCCACATAGGAAAAGGCAGCATACCAGACGGACAACTCCAGGACTGACGAGGGCACGAGGAACAACGACCTCCAGGGATAACGGAGGAATAAGAAGGAAGGGATCATATAGTGCGTCTATGAAGGAAACAGAAAAGAAAAAATGTTAACCAACAAGGTCATATACTGAACAAAAATGCAAAAATTGAACTTGAAACAGATAACCACAACAAATGCCAATTCAGGTCAAAGAAATTACGATCGGGACATGTCCATGGATTCATCCCTGCAAGTATTCAAAAAATGTTGGAGAAGTGCAGGATCTTCATAGTTAGTTGTTTTGTTTTGATATGTCACTTTGAACAAACACGGATGAAATAAACCATAACGAGCATTCAAATTACGGAGTGCAGGCCTCATATCCAAAAACTTCTTCTGGCGATCCGCTGTGGCTTTAGAATAGTCTTGAGCAAAGAATAGATTAGAGCCATTCCAGAGAATCTTTCCTTTTTGTTTGGCAGCCTGAAGGACTTTGAGCAAAGTGGTGTACTCCAAGAAATATAAAATAACACCTCTAGGTTTCACAGGAGAAGACGCAGCAGAAGAAACCGGACTGTGACCCAAGTGGTGAGCTCGCTGGATGTTGAGAGGAGGCGACTCAGGAAAACCGAGAAGCTTTGGTAGGAAGGAGCGAAAAAACGACAAGGGATCAGGACCTTCAAGGCCTTCCAAAAGGCCATAAATGCATAGATTATTACGCCTATTTCGGTTTTCCAAATTCTCCACCTGCTGCGCAAGATGCAAGATCTCCCTTCGCATATCAGGAACGGGATCTGTGATAGCGTGAATAGATTCTACATAAATCTCAAGAGCATCAACCCTCTTCTCTGTGTTTGACCAGTTATCTTCGAGATGCTGGAGGCGAAAGTTAGTCTCTGTCATGTATGGCTTAAGAGAGCGTATTTCCTCGAACAAAATCTCCATTGAAATTGTAGGTGAAGTAATTGGAGGAGATGGATGGTTAACCTTTGTTCTCTTACCAGAAGATGAAGGAGAGGCAGAAGGAATTTTAGAGACTGGCTTAGCGCTGGAGCACGAAGTAACAGAAGACAAAAGTTTAGAACTGACGGAGTCAGAACTAGGCTCCTCCATAGAATCCTGTAATATACTGAAAGGATTAGAATCCTCCATTGATGTATTTTTGGCCTGCTGGGCGTTACCACGGTTAGTGCGAGGCATTGCCATTCAACCAAAGAAATGCGGAAAAGGATGCCAAAATATATCAAAAAAGACACAAAGAAAATAAGGTTAAAAGAAACACAAAAATGAATTGGGTAGAAGAAATAATCCAATGAGGCTAGAGCGTTAAACCATGGGTGTTAATGCCTCAGAACATATTTTGAGTGAAATGCCACAAAACGGAGTCAGGAGGAAGCAAATGTCAAAGAACCGGAACACCTGAGGCCATAAACGCTCACCGCTAGTCACATGAGCAACCGGGTGTGAGGAGAAGCTTCATCGACGAGACGCGGGAAACCGGAACATTCAAAATGTCGGCCGCGGCTTTCATGTAGCCGCGAGAGGAAGCAAAAAGCAAAAACCAGCCAACTCTGTCATTTCCAGAAGCCGTCGATATCCCTGGTGATGCAGGCGAGTGTCCCAGGCATGCTCCCACTGCTGAAAGATCCCAAGGTGAGGCAAGGATGCCCTGGGGGTAGCCCAACGCACTACTCCGTCACGGAGCGCCGACGAGCAGCGGCCATTTTCCTCGGCGCTCAAGCCTTGCCCCCACAGCAAGATATCCTTAATAGAGGAAATATAATGCGACTTCTGGCTGAAATTCCTGCTCTAAAAAACTTGTCTCAATTTGAATTACTGTCCATCAAATGTATTCCTCTTGAAGAAAAGAAACAGATCGAAAGAATGTATAATAAAAAGAAACAGATGGAAAGAACACTTGCGACATGGAGAAATGAGGAAACAGTGGAAGCTATTATGAATGCCACACAACAATTTGAAGCATGGGGTATCTTATTGGAAAAACCCTTAAGACCTTGTTACCCATTACCGCTAATGAAGATCGTGAAGAATAATTCACCAGACACTGAAAAAAGCCAGGTGTTTTTGGTACTACAAAATGCTAGAAGTAAAAAGGGTGACATTAGTAATGGTAACAATATACAAACATGGGGGCAGGGTCCAATGCACTGGGGAGGGTTAGCTGCAACTCTCAACGTTCCGACAAGGGAATTACTTATCAACCAAGCTAACAGTCCTCATTACGATTGTCTAAAGCGTCTTTCTTGGAACATAGTGGGGGCTAAAAATTAAATTCAGGGGGATGTCCCACCAATACACTGGAATAAATACGAAATAATTGCATTACAAGAGACCTGGTTGTTAAATCAGCAGGAAGTAGCTAACTATAAACTTCATCATGTCAACGCTACAAGAACACATCGGTATGGGAGAGCTAAGAGAGGTCTAGCAGTATACATTTCAACTGCAGTAGCCATATGTTCGGAGCAACTTAGTACAACAACTCCAGACATACAGGTTATCAAATTAGACAATTTGTTAAAACATGACTTAACAACAATATTATTAATAAATGTCTATTTGCATTCAAATGTAGGGAAAAAACAACTGCCGTTGGATAAATTACTCTTGATAATTACAGAATACAGACTGGCGAACCCAGAGTGGGAAATCATATTAACAGGTGATTTTAATACCAACCTCATTTCCGCCGGTCCGCCCCCGAGGAGGACGAATTAATAAATGCGCAAAATGTCTTCTGATCTGTACCGGTACAAAAACCCCCAACGACAAAACGACGGGACATAATTGGACAAAAAACAGTCATGGCCTTGGAACATCTAGGACTGAGAATATTAAATGGAAGAACGCAAGACGACATGCCCCCATGTTGGACATATCAAGGTATAAATTCTCAGTCAGTAATAGAATTTACAATCTTATCTTTACCTTTATTGAATCAAGTGAGGAAATTTATGATTAAATATACAACACAAAGTGATCATTCATATCAGCATCTGGAAATTAGAACTGATTTTCATAAGTACCAGGGAGCCCCCACAATGATAGGCAACCTATCTACAGCCAATTTGAAGCGCACAAGATGCTCGGCTGGTAATCTACTAGAGCTAGCAAAGCTAGCTAAGGAGGCATTAGAAACTAATATAGCTACAGAAAGCAATCAAGTACTAAACTGGACAACTTTTACTACAAAGTTCATGAGCCTGGCACCCAAACAGGAGCATGTAAGACAGAAAAGAAGCAAGGAGACCGTGAAACTGTCAAACAAAGCGTTAACATTAAGGAAAGAAATTAGGAAGGCGGTCAGAAAGAATACGATAAATAATGATGCGAGCACATGGAATGTTGTAAAAAATCACAAAAGAATATATAAAAAATCAAATTGGGAATGACCAAAAATCGAACCAGGAGCAGTTTTGGACAAAGCTTCTTTTCTGCGCTAAAAAATTGAACAATCAAGCGTTTTGGAAAATAATAAATGGAATAACTGGACCCTTGCAAATTATAAACAACGCATGTGTGACGGAGTCGGACTGGGTAAATTACATGAGTAGCACCTTTAAAAAAGCTACAGGTCATGATAATAAAAACAGTTATATTGGTTTGGAATCTAAGTCTCCAGATACATCCAATGAACTGTCAAAAATCAAGGATTACCAACTACAGGTAGCTGAAAAGATAATGAAATAATAAAATCAGGTCAAAGGGGCAGGGCCCCGGGGCCTAGTGAAATACCCATTTTGTTCAGTGACCATTAATACTGGGTGATCCCGTTGTCAGGGCTCTTTATGGAGGCAAAATTATCGAATAATCTGCCCATGAGTTGGAAAGGTGCAATAATTAAACCAATATTCAAGGGCGGAGACAGATCGGCACCTGCAAATTATAGGCTCATAGCACTAATGGATGTGGAAGTGAAATATTACGCTTCGATAATCTTGGAGCTCCTAGTGGAATAGTCTACTAAAAATAAGTTGATTCCAATGAACCAAGCAGGTTTTTGTAAGGGGTTCGGAACAGCAAATAACATACTTGCTTTGACCATGATTGCACATGCAGAAAGATATAAACGTCTGAATTTAAAATTACTGCTCTGTTTTATTGATTTTAAAGCAGCATTTGACAGCATAGAGTGAGGTCTACTGTGATGTAAATTGAAGAAGATGGGTCTCCCAGAATTAAAATTGCGTGCCATAATTCAATCGTATACTGGAACTTGGATAAGAATAAAAATTGCAGATGGTACGGGAATTACAAGGGTAATCCACACGGCAATAGGGCTAAAGCAAGACTGCGTACTAGCCCCCCATTTATTTAATCTCTTTCTGGCGGACCTCTCAATACGACTAAAAGAGACAAATTCTCATCTACCACGTCTGGGCCTATTGCCGATAAGACATCTTTGCTACGCCGATAATATAGTTTTACTCAGCCTGACATGAGTTGGCCTACAAAGATCATTAAACAAGCTAGCAACATTTGCAAATGACAATGCCTCGGAAATCAACACAAAGAAAACAAAAACGATGACTATTGCAAAGCGGTCGGGACGCAAATTCCCTGTCAGGCTGTTAGAAATAACGTTAGAGGTAGTTAATAACTACAACTATGTAGGGGTGTACAGTGATGATCTTTTAAATTTCCAAAAACATAAAAACTATCTGGAAACAAAAGGTAACGGCCTAATCTATGCATTTTGTGTCCTCTCAAAAAAGCTAAAGGGTCCATCTTTAAAGCCACTGTTTGCCGTAATACCTGCCAAATTGATGCCGACAGTGGAGTACGCAAGCATCCTTCTACACGGTACAGATGCTGAACTGTTGGACAAGATACGACTGAAAGCACACAAAAGGGTTTTTAAGTTACCACAGAATGCGTTGCCAGTGCAGGTGAGACTGGAATTTGGCCGGATTCATCAAGAGATTGGGAGATCCTATGCGTATGTCAAAAGCTAGTACAAAATCTGGTTAAGTCGAGCGAATGACCTACACGATGCCTTGTGGCTGGCCCAGAAAGAAGATCAGCACTCTAGTTATGGCAAGTTTTTGAAATTGGCCTTGGAAGAAACAAAGACCAAAGTCTCTGGACATAGTCCCCCTCTTTTCCTGTTTTTCGTAAGGTGGCAAATAAAATGGCAAAACTACTTTCATTAGTAGAGGACAAAAATAAATTTGCAAAGAGGTCTCATGCCTGGAAGGTACTACAGTCCTATACAAAATTACGTATGGCGGACTATCTGAACACAACATATTCATACTACCTAAAACGGAAACATATGGCCACCAGGTTTGGGCTCCTAACAAGCTTAGCGGATCAGCACATATAGAGATACGATGGTCCTATATTATGCACACTATGTGGTGCAGAGAAGCAAGACTTCATTCATCTTATTTGCACATGTCCTTGTTTAAAGTCGTCTCATTTGTGTTTTTTAAAAAAAAGGCATTTAATGATAGATGGATTAGGTCTCGCAGATCTGCAATAATCAAGGGTTTAGACTCAACGGATCCCCTTTTAAACTGTAAACAGATAATAATGAAAATGGACAAAAAATTCACCATGCCGTTGATTGTGTAGTATATGCAAGTACCAAAGAATTTTTAAGTACCTCAGTTAGGAACAAATAAGAAGTGGTAGCAGCAATAGCACTCTTGACTCCAATATTGGGACTGATGGAAGCTCAGTTTCTCTGCAAATTTAAATCGGACCATGTATTGTGGTTTTAATATGTTAGGTAAGGTTCATAGATGGGTTTTTAAAGGATTTTATGTCTTGTTTTTATTTAGAAGGTCAGCAACACTGTATATTTTCTCATTAATTAACCTTCTAATAATTTTCTTATGAAATCTTTAGCTAAAAATTTGAAGATATAGAGGGTATAACTATTTTCCATATTGTATGGTTTTTATTAACTGAAACAATAAAGATCTTTCACTGTGCTCTACGCTACTTCACTGCACCCTGCACCAATTACAGCAATGCGCTCTTTGCCACTACACGCTACACCACTGCACTGTATGCCAATCCACTCTATGCCACTCTAATCTACTCTGCACCACTGCACTCTACGCCACTCTACTCTAGACCACTGCACTCTACCCTGCACCATTCCACTCCACGCTTCACCACTCCACTCTACCATGCACTACTCCATGCCCCCCACTGTGCACCACTCCATTCTATGCCACTCCACTTTAAAACACTCTACTCCACTACACAACATTCTACTACACACTCTACTCCACTCTATGATGCTGTATGGAACTTTCTCAATGCCACTCTACTTCATTCCACTACTCTGCTCTATGCCATTCCACTCTACGACACTCTAGAATACTCTATGACACTCTAGTCAACTCTACGCCACTCTACTACCCTTTATGCCCTTCCACTCTATGACACTCTACTCCCTCTATGACACTCCACAACACTCTATACCACTCCACTCTATGCCACTCCATGGCACTCCGCTTCACTCCATGCCACTCCACAACAATCCACTCTACTCTATACCACTCTCTTCCACTCCACTCTCCTGTATGCCACTAACTTTTCACCATGCTGAACAGTATCCACGCTGGTGTTCAACATTGCTAAAACAAATTGGCTTAGCCAATAGCTCCTGCATAGTCTTGATCTATTAGCTTGATCTGAAGAACAAAAGGATATGGAGGAAAGTCATTAAATCATTGGCAGGCAAGGGCAGACAAGTGGGATAGAACACAAAGCCATCCAATCATGACCAAGTGATTGACCCCAAGCCAACTCTAAGTGCAAGTAAAATATTGGAAAAAATAGGTCTAAGACTGTCTTTAGCCACTACCTAATAATATTAATAAGAACAGAAGAGAAATACTCCCCATTCCGATATGAATAATACATACTGTACTGTATGTTCAAATGTGTGTTTTGCTCACATTCCCAAGTTCAAATGTCTGTGAGCTCACTTTTTGCTGAATGCACAAGAGGCACTGAGATTCGGAGAAGGATTCAAAACTGTCTGTCTCTTCCCCTAGATTTCCGGCCCAGCAAAGTGGAAACTCACTGCTGCAAATCTGTCTCTGGAAGTCGTTTCCCGTACCCTATTACGCACGTGAAACAACAGGCTGCCCTACATCCCTGTGTGAAGGCTGTTATGTGAGTATTCTAAAAAGTGTTCACACTTATGGTACGATTATCTTTGCAATTAGAAGAAAGCCATGCATTTTTTTATTTATAATTTTTGTAAAGTGCGACACATGTTCTTGGTTCCAAGCAGTACAAAACCACCCTGACATAATAGTAGATTATCTATGAAAAATTGTTCTAGTCTCTTACAAACTACTTCAGAGTTGATTTTCATTGCATCACCATCTCTAGTGGAAAGTAAGCAGGGGCCAAGCAAACAAACCTTTAAGGTTGGCAAGAGGTCTTCTATGATGACAAGTATCACATGGAGTAAGAGGAATATATGACTGTACAACGCATGCAATTACAACTCATGTTTTTACAACACAGCCTTTACATCCCAACTAACATTACATTGCATGTTTTTACAACGTTTTTTCACAAACTACCATCACAACGCATTCCATTACAATGCATACTATTACAACCCATACCATTACAATGCATAATACTTTTAGGGCAACAGTAGGGTAAGTGTTGGATAGTGTAGGGGTAAAAATTACTAAGTGTTGGATAATGTAGGGCTAAAAATTACTATTTCCACTCCAGTGAGTGCAACAGTAGGGAAAGTGTTGGATACTGTAGGGGTAAACATTACTATTTCCATGTACCCCAAAACCCATACCCACCTTAATACTAAAGAAATCTCCATTACTTACCTTATAATGCATTGTAATGACATGCGTTGTAATGATATGCGTTGTAATGGCATGCGTTGTAGTGACATGCATTGTAATGGCGTGCAGTGTATTGGCATGCGATGTGAAGGCAGTTGCATTGTAACAGTTGCGTTTTAAAGGTAAGCTGTTGTAAAGACTGCGTTGTAATGGATGTTCCCAGTAAGATAGTTAACTATATTCAGAAAATAGAAAGACAATCCTTGGGCCATTTCTAGAACTCCCTCGATCCATATACGATAGTAATAATGATTTTGTGGCATTAGCTCCAGTGTTGTTTGAGTCACGATGTTGTGAAATCTTTGTGGAGGTTTCACCAAGGACACTATAAAATATTTGATTAAATTAGAACACGTCCTCCTAAGACCATGATTATCATACATTACTATACCTTGGACAAAATGGTCCTAAACAATTTATGGGTGCAACTTCATGAAATCAACAGTAACTGTTGAAGAATTGTAACTCGAGAAAGGGTCAAGGAAGGACGAAAAAGTTATTTTTCCTGATTTCTGTCATTCTGTTTTATCAACTCCTTTCAACATTCATATCCAGCCATTCTGCTGGATACTTTACCAGAAATAAAAGAACAGATGCTCTTAACTTTCCCATAGCACTCTGGTCATGACATCTGCTGGTTAATGTGGTAAAATGCTTTTCAAATTTGGCAAAGCTGCCTGTTACCAGTTTTGAGGTGTATACGGTGAGATGATAGACAGATAACCCAATTTAGGAAAAGGTGATGTCTGAATTCATCTTCAAAGAAGTGGGCAATTGGATTTGTTTTATGTCAGTTTATCCTGGTCAAAATTAATGATATGGCTAACATAGCAACTGTACGGAAATGCATTTTTTGCATGATCACCCCAAAGTTTTGGACTGATGCTGCTGGTTTTTCGACTCTAAGAGTGCATTGCGGCCTGCTAAGCAGCCCTCAGTCTGTGCCGGCGTTCTGACCGTTAAAAGTATGTGTTGGATTGGCCTATATCTAATTAGCATAAGTTAACTTACTAGTAAGTCCCTAGTATATGATGCCAGGAGTACCTCCAATGCGGCAGCACTTATTGCACTTATTGTGTCACTCTACCCTTAGTGTGACAAATTAAAACATATCTCCAAGTTTGCCACTGGAGACTGGAAGAGCAGTTTTAAACTGCTTACTAGACTTCCCAGGCCTCCCTTTTTAATATATGTATATACTTGTCTATATTCACTGAAAAAACCATAGGTTTCACACATGTTATAGTTAGCGGAAATTTTACTGATAAAAAAACCAATGAAATTCCCCCGTTATAGTTAGTGCAGGCAACTATAACTCACGCGACCGCAATCCTCTGCTGATGCTAATACTGTATTTAGACACTTATTTGCCCATGTCTTCTTCCATAAATTTTTAGCTATACATATATTACAAATATTTTTTTTTCATAAAGACACATATGTCATCAGCAGAAGATTGCGGTCGCGTGAGTTATAGTTGCCTGCACTAACTATAACGGGGGAATTTCATTGGTTTTTTATCAGTAAAATTTCCGCTAACTATAACATGTGTGAAACCTATGGTTTTTTCAGTGAATTTGCAAGGTTTTTTAAATGCTAATTCCTAACTATAACGTGTGTGAAACCTATGGTTTTTTCAGTGAATTTGTACGGTTTTTTAAATGCTAAGTTACTTTACGCCATTCGTGGCGTGCGCGCCCACTTAACGCAGTTCGTTCCGTGCGCGCACGGTGCGCTTCGCGCACCGTGCGTGCACAGTGAGCACGCGGTGCGCTTCGCGCACCGCGCGCCCACTTTACGCAGTTAGTGCCGTGCACGCACGGTGGGCACGCGGTGTGCTACGCGCACCGCGTGCCCACGTTACGCTAGATGGGCCATGTACGCACGATGCGCTTCGCACACCGTGCGCACATAGAGGACATATGATGCACTTCGTTTTGAAAGGTAATATTTAAATTTTTCTCACCTCTTATAACCCATGCACAAATGGTGCCCTTCGGGCACTTTTTGCACACGGGGTGGGGAGAGTGTGGATAATTTTTTTTTTTTTAATATCTTTTTACCGTACGCGTATGGTAAGCGTAATCGGCGAAATTAGCGAAAAAATAAAAATTCCGTTTTTGGCCTTGGGGGATCTTTGGGGACTCCCTCAACATGGCTAGGTGTTTTGGAGCTGTCCAAACAGCCCCTTTACATGTTTTTGTGCTTTGTATTTTAATCCACACTCTCAGTGCGAGAGAGAAAATGGCGGCCGCCGCTTCCTGGTTTTGGCCTATTCGAATGTTTACTAAGATCTAAGAGCCAATCAGAATCGCGCTCGCGCACGCCACCGTACGCGTACGGTAAGCGTACCGTAAGCGCACCGTAAGCTGGCTCAGATATATATATTGATTTAAAGGCTATTTTCTCAGAATCTACTGAACAGATTTACACCAAACCTACAAAAGGCACTTCCTTGACCTGAGGACTACCTCTCTGCCAAATTTCTAGTAATTCTGTTCAGCCGTTCGGGCTGTAGCTGTGTCTAAAGGTCCTATGGAAAAATGCATGGGAAAAACGCGTTTTGTGACCCCCCTTTTATCTCAGCCCCCGCTTGACGAATCCCCCCGAGACTTTCAGGGTAGGAGCGGAGCGTAGCGCCCCACCTATTTTGAAAAATTTGCGAGGATTCGTTGACCGGCGCCAAAGTTATTCAAAATAGAATGTTGCGGATTTCCTATGGAAACGTGGTCCTAACTATAACTACCTACTGGCGACCGCCAGTAGGTAATATATATATATATATATATATATATATATATATATATATATATATATATATATATATATATATATATATATTCACTGAAAAAAACATAGGTTTCAGGAACGTTATAGTTAGTTGGACATTTCACTTGTATAAAACCATAGAAATTTCGGCATTATAGTTAGTTCAGGTAACTATAACTCGCGCCCCCGCAATGCACTGCTGATGACATCACATAATACATCATTCATGACATGGTCAGTGACATGACTGATGACATGTCAAATGACATCACTGATGAGATCACTGATGACATTATCCACGTGAAAATCTGATGCACCTCCTCACGCCTGAATATAACCTTTGATACACCCACTCTAAAATACAGACTACCATTTTTGAAAAAATAGACACATCAATACCAGTTACTAAATACACACTGACTGATTCCTAGGTCTACACACACATCCACTCATTCACCCATACAGTTACTCATACATGCAGTCACTCATCAATTTAACACTATCATATGCACTCATACACCTATACAGACACTCACACACTGCCACATATCCAGAGTTACTCACACACCTAGTCAATCATGCAAAGAATCAATCATACTTCCATTTACTCACCTATACAGTTATACAGACACCACCTCACTTATTCATAAAGATACTAACACATAATTACTCTCTTATAGACTCACTGATACAAATACACACTCATCCATGCAGCCACTCTCACAATTACTGACTCTCACATATAGTTATTTATATACACCATCACACACATATACTGCCTTTTACATATGTAGTTCCTTGCACATGTACCACTGAGACATCCATTCACTCACCAACACACCCATACACACACTCACCCACCCATACAGCTGTTTCCACATGTACTCTTGAACCCATACACCCAGTGAATCAACCACTCACACATCTATGCACAGAGTCATACACCTCCCACCCACCCACACACACACTCAGGCAGCCATACAAATACTCAGGCAAGCAATCAATAACCCATATAGACACTCATGCAACTACTCACCAACCCATGCAGCAGCTTACACAACAACAGACAGACTGATACAGACTTTCACTCAGTTTATTCACTAACCCATGCATTCAGTA
The DNA here is from genome assembly GCF_964204655.1 of Triturus cristatus. Classification (NCBI taxonomy): domain Eukaryota; kingdom Metazoa; phylum Chordata; class Amphibia; order Caudata; family Salamandridae; genus Triturus; species Triturus cristatus. The sequence goes on along the minus strand of NC_140594.1, from coordinate 718,722,152 downwards.
AGACACATTTAATCACTCACTTGTACAGTCAATCACATACCTACTAAATCTTCCATACAGACACTTATACACCCACTCATTCTTTAATACAGCTTGCCATATATATAAAACAAATTTAAACTTTACAGAAACACACAGTCACTGGATGATGTCATCAGTGATGTAATTTGTAAGGGTGGGCGTAGTTAATGGAGAACTACTACGCAGAAGTCCACAAAGTTGAACAAAAAATATGTGAATTGTTCCGCTAACAGAGACCTCATATATTTTTGGCAGAATAACAAGTATCTCTGGGCCCGATTCACAGAACTAACTTAAGACAAAATCCTAAACTTACTACCATTTTCGTATTCACAGAAGGCACTTACTCATTTTGGTATTCACAGAAGACACTTACTCACTTCAGTATTCACAGAAGTTAGGAGTCCTAACTTTAGGACTCCTAAATGCCTTCTGTGAATACCCAAAGTCTTAAAATTAGGATTTTTCTCAGTTTAGGAGTCCTAAAGTTAGGACTCCTAAATTTACTACTACTAAACTGAGAAAAATCCTAATTTTAAGGCTTCCGGTATTCACAGAAGGCATTTAGGAGTCCTAAAGTTAGGAGTCCTAACTTTACTACTACTAAATTGAGAAAATTCCTAATTTTAAGACTTTTGGTATTCACAGAAGGCATTTAGGAGTCCTAAAGTTAGGAGTCCTAACTATACTACTACTAAACTGAGAAAAATCCTAATTTTAAGGCTTTCGGTATTCACAGAAGGCATTTAGGAGTCCTAAGGTTAGGAGTCCTAACTTTACTACTACTAAATTGAGAAAAATCCTAATTTTAAGACTTTCGGTATTCACAGAAGGCATTTAGGAGTCCTAAAGTTAGGAGTCCTAACTATAATACTACTAAACTGAGAAAAATCCTAATTTTAAGACTTTCGGTATTCACAGAAGGCATTTAGGAGTCCTAAAGTTAGGACTCCTAACTTCTGTGAATACCAAAATGAGTAAGTGCCTTCTGTGAATACCAAAATGAGTAAGTGCCTTCTGTGAATACCAAAATGGTAGTAAGTTTAGGATTTGTCTGTCTTTACATGCTAAAATGCATATAGTCTTTTCACAAAAGTAAAAGTGATAATTTAGCAAGCAGTGAGAGATCTGATGATTTTGGGATCCTCCCTAACCTTGGGGGAGGACCAAGCAGATGCCTTGAACACAAAGAGCATATCATGCTGAATGGTTCAGTGGTGGTCCCATCCTCTTAGGACCACCCCAAGCACAGTTATTATGGGCAAAAATACAATCCCAACCCAACCAAAGACCCTGAAAAGCATTATGGGACAATATTAGCAGTGGGTAGTGAATATTATAGTATCCAATATCAAAATAATTCTACAAGGAGCTGCAGTTCAACTCGTTGTTATTAGGTGTCCCTCACGAGTCAAAAGCAAAAGCATTGAATCAAGCTGCAGTTCCACTAGTCGTTACTAGATGTCCCTCACAAGTCAAATGCAAGAGCACTGAAACCCTGAGCTGAGAGCTAATACTATAAATTCTACAAAGAGCTGAACTGCAGCTTCATGAAAGTGTTTCTTTTGCATTTGACTCGTGAGGGACATCTAGTAACGACTAGTGGAACTGCAACTTGATTCAATGCTTTTGCATTTGACTCGTGAGGGGCACCTAGTAACAACGAGTTGAACTGCAGCTCTTTGTAGAATTATTTTGATATTGGATACTATATCACTGCCCACTGCTAATCTCGTCCCATAATGCTTAGCAGGGCCTTTGGTTGGGATTGTATTTTTGCCCATAACTATGCTTGTGGTGGTCCTAAGAGGACGGGAACACCACTAAATCGTTCAGCATGATATGCTCTTTGTGTTCAAGGCATCTGCTTGGTCCGCCCCCTAGGTTAGGAGGGACCCCGAAATCATAACCTCTCTCATTGCCTGATATTTCAATTTCAAAGTTCACTTTTGTGAACTTTGAAATTGCTTTAAAATGCTTTTTAACTTGTAAAGTTGCTTTGTCAAAGCATTTGTGGGTGCAGTTTAGAAGCTGACTACGTGGTGGATTCTTTACCTGACTACTTGTTTTTCTTGGAATGCGTAGTTAACAAATCTCCGCAAACTCCGAGAGTGGAGCGGAGTTCATTGCCCAGGGTTAGTCATTTGACATTTCATCAGTGATGTTACTGACCATGTCATGAATGATGTAATATGTGACGTCATCAGCAGTGCATTGCGGGGGCGCGAGTTATAGTTAGCTGAACTAACTATAACACCAGAATTTCTATGGTTTTATACAAGTGAAATGTCCAACTAACTATAACGTTCCTGAAACCTACGTTTTTTTCTGTGAATTTCTATCATTTTTTAAATGCTAATTTCTAATTATAACATGCCTGAAACCTATGTTTTTTTCAGTGAATGTCTATGGTTTTTTAAATGCTAATTTCTAACTATACCGTGCCTGAAACCATTGTTTTTTTCAGTGAATTTCAAAGGTTTTTAAAAAAAATAAATTGCAAGTCTAATGTACTCAAATCTATGTTTTTTTAAAATTTTCTATTTATATATACATATATATAAATATATTTAAAAAATTTGTGATAACATTTTAGTTCGGAAAACTATAGTCAATCTTTTTTTTTAAAATATTATACAGAAATCACGCGCCCTTCGCGCACCCTACACGATGGCTACGCGCATTCTGGTAGCCATTTTGAAAAGTCGCACTGGGGTCGCGACTTCGGTGTAATTTGTAAAGCATGAAATATCTTTAAATTAATTATAAATAAAAGATTGCCTTTAAGTGTTTGTCTAAATGTATTAATAAAAGTATTTTTAAAGTATTATTTTCAATATAATTTCACCAAAAAATTATTCGATTATTATTGGATTCGGAGGTTAGGAGGGATGGCCATTTTGCTTGATCTGTTTTGCAAGATTGTGTGGTCCGGTCAGGTGAACACCCTCCTCCAGGTGAGGTGCGGTTTGGGGATTCTATTCAAAAGGTGAGGAACCCACTGGCAGAAGTATCCATCAGAAGAACAAGTTACTTACCTTCGGTAATGCTTTTTCTGGTGGATACAGTATCTGCCTGTGGATTCCTCACTGTAACACCCGCCTCCCCTTTGTCCACCTGTTTCTACCAAAAAGATGCTATTACTGTTTGGCATGAATGTTTTTAATATGTCTTAATCATGCGTATGTTTTAATAGTGAGAAATGCTTGATCTGTTGCTATTTCTTTATGCCTTTATTGGTTGTGCATTTGTATATATTACCCCCCCTAATGGCAACCAAGGAGGTATCACTGGCAGGGTGCTGTCGATGCCTTAAATGGCATGGGATCTCCCAACATGAGGAGAAGCTCGCTTCGATCAAAGAGCTTTTAGCTAGAAAACACACCGAACTCTGCGATGCCAGCACCAAAATGGATGATCCCCACCTCATAGCTTCTGTCTATCTTGACACCATCAGTAAAATAGGGGACTTCTTTATTCTGGGGGAGAAAGCCCGTCCCAAGGTGGACTCCTCGAGGAGCGGAAACCCTTGGTACTCTAAAGGTTGCAAAAAGGCCAGAGTCACCCTGTCCCAAGCCCTAAGGAAACAGGATAGAAATCAAATCAGTAAGGCAAGACAAGACTATTCAAGATCCCTGAAAGACGCCAAACGGGAATGGGAAGAAAATCATTGGCAGGAACTCAAGGAGGCGGCTCTAAATCGGAATTCTACAGCCTTCTGGGACATTTTGAACAGAGCCAAAAGGGCCAAAACAATAAGCATCCCAAATCATATAGCGGAGCTGCAATGGTTCGACCATTTCTCTGCTATATATGAGGGTGATATTGTCTCTGACACATCGGTGGCGGATGATTTGCCACCCATTGTTGAGTTCCCAGCGGAGACTAACTTTGGGACCCACGAAACTATTTTGGCCATCAAAAGTATTGCCCCCGGTAAGGCGGCTGGGCCTGATGGCATACCAGGTGATCTTCTTCTACACGACCCAATTCCCTGGGCCTCATTTATTGCTGTTGTCATGAACGCCATAGCTAAGGGTTCCATAGTACCTGAGTCCTGGAAAGCCGCGGTGGTGGTACCAATTTTTAAAAAAGGCAACAAGGAGGACCCTGCTAACTATAGACCCATCAGTCTAATTGACGTAATACTGAAAGTGGTTGACAGGGTTCTCCTAATGAGACTGAGATGCTGGATTGAGAATGGGGATGTTTTATCACACTTCCAAGCAGGTTTTAGACAAAAGGTAGGCACTATGGATCAAGTTTTTAGATTTTTTATGATATATTGGAAAACGGTAGTTCTAGGCAAGGGAACCCTATATTTAGCTTTTATTGATTTAAAGTCGGCTTTCGACTTAATTCCCCGCCAACGCTTGTGGCAGGTTTTATTTCAATTAGGTGTTCCCCATGAGATTCTTGCCTTTTTAAAGCTTTTACACGAAAATAATCATGCCAATATTAGATGGGGGGCCCAGGGCCAGCTTACAGGGAGTGTCGCGGTGAATAGGGGGTACGCCAGGGCTGCGTGCTGGCTCCCACCCTGTTTTCTCTATACATTAACGGGGTGGTGGACTTCCTCAGAGAGGTCCCTGCCGACGCGCCAGTCCTGGCTGGCGAAAAGATCCCCACCCTCCTGTTCGCCGACGACACTCTCCTGATTTCAAAATCCCCGGCTGGCCTACAAAGAAACCTAGACAGATTTGCCTCTTTTTGCAAATCCTATGGGCTCATTATTAATACCGAAAAAACTAAACTAATGGTTATAAACCCTCCGAGATGTTTTAGCTATACTTTTACTCTTGATGGCACTCCCCTAGACATTGTAGATTCTTTTGATTATCTAGGGATACGTATTGCAAAAGGGATGAACTGGAGTGCACATCTGACTAAGATGCTTCTGTGCCACAAGAGGGTTTCCGGTGCCATTATAAGAGAACAACATCTCTCTACTAGTCGACCTGTGGCACCGGCTCTTGTGGTATATGAGGCTCAGGCACTGTCTAGCTCTATGTATGGGGCTGAAATCTGGGGCCATGAAAACATTCACAATTTGGTTGTCTCGGAGAACAAATTTATGAGGAACCTCATCTCTGTCCCAACATCATCCCCCCTAAAACCTTTGCTGCATGACCTGGGGAGACACTCTATTCAGGACATTGCACGTCTACGACCCCTATTATTCTGGGCAAGACTGCGGAGGACCCCTGAACTTGCTAAATATGCAGCAGGTTTAAATGATCTCTTATTAGCAGACACTGGGCGGAGGTTAAAATGGTTCACTCACATAAAGCAAACACTGAAATTTATTGGCTATGAAGACTCCTGGGTATCCCAGGTACCCCCTCCGAAACAGGATCTTAAGGAAGCTTATTGGAGTTGGGTAAATACAAGAGATCTGAATAATCCCAAACTGGGGAAGCTGAGTGAGGCCTTCTTCGAACATAAGCCCTTTTGTAAACTGGAGGCATACCTTGACTTCATCCAGTCCCCACTGGACAGATCCCTGTATGTACGTTTCAGATTAGGGTCCCTCCCCCTTAATTGTGTGACTGCTGGCTGGAAGGGATCCTTACCTTCATCTGCTGGTTGTCCGAGCTGCACAGCACCTAGTGAGTCTACTCCTCACTTCTTATTTGCTTGCTACCATTATCGAAGGCCAAGAGCCAAATGGTTACGTCCGATCTGTAGAATGTTGGGATGCCGTGACTATCGTACTGTGCTACGCATTCTGCAGACTGATACCTCGTCCCTTACTATTGTCTGCGGCATTGCCAAGTACTTGGGCTGTGCTTGGCTATTGCGTAAGAAAAAAATTTCAGCGCAACTGCATTGATCCACTTTTGTGATCGACCACTATCTGCACTTTAACGAACTTTAAGTCACTAAGCACTTTGTCTCTGTTTCCTATATGCTGTTCTTAACCGTTTTTATAACTTTTTAAGATGTTCACGATCATTGTTGTTGTTTTTATGTCTATCTTGATCCTTTTTTTATCACTGTATGTTGTGCTTTTATGATATTTTATATCGAATAAAGCTTTACCTACCTACCTATATTACCTACTGGTGGTCGCCAGTAGGTAGTTATAGTTAGGAACAAGTTTCCATAGGAAGAGCATTTTTTGTTTTGCTTATAACTTTGGCGTTGTTTGATGAATGTTCATGAAATTTTCCAAACTACTTCTTTGTTCATATCAGCTCTAACCCTGGGCGTAGTTAGCGTAGTAACACTACAAGTAGCTACGCAAAGTGCACTTCTCACTACGCGAACTGCGTAGTACGCTGTTCGCGATGATTGCACAGTGCCGGATGCTTGTCCGCACTGTGCAATCATTGCAAAGAGCATCTTGCACAGTGCAAGCGGTTGTTTTCTGCCGCTCAAATAGATTTTTCTCAACGTGGACTGGTAGTTTCTCATCGCAAGCGGTCATGAGCATACGTGACCACTCGCAATGAGAAACCTGACCTCCCTGTGTTGAGAATCTCCCCGGAAGGTTTATTTTCCACTCTCACGATCGGCAACTTGATGTTGCGGATCATGAACGGGGAAAAAGTCTCGCCGGGATGTAATTTTGCTCGCTTGTGGACGCCAACGTGACGTTGAGGACCACGAGCGAGCAAAAAATGCCAACTATGCTACGCGATTTTGCACTGTGCTACGTGCAATTCGCGTAGCGCGAAGTAGCACAAACTACACAAACTTCGCGAGCGTAGCGTGGTTGTCCTCCGAGGGTTAATCAGCTCCTATGTTGAAAGTTTGGGGGTGATTCGACAAGGGGGAGCTGAGGGGGTCACAAAACGTGTTTTCTCACTGCAATTTCCATAGGAAACTTTAGACAAGGCTACAAGTCGAACGGGTGAACGGATTTACCCCAAATTTGGCAGGGAGAAGGGTCCTGGTCTAGAAAGCACACTTTTGCTTACTTGGTGTAAATCCGTTCAGTAGTTTTGGAGAAATATCGAAATCTATAGACATCGATATTTGGGAATTCTGCAATCTGATTGGCTGAGGCGTTTCGAGCACGAGCTTGCTGATTATTGGCTACGAGCTGTTGCAACTAGGAAGTGTTGGCAGCCATTTTGAGATTCCGTTGAAACGAGTAAGGGGACAAAAAGGCAAAAAGAGTAGGAAACAGGGGGATAGGAGCACTGTAACCTCTGTGGGGGAGTGCGATGTGAAGTACTCACTCCTACCGGTCTGAAAGTGTGCTGTTGCTCAGAGTGACATGGTGCTTAGATGAGATGCTGCTACACTCGGGTATGAAACCGAGAGCCTAAACTGTGAGCTCATTGCTGTAAAGTGATGTGCTCTGGTCTTTGTAGCATACCTGTGCAAGTAGTGTTAGTAGGCGTTTATACCATACAGGGAGTGGGAAGCGAACTACTGACCCCTACCATGCGTTTATACTATACCAGAAGTGGGAAGCGAGGTACTCACACCTACCGGTGTGAAGACTCAGGGATCAAACCAAGCTAATTGCTGTAAAGTGATGGGCTGTGGGCACTGTAGTATACTGGCCGCTGTAGTATAACTGTGTAAGTAGTGTTAGTATGCGTTTATACTATACAGGGAGTGGGAAGCAAACTACTCACCCCTACTGGTCTGAAGACTTGGGGATTAAACCGTGAGCCTAAACCGTGAGCTCATTGCTGTAAAGTGAAGCGCTCTGGGCGCTGTAGCATACCTGTGGAAGTAGTGTTAGTTTGTATTTATACAATAGAGGGAGTGGGAAGCAAACTACTCACCCCTACCGGTCTCAAGACTCGTGGATGAAACCATAAGCTCATTGCTGTAAAGCCATGTGCTCTGTGTAGTATTCCAATGTAAGTCATAGTAGAATGTTAGTATGTAATGCTACTAGAATGTAAGTATGTTATGTTAGAATGTAGGGCTGTCATGAGGGGAATCTTGGGGAGTTTGTACACGGTGCTGGAGAAGATGGTTGCCTTGCTGTCTGCTCCTGTTGGTGGCTGTTTAAGGTGTCTTCTTTTTCTGCAATAAATCTACTTATCGGATCCACTGCTGTCTGCCTCTTCACTACATAAATTTGGCAACGAGCAGGAGAAGGTAAAAAGAAGGCAGCAATATTTCAAGCTTCCTTGCGTTCTGCTGAAGACCCATTTTTTTTGTGAAGCTGTTTCTACTCATCCCACGGTCATCGGCTCATCGGACTATGTCATCCGACCTCTGGTAGGATTTATATTTTTTGATTTTGGGCTTCCTCTGCTTCTTCACTACACTCTGCTCGCTGTACTACACGTGTGCAAGTAGTGTTAGTATGCGTTTATACTAATTCTGTAGTTATGCAGTAACCAATGCATCATGGCCCTATGGAGTGCCACCTGCCAGGCGCAGCTCATACAATGTCCTTGGGTGTGCATCCGCGGTACATTTATGTTTGCTATTACAGGGCAGGAACATTGCTTCCACCCTGTGATATCAAATCGTTGCTTGCCTCGTTGAAGCGAGAAGAGGAAAAGCTCATATTGCTTCAATAAAGCGGATCCGAATGGTAAAAATGGAGGGAAAAAAATGAAGCAGGGTCTCATCAGTTCATTTAAATGAGCCCCCTGGTGGGTAATGTTCCGGGGCCAATCCTAATATTATATTTTGGGGTCTCTGCAGCACTGGGGACCTTAATCTCACATGTAAATTAGGCACGGGAGGGCACAGAGATTTTTCGCAGCCTAGGGGATCGCCACCTCCCTGGGTATTGTTTACTAATTGTTCGGGAGGTTTCGAGGCCAACTCAAGTCTGGGGATCGCCACCCTCTGGGGCTTTACTTAAATATGCAGGGTGGGCCTCGCCAGTCCCTGAAGCCTCGGTGGCCCTAGGCAGTGGCTTATTGGTTCTGTAATCACACGGGCAGTACTCATGGTGTTATAAAGTGATACACTCATAGAACCCTTGCAGTTGTAGAATTACCCAGGCTTCATTTATGTAATAGTCTGTTGGTTTATATTTGGTAGGTGCACCACAAAATTACAAATGTTTTCCCTCATAACCTCCAATCAACCGCCAATTTTCACAATAAACTACAGACAAGTGTTGTCAGAAAAAGAAGACCCATACACTCACTTATTTATTGGTAAAAAAAATAACCTTTATTAAAACAACACAAATAAATGGAAATGCAACTTTATTTGAAGAAACGACAGTATAACATGAAATAAGTGGGTGGGACTCCTCTGGAAGCAGCATATAAAACCTGCAAGACAGAAAGGAAACATAAGTATGTGTGCCATGTCCACGAGAAAAAGAAAGGTAGTCAGAATGAAAGGAAGAAAGTGAGAATGGGACAGAGAGCGAGTGGGTGGAAGGGAGAAGGGGAGGGAGAGTCAAAAGAACAGAGGGAAGATGAGACAGAGCATCGGCCTACTGCACCCAGCCCTCACGGTTCTCCTCCCTTCACCCGTGTGTGTGGGACGCTGGGGTCCGCGAGAAAGAGTGAGGTCCAGCAAGTCCTTAAAATGAAACAGAGATATGAATGAGGTCAGAGATTACATTATTATCTACGGCAATATTGCTTGCCTGTACCTGTGCACCGAGGCTGCTGCACCCCAGCCCCTTCCCCCGCACTGTGCTCAATTGCAGCTTCTGGGCACCGAGGCTTCACAGCTCACCTGCCACCACCGGTGTGTCCAACGACGTGCCGGTGCGAGCTCCGACTTCGGGGTGCATCTCTCAGGGTGGCATAGCAGGACTCCGGTCGGGGACGATGTCTTGATACCACGATGGAAGGCGTCAGAATGCCCAGGGCATCATCACGGGCTGAGTACCTGCTCCGCCGATTTTGGTGCAACTAACTCAGTGTCTGAAAAGGGAGAAACAATATAATGCTGGAAACATCTTGAGGTAAATGAAGGTTTATTTCAAGCTTAATAGAGAACACCAGTTGAGTGCATCCTTACTTCTTAAAGTACGATCTACCAACTGTTAGTGGTAATCGTGGTTCAAAGAGGAGTTGGAGTGTAAGAGAATACATAAGGATAAATAATAATATGTTATGCCAACGTTCACATACAAAGGAACCGAGCACATGCTAGAAGCATAATGTGCGTGTGTAATGCATTGGAGCAAGCCTGTGTGCATGTACACTTAGTAATCAGCTCACTTCAGTCCCCCAAAAGCCAACGCCATGTGTCTGTAGGGCAGCGCTGCCCACTGGCTCAGGCCTGCAGTACAGTCCAGCAGGTCCTTAAAATGAGACAAAGATGTGACTGAATGAGGTCAGAGATCACATCATTATGCACGGCAACATCGCTTGTTTACACCTGCGCACCCAGGCTGATGCACCCCACCCCTCCTGCAGCACCGCGCTCAATTGCAGCCCCTGTGCACCCAGGCCCAACTGCTCACCTGCTGTCATTGTTGTGTGTCCAAACATGAAGGCCAGCAGGGTTCACAATTCAAATCAAGTTTTGATTGCGAGGATGGTGTACACCTCATGGATCCCTTTTTTTATTGCGCATTGTGATATGCGACGTGGATGCGGCCATATCACCTAAGGCAGTGTGGAAGAATTGGGACATGTGGCGTCTTCGTTATCCTATTTATATGTACGCAAAGTGGTCTGGGCTTGCGTACGCCAGTTCAGCGTAGGGGTGTGAATAATTATTCCGGGGACCTGGGCATTGTTCAGTTCCTGCCTGGCCAGGAAGTGTACTTATGTGTGTGTCCCTGTTGCAGTTTTGACATCGCACAATCCGCAATTTACATTAATATAGCATGTACCAGCAGGGCGGCAACTATCGATAATGAGATGCTGTCTGAAAACATTGAATGGCCAACATCACATGTCGTTGTCAAGCTTGTGGATATGCGCAGACACGCATGTCAATGGTGTGTGGTATTATTGAAAGTGTTCCTATCGCGAAGCGCACACATGTGAATGTGCTTGGATGGAGGAAGGATTTGCAGTGAGGCTACGTCATACACAGTGATAACGCTCATTACAGTCAAGCAATGCATGTCAATTGTGAATCTGAAAGTCTCACATATGACACACTACTATACTGGTATGGTAAAGCCTGACAACAGAGCATACTGCAACACAAATCTACACATTTCTGTTTACTGTTTGTCACATGTGATCTAGGATGTGCACTCTGCCCGTGGCTGATGATACCCCTTCAAGCCACCAATTACCAGGCCGAAAGGCAGCACAATAATGCACAGACACACACACCAGGGGCATCGTGTAACGCACATTTGTTTTTTAATGTAACGTTTCAGATGCATGGCCATCACACATGGAAGGCTACTGTACAGACCATGTATATTGATCAAGATGATCGTTGCATGTTGTGTGTAGTATAAGATATGTGTACACAGCAAAAAACTTTTCAAAAAAGCTCTCTGAGCAGAAGAGGTGTCTCTCATCAAACGCTGTAGAGAGAATGACTAAAATGGGTGGGGTCGTCCAACTGTTACAATGGGAAATATTATGAACCAATGAAATGCTTTTTTTTAAGGTCACATGGCAATCGCGCACCAAGCGTGCAAGGAGGCCGCACCGACGCGATTTTGAGAAAATATATTTACCATAATATAAGTTTATTACAGTTAGAAATATATAAATGTTTAAAACATTTTACATTATCGCTTGCTCTCATATACACTTTAAACTTATTTACATATAGTTTTGAGACATAAAAAAAAATGAGGGACTGGCATACCCGGCACAACACCATATGTCTATGACGTAACATAGGACCTTGCAGCGTGCACTCATCGCATATGCAACGCACAGCGGGCACGACACCATACGTACATGACGTAACGCGTGGCTTGGTACTGACCCGTCGCATACCAAAGTAGCAACTGGCGCGACCTCATACATATATAATGTGATGCGGGACGTGGTGCCATGAACCCCTTGGATACGAAATGCGCATCATTTATGAGTTTAGCAATATGGCGGATAGTATTCACGTGCTGATGGAGCTTGGTACACTACCGGTACGGGACTCCAGTTTTCTCCCTAAAAAAAAAAGATATACATATTTTTGGGGGGAGGTATAAAACATTACATCATTTTTAAAGTTCAAAACAAAAAGGATAATAGGGTTCCAAAATATTACAAAAAAATAGAATAAATATAGGTTTTATAAATATTAAAATATGAAATTAACATATAAAAAACCTTTGAAATTCACTGAAAAAACCATTGGTTTTACAGACGTTATAGTTAGGAATTAGCATTTAAAAAACCTTTGAAATTCACTAAAAAACCTTTAGGTTTCAGGGACCTTATAGTTAGTTGGACATTTGACTCATATAAAACCATAGAAATTCCCTCGTTATAGTTAGTTGAGCTAACTATAACTGACGCGCCCGCAATGCACTGCTGATGACATCACATATTACATCACTCATGACATGGTCAGTGACATCACTGATGACATCACTGATGACATCTCAAATGACATCACTGATGACATCATCCAGTGAATGTGTGTTTCTATAAAGTTTAAATATTTTTCATATATATATCTATGGCAAGGTGAATGGAAGAATGAGTGGATTTACAAGTGCCTGAAGTGATTATTTAGTAGGTGTGTGACTGACTGTATAAGTGAGTATTTGAACGTGTGTTGCTAAATGCATGGGTTAGTGACTAAACTGTGTGAAAGTCTGTATTAGTCTCTCAGTTGATGTGTAAGCAACTGCATGGGTTGGTGAGTAGCTACATGATTGTCTATATGGGTTATTGATTTGTTGTCTGAGTATCTGAATGGGTGCCTGAGTGTCTGTGTGTGTGGGTGGGTGTGTGTGTGACTCTGCATAGATGTCTGAGTGGGTGATTCACTGGTTGTATGGATTCAAAAGTGCATCTGGGAAGGGCTGTATGGGTGAGTTAGTGTATGTATGGGTGAGTTGGTGAGTGAATGAATGTCTCAGTGGTATATGCGTGACTAACAACATATGTTTTAAGGCAGTATATGTGAGTGTTGGAGTACATAAATGACTATATGTGAGAGTAAGTTATTTGAAGAGTGGGTGTATAAATGAGTGTCTGCTTGTATCTGTGATTGTATAAGACAGTAAGTATGTGTTAGTATCTGCATAAATAAGTGATGTGGTGTGTGTATAAATAACAAAGTCAGTGTGTATAGCTGTATTCATGAGTAAATGGGTATGTGATTGATTTTTTGCATGACTGACTAGGTTTGTGAGTAACTCTATGGATGAGTGGTGGAGTGTGACTGCATGTATAGGTGTATGAGTGCATATTATAGTACTGTATTGATGAGTAACTGCATGTATACGTGACTGGATGTGTGTGTAGACCTAGGAAATAATCGGTGGTATGTAGTATCTGACATTGTTGTGTGTATGGTTTCAAAAATAGTAGTCTGTATTTTAGAGTGGGTGTATCAAAGTTTATATTAGGGCATCAGTATGTGCATCAGATTATCACGTGGATGATGTCATCAGTGATGTCATTTGAGATGTCATCAGTGATGTCATCAGTGATGTCACTGACCATGTCATGAGTGATGCTATATGTGACGTCATCAGGAGTGCATTGCGGGCGTGCGAGTTATAGTTAGCTCAACTAACTATAACGCCAGAATTTCTATGGTTTTATATGAGTCAAATGTCCAACTAACTATAACGTCCCTGAAACCTATGGTTTTTTAGTGAATTTCAAAGGTTTTTTAAATGCTAATTCCTAACTATAATGTCTGTAAAACCTATGGTTTTTTCATTGAATATATATATATATATATATTTAGAATACTATGTATACATGTGAAAATGTCTCGGTCCATCTGTTTGCCTTGGTGGCACAGAAAAAATGGGTGGAACAGACATCAGCACGCCGACAAGGTCCTCTTATGGCTCCGATGACGTCATACGGTGACGCAAGCCAAGCTGTGCTATAATGACATCCTTGTCGACATGGGAGAGCTAGGAAAGAATTTCCGTGGAATGCTGGTGCAGGGGATATTCACCTAAGTGTTCAGGCTAGTCCTTTGTGAGCAACTGTTTATGTTGCCACTCCAGAAACTGAAACCAGTGATCCGAGGGCAGAGGCCCTAATTTTGGCACACGAGGTGGGGTGCCCAGTCGTGTGCACAGGTGGGGCAGCGAAGTGACAAGCACCACAACCCACAAAAAGGTAACGAGGGCACTGACTAACACAGGATCTTCTCTTTGTATCTGGCAGGAACAATGAGGTTAAAATGCCCTAGTTCCAAACTGTAGAATTAGTGGTGCAACGGTCTTCAAGAGGACCTGTGATGCCGCTTCTGCGTCCCGTACCCTGGAGGCGGCACATGGGTCATGCAGTACGGTCATACTGCGGTGGGACGCACACTCGTTGACCTCTCATGGCAGCGCTCCACATTTCAGGGAGGACGCTTTCAATTAGCTGTGTTTTCTGATGACGTGTCGCGCCGGCCCCGTCCAAAAACAGAACTCCTTTAGATCCAAACAGACTCTTCCACTCTCTCACCGGAAGTGAAACCAGGCCACATGGACACTCACAATACAACAGCCGGGAATGCACTTTTCAGTAAAAAAAACGCATTCCTTCCTCCTAATTTATCAAATAAATAACTCACTGAAGAAAAGGGGCCAGCTACAATTGGTAAACAGCCGTTGCAACGACTTTTTTACTTTGGGATACAATTACAACGCATGCATTACCATGCATGCGTTGTACATCGCAAAGTCATTACTACGCATTTTTTTAGAAGGCATAGTCATTTACCATGCATGCCTTTACAACAAATTTTGTTGTAAAGGTATGTATGGTAAATGACCATGCATTCTAAAAAACATGTAGATGATCCATGTCGTTGTAAGGAAACAGAGGCTGTTCCGTTTCCTCGCAATGACGTGCACCACCCCTCAGAGACAACGTGAAGAAGGAACCACGATGAGAGAGGAACCCCACGAGGAGTGAGAGGTAAGGGGATTTGGCATGGGGTGGGGGTTTCTTTTCTAGGGTCTAGGGTAGTACAACGGTGTTTGGGTAGTGTAGGGGGTCATGCGGTGGGTAGTGATTTAAGGCTTAGGGTAGTGCAGTGGTGTTTGAGTATTGTAGGGTGTCATGCTGGGGTAGTGTTTTAGGGTTTAGGGTAGTGCAGTAATGTAGGGGGTCGTGCTGGGGGTAGTGTTTTAGGGTTTAGGGTAGTGCAGTGATGTATGGGTAGTGTAGGGGGTTGTGCGAGGGGTAGTGTTTTAGTGTTTAGGGTAGTGCAGTGGTGTTTGGGTAGTGTAGGGGCTCGTGCTGGGGGCCGATTTAGGGTTTAGGGTAGTGCAGTGGTATTTGGGTAGTGTAGGGAGTCATGCTGAGGTTAGCATTTTAGGGGTAGGGTAGTACAGTGGTGTTTGTGTAGTGTAGGGGGTTGTGCTGGGGGTAGTGTTTTAGGGTTTATGGTAGTGCAGTGGTGTTTGGGTAGTGTAGGGGGTCATGCTGGGGGTAGTGTTTTAGGGTTTAGGGTAGTGCAGTGGTGTTTGGGTAGTGTAGGGGGTCATGCTGGGGGTAGATGTAGTGTTTAGGGTAGTGCAGTGGTGTTTGTGTTGTGAGGGGGCCGTGCTCAGGGTAGTGTTTTAGGGTTTAGGGTAGTGCAGAGGTATTTGTATAGTTTGGGGGTCATGCTGGGGTAGTGTTTTAGGGTTTAGGATAGTGCAGTGGTGTTTGGGTAGTATAGGGGGTCATGCTGGGGGTAGTGGTTTAGGGTTTAGGGTAGTGCAGTGGTGTTTGTGTAGTATAGGGGGTAATGTTTTAGGGTTTAGGATATACTGTGGGTAGTGTTGTAGGGTTTAGGGTAGTGCAGTGGTGTTTGTGTAGTGTAGGGGGTCATGTTTTATGGTATAGGGTAGTGCAGTGGTGTTTGGGTAGTGTAGGGGGTGTGATCACCCTAGTAATGAGACGCTCAGGCCGTACTGGTGTTCGTGGGGATGTTTAATGGTCAGGTACTGTATAGAAACGTTTTACAGAGAAATACCAGACTAAGGCCGTATTAGGGAGCTGTACACTGTCCTTTCTTTTGTCCAAAAGGAAGGGGGGGAGATAATGTCCAGGTGCTCCGAAAGCCCTCTCTCCTTTGGTGTAGGCGATGTCCAGGTCTGTTCCTCCTCTATTTCTGTCCGTCTCACAAGGAGGGAAAACCGGAGCAGTGACCCTCAAAATAAAGAGAATAAAAACAAACTCAATAAAGCTGTCCTGCTTATCCTGAAATACCGTCACCCATCACCCGGGATGTGAGTTCAGGGTCCCCAGGGTTCACACGTGCGAAGAAGGGAGTGTGCTGTTCCCCTTTTAGGCAGTTAAGCGTAGATGCTTAGTGTCCCAGTCTCCACCACCCTGTGCTGAGGTATTCAACAAAAGGTACTTTCCTTCAGCCATGGCCCTCCTGGGTCGTGGCAGTAGGGGTCTTGCCGCCCTCCTCCTCCTTGGGTCGGTCAGACCTGCAGGTGGTGCCTCTAGGCAGTAGGGTCGTGTCTTCTGCTCTTCTCTTGTGCTCACACTGCACCTGGAGCTGGGTCTCCCATTTCTGCAGGTCTCTCTCCCCTACTTCTCTGTCCTTCGCAGTAGCCTCCCCGTCTATTGTCGCCTCAGCGAAGTCCTCTTCTCTTTTCCCGGCGTCGGCGTTTTCCTCTCCTCCGGTCTCGGCTTCTTCCTCTCCTTCCTCGAACGCCGACGGGGCTTTACTTCCGCCCTCTTGGTATCCTAGCGTCCCTGCGACTAGACCGCTAACCTCCCCTTCTGGGAGACTGGTCGCGGGCGCCATCTTGGAAATCCCGCTCGGATGCGCTGCGGGATTACAGGGGGTCATGCTGGCGTTAGTGTTTTACGGTTTAGGGTAGTGCAGTGGTGTTTGGGTAGTGTAGGGGTTTGTGCTGGGGGTAGTGTTTTAGGGTTTAGGGTAGTACACTGGTGTTTGTGTAGTGTGGGAGTTCATGCTGGGGGTAGATTTAGGGTTTAGTGCAGGGCAGTGGTGTTTGGGTAGTGCTGGGAGTCGTGCTGGGGGTGTTAGGGTTTTGGGTAGTACAGTGGTGTTTGTGTAGTCTAGGGAGTCGTGCTGGGGTAGTGTTCTAGGGTTTAGGGTAGTGCAGTGGTGTTTGGGCAGTGTAGGGGGTTGTGCTTGGGGTAGCGTTTTAGGGTTTAGGGTAGTGCAGTGGTGTTTGTGTAGTGTAGGGGGTCATGCTGGGGGTAGTGTTTTAAAGTTTAGGGTAGTGCAGTGGTGTTTGTGTAGTGTAGGGGGTCGTGCTGGGGGTAGTGTTTTAGGGTTTAGGGTAGTGCAGTGGTGTTTGTGTAGTGTAGTGGGTAGTGTTTTAGGGTTTAGGGTAGTGCAGTGGTGTTTGGGTAGTGAAGGAGTCGTGCTGGGGGTAGTGTTTGAGGGTTTAGGGTAGTACATTGGGGTTTGAGTAGTGTAGGGGGTTGTGCTTGGGGAAGTGTTTTAAGGTTTAGGGTAGTTCAGTGGTGTTTGTGTAGTGTAGGGGATCATGCTGGGGATATATTTAGGGTTCAGGGTAGTGCAGTGGTGTTTGGATAGTGTAGGGGTCGTGCTGGGGGTAGTGTTTTAGGGTTTAAGGCAGTGCAGTGGTGTTTGTGTAGTGAAGGGGTCGTGCTAAGTATAGTGTTTTAGGGTTTAGGGCAGCGCAGTGGTGTTTGTGTAGTCTAGGAGGTTGTGCTGGGGATAGATTTAGGGTTTAGGGTAGTGCAGTGGTATTTGGGTAGTGTAGGGAGTTGGGCTGGTGGTAGTGTTTTAGGGTTTAGGGTAGTGCAGTGGTGTTCGTGTAGTGTAGGGGGTCATGCTGGGGGTAGATTTAGTGTTTAGGGTAATGCAGTGGTGTTTGGTTAGTGTAGGGGTCGTGCTGTAGGTAGTGTTTTAGGGTTTAGGGCAGTGCAGTTGTGTTTGTGTAGTGTAGGGGTCATGCTGGGGGTAGTGCTTTAGGGTTTAGAGCAGTGCAGTGGTGTTTGGATAGTGTAGGGGGTAGTGTTTTAGGGTTTAGGGCAGTGCAGTGATGTTTGTGTAGTGTAGGGAGTTGTGCTGGTGGTAGTGTTTTAGGGTTTAGGGTAGTGCAGTGGTGTTTGTATAGTGTAGGGGGTCATGCTGGGGGTAGATTTAGGGTTTAGGGTAATGCAGTGGTGTTTGGGTAGTGTAGGGGGTCATGCTACAGGTAGTGCTTTTGGGTTTAGCGTAGTGCAGTTGTGTTTGGGCAGTGAAAGGGTCGTGCTGGGGGTCATGGCTTAGGGTTTAGGGTAGTACAGTGGTGTTTGTGTGGTGTAGGGGTAGTGCTTGGGATAGTGTTTTAGGGTTTAGGGTAGTTCAGTTGTGTGTGTGTAGTCTAGGTTGTAATGCTGGGGGTAGTGTTTTAGGGTTTAGGGTAGTGCAGCGGTGTTTGTGTAGGGTAGAGGGTCATGCTGGGGGTAGTGTTTTAGGGTTTAGGGTAATGCAGTGGTGTTTGGGTAGTGTAGGGGGTCGTGCTGTAGGTAGTGTTTTAGGGTTTAGGAAAGTGCAGTTGTGTTTGTGTAGTGTAGGGGGTCATGCTGGGGTTAGTGCTTTAGGGTTTAGGGAAGTGCAGTGGTGCTTGGATAGTGTAGGGGGTTGTGCTGGGGGTAGTGTTTTAGGGTTTAGGGCAGTGCAGTGATGTTTGTGTAGTGTAGGGAGTTGTGCTAGTGGTAGTGTTTTAGGGTTTAGGGTAGTGCAGTGGTGTTTGTGTAGTGTAGGGGGTCGTGCTGGGGATAGATTTAGGGTTTAGGGTAATGCAGTGGTGTTTGGGTAGTGTAGGGGGTCATGCTGCAGGTAGTGTGTTTGGGTTTTGCTTAGTGCAGTTGTGTTTGGGCAGTGAAAGGGTCGTGCTGGGGATCGTGGCTTAGGGTTTTGGGTAGTACAGTGGTGTTTGTGTAGTGCAGGGGGTAGTGCTTGGGGTAGTGTTTTAGGGTTTAGGGTAGTTCAGTTGTGTGTGTGTAGTGTAGGGTGTAATGCTGGGGGTAGTGTTTTAGGGTTTAGGGTAGTGCAGTGGTGTTTGTGTAGTATAGGGGGACATGATGGGGTAGTGTTTCAGGATTTAGCGTAGTGCAGTGGTGTTTGTGTAGTGTAGGGGGTCATACTGGGGGTAGAGTTAGGGTTTAGGATAGTGCAGTGGTGATTGGGTAGTGTAGGGGGTCATGCTGGGGTAGTGTGTTAGGGTTTAAGGCAGTGCAGTGGTGTTTTGGTAGTGTAGGGGGTCGTGCTGGGGTAGAATTTTTGGGTTTAGGGCAGTGCAGTGCTGTGGTGTCTGGATAGTATAGGGGGATTGTGCTGGGAGTAGTGTTTTAGGGTTTAGAGCAGTGCCGTGGTGTTTGGGTAGTGTAGTGGGCCGTGCTGGGGGTAGTGTTTTAGCGTTTAGGGCAGTGCAGTGGTGTTTGTGTAGTGTAGGGGGTCGTGTTTCAGAGTAGTGCAGTGATGTTTGGGTAGTGTAGGGGGTCATGCTGGGGGTTGTGTTTTAGGGTTTAGGGTAGTGCAGTGTTGTTTGGGTAGTGTAGGGGGTCGTGCTTGGGTAGTGTTTTAGGGTGTAGGGTAGTGCAGTGGTGTTTGTCTAGTGTAGGGTGTCATGCTGGGGTAGATTCAGGGTAGTTCAGTAGTGTTTGTGTAGTGTAGGGGGTCGTGCTGGTGGTAGATTTAGGGTTTTGGGTAGTGCAGTGGTGTTTGGAAAGTGTAGGGGGTCATGCTGGGGTAGTGTTTTGGGGTTTAGGGCAGTACAGTGGTGTTTGGGTAGTGTAGGGGGATTGTGCTGGGGGTAGTGTTTTAGGGTTTAGGGCAGTGCAGTGGTGTTTGGGTAGTGTAGGGGGTTGTGCTGGGGGTAGTGTTTTAGGGTTGCAGGTAGTGCAGTGGTGTTTCTGTAGTGTAGGGGTCGTGTTTCAGGGTAGTACAGTGATGTTTGGGTAGTGTAGGGGGTCATGCTGGTGGTTGTGTTTTAGGATTTATGGTAGTGCAGTGGTGTTTGGGTAGTATAGAGGGTCATGCTGGGTGTAGTGTTTTAGGGTTTAGGGTAGTGCAGTGGTGTTTGTGTAGTGTAGGGTGTCATATTGGGGGTAGTGTTTTAGGGTTTAGGGTAGTGCAGTGGTGTTTGTGTAGTGTAGCTTGTCATTCTGGGGGTAGTGTTTTAGGGTTTAGGATAGTGCAGTGGTGTTTGTGTAGTGTAGGGGGTCGTGCTGGTGGTAGATTTAGGGTTTTGGGTAGTGCAGTGGTGTTTGGAAAGTATATGGGGTCGTGCTGGGGTAGTGTTTTGGGGTTTGGGGCAGTACAGTGGTGTTTGGGTAGTGTAGGGGGATTGTGCTGGGGTAGTGTTTTAGGGTTAAGGGCAGTGCAGTGGTGTTTGGGTAGTGTAGGGGGTCATGCTGGGGTAGTGTTTTAGGGTTTAGGGCAGTGCAGTGGTGTTTGTGTAGTGTAGGGGGTCGTGCTGGGGGTAGTGTTTTAGGGTTGCAGGTAGTGCAATGGTGTTTGTGTAGTGTAGGGGGTCGTGTTTCAGGGTAGTACAGCAATGTTTGGGTAGTGTAGGGGGTCATGCTGGGGGTTGTGTTTTAGGATTGATGGTAGTGCAGTGGTGTTTGGGTAGTATAGGTGGTCATGCTGGGTGTAGTGTTTTAGGGTTTAGGGTAGTGCAGTGGTGTTTGTGTAGTGTAGGGTGTCATACTGAGGGTAGTGTTTTAGGGTGCAGGGTAGTGCAGTGGTGTTTGTGTAGTGTAGCTTGTCATGCTGGGGTAGTGTTTTAGGGTTTAGGATAGTGCAGTGGTGTTTGTGTATTATAGGGGGTTATGTTGTGGATAGTGTTTTAGAGTTTAGGGTAGTGCAGTGGTGTTTGGGTAGTGTAGGGGGTTTAGCTGGGGTAGTGTTTTAGGGTGTAGGGTAGTGCAGTGGTGTTTGTTGTACTGTAGGGGGTCGTGCTGGGGGTAGTGTTTTAGGGTTTAGGTTAGTTCAGTGGTGTTTAGGTAGATCGACAACAATAGATCTCGCAAAGCGTGTAGTGCATGCGCTGTGTTGCTAGGTGGGACTTAAAAGCATTGCACCAAAATGGCTGCCAACACTTCCTGGATTGAAGTGTTGTCAGCCAATTAGAGCCAAGCTCATGCTTGTGTAGTTAGGTTCAGCCCAGATATATAAACACATTTTTCCTTGAATATCTCAAAAACTACTGAACAGGTTTACACCATTTTAAAAAAAGGTCTCTTTCTGAACCAAGGGCTACCTTTCTGCCAAATTTTTGTGTAATTCCGTTCAGCAGTTTCAGCTGTAACCATGTCTAAAGTTTCCTATGAGAAATTGGTTTTCCGACCTCTATTTTTTTAATTTCTCAGGAACTACTGAATGGATTTACTCCATTTGAAAAAAAGGTCTCCTTCTGAAACAAGGGCTACCTTTTTGCCAAAGGTGGTGTAATTCCATACAGCAGTTCGAGCTGTAGCGGTGTCTAAAGTTTCCTATGGGAATTAAAATGGAGAAAACACCTTTTGGGACCCCCCTTTTTTCTCGGCTCCCGCTTGACGAATCACCCCGAAACTTTCAGGATAGGAGCTGACCGGAGCGCCCCACAAGTTTTGGAAATTTTGCAAAGATTCGTCAGCCGGCACCAAAGTTATTGGGAAAACAAAAAACACTTTTCCTATGGAAACTAGGTCCTGACTATACTATCTACTGGCGACTGCCAGTAGATAATATATATATATATATTCACTGAAAAAAAACAAAGCTTTCAGAGACATTATAGTTAGAAATTAGCATTTAAAAAACCTTAGAAATTCACAGAAAAAACCATAGGTTTCAGGGGTGTTATAGTTAGCTGGACATTTCACTCGTACAAAACCGTAGAAATTCCTCTGTTATAGTTAGTTCTGACATCATCCATTGAATGCGGTTTAGTTTGAAATTTAAATATGCATTATATATATACTAATCTGTATTGAAGATTGAGTGGATATATAACTGTCTGGATGGAGGATTTAGTAGCTGTCTGACTGTCTGTTTAAGTGAGTAATTAAAAGTGCCTCACTTAATACATAGATTAGTAACTAAACTATGTGAATGTGTGCATCACTGTCTCTGTTGTTGTATAACATGCTGCACCAGTCAGTCACTAACTACATGAGTGTGTATATTAGTTATTGATTAGTTGGGTGAGTATTTGTATGGGACACTGAGTTTGTGTGTGGTTGGATGGGGTGTGTGTAACTCTATGCATAGATGTGTGAATGGTTGAATGACTAGGTGTATAGGTTTAAGAGTGCATGTGGAAACAGTAGTTTGGGTGACTGAGTGTATTTATTTGTGTGTTGGTGAGCGAATATATGTTTTAGTTGTACATCTTCAACAAAGTAAAAAAATGAAAGGGATTGTATGTGAGAGTTTGTGTATATAAATAAGTATGTGTAAGAGTCAGTGATTGTGAGAGTAACTATATAAATGAGTATATAATTGTACGGGTGATTTCTTAACATATTAACTATGAGTTACTATGTGTTTAAATAAATGAGGTGTTGTTGGATAATTGTGTAAGTGAGTAAATGTAAGTGTGATTAATTTTTTTCATGAGTTATGTTATGTTATGGTATTTTATTTTATATAGCGCACAGATGCCGCAGCCAAGAGGCGTCCCGGCGCTTTTGGAAATGATAAAACACAACACAACAGAGATAACCAGAAGGGAAAGAGACTAAGCTGTGGAAAATAGGAAGGTTTTTAATGACTTCCTAAAAGGGAGCAGGTCTGGGATGGAACGAAGTGAGGAAGGCAAAGAGTTCCAAAGAGTTGCCGCCAGCACCGAAAAAGAACGTCCACCTATTCTTGCTTTTTTGAAGCGTGGAACAATGGCTAGATTAGACCCTGCGGATCGGAGGGCTCTGGAAGGGGCATGGTGAAGGATTGTCTGGGTGAGAATAGGAGGGGAGGCTAACTTAAGAATTTTAAAAGTTAAGCAAAGAGCTTTAAACTTAATTCTTTGACCTACTGGTAGCCAGTGGAGATCTTGGATGGTACGACGAGCAGAGACAAACTTAGGAAGGCCGACCAGCATCCTGGCCGCCGCATTTTGAACCCGCTGAAGGCGAGCTAGTTCTGCCTGATTCACGCCCAAGAACAGAGAGCTGGCATAGTCCAATCTGGTGAGAACCAGGGCTTGAACTATGATCTGTCTGGTATCCGCATCAAAAAATTTGAAAATGGGCCGAAGGCACTGCAGGGCGCCGAAACAGATACCAGCTACACGTTTGGTGTGGGGAGTGAAAGAAAGTTTGTCGTCAAGCCACACCCCGAGATTTCTGACTTCAGCTACAGGAATGGGAACAGGACCCAACTCAGATGGCCACCAATGGTCTCCCCATAGCCCACTTTCCCTGCCAAAGATGATAACCTCGGTCTTGGTGGCATTGAGTTGGAGTCGATTTTTCGCCATCCAACCTGCCACTGCCTTAAGAGCTGACTGAAAGGTAGAGGCATCCATATTGGAATCACCATTGAGTGCCACCGCCAGCTGCGTGTCATCGGCGTATGACACCATGGTGAGACCAAAACTGTGGGCTACCTCCGCCAGCGGCTGAACATACAAATTAAATAGGGTAGGGCTGAGAGCCGAACCCTGCGGGACACCCTGGAGAATGGGGCGAGGGGCAGAGACATAGGGCGGTGAAGATACTTTGAAGGTTCGATCCGTGAGAAAGGAGCGAAACCATTCAAGTGCCATCTCTCCAACTCCTGCCTCCACAAGATGCTGTAAAAGGATCTGATGGGAGACCGTGTCAAAGGCGGCACTAAGATCCAATAGGATTAGTGCCGCCGTCTGACCCTGGTCCAGCATTTTCCTGATATGTTCCACCACAACCAAGAGAGCAGTCTCGGTGCTGTGGCCTGCTCGGAATCCATTCTGGGAATTGTCCAGTATGTTAGCTTCCTGCAGGTGAGAAGATAGAATACGGTTCGCGTGAGCTTCGGCTAATTTGGCCATCCAAGGGAGAAGGGAGATGGGTCGGTAGTGCTCTGATTTTGTAGGGTCAAGGGAAGGTTTTTTAAGAATTGGTATAATGGTAGCCTGCTTCCAAGCAGTGGGAACACTGCCAGTGCTAAAGGAGAGATCAATGAGACTATGCATAGCCGGGTAGCAACACTCGGCGAGTTCCCGAAATTGAGTGGGTCTCATAGGGTCATCCGGTGACCCGGATTTGACTTTAATTGTCAAAGCTTTGAACTCCTCTTGAGTGGGACTTGGAATGGCCAATAACAGTTTAGAAGCCAATGGAGCGCTGGTATTCTCACTGATGGAGGGCTGAGAGAATGACCTGTAGATGGCCTCCACCTTTTCAACAAAGAACGAGGCCAAATCCTCACAATGTGCCATGGAAGCTGTAAAAATAGTAGCGGTCTTTTTACTAGTGAGGTCCTTGCACACCCTAAAGATAACCTTGGTAGGATTCGTACTATTCTTTATCTCCTGAGAGTAAAAGGCTGCCCTGGCTGTGCAAATGGCCCGATGGTACGTTCTGGTGCAGGTCCTATAGGCTGATTTAAGGTCAGCATCATAGGTTCTGCGCCATGCACGTTCCGCTTTTTTACAAGAAGATTTAAGCATCTTAAGGGATTCGTCGTACCAGGGGCTGGAGGGACTTGATCTAGTCTTACTCCACCTGGCAGGTATAAGAGTATCTAGTGAGTGGTCTAACCACTTACAGAAGCTATCATAGCCAAGGGAGACTTCCTTGGGGGGTTGAGGGTGGTGCTTCATCAAAAGATGGTGAAAGTGCTCTAAATTCAGGTTTCTCCAGGGACGTTTGAGAATATCAGGAGTGTTGTTTCTAGGGGGAGGAATGATAGTGGTGATATGCGTCTCGATCAGATAATGATCGGTCCAGGCCATAGGCTTGGGCTGGAGCACTGAGATATTGGTGGAGATATTCGTCAAGAAGGGGTCAAGCAAGTGTCCGCCAGTATGAGTCGGTAGTTCTACCAGTTGGATTAATTGGAAAGCTTCAAGATCAGCTAGGAGGCTATAGACGGAGTTGGAGAGTGGGGCATCCATGTGCAGGTTAAGGTCTCCAATGATCATGAAATTAGCTGTTTTCATGACTAGGGAGGAGACCACCTCCAGGAGGCTGAGACGGAAAGCGCCCTCGGGACCGGGAGGCATATAGATTAGTAGTCCCAAAAAAGTGAAGTGGGGATTTACTGTGATGTTGAAATGCGCGCTCTCGCATCCTGCTATGATGGTAGGATTCCAGGCGCACGGATAGCAAGTTTTTACCACAACCGCGATGCCTCCGCCTCTAGCATTACGGTGGTGCGAGTGCATGATGTATCCCACTGGGAGGGCTAAGTTTATGACAGCCGTAGATTGGTCATGCAACCAGGTTTCGGTGAAGAAGAAGATATCCGGGTTCTCATCAGTGATCAGAGAGAATACTTCTTGAGAATGAGAAGCCAGTGATCTCACATTCAGGTGGAAAATTTTGAGAGTAGGACGGGTAACTAAGCCCAGAGCAGGGTCTGGCATATGGACCATAGGAGCTATTGATTGGAGACTCAAGATAGGCAGCGGTTTCGGAAGTTTGAAGGAACAGGTGGGACACTGGTAAGGCCCACTAAGAGGATCCAGGGCGCCATGATGGCAGCCACTTACCACACGGCGCAGTAGACGCAGGTCTCCAGCAGATATCATCCTGGGAGAGCCAGAGTGCCCTGCCCTAGCCCTGCCTTAGCGCTGACGGGCGCAGACGGGCAGGACTCTGGCGAGACTCAGGCGTAGGGAAGGCATGACCGCTACGCGTGACCGCTTCGCTCCAGGCGAGCTTTAAGTAGGCGAGTGGCGGTGAGAAGCGCTAGCGCGCTAACCCCCAAGCAAAGGAAGGGAACAGCCTTCCCAAGATGGCGTCGTCACGTGACCCAAGAGCCCCGGAGCCCGGACCCGCAAAATAGCGGTGGTTTCACTCAATATTATGTGCGGTGAGGGCCAGGGGGGGTCGCAGCAGCAGATTAAAATCAGGGGGAATGAAAGCAAGAATAAACACAAATACAAAATTGGATGATTTTAAAAATAAGCGCGAGCCACAATACAGCGCTTATCCAAAAGATCTCTGCAAACGCGGTGGTCACCTTCTCCAGGCTGACCCCATGTCAAAGCTCACCTTAAGTAGGCGAGTGGCGGTGAGAAGCGCTAGCGCGCTAACCCCCAAGCAAAGGAAGGGAACAGCCTTCCCAAGATGGCGTCGTCACGTGACCCAGGAGCCCCGGAGCCCGGACCCGCAAAATAGCGTTGGTTTCACTCAATATTATGTGCGGTGAGGGCCAGGGGGGGTCGCAGCAGCAGATTAAAATCAGGGGGAATGAAAGCAAGAATGAGTGAGTAGGATGACTGCATAACTGACTAAAATGACTGCTGATGTGTCAATGTCTATATATGTGTGTATAAGTGCATTTGATAGTGTTCTATTAATTAGTGTCTGCATGTATAAATGATTCTGTTGTTGAATGGGTAGTTGTGTGTGTAGACTTAGGAATCAGTGAGTGGGTATGTAGTAACTGGTATTGGTGTGTCAATGGTTTCAAATATGGTACTCTGTATTTTGCAGTGAGTGATGAAAGGTTATACTAGTGTAGCATGACGTGTATCAGATTGTCACGTGGATGATGTCATGAGTGATGTCATGAGTGATGTCATTTCAGATGTCGTCAGTGATGTCATCAGTGATGTCACTGACCATGTCATGAATGATGCAGTATGTGACATCATCAGCTGTGCATTGCGGGCGCGCGAGTTATAGTTAGCAGAACTAACTATAACAGAGGAATTTCTATGGTTTTGTACGAGTGAAATGGCCAGCTAACTATAACACCCCTGAAACCTATGGATTTTTCTGTGAATTTCTAAGGTTTTTTAAATGTTAATTTCTAACTATAACGTCTCTGAAACCTATGGTTTTTTCAGTGAATTTCAAAGGTTTTTTAAATGCTAATTTCTAAGTGTGATAATAGTTATACCTATTTTTTTGTACTGATTTTGTACTTTTTTTTAACTGTTTATTTATAAATATTTTATTCATTAAATAACATTATTTATTTTTCTGAAAATTGCACAATTTTGTTTTTTTTAAATTCAAACTGAAATATTGATTCATTTTTTTGTTTTCATTTTTTATTTTAATATATTTATATTCTTTTCTTTTTAAAAAACTAATTTTTCCAATTTTTTTTCGGAGTCGCGCACTCAAAGTGTACCCTTCACGGTGGGTGTGCGGATTCTAACCGCCATTTTAGAAAAGTCGTAAAGGATCCACGTACGGTGTGTGACGACTGCATGTTTTTCAGTTACATCATATGCATTTAATATTACGTGATGTGCGCGATTGGTATGCGACCAGTCCGCGACTCCTGCTCCCGCACATTCGCAACACATGCGCATTACGGTACAAGGTGCCTGCACGGTGGTGGGTCCCGCGGGACGTCATATACGTGCTGGGGCGCGCTGGGTGCGCGACTACCGCAAAAAAGTTTTAAGTTCCTGTATGTTATCGCCCTATTTTCCTCTTAGATTCCTTTATGAAAATTGCAGGAAGGGTTGTGTTAAGCAGACTCCAACAGTGGGCCGAGGACAATAACATCTTAAGTCGGGTCCAATACGGGTTTAGAAAGGGGATGGGCACTATCAAACAGGTTTTAAATTTTTCATTGATACAGGGGAAATATACCCAAGCGAAGGCAGGGAATTTATTTGTGGTATTTGTTGACCTTAGTGCCGCTTTTGATTGTGTTGACCATAGTAGATTATGGTGCATTTTAGAGGAACTAAAAGTTGATCCCCCCTTAGTTTTATTTTTGAGACAATTATTTCAGGGGGCCTCTGCCAAAGTGAGGTATGGATTAAAGGGAGAGTGCACCAAATCATTCCGCGTGGAGAGGGGTGTTAGGCAAGGCTGCGTACTGGCCCCGTTCCTCTTCACATTATATACCAACGCATTGGAAGAGGAATTGGTGGCCAGGGTGAGCGATTCCCCAATAATAAAGAATCAGCAGATTGTCTCCCTCCTCTACGCGGATGATGCAGTGCTAATGGCTAGAACCCAGCTTGGCCTACTGAGGGCACTCTCAGCCTATAATGATTTTATGGATAACAGAGGCCTAAAAATAAACGTTACAAAGACTTTCGTGATGTCCTGTGGGAAACGGAAGAACAAATGTAGAACATTAGTAACGGGGGACGGTAGGATTGAACCAACTAAAACATTTTCTTATCTTGGAATTTTATTAGAGGATTGGGGCTCCTGGGGGCCAGCGGTTAAGAGTAGAACGCTCCTATTTAAAAGGTCAACTGCGGCACTGATGCTTTTTTCAAGGAAATTGGGGAAAATGCCCCCAGGAATATTACTGAAAATATATCAAGCTAAATGCATTAGTATTGCTACATATGGAGCGGGGATCTGGGGTTTTTACAACGTTGCACCAATCCAAATGGTTGAAAATGATTTCTTAAGGTTCATTTTAGCCGTGCCACGGAGTTCTTCCATTTTTAATTGTCATAATGAACTGGGTATTACCCATATCTCCGACCTGATTAAAATTCAACCAATTTTGCTTTGGCAGGATCTGGACCTCTTCCAGTTTAGATTTGAATCGAGAGATCATAAAAGATTCCATGAGATTAGATCAGGCCAAAAAAATTCCATGGTTAAACTATATAAGCAATTTATTGCGAGATTTATGTAGACCTGATTTTTATTCTAACCCTGACACTATGTGCACCTTATCGAGAAAGGACCTTAAATCTTTATGTTTACAGCACTTTGAGTCCCTTAGACTGATGGTAGAGATAAGCAAACATTCTGTGATCCAACATCAACTGAGCCTGTCTAGCTATTCCATCCAGCTTTATCTAGTATGCTGCCTAAGGGAGTTTGATAGATATATATTGACAAGGCTCAGATTTGATTGTTTCCATCGCCTGGTTTCTTTTCCCACTGTAAATGATTGGTCTAGGAAACTCTGCCTTTGCCCCTGTGACAACATTGCCTCACAAACTACAATGCACGTTGTTTTATTTTGTAAATTTTATGTCAAAGAAAGAGCTAGATGGATTAAGCCTATCTTAAAGCAGGGAGGCTGGCAGCAATGTTGTCCGGCATTTCTTTTTCTGAAATTGTTGGATAATGTGTACTGTATTGGAGCTATGACGGGGCTTTTGAAGAGTATAATGAGGAAAAAAGAAGTTTAACTGATTAACACTTATGTAAAATCATGTATAATTGGAATAGCTGTATTTTATTATGATATTTTAATGTAATTTTATAGATGATCGGATTTTATTGAATTCTGTGCTTTTATCATTTTACTATTTTCTAAAATCGAATAAAGCATTTATTGATTGATTGATTGATATGTAGGTGTGTTTAATATACATATTAGGGCAAGAGATTATCGAAGATATTCATAAAAATGATATATACTAGGTCAGCAGAGCTGCTGTAGAGCCAGAGAAACAAGGTCAGCAGAGCTGCTTTAGAGGGAGATAACCAGGTCAGCAGAGCTGCTTCAGAGCCAGAGAACCAGGTCAGCAGAGCTGCTCTAGCTGACACTGACTGACTGACACTGCCTGACTGACACTGACTGATTGACACTGACTGACACTGATTGACTGACACTGACACTGACTGACATGACACTGACTGACACTGATTGACTGACACTGACTGACTGACAATGACTGACACTGATTGACTGACACTGACTGACTGACACTGACTGACACTGATTGGCTGACACTGATTGACACTGACTGACTGACTGACACAGACTGACTGACACTGACTGACTGACACTGCCTGACTGACACTGACTGATTGACACTGACTGACACTGATTGACTGACACTGACACTGACTGACATGACACTGACTGACACTGATTGACTGACACTGACTGACTGACAATGACTGACACTGATTGACTGACACTGACTGACTGACACTGACTGACACTGATTGGCTGACACTGATTGACACTGATTGACTGACACTGACTGACTGACTGACACTGACAGACTGACACTGACTGACAATGACTGACACTGACTGACTACACTCTACTACTCTCTCTCTCTACTAATCACTCTCTACTACTCTACTACTCTCTACTACTCACTCTCTACTACTCACTCTCTACTACTTTCTACTGCTCGCTCTCTACTACTCACTCTACTACTCACTCTCTACTACTCTCTACTACTCTCTCTTCTTCTCACTCTCTACTACTCTGTCTACTACTCACTCACTACTACTCTCTACTACTCACTCTCTACTACACACTCTCGACTACTTGCTCTCTACTACTCGCTCTCTACTAATCTCTACTCCTCTCTCTGCTACTCACTCTCTACTATTCTCTACTACTCACTCTCTACTACTCGACTAATCTCTACTACTTAATCTCTACTACTCACTCTCTACTACTCTCTCTCTACTACTCAACCTCTACTACTCACTCTCTACTACTCTCTACTACTCACTCTCTACTGCTCTCTCCCTACTACTTACTCTCTACTACTTACTCTCTACTACTGTCTACTAATCACTCTCTACTACTCTCTACTACTCTCTACTATTCATGTTCTACTACTCACTCTACTACTCACTCTCTACTACTCTCTCTCTACTACTCACTCTACTACTTACTCTCTACTTCTCTCTCTCTGCTACTCACTCACTTCTACTCACTCTCTACTACTCACTCTCTACTACTCACTCTCTACTACTCTCTACTACTCACTCTACTACTCACTCTCTACTACTCTCTACTACTCACTCTCTACTACTCATTCTCTACTACCCACTCTCTACTACTCACTCTCTACTACTCACTCTCTACTACTCACTCTATTACTCTCTACTACTCACTCTCTGCTACTCTCTCTATTACTCTCTACTACTCGCTACTACTCTCTACTACTCACTCTCTACTCTCTACCTCTCTACCTCTCTCTACCTCTCTCTCTACTACTCTCTACCTCTCTACCTCTACCTATCTACCTCTACCTCTCTACCGCTACACCTCTACCTCTACACCTCTACCTCTCTACCTCTCTGTACACGCACACATATGCACATATATATATGCATTTATATGCATATGCATTTATATACATGTATGTGTATATATATTATCTACTGGCGGTCGCCAGTAGATAGTTATAGTTAGGACCGTGTTTCCATAGGAAATCCGCAACATGCTATTTGGAATAACTTTGGCGCCGGTTGACGAATCCTCGCGAAATTTTCAAAATAGGTGGGGCGCTCCGCTCCGCTCCTACCCTGAAAGTCTCGGGGGGATTCGTCAATCGGGGGCTGAGAAAAAAGGGGGTCCCAAAACGTGTTTTCCCCATGCATTTTCCCATAGGACCTTTAGTCCGAGCTACAGCCCGAACGGCTGAACAGAATTACTTGAAATTTGGCAGAGAGGTAGTCCTCAGGTCAGAGATGTGCCTTTTGCAGGTCTGGTGTAAATCTGTTCAGTAGGTCCTGAGAAAATAGCATTTAAATCAATATATATATCTGTAAGCGCGCTCCGTGCGCTTACGGTAAGCTTACCGTACGCGTACGGTGCCGTGCGCGAGCTCAATTCTGATTGGTGGTTACATGACTGTAAACATTCGAATCGGTCGAAAACAAAGGTGGATAACGTGAAAAGGGGGCAACGGAGAGAGTTGCAGACCCCCTAGCATTTGTCAGGGGGTCCACGAAGGACCAAAAAGTACGAAAAATACATTTAATAAAATAGCGGAGTGCGTGTACGGTAAGCTTACCGTACGCGCACGGCAAAAAAAAAAAAAAAACGAAAGAACAATCACATTTATTAAATAAATTGAAGGACCCACAAGGGAAAAAAAAAATTGTTACTGTGTAAAAAAAGGCGAGGCGCGCACGGTATGAACTGCGCAACTGCCCACAGCGTGCGCACCGTGCGCGAAGCGCACCGTGCGCGCAGGGTGTGCGCACGGTGAAAAACCAGAATTTTTTTTTAAAAAAAAATACATAACTTAGCATTTAAAAAAACGTACAAATTCACTTAAAAAAACATAGGTTTCACACATGTTATAGTTAGCTGTACATTTCACTCGTAAAAAAACCAATGAAATTCCACGTTATAGTTAGATCAGGTAACAATAACTTGTGCGACCGCAATCCACAGTGTGTCATTTCAGATGTCATCATTGATGTGATGAGTGATGTCACTGACCATGTCATGAGTGATGTAATATGTGACGTCATCAGCAGTTTATTGTGGGCGCGCAAGTTATAGTTACCTGATCTAACTGTAACGTGGAATTTCATTGGTTTTTTACGAGTGAAATGTACAGCTAACTATAACATGTGTGAAACCTATGGTTTTTTAAGTGAATATATATATATACACACATATATAAACATATATATGATCTGCATATCTATATAAATACAACTATAAATACATATACATATATATATATATACGCATACATATGCATGTTATGCACATGAAAAACACTAATCCTGAGGCGGAAGCCGGGAGAACTTTACAGAAAAAAAACCTACTTTTAAATCACTGTTCTGAGTTGTTTTTAGTCAAGGCAACTCACCTCTGGGCACTTCCCTGCCATTCTCGCCTTCTCATTCCCCCCCACACAGCGAATATCAGCGCTGCTGCGGGATCGGGAAAGCAATCAGCGCCTTTGCGCGCCAAGCCCCGGGTCACGGCCTTTCCTTGGATGCAACGCCCACTCCAACACTGCCTATAAAAGCGCGCTGAGTACTAGACGTGCCATTGAAGCTACATCCTCCTGAGGCGGAAGCCGGGAGAACTTTACAGAAAAAAAAAAAACTACTTTTAAATCACTGTTCTGAATTGTTTTTAGCCAAGGCAACTCACCTCTGGGCACTTCCCTGCCATTCTTGCCTTCTCATTCCCCCCACACAGCGGATATCAGTGCTGCTGCGGGATCTGGACAGCAATCAGCGCCTTCGCGCGCCAAGCCCCGGGTCACGCCCTTTCCTTGGAGGCCACGCCCACTCCGACACTGCCTATAAAAGCGCGCTGAGTACTAGACGCACCATTGAAGCTACATCCTCCTGAGGCGAAAGCCGGGAGAACTTTACAGAAAAAAAAAAACTACTTTTAAATCACTGTTCTGAATTGTTTTTAGCCAACGCAACTCACCTCTGGGCACTTCCCTGCCATTCTCGCCTTCTCATTCCCCCCCACACAGCGGATATCAGCGCTGCTGCGGGATTGGGAAAGCAATCAGCGCCTTCGCGCGCCAAGCCCCGGGTCACGCCCTTTCCTTCGAGGCCACGCCCACTCTGACACTGCCTATAAAAGCGCGCTGAGTACTAGACGCGCCATTGAAGCTACATCCTCCTGAGGCGGAAGCCGGGAGAACTTTACAGAAAAAAAAACTACTTTTAAATCACTGTTCTGAATTGTTTTTAGCCAAGGCAACTCACCTCTGGGCACTTCCCTGCCATTCTTGCCTTCTCATTCCCCCCACACAGCGGATATCAGTGCTGCTGCGGGATCTGGACAGCAATCAGCGCCTTCGCGCGCCAAGCCCCGGGTCACGCCCTTTCCTTGGAGGCCACGCCCACTCCGACACTGCCTATAAAAGCGCGCTGAGTACTAGACGCACCATTGAAGCTACATCCTCCTGAGGCGAAAGCCGGGAGAACTTTACAGAAAAAAAAAAACTACTTTTAAATCACTGTTCTGAATTGTTTTTAGCCAACGCAACTCACCTCTGGGCACTTCCCTGCCATTCTCGCCTTCTCATTCCCCCCCACACAGCGGATATCAGCGCTGCTGCGGGATTGGGAAAGCAATCAGCGCCTTCGCGCGCCAAGCCCCGGGTCACGCCCTTTCCTTCGAGGCCACGCCCACTCTGACACTGCCTATAAAAGCGCGCTGAGTACTAGACGCGCCATTGAAGCTACATCCTCCTGAGGCGGAAGCCGGGAGAACTTTACAGAAAAAAAAACTACTTTTAAATCACTGTTCTGAATTGTTTTTAGCCAAGGCAACTCACCTCTGGGCACTTCCCTGCCATTCTCGCCTTCTCATCCCCCCCACACAGCGGATATCAGCGCTGATGCGGGATCGGGAAAGCAATCAGCGCCTTCGCGCGCCAAGCCCCTGGTCACGCCCTTTTCTTGGAGGCCACGCCCACTCCGACACTGCCTATAAAAGCGCGCTGAGTACTAGACGCGCCATTGAAGCTACATCCTCCTGAGGCGGAAGCCGGGAGAACTTTACAGAAAAAAAAAAAAACTACTTTTAAATCACTGTTCTGAATTGTTTTTAGCCAAGGCAACTCACCTCTGGGCACTTCCCTGCCATTCTTGCCTTTTCATTCACCCCCACACAGCGGATATCAGCACTGCTGCGGGATCGGGAAAGCAATCAGCGCCTTCGCTTGCCAAGCCCCGGGTCACGCCCTTTCCTTGGAGGCCACGCCTCCCACCATCCTTATTTCTATGTGCATTTAGAGGACGCGCAGCGGACGAGCGCAGCGGGAGCGTCGGCAGCGCACCAAAGGCGCGCCAAAGGCTAGCCCGTCTGCACCCGTCCGCGACCGAACGGGGCCTGGGGCCAGACCCCTTGCCTCTTCTGCTCCACCGGACATGACGGCAACTCACAGACAGGAGCCATCTTACACTAAACAAGAACTACTATCTCTATGCCCGACACATGAAGATAGTTGCTACCACACTTTGCAAGCGGACTCTCTACCCCTCGTCTGTGAAACCTGTAATCACACCTTCCAACTCTTGAAGAAGGAAAAGCGGGCGACAGCTAAATTAAAAATGCTATTACTTAACTGCAGATCCCTGAAGAAACATAAAATTGAGATACATGATCTACTGACGGAAAGCTGTCCCGATGTTCTTTTTCTCACTGAGATGTGGCTAGACGAAACTTCGTCGCCAGAAACTCTCGAAGCCACCCCTCCAGGTTACTGCCTACTTAGATTAGATAGACAGAAACAGAGAGGTGGGGGGTTCGCTCTATTTGACAAAATAGACTTAGAATGCATCCTATTGAAGGTTTCGCTACCTAATAGCGAAGGCGGTTTTTTCACAATAAAAGCAGGACCCAAAAACATCATCAACGGGCTACTCATATACCACCCGGAGGGGCAGCCCAGTTCGGCGACCAACTCATAGAACTGATTACCCAGCCGGCACTTCTCATCTTAGGTGACCTAAACCTCCACTTAGATATTGCTGATTGTAGGGAGGCACAAGATGTGGCAGAAGCATTGAAAGCCCTAGAGCTTAACCTACAATCCAAATCCCCCACCCACCAATTAGGCCATCTTCTCGATCCCATCTTTGCCAATTGGGAGGGTGTTAAGGTCTCCCCTCGATCAGAACTATTTGGTCAGATCACTTCATCATCCCGTTTGAAATAGAAAGTACTTCTATAGAATCCAGATCTAACAAATCCCTACCCCAGAAATGCAGAGATTGGAAAAAATTAAATCAGGAGACATTTAAACTCACCCTACTTGAAAAACCCCCACCCCCTAGCGATACCTTACATGAGGCGTGGAATAGCTACGAAAAATTGGTGTCCAACCCGTTAGACACGGTAGCACCCTGGACACACAAACCGCCCGCAAGACATACCAAAACTGCCCCCTGGTTCTCCGAGGAACTCAAAATAGCCAAAGTTAAATGCAAAAACTTGGAAAGACAATGGAGGAAAAATTACAACCAAAAAAATAAGTCACTTTACAGAATAGAATTAAATAAATATCAAAAACTTATAAGAACAGTGAAAGGCGCCCACTTTAAAGGTAGAATAGAATCCGCCGACAACCCCACCAGAGAACTCTTCACTATCTACAAAGAGCTAACAGTTCCAACTAGACTCGTAGCGCAAGACATCTACTCTAGCGAATTATGTGACTCTATAGCTGATCATTTTGTTGGCAAGATTGATCAAATCTATGCCACTTTTACAGACAACATTGATCCCTCTAGCAAACATGTGGAAGTCAGAGACAACCCCACCATTAAACCTTGTCTGACATGTTTCAAAGTACCTGAGAGACAGGAACTGATGAATATTGCTTACAGCATACAATCTGGCTCCCCTTGCGACGTGTGCCCCCCAAACGCTGTAAGGGAGTCTTGGAAAGCATGATTGATCAGATTGCTCACATCGTCACCCTCTCTTTCCAAGAATGCCATGTGCTTGATGCATGGAAAACAGCCCAGGTCATCCCTTTTTAAAAAAAAACCCAATACCCACATATCCCAATTTCAAAATCTTCGTCCCATATCCCTTCTTCCTTTTTGCTCAAAAGTAATGGAAAAAGTGGTCAACGGGCAACTCATGACATATCTAGAGGAGGAATCCCTTCTCCACCCCACCCAATCGGGGTTTAGAGCCGGCTACTCGACGGAGTCAGCCGTCCTCTATTCCACCGAATGTCTCAGACAGATGGTGGATGAAGGACAGACAGCAGCGTTGATTTTATTAGACCTAAGTGCAGCTTTTGACACCATGCTGCACACAACGCTGCTGTCTCGCCTCTCCGACATGGGAGTGGAGGGATCCGCCCTTGCCTGGATAAAATCTTTCCTAGATAACAGGAGTTTCCAAATGTACTGCCCCCCTTTTAAATCTTCCCCCCGGAAGCTGAGCCATGGGGTTCCACAGGGCTCCAGCTTGAGCCCTACCTTGTTCAACCTCTATATGGAACCCCTGGCCCACATAGTCGAAGCTTTCGGGCTGGATATTGTCACTTATGCTGACGATACCCAACTGATGATCAAGCTCACGCCTGACCACACGGAAGACGCCATTAATTTCTCCAAATGCCTGTCATCAGTGGCAACATGGATGAATAACAACTGCCTGCGCCTAAATGGCGATAAAACGGAACTTCTAGTCATTGGAGAATCTCCAAATGCCTGGTCGCATATGTGGTGGCCCGCGGAACTAGGAAATGTTACCACTCCCGTCGAATCTGTTAGAAACCTCGGAGTAATGATTGACTCTGATCTTTCTTTCAGGTCTCAGGTTAGCAAAGTTACGGGTAAGTGCTTCAGCACATTAAAAACCCTCCGAAAAGTCCTTGACCTGCTCCCCATCTATGCCAGAAAAACACTTGTTCATGCCTTGGTCACACCCCACCTTGACTACGGCAACATTTTGCTTTTAGGTTTAAGTAAAAAAGGCTTGCACCGATTTCAGTGCATACAAAACGCTGCTGCTCGCCTGGTACTTAACCTGTCCCGCAGAGCATCTGGGAAGAATGCTCTAACAAAACTTCACTGGCTACCGGTCAAGGAACGCATTAAATTCAAAGCCCTATGTTTCACGCACCGCATCGCCCATGGCAAAGGCCCAAGGTACTTGCAAAAGCTCCTCACTATTCACCGTCCCACCTGGAATTTGAGGTCATCCGGAGCGATGCTGCTTAAACTCCCCCGCACTCGTAGAGCCAGAATGGGTGGATGTTCTTTCAGGAACCTGGCTCCCAGGCACTGGAATGAACTACCGCTTGACCTCCGTATGGAACCTTCAGAAACCAGATTCCGTGCTAAACTTAAAACTCACCTGTTCCCACCCAACTAATTTCCTCCTTTCCCCCTGACCTCTTCTTCGTTCTCTCAAAATCGCTGCCTCTTGTGATATAGCATCATTCCAGCGCGGGGACACACAATGTTTAGTGCAGCCAGGCGCTTTAGAAATGGCTTTATTATTATTATTATTATTAAAGCTAAAAAGCCACCTAATTACACACAGAATTGCTTTAACTTAAACGAGGGCGAGACCTATTGCATTCTCAATGCTTGTTTACTTTGATTCCATCAAGAAGGCATTCACATGTGTAACACATTTGCCATAAATTCTGAATGGTAGCACTCTAGTTGCTCATTAGATCACTGTAGTAAAGCTACTACTCACCAGGGAAGTCTGCTGCTGGTATTCAAAGTGCATGTTTCAGTCTTCATGTCAGAATGTTTTAATGAAATAGAAGAGGATTTGAGAAGTCACTCAAAATGTGCCCTATTTTTTCTTTTTTCAGCACTAATCATAATTTTTATGGCAAAATGAACCCCCTCATTGTGTTCCTTTTAAATTAAACTAGTCACTCTCTACTACTCACTTGCTACTACTCTCTACAACTCACTCTCTACTACTCTCTAGTACTACTCTCTACTACTCACTTTCTACTACTCTCTACTACTCTCTACCACTCACTCTCTACTACTCTACTACTCACTCTCTACTACTCTCTACTACACTCTCTCTACTACTCCCTCTCTACTACTAACTCTACTACTCTCTACTACTCACTCTCTACTACTCACTCTCTTCTACTCTACTACTCTCTACTACTACTCTCTACTACTCACTCTCTACTACTCTCTACTGCTCATTCTCCACTACACACTCTCTACTACTTGCTCTCTACTACTCGCTCTCTACGACTCTCTACTACTCACTCTCTACTACTCCCTACTACTCACTCAACTACTCACTCTCTAGTACGCCACAACTCTCTACTACTCTCTCTCTACTACTCACTCTCTACCACTCTACGGCTCCCTACTACTCTCTCTCTACTGCTCACTCTCTACTAATCACTCTCTACTACTCTCCTTCTACTACTCGCTCTCTACTACTCACTCTCTACTACTCGCTCTCTACTACTCTCTACTACTCACTCTCCACTACTCACTCTCTACTACTTGCTCTCTACTACTCTCTACTACTCACTCTCTACTACTCACTCTCTAGTACTCTACTACTCTCTCAACTACTCACTCTCTACAACTCACTCTCTACTACTCACTCTCTACTACTCTACTACTCTCTACTACTCTCTCTACTACTCACTCTCTACTACTCTCTACTACTCACTCTACTACTCTCTACGACACTCTCTCTACTACTCACTCTCTATTACTCACTCTACTACTCTCTACTACTCACTCTCTACTAATCTCTCTCTACTACTCATTCTCTACTACTCTCTACTACTTACTCTCTACTACTCACTCTCTACTACTCACTCTCTACTACTCACTCTCCACTAATCACTCTCCACTACGTGCCCTCTACTACTCTCTACTACCCACTCTACTACTCACTCTCTACTACTCTACTACCCTCTACTACTCTCTCTACTACTCACTCTCTGCTTCTCTCTACTACTCTCTCTCTACTACTCACTCTTTACTACTCACTCTACTACTCTCTACTACACACTCTCTACTACTCACTCTCTATTGCCCACTCTCTACTACTCTCTACAAC
This sequence comes from Triturus cristatus, assembly GCF_964204655.1. Classification (NCBI taxonomy): domain Eukaryota; kingdom Metazoa; phylum Chordata; class Amphibia; order Caudata; family Salamandridae; genus Triturus; species Triturus cristatus. The sequence continues at coordinate 718,682,849 of NC_140594.1, read as the reverse complement.
TCACTCTCTACTACTCACTCTCTACTACTCACTACTACTCAATCTCAACTACTCACTCTCTACTACTCACAACTACTCTCTCTACTACTCACTCTCTACTACTTACTCTCTACTACCCTACTACTATCTACTACTCTATCTACTACTCACTCTCTACTACTCTCTACTACTCACTCTCTACTACACACTCCCTACTACTCGCTCTCTACTACTCTCTACTACTCACTCTCTACTACTCCCTACTACTCACTCTACTACTCACTCTCTACTAATCTCTCTCTGCTACTCACTCTCTACTACTCACCCTCTACTACTCTCTACTACTCACTCTCTACTACTCACTCTCTACTACTCTCTACCACTCACTCTCTACTACTCTCTACTACTCACTCTACTACTCACTCTCTACTACTCTCTACTACTCTCTACTACTCACTCTCTATTACCCACTCTCTACTACTCTCTACCACTCGCTCTCTACTACTCTCTGCTACTCACTCTACTACTCACTCTCTACTACTCTCTACTACTCACTCTCTATTACCCACACTCTTCTACTCTCTACTACTCACTCTCTGCTACTCTCTCTACTACTCTCTACTACTCTCAACTACTCACTCTCTACTCTCTACTCTCTACTCTATATTACTCATCCTCTACTCTCTACCTCTCTACCTCTCTCTACCTCTCTCTTTACTACTCTCTACCTCTCTACCTCTCTACCTCTATCTCTCTACCTCTCTACCTCTACCTCTCTACCTCTCTCTACCTCTCTCTACAGGCACACATATATATATGCATATATATGCATATGCAGTTATATAGATGTATGTGTTTATATATATATATATATATATATATATATATATATATATATATATATATATATATATATATATATCCTCTTACTTCTCTCGAGTATTTCTTTGCCACTCCTTAGCAAGAGCTGCGTCGCCACGAAGGACCTCTCGAGAGCAGGTCCTGATACATCCATCCAAAGAAGACGACGCCGTGTGAGGTTCAAAGCTTTATTTAAACTGCCGTTATCAAACGCGTTTCAACTGCCAAGCAGCCTTGTTCACTGATAGCGAAATTCAAAACGCGCGGCCATTTTAAAGTGCATACGTGCCTGAAAACTAATCACATGGTAAACTACAATCGTGACAAACGTGAAAACAGACTCGTAGTTTTTTCAAGTATTGCACAACAATAGTCAAATACGTTTTTAGAATGAAATCTTCACATCATATACAACGGTTTTCATGATTAAATTCATGCCGAATAGTTCAACAATTAAACAATATAAATAAAATTGCACGCTCTATTTTGGTGCCGTATTATTATGTTTGACATATAAACAATATTTGTCAATTTCGCTCATGTGAGCTTATGACAAACCGCTACAACAATTATGCCCCAGTGGGCTTGCATTCAGTTACGATTTCATTCTTTGATTTACTACTAAATGCTATACATGGCAATCTTTCAGAATTTTTCGAGTCTGTCACAAAAAAATCTATACAATACTCTTCCTGATTAAAATTCATTATTACACTCTTCACAATATGGCGGTTCTTCCCTTACAAGATCTATCTACAGATGTGTGTGTAAGTCTTCCTCAATATTTAATCCTCCTGGTTGTTTGGAGTCTAACTCAATTATATAGCGGGACTCCAGTCGTCTAAGCTTTCTTTCTCGGTTTCCACCTCTTACATTGTGTTCAACAGCATCTATCACATAAAAAGTCAGGCCTTTGGTCTCTTTCCCATGCATTTTCTCGAAATGTCTCGCTACTGGGTATGTTCTGTCCCCATTTTTAATTGCCCTCAGATGTTGCAGGATTCTTTTGTGAGCCTCTAAAATTGTGCTGCCCACGTACCGCAGACCACAAGGGCACTGTAGCACGTAGACAGCATAACTGGTCTTGCAGGTGTATCTGCCTCTTATCTTTCACATTCCATCAGATAGGCCTAGTTTGTACTTGTCAGTGTTTCTGCCATGTTTACATGCTTTGCATTTAATACACTTCACAAACCCTTCCTTTTTATTTAACCATGTTGTTTTTGGTTTAGCTTTTTTTAAGTTATACTTGACTAGAGACTGTTTAAAAGACTTTGCTTTACGAAACGTTATTTGTGGTCTCCGGGGTATATTTTTTCCGAGAACTGGATCATTCTTGATTAAATACCAATGTTTGTTCAAGATACTCCTTACTTCTTGGTGTTGCTGGCTATATGTTGTTATAAATCTACATTGCGATTCAGTCTTTTCTTGTTTTTTGTCTGTCTCAAAAAGTAGTTCTTCTCTCTTTTTGTTTGTCGCTTTCCTTACTCCCGTGTCAATCCAATTATCTGGGTACCCTCTACTCTTGAATCTTTGTTTCAGAATATTGAGTTCTGCATTTGTTTCCCCTGCCTCACTGCAGTTACGCTTTACCCTGAGGCTTTCTCCATAGGGGATGCTACGCTTGAGGTTTACTGGGTGGAAACTTTTAGCGTGCAGAAGTGTGTTGCCTGAGGTTGGTTTCCTATACAGCTTTGTTTGTACTTTGCCATCATGGACATATACAGTTAAATCTAGGAAATTGACATTGGAGTTACTGATTTCACTGGTGAAGCTTAGATTCAACTCGTTCGTCTGAATTTTATCAATAAAACTTCTTGCTTCACTTTCAGTACCTTTCCATACAATGAATAGGTCGTCTATAAAACGACTCCAATGCATTATGTGATTCTCCCACTCGCTCAGATACTGCACTTGGATCACCTGCTCCTCCCACCAGCCCATATGCAAATTGGCATAGCTGGGGGCGAAGCAGGTGCCCATCGCAGTACCGCATACTTGATGGTATAATTGCCCATTAAACAAGAAATAATTGCTCGTCAGACATTTCTCAATCATTCTTATCACCATCTGTGTGTGTGCCCATAGTTGTATTGGTCTTGTCCCTAGGAAGTGTCTCACAGCTCGTAGTCCATCATTATGTTTAATGCTAGTGTATAGTGTTGACACATCAACTGTAACCAACAGGTAATCATTTTCCCAAGGGAGATCGTAAATTTTGCATAGAAAATCTCCCGTGTCCTGTATATAGGATGGGAGTGTCTTGACTAGGGGGCCTAGAAAAGAATCTACAAATTTTGATGTGTTTTCTAACGCACTCCCCATAGCTGAGATTATTGGCCGCCCTGGTGGGTTACTTACATCCTTGTGCACTTTCGGGATTAAATAGTACACTGGTGTAGTTGGCTGTTCGATTTTTAAAAACATAAATTCATCATGTTTTAACAGACCCTGTTCAAACCATTGATTAAGTTCCCCATTGAATTCAATGTTACTTGTAATCATGATGTTCTCATTAATTTTCACATAGCAACTCCTGTTGTTTAACTGTTTATGGGCCTCTGTCAGATATTTCTGTTTGTTCCATCAAGAAGGCATTCAGATGTGTCACATATCTGCCATAAATTCAGAATGTTAGCACTCTAGTTGCTTATTAGATCACTGTAGTAAAGCTACTGCTCACCAGGGAAGTCTGCTGCTGGTGTTCAAAGTGCATGTTTCAGTCTGCATGTCAGAATTTTTTAATGAAATAGAAGAGGATTTGAGAAGTCAACATGTGCCCTAAGTTTTTCTTTGTGCAGCACTAATCATAATTTCTATGGCAAAATGAACCCCCTCATTTTGTTCCTTTGCAAATTAAATGTATTAATTGTTACCACTTTATTCCATTCAAGATGGCTTCAGGTGTACCGTACTTTTGTCATAAGTAAGACTGTTAGCACTCTAGTTGTTCTTTAGAACACTCTGGGACATTCTGTCATTGGCTATACTTGGGCTACATCTGGGTGATATTTGTGCTACATTTGGGCTCTTTTGTCTCTGGTGGTCATCTTGGGAGACTTATTTGTTATGAAGTTTCCTAATTTCCTCATTTATTACAGTCTCCTCAGTAGGAATACTTTCAGTTTTTTACTTTGATTCCATCAAGAAGGCATTCAGATGTGTAACACATTTGCCATAAATTCAGAATGCTAACACTCTAGTTGCTCGTTAGATCACTGTAGTAAAGCTACTGCTCACTAGGGAAGTCTGCTGCTGGTATTGAAAGTGCATGTTTCAGTCTGCATTTCAGAATTTTTTAATGAAATAGAAGAGGATTTGAGAAGTCACTCAAAATGTGCCCTAATTTTTCTTTCTGCAGCACTAATCATACTTTCTATGGCAAAATGAACCCCCTCATTTTGTTCCTTTTTTAATTAAATGTTTTAAGAGTTACCACTTTGTTCCAATCAAGATGGCTTCATGTGTGCCATAAGTTTGTCATAAGTAGGATTGTTAGCGCTCTAGTTGTTCTTTAGAACACTCTGGGAAGCTGCAGTAGAACATCAAGGAATCAACTGACGGTCTGCCCTTGTTGGATGTACATGTTTTACTGAGAATGTCAGACTTCATTCTCACATGACTGAGAAAGATAATGTGAATTTCCAGAAAATATGCTCTCAGTTTAGCTTATAGATCACCTTCCAAACCTCTGTGGGAAAAGCATGAGAAAATAGTTTTCTCTCAAACATGATTCATGATACCCCAGCAGAAGGCTTTTTCACATGGTAAAATCACCTTAGAACACACCACAATTCATAAAATGAGTATGGTAACATCAACAAATGATTTATACTGTAACTAAAGTCTTAAAACCTACTATTAACTGCAATGCTTTTTAATGAGGTGCTATCATGTATATTGGTCCCAAAATGTCTGCCAACACTTCTTGGATGAAGTGCTGACAGACAATCAGAGCTCACGATGAGATGTGTGGTTATGCTTTGCCCGGATATATCTATGATTTTACTTTTGATTTTCTCAGGAACTACTGAACGGATTTGCACCATTTAACCAAAAGGCACGAGTGTGAACCAAGGGCTACCTTTTTGCCAAATTTGGTGTAATTCCGTTCAGCATTTCGGGCTGTAGCTGCAATTAAATGTTCCTATTAAAAATTGCATGGGGAAAACATGTTTTGGGACTACCCTTTTTTCTCGGCCTCCGCTTGACGAATCACCCCGAGACTTTCAGGATAGGAGCGGACCAGAGCGCCTCACTGGTTTTGCGAAGATTCGTCAACCCGCGCCAAAGTTATTCCAAATAGAATGTTGCGGATTTCCTATGGATAATAGGTCCTAACTATAACTACCTACTATATATGTATGTTTTCACTGAAAAAAACATGGGTGTTATAGTTAGCTGGACATTTCACTCCTACAAAACCATTGAAATTCCCCCGTTATAGTTAGTTCAGCTAACTATAACTCGCGCGCCCGCAATGCACTGATGATGACGCCATATATTACATCACTCATGACATGGTCAGTGACGTCATCTCAAATGACATCACTGATGACATCATCCACTGAATTTGTGTCTTTCTGAAAATTAAATATTTTTTATATATGTTGATCTCAAGGTCGATGGAAGAATAAATGGGTATATAAGTGTCTAAATGGATGATTTTTTTTGTAAAATTGATTGTATAACAGACTGATTAAGTGTATCTTAGTGAATACATGGGTTAGTGAGTAATGTTTAAATATGTAAATATCTGTATCGGTCTCTCACTTTGTGTATAAGTGACTGCATGGGTTGGTGAGTAGCTACATGAGTGTCTATATGGGTTACTACTTGGTTTTTCGTGTATCAGTATGAGTGTCTGAGTGTCTGTATGGTTCAGTGGAGCATATTACTTAGTGTATAGATGCATGAATGAGTGCGTCACTGTTTGTATCTGTTGAAGACAGTATGTGTGCAGGACTGTATGGGTGGATGAGTGTGTGTATGGGTGTGTTAGTGAGTGAATGACTGTCTCAGTAGTGTCTTTATAAGTAACTACATATGTTTTAAACTAGTATATGTGAGTATTGCTGTATATAAGTGAGTATATGTGAGTGTGAGAGATTGGAATAGTTCCTGAATGAATAAGTATGTGTTTCTTTAAGTGATTTTTAAAAAGACTAAGTATGTGTAACTTTCTGTAGAAGTAAGTGTGCTGGTGTGTGTATAACTGTGTATGTAAGTAAATGGAGGTTTGATTCTTTATTAGCATGAGTGACTATGTGTGTGAGTAACTCTATGGATGAGTGGCGGTGTGTAACAGGATGTAAAGGTGTATGAATACATATGATGAGTGAGTACATTTATGAGTTACTATATAGGACTGTTGTTGTATGAGTGGATGTGTATGTAGATCTTAGAATTACTGAATAGATTGTTGTAACTGGTATTGGTATGACCATTGTTTAGAAAATGTTAGTTTCTATTTTTGAGTGTGTGTATCAAAGGTTGTATTAGGGTGAGAGTAGGTCTGCCACTCTATCAAAAGGATGATGTCATCAGTGATGTCATTTGAGATGTCATCAGTGATGTCATGAGTGATGTCACTGACCATGTCATGAGTGATGTAATATGTGACGTCATCATCAGTGCATTGTGGGCGCGTGAGTTATAGTTAGCTGAACTAACTATAACGGGGGAATTTCTACGGTTTTCTATGAGTGAATTGTCCAGTTAACTATAACACCCCTGAAACCTATGGCTATTTCTGTAAATTTCTAAGGTTTTTTAAATGCTAATTCCTAACTATAACGTGCCTGAAACCTATGTTTTTTTAAGTGAATATATATATATATATATATATATATATACACATATATACATTTATACATGTATTAATATATATTATACATATTATCTACTGGCAGTCGCCAGTAGATAGTTATAGTTAGGACCTATTTTCCATAGGAAATCTGCAACATTCTATTGGGAATACCTTCGCGAAATTCTCCAAACTTTTGGCCAGCTCCGCTCCGCTTCTACCCTGAAAGTTTTGCGGTGATCCATGAAGTGGGGGCCGAGAAAAAAGGGGGGTCCCAAAACACGTTTTCCCCATGCAATTTCCCATAGGATCTGTTGTCGCAGCTACAGCCCGAACCGCTGAACGGAATGACACCAAATTTGGCAAAGAGGTAGTCCTCAGTTCGGACTCGTGCCTTTTGCATATTTGGTGTGAATCTGTTCAGTAGTTCCTGAGAAAATTAGGGTAAAAAAGTTAGTGATATCTATGGCCGGGTAGGATCCGCGGACCATACCCGCACCGTAAGCGCACCCTCCCCGAACGGAGCGCGCACCCTCCCGATCGCACGCTGAATGCTAAATTGGCTGTCGAGTGTCTCTCTACATTCAACACAAGGAACTGTTGGCGGCCATTTTCTGCCTCGGTAGAAGCGAGGCTGAAGATGGAAGGGGAAGAAGTGTGTAAAAGATATAAAGGGGGCAAAGTGGAAATACTCTGACCCTCTAGATCTGCTTAGGGGGTCCCAGAAGGAACCCGTGTGGCCCCCCTTTTTTTTTAAAAAAAAAGGGAAATGCGCGCACGGTGCATGCATCTCATCGCGTTGGATGCACGGATTCTCTCGCGGTGGGTGCGCGGATCCACGGCAACGTTTTTTGAAAAACGACAAGAAATCATTGGTTGTATAACAACTTTCTACACTGAAAGGTAGGGTGTATATTTTTGTTTTTTAAAGGTATGATTGTTATTGGTTAACAAAAACAGATTGTAAGGAACATTATATATGATAAGCTGATATGTTGAAAAGTCAAGCACACTTCCTGCCTTGTGTAGGAACATTGTGTGCTGAACTTGTGACCTGTGAGCTCAGTGCACTGTTCCATGAGCTGTTTCTATGGTAACAGGCAGAAGACAGATTGGGGGAAGGGTTGAAATGTATTTCAGTTGGAAAGGGTTGAAATGTTTAACCAATAGAAATGTGTGTTTGCTTTTGAGTTTATGTGCGAAGGATTGTGATTTGATGTTTACATGTATATGTGTGGAAAATGAAAGGGAAACTTTTTCATTCTTTGCTTTTGCTGAGAGGTGCACAGTGCAGAGATTCTGTAAAAGAAAATATGGTGAGTGATTGATATACTCCTTAATCTACAAAAGAACTTGAAAAATGAGTTATTTAATTGTGAGGGGATGTATGTAGACTATTTTGCTTTTAATCAGAGTAATGTATTTTTTCTGCTAAAGTGTAGGGAGTACTTTTTTTCTCTACAATGTGTGTGCATGTCGAAACCATTCTGTGATAGGCATTTGTGTTTTTCATGTGTTTGTAGACAGATAACTGTGCAGTTTTTATATTTGGTAGAATTAGAAACCAGTCATTGTTTCTGAATTTGTGAAATGAGTTATGTTATGTTTCTATACTAAAATGTAGTACTACTTCTAGATGAAGAAATGTGTTTTGATATAGTGCAAGGGATAGTGTTGTTTGTCTAGAATCACACAGTGAGTCTGTGTGCATTTGGGAACCACTGTGAGAGAAGCATTTGGTAATATCGTGTATTTGCTGACAGATAACTGTTTTAAAACGAGTCAGGTTGTCAAGTTTTAGTAGCACTAGAAGACAGTTATGGCTTATGCTTTCATTAAATGAGTGAGGCATTGACAGAAAATTGCAGTCGTGAAATATGTAGATTGTGTGCAGTTCCCTTACCACTTGCACTGTAGTGAATGAGTTTTGGTAAGCTCATAGGGATAGTGGTGCTTGTCTAGAATCACACTGTGAGTTAGTGTGTATTTGGGATCAGTGTGAGAGAATAATTTGGTAACATCATGTATTTGCTGACAGATAACTGTTTTAAAATCTGTCATGTTGTGAAGTTTTAGTAGCATTAGAATCCAGTCTTTGCTTATATGTTGATTAAATGAGTCATGCTTTGACACCGATGTGCTGTACTTAAATATGTAGATTGTGTGCAGTACCATTAACTCTTCCAGACTAGTGAATGAGTTTTGGTAAACTCCTAGGATAGTGTTGCTTGTCTAAAATCACACTGTGAGTCTGTGTGCATTTGGGTAAGGATTGTGAGAGAAGCATTTGGTAACATTGTGTATTTGCTGACAGATAACTGTTTTAAAACCTGTCATGTTGTCAAGTTTTAGTAGCATTAGAAGGCAGTTATGGCTTATGCTGTCATTATATAAGTCAGGCATTGACAGTAAATTGCAGTTGTGAAATATGTAGATTGTGTGCAGTTCCCTTACCATTTGCACTATAGTGAATGAGTTTTGGTAAACTCCTAGGGATAGTGGTGCTTGTCTAGAATCATACTGTGAGTCTTTGTGCATTTGGGAACCACTGTGAGAGAAGCATTTGGTAACATCGTGTATTTGCTGACAGAAAACTGTTTTAAAACTTGTCATGTTGTCAAGTTTTAGTAGCATTAAAAGCCAGTCTTTGCGTATGTGTTGATTAAATGAGTCAGGCATTGACACTAAAGTGCAGTCGTGAAATGTGTAGATTGTGTGCAGTTCCCTTATCACTTCCAGTGTAGTGAATGAGTTTTGGTAAACTCCTAGGAATACTGGTGCTTGTCTAGAATCACACTGTGACTCTGTGTGCATTTGGGAACCACTGTGAGAGAAGCGTTTGGTAACATTGTGTATTTGCTGAGAGAAAACTGTTTTAAAACCTGTCATGTTGTCAAGTTTTAGTAGCATTAGAAGCCAGTCTTTGCTTATGTGTTGATTAAATGAGTCAGGCATTGACACTAAAGAGCAGTCGTGAAATATGTAGATTGTGTGCAGTTCCCTTATCACTTCCAGTGTAGTGAATGAGTTTTGGTAAACTCCTAGGGATACTGGTGCTTGTCTAGAATCACACTGTGAGTCTTTGTGCATTTGGGAACCACTGTGAAAGAAGCGTTTGGTAACATTGTGTATTTGCTGACAGAAAACTGTTTTAAAACTTGTCATGTTGTCAAGTTTTAGTAGCATTTGAAGCCAGTCATTGCTTATGCGTTGATTAAATGAGTCAGGCATTGACACTAAAGTGCAGTCGTGAAATATGTAGATTGTGTGCAGTTCCCTTACCACTTCCACTGTAGTGAATGAGTTTTGGTAAGCTGCTAGGGATAGTGTTGTTTGTCTAGAATCACACTGTGAGTCTGTGTGCATTTGGGAACCACTGTGAGGTAAGTGTTTGGTAAGATCGTGTATTTGCTGATAGATAAGTGTTGTAAAACATGTCATGTTGTCAAGTTTTAGTAGCATTAGAAGACAGTTATGGCTTATGCTTTCATTATATGAGTCAGGCATTGACAGTAAATTGCAGTTGTGAAATATGTAGATTGTGTGCAGTTCCTTTACCACTTGCACTGTAGTGAATGAGTTTTGGTAAACTCATAGGGATAGTGGTGCTTGTCTAGAATCACACTGTGAGTTAGTGTGTATTTGGGATCACTGTGAGAGAAGCATTTGGTAACATCATGTATTTGCTGACAGATAACTGTTTTAAAACCTGTCATGTTGTGAAGTTTTAGTAGGATTAGAATCCAGTCTTTGCTTATGCGTTGATTAAATGAGTCATGCTTTGACACTGATGTGGTGTACTTAAATATGTAGATTGTGTGCAGTACCATTAACTCTTCCAGAGTAGTGAATGAGTTATGGTAATCTCCTAGGATAGTGTTGCTTGTCTAAAATCACACTGTGAGTCTGTGTGCATTTGGGTAAGGATTGTGAGAGAAGCATTTGGTAACATCGTGTATTTGCTGACATATACCTGGTCATGTTGTGAAGTTTTAGTAGCAGTAGAAGCCAGTCTTTGCTTATGCTTTGATTAAATGAGTCATGCTTTGACACAAAAGTGCAGTCCTGAAATATGACGATTGTGTGCAGTTCGCTTACCACTTCCACAGTAGTGAATGATTTTTGGTAAACTCCTAGGTATAGTGGTTGTTTTCTAGAATTACACTGTGAGTCTGTGTGCATTTGAGAACCACTGTGAGAGAAGCATTTGGTAACATTGTGTATTTGCTGACAGATAACTAATTTAAAACCTCTCATGTTGTCAAGTTTTAGTAGCATTAGAAGCTAGTCTTTGCTTATGCATTGATACAATGAGTCAGGGTTTGACACTAAGGTGCAGTACCATGTACTATTCTGTTTACTGTGGCAGAACTGAAAATTTAAAAGTTTTACCTAAGCACTGTCCTAGAAGTAGTCTGATTATTTAGTCAGTTTCTAAGTACCAAATAGATTGCATCAAATAAAAGTGTTCTGACATACTATACACTTGTCTTTTACACCTTCAATTCCCTAGTCAGTATCCATACACTTCCAGGAAACATCCTGTCACATCCTTTGCAGTCCTCTAGAGACCCATTCAACAGCATGTACTAATCCATTGACTGTGCCAAAACTCAAACACTTATAAATTCACCTAGACACTCTCTTTCCAGTACTCTAATGATTCAGTCACTGCCTAAGTATTCATGCACTGAGCCAGGTCTTAGCACATGGACTACGTCAAACCCATATTCACTATGCATGCAGTCCTCTAACCACCTACACACTTGTCTTTCACACCTTCAATTCCCCAGTCAGTATCCGTTCACTTCCAGGAAACACCCTGTCACTGCCGTTGCACTCCTCTAGTGACCAATTCAGCATCATGTACTAATCCATTCACAGCGCCAAATCCTAATAAATTCACCCAGGGACTCTCCTTACAGTACTCTAATCATTCATTCAGTACCCAAGTACTCATCCAGTGACCCAGGCCTTAGTATATGGACTGCTTCAAACCCTTATCCTCTATGTATGCAGTCCTCTAACCACCTACACAATTGTCTTTCACACCTTCAATTCCCTAGTCAGTATCCATACACTTCCAGGAAATACCCTGTCACTCTCTTTGCAGTCATCTAGTGACCCATTCAGCGCCATGTACTAATCCATTCACTGTGCTAAAACCCAAACACTTATAAATTCACCAAGATACTATATTTGCAGTACTCTAATCATTCAGTCAGTGCCTAAGTATTCATACACTGAGCCAGGCCTTAGCACATGGACTGCTTCAAACCCCTATGCACTATGCATGCAGTCTTCTAACCACCTAGACACTTGTCTTTCACACTTTAAATTTCCTAGTCAGTATCCATACAGTCCAGCACTTGTCACTGCCTTTGCACTCTTCTAGTGACCCATTCAGTACCAGGTACTAATCTATTCCGTGTGCGAAAAGCTTAGCACTTATAAATTCACCTAGGCACTCTCCTTGCTGTACGATAATCATTCAGTCAGTACCCAAGTAGTCATGCAGTGAGCCAGGCCTTAGCACATGGACTGCTTTAAATGCCTATGCAGTATGGATGCAGTCCTCTAATCACCTACACAGTTGTGTTTCACACCTTCTATTCCCTAGTTAGTATTCATACTCTTCTAGCAAACACCCTGTGAGTCACCCAGTGTGTCTCCTTATAGTACTGTAATCATTTAGTCAGTTACCATGTAGTCTTTTAGTGAGGTAGGCTTTAGGGCATGAACTGCTTCAAAGTAGTATGCACTATGCATGTAGTGTTTTAATGATCGTCACACTTGTGGTTCAGGGCTATAGTTTCATAGTCAGTTTTTATATAAAATGTGTTTGTACAGTAATGGAATAGCATACATTTGAAAGTTATTAATATACATTTATTTGTGATTCTTTTTTACAGATACAGAACAGGAGTGTTTCTCATCTGTTTGCACTCTTCTCGTGCAAGATTGTTTGGATGAAGGGTCCCTCGGGTGTTTCATCATACTTACTGTGCCGCACGAGTATTTTTTGTTAGGATCTCCTCGTAACAGAACTCTTTGGCAAATCTTGCGAGTGACAAAGGTGGCATTGGTCTTTGTTTGCTCTTTGGAAAAAGTAAAAAATGTCCTCACCACTGAAGAAAAACGTTGTTGGTGTGGTGCCTTCTGCAAAACATTTTCTTCAGATTCGGTAAATATTTTAAAGCGGCAACATTTACAGTTTTTGTAATTAAACTTATACAATTTTGTTAGCTGTATGCATTTTATATATTTGTGATTTGTTTCTTGTGGTATTTTGTTGAGAATACCATGTTGATTTTTTTTTTAACAATCTTTCTTATTTTCCAGGTCTGTTGTCGACATCCATTGTCCCCACAGTAGTGTTCCGCCTTGTTGTTTTTTATTATTGTTGTTACATTTTGTTTATTAGTTTATTGTTCATATATATGTTAATAAAAAAATAAAGCTTGAAAATAGTTTTTCGTTTGTATATTTATTATTATAAAAAATAAAGTTTGAAAAAAAAATGAATAATGTTTTTGGTTGTTCTCTTAACTGCTGTGTGACTCTTTCTTGTTCTTATTACTGTTATTTGATGGAGTCCACCATGGTGTTAAATTTTGGTGCACTTATCGCTGGAACACTGGTGATATCTGCAGTTTGCACCAACTTCTGAATAGTGTGTTAGATTTATCTCAACTTTACTTCCATTAAAGTGCTGATAATGAAATGGAGAGTAGCCGTTCCCGTGCAAAAAGACACGAGGTGCACCTTTCCGATTTATTCTAAATACTAAAATCCTGTATTGAATTGCACTGAGGTATTGGCTGCACTTACAGTGTACACACAAAATCTATTAAGAAATCTCATTGTATTTATATTGATTGGGAATAGTGTGTCAGGTGCTGGATCTTGATGAGATACACTGCTCAGTTCGTATATTATTCTGCACACGAAAAAAATCACATCACAACTTTCACACCAATTGCAATGCAAAACAAATTCCGGCGATAAGACACGTTAGCACCAGGGATTTTACACCTGCTTTCTGCTGGTGTTAAGCAGGACAACTACCTGCACCATGAAAGGGAACACAGCCAAGAGCCACAACAGAACACCCACAGGTAGCATAGAGTCAATGAGCATGATACAGGGATACCCATGAGGGCCAGAAGACTCATCTCAACAACTCCAGGACCGCCAATGCCCCCCAAACCCACATCTTAGTAAGTGTGTCCCTGTGGTCATTGTCTTAGCATGATAGGCACGAGCCCTGCAACATCACAGTGTGCTATCACCTCAGCGTTGGCAGTGAGCCTGGATGTGTAGCTACGCACGCATCCTCCTGCATGCACAACTGGCGTGTGCTGGTCTGGGGTTCACAGGTCAGTGCAGGGGTGTGCCTATCTGGCAAGGGGAACGGGGTGTGTCGGACATGTCCGTGTACAGGAAGTGTGGTAAGTGTGTCTCTGTGTTCTGGTGTGGCCTGCTACAAGAGCCGCAGCATTTGATGTTGTAAACTGGCATGCACCACCTCCAAACGGCACTGTGATGTTGTAGTTGGAATGTAGCAGGACATGCGCAAATAGGCATTACAATGGTGTGCGGTACGAGTGCACGAGATACAACAGCGTACCGTACAAAAGTGTGGGGGCTCGTGGGAGGTGCAGCCGTTTGGCAACATAACATACAGTGAACTCGACCATGTGCCACATGCTGGGCATCTCATCCATGATGACCATGGTCGCAGACATCCCACAACACCAACGACTGGCCTTTGTACACATCCTGTATGAATGCAGCGTGGTTTTCACTTCTATGCTCGTTCAGTGGTGTGATGTTGGCGGGTTGTGTGACTTGTGCTGCTTGTTGGTGTGTTTCATTTTGACAATTGTTAGTCTATATGTGTGTTGTACTTAATTGTGCATGTGTGCCATTCTGCCCATCTCCCCCCCTCCCCTCCTCCCCCCACTCCCTGCTTCTTCCTCTTCCTAGTGCTGTTGTGTCTATAATTTTGTTGCTGCACACATAAATACATGTAAAGAATAAATTAGAATAGTTCCTTGATGCTTTTAGGTTTCAAAACTTCTCTATTGGTTTCTTTTTCATTTTCCATATGAACCGTTTTTTTAATATTCAACAACACATAGAAGTCAGAAGTGCAACGTATTCTATCAACACACTTTCTAAAACATTCTACAACACGTGCAGGTTAAAAGTTCATCAATTTTTTAAAACTTAACGATATTTTTTTGTAACATTTTCTTGAATATTTAACGACACGTGCAGGTTAAAAGTTGACGATTGTTTTAAGTTCGAACAGTGCCTTCCAAATGCAAGTAGCAGGTGTGGTTGATCTGAGCAAATTTTATCCTTTGATATGTACTCCACGTTGAAACTGCTTTTTCTTAACCAATCACAAAGATGCTTTTCCACAAAACTAATGTGCACCCTACTTTTAAAAAAGAATGCTTTTCATGATATCTTCAGAGATAAGTTATAGATAGGAATCAGCATTTAAAAAACCTTTGAAATTCACTGAAAAAACCATAGGTTTCATGCACGTTATAGTTAGGAATTGTTATTTAAAAAACCTTTGAAATTCACTGAAAAAACCATAGGTTTCAGGGGCGTTATAGTTAGGAATTGGCATTTAAAAAACCTTAGAAATTCACTGAAAAAACCATAGGTTTCAGGGGCGTTATAGTTAGCTGGACATTTCCCTCGTACAAAACCCTAGAAATTCTCCTGTTATAGTTAGTTCAGCTAACTATAACTCGTGCCCCCGCAATGCACTGCTGATGATGTCACATATTACATCACTCATGACATGGTCAGTGACATCACTGATGACATCACTGATGACATCTCAAATGACATCACTGATGACATCACTGATGACGTCACCTATGTGATAAATTAGTACACCTTCTCACACCCTAATATAACTTTGGATACACCAACTCAAAATTTCAGACGGCCATTTTGAAAACCATAGATACTCCAATACCAATAACTACATACCCACTCATTGACTCTTAGATCTACATGCATCTTCACTCACTCACCTGTACAGTCACTCTGTGCATTTATACACCTATATAGACACTCACACACTGCCAATCATCCATTGAGGTAATGACACATCTAGTCAGTCATGCAAATAATTAATCACAGTAAAATTTACTCACCTATACAGTTAAAAACACTCAAGTTCACTTACTCATAAAAATACTAACAAATTCTGTGTCTTCCTGCAGAAAAACAAACAGCACATGACACAGATATCCTTGCACTATGGCGCATACAGCCACTCCCAAAATCACACACTCTCACATATAGATAGTTATATACTCTTACACACATATACACTGCGTTTCACATATGTAGTTACTGACACATGTACAACTGAGATATACATTCAATCACTAACACACCCATACATACACTCACCCAACCATACAGTCCATCACAGATGCACTCTTAAAACCATGCACCCACTGAATCACCCACTCACACACCTAGTCACAGAGTCACACACACCCTACCCACACAAACACTCAGGCACCCATACAGATACTCAGACAACCAATCAATAACCCATATAGACACTCATATAGCTATTCACAAAACCATGCAGCCACTTATACACCAACACACAGACACATACAGACATTCACACAGTTTAGTCACTAGTCTGCAGTAAGATACATTTAATGACTCACTTATAGAGTCAGTTACACACCTAGAAAATCATCCATTCACACACTTGTACACCCAATTATTTTTCAACAGGCCTTTCCCTTTGTATTAAACATATTAAAACTGTTCAGAAACACATACTCAATGGATGATGTCATCAGTGATGTCATCAGTGATGTCATTTGAGATGTCATCAGTGATGTCATCAGTGATGTCACTGACCATGTCATGAGTGATGTAATATGTGACATCATCAGCAGTGCATTGCGGGGTCGCGAGTTATAGTTAGCTGAACTAAGTATAACAGGGGAATTTCTAGGGTTTTGTACGAGGGAAATGTCCAGCTAACTATAACGCCCCTGAAACCTATGTTTGTTCATTGAATTTCTAAGGTTTTTTAAATGCCAATTCCTAACTATAACGCCCCTGAAACCTATGGTTTTTTCAGTGAATATACATATATACATATATGCTGCTCCGATACACCGAGATGCGAGCCACTCAAGGGGGCGGGTGCCAGAATGCGGCGGTGCACCGCACAATATGAAAGCTCCACAATTCCCTCGTTTTGTAGAAGGAAAGACGGCACTCACGGGACTTCATTTCAGCAATGGTTTATTCGTTAAACCGAATACAAAACAGACGCTTTTCAGAGTAGATCCTTCATCAGTGTTTACAGTACGCGCTGTGAGGCGCCATTTTAAAGCATCAATTTGATTATCATCGAAACAGACAAGGGCTGGCAACACGCTGTATTATCCATGCGCCATCTTGGAGAGGTTGTTAATACATTGCCTACTATATCACGAACAGTCAATAAATTTTATAAAGCAAAATATTCAATGAAAATTCATCACAAATTCATTTGGTTATATATTGTTACTGTTATGGTGATCATACATCCAATTGTAATCTCGACGTGTATCGGCCACTCGCAACCCGTCATCCCAGGTTGCAAATCTCCCAAGTCAGTTATTATTATAGCCGTATATCGGCTGATGCTGCAAATGTTAATTTTATGATTTCAGTCAATGACAGTGTTTCAGATCCCCAAAGAAAAATATATCAAAAGAAAAATACTTGTCTAAACAAAGATTAATCCATTAACAATAGTTTGATTTCATTAGTCGATGGATGACACTAATTGCCCAGATGAACCGTCAACTCTTCTCCACCATTTAATCCATTAGGGGATTTATATTGGAGATCTATGATATATCGAGATTCCAATCTTCTCAATTTCAATACTCTATCTCCTCCCCTGATGTCAAATGGTACACAATCGATGCTGAAATATTGCAACAGATCCCTGTCGCTTTTGTGTTTAAGGGCAAAGTGGTGTGCTACAGGATAGTTAAAATCTTTTATTGTAATCGCACGCATGTGTTCCAGCACTCTTAGTTTCACGCAATGTATGGTGCTCCCTATATACCTGAGTCCACAGGGACATGGTAGACAATAAACTGCATGTGTAGTATTGCATGTCATGAATTTATTTATCTTATTGGCTGTTCTTAAGCCTTTTATCTCATACGTTAACACCCTTTTACTGAAGGCACATGCCTTGCATTTTCCACAGGGAAAAAATCCTTTCATTTCATTTAGAGTTCCCTGTCTTGATGGTATAGCATCTAAATGACTATGTACAAGGCTATCTTTGAGTGACCGGGCCTTTTTGAATGTAATTAAAGGTGCCGCTGGAATGCCAGCGCCAATGATGGCGTCAGTTTTCAATACATGCCAGTTTTTTCTCATTATTCTTCTCAGACTATCTGCATCCTCAGAAAAAGTAGTTATCATTCGGAATTTGCCGGTTTGCTCCTTACGATCTTTTTGTTGAAGTAAATCCTTTCTGGGTAATCGTTCTACCCTTCTAAGAGCATTCCAGCAGTGGTTCGTGGTGATTCGTCAAGCGGGGGCTGAGAAAAAAGGGGGGTCCCAAAACGCGTTTTCCCCATGCAATTTCCCATAGGACCTGTTGACGCAGCTACAGCCCGAACTGCTGAACGGAATTATACCAAATTTGGCAGAAAGGTAGACCTTGGTTCAGAGTTGTGCCTTTTGCTTAAATGGTGTAAATCCGTTCAGAAGTTCCTGAGAAAATCAAAAGTAAATTCACATATATATCTGGGCGGAGCCTAACCACACATCTCATCGTTAGATCTGATTGGCTGTCAGCACTTCATCCAAGAAGTGTTGGCAGCCATCTTGGGACCAATATACATGATAGCACCTCATTAAAAAGCATTGCAGTTAATAGAAGTTTTTAAGACTTTAGTTACATTATAAATCATTTGTTGATGGTACCATACTCATTTTAGGAATTGTGGTATGTTCTAAGGTGATTTTACCATGTGAAAAAGCATTCTGCTGGGATATCATGAATCATGTTTGAGAGAAAACTATTTTCACATGCTTTTCCCACAGAGGTTTGGAAGGTGATCTATAAGCAAAACTGAGAGCATATTTTCTGTAAATTCACATTATCTTTCTTAGTCATGTGAGAATGAAGTCTGACATTCTCAGTAAAACATGTACATCCAACAAGGGCAGAGACTGTCAGTTGATTCCTTTGTGTTCTACTGCAGCTTCCCAGAGTGTTCCAAAGAACAACTAGAGCGCTAACACTCCTACTTATGATAAACGTATGGTACACCTGAAGCCATCTTGATTGGAATAAAGTGGTAACTCTTAAAACATTTAATTTCAAAAAGGAACAAAATGAGGGGGTTCATTTTGCCATAGAATGTATGATTAGTGCTGCAGAAAGAAAAATTAGGGCACATTTTGAGTGACTTCTCAAATCCTCTTCTATTTCATTAAAGAATTCTGACATTCAGACTGAAACATGCACTTTCAATACCAGCAGCAGACTTCCCTGGTGAGCAGTAGCTTTAATACAGTGATCTAACGAGCAACTAGAGTGCTAACATTCTGAATTTATGGCAAATGTGTGACACATCTGAATGCCTTCTTCGTTGAATCAAAGTAAAAAACTGACAGTATGCCTACTGAGGAGACTGTAGTAAATGAGGAAATTAGGAAACTTCATAACAAGTCTCCCAAGATGGCCACCAGAGACAAAAGAGCCCAAATGTAGCACAAATATCACCGAGATGTAGCCCAAGTATAGCCCAATGACAGAAATCCCAGAGTGTTTTAAAGAACAACTAGAGCGCTAACAGTATTACTTATGACAAAAGTATGGCACACCTGAAGCCATCTTGATTGGAATAAAGTGGTAACACTTAAAACATTTAATTTGCAAAGGAACAAAATGAGGGGGTTCATTTTGCCATAGAAATTATGATTAGTGCTGCAGAAAGAAAAATTAGGGCATATTTTGACTTCTCAAATCCTCTTCTATTTCATTAAAAAGTTCTGACATGCAGACTGAAACATGCACTTTGGATACCAGCAGCAGACTTCCCTGGTGAGCAGTAGCTTTACTACAGAGATCTAATGAGGAACTAGAGTGCTGCCATTGAGAATTCATGGCAAATGTGTCACATCTGAATGCCTTCTTGATGGAACCAAAGTAAACAAGCATTGAAAATGCAATAGGTCTCGCCCTCGTTTAATTTAAAGCAATTCTGTTTGTAATTAGGTGGCTTTTTAGCTTTGCTTTTATTAGTGTCTTTCAAAATGTAATGTAAATAACATGCATGTATGTATATGTATGCATGCATTTATATTTATATTTATATAGATATGCAGATTATATATATGTATGTATATATACATATATACACATATATATATGTTTCGATCCTGACAGCGTCCAACAAACAGGCACCGACACCGTGAGTAGATTCAGCAAAGAAGGATTTATTTCCAAATGTGGCACAGACGCGTTTCGACGGGAACAGCCGCCTTGTTCACTGCATCCAATTCACAAGTGGTCAAACATAATTATTTATACATAATTGTCTCGTCACTCAACTGCGGTTGTCACAGCAACCAAACAAAAAATCATAGACATAGTAAAGGTCATGTTAGAGTTGTTGTTATGGCAACCCCAAGAAACCGACCTAGCGGGTTTTTAGTGTCAAAACCAAGTTGCAAAAGGAACATTACGGATAAAGAAAACACTGTACCATTATTTAATAATTGCATGATAGCAGTGAAATTAAGAAAACCAAAAAGGTCAGAAAAACAGACAGTGTAGAAAAATAATCTATATTGTACATGCAATTGTAGGTTGTTGGTATAAACCTACTATACGGGATTCCTCACGGAGAGATATATACGTTTAAAATCCACTAAAGAATTGACTTATTCGTTATTGGAACACATGGATACGCTTATAGAAAAAACAGTCTACTTAATGCAATGGTATATATAATAAATAACCAAAACTAAAAAGATTAGACCTTTGTGCGTAAGGCAAGAAATATGTATCCTAGGTGTGTGCGTATATTGGGTATCACTCCAGAGAGTGTTTTAGTGGTAATAGAGCCCAAGTGGGCCAAGATTAAGAAGCGATTGTTGTTGAGGCAGGAAAAGTCAAAACTTGACAGTTTGAGGTAGAGAGTGGGCAGTGACAAAAAAATTATTTTTTGAAAACAAAGAAGATATGTCATGTGTGAACTGAACGCTCTTGAGTGGGACACAGGGAGGAGCGGAGAGGCGGCAAACTGTAGAGGTGTTTTATATATATATATATATAAATGCATATGCATATATGTGCATATGTGTGCGTGTAGAGAGAGGTGGAGGTGTAGAGGTAGAGACGTAGAGGTAGAGAGGTAGAGGTAGAGAGGTAGAGAGTAGTAGACAGAGAGGTAGAGAGAGGTAGAGAGTAGAGGATGAGTAATAGAGAGTAGAGAGTAGTAGAGAGAGTAGTAGAGAGAGTAGCAGAGAGTGAGTAGGAGAGAGTAGTAGAGTGAGAAGTAGAGAGTGAGTAGTAGAGAGTAGTAGAGAGTGAGAAGTAGAGAGTAGTAGAGAGTGAGAAGTAAAGAGTAGTAGAGAGTAGTAAAGAGTGAGTAGTAGAGTGAGTAGTAGTGAGTAGTAGAGTGAGTAGTAGAGAGTAGTAGAGAGTGAGTAGTAGAGAGTAGTAGAGAGTGAGTATTAGAGAGTGAGTACTAGAGAGTAGTAGAGAGTGAATAGTGGAGACTGAGTAGCAGAGAGAGAGTAGTAGAGAATGAGTAGTAGAGTGAGTAGTAGAGAGTAGTAGAGAGAGAGTAGTAGAGAGTGAGTAGTAGAGAGTAGTAGAGAGAGTAGTAGATAGTGAGTAGTAGAGAGTAGTAGAGAGTGAGTAGTAGAGAGAGAGTAGTAGGGAGTGAGTAGTAGAGAGTAGTAGAGAGTGAGTAGTAGAGAGTAGTACAGAGTGAGTAGTAGAGAGTGATTAGTAGAGAGTAGTGGAGTAGTACAGAGTGAGTAGTAGAGAGTAGTAGAGAGTGAGTAGTAGAGTGAGTAGTAGGGAGTAGTAGAGAGTGAGTAGTAGAGTGAGTAGTAGAGTGAGTAGTAGAGAGCAAGTAGTAGAGAGTGTGTAGTAGAGAGTAGTAGAGAGTGAGTAGCAGAGAGAGTAGTAGAGTAGTAAAGAGTGAGTAGTAGAGTGAGTAGTAGAGAGTAGTAGAGAGTGAGTAGTAGAGAGTGAGTAGTAGAGAGAAGTAGAGAGTGAGTAGCAGAGAGAGTAGTAGAGTAGTAAAGAGTGAGTAGTAGAGTGAGTAGTAGAGAGTAGTAGAGAGCGAGTAGTAGAGAGTGAGTAGTGGAGAGTGAGTAGTAGAGTAGTAGAGAGTGAGTAGTAGAGAGAGTAATAGAGAGTAGTAGAGTGAGTAGTAAAGAGTGAGTAGTTGAGAGTGAGTAGTAGAGAGAGAGTAGTAGAGAGTGAATAGTAGAGTGGCAGAGAGTGAATGGTAGAGAGTAGTAGAGAGTAGTAGAGTGAGTAGTAGAGAGTAGTAGAGAGTGAGTAGTTGAGAGTGAGTAGTAGAGAGTGAGTAGTAGAGAGTGAGTAGTAGAGAGTAGTAGAGAGTGAGTAGTAGAGAGTGAGTAGTAGAGAGTAGTAGAGTGAGTAGTAGAGAGGGAGTAGTAGAGAGAGAGTAGTAGAGAATAGTAGAGAGTGAGTAGTAGATTAGTAGAGAGTGAGTGGTAGAGAGTAGTAGAGAGCAGTAGAGTGAGTAGTAGAGAGTAGTAGAGTGAGTAGTAGAGAGTGAGAAGTAGAGAGTAGTAGAGAGTGAGAAGTAGAGAGTAGTAGAGAGTAGTAAAGAGTGAGTAGTAGAGTGAGTAGTAGAGTGAGTAGTAGAGAGTAGTAGAGAGTGAGTAGTAGAGAGTAGTAGAGAGTGAGTATTAGAGAGTGAGTACTAGAGAGTAGTAGAGAGTGAGTAGTGGAGACTGAGTAGCAGAGAGAGAGTAGTAGAGAATGAGTAGTAGAGTGAGTAGTAGAGAGTAGTAGAGAGAGAGTAGTAGAGAGTAAGTAGTAGAGAGTAGTAGAGAGAGTAGTAGAGAGTGAGTAGTAGAGAGTAATAGAGAGTGAGTAGTAGAGAGAGAGTAGTAGAGAGTGAGTAGTAGAGAGTAGTAGAGAGTGAGTAGTAGAGAGTAGTACAGAGTGAGTAGTAGAGAGTGATTAGTAGAGAGTAGTGGAGTAGTACAGAGTGAGTAGTAGAGAGTAGTAGGGAGTAGTAGAGAGTGAGTAGTAGAGTGAGTAGTAGAGTGAGTAGTAGAGAGCAAGTAGTAGAGAGTGTGTAGTAGAGAGTAGTAGAGAGTGAGTAGCAGAGAGAGTAGTAGAGTAGTAAAGAGTGAGTAGTAGAGTGAGTAGTAGAGAGTAGTAGAGAGTGAGTAGTAGTGAGTGAGTAGTAGAGAGTAGTAGAGAGTGAGTAGCAGAGAGAGTAGTAGAGTAGTAAAGAGTGAGTAGTAGAGTGAGTAGTAGAGAGTAGTAGAGAGCGAGTAGTAGAGAGTGAGTAGTGGAGAGTGAGTAGTAGAGTAGTAGAGAGTGAGTAGTAGAGAGAGTAATAGAGAGTAGTAGAGTGAGTAGTAGAGAGTGAGTAGTTGAGAGTGAGTAGTAGAGAGAGAGTAGTAGAGAGTAGTAGAGAGTGAATAGTAGAGTGGCAGAGAGTGAATGGTAGAGAGTAGTAGAGAGTAGTAGAGTGAGTAGTAGAGAGTAGTAGAGAGTGAGTAGTTGAGAGTGAGTAATAGAGAGTGAGTAGTAGAAAGTGAGTAGTAGAGAGTAGTAGAGAGTGAGTAGTAGAGAGTGAGTAGTAGAGAGCAGTAGAGTGAGTAGTAGAGAGGGAGTAGTAGAGAGAGAGTAGTAGAGAATAGTAGAGAGTAAGTAGTAGATTAGTAGAGAGTGAGTGGTAGAGAGTAGTAGAGAGCAGTAGAGTGAGTAGTAGAAAGTAGTAGAGAGTAAGTAGGAGAGAGTGAGTAGTAGAGAGTAGTAGTAGAGAGTAGTAGAGAGTAGTAGAGAGAGAGTAGTAGAGAGTGAGTAGTAGAAAGGAGTAACGAGTGAGTAGTAGAGAGTGAGAAGTTTAATTTAAAAGGAACACAATGAGTTGGTTCATTTTGCCATAGAAATTATGATTAGTGTGGAAAAAAGAAAAATAGGGCACATTTTGAGTGACTTCTCAAATCCTCTTCTATTTCATTAAAAAATTCTGACATGCAGACTGAAACATGCACTTTCAATACCAGCAGCAGACTTCCCTGGTGAGCAGTAGCTTTACTACAGTGATCTAATAAGCAACTAGAGTGCTAACATTCCGAATTTATGGCAAATGTGTGACACATCTGAATGCCTTCTTGATGGAATGAAAGTAAAACACCTGAAAGTATTTCCTACTGAGGAGACTGTTGTAAATGAGGAAATTAGGAAACTTCAAAACAAATAAGTCTCACAAGATTGCCACCAGAGACAAAAGAGCCCAAATGTAGCACAAATATCACCGAGATGTAGCCCAAGTATAGCTCAATGACAGAATGTCCCAGAGTGTTTTAAAGAACAATTAGAGCGCTTACTGTCTTACTTATGACAAAAGTATGGCACACCTGAAGCCATCTTGATTGGAATAAACTGGTAACACAATGAGGGGGTTCATTTTGCCATAGAAATTATGATTATTGCTGAAGAAAGAAAAATAAGGGCACATTTTGAGTGACTTCTCAAATCCTCTTGTATTTCATTAAAACATTCTGACATGCAGACTGAAACATGCACTTTTAATACCAGCAGCAGACATCCGTGGTGAGCAGTAGCTTTACTACAGTGATCTAATGAGCAACTAAAGTGCTAACATTCAGAATTTATGGCAAATGTGTGACATATCTGAATACCTTCTTGATGGAAACAAAGTAAAAAACTGAAAGCATTTCCTACTGAGGAGACTGCAGTAAATGAGGAAATTAGCAAACTTCATAACAAATAAATCTCCGATGATGGCCACTAGAGACAAAAGAGCCCAAATGCAGCACAAATATCACCCAGATGTACCCCACATGCTGCCCAATGACAGAAGTGTGCAAAACACTTTTTATTTTTTGTGTTTTTGCAGTTTTATATAGTGCAGACTTTTCAGGTATTGGAGTGCTTTACATGAGCATTGGTTACATCACGAATGTCTGACAGAATATCGACGGACAGAAAATCGACCTACAAAAATATCGACACAAAAATATCGATGACAAGAATATCGAGATCCTATCTACAACATGGTAAGTACAAAAATATCGAAAATAAAATATAGAATGTCAAAAATATCGTTATTAAAAATATAAAGTATTTTTTAGTTAAAAAAAATATGTAAAATAAACCAAATAATACTTATAAATAAAATAAACATAATTAAATATATGTTATAATGTTTAATAATTAATATATATAATGTAATAAAACATTAATTAAACATATACATATAATATATAATATATATACTTACTTAATAATACATTTTAATAATTATTTTAATAACTTATAACTTGTTAAAAATTATTATAAATTACAAATACATCATACACATAAAACAATAACATGAATAAAAATAAAATAATTATAAATAACACATTTAAAAAATGACATTTAATTTGAATATTGTTAAAATTATTTATATATTACATTAGCTAAAATAATACAAAAAATATTAAATAGCACCGACAATAAAACTACTACTCCAGCTCCAAAAAAAACAGTAAAGAAAATGTTGGATAGCGTAGAGCTAAAAATTACTATTTCCACTCCAGGGAGTGTAACAATAGGGAAAGTGTTGGATAGCGTAGGGGTAAAAATTACCATTCCCACTCCAGAGAGTGCAACAGTAGGGAAAGTGTTGGATAGCGGAGGGGTAAAAATTACTATTCCAACTCCAGAGAGTGCAACAGTAGGGAAAGTGTTGGATAGCGTAGGGGTAACAATTACTATTCCAACTCCACAGAGTGCAACAGTAGGGAAAGTGTTGGATAGCGTAGGGGTAAAAATTACTATTCCCACTCCAGAGAGTGCAACAGTAGGGAAAGTGTTGGATAGCGTAGGGGTAAAAATTACTATTCCCACTCCAGAGAGTGCAACAGTAGGGAAAGTGTTGGATAGCGTAGGGGTAAAAATTACTATTCCAACTCCACAGAGTGCAACAGTAGGGAAAGTGTTGGATAGCGTAGGGGTAAAAATTACTATTCCCACTCCAGAGAGTGCAACAGTAGGGAAAGTGTTGGATAGTGTAGGGGTAAAAATTACTATTCCAACTCCAGAGAGTGCAACAGTAGGGAAAATGTTGGATAGCGAAGGGGAAAAAATTACTATTCCCACTCCAGAGAGTGCAACAGTAGGGAAAGTGTTGGATAGCGTAGGGGTACAAATTACTATTCCAACTCCAGAGAGTGCAACAGTAGGGAAAGTGTTGGATAGCGTGAGGGTAAAAATTACTATTCCAACTCCAGAGAGTGCAACAGTAAGGAAAGTGTTGGATAGCGTAGGGGTAAAAATTACTATTCCCACTCCAGAGAGTGCAACAGTAGGGAAAGTGTTGGATAGTGTAGGGGTAAAAATTACCATTCCAACTCCACAGAGTGTAACAGTAGGGAAAGTGTTGGATAGCGAAGTGGTAAAAATTACTATTCCAACTCCAAAGAGTGCAACAGAAGGGAAAGTGTTGGATAGCGTAGGGGTAAGAATTACTATTCCCACTCCAGAGAGTGCAACAGTAGGGAAAGTGTTGGATAGCGTAGGGGTAAAAATTACTATTCCAACTCCAGAGAATGCAACAGTACGGAAAGTGTTGGATAGCGTAGGGATAAAATTTACTATTCCAACTCCAGAGGGTGCAACAGTAGGGAAAGTGTTGGATAGCGTAAAAGTTAAAAATAACATAGTTATAAATAAAATAATTATTTAAAATAATTAGTGATTTAATTAATAAATAACTCAAAATTATTTACAAATACCAATAAATAATTATTACAAACATAACTACCAAAGAATAATTAATTAACAATGCATTAATAATAAATACCAATAAATAATAATTAATAAATATTAATTACCAAATAATAAATATTAAAGGATACAATATTTTTCATAACCAAAAACAGATGAATTATTAAAAAGTAAATACCAATTAAAATATATTTAACCATTTAAAAAAGTATATACCGCAAAATAATAATTATGAAACATTAATTACCAATTAAAAAATATTTAACTATTAAATATTTTTCATACGCCAAAATAATAAATATTACACATTAATTACCAATTAATAATTACTTATTAATATATTAATTAGAAATATCAATGCATAATATTTAATTATATTTAATTCACAATTCATGATTAATCAACAATTAATTATTTTTCATAACCAAAATATTATAATTTAAAATATTTACCAATTAATAATTACTGTCCAATTAATTAATTATCAATAGCCAACAACTAATTTAATAATTACTTAATTAGATTTCAATTACTTCCAACACTATTCCCCTATAAACGCACGACACACTCCACTAATAAAATAATACACTTAACATAATTATTAATTAATCAACTAATTAAAACTAATTGCCAATTAATAAAAATTAATTACCAATTAATACTTAATTAACAATAATATAATTATCAATACCAATAAATTAAAATAAATTATTAATTAATTACAATTAAATTACTTCCCACCCTATTCCCCTATAAACCCACAACCCGCTACAGAACTTAAACGCAAAAATGTATTAAAATCAATTTATAATTCCTAAAAATGTATAATTAATTCCATATAATTAAATTACTTCCCACCCTATTCCCCTATAAACCCACAACCCGCTACAGAACTTAAACGCAAAAATTAATTAAAATTAATTTATAATTCCTAAAAATGTATAATTAATTCCATATAATTAAATTACTTCCCACCCTATTCCCCTATAAACCCACAACCCGCTACGGTACTAAAACACAAAATTGACTTAAAAAACCATTGTTAACATATAAAAATTGTATACATATA
This sequence comes from Triturus cristatus, assembly GCF_964204655.1. Lineage (NCBI taxonomy): Eukaryota > Metazoa > Chordata > Amphibia > Caudata > Salamandridae > Triturus > Triturus cristatus. The sequence continues at coordinate 718,655,078 of NC_140594.1, read as the reverse complement.
TGTTAAAACCAGTAGAACACTTAACGAAAAACATATAACACATACATTTTAAATACATAATAAAATACATAACAATAATATAAATATCGATATTAGTAACATCAATATTAGTAAAATCGATATATTTGATGTCGATATTACTAACTTCGATATTACTAGCATCGATATTAAAATACTTCCCTTAGGATCGATATTCTGTCCATAGATATTATTGACATCGATATTCTGTCCCTTCGATATTTAAAACTCGATATTTGTGTAGGTAGATATTTTAGTTTCGATATTTTGGCTGCTCACCTTACATCTCACAAGAACAAATTCACTTTGGTTGTAGACATGGGGAGATTAAGTGATTTTACCAGCATCACAGAATGTCGATCTGAAGCAGAAACTCCAACCTGGTTTCCCAGTTGCAAAGTCTGCAGCTCTGGAAGTAACACCACATCCTCTCCCCTAAGTGCAACATTTAATCAAGTGGTCAACTGGATAAAAAAAATATAAAAATAACAAATAATTAAAACGTGCTTTGTCACTATTTGAAAACTTAGACAATATGTCCTCATTTTAGTTTTTTAGAGCACCAACCATAATTTTGATGCAAATAAGACCCTCTCATATATGTAATTTCTAAAGGAAATGCTCTAGGTATTACAGTTTTGATTACACCAAGATGACGTCAGGCGTTCGACACTTTTGTAATAAATATAGAATGTTAGCAATCTAGTTGTTCATTGGGATACTGTTGAGAGGCAGAGGCCAGGGACTCTAAAAATTGAAGGCAGGTAGGAGGGTGCAGAGGCAACAATTTGACCACACTGGGCAGGCAGGAAGGTTAGTGGCAGCACAACAGACTATGGAGGGCAGTGGAAAGGTGGGCAGGGGCAACAAACCAACAATACAGGACTGGCAAGAGAGGCTGTGGGAATATAATAGACCATTGTGGGCAGAAGGAAGAGGCAGTGGTAGTACAACCATATATGCCAACAGACCTGATTCAGCCAGGAAACGTCCAATGTTTTTAAGCCCAAATGGGCTTTATTTGAACTGTCTCCTGTCTACAATCTCTTCTTTTTCAATGTAAGTCAAATGGGAAAATCAATACCCCAGTTTTCTTTTCAAAATCTCCCTCTTACCAAGTTCAAAATGTTAGCAAGTATGGTACATTGGATCATGGAAGGCAGGAGGAATTGGGGTAGGGACATGGACTCGGATAACAGAGGACAGGAGGGACATGGAGAGGTGCACCAAACTGACCCTACAGGGCAGGCATCAGGGTTTGCAGCAGCACAATACACCACACAGGGCATGCGGGACGGGAGTGCAGCACAACAATCCATAGAAAGCAATAGGGAGGGGACAGAACCATGCACATGGACAACAGAGAACAGAGGGGAAAGAGGCAATGGTAGCTAGCTGACCATAATGGACAGACAGGAGAGAAAGCTGCAGCATAACAGACCATAAAGGGCAGGAGAGACGGATCAGGGGCATTACAATGGAACATAAAAGCCAGGAGGGAGGGAATAGGGGTCTGCACATGGAAACAGAGGGCTGGAGGCAAGGGGGCAGGGCAGGAGCAGCAAGATGACCATGGAGGTCAGGCAGGATGGGCACTAGAAGCAAGACACACCATGGAGAGCAGCAGTGAGACTATGATGGCATACACACAGACCATGGAGGGAAGGTGGAAGGGGGTCAGGGGCAGCTAGCTGACCACACAGGGAAGGAGGGAGGGGACGTGGCAGCACAGAAGACCATGCATGGCAAGCGGGAGGGTTGGTGGCAGCACAATGGCTATGATGGGCAAGAAGGAGGGTGCAGGGGCATGCACAAAGGACCATGGTGGATAGAAGGGAGGGTCAGGATCTGGGCACAGACAAGAGAGTTCAGGGGAAGGGGCCTCACAACAGACCACATGGGGCAGGCAGGAGGAGCAGTTGCAGCACCACAGACCAGGGAGGGCAGAAGGATGTGGCAGTAAAATGGACCATGAAGGACAGGAGGAAGGGGATAGGGGCATGGAATGTGGACATGCAGGGTGGAGGTGGCAGGGACAGGTTACAGTCATCTGACAATGCTAGGCAGGTGGGAGGGGAGTGGCAGCTCAACAGAACACTCAGAGTGGATAGGAGTGACAGGTCCATGGAACATGGTGGGCAAAAAGGATGGAGCAGGGGCATGCACAAAGACATCGGATGGCAGGGGGAAGGAGAATAGGGGCAGCAAGCTAAGCACAGAGGCTAAGCAGGAGGTCAATGATGGGGCATAGAATTGGGCAATGGAGGGCAGGAGGAGTGGACTGGTACATCATGCTAAATGGAGGGCAGTAGCAGCACATCAAAGGAGGCTAGTCCATGGATTCAGACAACAGAGGATAGGGAGGAGGTGGATGTGGCAGCAAGCTAACTGTTTAGAGAAGGCGGGAAGGCCTGTGGCAGAACAACAGCCACACAGGGCTGTACTAAGGGAGCAGGGACATGGACTTGGACAATGGATAGCTAGGAGGAGGGAAGGCAGGAGCAGCAAGCTTGGGTGGGGGCAGCACAATGCCAGGTCCTGCTTCCAACCCCCCACCATCCATTGTGATATGCATCTTACTTAACATAAAAAAAAAACTAGAAATTAGCTGAAAAAAACAAAGATTACAGGGACGGTATAGTTAGACTCAGATTTCACTCATTCACAACCAGTGAAATTCTGCAATTATAGTTACCTGAGCTAATTATAACTTATGCCCCCACAATGTACTGCTAATGACCTCAAACATTACATCATTCATGACATGGTCAGTTACATCACTCAAGACATCTCAAATGAGCTGTGAATGGAATGGAACTATAATCGCTAGAACTTTATTTAGGGATAGTGTGTGTATATTAACACCCCTTTTTTTCCCTTTCTTTTGTGTAAGAACCATTATAGTACGCAACGTGCCCAGATGAATATGGCCGATAGCCTTTCACTTTAAAGTAATGTGTAGTCCATTGTTTATGTTGATGTTTGCAATTCTAAGTATGTTTATTATGAATAAGTCACGTTGACGATCATACAGGTATGGCGGTCACGGGGCAAGATATGCTGAAATGACATTGTGTGCATATTAACACTTGTTTTCTTTTCTTTATTGTATCAATTCCTGAATTTTCACATCGTGACCAGGCCAATATGGCCACCAGCTTTTTGGATTAAAGTAATGCACTGCTTATGACGTCACATATTACATCACTCATGACATCACTGATGATCATCTGATGCATCTCCTCACACCCTAAAATACAGACTACCTTTCTCGAAGCCATAGACACACCAATACTAGTACAGCTACAATATTCTGTGCACTATGCATGCAGACCTCTAATCAGCTACATAGCTTTGATACAGTCTTTTAAATACTCGGTTAGTACCTATGCAGTCTAGGAATCCTTCTGTCCATCCCATGCACTTCTCCATTCAAACATCCAGCACAATCTACGTATCCTATCACTCTGCCAATACCTAAGCACTAATAAATTTAGCATGCACTCTCTTTGCAGCACTGAAATTACTCCAGTTATTAGTCATATACTTAAGGAATGGCCTAGCCACTAACAAAAGTGCAGGTACAATATTTTGTACACTATGCATGCAGACCTCTAACCAGCTTCATACTATTGAAACGCTCTTCTAAATTTAGTACCTATGCAGTCTAGGAATCCATCTGTCTGTCCCATGCACTTCTTCATTCACCCATCCAGCACTATCTACGTATCCTATCACTCCGCCAATACCTAAGCACTTATAAATTCAGCATGAACTTTCTTTGCAACACTGAAATTACTCCAGTTATTAGTCGTATACTTAAGGAATGGCGTAGTCAAAAACCTAAGCACTTATAAATTCACTATACACTCTGTTTGTAATACTGTAATTATTCTAGTTACTAGTCATGAATTTATGGAATGGACTAGCTACTAACACAAATACATCTATAATATTTTGTGCACTATCCAAGCAGACCTCTAACTAGCTACATAATATTGATACACTCTTCTAAATACCCAGTTAGTACTCATGCAATGTAGGAATCGTCCAGTCTGTCCCATGCACTTCTTTAATCACTTATCTACCACTATCTACTTATCCTATCACTCCACCAATACGTAAGCACTTATAAATTAAGTGTTCAGCACTGTCATCATTCCAGTTACTAGTGGTATTCTTATAAAATGACCAAGTACACATAAAATGTTCTGTGCATAATCCCTACAAATATCTAAGCAGATACATACTATTGGTCCACTCCATTAAATACTGAAGTAGTACCCATGTAGCGTAGGATACCTCCTGTCAGTCTCATGCAATTCTTCAATCACCCATCCAGCACTATGTTCTTATTGTATCAGTCTGCTAATACCTAAGCACTTATGGGGCAGATTTACAAGCACCCTGCGCCACCAGTATGTCACTTTTTGTAACGTACTGATGGCGCCAGGCATTCCTTCATATTTACAAGGAGAGGAAAAGCCACCCTGCGTGGTTTTTCCTCTCCTTGTAAATACGACCCCTTCATACACAGAACTTTGCGTTGAAGGGGCATCCCATAGGTGTTGCTGTGGGTGTTCCCACGCAACACCCATAGAACAAGACACATCTCCAGATTTATGAGAAATCATAAATCTGGAGATGTGTGTGAATGCTGCCCCATCCTAGAGTCGGTGTAGCAAGGCGCAACGAGGAGAATTGTTTTCATTTCTCCTCATTTTCTCCTCTTTCAATGCATGCTGCATTCCACAGCATACATTAAAAGAGGAAAATGCCTTACTGATTGTTTTTGTGTAGGAAGGTGTCCTTTCCTGCACAAAAACAATCTCCACACGACACAGACATCCTTGCACCATGGTGCAAGGGTGCCTGTGTCACCGCTTGGCTGCAGTTTGTGCAGCAGTGCATAGGGAAGCACAGAGTTGCAACATATTCATGTACATATGTCACATCCCTGTGCTTCAGAAGTGCCACAGTGCAGTGCAGCTAAAGAGCTTGCAGTGTCACGCTGCAGTACTTCCTCATAAATATTCACCTATAAATTCACCATACACTACTAATGCATTCTTTCAGTCAATCATGCTGTATACATATATTCAACAAACTTTCACACATTACCTTGCAATTATAGTTCTTTCTTTAACCAGATAAGGTAGTTCTGATAAGAACTTTTTTTCTTCTTTTTTCTTTTGTATTTGTTTTTATTTTTTGAACAATTTTGTATTTTTTTGGGTTGTTTTTCAAAACATTCACAAAAAAAAGAACGAATAAAACAGGAAACATTTGAAATTACTTATCATTCCAAACACAAAAAAACAAAAAAATTAACAACGATGGTTGCGTGCGCAGCACAAACTGCATCCACCGACTGCTCACCGAAGCATATAAGTTTCTTACACTTCACGCAGTGTTGCTCGAGAGAGGCGAATTCTGGCCTAATGTCCATTGCAGGTGTTCCTGAGGACACTCCATATGTACTTGTCACAGCAGGTGAGGGTTTCAAAGCAGCTCGCCTCATTTCCTCCCGAGCAAGATTGAGAGGATGTGTGGTCCGGAGATGCTTGTACATAGAATTAGTGCCACAAGAGTTTTTTTTTCACTGCCTCTTGACAGGACTCAGTCACAAATTTTGCACGTCACCTTTCTCGCATTTGGAAAAGTGAAGAATTTCCACACAACAAATTCCGGCCTCTGTGGACATGGTGCCTCCTGCAAGAATTCTTCTTCAGTAGATACTTCCTCCTGCTGTTGCTGCTGTCCAGATGCCATTTTGTTTGATAATTTTTGAAAAACACCAAAAAAAAACAAGCAAAAAGGGTTCTTGTAGCAAAAGAGATGTCTCTCTAAAGATACTCCAAATAGAATGATTAAATAGGGTGGGGTCCTTCAATAGTTACAGTGGGAAATGTTATGAACCAATGAAATCTTTTTTTTTTAGGTCACATGGGATCCACGCACTCTGCGCTCAAGAAGCACGCACCCGACGCGACTTCGCGAAAATATATTTAAAAATAATATAAGTTTATTATAAGTACAAATATATTATTTTTATGAATATCTTAGATAGTCTCTTGCCCTAATATGTATATTAAACACACATACATATCATTTTAGAACATAAAGAATTTCGCGGGAGTCACGCAACCAGTGCGCCCCAGCACGTGTATAACGTCACGCGGGACCCGCCACCGTGCAAGCATCGCGTACCGTAATGCGCATGTGTCACGAATGCATGGGAGCAGGAGTCGCAGACTGGTCGCATACCAATCGCACACATCACCTAATATTAAATGTATATGATGTAACTGAAAAACACGCAGCCGTCACACACGGTACGCGGATCCTTCACGACGTTTCTAAAATGGCAGTTAGAATCCACGCACCCACCGTGATGTGTACGCTTTGGGTGCGCGACTCCAAAAAAATTTGGGATTTTTTTTTTTTAAAGAAAATAATATAAATATATTACAATAAAATAAAAATTAAAAGTATTTCAGTTTTAATTTAAAAAAAAAAATGTTATTGCAATTTTCAGAAAGATATATAATGTTATTTAATGAACAAAATATCAACAGTTAAAAAAAACTCTAGAAAATCAGTACAAAAATAGGTATAACTACTATTGCACTTGAAAATTAGCATTTAAAAAAGCTTTGAAATTCACTGAAAAAACCATAGGTTTCAGAGACGTTATAGTTAGAAATTAGCATTTAGTCACTGACCACATCATGAATGATGTAATATGTGACATCAGCAGAAGTGGATTGCGGGCACGCGAGATGTTGTTAGTACAACTAACTATATCGGAGGAATTTCAATGGTTTTGTTCGAGTGAAATGTCCAGCTAACTATAACACCCCTAAAACCTATTGTTTTTTCAGTGAATATATATATACATCACACCTACACCAGACCTATTGAGTCCTAAGGCAGGGTGCGGTATATTAAAAAGTAGAGCATATATTTTCAGTTGTCACAGTAAAAAACTCGAATTGTCATTTTTGCTGCAGAAAAGATGGTAGTGCCATTTTCAAGTACATGGTTACAAGCTAACAACTCAGCTGTGTTTACCCTTGAATGGGACTACTAAACTTGGGACTTCAATGTATCAAAATAATTGTTACATTAAGCCTGACTTAATGCCTACGTCTAATTTAATGTAATCTTTAACTAAAAGCAACTTTTAGAAAGTTACCACTCTGTTGGCTAATTTTTCCAGTGGCAATTCGTATATTCCAGCCACAAGACATCCTTCTGCCCCTGCGGAGAAGTGTGAATGTCTCCCAGGAAAGGAAACAAAAGAGGCATGCCATTGGAAGAGGTGTCACCTTTCCCTGGCAGGAAGCCACACAGGGTGTGAGCCCTAAATCGAGCTTCAAAGGGGAAGCCAACTTTGAAGGGCAAATGGTGGACACCCATGAGAGGGGCTGATCTTTTGTTCAGGTTGTTGGTTCGGCGCTGTGAAAAGAGGGGAAAACGACCGCCAAACTGTTTTTTCCATGGACGTGTAGCCCTAATGTAGCTACACCTCTATGGCGGGCTACCAAGCTCTGCATGCCAAGAGACGGGTCTACCAGCATGGGAGTGAGCATAATGGGAGAACTAGCTGCCACACATTACAGAAAGCTGTCATCAGGCAGGAAGGGGCCTAGTAGTCTAGCAACAACCACATTCCCCGAGGGCACTTTCTCTGCATAAATAAGGCACCCCTGAAACTCATTCCTCATATCACATATGGACCACAGAGAGGACTGAAGTATGACTGCCTTGCTGTTCCCTGGACCTGGCAAGAGAGGCAGCATTAAATGCTGGACTGCACCTACTGATCCTTAGGCTAGCAAAGAGAGGACTGTGGTTGTGGTGCGCTCATGGAAGAGTCTCTCCTGAGAACAGGTGAACTCCAAGAGTCAGTTTGCTAACTTCCAGTTTCAGCTCCAGAGCCACAAAAGCAAAGTACTTGGCAAATCAGTAACCACAATTTCTTTATCACCACTGACCGCCAACATGCAGCCCGGACAACCAAGTAACAATGCTTCAAAGTTGCATCAAGTCTGCTGGACAAATTGTCGGAGTGCGGTTTGGTCACCCAAGAAGGACACAAGTCTACACCAAAGGGCTCTGGTTTCTTTGTTACTGGATCCCACTAGTCCAGTGGCAACTGGACTTTTGCTGGACTCAACAAGATTTTGAGGTACATCAATCCCTGTGGTGATGGTCGCCCCACAAAGACTGATGATCAAGGAGTAGCCCCAGGAACACCCCCTTTACCACATAGCATCCCACAGCATCTTCAGCATCCAGCATCGCTTGCATCAGGACCATTCCATTGAAGTCTATTGTGGATCACCAATACAGCCTGGAACTGGAATTGAGACTGCTTTGGTGACAAGTAACTGTCCTAGAAATTCTTGCTAGCCCCATTGTCCTTTTCTCTGCCAGAGTTGGGAGCCCAAAGTGGTCCAGAGTACCCCAATACAATTTTTTTAAAGTTTTTCAAAGCTTCAGCTGACTGTGGAACTTGCCATTGCTTGTTTACATTTTGTCTGAAAAGAGACATAAGGGGTCAGGTTAGGAATACCATGACACACCGTAGCCCTTGTGGTGTGAGTATCCATGGGGCGTTGACTGCCCATTAGGTTGGGGGTGAGATGGTTTGTAGGTCCAGGCTCAGGCCAGACTATGCACCCAACCCCACACTGTGCACAACCAGCAGCCATGCGCAGTGGGGCTTTGGCCACGCTCTGGCGGATGGGTATGATAAGATCTTACTTACTTTATATTAAAGAACATCTGGAAATTCAATGACAAAAACAAAGGCTAAAGTGACTGAATAATTAAGAGTGGTATAATATCTTTTTTCGCATTAAAAAAAACCTCTGAAAATTACTGAAAAATCCAAAGGTTAAAGTGACGCTATAGTTAGATGAAAATGTCAGCTAAAACGTAACATTTTAAACAAAATAAATCTGACATTCACCAGTTACAGTTGCTGAGCAGACTGGAATACTCTGCTTTGACCTCAGATTGGATCACTCATGATGTTCAGTGATCACATTGGTGAGGTCACCAATAACATCTCAAATAACATCATTGATGACAACACTCTGCATTGTAGGGTAACAAGATCTAGTTTTTTCTGTAAACTATCAGTGGTGAATTTCAGTGCTTCTTTGAGGTTAAAATATTACATTTTAATATATATATATATCTATATGCAAGTTTAATCCACTTACTCTGCATTTACACTTTGGAAATAAAAGAGGGGATGTACTGTCAGCCTGTTGTTTGCCTCTCATTTGCATACCAACTGCGCAGATGAAGGAGGTTATTTTGAAACGTGTTGGCAGTGTGGGGAAAGGCTCTAAGTGTGCTGCCTGTTTGCTTTCTGGCTTACCCCCCGGTGAGTGCTTCCCATATAAATGGCTACCTTCATTTTTCAAGTTTAGTGGCCAAGCCCAGGTCACGGGGTGCACCGCTGTGATATGGAACGGAATGGGAATGGAATGGAATGACATTTATAAAGCGCGATGGCTATCCGTAGGCCTCCCAGCGCTGCGGACTAAACAGGCAAAGGACAATAGACAAAGAAAAAAGCTAAAACAGCCAAGTTTTCAGGAGCCTGCAAAAAGATAGAAGATTGGATTCTTTCCGTAGTTGAAGCGGAAGGGCATTCCAACCAGTGGCACCATTAAATGAGAAGGATCGACCCCCACATCTGGCCCTCCTTATTCTGGGTTGAAGGACAAGAAAAGATACAGATGACCTAAGGTCTCTCTTCGGATGATAGGAAGTAATCAGAGATTGGAGAATGGGAGGGCCATTCTTCCAAAAGGCTTTATGGACCAAGCACATAGCCTTAAACTGGATCCTTTCCCTGATTGGCAGCCAGTGCAAGCTCTTTAATGCTTGTTTGACGGAATGCCAACGAGGAATCTGAAGAAGTCTACGGGCAGCACAATTCTGAATGACTTTGAGCTTATTGATGGTATACTGCAGAGCTCCCAGATATAATGCATTTCCATAATCCAGGCGAGAGAGGATCAGGGCTTGTACCATGATCCTTCTAGCGTGGAAAGGAAGAAGGGGAAGAACCTTATGAAGCATCCTTAGTAGCCCGAAGCAGGTTGCAGAGAGTTTTGCTGCCTGGTGACTAAACGTAAGGGAATGATCAATCCAGATGCCCAGGCTCTTGATTTGATCTGCCGGGCCCGGGCCGGGCCTAGGCAATCCAGCCAAAGATATGCCAGATCGAAAACAGGGGAATTGCCCAGGAGCATAAGCTCCGTCTTATCCCCATTAAGTTTAAGGCAAAAGCGTTCCATCCACTTGGCAACCTCCTCTAGGCAGCAGCCTAGAGTGCTAGATGACCCCTCGGAGTGGTTAAGTGCCACCACGAGCTGGGTATCATCTGCATAGGAGATGATTTTTATGCCAAATGGATGGACGATCTCTGCCAGGGGTCTCAAATATATATTGAATAGCGTGGAGCTCAGGGCAGAGCCCTGAGGAACCCCACACTTGACGGGAAACTGGTTGGAAACTACATCTCCCTCAAAAACCCTAAAAGAGCGGTCACTGAGAAAAGATTGCAACCACTCTACTGCCATACCGGACCCTCCCAAATTCTTGAGTCTGAGGATCAGGGTAGTATGATTAACAGTATCGAACGCGGCGCTGAGGTCAAGAGGGATAATAGCCGCAGTGCCCCCTTGATCCAGGATCCTTTTTGTTTCCTCTGTCACCGCAAGGAGGGCAGTCTCAGTACCCAACTGGGGACGAAACCCGGTCTGTGAGGGGTGCAGTAAATTATTAGTTTCCAGAAAGGCTACCATAGTATTGTTTACATGCCTCTCTAGAATCTTACTCACCCATGGCAGGGGGGAAATAGGGCGATAATTGGCGAGATTGTCCTGATCCAGGTTAGGTTTTTTTTAGAAGGGCTTTAACCATTGCGCATTTCCACGCTAACGGGACTGAACCTGAGGAAATAGAAGAATTCACCCGGTCCAAAATTATAGGGCAAATGGTATCAGCCACTAAAGTGAGGGCCTGGGGGGGAGCAGGGTCTGTGGGAGAGCCTGATTTTATGTGTGCCATAATTAGACCAAGCGAGGCAGAGTCAAGGAGAGGAAATTGTGCTAGAAGGGTATGAGGCCCTACAGTCAGCTCAGCAGGGACAATCGTGGAGCTGGTGGACTGAGAGGGCGAGAAAGCCTGATAAATAGTTTGAATTTTCTTTTGGATAAACTCTGCCAAAATGTTGCAGTGTGCCAAAGCATTGTTCAACCTGGGAGGTTTTTGAGGCAGTTTAGTGAAGGTTCTAGCAATTTAAAAAATTTCTTTAGGAGACTTTGCAGCTAATTTGATTTTCTGTTCATAAAATGTGGCTTGGGTAGCTTTCATTTCGGATTTGTAGCGTCTAATAGATTCCCTATATTCCATTTTACTGAGATCTGAATAGTCCAACCTCCATTTCCTTTCAAGCCGTCTGCAGCACTGTTTAAGTTCCCTCAAATTATGAGTAAACCACGGTGCAGTTTTTGGCCTATTGGTTATATAAGCAGGTTTCTTAGGAAGTACTATGTCTAAGGAGCCTTGGATCCAGGAGTTAAATCTCTCATTAGCTTTCCCCAGATTACAATTTACCTCACGGGATGGTCTATTAATTTCCAGGACCAAATTCCACTGATCAATTGGGAGTTTAGTCCAGTTTCGCTCACACACCGGAATTATATTAGGGGAGCGAACGGGTCCGAGAATTTCCCAAATTAACAGGATCAGGAAATGATCAGTCCAAGGAAGGGAGATGGGGAGTCCAATAGTAAGTTCACTGCAATTACTAAAGACTGGGCCCAAAAGATGACCTTTGGAATGAGTAGGTTTTGACACTGTCTCCATAAGTTGGAGTGCTGACAAATTCTCAGTCAGCTCCATAGCCATTTTATCAGATGAATTATCTAGGTGTACATTACGGTCACCTAGTATAGTATAATTAGCTGGTCCCAAGGCTAGGTTCGCCAGTACAGTGGGTAGTGCATTGAGAAATTGTCTAGCATTACCTGGAGGGCGATAAACTAGGATGCCAGAGAAAGTGCTAGTAGGAGAGATCTCTAGGGAGAAGGCCAAACTCTCACAGTCTAAGATGGGATCTGCGGAGATACAACAGAAAAAAGTATTTTTGAAGATAATGGCTATACCTCCTCCTCTACCAATCTTCCGGTCAATCCGATTTATAGCATAATGCGGGTGTCCGCTGCGCGTATGCCAGGGCATCCAGTTAAATGGAGGGAGAAGCGCGAAAACTAGAGCGCTAACCTCCCAAGTCCGGAAGTTGCCTTTCCTCCCTCCACACAATCAGGACAGCACCCGTGGTGGACCGGGGAGGGGCAACTGAGTAACAAACAGAAATCAGTATCCCCCAAAGTGCAAATAGTAGGTCAGTGCATATATCACATTAAAAGAAAAAAGGTTTAAAAGTTTTTTAAAACACAGGGTCTAATATAACATGATCAGTCAAGCAAAACAACAGAGCTTCTGCCTTGCCTGCGCGCGTCCGTCCAAACAGGTCCATCGCATTTGCACTGGCATGGCGTTGCGGAGCCTGGGGAGCCTTCGTGATAAAGGTGCCTTCTTTGAACCTTGGTTGTCCCACCTTGAACTGTGTAACAATTGCGAGGCAACGCCCACTTGAAATTAAAGACTACCAGTCCCACAATGCAAGTTTAATCCACTTACTCTGCATTTACGCTGTGGAAATAAAAGAGGGGATGTACTGTCAGCCCGTTGTTTGCCTCTCATTTGCCTCCCAACTGCCCAGAGGAAGGAAGTTATTTCGAAACGCGTTGTCAGTGTGCAGTGTGGAGAAGGGCTCTGTCTGTGCTGCCTGTTTGCTTTCTGGCTTACCCCCAGGTGAGTGCTTCCCACATAAGCGGCAACCTTCATTTTTCATATATATATATACACACACACACACACGCACATTACACAGTAGCGGCTTGCAATTTATCAAATAGTTACTTTAGTTGAACTACCTGTATTGCATGCACAATGAGTAGGCATTTGCCTTAGTGCTTTCTGACATTGTGTGTATAAATTAGTCTAGTTTAGCATGATTAACACAGCTGCAGTAGAGGTTAGCTCTGATCACGTTTTTGAAAACCATTTGACCAGGTCAGTACACAATTTGCCTTTTAATAGCTAATTGCAAAATAATCACACTGTGAACACCTTTCTTCAACAGTTTGGTCTTTATGATGACTCAAATCTATAGTTTAGCTGGGTGTCTCTCTGCATACACTATTATGTACTACTGTTTCCTAAATACTTTACACTGCAATTAGTGGGCATTTCCCTTTGTGTTGTTTCACAATGTTTGCAGATGGTATGCTAGCATGGTTAGCACACCTACATTAGAGCTTGTTCTCACTTTAAGAAGTCATTTAACCAAATGTGCATGAGTTAGAACATCATTATTTAAATTCCTGTATATTCCTCCGTCCTGCCTTAATATTTCTTTGTTTTAAGAATACATCATATGTAATAGACAGTAATATAGGAAAATACATTGCTTGTACAAAACATAAGCAGTAATCAATCTGCAAATTCTCTTACACTTAGTAGAAACTGTAGGAAGAATGAATTCCAAAAAGTATTCTAATTTAAACATATCGCCTCATCCAGTTTATCCACATCATCTTTATTATGGAACGCATTTGAATCTCCAAAGTCAGGCTGTAACAGCTGATTAGAGATAAAGTTTTAAAAATTATTTTTTGCAAACAAAGTCATAGGTAAAACTTCACATGATCTCAATAGCCTTACCCAATACTAAAAAACCTTTCTTCTATACACTAGTTTTCAAGGTTGTAATGTCAGAGAGGTTGCCATATCCCTGTTTCTAGTCAGATCAAAAGTTCACCATCCCTATTTCGTTCTTTGGGAGAATTCTAATTGAAAATCATTGACAGTCAATGGTAATCCCTTAGGAGTTTAAACCATTTACTGCAGGGACCGTACTTCTCACTGCATGGTATTGATTTGCAAAGCTAAGAGGGGGAAACTGTGTTTTTCTGGAAGGGAGAGCCACATTGCATTGGATACCTCTCATTGTACCCTTATTTGTTACCTCATAATTTGTTCTCTCTGACAGAAAGTAGCCAGTCACAATGTAATTAATTACTTCTATTCAAATCACTTTTTTGGGTAAAGCCTTTTCATTTAGCAGCTCTTTCGCTGATGTTCACACAGACTCCAGCAACATAGTTTGTCTGTGGATAGATAATTACTCTCTTGTTCACTTGGATTATGAGTATGCTCACTATGGCAGCATTGGCAAGGATATGTGTTTGCCTAATGTGCACGTTACTTAGGGCCTCATGTAGGTAAATAAATTTTACCGGTTCTTAAATACCGAGCCGTACCGAATCGGTAAATTAGAATCGGTAAGTTATATGTAGCTAAAAATTCGGTAACAGTTACCGATTCGGTAACATTCGGTAAATACGAATCGGAATTCACCGATTCGGTAAATACCGAGGTGATAATTACCGATTCGGAAAATACCGAGGTGGTATCTACCGAATCGGAAAATACCGAGGTGGTATCTACCGATTCGGAAAATACCGAATCGGTATGTACGGATTTGGTAAATAACATCACATGACTTGACGAAACAGCTAATCCTGTGCAACGACAGCCCACCCAACCAGGAACTGCCCACACCCAGGCAGGTGTACACAATTAGCCGAAGTGGCCACACCCAGGCAGGTGTACATAATTAGCCGACCCTGGAGAGGCTTGGAGTGCAGAGGAGAGGCAGGGAGCAGTTGCATGTGCGAGCGGGAAACGAACAGCATGTCCAGCCAGAGAACACAGAAAGACGGAGGGGAAAGGAGGAGGAAGCTCAAATTCAGCCCCAAGGAACTCCAGGTGCTGGTGGAGGAGGTGGTGAAGCAGCACCAGAAGCTGTTTGGGAGGCAATCCCTGCAAGTGCCTGAGGCCGAAAAGCGCAACATATGGCTGGCCATCCAGGCGCAGGTCAATGCTGTGGGAGTGACCCACAGGGACATTGAGGTCCTCAAAAAGCGCTGGTATGACCTGAGGATTGTGACCAAGAGGAAGATGGGCGACATCCAGAAGGAGGCCAGCCAGACCGGAGGTGGAACCAACAGGGCACCTGCCCTCACCGAACTGGAGGAGCTGGTGGCGGCCACAATCGAGCAAGAGAGCGTCGTGGGTCTTGGGGACGCCGACAGCTCTGCCAGAGCCGCAACACACCAAGGTAAGACGAAAGCACAGCAATGTAGCCTCCCCTACCCCTATCCCACATCCCCCATTGTGAAACGAGAATCACACTGCAGTCCACACGTGTCAGTGCAGACAGGCAATGCATTCCGGGAGATGTAGTCAGGGCAACACTAACCATGACGTAAATGTCACAGGGCAACAAGGCATGTCACGCACTCGAGGCACAAGGAGACAGAGGACAGATTGGAATGTGAAATGATTTATTGTGACGCTTGCAATGCAGCCCTTCGGGGACACTGAGCCAATGTTGTTTTTCTGTCCACAGATGTGACATCATGCAGTACAGGGCATGCTGCAGGGGAGACGGCACACCGGCCACAAAAATCACCTCTAGCCAGCACGAGTTCAGACCAGGGAGCAGGCCCACTTGCAGCCGCACCACCAACACAGCCAGCCTCGCCGCACACAGAGCCAGCATCACCTCACCGAGAGCCAGCATCACCACAACCACAGCCAGCATCGCCACTCATGTTCGAATCACCGGCCACATCTCCGCTTGCAGGTGTGAGAATGAGGAGGCGTCCAGCAGCCAGGCTACGAGCCTTCGACACCTCGTCAGACGACAGCATGGGCCCAGAAGACCGCACCGGGCCCCAGGAAGGGAGCCATCCCACTGTGCCCCACACCTCACAGGCAGCACAGACGGGAGCAAGAGGGCGCCGCAGGTCGCGTGTCCAGAGTCCACCAGCACCCACTGACGGCCATGGTGTCTTCTTGGGGCTCGAGGGCCAAATGTTGAAGCAACAGCGCCTGCAATCAAAGGCAGTTATGTCAGTCCAGAGGCACATGCGGGTGATGAAGACAAGCTTAGTCAACATGGACACAAACATTGGCGGCATGGCTGCGGGCATTCGGGACATGTCCCAGTCAATCCAGCAGTTGTGCAGCAAATTAGATGCTGACATCGAAGCACGGCGCTGGGAACGCCAGAGAAGGGACACTACCAGCAGGGCACTCAACCGTCTGGCAACTGCGACTTCCCTACTTTGCCGGCGCTCTGTGACGATGCAGGAGGGCCTAACACAGTGCTGCAGCGACCTGTCTCGGGGGATGGTGCAGGTGACAAGTGCACTAGGGGTGCTATTGACTAGTCAGGCGTCGACAACTGCTGCAGGGGATGCTGCGGAGAGCATCGACACCAGCAGCAGCATCACACCCCCCGTCCCCGAAGCACGCAGGAGCAGCAGGCGGCTTGGGGTTGGCTCTAGTGAGGATGCACAGGCCGTGCAATCCACCACTGCAGCGCGTATGCGCAAACATTGATGTGGCCCTGCTTAGCCACTTCCCATTGGGTGACGTAACCCTGGACATACTCCTTGTATAGATGGTATATTGCCAGATTGGCCTGTTCATGTGTTCATGGCGTGGTGCCACATTAAACTACGTCATGACTTCTCACAACTCGCTGTGTCCCCTCACTTACTCAGAAATAGTTGCATGTGATCTCTGCCCGTCTCTCTCTCCCATCGATTGCAGTTGGCACTCTAGCTGCGCTGCCCTCTGGCTGGCCTGACTCATCCTCGTTGTCCTCAAAATATGTTAGTTCCACATCTGTACCTTTTTTCGTGGCAAGGTTGTGCAGCATTGCACAAGTGGCAATAATCTTGCAGCAGGTGATGGGTTTGTACTGGCGTGCGCCTCCGCTCTTGTGGAGGCAGCGGAACCTGCTCTTCAGTAGTCCAAACGTGCGCGCCACCACATTGCGTGTTGTTTTGTGGGCCACGTTGTATCGTCTCTCACTCTGGGTTGCTGGGTGTAGGTAGGGAGTGAGGATGAATGAACGGCATGCATATGCACTGTCGCCTGGATGAGTAACAGGGAACCATCAGTTACATGCCTCTATACACTCTGATTTGCAGGTTTCAAGGGGCGTCACTGTTACTTACCCAGCAGGTATCCCTCTCCGAATTCGCCGGCACTCAGTCGTGTGTAGATCCCACTATTCTGGAAGATGTAAGAGTCGTGGGTGCTCCCAGGAAACTTTGCAACAATATCTGTGATGATGTTCCCTGCATCACAGATCACCTGCACATTGATGGAGTGGGTGGACTTCCTGTTCCTGTAGATGTGCTCTGTATCAGCTGGTGGACAGATTGGGATGTGTGTACCATCAATACAGCCGATGACATGGGGGAACTGTGCCATGTGATAAAAGTCTGTTTTTGTTTTCTGCAGTGCAGCCTGTGTGTTTGGGAAGCTTATGTAGTGGTGCATTCTCTGCATCATGGCATCCAGGAACTTCCTGAAGAAACGGGACAGGCAACTCTGGGATACACCACCCACCGCAGCTATCACCACCTGATAACTGCCGGATGCCAGTAGATGTAGGCTGCAGAGCACCTGCACATGTGGTGGTATGGCGTGCGCCCTTCTTGTTGGCTGGTCCAGGAGTGGGTGCAGGTCCCTTATCAGGTCCATGATGGTTTCGGGGTGTAGCCTGTACCTCTCATGTATCTCTGCATCAGTCAGCTGGAATAGTGTGATGCGCTGTCTGTAGATTTGTTCCTCCCGTCGCCACACCCTCAGTCCTGCTGCCTGTAGACGTAGGCGCCTTGCAATGACGTACATGGCGGCCATGTTGTCCACGCTGTTGCATTTTGGGATTGCTTATGTGCATTGTTGATGGTTACCACCTGCTTTCAATCCGTGTTAATTACCGACTCTTATTTACCGATTTTCCTGGATTTCTTAATTACCGACTGCTCCTACATGTCATTTTAAATTTTTACCACTTCATATTTACCACTTCATATTTACCGATTCGTTAATTATGTATTCGGTAAATATGAATCGGTATTTTAGAATTCGGTAACTATGAATCGGTATTTACCGCCTCATATTTACCGAAAAGTGGTTTTTGGACTCCTACATCTCACTTGTCTGAATACCGGTCGGTAACGGCATATTTACCGAAAATCGGCCGTTACCGACCGGTATTTCGCTACCTACATGAGGCTCATAGATTGGCATAAGTGGAATGAAATGGCATCAACTTTTAACTTTGGTGTAAAATATTACGACATATGTGCAACCATATGTGCACCCACATGTAATGACTGTGCATTTCGAGTGTATCATTCTTGTAAGTGACCAGAATTCTAACTGCTTACATTGTTTAAGTGAATTGAAAGAAAAACACAGTTTGTAATTTTTATTGAGTTGTCTTCTTTATGAATTAATTGAACGCATTTATATTGTAATGGTTTTAAGAAATCAAACAATAAAGTATTATTATAACCATTATTATTATAACCAGTGTTCTTTTATCATTTCCAGTGAACAAAACCCTTGGCATGTTGATGTATCTCTTTCCCCGGAAAAGGCTTTGTATATTCCAATAACTGTCAAAAGCAAACGTGGAAGTGGTCCGACAAGTTTTTCTGTATGGCATGGGTTCCATCCACAAAACATCCGGTTCAACATGCCTTGAATTTTCCAAGGAGTTGTAGGGCATTTGACACTAAAAGGGAATAGGATTTTCCTCAGCAACTTGAATAGAATGTACCCATCTATAAGTGTGGACAAAACAAATAATTCAACACAAAGCCTTTTCTCAGAAGCAACTATTCTTTATAAATGTGATTTGTATTTGTATTTTTTGTTTGCATTTTTTTTTTTTTTTTTATTCATAATTGCAGTTTTCATTTATAAACAGCACCAATTATGTACATACATTTCATTAACGTATGAGGATTAATCATTCCATCTTTTATATACGACATTTCAAAAAAACACTTTCTTTTACATACTTTTTTACGTAAGCTCTAATTGGGAAGGAGAAAATAAGTGAGCTGAGGCTTGTCCACGACTAAAAGGAAGCTCTAGCAAATATCCTATAAAATAAAGATCCAGCAATCAAATAAACAGAGGGGATATGCCACGACAGTAGTTACATGCCAATCTTTTTCAGATGTCTAGGGCCCATTATGAAACTGCAATTCCTTCCAACTATAAAAACGTGCCCATATACGTCTACCAAGAGTTTTCCCTCTCTTGCCCTTCCTTTCGTAGATTCCCCTCTCCAAATTAAATACCGCAAGTAGCCTGGCGAGCCAATGCTGAAAAGTTGGGGCAGCTTTATCAAGCCAGGCAGAAGCAACACAGATTCGCAAAACTGCCATAGCAAGAAAAAGAAAGCGGTGAGACATAACTTGCCCCTGGCTGTTATCAACCCCAAGAAGCATTAGGGCTAGGGTTAGCTTAACTTTAAGATCCAAGGTATGTTCACAGAATGTCCTAATTGAGGATTTTAACATGTCAAGACATGAACAGGTGGAAAAAATAAGGACTAAGTCAGTGCTTGGAAAATCACACCGGGAACACCTAGTTCCCTCCTGCCCTCCCCACTGTGCTATCCTTGTAATGCTGAGCCTGAAGCCCAGCAGTGCATAAAACTGTCTGCCCTAGCTCTAAAGACTCAAGAAAGTTATCCGGATCAATACCCAGCCTACCTTTCCATTTTTCACCGTGCTTTTCTAGCTCGTCCTGCTTGAGTGATGTAAGTTCAAAATAAATTCCTTTTATAGTGCAGCCCTCACCGCTTCTTATAACGTCTATGGCTTTAACTTTACCAAAGCCATTAAGCCCGCCCACCTTTTTGCTCAGGAAACTTCTAAGCTGGAGATATTTAAAGAAGTTCCTAGTACCAATACCAAATTTGTCCTGAATATCCTTAAATTGATAGATTCCCTCAGAACCCATTAAGTCCCCAACTTTCAAGAGACCACGCCCCGCCCACTCCGCCATGATTTGATCAGAGAAGATTTCTGGCAGCGTGGGATTTCCAAACAGCTGGGTATAAAAGTTCACTCTGCCATGATAGTATTTAATCTGGTCGCCAGAGCTTTTGACAAAATCTTAGCGTCACAGTTTATGAGCGTAATTGGCCGATATGATCCAGGTTCCAGAGACGGCTTGCCCTTTTTCAGAAATATTATAATATCGGCTCCTGCCCAAGATTCGGGAACCGAGCTCCCAGATTGTGCCCGGTGGATCGTATCAACCAGATCAGGTCCGATTTCATCCAAGAAAGTTTTATAAAACTCCAGAGGAATCTGATCAGGGTCAGCGGCCTTGCCTGAGGGTAGATTCCTCAGCGCACCATAGATCTCATCCTGTGTCAAAATTACCTCCAGCTTCTCACTGTCCTCAGATTCAATACTCTGCAATGGTGTGCTATTGAGATACCACTGAGTTAAATTCTGCCACACCTGGCGTTCCTCACCATATAGTCGTTGGTAAAATTGTTGAAACACTTCCTGGATCCCAGTGGGATCTATAACTAGATTTCCACAGTCATCTATGATCTCATTTATCTCACTCGCAACACTCCTTTGTCTGAGTCTAACTGCCAGCGTATGCCCGACCCGCTCACTGAATTCATGGCAATGCTCTCTTTTAGCTAAGAAACTTTCCGCTGCCTTTGCGGCAGACCGATCTCCAAATTATGCCTTGGCCCAGGCTAGCCGAAGCAGGGTATCGTCAATTAATAAACCTTCATTCACTGCAGTTGCCAGCTCCTCTTCAATCCTGGCTAAGTTTTTATAGAGCGTTTCCTCACGTTGCGCCTCCCTCTTCTGCCGATGTAGGCTTAAACTAAGGGGTCCATTAGGATGTAGGGCGGAACGCCACCGCCCGCATGGGGGCGGTGATCCACCCTACATCCTTCCCTACCCACCACCCATTTCCCCCAGACATATTAGTATGGCAGGGGGGACCCCTGCGGGTGGAAAGACTGTCTGCCAGGTTTCAGCTGGTCAACCAGTCTATCGGGCGGAAAAGGTGCACAATATGGTGGCGGTGTCGGCATGACACCGCCATCCATATTAGGATGCAGGCGGAGAAATGCCTTCCTGTGGCGGCGATGCCGCCATGGAAAGGCATGCAGGGTTTGCTGTCGGAGGCCCGTTGCAGGCCCCCAGGGTAGGTGGTGGGGGTGCACATGGCATTGTCATGGACATGGTGGCAGTCACCTCGCGGTGCCTGTCACCTTGTGCATGACAATGCACACAGTGCATTCCCAGCATTGTGGTGGACGGTGCTGTGAGCACCGCCTGCCACAATGCTGGGAATGGAGGATGCCACCGCCACGGTGGCAGTGGCATCCTAATTGCAGGTGTGGGACCGCGGCACCACTGGCAGCCGGTCCCAGCACCGCTAGGGTGGCAAACGGATATCCTAATGGGCCACTAAGTGTCTCCCCTCTGACACCCACTTTAAAAGCATCCCACACTGCACCTGCACTGGGGCTGTGTCTATTTATATCCCAGAATGCATTAATCCACCCCTTCATATGGAGGAAATATTCGGAGTCTATTAGAAGCCCCCTTTCAAAGTCCATGTCTGCTCACCCCTCTCTCCGTTAGTGAAAGCCACTGTAAGGACTAGGGGGTTATGATCCGATAATATCCTTGGGTGTTTCTCTATTCTAGCCCGATGTACTAAGGAATGTGAAACAAAAAAGTAATCAAGTCTGTGTACCGCCTTGTGTGGGGCAGAAAAAAACGTACTACCGGGAAATTTTATATTTAAATGATTCCATAGGTCTATGAGTTAGTGATTGCTAACCATATTAGTGAGTGCCTTAAAGACCTTTCTCTTACGTCCAGAGTATATATCACCAGCATTTCCCCAGAGTCCTCCAAGCCCATTGATATTGAAATCACAGCATACTATTAGTGGGGTAGGCCATTTGGCTAGCTCATCATCCAAAAACTCCAATACCTCTGGGTCATCTGCAGTTGAGCCATACACCGAACACACAGTGAATGGCTCCCCAGCAAACACAAATTCCACTAATACTCACTGACCCCACCTATCTTACAGTTTCCTTTTAACAATTATATTTTTCCTTCGGGTGAGGCTAGTGACCCCTCTAGTTTTAGTACCTTGCTTAGTGGCCACCAGTAGCCTAAACCCAAGTTGTTCAAGAATTCTTCCTCTAGTACCCTCTATATGGGTCTCTTGAAAACATAGGATATCAGCTCGCAGTGTTTTCAAAATAACTGCCGCCCTGTGCCACTTGGCTTGATCGTTAAGCCCACAAATATTAATTGAGACGACTCTAAGATTCATAAAGCAATTTTGGGTAGCTTTCCTTCTGCGTAGTTATTTTTTTTCCTTTCTTTTAATACCACCATGTCCTCCACTTCCCTTTTAAAGGAGAACCCTTCTCTATACTTCCTAAGGCCTTTAACCCCATATTTCCTCATACGTTGTACTTTGCTGTGCTGTGACCTACCCCTCCGAACCCCAAATCCCCCCTGAGTCAGACCTCCCTCCTCCCCCACCCACCCTACAACCCATAGAGGCAAATAGGTCAATCATGACCTATGTGTGGCACCCGATCTCACATCTCAAGTTATCGTTATCGCTTCTCCCCCTCTACCCCTATATATACCACCGCCAAAGAAACCCCCCTGCGCAGCTTAGTAGATGAAATACAAAATACAAAAGCAATGGTTAATAATCAGTCATTCTGCTGTTGGTTCCCCTTGCAGCTAGCGGGCTACATCACCCCTCCCTTTTGCCTCCTTCAGCTCTGTCATAAATTCTTGAGCTTTGACTTCAGAAGAAAACATTTGAATCCGTCCGTTAACAATAACCTTAAGGCGAGCAGGAAATAACAAGTACGCCTCACAGCCCAGCCCCTGAAATGCAGTTATCAACTGTCGGAGTCTCCATCTGCGCACCTCCATGACGTGGCAAAAATTTGGACGCACAAAAAAGATGTGTTTGTCAAAAGTCCGCTTGGCGTCTGGTCTTGCCTTGTCTATTATAGCTTGTTGAAGAAGAAAATTCCCAATATAAATCAGGATTGCTCTAGGGCGCTCCTCTTGCCTAGCTGGGTTATTCCTCCTCTGCACCATTGGGAAGCGATGGACCCGCTGGACCTCCATATCTCAATTCCAATGGGCAAGATCCGGAAAAGCTCCCGTTAGCAAGGAAACAACAAAAGGCATTATGATTCCCCCTTTAGCATTTTCGACAGTCCCTAATAATCGGACAATGTTTCTCCGTTGCCGATTCTCGAAGTCCTCGAGTTTCCAGCACACATCCATTGCTTGCTTTTCCTGCTGTTCCTTAAATTCCTGTAGTTTATCGACCTCTTCCTCTAAAGCAACAGTTCTATCCTCCACATGGGCAACCCTTTCGGCCATTTTAGTGCAGAGTTTATTTACATAGCGGATGGAGGCCTGCAGTTTTTTAGTTGCTTGAAGCGACCTCCTACTTTCCATTCTGGCCTCCCCTGCATTTGTTTTAGGGTAGCGTATACTAAGTCTAGTGAGGGAGGAACAGAGGGTCCAGGAGGCACAGCTGAACCGCCTGATCCCGCTTGCTCGTCATTCTCATAAACCATGCTAGTAGCCGAATAATCCCACTCCAATTTTCGTGCCGTTGCCAAGTCAGTTTTAACAGGACTTGCTCTAGACCTTACTCTGCGCTTCTGAAACGTTGACTTACTACAGCAGCCTTTTTGCAAGGTGGAGGATTCCCCTGAGTCCGTTTCTTCAGAAGTGTTAAAATCGCTAAGTGCTGGAGACTCAGAGTCATCATTGAGAGAGTAGAACTTATTCTCCTCGGGAGATCCATGCGTCATCTCATGGCGCTGTAGGATTTGTTTTGGGTTATAATCTGCAATGTTATCTGCAAGTGCAGTAAGGCATACCCATTCATTTACAGCAGTGCTGATAGTGCCGTTGCAGCTTATTTTTTCAGTCTAAGCCCCATTCATAGCGCGAATCCCCAATGACCCCACAGATTCAGTTGAGTAACCACCCTCTAGCGCAGCCTCAGCATTGTCCGCCCGCTCACCCGCAGTCTCCAAGGAAGGAAGTTGCGATGGTGAAGGTTCTGCGCCTTCTACCTGCAAGGCTTCTACTTGCTGAACCAGACCCACCTGCAAACCCTGCTCCGGTCCGGTTTGTTCATGCAGCACTGTTCCCATGTAGGGCTGAATGGCTTCCCCAGTCTCTGTTGCCCCTGCCTCCGTCAAACCTGGAGTGGTCTCACTTGCTTTTTTGGCCGAAGCGGCGGAGGCCGAAGGTGAGGACATGGAGAAGGCTTCCGCCACCTTCGGCTGTCGCAGTGTTCCCTCTGCGCCCGCTGTCGCACTAAGCAGCGCCGACATCCTTCCCACTGCCGTCAGCCTTTCTCACTGGACCTCCTCGCCGTGCTGGGTTCGGCCCCCATGTAGACACAGGAGCAGTGTTGATAGCTTTGGAGTTAAGGACACCGGGGGCTCCAGTGGCCCCCCCTGTGCCCACAGATATATTCAGAGAGTCTTTGTTTGCAGCTTTGGCTGCCTTGTTCGCTTTCTCCATTTTCGGGGCCATAATCCGCTCAGAGTACCAGCAGCACTTCCGGGGCACGCCAGGAAAGCACCAGAGGTTTTGAGAAAGCAGGTAGAGAACAGTTGCAAACGACCTGGCTTTCAGCTGACACCCGATGCTCAACAGCTTCATATCATTGCGAAGGCGAGTGCAAAAAACGGGGTGGTTTTAGCGTCCCTTTGTCATGGCATCCTAAGAAAGCGCAGAGGGAGAGAAGCCGCAGCAACTCTCATCGAGGTCAGTCGGCAGCCATCTTGCCATGATTTGTATTTGTAATAAAAACTTTTATCAAAAGTTTTGGGGGGACCATGTATCCTCCATGTTTAACAGGCAAAACCTCATTTTATGCATGGTTTACCTGCAGCTCCCTTGACAGATTGGTGGAGGCTGCACAGTTCCTACAAATTACAAAAATAATCGTGTGTGCAATTAATACTGGTATCAGTAACATTTAGTCATAGGGTCTGTTTTGCAGCAAGGTCCTCATCTGCTCCCTCTGCGAGCATCTAACTCACACTGCACATGGCCTTCAGATATATGCATTGGGTTTCGGATGCAGGATCTGGCCTTTAGTCAGGCCCTGTCCCCCTCCCTCAATGGAAATTCAGTTTCCACTACACATGACCTTTTGTCACGTGCAGCAGTAGTTAGCCGCAAGTGCCAAAGGGTCTAGCTTTTGGCAAGCTTGAGGGACATATGTATAATCTAAGGCACCAGAATTGGAACCACACACACTCCAGTAGGCTAAGATGGGTCGGTGAGGCTTGCCCTGGTCTCGCACCACCAGGTGTGGAAAGCATGCTGGTTCCAAGGAACAAAAAGTGTTCTATGGCACTGTGTGGTCTTGTTGGAAGTTGTGGATGATCCACAAATCCTATGAAAAAACTCAGCATTTGTTTCTAAATTTAAGTACAAACCAGTCCCAGTGGGATTCCACCACATGGGACTTGATACAGGGCGTGCAAACTCTTTCCACAAATGTGGCTTTTTAAAAAATAGTTTCAGGATGCAGAGACTGAGTCACCCCAACCTGTAAGGGCAGCCACAATATTTATTCTGGATGTTGTGGACAACCAATTCCATCATTCCAGTACTTCAGATCTCTCTTCATATCCATGGTAATAAAATGGATGATGGGATAAAAAACTCCTTAGGGCAATCAGATCAAATTATTTTTTTAATTTTGAAACAGCCGAGGTCTTCAGTACAGGTATAACAGATGCTCTGCGAACTAATGGTTCAGATGTCTCTAATATTTAACCTCTTCTTGCCAACCAGAGCACTTTTTTGAAGGCCAAGTTCTCGAAAACCTCTGAATGGATTTACAACTAACTATGAAAAGCAAAATCTTTTTTCTACCTTTGTGCCAAATGTGGTGTAATTTCATTCAGATGTTTTTTCTGTCTTGAAGAGCAAATAATCCTATATGAATTAAAATGGGAAATGGCACTTTTGGTACTCCCCTGCTTGACAGATCTGCATGAAACTTTCCATGAAAGACCCAATGTCAGTGCCCTTTTTGAGAAAGTTTCATGCACATTCATTGAATGGTGCCAATGTTATTAAGAAACCAAAAATGCCTTTTTTATGGAAACTCTGTCCTAACCGTAAAAGCTCTGGTACTGTCTCTGCCAGTCACTCTCTCTCTCTCTCTCTCTCTCTCTCTCACACACACACACACACACACAAACACAATTGTAGTACACTAAATGCTAAGATGCTATGAATTAAAAGCCAAATTTCACAGTGATGCCTGAAACATGGGAGAAATGTTTCACAGTTCGTTTTGAAATACGGATTCATCATCCACCTCCAAACCACTCTGCTGCGCTTTAACACTGCCTGCATTACTAGGATTACGCCTCCACAGAATACCAAATAATGTGGCAAGGTTTTCTTAATTGTGTGGCCAAAATGCGCATTATGTGGTCATGTTCTGTGCACAACCCACTGCCATACCTGCAGTGCAGGGGTATCGCCTGTGAACCGCAGGAGTTGGGCAGATGTCCTGGTTACCCAACCCACAGGTGCTACCTAACCCCTGAAGCACACTGCGTTTGCCCATGCACTGGATGGTTTTCAGCACAAGGCCCAGTCTGCAGTTGCACCCTTCTTCCAACCCACTGCCACTGACCCAACCCCTGCATCTCACAACCTTTAGTTGTTCACTGTGGGGTCTGGCACAGGGCCTGGCCTGCAGCAAGTGATGCAGGCCATCCTACTGCCAACAACTCATCACCACAGCACACAGCCTTTGACCATGGACAGCGCGGGATCAGGTCACATTTTTTCTCATTTCAAATTTTTGGGGATCCGCTGATCTGTAAGATCTACGGATCCAGGGCAAGAGTCAAAGGCATAGCTATTACCCTGAGTCAGAAGATCCTGGCCCCCATTTTAGATATTTTTTGTGAGACAGGGGTCCGTGGATCCATTTTGGAGTCCTCGAATCTTGGCCCTTTTTGAGTTTAAAAAAAAAAACATTTTGAAAGCATCCTGCGAGAGCCTTTAAGATCTCCTCAGTGTGACCTGTAGCTACCCTGTCCCCTTATATGCTTTGCAGGACAAGGGCACTGTGCCACTTTTTCTGCAATAGCTGCCTCAAGAGGAATTGTTGTCTTGTGGTAGTCAAACAGTTTTTTTGGCTCCATTGATCAATCTCTGGATCTGTTGACCTGAAAGGGACCATGAGAGCAGAAGGCTCCCTCATCAAATCAGATAGGTTTATTTTTTAAATTCTCAGATTTGCGAATAATATGCAAATATGAAAGTGTTAGCCCTTGAAAGCCACTTTGTAACTTTTTCGAACACTGATAATAACTCAAAAACGATTGAATATATGTACACCAAACTAAAAAGATCACACTTTCTGACTAAAGGTCCACTTTCAAGGTGAAGGGTTAGATCTTTTGTATATTTTGTCAATTGAAAAGCCATTTGTTGATTTGCCTGTAATGTTTGGCACTGCTTGATGAATATACATGAATCCTGGTAGGCACTTCCTATGTTGAGATTACTATCCATACTTTCAAATTCATGCCAATCCATCAATGGGGTGCCAAGGTAAAAAGTGGGGAACACATGTTATCATTTCGGAGGACAAAGTTCCCCCACCCACATTTGTGGCAAAGTACTGTGTCCACCAAACTTTAGACCAGGCCCA
Organism: Triturus cristatus; assembly: GCF_964204655.1. Lineage (NCBI taxonomy): Eukaryota > Metazoa > Chordata > Amphibia > Caudata > Salamandridae > Triturus > Triturus cristatus. Next base: position 718,627,256 of record NC_140594.1, on the reverse strand, counting down.
TAGAGTTTTAGAGAGATAATGCTTGGTTACATGTGTTAATATCCAGAGTGTCTGCTCCCATTGCAAGAATATTTTGAAAGAGGCTAAGCGGTTTTGTAGTATATTATGCAGCAACAGGGATCAAGATAGGATCATCTACATTGGGGAAATAATATGAGAGGTGCCACAAGAACCTGAGTAGGAGACAAATTATTTCGAAAAAATACCTGGGCAACCTGAATCTTCACATGGATGGGTTCTAATTCTTGACTTGTTGTAAAAGTGGCAGTCGTTGGCAGGATTAGTTAACTAATGGTACTTCTTGATGCTTGCTTAGGCATACCATATATTAAATTATGTAAGATGTAATTGCATAGTTTGTTGAAAAGTATTTATTAACATTTGAAATGTTACATATATTGTAGTGGCAATGCACACGTAGACCTTTATGTATTCAAGACATAATATGTATTTTATTATTCATTGGTTCTCGGAGAAAATGGCAATAGGGATAACATTTATCAAAATCATTAATCTAGTTATTCTGAGAACTCAACATATTTGCTAAGAAGGTATGGTGAAGGTCTGGTCTTCAGTGCACTCTGGCATCTGTCATTGTTCATTAGTTTGTTGAATGTGGAATTCCAAATAGTCAGGTACTTTCACAGCTACATTAAATTTGTTGCAGTTTCTGCTTAGTAAGTTGAGAAGGTTTCACAGAAGTGGCAAACTCCACTTGTTCCAAAACTCTTGATGACCAAGACCTTTTCCTCCATAATGTTTATGTTAAAGGGAGCTGGGTTGATCTTTTTGTCTGCCGCAGATCTCTCTTCATGGGTGGTTTATAAATGTGCTTGGTCATAGCATTGTGTGTAAAATAATGATGGGCTGGGATGTGGCCCCGTCCACTGGCTAAGACTAATTCAAACATTCCATCCGTCACTTTTTTGTATTTTACAGTGCGATGCGCTACGTGGGACAGGTAGGCTCAGACGTGCACACTGTGTCACTGGAACCAAGCTATACCTGACTGAAGAGCCTTAATAAGGGACAAACTGGTCTTGGACTGCTTGGGCTGCTTTAGCTGTGGTTGAGGGAGGAGCTGGCCTGGTATTTCAGGCTGGACTGTTCTTATTCGAGCAGGAACAAAGCTGATTTACTGGGTCCAAACTGAGGTGGTATGGTGTGCAAAATAATGATGGGCTGTGATGCGGCCTAAGTAATTACCAGTTGCTGAGACTAACTCAAGCTTTCCATTCATCACTTTTTGTATACTTCAGTGGTCAGTGACATGCAAGACATGCCACTATGTTTTGTGAGTCATGTAGAGGATGTTAAAAGATATTCTTTGTCTCACTAGTAACCTAAACAAGGATTGCAACATGGGTGTTATGTGCTAAGTACTGAATCGATCAATGGAATTCTTTATTCGGCACAAATACTAGTACCATAAAAGATCCTAAAATATGTCACAAATAAATATAACATTTGAAAACATAAGGATTAAAACTGTCAAATCAGTTCTAAAAATATATATTACTATACAATGCTTTTTTTAAGATGTATAGCACGCCACATATAAAGTGTGTTGGACTTGGCCCTTTTGGCAGGTTCACCCCGAAACTTTTTGCGTTCTCCTAGACTTTTTCTGTAACATGGTGTTGGTGATTTTAGGCCTCTGAGTGCATTAGCACTGGGGTCCAGTGTAAAGTGCGTGCACTCTCTGTGTATGTGTGGTGAGATGGGCCTGCCCTCCCATAGGAATGCATGGGGGATATTTGTGTCCATGGTAATTCCTGATGTGAGTGGAGTGCAGGGTCGAGTTTGGTATGCGCGAACGGAACTCGTGAGAATAAATGCTGCGCAATGGTGTGCGCAGATTTATGGTGACTGGTGGAGAAGTGCCACTTCAAGAAGTTGGCCTTTCTGTGTACTGTGTGTCTGCCTGCCTGATGTGGAGTGCATGTCTGGCTTGTGATTGACAGGAGCGGAGAGGGCTGGGGAATTCTAGGAGTCAGGGTGAGTCTGCCCGGTGGTGAATGGAGAGATCTGCATGTAGATGGAGGGAGGAGTTGCACCTGGGACCTGAATAGGACTGTGCCTTCCCTCCATAATGCTGGCTCCACCCCCTGTGGTGCGTCTGATGTCCCTGGCCTGTCCTGTGAATAGAAGAGAGGAGCTGAGCAAAACAAACTGCTCAAGTGCTCCTGAACCAGTTGTATCTGGTACTCCCCTTGCCCTACAGTTGTAGACAAAGGGAAATGCTGTAGAAAAGAAGGGGCTGTGACCCCATGAAGATGTTCTGCTTTTGGATCCTGATTGCTGCCGGGCGTGCTGCTGCTGGGGCCCAGGAGGACTTGCCAGGAGAGCTGCCTCCCTGGGCCTAGCTATACCCTGGAACCTTTTGCCTTTATTTTGGTGTTTACAGACTTCTGGGACCATTTGCTATTCTCCTTACCCCAGGACTTTGGCTCCATCTAGCGCCTGGAAGTGCTATCCTTTAATTGCCCTTGCAGCACTGAGCAGCAGCATGTCCTGAAGGAATCCCGATGTAAGGATTCCCCCCATTTATGCTTAGATGGCGGGTGCCCACCCCGCTTTGGCGTTATTTCAAATAGCGGGAGCCTACTCCGCTTTATGGTGCTTTTGGTCGGCGGGTGCCCACCCCGCTTATTTTTATACTCAAATTGCGGGTGCCCACCCCGCATGGCCGCTTGTTTATTTTTTGAAAGACGCGGCTGCCCACCCCGCAATTGCCGCCGAGATCGTGAATCACCGCTGTGACCCGATCTGTCCCACAAGAAGCCAGACGCAACCGCCTGACTGTGGGCGGGGCCTCGTGGGTGCCGATTCCGCCTTCCAGGAGAAGATGCCGGGAAGCAAGGGGAAGCGTGGCTGCAGGTGTGGAGGAGGACGGGAGCCCATCCCTGCCTCCAAAAAGACTCTGCCAGGAGCCTCGCCGGCTCCACATTGAAGTCCCGGTCCCAGAAGAGGGACCAGGCGAAGAGGAATCCCCGCCAGGAAGAGCCGGTGATTGAAGCCGGCTGGGGGGGAGTAAAGTCGAAGCACCACGCCGGTGCCTCTCTCCAGAGCAGCCCCGCTTGACAGGGCTACTCCAACGGGGTCATGATTGCCTTAGAGTCCGCGCGGCTCCAACGATGGGGCTGAGGTGATTTGAAGGTCCCGTGTGGGTGCCGAGTGATGCATGGAGCCAGTTCTAAGCGGCCCCTGCCTGATAGGGGGGCTGCTCCAACGTGGGCCATGTTTGTTTCAGAGCCTACGTGGCTCCAACATGGGGCACAGTGATTTTGAGAGCCTATGTGGCTTCAATGTTTGTCCTCATTATTCTTAGAACCTAGGGTGCTCCAATGTGGGGGCAATATTTGTTTTAAGAGGGCCCGATGGCCTGTGCCCCTGCCCCTGCCTTGGCCATTTCCTACAGCTGCCCCAGTTGGCTTCTTGGCAGCTGCAGCGGCTGGTGCATTTCTGCCGGGGGCACATGGAGTCCAGAGGCACAGTGGGGCCCACGCTCTTGCTGATCCCAGCTGCCCTGCGAGAGTGCAGGCAGCTGCAACGTTTTTGCGCAGTTCTTGAGATAGTCCCTGAGAGGGACAGAGGTGGCACAGAGGTGCCAGGCCTTCCCCATTATTTACAGCTGCGCAGCACGTAGTGCCAGCTGCACCGTTTAGGCGCACAGTTCTTTGGGGGGCATGTTTTGAGTAAGGAGTGAGATGCACTCCTTTACCCCATACCTTCCCAGCTGCCCAGCAAGTAGTGGTCAGCTGCTACATTTAGGTTTGCGCAGTTGCGCACCCTTGACTTTCGCTGCTTAGGCAGCGCGCCCTGACTTTCGGGACACAGGGCATTTGAGCCCCCTTTTTGAGATGGCCAGTTGGCCAGGGGGACTGTGAGGGTTGTAGGGCCCCAGGCCCTAATGTGATTTTGGGTGCTAGGAAATGTAATTCATGTAGTATGTTTTACGCACCCTGTGTTATACCTCTAAATGTGTTCTATGATTATGAGGTTGTTTTGCATATCATGGTTTATGCTAGTGAGATTATGTTCCACTGTGTGATTTATGCCCCTAATGTAGTTATACTTAGTAGGTTAGGGTCTAATGCGATTAGACTTCTGAGAGAATTGCATTATGTGTTTATGCTGGTGAGGTTGGCGCAGAATGTAATTCGCGCCTGATGTGATACTGGGCATAATGTAGTTTATGTTACAGGCTGATGCTAAGTACAGTGATTACTAGTGTTTACTGGTTGAACGTTTAGGATCTGTTTTACTTTTACTAAGTTTGCTTTGTGATGGTTCTGACAGTGGTCCCTGTGGCCCTGTTATGTGTATATAATCCCTTGTAAATATTGCCCAGTGCCAGTTGGCACGGTGTATATTGTATGATTACTATTCTAATGTGTTAGGAGAATACAAAGGCTATTTTTGATATAACCTTGTGTGGAGTTCCTTTTGTGGTGTGCCTGGGATGTTGTTGCTGTTGTGTGCGTGCGCAAATGCTTTACAAATTGCCTCCGGGATAAGCCTGACTGCTCGTGCCAAGCTACCAAGGGGGTGAGCAGGGGTTATCTTTGGCATGTAACTCCCTTGCCCTGACTAGAGTGGTGGTTTCTGCCTGGCTTTGGCGCAAGCCTTAGTCAACCAGAAATCCCATTTCTAACAAAGTGCAATACTAAAACATACAAAAGGGTTTTTAAGTGCAAATAAATAATGTTCCACAAATTTAAAAACCCTGATATTTAGTGCAAGAAAGATTGGTTTTAAATAACGTTTTCTCAATCTACAAAAAAACTGCAGAATAAAATAAAGCGATGCGTGCTTTGTGTCGATAAACCATCACAGGGGTAGGGAGTCAAACTTGTAAATCATTTATTCATATCACGAAAGGCAACCAGTTGATGAGCAGTGCCCAACTGCAATCTGGTTAGGACAAAACGTTGTTGCCAGTTGGTTACCAAACTAAGATATGATTGGCACCCAACTGGCAGATTGCTCGATAAATACATCTTAACTGTTTGCTTCCTGGATTCTTTCTGCATCCTACGCTTCTGCCTATAATTCACATGTGGTAAGTACTCCTCAACATTAATTCTTAGCTAGTGACCCAGTTCCTGCTAAATCAAAGCTCATTCATGATGCTCTTCGGGAAGCCTAAGTACATGCTATTGTAATAGTCCAGGCCTGATAACACCAAAGTCAGACTGTTTCTGATATGTGATGCAATTTGAGCATGGGATTGACTTTGCTGAGTTTATGTGTTTAGAGGTGTGTGTTGCTTGTGAGAGCATTCACTTGTGGAAAGAACCATCATGCTGATCAAATGGGATTTCCGAAATTGTGGCTTTTCTTGAAAGCAACAGGACTACCTAGTGATGGCCATTGAAATATTAGTAGGCTAGTATGACCCTTCCAAAAACTACACACTTCCATTTTTTGACCCATTAAGTCATAGCTCAATTTTGTGCATTCGTACACATGACTTAGAACATCTGAGATATTAGTTGGCTTCACAGTACCTTTCCCGGGTATAGTATAATCTGTCTACCCTACTGGTAGGACAGAAATAGCTTCTAATATTGTTCAATTTGATTAGTCAATAGGCCTCTTTATGTGGCCATGTGGGCAAACAGACTTAGCCTTTTTTGCTGATACCATTTTTGTAGAAATGAAACAATAAAAGCAAAGGTTGCCCTCACAATATCCATGTGCCGTAATACTCATTGAAGTAGGATGTCACTATCTACAGTATTTTACGCCACACAGATTTATGGTAGCTTTAAGTTTGCTAGTTGATCATTTGTTTATCTTAAAGGTTTCTTAGGATTGGTTTTGTTATTCTTGATGGCCTGATTCACAAATGGCTATTGTGCAGAAGTCTGAGATGGTTTGGTACTTCAACTTTTCACATTTCCATTAATTATTTTCATTAACAAAGTGTTTAGAAAGATTAAAGAAGAAGTGTGATCATATTATGGTGCATTATGTTTTCATGATTTTGCAAAGGGGCCTGCATTATCTTAATGTTACTGTATCATAAGATTTCAGTGCTGTTCAGGTGCACCTCCCTTAGAGAATGGTTTATCCAGACTTGGGGCCCTATTATGATGTTGCTTGGACGCGCGTTCAACTGATGGAATCCGTCCAACTATTAGTCGACGGTTCCACCCGCAGTATTATGGGTTGTCAGAAACATAGATTTTTCTATTGCAGCTTGTGCAGCTGCTAGAAAATGTCATCAACACAAGCTGCAATAGAAAAATGTATGTTTTCATGTGCTGCATGCCACATGGTGCAGGGATATTTAGGGGAGCACCACAGGTGCTGCCTAGGCCCCATAGCGGGGTGCCAGGGGCAAGGGGGCGCTGCTAGGAGCCTCCAAAGTTACTTTCTGCCTGCCTTTTCATGGTGGGCGGAATGCCATGAAAGGGCAAGTGGAAAGGGGCATTGTATTCACGGCGGCGGAGCTAAGGCGGGCTCTGCTGCCATTTTGGGATTACAATTCCTCCCGCTGCCCCGACTGGCTCCATGAGTCCATTGGTAGTGGGGTTCTCTCCGACCACCAGTATCATAATACGGCGGTCAGACGGAAACTTATGATGTCAGGCGCAAAGCCTCCGACCGCTGTGGGATGACTTTCCACTCAACATAATGTCAAGAATAGTATAGAACCCAAGGCATAAGAAGACAGCATCCTTTGTCTAGATATCTAGAGAATGTCAGACAGTCTACCCAGAAACTGAAGTTTATGCACATTTAAACTCAACAAAAATCTTTTTAAAATAAACTCTATACATGTATCAAGCTAATGCTCAACTTTCCACTTCTCTCTCCATCCAAATATCACCAGCACCTGTAAGCCTCAGGGTGGTGAAGCTATACGAACAGCTCATAATTATCTTGGTTTCCATTTTTCTCCTTCACTGGCTGTCTTCCCTTGTGTTGTGATGGAAAATTCCCTGCATTGCTCTAGAGAGCTGTACTGTCTTGCCCTGAACCTTTTTGACCTTGTTGTTTTTCTTCAAATTGGCACTGAGGAAAGGGGGTAACCAAAGTGCACCCATATTTGAATAAGAGGTGACTGCCCTCTTCCCCAGGCCAAAAGACATTTACAGTGGTGTCAGCAGAATTAATCAGGTCTTTTCACATGTTCTTCTAAATTTGGACTTCAGGTCTAAACGTAGACTTTAGGTCTAAACTTATACTTCAGGTCTAAAGTAAGACTTCCGGTTTAAGTTTACCTTTTTTAAATCGGGTACACTTACTTTTGAACCTCAAGTCACTACCCGATAATTTTAAATTGACAGTTGTAGTTACTATCACTCAACATTTGTAAAGGGCAACTCGGTCAACCCTAGGGGTATCTGGGTGCTGAGTCTCCTTTAAAGAGCCAGGTCTTGAGTCTCTTTTTGAAGTCTGCCAGCGAGGGGGCTGTACGAAGCTGTAGGTGGAGGTCATTCAGGGACTTGAACATGATGTTGGGAAAGGAGCAGCAGGGGGTGTGTGCGAGGGCAAGTGAAGAGGAGCATAGGTGTGTAGCGGGTTGGTGGAAGTTCAGTTAATGGCTGAGGTAGGCAGGCCTAGGTCATGGAGGACTTGGTAGGCATTTGTGAGGATCTTGAACTGGCAGCTTTTCTGGATGGGGAGCCAGTGGAGGTTTTTCAGGCGAGGGTGATGTGGGTTAATTTGGGAAGGTCCAGGATGAGTCTGGTGTTCTGTATAGTCTGGAGTGTTCTGAGAAGCTGGCTGGAGATGCCTGCATGATGGGCGTTGCCATAGTCGAGGTGGCTGGTGGCGAGAGCCTGAGTGATGGTCCTTCTGGTGTTGGTCGGGATCCATCTGAAGAGTCTGCGGACCTTGCGCAGTGTGTGAAAGCAGGAGGAGGCGACTGTGTTGACTTGTTATTTCATGGTCAGTTGGCTGTAAGGAAGATGCCGAGGTTGCACGCGTGGTCAGTCAGTGTGTGTCCGAGTTCTGCAGGCTACCAGCTGTGGTCCCATGCTGAGGTGTTTTTCCTAAAGATCAGTACTTCTGTTTTGTAGGAGCAAAGTTGGAGACAGTGGTCTCTTATCCAGTCGGCTACACTGGTCATGGAATTGCAGAAGTTGTTTTTTTTGCATTGGCGGGGTCCTCGGTGAGCGAGAGGATCAGTTGAGTTCTGCATGCATAGGAGATTATGTTGAGTCCATGGGATCAGATGACGTCTGCTAGGGGGTCATGTAGATTTTGAACAGGGTGGGGCTATGGGCTAGTTGACACTCCTCTTTTTGGGCTTCTGGTTATATCTACTGTCCATTAGTTAGAATACATGTTATTATTCTCATGTTTTAGTTTAGCACTTTTCTTTCATAAAATAAAGCAGCGGCTGGACATTCTATTTAAAATGCCATTTAAGAGCCCTTTTGCCTCGTGAATGTGAATACCTCCTTGAGTAAGTCTTAGTCTGTTGCAGCTTGCTATTCTGAGACAGCCAAGTGTTAACAGGGAGTACTTTGTCATCCAATTTGGGGTCAAACAATATCCTGGCCCAGGATATCTATGGTAAATGTCTAGTCAAAGAACAGTAACCACGGACTGTTCCAGGACCCCAGGAACCAGGTCTCTCACTATGTAAACAATATTCAAGTCCCTCTCTGCAATATGAATATGCAATTGTATTACACAGGAAAAGTCTATTGCTCATGTTCTGTTTGCGTGCCCAGCTTTTGCTCTTCCTAGGCAAATATGGCTTAAGCCGATTTGCTCAAATTTAGGCACCATATCACATAAAACAGCAATGCGCATTTTGAGAACTAACACCTGAGAGGACATACTTATTGCTCTGGCTAAATTTTTAAGTTGGTCCTGGGCTATTCTCAGGGTCTTAGTTAAGAGGACTAACCCTTAGTATTTTAAGTTTCAGAATTTATATGTACTTACGCCCTGTTATTTTTAGTTTTATTCGTTTTATTCTTTTATAAAACTTGGAAGATTGCTACGTTATGCTATTGGTTTTAGTATGACCTCTAGGGCTGGACCCTTTTCGAGGTTTCTTTTTTCCTTTTTTCTTTTATTATTTTGTCTCACATATACTCTTTATCCTTTTATTGAAGTGTATCTTTCATAATGTAACAATCGAATAAAGATTTGTTGAATTGATAGAATATGCAATTATGAACTTGTCTGTGTGTTTCATTCCTTTGGTCTAGATTTTACACAAATGTGATGGGACCCATCTGCTCTGATCCTAAAGTCCGCTGGGTTAAGCAGAAATTGAAAGAACTAAAGTAAGTGATTCTCTTCATTTTCATTTATGGAACCTGTTTATAGAACTCCAAGGGCCTCATGTAGGTAGCCAAATACCGGTCGGTAACGGCCGATTTTCGGTAATTTTACCGTTACCGACCGGTATTTTGGCTAATGGTATGTAGGGGGACAATTTTTGCTTTCGGAATTTACCGAATCGGTAAAATTACCGAATCGGTAATAATACCGAATCGGTAATGTTACCGAATCGGTAACTTTTCCGAATCGGTAATTTTACCGATTCGGTAAATTCCGACAGCAAAATCGAGATGTAGGGGGAGTGTGTGGGTGTGTTTTAGAGTCGGTATTTACCACCAACTTTTAGTTGGTGGTAAATAATTAATGTATGTATTCATGCATTTTTACCCGCGTAGCAGTGTGCAATGTGGCATACATACATGCCCTTAGGGCATGTATGTGTGCCACATGTGCACACATGGCCGAAACAGGGGTGCAACAGGGTGTCAATGTGACACCCTGCCACCCTTGTATGTGTTCCCCCCATTACCGAATCGGTATTTACCGATTCGGTAATGAGGCATACCTTCCCATCAATGGGAAGGTATGCCTCATTACCGAATCGGTAAATACCGATTCGGTAATCACCGACTAGTAACGAATCGGTAAAAATTACCGACTCATTACCTACATACGAGTTACCACTTCTTAAATACCGAGTCGGTACGGCTCGGTATTTAAGAAGTGGTAACTGGTACGCTACCTACATGAGGCCCCAAGTGTCTTATTAGTATCCACAGAATGCAATACAATGTCTGAACTGTGCTCTGCAGATGGATTCATAAGGCCTCTGCTTTACCTAACTTTAGAAATACATTGGCCCTGAGTTTTGCACAGTGAAGAGTTATTTGGCTGTCATCCCTCAACAATGCAGCTTTCCTGTTTTGACTTTTCAGGAATAAACTGCTTACTACTCTGCTCACTAAGAGGTGCTGAAATCCAAGGTTGCACATGTGTGACCATGACTGTGCCTGGTAGAGATCTGTAAATACAGACATCTATCTTCCACAAGGGTAGCTCAGTAAATCCCTCTGCTTCTCAAGCAGGCAAACATACCAGCTGTTGAACCCTAAAGAAGGCCATTATGGTGATTACAGGTAGAGAGCTGTAAATGCCATGCCACATTGCTAATTGGCCCAGATGTGTGGCCACTGCAACCTATGCTTTCACTTCTGTTGCCTCATTTTTATAGTGTCTTTAACTAAGCACAAGACAGCACACTAATTTTGTTGCTATTCCCATGTTGCTGTATGGCCAAATTAAAGCTGTATTATAATAAACATCCTCTAAGGGTTTGATTTCGTTTGATTTTGCATTCAATAAACTTCACTATCACCTGAGTGAGTCTCTTAGTGCTAAAACACTCAAACAATTGAGAAGCAGCAATTGTTGGTTCATACAGAAACTGTTCAAACATCTATTTTTGTGACCTTCAATGACTTTTAAAGTGTTCAGAAACAAATTCCACATAGATGGTGCCAGAATAGAAATCATCCCAAAAACTTGGAAAGTTCAGTGAAATGTGATGATATGGAGTAGATCTTTACTCACAGAGTGAAGAAATCTTACAGTTATATATTCTATTTATTTAGAAGCTTTGGTGTGAAACCATGGATGGGTTTATGTATTATTCATAGAACTTTGAACATTATACCAGCCCATAAAGGAAGCCGGTGAAGGGTTTCAGAAGGGGAGTGGAGTGGCTGAACCAGGGAATGTTTAAAGCCAGGTTGGTTATGGGATTTTGGACGACTTGTAACCGGCGTATTAGAGAGGTCTTGTCAGTAGCTGGGGGATGACTGACTGAGGGTTGATATGGCTATTTTCCTAGTCGCCACAGTATGAAAAAATAGAATAGTCAGAGATTCCTCATAAAGAAGACCTTGAGAGTCCATTTGAACCTGAGCATCACATTTTACAGCATCTGTGAGGAATCTGCTGAGATATGCTTGACAGAAATTATATAAACCTGTGAAGCGCTATGCCTGTACTCCCAATCTCTTGAGGTTGCTTTATGAGAATTTTGTAGTCCCCACCCTGTTAACTTTAGCTAAGAAATTAATTAATATCAGGGCATTGACTTTTATCACAATGAGCCTCCACGAGCAGATCATCTACAACTACCAATGTTGCCTTTTCAATTAGGGGACATTTAACTGAGTATAATCTAAGATGTCATTTGAATCTAGAAAGTAGCAAATCAGTCAAGCAACAAATTATTTCAGAACTGTGCTGGGCTGGAGCAAGCCAATAGGTCAACTGACAGCAGGATTATAAGGATAACAGTGGTACCATTAGGTCCGGATTAGAAGCCTCCAAAGCACTTACCTCCGCCAAAGGAAAATTGAGAAGGTTGAGAAGGATGGAAAAATGAAGGCTTTAAAACTGCGAATCAGCAAGGCCGGAACTGGACCTGTGGGGGAGCCAGACCTGCACTTAAATAAAAGGTTCATGGGTGAAATTTAATTGAGTGTACTACAAACCAAGGACTAGTGGGTTTGTGCCGCAGATAGTCAGTTGACATTTTAGTAGGGTTAGCTAAAGCAATACTATCTCTAATTGTTTCTGTGGTTGAAATCATGAAGGTGGAATTAGTGGAACCAGAGAAATTCAATTTTAGAGATTTTAGTGGAAATACCACCAAAATGCATAAAGCGCCAACTGAGGATATCAGGTTGTTCCGGACTGGGACAAAGTCACAATTTCAGGCTGAGGTGACAGACGTGGGCCAGCTTCAGGAACCCAGTTAGGCCTGCTGAACAGAGTACCTTAAATCCTGGTTTGAGGAGAGTTGCAAGGATTTTTATCAAAGATGTATCATGCAGCCAAAGCCACACGTTGGTCCGAGATAAGGAGAAGCTGCGGTGTGGGGTTCTGAGTCATCTTCGAGGATCCCGTCAACCAGGGTTTGCGATTCGGTATCCAGAACCAAGGATGCGCCAGGAATTTGGATCGATGCGTCAGTTCTGAGTAGCTGCAAAGCTGCAATGTGGAGTTTGGCATCACCATCAAGGCCTGCCATCAACGAGGGATGCGAGGGCCTATGCTGAGGATTTGTCATGCAGTTGCTGGTCGGAAACTATGATGGGCTGTGATGCAATAAAGGTCTTTGTGGTGGTTCCAGTCCACGCAGTAGTGGTGATGTGTTGGTTCTGCTTGGGGTTGCACCACACAGTAGAGGAGATGTGCCACTTCCACTGGATCCACAGAAACTGGCAGAGCATCCTAGGCCCCCTTCCAACGGTCCAGGACTGGGGTGGCACCACTTGGCTGGGTACTCTCACAGATGGCAGAGTCCAGGTGATGGGTTAAGGTTGTTACAGCCTTCAGTCCCTGAGGCTCTAGTCAGAAGGCCAGCCAACAAGCCTTTGGAGTCACTCTGGGGTTCTGAGTTCAAGAGATGTAGGTCCAGCCCTTCTCATCCAGGCAAGAGAAGAGGGGAGCAGACATCAGATCAGCACAGCAAGGCAGCAGTCCAGCAAGGCAGTAGTTCAGCAGGGCAGCAGTTCAGGAGAGTAGCAGTGCTTCAGCAGCACAACAGTTCTTCCTGGCAGAGTATCCACAGGTTCAGAAGTGTGCTGAAGAGTTGGTGTCTGAGGTCCAGTATTTATACCCAGTTATGTCCTTGAAGTGGGAGAGAAGCTTTTGAAGTCCCCAGGCATCCTGACTTCCCTGCCCTGGGTCCAGACAAACTACAAGAGGTATGCAGCATTCTGTGTGGAGTAAGAACATAGCCTATTCAAGTGCAAGTAGGGCTTGGTCCAGCTCCACACTCTTATCTGACAGTGATGGCCCATCCAGGCACACCTAAGCTTTATATTGTGTGTGGCTGTCTAGGAAGAATACATAAAGCTCACCTGTTAGCTACACCCAGTCATGTGACCAGCGATAGACTACAGGCACTAATTAGCTAAAGCAGGAAAAAACCAACTTTCTAAAAGTAGCATTTTCAAAATTGTAATTTAAAATCCGTCTTAATCATAAGTTAGGATTTTTCATTACAATTCCAAAGACACCAAACATGAACGTATTACCCTCTCCCATTTAGAAATTACAGCGTATTAAATGTAATAAGGCATCTCCAATGTTATCCTATGGGAGAGGTAGGCCTTGCAGAAGTGACAAATGATTATGAGTGTTTCAATACCAGGACATGTAAAACTTTAAAGTGCATATCCTACTTTTTAAAGACACTTCAACCTGCCCAGTGGGCTGTTTAGGGCGTACCCTAGGGGGGTGACATATATATATATTAAAAAGGAAGGTTTGGGCCTGGCAAAAGGTTTATTTTGTCAGGTTGAAATGGCAGTTAAAAGCTGCACACACAACTGCTATGGCAAGCCTGCGACATGTTTAAAGGGCTACTTATGTGGGTGGCACAATAAGTGTACCACTTTACCATGGGCTTATAAGCTAATTAAGTATGCCAATTGGGAATACGCCAGTGTTACCAGGTTTTAAGCAATATGCAGATGCACTTTAGCATTGGTTAGCAGTGGTAAAATGTGCAGAGTCCTAAGGCCAACAAAAACGAGATCAGCAAACATGTAAGAGGATGGCAAATGGGTGAAGGGGAAGACCACCCTAAGGCTGACAGTTCTAACATGTGTCTCCCCCAGCTTAAAGTGGGGAGAACTATTCAACCCCTTGGGAGTTCTCAACACTAAGGCAAAAGAACCCGGTTAGACCATCAGCAGTGGCATGGTCTGACCTTGGACGGTGTACCACATCAACATTTCATTTGTTGTAGGTAGATGCACCACCTCAACAGTTTGGTATTTTCACCCCTTATTTGTATGAGCACATCTGAGGGGCCTGTGGTCTGTCTGAACCTGGCAGTGGGTCCCAAACTGGTATGATCTTAGCTTCTTCAATGTTCAGATCACATAATGGCCTCCTTTCAATTGCACACTATCTCTGTTCCCATGGAAGGTACCTTCTGATAATTAAGGATACTGGTTGGTCTAGGCCTTCCTGATTTAACTGTGCTAGGACAACCCCTATGCCATGGTCTGAAGCATCTGTATTCACTATAATCTCCCTGGAGAAGTGAGGAGCCTTGGTATGGTGCTGTACACATGGCCTCCTTGAGGGTATCAAAGGATTTCTGGTAGGCCTCGGTCTAGATCACCTCTCAGGGCTGCTTCTTATAAGTTAGCTTTGTTAAGGGGACAACAAAGGTGCCATATGTCTTAACAAACCTTCTATAGTATCCTCTAAGTCCCAGGAAGGAACTCACCTCAGTCTAGGGAGATGCCCCAAAGTTCCAAACTCGGCCTGAAGGGGCTGCACCTTGCCCCTGCCCACGAAGTGGCCCATATATACAACAGAACCCTGCCCAATCTGGCTCTTACTGGCCTTGATAGTCACACCCACCTGCTGCAGGACCTGAAGCACTTCCCGAAAGTGGTACAGGTATTCCTCCCAGCTGGAGCTTAAGACAGCTATGTTTCCCATGTAGGCAGCACAGAATTCCTCCTTCCCAGCTAAAAACCCTGTTGTCCAGCCTCTGAAAGGTGGGAGGGGCCTTATTTAAGCCACAAGGGCATCACTCTGAATTGAGAGTGGCCCTTTAGGACTGAGTATGCAGATCTCTCTTTTGTTCTCTCAGTCAGAGCCATCCGCCAGTACCCTGATGTAAGATCAAAGGTACTTAGGAATTTGGCAGCGCCCAGCATGTCGATGAGCTGATCATCTTGGTGGATGGGGTGTGCACTAGCCATACTGACAGAATTGAGTAAGCTGTAGTCCACACAGAACCTAAGTTGTGGAGTGGTACCCGGTGGGGCATCCTTGGGTTCCAGCACCACAGGGACTGTTGGAGGGCTCAGTCACTCCTAACATGAGCATCTTGGTGACCTCCTCCTTGATACTGTCCCTCACCTCGTCTGACAACCTGCAAATCCTATTTTTATCAACGCACAGTGTTTCACAGGTGTCTGAGTCAAGGGGTGAGGGAGAACAGAGAAGAAAATGCCCCCAGCAGCTGGTAACAGTCACTCTGCTGTTCTGGGGCCAGAGAAGGTGAGTGGCTGACACCCTCCACTCACCCTTCATGCCATTGGACAGTCAGGAGGTCAGGGAGAGGCTTGCTTTCCTCTTTCACTTCTTCATCTGTCACCAGGAGCATGCTTACTTCGGATCTCTCAAAGTGTGATTTGAGGCCCTTCACGTGAAGCACCCGTTAGCAGTTTCTAGGGGTCTTGAGGTCCACCAGGGCTCCACAGGCACATGACCCACACTTTCTGGCCAGGGTGGAACTCTACCAGAGTTTCATAACTTCTTGACTGGCCTCAAGTTTGCTTTTTGCCCTCTTCCAGAAATGATGCATCATTTTGCAAGGGCCAGCATGTAGTTGACTACATCCTGAGTGGGTTTACTGGAAGCTTGCTCCCACCCTCTCTGACAAGGCTAAGAGGTCCCCTAAAAGGGCTGCCATAGAATAGATCAAAGGGGCTAAACCCCGGCCCCTTCTGTGGCACCTCCCTGTGGGCAAAGAAATGGCATGGCAGGAGGACATCCCACTTGCACCTCCTGGGCTCCGGAAGGCCAACTATCACACCTTTGAGGGTCTTGTTGAATCTCTCCACAATACTGTTTGTTTGGGGGTGATAGGATGTGGAGAGCTTATAAGTTATTCCACACTCATCCCACCTGAACTTCATGTACGAGACATGAAGTTAGTACCTCTGTCAGACACTACCTCTTTGGGGAACCCCACATGGGTAAATATTCCCATCATGGCCCTGGCAGCTGCAGGTGCAGTCACCAACCTCAGAGGGATGGCCTCTGGGTAGCGAGTGGTGTGATCCACCAGGACCAGGATGAACCTTTTGCCTAAAGCTGTCTTTGGGCTCAAGGGTCAACAAATGTTGATGCCAACTGTTTCAGAGGGAGTGCTAACAATAGGTAATGGTTTCAGGGGAGCCTTGAGCTTTTTCTCTGACCCCTCACTGGCCTGTCAGGTGGGACAAGACCTACAGAATGTATCTGAGATCATTTTCTTCTGGGCCAGTAGAAGTAGACATCAAGCCTGGTGAAGGTCTTGTCTTGCTCCAGATGCCCTTCCACGGGAATGTTAGCCAAACCCAGTAGGCAGATCCTCTAGCACTGGGGTACCACGAACATGCAGGCTGCCCCAGGTCTAGGAACTGTAGGCCTACTATATAGGAAGTAGAGGTGGGTGGAGCTCACTGAGTTATACTCCACAGAGTAACATAAAAACTGTGAAATTCCATGGAGTTCTGCCCCCCCCCCCTCATTCCACTGATCTCCCACTGGATGGCAACATCTGACAAGGTACAGCGACTGATAGAACTATATACAAATTCATACAGTTTTTGAAGATCTCAAGACATTAATAAAATGTTCAGCCAAGCATCACGTATACTACTTGCAACACAGAAATCCCTGCTTATAGGTTTGGACTCAAGGCACTGAACCTTGCTCCCCGACTTCCAGACATGCACCATTAGTTAATGATTTTCTTTACTGATAACCAAAAAACGGTCCCTTTTGCTCATTAGTCCAACCTATGTTAACATTACAGTCCTTTCACTATCCCTTCATAGCTTGCTCACAAACACACACAAGGCCAGTTCACTCTCTTCCCCCCTATACTGGTGAAATTCTCCCCTTTGAGCTCCATACATTGCTCTTGGCACAGATCACACTCCGAAGGGCCCTGTTGAAGCTGGGCAGTAGCGCCATGATCACCAGTTTAGTGCCATGCCCTAGGCTAGTGCCATGCCCAAGAGGAAGGCAAGGGGGACATGTTGACACTCAGCTGCGTGGTCTGAGTCATCGTTGATCAACAATAGGGTTGGCACTACTTCTACAACGGTTGAAGGTTAATAGGGTATACGGGGTTCAGGGATCAGGGGTTGGGGGATGAGAATGAAAGGTGCAACGCCGGGGCTCATTGGAGCTATTTAGGAAGGCTCCGAACAGGGAAGAGGCTGCTCTTTTTGGCTCAGCTGCTTTTTGGTACCGGTCCCAGTAAGGCCACAGAGTCTATAGAATATTACACATGTTACCTAAACAACTGGTAAATGACGTCCCATGCTCATGCTTCACTTTGGCCTTAGCAACAGGCGGTGACGAGGGGCGGGCCTGGTGACTAAAGAAATAGATGTAGAGTGACCACAGATACACCACCTCTGTGCAAGCTACAGGCCCTGGCACACCCTCCCATTTGGCAAAAGTGTAGCCTGTATTGCCAATGTGCTTTACAGCCTGCCACAAATCACTTTATGTTACGTTTACAGTGATTCTTGAAATTTGGAGGGCATTTCACAAGCTTACATGCAGATTGTTCTGCTACTGTGCAGACATCAATCTTAAATCTGCTAGGACATCTTATGCTTTCAGTTCCAGATTGAAAAGCAGAATTGCTCGGTCAAGGTTGGCGTGAACATCTTGGAATCACTGACATGGAGCCATTGCATCCCATTGTCGCTTGGAAAACTACCGACATAAAAACCGTACATTCTGGTTTTGTAGGAGGTAAACTCGGCCACACAACAGTAATCAGAGTTTCTTGCAGAACTTCACGCTCCAAGTGGAGTGCAGAGTTGCAAAACACTGCAAACTCCACCTGCGGAGCAGAGTTTACCACCCATCGCTAATAGATCGTAATTCTCCCAGTAGATTAGGTGATCTCCAGAGGTACTACTTCCTGCCTGAGCCTCTGCTTGCCACCTCAAGCCCTCTAGAGTGGGGACTCTTTCTGTGCTTTGCAGAACTCCTCCCTGGTGGGCCCACCCTCAACTAGCCATTGAGTGCGCTAAGGTAGGTCACCCAGGGCGGCTCTGTCCTCCCTGGTAGGCATTCTCCTCAGGTGCCCCCTTAACCACGACTGTGGAAACCTCAGGGGCTGGTTTCCTATGCCCCTTGCTCCCCCTCTTCTTGGCAGCTGCCTGGGCCACTGTTCCAGGCTCCAGGCACCCTAGATGTCCTTCCCGGGCAGCTATAGACCATGTAGTCATACAGACCCATTCAGGCATCCCTACATCTCCAAGAGTAACCCGAGCTCCACCTCCATCCAGATTGTGAGCTCCAGGTCATTGCCTAACAGACAATCTGCAAGCATGGCAGGGCTTACGGCTACTTTTAGAGAACCTAAGCCCCCCAACTCAGAGGGAACCAGATCCACCCGTATATGACTCTCATGGTTGTCTGCGACTATGACTTGGTAGAATGTGTTAAGGAGAACCTACTCTGAGGCCACCAGCTGACAACTTAAAGTAGTCATGCTGGCTCATGTGTTTCTCTGAGCCTCCACCTGCTGCCCATTGATGGTGACCCATTGCCTGTACTTAGAAGTATTTGCAGGTATATGGGCTTTTAGCACAATCTCCTTATCCTCCAGGGCAGTAGGATCACTTCTGTCTTCTCTCCAAAGTTCACTGGGGCCAACTCCTCTCTGAATGCAACGTTCACCAACCCAGTTGTCTGCCCACCAGTGGGTGTATGTGTTCTCTTTGGACATTTGAAGTATCCTTTGAAGTACCCATATTTGTAACACTCATTACACTGTGGGACAAACCTCCCTGTATGTTTTTCAAAGAATTCCTTTCTCATGGTTCCAGACTGGGGCTGGTTACCACTGTTTCCTTGAAAATTATTTTGGGGATCTTTTGAGAACTATTTATTTTTATGTTTTTCTCCCCTCTCTTTCTTCTGGTGGGGCCCTTGACAGCCTTTTGGGAGTCTAGCCCAGATGCATTTTGGGCACTCTGATGCTAACCCAGAGGTCCACCTCCTCACCAAGCTTCCTGCGGTCAGTAAGCCTGCTGTCCACTAGGTGCTGGAGCAGCTCTGTAAAGCAAATATTGAGCATGTGCTCCCTGAGAATCAAGTTGTATAGCCTGTCATAATCATTGACTTTGCTGCCCCTCACCCATCCCTTTAGTGCCTTACTGGCATAGTCCAAAACATCCACCCAAGACTGATTTGGGAGCTTGTGGCCACCTTCTTCCATCGCAAGATCGCAGACATCCATGACAGCTTCAATGCCACGACTGCCCCGACAACCACTGAGACCTCCACCCCCATGACCACCACCCGCACCAACTGCCTGCTCTCCTGGACCAACATAAACAATGATGACACCATCAAGATCATGAACACTGTCCACTCTGGATCTCCGTCAGACCCATGCCCACACCACATTTTCAACAAAGCCAACACCGCCATCGCACCTCATCTCCGGAAGGCCATCAACACTTCCTTCGAGACAGCAACCTTCCCGGAGAGCTGGAAGCACGCTGAGATCAACGCCTTACTCAAGAAACCCAAGGCGGACCCCAAGGATTTCAAGAACTTCCGGCCCATCTCCCTGCTACCGTTCCCAGCAAAGGTCATCGAGAAAACCGTCAACAAACAACTGACCCGCTACCTCGATGAGAACAGCATCCTGGACCCATCCCAGTACGGGTTCCACAGCAACCACAGCATCGAAACGTCCCTCATATCCAGCACCGATGACATCAGGACCCTGCTAGACAACGGAGAAACCGCAGCCCTCATCCTCCTGGATCTGTCAGCTGCCTTCAACACGGTCTGCCACCGCACACTAGGCACACGCCTCCATGACGTCGGGATCCAAGAGAAGGCCCTAGACTGGACCACCTCCTCCCTCTCCTGCAGAACACAGAGCCTCTGCCTCCCCCCCTTCCACTCCGAAACCACCAAGATCATCTGCGGCGTACCCCAGGGCTCATCCCTCAGCCCAACGCTGTTTAACATCTACATGGCACCACTCACCCACGTCGTCCGACTGCACTACCTCAACATCATCTCTTATGCCGATGACACCCAGCTGATCCTCTCCCACACCAAGGACCCACACCGCCAAAAAAAACCTCCAGGAAGGAATGAAGGTCGTCGCAAAATGGAGGAGGAATAGCTGACTGAAGCTGAACTAGGACAAGATGGAGGTCCTCGTCCTCGGATCCGCACCCTCGGCCTGGGACGACTCCTGGTGGCCGACCGCACTGGGAACAGCTCCAACACCCAACGACCATGCACACAACCTAGGGGTCATCCTCGACTCCACCCTCTCCATGACCAGGTCAATGCTGTCTCTTCCTACTGCTTCAACACCCTTCCGCATGCTCCGCAAGATCTACAAGTGGATCCCCACCGAAACGAGAAGAACGGTCACCCAGGCCCTTGTTAGCAGCAGGTTGGACTACAGAAACACCCTCTATGCAGGAGCCTCGGCCAAACTCCTGAAATGGCTTCAATGCATCCAGAACGCCTCTGCACGCCTGATCCTCGACATCCCTCGCCACAGCCACATCACACCCCACCTGAGAGACCTACACTGGCTCCCCGTCAACAAAAGGATAACCTTCAAACTCCTCACCCACGTACACAGGGCACTCCACAACACCTGACCAGCGTACCTCAACAGACAACTCAGCTTCTACACCCCCATCCGCCAACTCCGCTCCGCCGACCTCGCCCTCACCGTGGTCCCCCGTATCTGAAGAGCGACCTTCGGTGGCAGATCATTCTCCCACCTTGCTGCCAAGACCTGGAACACCCTCCCCCTCCACCTACGGCAGACCCAAGACCTGCTGACCTTCAGAAGACTCCTCAAGACCTGGCACTTCGAACAGTAGCAGCATTCCCCCACCCCCCAGTACCTTGACACCCTTACGGGTAAGTAGTACGCTTTACAAATGCCATGATTGATTTATTGATTGATTGTGGCTTTCCCTGAACCTCTGGCAATACTTTTCAGGAGTAAGGCCAAATTTAGCTAGCAAGATAGTTTTAATGGAGGTTACCTAGTTTGACCCTCTACTTCTAGGGTCAGAAGAGTGTCCCTTCCCACTGGAGGCATATGGTTCCACAGACCATTCCCCAGTGTTCCTTTGGGATTTTGTGTACTCTCAGGGTCACATCATAAGCTGAAAACCATTTGTCATTATCATCTCCCACCACATAACGGGGCACCAGGTCCTCGGGTATCTGGGCCTTCTTATCTCCTTCAGACACTGAGTGTATGCCTCTACCATAACTAGAATCTGCCTGTCTTACCTTCAATTCCAGCATCTTAGGCTCCTTTCATGAGCCAACGCTCCAAAGCAAGTTTCTTTTCAGCAAGGGACAGTTATTTCTCCATGTTTAATTTGCAGCTTGAAACTCCCTCCCTACCTTTCTGTCCACCAGCACGTCTTGGTAAAGGCCATATGAGGATACACTGCTTTCTGCTCTGGCAGGGAGCTCAACTACAGGAGAGGGGTCATTTTCCTCCACTGAAGTCAACATTTCAGGACCAATATCCTGGTCATGATCCTACTCAACCTGGTCATCCTCCTGCTCCTCTATGGTTGTCAGTGACTGGTTGACTTTCCACCAGGCCCTCAGAGATTTCTGTAGCTCCAACGTCTTGGTGCTCTTCTTTGTGGGGAGCCACCTTTCCAGGCAGAACTGCATGAGCTCAGTCACAGTGCAAGTTTCCAAGTTGACCAGTTCAAACTCTATCACTGGAGGTATGGTGACAGAAGTCAGGTAGCAAAGAGAGTAGATTTAGAAAAACAAAAGTAGCCAATCAAGGAGAATTTAAAGAAAAGCGAATTGGACTTAAATTTTTATGTGAGGTGGTAGTATAACACAAAATGTACCTTATGGCACTGCACAAACACAAGTTCAAATCCTCAACGCTGAACCCCAGAATAAGAAATTGGGTTACTGGTTGAGAGGGGTGAATAACTTTTCAAGCAGCAACAACAATTCTTCTCAGGATGAAGTCACAAGTAAACTCTAAATTAGCCTGTGCTCAACCCTCAGTTAGTTTGGCATGGAGCAGTCAAGCTTAACTCAGAGCCAAAGTATAATGTATTTGTGCAACACTTCAAACAGTAACACAGTGTAAACATATCACAAAAGGATCCCACACCAGTTTTGAAAAATAGAGCAATTTTTGATAAATAAAAAAGACCAAAACAACAAAAATTAAATTAGTAGAACCGGAGTTATTAGATTTTAACCATTTTTGTGACAACAGTGGCAAAATGTGCAAAGGGTCAACCGTGGATATCTGGTCATACTAGGCAGGGGTGAATTCACAAGTTCAGGCCAACCAAGAAGGATTGTGGACCAGCTACAGGCACCCAGTTAGGCCCGCTGAACAAAGTATCTTAAATCCTGGTTTGCAGAGCATTGTGAGGATACATGTCAAAGATGCATCACACAGCCAAAGTGATGCATTGCTTCTGAGAAGCAGTGAGGCTGCGGTGCGAGATCCTGTGAAATCATTGACGATCCCTTCAGTCAGGCTAATGATGTGGAGTCTGGAGTTGAGGATGTTCCACGTAGTCAGGTGATGGGTCGGTTCAGAAGAGCTGTAAATCTGTGATGCAGAGTCCTGCTTCGTTGTCAAGGCCTGCCGACCATGAAGGATGTGAGAGCCTGCGCAGAGGGTGCGATGCGGCAATGGGCTGTGATGCGATGCGGGTTATGGTCCACGCAGTAGCAGCAATGTGTTGCTTCTGCTCAGGGATCTGCCACGCAACAGTGGAAATGAATCAGATCCACTAGATCCACAGAATCTGTAAGAGCACCTTAGGCCCCCTTCCAAGGATCCAGGACTTGGGTGGCACCACTTGGTTGAGTAGACACGCAGATGGCAGAGTCCAGATGCTGGGTTAAGGTTGTTAGAACCTTCTGTCCCTGAGGCTCAAGTCAGGAGGCCAGCCAACTAGCCCTTGGAGTCAGTCTGTGGTTCTATGTTCAAGAGATGTAGGTACAGTCCTTCTGAACCAGGCAAGAGGGCAGCGGGCTGCAGGTCAGCACAGTAAGGTAGCAGACCAGCAAGGAAGTAGTCCAGCAGCGCAGCCGTCCAGCAAAGTGGCAGTCCTTCAACAGCACATCAGTTCTTCTTCCAGGCAGAGTATTCACAGGTCTAGAAGTATGCTGAGAAGTTGGTGTCTGAGGGCCATTATTTATACCCAGTTGTGCCTTTAAAGCACGGGAGAAGCTTCTAAAGGGTTTCCCTATGACGTCCCCAAGGATCCTGCCTTCACTGCACTGGCTCCAGACTAACTATAGGGGGAATGCTGCCCTTTATGTGGTGGTGAGACACAGCCTATTCAACTTCAAGTAGGGCTGGGTCCAGCTCTGCCCTCTCATCCTATCAGTGACGGCCCATCCAGGCACGCTTAAGCTCTCTCTTAGGTGCAGCTGTCTAGGAGGTATTCACAAAGCCCAAATGTCAGCTACAACCAGTCATGTGCCCAAAGACAGACACAGGCATTGAATGGCTAAGTCAAGAAAATGCGAACTTTCCAAAAGTAAAAGAAGGGAGGGGGGTTTCTCCTAGCCGTCATATTTAAGTGCTGCTAAACCAATTTAACAGACTAAAGGCCATCAATTGAGTTGATATTGACTATAAGCATTTATTACTTTGTTCTGTGCACTTTACTCCACATTTAATCATGGGTCAGGTAAGTGCGGATACATTTCAATCAAGAACAAATTATACATATTAAGACAACAAATAAAACAAAGACATACAAACTTTGCGATGAAAAAATATGATGTATCAAACAATACATGAAGCGTGATACATTTATCTAAACATTATAACACCAGTCTTAGTTCACAAACGGAGCAGCTACTAGGACAACCTTTAGCATCCACATTGTGAAACAAATTCAAGAAGCTGCTACCCAAGGGGGAAGGTGAAACATTACGCCCAGTAGCAGTGGTGGATCACTGAGGGAGTGCTGCGCAGTGGCAGGGCAGGGGAGGGGCAAGGTGGGGGTATTGGACTTGAACATACGATGGACAGGAGTGAGGTAAGTAATTAAATAAATAAAACTATTTACCTTGCACTCGCTGCATCCCTGAGTTGGCGATGCAGCAAGCGCAAGGTAAATAGTTTTATTTATTTAATTACTTACCTTACCCCTGTCCCTCGTATGTCCGAGTCCACTACCCCCACCCTACCCCTCCCCGTCTCACGGCCCCACAGCACTCCCTCAGTGAACCGCCACTGCCCAGTAGTGAGACAATTCAAATAACATTTCTACTGGGGAAAACTTAATTAAAAGCAAAAGTCTCCACGTTGTGTAGTGCCGACGCGTTTCGAATCCCAAGGTTGTTTGTGGGAATTTCTTCAGGGCTTGGACTGGTTTATCTGATTAATTAGAGAAATAAATGTGCATGTTGCAGCGAGAAGAGGCAGGTTAAAATGTGGATGGCACGATTTGCGCCAGGAGGGCAGTGCTTTTACAAAGGGTATAAGAATGCTTGCTGTCGGTTAAATGGAAACCTAACTGTACTTTGGTTTGACGATTTTTGCCGTGCCGGCAATGTTTTCTTTAATGATTCCTTTCAGCTCTCAGTCGGTTCAACATATAGCTTGAACAGCGCTGCACTGCTGCCAATTTCACAAATCGGTAAAAAGAGTTGCTTCCTTTAAAGTTTGCATAGAAACGGACCGCATCGCGTCTCTTTGCAATCAGCAGTGAAGGTCATCAAAAGGTGTCTCATTCCCAGTTTCTCTCTCGGTATAGTTTGTTCTTGATTGAAGCATATCCGCACTTACTTGATCCATGATTAAATGTGGAGTAAAGGGTACAGAAAAAAGTAGCAAATACATGCTTATAGTCCACATCACTTCAATTGATGGCCTTTACTCTGTTAAATTGGTTTTGCAGCATTTGAATAGGATGGCTAGGACAACCCCCCCCTCCTCTTACTTTACTACGGCCTTGTCCCAGTCCTGATGACAGTCCCTTTTTTGCTACAATTTATCACCTTCTTCGAACTTTGTGGGTCTGGCCCTAGGGTGAGCATCCAGGGCAGTGAGGTGGGTAAGATGAATGGGGGAGCCATCAATTCTCCCCCTGTGCCATAGGAGGGGGATATGGTGAGAGTTTGGTTGCCCTTCTGTCCTTTTGCCTATAGTCCCTCAGCAGATGAACACTTGATTTTGCAGAGCAGCATTTCCACTTTGTAAAATTTGCCATAGTGTTTCACACCCGCTAATGCCTGGTGCGGGCACTTGTGATCCATCCAACCTGTAATGGTGCCAGAGAGTAAATGTTGATGTACATTGCAGAAATCTCTAAAGCAATGATGCCTGAGCTACTAATATTATGAGTAATAGTGATCACTTCAGCCAAGATTACTGGCCACCATTTAGAAGATTACCAGCAGCCGTAAACTCAATGCATCAGGCAGGGTTGCCAGCAGTAATGTCAAAAAGGCTTTTTCAATTTGGAATGCCTCTACATGAGTAATACATGACTGCCATAGCTGGTACTAAGGTATTAGTTTTACAAATATTGCATGGTTTATAACTAAAACATCAGCTTCAAATATATTCTGGAAATTAATGTAAGGCAGATACAATCTGTACTAACAAGCCTAGCTCCAGAGTTGCTGTATCTACTAGCATGCTTGCCATTCCTATTCAGTTATTTCGCTCTTGTTACAGCAGTTAACGACATGACATTGATTGGGTCTACGGAGATTCATCACTGCCATTTCTTACTAATTGCTTTAGGGCCCTGACTTTTCTGCTACTTTTTAGGAAGCCAGTTAAAAAGTGCAGACATTCCATTCCTCGATGTTCATACATGAGCATTTATTACAAAAAAACAAAAAGGTTCAATACAGAAATGGTAAAGTGCAGATGCATAAAGTCATTTCCATCAAGGTTCTCGGTCATAGGAAAGACCCAAATGAGCAGCAAAATAGTTACGAAATTGGACCAAATCCCTAGTAGCGTAGGAAAGGTCCCTCAAAGTCCTATGTCTAGCCCACAAATGTGAGGGTTGCAAAGGAAATCTTCTAATAGGATATAATGAAAACTGCAGATTCATCATGGCACAATCCAAATAATACATTTTTAGTATGTCAGACCACAGAATTAAAAGCATCAAGCTGTTTTACCACCGAAGAAATAGTACAATAAATACATATTGATTCACCCTCCTCTATGCTAATGTCATCTGGACATAGCAGAACAAACTAGTTACAAAACAACAGTGAACTATTCTGAAAGAATGCATATACAGTGAGCAGGTGGAAAAACCTTTAAGGGTGAAACATTACTGAGCCCATATCAGAGAGACTTCATCGAGAGCAAGGTAATTTGGAAGAAAACAAATCTGAAGTTACTTGGCTGTGTGCCGCAGAAATAATAAACAGTGAATGTACAGGGTAAGACATCCATTTTAAACAAGATGGCGTAGAGGCCTAGCTGAACCCTAAATAGCATACACCAAGTTAAGGCCCTTTGACAGGTCATAGCAAAATCGTTTAAAAGGTAATAACAGCATGTTAGAAATGGGAATTCTAATTGGCTAAGGCTTGCGCCAAAGCCAGGCAGAAACCACCACTCCAGTCAGGGCAAGGTAGTTACACGCTGAAGATAACCCCTGCTCACCCCCTTGCTAGCTTGACACGAACAGTCAGGCTTATCCCAGAGGCAATGTGTAAAGCGTTTGCGCAAAACACACACACACACCAGCAACACACTAGGCACACTACAAAAGAAACTCCACACAATATTATATAAAAATAGCCTTTGTATTATCCAAAGCACATAAGAATCATAATCACACATATACACTGTGCCAACTGGCACCAGGTAGTAATTTACAGGGGGATTATATACAGGACAGGGCCAGTCGGGCCGCTGTTAGAACCATCAGATCTGGTATGTAGTAAAACCGCCAGTAATTACTTAGCACAAACACATTATGCATAACCTCTTAGGCCTAAATATTATTACGCATCACTTTAGGCATGAACTCTGAATCAGCCCCCGTGCACCACAGTTGTCATGGCCCCACAGCAATCAGAAAACATCATAGTTGTACCCACCCCACAACCACTGGTAGGAGTGCTCTCAACACAACACATGAGGTATGAACAGCAGGGTAATAATCAGCATTATGCATACACCATACTCATTACATCAGGCCCACCTTAAGCCTACTCAGGACTGCACCCTGGGCAACCATATCTCTGGGAGCCAACTGGCCCTCAATTGGCAGTCACAGCGCCTCGGGGATCACCACATTGACTGCGCAGTGGTCCTTGAGGATATTCCTTTCCTCCAGGTTCGGTGGCCTCCATCGAGGTTAGCCCGCTATCCAGACACCAAGAACAACTCGTTCCCGCCAGAGATTACCCTCGACGTCAAAGCAAAGTGGAACTGGCAGCGGCCGTGCAGTGCAGCTCCAACACGTCAGGAACGCGTGACTCGCTTCAGTGCCGTTAACGCACAGAGTGCATTCTGCCAGTGGCCCCTTGGGCCGGAAAACAACAGGTGGCTCGTTTCCTGGAAGGGGACAGCTCTGACCTAGACTGGTCTCCAGCGGCCATGCTCCCAGACAGTGCGGCTCGGGACAAAGGCACTGGTGCCCCAAAGAACTCACAACATGCCTCGTGAGGTGGGGGAGGGGAGACACTAACTCAATCTCCCCTCCACCGGCAACAACCACCAGCTGGCTCACCCGCAGATCTGCAGGCCTCCTAGAGTGATCTCCTTTGCCTGGTTGGTCTGCTTCCTTCATCACAGGATCAAGGTATTGCCCTCCACGTCGGCTCCGCCTCTCTCTCCCACCCGTCAGCTGAGTTCCTCTCTGGTCTCCCCCGGCATGCGGCCATGCTTGAAGATCCTGCTGGGCTCTACTCTCCTCACGGGAGCCCCGCCCAAAACCAGGCTACATCCGCCTGGCTTCTGGCAACTTCGGGGAAGCGCTCACGAGGCTCTGGGTATCTGGGGCCCCCTCCTCGAGCTCAGAATGGGCAAAAGTAAAGCACCCACAATGCGCTTGCACTGGACTGGCAGGAGCCACTCTCTCTTTTGGTTTAGAACTCACGCGGGGCTCTCCTCTCCTAATGGGAGCCCCGCACAAAACCAGGCAACAGCTGCCTGACTTCCGGTTTCGGCCACAGTGCACAATTACAAGCAATGTTGGAGCCCCTTTTCTCGGGCTTTAGAGATATAATTACAAAGTGCCCACCGCGCACTCCAGGTGTGCAGACACAGCGCTGAGGGGCATAATAAGGTAAAGTGTCCCTCATGCTTCAGAGGGGTGCCTCAAGCACAGCGCTCACCATGTCCAGCAGGGCAGCAGATCAGCCCTGCGCAAGCCATCTCCTTGGAGTACAAATCTCAGCAGTGCCATATCAAATCTCCAAAGTCCTAAGTGGCAGAAGGCTGGGCCCAGGCAGGCCAGCTCACAAGGCCCTCCAGCAGGGAGGCAGAACCTTGTGGCAGATCCTCCTGGGGTCCAGCAGCAGCAAGTCCCCCCAAGTCACAAGGAAGCACCTTCATAGGGTCACAGCCCCTATATGTATATTTCATTTCTCCTTTGTCTGCAAGCACAGGGCTTGGGGGAACCAGTTAGAACTGGTTCTGGAGCACTCTGTTTACAGTGCTCACACCCTTCTGTGGGAGATGGGGGCTCGGTCATCAGATACACCACAGAGGGCAGAGCCAGCATTCACTAGGGCAGGCATAATCCTATTCAGGGTCAGGAGACTACTCCTCCCGCTACTCCAAATGCAGATGTGCTATTCAGCCTAGTGCTGACTCACCCTGCCCCTCCTGGAGCCACACACACCTCCCAGCCCCTGTCACTCACAAGTCAGACATGCAATTCACATCTGGCAGGCAGACACATAGCACAATGAAATGCCAACTTCTAAAAGTGGCATTTGTAAAATAGTTACAATAAATCTGCACACACCATTGCGCTGCATTTATTATCACCATTCCAAATATCCCAAACTTGACCACGCTGCGCCTCTCATATCAGGAATTACCACTGAAACACTTATCAGGGAATCCCCAATACTTTCCTATGGGAGGACAGCCCCACAGTAGTGAGAAACCAAAATGGCTATTTGTCACTAACAGGACATGTCACACACTTAAGGTACATGTCCTATCTTTTACCCACAATGCACCCTGCCCATAGGGCTAGCTAGGGCCTACCTTAGGGGTGACTTACATGCAGTAAAAGGGGGGTCATAGACATGGCGCACACTTTAGGTGCCACGTCACAGCGGCAGTAACACTGCGCGCACAGGCCCTGCAATGGCAGAGACTTGAGATAGTATTGAAAGACTACTTCAGTGGGTGGCGCAATCAGCACTGCAAGCCCACCAGTAGCATTTAATTTACCAGCCCTGGGTATATGGGATACCACTTTACAAATGCCAAACTGGTGCAGACCAATCTGACCATATTTAACACAGAGTGCACACTCACTTTACACTGGACAGCAGTGCTAAAGTACCCAGAGTCCTAAAACCAACAACACCATGTCAGAAAAAAGGCTAGGAGAAAGGCAAAAAGTTTAGGGATGACCCTGCAAAAAGGGCAAAGTCCAACACAGCAGATAAATGTACATTTGTGAATACAAATATAGATCCATGTTCTGCACATCAGCAGGGAGACAATGACATTAACCTTGATGCATTAACCTTGCTGCAGCTAAATAACCAGGCAGGCAGCAAGACAAGCCAAGAGCCACAAGGTATGTTGATTGTGGCCAAGGAATGGTGTGTTGCCAGGATCGTGGACATGTGTATACGTTTAGTATGTGTGAGCAGTATGCCATGTTTATCGATGCATGTGAATTGCCACTTGTGGAGCCAAATTAAAATCGTTTGTTGCCATGAGTGTGTTTATATTATGTGTACATCTCCACTAAACTGATTAAGTTAGGAACTTTTACATTATGTGTTCCTAGCCAAACAGGATTTATGTTTGATTGGAAAACGCCTTTTATTGAATGCCCATTGCCAGTCCTGCCTCCTCCGTACCACCATCCTCCCTTCTCAGTGATGGTGCGAAGGGCAGGCTCCCTTTAGCCAAGCTGCTGGTTAATCAATTACACTTTGCACTGCACCAGTGCAACACCACCTCAGCACCACCTCAGTATCAGCGCAGCACCAGTCAGGGTCACTCAGCACCCCTTCTGCATCACTCAGCAGCACCACCACAGCATCACTCAGCCTCAGCACAGCTCCTTCTCCGCACCAGCGTAGCACCACCTCAAACCAGCGCAGCACCATCTAAGCAACACCTCAGCAACAGTTCAGCGCCACCTGTGCACACGTGCAGCACCACCTCTGCATCAGTGTAGCACCACCTCACTACCGGTGCTGTTCATGGTCGCTTCCCCCATAACAAAAAAAAAAGCTATAACAAAGAACAAACTTACTGGAAGAATTTTTTTATGTTAATTCTTTTTTTAATAGGGTCGTTCAGTTCTATATAATATTTTCTTGGTTATATATAAAATAACAAAAGTGCTTACAACACTTTTTTATTATAACTTTTCAACATGCTGCCCAGTAGCCACACTGCTCTACACCATACCTTAAAGACTTTGGCAAAGTCAATTGCTCTGGCTAAACATTTATAAGGTCTCAAATACTATGCCAATGTTTGTTTTGCAGTAAGGATGCAACAAAAAGGTGAAATGTCTTTGGGAATGGATGACGCATTGACTGTGCTGGTTTTCTGTGGCTCGCATCAAGTTCTTTGAAAATGAGCTGTATATAAGACAGCACTCCATAGCGTAGATTGTGCACTCTCAACTCTTCTATCACATGTTACCTACCTCGAAGTACTTGCAAAATTCAAATAATGAGCTAAAAAAGCATCATATGTCAGTGGGAAGCATTAAACTTATAGACTCCATTTGGTATTTGTTAAACACCGCACTTTCCTACGTTATTGTAAAGAGAATAGTTTTACACATGAGCTGTTCAGCAAGAAAGAATTTAATGGTCTATTAGGATGGCGGGCGGATGGCCGCCGCCGGTCCGGCGGGCAACGGCCGGACCGGCGGCGGTCATCCGCCCACTATCGAAACCCGGAAAATCGCTGGTCCAATTAGCATCGCGGACATGACCGCCGCGGTGTGATTTTCCACCTGCCACTTTTCTGCCGGTTGCAGTCTACCTGCTTGCTGGCGGGCAGAGCTGGACCGCTACAATTGTTGCGGATCAGGGCCAAGCACCGCCGGCACGATTATGATGCCGGTAGTAGCCAGCCTTTCGCTGCGGTGGAGCCGCCATGGAAAGGCATGCAGAGGCATGTTCCAGGGGCCCATTGCGGGCCCCCAATGTGTTGGAGGGTGGCTGCACTGGGGGGTACCCATGGTACCCCCTACATGTCCCTGTAACAGGTGGCAGGCACTGTGGAGTGCCTGCCACGCAGTGCAGGGATATGCAGGACATGCTGTTCTTGACATTGCGGCGGTGCTGCTGGCAGCAGCAACCACTGCAATGTTAATCGCCAGAATCCGACTGCCGCGGTCAGATTTCGACTGCGGAGCATCCTAATTAGAACGGAGGTTATGCCACGGTCCTTGCAGGCGGTCTTTTCCCACTGCCATGGCGGTTGGGGAGCATTTCCAAACGCTATCCTAATGGGCCCCTTAATCATTTTGGATCACTAGTGGTGATGGCTGATGGAATGGAACATTTTTGCACCAAGTGGTGCATTTGAAAAGCAAGAGTGTCACTTTTTCGGTAAAAGTGTCCTGGCCATAAAATGAATTTCTAAGGCATTGGTCACCAATTGGGAGGTTATCCCACCTACAGCACAATTAAAAACAAAGTTCAACTTGCATCAAAAGTAATACCCGCAGTTTGTGGATGGTAAACTAAATCGCAGGTAGAACATGCAGGTAATAGCGGTTTGTGCATTCCTATGTGTAAATTGCATATAATTATCCTTTCTTGATGGTGCACTTCGAAATCAGGTGTGTATAGTGCACACTTATAGTGGTGATCATCAGGTGCACAATTTTCAATCTGCAAATTTCAGGTCTCTTGAAGTTGGGACTAATGTGAAAAATGTGCTTTGAAAATATGTTTCTCTCAGGAAAATCACTCAAGATGCATCAACAAGACATTTCATAGTATTCTTCTTTATACTGTTCTTATTGAGCATCTGAACATGCAGTATGACTTTTTGTGCACACACAAATAAGCATGTGTCTGATTAACAAAAGTATAAAATTATTGGGCAGATTTATTAACAAGATTTGCCAATAGGTCTCGCCTTTGAAAGATCTATTGGATTCTTAAGATATGTTGCTGTGCAACATTGCTTAAAGTGAAGAAAAAAGTGCTATAATGCGGCCAGCGTTGACCGCGTCATATTGCTATTATTTTCTTTACTTTCAGCCATGTTTCACAGCAACCTGTGCTGCTGTGCAGCATGTCCAAAAATACTGACGAAGCAAAACAAATTTTTCAAAGGCTTCGCCAATGCTTGTTTAATAAGAATGCTGGAAACCACTTCTATCATCCACTGCGTTTGCCCAACCAGTATATGAGCGCAGAGAGACAGATGACAGCAGCAGCAGCAGTCAACAGTACGTGATTAACCGCATTAGCATAGCTGGTTCTTTATTAGGTTGTGGAATTATGGGCTGGACTACAGTTACCTTTCTCCATCACAACACTCCAGGGAAGAGCACAAGGGCACAAACACACAGACAAGGGACTTAAATACACAAAGGGCAACAGCTGGGGTCTGTAGGTGAGTCACCATGTTAGCTTAGTGTTTTTGTGAGATTCAGCTTGGTGTTTGTGACTCTTGTGCTGACCGGCACCCATCTTGTTTCTCCCACTAACAACAGGGGGCACTAGAGTAAATTAGTTTGTGATAGAGAATTTTAAGGCAACTTTTATCAGTAGACCCAATTTCAGCAGTTCTTAAAGTAGACCCTCCAATGTAGGCCAGGGTGAAATTTTCGTTACGCCATTTTAATTTCTCATCCTTTCTGGGATTTCACATTACACTTGTATTGCAAAATTACAGAAATTACGCCATTATGACACATTTCATAAGTATAAACCATTCACAGAAAAATCTTAATGCTAGAGCACAGGGACAACTCAAACTAACGACCAGACCATGAAGGGCTGTTGTTAATGGCACTTGTGTTTTTTGCTGTAATTTTCTAGCACAAAATACCTCAGACTTATTTTGCACTAAAATATAGAGCTAAATGGCAGATTATTATTTCAAGTAACTTTGATAATTTTTCAAAAATTTTGTATATTTACAAAACAAATAATAAAATTTGAATTTTACGCACCCCCACTACAAACCTGGCAAATTCTTAACTTTGAGCCACTAGGGTCCACGGTCCATGTATGGACATGTTTTGAACACTTTTCTGCCATCGTAGACTTCCAGTCTTTTATTGAAATAACTTTTAGTTTCAGGTCCTATCCCTTATAGCTTTTACAGTGACTGCCTCTAATTTTAATCTTGGGCAATATATAAATGCCTATTACTTGAAATCATTCTTCCCATATTGCTCATCTCTTGAGCAGTTTTGTTTTTGTATTTTGTTTATTCCCCACCTCTGACAGAAGTCATCTTAATTAAACAGAGAGAAAATGGGGAATCAGTATTATTTAAGATTATTTGGCTTACCTTGATTTGCAAGTAACTGAAGGCCTTATTACAATGGCAGTCAGACAAGCGTCCAACTGCCATCGTCACGGGCAGAGGTCCATCCAACAAGACATTGGCGGTCCAGCCTGCCCTATTACGATATGACCACCATGCAGGCTGTCGTAAAATGCCTTTTGCTACTGCTGATTCAGCTTTGACCTGGGAAAGGCCCGCAGCGCAAGCCGTAGTAGAAAAGGGCACATTTCAAACAAACTTCCATGTACTGTGTGCCAGGCATACGGTGCATGGATGTTTTATGGGGCACCACATGTGCCCCCTGGCCACTTGCCAGTGGCCCCTGGGGGACGTGGGCTCTGCTTGGGGTCCCAAAAGTCGCTTACCAACAGCCTTTTCATGGCTGTGGGACCGCCTTGAAAAGGCTGTCGGTCATGGACATTGTAATCCAGACGTCAGTGCCTGCGCAGGCACTGCATCCAATTAGGATCAAGATTCCAACCGCCGCCACCTCGGAATCAGTAGATCCTGTAGGAGGAGGCGGCCCATCCGCCAACAGTAAAGTGTCCAACCACCTGCATCATAATGCTGTGGTCGGCCCGAAGGGCTGTCTGTCATGGGACCACTACCGACGGGGTGGCGGTGGCGGTCCCACCGGCATCATAATAATACCCTGAGTTGTGATACAGATGGTTGGAATACACGCATATAAAATCTTTTACATCCTCATTCCCTACTACTAGGCCAGTTACCTCCTCACAGTCCCAAGTAACTACTACACTAGAAACATGTCAGGCTTTCTAAATTCTGTATACCGCTCAAGGTTGTGAAATGCCTGCCACTAAAGTAGCTGGCAAAGTAATTGATTAACTTTGGTAAAGTCAAAATCAATCATAACCATACACATATTGCCAAAGGCAAGGTTTAAGAAAAGAACTAGTATTTCATAAGACTTTAAGCTTTATGAATGTCTTCTTATTGAAGTCTACTCACTGAACTATAGCATTTTAACAATTTGAAGTTGTTCGCAATAGTTTAAATTTGAATATGTTTAAAAAAACTTGTGATTTTTTGCATAGTTGAAATGTCCTTCACCACCCACTTGTAACTTCTGCATATAAAAATACAGGTATCAAAGTTAAAAATATAAATGCCCATCTTATTATCTGGTTAGTTAGTATGCAACCTGTTTGGTCTGTCTGATGTATAAGGAAAGGGGATGATGTAGTAACATGATGTGTCTAGGCTGAGTGGGTGTGCTGTGGCAGGTTGAAGTTGATCGTGGTTTCTGTGAGAATATGATAATGCATGGAATGTTGGGATCTGCGTGCAGGTCAAAGCCTGGGATTGGGGGTGGAGGGGGCAATCTCAACACCCCTAAATTTTACCTCAACAGAATACCCACAGTTTGCCGAATTAGAGAAGGTGTTAGACCCCAATATCATGACGCAATGTGTCCGCTTGGCAAGGCACCTCTCAACACATCAAAATAGTCCAAATGCCGTTAATTAAGTAAAAGGGATCATTCAATAACTGATTTCTAGATCAGCTGAATAATTTAAAGGATTTATCACAAAAATTCATAAGAAGTACGGTACAGAGTCAATGCCATAAAGGCTCCTCACCAAATAGAGTATTACAGAGAACATCAAAATCAAAAATATTCTAGGTCCCATGTGGGCGGCAAACCAAATGAGAAACCAGCAACATCCCTAGCTGCACAGGAAAGTTCTCCAGCACATCTTCCAAATCGAGAATTTTAATCTATTATTCTTGCATATGAAATCACTAAACTGCAGATTCATTTTGATATTATCAAATGTGTAATACTGTCGGCAAACCAGAGCAGTTTTATTAAGCAGCATATTGCCCAAGCACCTAGTAGCTATCCCACTACATTGATATTGGTTCTGCCCACTCTCTCCTAATGTCATCTAGAATTGGTAGAATATTTAGATATTGTTATATGGTGATACATTGTCGACATTGCTAAGTTAGCATGAGTTTTGCTTGCCCTATGCTGCTGCTTTCGCGCACGTCTCTGCGAGTGTGTGTTTTCACAACACTTTGCGTCTGCCCTGTACATGATAACAGATTGTTTTTCACGTTCTCAGCTTTCCCTTCAATTCTGTCTGAACATAATGTACAAGGTCGATCAAAAATGTCTCTTGTTATTCTGTTCTGGTCAGTCCCTGTTACCTAGAAAAAACATGTTACCAACAGCTGCAATATGGAAGAATCATGCTTTGATATAGCATTGTTGCATGTTTTTAAAACACACTTGATGAAAGCCATGCCATGGAGCTGAGCTCTCCTGTTCCTATGATGTAAGCCTTTGCGGTTAGGCTTTCAGGTAGGGGGTCTGCTAACAACGCCTAGAGATTTTCTGTTATATAACATAACTTCTTACTGCCAAGGGGAGGGTGATTAGGCTTAGTTGTTTTGCCTTTTTCACAGTCTTTATAAAACGACGATTTCTTTTGTATTCTATGGTATTGTAACAATGCTAATAATTCTAGCTTTATGCATTTTGCATACTGTTTGATGAATCACTATAATCAAAATAAATATTTTGAACTTATTTAGTGACTCTGATTATTCTTATTGTGGACAAGTACAAGAGAGCGAAAGATTGTCTTGTTCCCGCGACTCTGAGGTGAGTTGGGAGTGCTCGTGTTCTGGATTGTCTAAACATTTGTAGCTTCTTGATATTTGTAGGAGACCGAATGAGACACTATTGCTAGTGGGTTGGGATTTTTGGATACTAATGTGGTAGGAGGTACACCCCTATTTACTGAGGTCCTGTTTTCTTGTGCATAGTTATGTGTATGAGCAGAATCCCCGCAACATGGCGCCGCCAACGTTTGGTCTGGTTCTTATCGCGAGACGCTTAAGTAGTGCTCGTGCTGGTCCACAACCCCCTCATTTCTGTTTCCGGAGACAGCTGTGACGGTGAAACCAAACCTCCTATATTGATGTTTTTACAGGTTTATTCAAGATTGAAGTTTTAAAATGTATTTCTTTTCTTATATCCCGAGTTTGCGCTGCTACTTTTTAAGTTGTTCTACTGTCTTCTCTATAATGGCTGTAGTTGATATTCCGGCTCATAGCAGAGCCACGCTGAGGGCACATTTGACCCGTTACGTAGTCCCTGATGCTGGGATCACGCTTATGTTCGTGGTTGGAGGGGATCCGTCTCACCAGTTTGAAGTATTTTATTCTAGGGTCACCTTACCGATGGTGGATGAAACTGATAATATGTTTCACACATACACACCCACTGCCGTTCCTCAGCAATATCAGCCTTATAGAGCTCTTGAGATTCCGCTTACAGCTTGGCAGCACCATATATGGTTTAATGGCGCCCTCCCACATCCAATAACGGTAGTCCGTTTAGGCCCTTTGTTTATAGATGGGGCCACATGGCCTGTTTTGGCTGGGTTTACCCCACACCCACGTGCTTTTACAACTGCCACACTAGCAGAGCTCCACGTCATACACACTTCATTGATACACGTGTATAGAGATGTAACATGCGCCGTTTAGTTGAGACCACCTGGCGCTGCTGTACAACCTGCGGGTCCTGGTGGCATGACCATCAGTCCCCTTATTGTTAATTGTGTCATGGTCAAGCGCCCGTAGAATAAGGATGAATTTCCTTATTGGCTTGCCGAGAAATTTGGACAAATAGAAGCTGTCTTTCCTAATACCACTCCTGTGGAGAAACACAGGATCTTAACTATTATTTTACCTGAAGACTTAATTCCTGAATTGGCTGATTGTAACACCTGGGGCAGGGTGTTTGCAGCTGTATATTCTATGTTTCTCGGCACTCCCTCCATGACCATACTCCCCTCTGTGACTAATTGCATTCAAGATGAACATGGAGCCGAAGCGGCTCTCGAGCTGGGGATGAGACTGGTGGGGGTGTTCAACGTGGTTGCTGATATGATCCTTGTGAATGTCAAAGGCGATGCCATTAGCTTTCAAGTAGGAAACCGCTTAGAAGTGGTTGCAGATCCTGACAAATCACGAGAATTACCTAAGATTATTGCGAAGGCTTATAAATCTTTAGGCTGCAATAGTCTGAGAAATAAGCCTACGACTCAAACACAAAGGCAGTCTTTAAGTCAACAGAAAGCCCAGCCTGATAAGGATGGGCGCCCTTTCTTTCCTAAAAAGAAATGGCAAAGAAATAAGAAACAACAGAAGCAGGGTTCGCGTGCAAGTTGACCGACCCCTGATGCTTCTGAAAGTACTTATGACTTGCGCGACCATGCTAAAATTAAGTCTCCTTGTAGATTTCAGTTTCCTGATCAGTAGTCTCCTCGTTCTTTACAGGAAACATCAGGCTCACAAGCCAGTGGACGTGATCGCCAGGATCGGGGTAGAAGTCAACCTTCGCCACAACTTCCTGAACAGCCTCGACAGTTTGAAGTCAAGGACAAGCAGGGTGATTTCCCTCGTACCTGACATCCTGTTCAAAAGAAAAAGGTTGCCGCTTTAACAGCGAGATATGCCACAGACGGTGAGAACGCGACTCCTGGATTGGACATGGGCAGTGAACCTGCTCGACAGCGCGGCTGAAGTTACCATAGTCAGGGAGGCTCTGAGTCCCCGTCTGGATGCGACAGCAACTGACACATTCGTTATCATTGAGACTGCAGATAACCGGGTTGCCCCCCCGGAAGGACTCTATGAAGTCATTTTTTTATTGAAGGTGATATTCAGCGTCCCATTAAGTCAGTTTTCTGGGAGAATCTGATCGCTTCTTATGACATTTTATTAGCGGAGAGGGACTGGCCTCCACCTTTTGTGTTAGCCTATTCTCGAGGGGAAGATGTGATACTTCCGAGTTTTTCATGTTGTGTCCCTGAGGATCAAGCGCCGGCTTTCGCGGAAAAATGGGCTTTTGCCTTGGCCCCAACCGTTTTTCGCAATCAGGTCGGTTGGGATGTTGAATCACCGGCTTATGAAATTCCGTTGCGCTCTAAGCCACAACCTCAACCTGAGTATCCCATTAAACGTGAAGCAAAAGCTTTGATTTGTGACATTCTAAGACAGTTGGTGTATCAGGGGGTAATTGAGTCATGAACATCACCTATGAATAATCCTCTATTTACTGTCCCTAAACCTGATGGTTCATTTGGGATTGTATTGGATTATAGAAATTTGAACAGCCATTGCCGCACCTTTGTGGTGCAAAACACACACAACTCGTCTCTGGTGAACAATATTATTCGTAAAAAATACAAAACAACACTTGACAATTCCAATGGTTTCTACAGTCACAATCTCGACCGTGCGAGTAGTGACTTGACAACATTCAGTGCCATCGGAAATCAGAAGAAAATGTACACGATTGCCTATGGGGTATAAGTATAGCCCCGGGGCATTTGCTGCATGCATAGTGTCTTTGTTGCAAGACATTGACCCTGAGGCCTTGTCGTATGTTGATGACATTTATTTGACTGACGACGACCTCACGCCGCATCTTGACTGAGTCTACCACATAATATTGTCTTTTGACGACTATGGTTATAAATTCAATTTTGCAAAGTCACACATTGCCCATTTGGCAGTGCTCTTTCTGGGCTATGAGATCAATAATGAGGGAAGGGGTCTAGCACCTCACTTCCTAGTGAAATGTGCACATTTGCAACCACCTTCATCTTTGAAAAAGTTACAATCCCTGCTGAGTTTTTTTAATTTCGGGAGGACATGTATTCCCGATTATGCCCAGCGTATCAAACTGCTTTATGCATTGATACAACCTAAGTTTTCTTCTGCCAGCTGGCTTCCGGAACATACTTCCGTTCCAAATGTCTTTGCAGGCGGATTTGCTTGCGACTAACTTCTTAATGACTTGTGATAACACCACCAACCTGGTAATATGTATTGTTTCAGGGGCAATGGGTTTCAGGTACTCAACATTCAATGAAGGACACACAATACCTATTGCATATAAATCACACTTGTACACTGCGGCTGGAATGCGTTTTTCCTCCGTTGAAAAAATCTTGAGGGCAGTGCAGATGGCGATCCTAAAGGAACCCTCAATAGTGCAGGGCAAACGCATTCTTATGGTCACCCCTTCTCTGTTTTAGAAGCGGTGACAAAAGCAAGTGTGCCTAACTCGAAGGCATTACACCCACATTGGATTCAGTGGGCTACTTCCTTGACATCTTCGGATGTCACATTTGTCTTTGATCCATCACTTCAGACTCAGGACGTTTTACAGTATGAATTTGTTCATCCACCTCCTTTGTTGCTTCTTCATCTGAGTGGATACAAATGCATAATTTATACCGATGGCTCGGCGCAACCAGCCACGGATTCCAAACATGCTTATTCAGCGGTTTGCGCTATTGTAGCTGGCTCCATTGTAGATGGGGAGTTGTGCACACTCAGGCACTAGGTGACTGTACCGCGCAAATGGAGGAGCTGCGTGCTCTTGCTCTTGCTCTCGAGTTCGCTGATCCTCTGGTGAATACTCTTATTGTGCGTGATTCTTACTACTGTGTCCAGTCGTTCAATGACAACATATTCTTTTGGTCTCAAAATGATTACCGCTATTCTAAAGGTAGCACAATTAAGCAAAAAACGCTTTGGGTTCGGGTGGCAGATCTTAAACAACGTCTGCCTCTCACACATGTTATTCGCACTCTTGGCCACCAGCGTATCGGAATGCACGCTGTTGGTAATTCTTTGGCTGATGAAGCAGCCAAGTCTGCAGTAGCCACGTGTTCCGTAGCAGCAGTTACAAGATCTATGACTAAAATAGATAATGAGATTCTGGCAGTGGTTGCTGCAACTAGGGAGGGGGGTAACTATCCTTCAGGTTTCCCTTCTAAGTATTCTTATCATGTAACTCTCGAACAGGTTCCTTATGCTACCATTCCTTCGGTTGAGGATCGGCTTATTGACAACTCAGACCACAGACAAGCTTTGATCAAGGCCGCACACGAAGGCATTGCTTTGGCCCATGCTGGTGTGTTGGCAACAGTCTCTATTCTTCAGCAACGTTACAGGTGGTGTGTTTTATATAAACAGACTTGTAACTATGTTCTTTGCTGTGATGTTTGTCAACAAATCAAGCCTTCTGTGGTCCCACGTCCGCCACAAACACAACTATGTATTTCTGATAGACCTTTTGGCTGTGTCTATCACTGCAGTCCTCTTTCTTCTGATACTGCATACCAGTATATTTTGGTTGTGTTTGATTTGTGCACTAGATTTCTGTGGGTCTGGCCACAACATAGGGCTGATGCTTGAAATGTCATCAGAGATTTGCGTGTCTTTGTCGGTTTGTTTGCCTGTAGTACCTTCCATTCTTACCAAGGTCCAGCGTTTGCCTCTAAGGCTTACAAGGATGCGATGAAGTTGTTGGGGGTACAGGTGCAGTTTTCGTCTCCATACAGGCCCGAGGGCAATTCAGTTGTGGAGCTAATGAACCGTGACTTAAAGCAATACTTGACAGCTAGAGACTTAGGTTCTGGCAGGAACTGGCTGTCCCACTTGCAAGGAGTCCAACGTGCACTAAATAATCTCCCTAGAAGATCTCTGG
Source organism: Triturus cristatus (assembly GCF_964204655.1). Lineage (NCBI taxonomy): Eukaryota > Metazoa > Chordata > Amphibia > Caudata > Salamandridae > Triturus > Triturus cristatus. Next base: position 718,585,962 of record NC_140594.1, on the reverse strand, counting down.
GTGGGCGGACCCCTTACGAAATGCTCTTTGGCTTTCACATGTTTGTTCCTGACCTTGATGGTCTGGACATTGTGGTGGCTGCCTCTAAGTTTGATGTAGATAATCATTCTGCTATGTTACAGGATCTACAAAAGAAATGTGCTACCCTGGCAACTGAGCATTTACCCTCTTCCACTGCTGAAGTACCACTGATTCCTGTTACCGGTTGGTTTCCAAAAATTGGGGCTCTGGTACATGAGAAGATTGAGAACAAAAAAGTATTTGGTCCCTCTTACCATGCTCTTGTTTCAGTACTTGGACTAAAGGGTACTCGTACAGTCATTCTACCACTGTTGCCAGGTCGCAAAGGCAATGGCTACATCTCAGTGGACAATGTCAAGTTACACCGTGTGGCTGATTCTGAATAGTGTGACACCTGCAGTTTTGTGCACCGCAATTTCCTTAGCGCCATTGACTTTGCTGTCATCTGCTGCCAAACGGATGTCTGCTCATATGATGGACACTGTAATTCATCTTCAACCTTTGCGACAATCTTCTTCTGCAATAGATATTGTGTGCCCTTTTCCGGATGTTGATTCCGTGAGTGAGATGCCATCTAGCCCATGTGTACGAATGGATGATTTGGCACTTTCACCTTTGCTTGCAAGTCCAGTAAGTGCCTGTGATGGAGAACCGGCAAACCTTTCTTCTGACTCGTCCTCCTCATCATCCAGTTTGTCTGATGCACCACCATCTAAATTGATTATTTTCTACTCTTGGTTCAAAAAGACATACATTGTTCCCCCATGGACCTACATTTGGTTGGTGCTCATACTAATTTTTCTCTTCATGTCAATTGGATTTGTGACACTGTTCTTTTTACTTATAAATGGCCATTATCTCCCTGAACGCTCTGCAGTAAAAATGGCTAACTGAGGTCCTTCAAGTGCCATACACGTTTCGCGTCTCATTAGGAGATGTGGTGACACGGGACATACATTTGGATGATTGGGATGTGCAAGAAGTTCATGCATTGTTTTCAGATTTAAAGTATTATGCTGCCTTGGATGCTGAAAATTTGTATTCAAATTCTGCCAATTATGGTGATTTCTTTTGCTATCAACATTATGGGCATCATTCTTTACACAAAACGAACACGTTGAGACCTGCTTTTAATTTTACCCAATGGGAACATTGACCAACTTATACTATCACAAGGAAGAGATACAAGGGAGAGCTTAAGCCTTCTCTGACTCCCCTAGCAAACGTTTAGAACTCACTATACAGAGAAGAGCTACAAAAACTTATTAGTAACAGGTAATCGTGATAGTAAAAGAGACACACTACTATCCCTTACTATCAGAACCTAGAATATTTGTGAAAAGGAAAAAGCATTATTCTTTTAATACTGCCCTCACACACTTTGCAGTGTCATGCTTCATCATTGGGCCGCGTCAAACGCCCCCGTGCAGACCAACACAGAGGGCGGAGCGCAATGTTTTTTTTAAGAGATGAAGAATGTAGTGGTGAGGTCACAGAAAGATGAAAGGTGATAACAAATACAACTAGTGACAACAAAAACAAAACAAGGAAAAGTATTCCCTCAAGAAGGGGCCATATGTGTGCACATATATATACTAAAACTACCTAGGGGGCGACTGTATACAATTTTATTCCTGTCACCTCCTGGCAGAATTTAAAAATAAACTGTTGGGATTGTTTAGGGGAGGTAAAGACCCCTAAATCCCAGCTGCTTGGACCAACATGTTTCTGCCAACTTTAAACGCTCACAAGAGTCGTACTGGCATTCATCAGGGTGTTGGTCCCTTAGGTGTTTAGTCTAACCCCTATTTGGGGATTTGTTACCTTCTAACGACAGGCAGACGCTTGTCGTTTTTTGTACTGTACTCTGAACAGTTTTCAAGAGTGAACAATTTCTGAAAAAGAGTAGAGCATATTCATTATCGTTCTACTTCTCTCATATACCTTTCATAAAAGTAACAACTTTCTCCTAAGTAATAATGCCACCGAGTATCGTGTCTCCCAGGAGAAAACACCACAATACGCCACTAAGGTGAAACTGACACAGTGCATAATGAGAAGGTATCCATTATTCCCCCTAATGTGAGGAAAACAAACATCTTACCACCAAGCCTAAAAAATCAAGTTTGAACAAATCTTTGTGGTGCTAGAATGCCATGCTGTTACCCACTTGTCACCCCAAAGTACGTGCGGCTTCCAAAGAATATGAGAGAGGATGCAGAAAGGACTTACAAGGGTTTATTGGAAAATCTCCAAACCCGGGACCGGCAAGGGACCGTGGTCCTGTAGTCACACTCTATTTACCAAACGAGATGGAAGGAACGAACACCGCCATCAGTTCAACTTCCCACTCTCTCGTAATTTATCACCAGTACTAGTCTCTCGCACTCCTTCTACTCGTATTACTTACTACTCCAAGGACCCACGGAACTGATCGCCCTCACATCGGTCCTCCGTCGATGGAGACAGAGCCAGATAACATTCATTTAAATATCCGCATGTAAACTACCTCGACCGGTAAACGCTCTCCTAACACACGTCGTTCCGATCATCAGGTACTGTGCGAAAGGGAAGACGGACTACTCCCGAATGGGACTCTGTTCGTATGAGGTATCAACCGCAGCCATCTTAGCAGTCCTAGCTCAACCCCAATTTGCGTGGACTAACCACGAACATCTTGGCTCCAAAGTGCGGACTCGCATTATTTCCGGTTATTTAAAAAAAAACAATTCTTTTAGGGACAATAATGCATTTATTAGTCTAAGCCTCAACAAATTAGTAAATCCCCCGTTTCTTCACTGTGTCGCCTCCATAGGGGGAAGGGCATTATGCGAATGCATATTCCAACAGCTTTGTTGTTCAAAATCTGAATATTGAGATATTATGAGCTCTCATTGTATTTACCATGACTTCTTACTGATGCAAAAACCAAACAGCGTATATTGTGCAAGATCTTTTTACTAGAAACCTCAAGAGGTATTTTCAGTTTGCATTTTTATTTATCCAATTTCATCATTTTTTACCTAACCCATACAGATGGAACCATGGGATGAAATCATTTAGACCCCTAGTACTACTTTTCAGTCTGTTTACCCACCGTTGTTCTCTGATAAACAGAAAGCTGGCAATATCTACTGTATTGGGAGGTATAAAAGGTTTATCCAATACAATCCACCTTAAATCATGTTCATTATGTTTGTTTTGGTGGAAATGGGCTGTCAATTTTGTGTTTGTTTTACCGCAACGTATTGTACTGAGATGCTCCAAAATGCGCGTTTTAACTCGGAGCGTGGTCATTCCAACGTACAATAGGTTGCACGGACACCTGATCATGTAAATCACATTCTCAGTGTTGCATGTAGTATGTTTTCTTTGCTCCCAGGGGTGATCTGTCCCGATCTCCACCTTTTTCCCATTCAGGTCCCGGGTTTGGAGATTTTCCAATAAACCCTTGTAAGTCCTTTCTGCATCCTCTCTCATATTCTTTGGAAGCCACAAGTACTTTGAGGTGACAAGTGGGTAACAGCATTGCATTCTAGCACCACAAAGATGTGTTCAAACTTGATTTTTTAGGCTTGGTGGTAAGATATTTGTTTTCCTCACAGTAGGGGGAATAATGGATACCTTTTCATTACGCACTGTGTCAGTTTCACCTTAGTGGCGTAGTGTGGTGTTTTCTCCTGGGAGACACGATACTCGGTGGCATTATTTCTTAGGAGAAAGTTCTTACTTTTATGAAAGGTATATGAGAGAAGTAGAACGATAATGAATATGCTCTACTCTTTTTCAGAAATTGTTCACTCTTGAAAACTGTTCAGAGTACAGTACAAAAAACGACAAGCGGCTGCCTGTCGTTAGAAGGTAACGAATCCCCAAATAGGGGTTAGACTAAACACCTAAGGGACCAACACCCTGATGAATGCCAATACGACTCTTGTGAGCGTTTAATGTTGGCAGAAACAAGTTGGTACAAGCAGCTGGGATTTAGGGGTCTTTACCTCCCCTAAACAATCCCAATAGTTTATTTTTAAATTCTGCCAGGAGGTGACAGGAATAAAATTGTATACAGTCGCCCCCTAGGTAGTTTTAGTATATATGTCTGCACACCTGTGGTCCCTTCTTGAGGGAATACTTTTCCTTGTTTTGTTTTTGTTGTCACTAGTTGTATTTGTTATCACCTTTCATCTTTCTGTGACCTCACCACTACATTCTTCATCTCTTAAAAAAAACATTGCGCTCCGCCCTCTGTGTTGGTCTGCACCGGGGCGTTTGACGCGGCCCAATGATGAAGCATGACACTGCAAAGTGTGTGAGGGCAGTATTAAAAGAATAATGCTTTTTCCTTTTCACAAATATTCTAGGTTCTGATAGTAAGGGATAGTAGTGTGTCTCTTTTACTATCACGATTACCTGTTACTAATAAGTTTTTGTAGCTCTTCTCTGTATAGTGAGTTCTAAACGTTTGCTAGGGGAGTCAGAGAAGGCTTAAGCTCTCCCTTGTATCTCTTCCTTGTGATAGTATAAGTTAGCACGGCCGCCGAGCCGTAGAGATTTCTACAGGGAATTCCTGTTTGCCTCCTTAAATTGTTTTTTAAAAAAGGTAGTTAGATTTCAGACTACTTATGGAGGAAAGAGGCCTCGCCTATGGGGACGAAGCCGCCACTAGGATTTTATCTTGTCCCTCTCTTTTGGGGGACGCCACACTTACCCAGGCTCTGACACAGGTAGAAGGTTGGGACACATTAACTGAATTAAAGAGGACTCAAGTCAAAACCATTCTACACGGAGCAATCCTCACGGAATATCTTCGGGCAAATGCTGCCCCAGGGGGTTTACTCATGGTTAATGAACCTCTTATCTTTCTGGACAATGCTTCGTTCCGAAAAGATTGGTCTTTGATCGCGTGGAGATGCTCCAGAGACTGGCTCATCCTAATCATAGACACGGCGAAAAAGATCTCTGACGATCTTCTGATGCAAATCCAAATAAGCGAGGATAATTTAAAAACATCAATACAGATCTCTGTGTTTAAGAAAAAACTAGAGGAGACGAATAAAACAGTTAATGAGTACAAGGACTATCTCATGAATTCAAAGGTGCACAAGTTACAAAAAGACCTGAAGAAATTCTCTAGAGAGAAGGTGTATCCTTATGTGAATGATGAATATATCAAATTGAAAGAGAATCAAAACTTACAGAAGAAGACTACCAAGAACCAGACAGATACATCTAGCTCTGGTAGTGAAAGCAGTGATGCGGATTATTGACCTAGATTTAGGGGTAGGGGCTGGTCAAGGGGATATTCACGTCCTTACCACCCACCACCTCAGATGGGATTTGGATGGCCTCCCATGTATCCACCTATGGGCCCACCTCAATTCTTCCAAAATGAATACCCACCTTTTTTAGAGAGAGGCAGGGGGAGGGGGAGAGGGAGGCAGAGACCACAGAAAACCCAACGGGTTCAATGGGAGGACATCAACCAGCGGATAACACGCAGCATGGCACGAGATGTGGAACCCAGCACCAGCAGGGAACACACTTAGTAATGAACCTAAGTAGTAGGTTATTAACAGAAACTCAAAAAATGGTCCTTTCTAAAGGACTGGGGTTTGTTCTCACAAACCAGTTAGATCTCTTCAAGCTCAAATGTGAATTGGCTGGTTTTTTCCGAAGTGTACGTCTGAAGGTCTTTTTTGAGGATAAAGAGGTCCAGGAGAAAGGGGATGACACAGGGTTAAAAAATCATTCGACCTTTGTTCCCAATGTAGGACAATTACCCTCAGAGGTGGTTGTTTTTGATCAAGCAGTATTGAAGGAAGTCGAACTGTTGGAGAATTCCGACAAGATAAAATCGTTCTCTAATCTCTCCAAAATTGAGAGGGAAGCTCTGAATGAACTAAGAGATGACCCTACACTCATAATAAAACCTGCTGATAAGGGGGGAGCGTTAGTGATTTTGGACAAGAATGTTGATAATTCTGAATGTCTCCGTCTCTTGGGTGACAGAAGAAATTATGCAATTTTGCCGGAAGATCCGACGGATGAACTACGAATTGTGATAAACACGTATGTGGAAGAGGCAGTTGGAAACGACTGGATTAGCCAGAAGGAAGCAGCTTTCCTCTGTAATTTACATCCAACAGTGTCTTACTTCTACATTCTGCCTAAGGTGCACAAACCAACACGGCCCCCTCCGGGACGGCCGATAGTATCAGGCACTAACTCAATACTTGAACCTTTGTCCAAGTTTTGTGATGTTTTTTTACGGCCTCTTGTACAAAAAATGCCAGCCGACCTGAAAGACACAAGAGAGGTTTTGAATTTGATTAAAGACCTTGAATTCGACCCTGATAGAGACTTGATGATGGGACTCGATATTGAATCGTTGTACACGAACATTCCTCAGCAAGAAACATTAAGGGTTATTGAGAACATACTCTTTGCTGAGGTATGGAATTACAACACACCTCGGGCATTCATCTTGAGTCTTTTGGAATTGGCCTTAACGAAGAACTTCTTTAAGTTTGAAGACTGTTTTTACCTACAGACCCATGGAACTTCCATGGGTAGTTCCTGTGCCCCCAGTCTGGCATGCCTTTATGTCTCTAACTTTGAAAACGAGACAGTGTTTACATCAGCCAACCCTTTTTTAGAACACATTAGGGTATGGCGTAGGTACATCGATGATGTGCTTATCATTTGGAGAGGCAGCAGAGACTCGGCAGATACCTTTATGGACTGGCTAAACCATAGAAATCCATTTCTGTTTTTCGCTAGCACACTGACCAATGAGGCACTACCTTTCCTGGACCTTTGGATAAGAGCAGAAAATGGAGGCCTAGCGAGTAGTGTTTTTCATAAACCGACGGACAGGAACAATCTGTTACCCTTTCAAAGCTTCCATCCCCGTTCACTGAAAGAAAACTTGCCGTACGGTCAGGCGAGTATCCTGAGTGAGAAATTGAAATACAGAGACTACCCTGAGACTGTTATTTCCAAGGCACAGAAAAGAGCGAGAAATTGCAATAGGGAATCCCTCCTACAAACACAAAACAAAGAAAGAGTTGAGAGCAGTATTTGTGTTACAACATTTAGTACAGCATCTAACTGTGTAAAAAAGATAGTACAAAAAAATTGGAGGATCCTGAATTCAAATGGGTTACAACAACCTCTCCCACTATTCTCTTTTAAGAAAAGTGCAAGCATAAAAGATACCATTGTAAATACGCGCCCGCGAACATCAAGGGCTGACAACAGGGGCTGCCATCAAGAACATTTTTTGCCTCCTGTAATGGGACATTATGCTTGTGGCTCATGTAGGGCTTGCCCTTTGTCGCTGAATGGGAAAAAGGTGGAGATCGGGACAGATCACCCCTGGGAGCAAAGAAGACATACTACATGCAACACTGAGAATGTGATTTACATGATCAGGTGTCCGTGCAACCTATTGTACGTTGGAATGACCACGCGCCGAGTCAAAACGCGCATTTTGGAGCATCTCAGTACAATACGTTGCGGTAAAACAAACACAAAATTGACAGCCCATTTCCACCAAAACAAACATAAAGAACATGATTTAAGGTGGACTGTATTGGATAAACCTTTTATATCTCCCAATACAGTAGATATTGCCAGCTTTCTGTTTATCAGAGAACAACGGTGGGTAAACAGACTGAAAAGTAGTACTAGGGGTCTAAATGATTCCATCCCATGGTTCCATCTGTATGGGTTAGGTAAAAAATGATGATACTGGATAAATAAAAATGCGAACTGAAAATACCTCTTGAGGTTTCTAGTATTAAGATCTTGCACAATATAAGCTGTTTGGTTTTTGCATCAGTAAGAAGTCATGGTAAATACAATGAGAGCTCATAATATCTCTGTTGTTGCCAATATTAAGATTTTGAACAACAAAGCTGTTGCAATATGCATTCGCATAATGCCCTTCCCCCTATGGAGGCAACACAGTGAAGAAACGGGGGATTTACTAATTTGTTGAGGCTTAGACTAATAAATGCATTATTGTCCCTAAAAGAATTGTTTTTTTTTTAAAAAACGGAAATAATGCGAGTCCGCACGTTGGAGCCAAGATGTTCGTGGTTAGTCCACGCAAATTGGGGTTTAGCTAGGACTGCTAAGATAGCTGTGGTTGATACCTCATACGAACAGAGTCCCATTCGGGAGTAGTCCGTCTTCCCTTTCGCACAGTAACTGATGATCGGAACGACGTGTGTTAGGAGAGCGTTTACCGGTCGAGGTAGTTTACATTCGGATATTTAAATGAATGTTATCTGGCTCTGTCTACATCGATGGAGGACCGATGTGAGGGCGATCAGTTCCGTGGGTCCTTGGAGTAGTAAGTAATACGAGTAGAAGGAGTGCGAGAGACTAGTACTGGTGATAAATTACGAGAGAGTGGGAAGTTGAACTGATGGCGGTGTTTGTTCCTTCCATCTCGTTTGGTAAATAGAGTGTGACTACAGGACCACGGTCCCTCGCCGGTCCCGGGTTTGGAGATTTTCCAATAAACCCTTGTAAGTCCTTTCTGCATCCTCTCTCATATTCTTTGGAAGCCGCACGTACTTTGGGGTGACAAGTGGGTAACAGCATGGCATTCTAGCACCACAAAGATGTGTTCAAACTTGATTTTTTAGGCTTGGTGGTAAGATATTTGTTTTCCTCACATTAGGGGGAATAATGGATACCTTTTCATTACGCACTGTGTCAGTTTCACCTTAGTGGCGTAGTGTGGTGTTTTCTCCTGGGAGACACGATACTCGGTGGCATTATTTCTTAGGAGAAAGTTGTTACTTTTATGAAAGGTATATGAGAGAAGTAGAACGATAATGAATATGCTCTACTCTTTTTCAGAAATTGTTCACTCTTGAAAACTGTTCAGAGTACAGTACAAAAAACGACAAGCGGCTGCCTGTTGTTAGAAGGTAACGAATCCCCAAATAGGGGTTAGACTAAACACCTAAGGGACCAACACCCTGATGAATGCCAATACGACTTTTGTGAGCGTTTAATGTTGGCAGAAACATGTTGGTACAAGCAGCTGGGATTTAGGGGTCTTTACCTCCCCTAAACAATCCCAACAGTTTATTTTTAAATTCTGCCAGGAGGTGACAGGAATAAAATTGTATACAGTCGCCCCCTAGGTAGTTTTAGTATATATGTCTGCACACCTGTGGTCCCTTCTTGAGGGAATACTTTTCCTTGTTTTGTTTTTGTTGTCACCAGTTGTATTTGTTATCACCTTTCATCTTTCTGTGACCTCACCACTACATCCTTCATCTCTTAAAAAAAACATTGCGCTCCGCCCTCTGTGTTGGTCTGCACGGGGGCGTTTGACGCGGCCCAATGATGAAGCATGACACTGCAGAGTGTGTGAGGGCAGAATTAAAAGAATAATGCTTTTTCCTTTTTACAAATATTCTAGGTTCTGATAGTAAGGGATAGTAGTGTGTCTCTTTTACTATCACGATTACCTGTTACTAATAAGTTTTTGTAGCTCTTCCCTGTATAGTGAGTTCTAAACATTGTCCAACTCCCTTAGAGGGGACTTCTAAAACTCCTAGAAATAAGTTCACCTATTTTTCAGGTTATGATTTCACTAATCCTGAATCCTATATTTTTAGGCTTCAAAAATCCCCTGAATCCAAGTTCCTTTTATCCCACACTAAACTCATTTACGCCAACTTGTTTAGAACGCAGTTGGCTACACATGGTTATGACCATTGGAAACAGACTATAGATTTAAAATCAATCTGGGGCACAAAGCCATGGCAGGTTCAGGGCACTGAGGCATTACATCGTGCCTGCCTGATCCCGACTCAATTGTTGTTTTTAAACGTTACCATTTACTTGTTATGGCCTCGCAACTGTCAAACATTTGAATGCCCCTTCCATTCCTTCCTTAGCTGAATATGGTTACACACTAACTAATGATAGTTGCACTGTCCCATCCAGGGTGGTGTCCCTCTGTGCGCACAGCGCTGTGGGGTAACAAAGTTACCAAATTTTCTCAAACAAAGGTTGAATAAAAGTTCATTTATTCATGATTAGAAATTCATTATTCTGTGTAGCAAATTTTCACATGTTGTATCAACAACGGTACCAACGGATATCCTCAATGCATTTCGGGTTGAAACCCTTCGTCAGGAGGAATCCTATAAACAGAAATAGGAGATAATGTAGCATGTCCCCTCAAGGGATTCCATAATTCAACGTATAATAATGCAAAACAAAATGATACCACAGTTTTTAGCCTAGAACCATGTGAAACTGAATGTGTGGCATATCCCGTCCGGGATACCAAACACAAAGAAAGTGCGCGACAGAAGATAAAGGAACGCAATTGAAAGGAATCACCAAACGTGTGACGTTAAGCCCAGACTACCCGCTGTGTTCAGTTTAACGCATATGCAGAGTGCGCCGGAGTAAAATACGGTAACAGCAGCATATTAAGTGAAATAGAACCACTTACCAAAGTCGGGTAAGATAATTAGTCGGCGAAGTTACCTCGGTTCACTCGTTTAGATGAGCATCTCCCAAATGCTCCAATCCGGAAGACTATTACTGTGCGTGTAACCGTGTTAAGTAAAGGAATCCAGTGGTAAACAGAAAAAGAGGACTCGAAATATGGCGGCCATCTTAGAGAAGGGAAATTTAGACGAAGTCAAACCGTGAGTGGAAAGTGAATCAGTAAACAACAACTCGAAGGAAAAACGTGTTTGTGTGCAAATGAACGTGAGATAGATCGGGTGCGAAGTAACAAATAACCAAATGTGAAATAAGATTCTCAATTTGTAATACACGCTGTTAGTTGGGAAAAAAAGGAAAGTATTAGTTGAAAAAAGTTGTGTTAGAAACAATAAAGTTATGAAAAATCAAACAACAGGTCCAGGAATAAAAAACATGATGGAGGAAGCACATAGACAAAATGGGTTAAAAAGAACAAATAATAGAACAAATAAATGTAATGTCAATTAAAACACAAAAAAGGCTTGAGTATCATTCAATTCGGGTATGAAATGTATAAACACTTAAACGTTCTTGCAGGCATCAATACAAAGTCAAATAAAGCAACTCAGTTTGAGGCGGTCATTCAGTCCAAGGGGTACCATGGAGTTCATTTTGTATATCCAAGAGATTTCTCTCTGGATCAAAAATTTTCTGTTGTCACATCCTTCTCTTAATGGAACTGTCTCACACACTAGGAAGCGTAATTGACTAACATTGTGTTTGTATTCATTGAAGTGTACGGCTACTGTAGATTTGAGGTTATTGTTGCGGATGTTGCTTTTGTGTTCATTTAGTCGGGTTTTCATTTTTCTTTCAGTTTTGCCGATATAAGGCAGGCCGCATGGACACTTCAACATGTAGACAACGTTTTTAGAATCGCAGGTCGCTGAAACAAACAGTTTTATGTTGTGGCCCTTGGTTGGATGCTGTATGTTGTTACCTGTAATGATGTTGTTATAGTTCCCACAATTGTGGCAAGGTATGGTGCCCTTGTATTCGGAAAAAAGCTGTGGGGAGCATGTTGGTTTTAATAACTCCATGAAATTTTTGCTCCTTTCGTAGGCAAACAAAGGTTGATCCGAAAAAATCTGATTGAAGTCAGATTCCATTTGTAGAAGGGGCCAATGCCTGAGAATAGATTTCCAGATATTGAAACTTTCTGTGGAGAATTTTGTGACCATAACCATTCTCGAAGATGAGTCTGAAGATGTTGTTTGTTTTTCCAACAATGTTCTCCTTTGTTTGTTTAGCGATTTGTCAATGGCTTTTGCAAAGATTTGTGATGGATAGCCTCGCTTTACAAAGCGTTGTTCCATTTCCAAAGTTTGTTGGGTTAGTTGTTGAGGTTCAGAAATGATTCGTTTTATCCTGAGAATTTGTGAATATGGTAGGTGACGTTTGAGTGATGGCTGATGAAAGCTGAGATAGTGTAGCAAGTTGTTTCTGTCCGTATCCTTCCTGTAAAGTGTAGTTTGGATGTGTTGATCAACGATGTAGATGTGAACATCTAAGAAATTTATGTGTGTGTCACTGATGTGGAAGGTAAACTTCAGCCTATCGTTGATGGTATTAAGGTTCATAATCGCTTCCGTCAATGTGATTTTGGAACCTCTCCAAATTAAAAAAATGTCGTCAATGTAGCGGACAAACAGTAGCAAGTGATTCTCCCAAGGTGTGGTGTGCAAAATGTGGTCCAATTCAAACTTATGCATGAACAGGTTGGCGTAGCAAGGAGCTGCACAATTGCCCATAGATGTTCCATTCAATTGGAGAAAAAATTGATTGTTGTGAAAAAAATAACTGTGATAAAGTGTGAAGTGTAATAGCTCCATTAGAAAAACCTGTAAATCATGAGGAGTCTGTGATTGTAAAAGAAAATGTTCCGTGGCTTCTAACCCCATGTCATGGGGAATTGAAGTGTAGAGGGAAGTGACGTCTATCGCACACAAACACGTTTTTCCTTCGAGTTGTTGTTTACTGATTCACTTTCCACTCACGGTTTGACTTCGTCTAAATTTCCCTTCTCTAAGATGGCCGCCATATTTCGAGTCCTCTTTTTCTGTTTACCACTGGATTCCTTTACTTAACACGGTTACACGCACAGTAATAGTCTTCCGGATTGGAGCATTTGGGAGATGCTCATCTAAACGAGTGAACCGAGGTAACTTCGCCGACTAATTATCTTACCCGACTTTGGTACGTGGTTCTATTTCACTTAATATGCTGCCGTTACCGTATTTTACTCCGGCGCACTCTGCATATGCGTTAAACTGAACACAGCGGGTAGTCTGGGCTTAACGTCACACGTTTGGTGATTCCTTTCAATTGCGTTCCTTTATCTTCTGTCGCGCACTTTCTTTGTGTTTGGTATCCCGGACGGGATATGCCACACATTCAGTTTCACAAGGTTCTAGGCTAAAAACTGTGGTATCATTTTGTTTTGCATTATTATACGTTGAATTATGGAATCCCTTGAGGGGACATGCTACATTATCTCCTATTTCTGTTTATAGGATTCCTCCTGACGAAGGGTTTCAACCCGAAATGCATTGAGGATATCCGTTGGTACCGTTGTTGATACAACATGTGAAAATTTGCTACACAGAATAATGAATTTCTAATCATGAATAAATGAACTTTGATTCAACCTTTGTTTGAGAAAATTTGGTAACTTTGTTACCCCACAGCGCTGTGCGCACAGAGGGACACCACCCTGGATGGGACAGTGCAACTATCATTATCTACCGACCTTGGTTTAGGGGTCGCTCCTCTTGCAGCACGCCACTACCTGTTAAGATTCAACCATATCTAGAGATTAAACCGGTGTGCGCGATATTATAACTTTTGATTTCTTACACACTAACTAAACCATTGTGGCTTTGCAAGCTCTGCTTCAAAATGCCTCTTTTAATGATTCGGAAATTGATTCATCAGGATGGTTAGTGTGGCAAACTAATGCAAATGCATGCCAGTTGCGTTTCTATAATGTTACACCTGGTTTCATTCAGACTAAACCTGACCCTCGTTATCCACCTCATCATTCTGTGACTACATACTCGGTGGGTAAATTATGCCAGCAGTGGTTAGAACACTCTACCCTGGCATCTACCTCTTATCGAATGATATTGATTTGGTTAATTTTCTCCTGGGCCCCGCAATCCAAGAGCCAAGCGATTTATTTATGCCGCTTATAATGAAATTTGGAAACTTTCACAGATGAAAGCAGCCTTCCGTCTGCGTCAAATTGATCAGGCTAATTAAGAAAAAGTCCTTGCTGTAGTGGACAAAAGCATTAACACACTTTCTTTACGCATTTACTCCTTAGACAATATTGTTTGTTCTGTAATAGGTATTGTGCAAAGTGATGTTTCTGTGTTATATCATGGTCAGAATCAGTTAAGGTCGGTCATGCAATATCTTGACAAAAAAGAGATCGCACAGCCGACTGATGTTGAGCACATCAATACCAAAGTCCCACAAATCAAAGAGTCCCGTGCCAAACGTCTCCAAGATCTGCTGCAGAAAGGTCCTACTGGAAAACCCAGGAATAAACTTTTGAAGAAAAGTGGAGGCGGCACCAGGAATGAAGTCACATATCCAAAGAAGCCATCATATTTCAAGAAAATCCTTTATTCATCTGCATATAATGGTAGATACACACAGGACAACAGCCAACGCGTTTCGTTCCAGTTGATGGAACTTCATCAGGGTAAGTGCAGCGTTCCGATTGAGGCTTCGGTCATAATAGACCATACCCGTAGTATAGAGGCAAAGCAGGTCGGTCATGCAATTTGCTTGGACACTGCAGATACTGAAAATGGGTAAAGTGCCTTGGGATTATTTGAATGCCACTGCTTTATTTTTGCCTTTTTACCTGACTGATAAACAGAGGTTTATGTCCATGAAAGATGCTGTATACATGCTGTTACACATTGAGCAATTGGACCCTTTGCCGTTTTCAGTAGCGGAAACAGACTCTACTGTTTGGTTAATCCATGGGGTTATCACTTTGCCCTTTTCACTTTTCCAGTTTAAATCATGTATTCAACACTTTCCTGTTGGCCGCTTTGAACCGATTGGTAGTGCTTTTCTGCATAAATTATGGGCCCTGCCCTTTGCTTATCGGTGTCTGAGGGAGGATAAAGAAGTTTTCCTTACAGGGGAGGAGTGTGCAAACACGTTAAATTGCACGGGGAGTGTAACGTGTCAGCCCCAAATCTGGCTTGCTTTTTAAAAGGGACCCCAGTGCCATCCATTACTCCAGTCTTTACATTGCTTATTAACGGCAGCTATCTTATTTTAAACAATCAAGTCCGCTGTGGTCTGCAGGCGGGAGTCCTATAATTGGCAACAGTTTCCCAGCACGTAACTTGCTGTAGCAATGTCCTTTTCTCGCCCCCGCAAGGGAGTTTAGATTCTTCACTTTGGCCTTCCACTCCGACTTTGAAAGCAGAGTTCAACAAGTTGAGCAGGCTCAAACCCCTTTTATTTCAACAGGAGGTGGCACTCACTTAAGCCCGAGAAACATTCAGAATACAGGTAGCTCGGACCTCGAGTGAGATACAGTTGCTTCTTAATACTAACCTCCCACTTCATTTTGGGGAACTAATTCACCAAATATTTAATGCATCTGAGACAACAGGCCTTGCACATTTTTTTAAATGTGTGGGATCTGGCCTTGTCTCTTCCTTTCAAACTATATTCGGGGTGATACTGGCTTTTATTCATTCTATATTTTTCAGCGTTTTCAGAGGGTTCCCCTTAATATTGGCACTAGCACCTGGTGTCCTGCTTCTCCTCATTGTGCTT
Organism: Triturus cristatus; assembly: GCF_964204655.1. NCBI lineage: Eukaryota > Metazoa > Chordata > Amphibia > Caudata > Salamandridae > Triturus > Triturus cristatus. The sequence goes on along the minus strand of NC_140594.1, from coordinate 718,570,602 downwards.
TGTAATGGCTGCTCGCTTTGTGGCTCTGCACAGGCCGGCCCAGCTACAGCTGTACCATAATCGCCTGTATGAGGCTTTTGGATGCTTGCCTTTAGCAACCCCTGGCGTAAGTTACGACTTGACCTTCCGCTTTGCCTATTATACTTGCGTGCAACCAGTGCTTCATTGCAAAAGATGTCATTTCTCCTGGGTGGTGGAACTTTGCTTATCGACACGTGGTGTCCAATCCCTGATTTCAGCCTGTTGATGGGTCCCTTAGAGGCGCATGACGAGGCTTGTTCTGTGGATGGTAAAATGACCCGTGCAGCTTTACTTGGAATTTTGGTTCAATGGGATATCTGTGCGGCTGTGCAGACATTCCTACAATGTAGTTTCATTGAATATCATGCAAGTTTCCATATTCTACTTTTGGATGCTCCTGCTTATGAGGAACATGTTTGTTCCTTCGACTTACTTAATTGGATGTCGTCGCTTTTTTCTACCGATAACAAGGATGAACTCTTGGAAGGAATTGCATTTCTTTGCACACATACCTTCATGGATTGACTGCTTAGGTTGTCACAACTCCTCTGTCTGGTTTACAGACTCTTTATTTTCAAGCTCAAAGTGCCTTTAGCTTTTTCTTTGAACTTTCCCTTTTTCTCAGATTTGTTTTTTTTAGAAAGCTCCTCAACAATATTTTGAACACTGCCTGATTTTTTCACTCCGTTTTTGTTCCTCTGTCTATGTCCTACTGACTTACCAGGGGGAGGGTGTTATATGGTGTTATGTGGCCCTTAGATACATTGTCGAAAGTGCTAAGATAACAGATTGTTTTTCAAGTTCTCAGATTTCCCTTCAATTCTGTCTGAAAATAATGTGCAAGGTCGATCAACAATGTCTCTTGTTATTCTGTTCTGGTCAGTCCCTATTACCTAGACAAAACATGTTACCAACAGCTGCAATATGGAAGAATTGTGCTTTGATATAGCGTTGTTGCATGTGTTTAAAACACACTTGAAGAAAGCCGTGCGATGGAGCTGAGCTCTGCTGTTCCTATGTTGTAACCCTTTGCAGTTAGGCTTTCAGGTAGGGGGCCTGCTAACAATGCCTAGAGATCTTCTGTTATATAACATAACTTCTTACTGCCAAGGGGAGGGTGATTAGGACTAGTTATTTTGCCTTTTTCACAGTCTTCATAAAATGACGACTCCATTTGTATTCTATGATATTGTAACAATGCTAATGATGCTAGCTTTATGCATTTTGCTGCTGGTCGTGGTTTTCATACTGTTTTATGAATCACTATAGTCAAAATAAACATTTTGAACTTATTTAGTGACTCTGAATATTCTTATTGTGGACAAGTACAAGTTAGCGAAAGATTGTCTTGTTCCTGCGACTCTGAAGTGAGTTGGGAGTGCTCGTGTTCTGGGTTGTCTAAACATTCGTAGCTTCTTGATATTTGTAGCAGACCGAATGAGACACTATTGCTAGTCAGTTGGGATTTTGGGTACTAATGTGGTAGGAGGTACACCCCTATTTACTGAGGTCCTGTTGTCTTGTGCATAGTTCTGTGTATGAGCAGAATCCCCGCAACAATATGTGAACAAAAGCAAGCTATTATGAATGAATAGGTTATAGTGAGCTAACAGAAGGACTTTGAATTAAAGATAAATGTTTTTCACTGAGCCGGGGAAGATTCCTCGAGAACAGCAGGAACAACGAAAATGAGAATAAACAAACATGACTCTGCTTGACTGTGTGCTGCAGGAATAACAAACAGTGAAATGTGCATGGGGAATGTTGTTATAAAGCATAGAGACATGAATACACAAAAATCTCCAACAGATGCGGATGACAGTTGGAGTGAGAACAGAGCGCTAAGAGGACCAGTCAAGCTGTTGCTGCATTCTAAGACGTAACATGAAATAAAGAACTTACATATTACCTTAATGGCTCCAGACTCCCGTATGAAGGGTCTGCCCGCCAAGTACAACACAACCACACTCAGAGCTTCCAAATGGTCTATATCAACATCTTAATTGCTTTGCTTGTTTTAAACCTTACTAACCCCTTTTTTCATATTGTATTTTTATTTAGAAAGAAACCTAAAAACGGCAAAAACACCAATGCAAAAAAGAGACGCAAGACACAGAAAACCACTCGCAAATAAGTGGGGATCCTAATGAGCGATGTCTCAGCGGAACACTTTATTTTATTCTATTTGTCTCATGTATACAATTTCCAGAAGGCGATATTAACCCTGTGCCCAATGTTCTGGGGTATTCCTAGAAATTGTTTTACTTTTAAGCCAATTATTTATCTGCCTCTTGTGTTCAAATGTCTTTGCATATGAATGATGCTTAAAGGCCATCAAGAATTTAATGGTAGAGTCAATCATGTGTTTTCTGGGCAGGTGCCCACATTACAGAAGTCTTCATCCAACGTGACTTTAATCAATGATCATGAATGTTCAGACTCATTATAGTACTGATTTTAGGTTTCTTTTTTAATTCTAGTTACACGTGTTTGAATTATTTAACAAGTAGATAATGCCTAAAAATGTATATGCTATCTTTGTTTTTCTCCTGACCTTTAATTATTTAATCTATATGTTTCATATGTTGACTTTCTGAAATTAAAAAAAACAGAAGCCATGACCCCAATTGGCAGTGTTTGATTAGACTAGCCATAAAGTTATACTTTGGCAAAGCATTGCTAGAAACTTTCACTTCTGCTCTACCTGTACATTGAATACATGGGAATTCTTAGTCCCCCACATCTACTATTTTTTGTGCAGAATAGAAATGAAGATTGTTGAGATATTAGATGTAGTGCTGGGTTGATGTTCCATGTTTTATTGTAACACAAAGTCACTCTGAGGTAGAGCCAGCATAGGAATTTTTACCAGCTAAAGGAGATTCTACATAGTATGAATCCACAACAACATTCCCACTCTTAATGATATAACACTCCAGATGACTGCACAATCTAGTAATATAGGAAACAAATCCCTCATACTGCTATAAACAAGCAGTAATGACTCAAAATGAAGGATGTCTCATTCTCAAACAATCCAAACATAGGTGCCGGAAGTAGGGTGTGCTGCAGAATCCCCAAAATAACCATGCTGGAGTTCAGAAGGTGAATGAGCAATACATATACATTTTAACTTTAGTTTTATCTTATCGCATTGCTCTGTTCTAAGTCAGAGGCCAAACGTCAGGCTATGTCTGCTGACAAATGGCTGTCAATGTTTTTTACCTGAAGTTTGGTGTTTACTTTTCTTTCTCTAAATGAAAAGTTTTCTTTCTCTGAATGCAAAGTTTAAGTATTTTGTACATTGAAGTATGTGAAAGTATCGCAGCTGTGAAATGAAAGGCTGTACTTTGTCATTTCTTTTTTACACACAAGAAAATGTAATTATTTATATATGAACTGTAAAAATATTCCAAATTCCATCCACAGTTAATAAATCACAAATAAAATGCTTTTTTGTAATGTGTGATGGAAATGATTTTAACAGGTTCACAACTAACTAATCAATCAATTAACTTTATATAATTATTTCAGAACAATCACAGATAATCGAATAAAGCTTATTAACTGAACAGGATCTCAACAAATCAAGAAACTTTGCTTGGTGATGCGCAAGTGTTACATTTTCACTGAAACCCGATTTCCACACATTGTCATTTGTGAGCTATAAGGTTTTATTAGTAAAACTATTTGTCTGTGCAAATTTAGTTGCCATGTCACTGGAATAATGTGCTGTCTGTTAATGACAGTAGCTACCACACTATGCTTTAGTAATATATTTTTGACTACATGGCAACAATTTCACCCAAGTCCACTCACTGACCATTTTCCCATTGTCAAAGGGATGCACCAAGGGTGTGTCTTGGCTCCCACCGTTTTTGCATTGTTCCTCAATGGTATTGTCTAGTTTCTCAAGTGTCTCCCCACTAATTCCCCAACTCTGGCAGGGCTTAAAATTCCCATTCTAATGTTTGCAGATAACACACTTATAATTTAAAAAAAAACAAGTGGTTTACAGCGTGCTCTGCTTCGTTACAAGGAATTCTGTAAGATGCGGGCCTGGTAATAAACTCAGATAAAACCAAACATATGACATTTAACCAGGACAAATCCTTTAAGGACACTGGAAGGTTGGGGACCAACTCTTGGAAAAAATAGAGGTTTTCTGAAATTTGGGTATCACACTAGCCTCCAATATGTCCTGAAACCACCAAGCACAAAATATGGCCCTGAAACACTGACAAATGGCCAGTGTGTTGCCCAAGGAATTTAACAGCTCCTTTTCAAAGCCTATTAGCCCAGTCCTCCAAATCTATGACACTAAGGTTCTGTGCTCTGTTCTTTATGGCTCTGAATTATGGGGCTTCTCCAATGTAGGCAACCTTTCAGTATCTGAGAACAAGTTTCTGAGGTATGCAACACGCCTTCCTGCAAAGCACGCCCATAAAGTAATTGTTGGTAGACCTCAGTAGGAAATCGTTAGCCAATAAGGCTAACTTCGTCCAATCTTAAACTGGCAAAGGCTCGCGTCCACTCCTGAGCTGGCCCATTATACCACAGCTCTAAGGGACATAATAGATGCCAACCATTCCCAAAAACTCACTGATGAAGCTGTGTCTGAAGGCATTATAGGACAATCCTACAGAAGCCCCCATTCCTTCTGCTGAAAAACTGAAAGAGCTTTATTGGTTAACCATTTCCCTTGAACAATATCGAGTGGTTAGAAGGCTAGTCCCTGCCTGGGAGATTCCTAGAATTTAAACACAACTCTTCCCTTGAAGCATACTGGGGTATTATATATGTACCACTGGATAGGAAACTTTATTTTTAAATGAGTGCGGGATTGCTTCCATTAAAATCCTACACTAATAAAGTGTAAGCTACCCAAGGAAAGTGGTTTTCTACACAACAAAGGGGGGGCATCTCTCTCTCTACTAGCCTCTGCATCATACTGTATAAAAGGACCTTAGCAGTACTAGGAAGAGCCTCTAAAATGTACACTGTTTGGGGCTCATTCCAACTCTCCCAAGCTCGTGACAGGCAAATGGATAGGTCTCCCCTCTCTAATCTGTTACTGCCTTTACAGCAGAGTTTACCTGATGGTTGTCGCTCTTGGAAAACGAGAGTGTACATGGTGCTGTCCTCCAAACCATACATCCCTACTTTGGTTTGCATTCAATGTCACAAGGAGCCCTTCAATGCACACACAGGATTTGCATGTAGTGAGGTGAAATAGTAAAGAAAAACAACAAAGGTTAGTATTGAGTACTCAGGCAAGATGTCCTCGGCCATGGAAGGGACCCTTTCTATCCACCCTGATGTCATAAAACAAAATCATAACACACCATTTCCATTTAATACTGGTGAGCTTATAATTTCTATTTCTCTATCTGAGCTTCTCCTAAATGCACTTTGCTAATTTGTAAAAACAAATAAGTGCCAGGGCTCTAGTTAGGAGGTCACTGCAGATTGCATCACATATTGTCCCTGCCATGCTGCCAATGATAGCAACAACACAACTACTAATGAGATCAGATCGGATGATACTGTATTGTGGCAGTTAAACACAGCCATAAAAGTACATTCCAACCTAAAAAGCATTGTTAAAACACCTCATGATCACCTCAATAAGACAAATCTAACAGCAGCAAATAAAATAATCAATAAAAGCACAGAGTCTCCCTCAATCAAGTTAAAAGAATCATGTCAGGGGCACAATGCCCCACAGTCATCATAAGAACAGTACAAACTGGCAGGACTACTAATCAACATACTCCTACATGTGCAACAATTCAAACTATTGCAGGCCCTAAAGCTATATGAATGGCTTGGATGGCAGGTAATGATCATTTTTAATGTATATTGAATTAATTGTTAGCTGTTGTTGTGATCATCTCTAAATTAGCCAGGCAGCACTACCTTGTGGCAGACTGTCACAAGCACAGGTGTTGACAATTAATTTCCAGTGCCAAGCACCAGAATCCACAGGCTTAGTTTAAGCACTGGAACCACTTAGGGCTCGATTACGAGCCTAGCGGTCCGAGGACTGCCAAACACGCGTGAACGCAACGGTGCAGTCACACCACACAGGTGGTCTGACCACCACATTACGAGTTAGGGGGTTGGACCGCCCTGGGACCGCCAATGTCACCAGGGAACTGGCATTCTCTAGAGGTTGCCTGGAAATCGGAAACCGCAATATGCTTAGCGGGACCGCGGTACTCCCGCCAAGCATATTACGAGTTTCCTCTCCATCAGCGGTGTAATGGAAGTTCCTCCTCCATGTAAACCGTGGCAGAAAGGAAACAAAGAGGGCCCTACAGGGCCCAATGTGCCTCCTCCATGTGTGGATATACACAGGAGGGCATAATATGTGCCCCTCTGTGTGCATGCACACCAGTTCCTGCATGGCATGGACTTTCAAGTCCATGCCGTGCAGGAACCTTGTTGCTCAGGTCCATTGTGGTGCCTTTTTAAAGACACCACTGCAGGACTGTCACGCCGCCTGCCCGCCAGACCACTTTTAAGTCGTAATCTGGTGGGCAGGCAGCCGCCAGTGTCGGTGGTGCAGGGGCACAGTGGAGGCATACTACACACTCCTGCACCGCATTAACTTATAATCGGGCCTTTAGTGTCTTTCTTATGTTCTTCTTGGTCTTGCCTAGGACAAGATGACTGTATGCAAACTTCTTTGCACTAGGTTTCCTCAAACCCGGCATATATTTTATTTAGTCATAATAAAAACTTCCTGAATGCCTTGAGTAGAAAATTCAAGAAGATTTTATTGGAAATACATACCACTTCTTTGTCACATCTGGCATGTTTGAAATTAACAGCACTTTACTAAGGGCAGACACTTTTCTGCTACCTCACAAAGGCACACAGTCTTTAAAAATGGTTACACTGTTCTACCCATTCAGCAGCCCTGTCCTTTAGCTTTCTCCGACGGTGTACACTATACCCTGTTTTATTTGCATAGTCTCTAAGTAACATGAGTGTTCTTCTAAAAACTTTAACGTAAAATGTCATTTATTCATTGTTTTGGTATAAACTGCACAATAAAAACATCACATGTTCTTTAATAAAATGCTTTAAATGTATTCGTTGGTGCAGTTTTGTTGCTTGTTTTTAAAAAAATGTTGCAAATGAAGAACACTTTTCCTGCATTTCACATTTTACATCACTATGTGTTAAATATTCTCTAGCAACGAGCATTTTTATGAGAGTGGACCTACAGGTGGTAGTGTTTCTAGGCGACGCTAGAGAAATTCTAATCGCTGGGTGTGTATGGGGACTCTGGCGCTAAGGAGGATCATGAGAAAAGTATGCTTCATAACAAATGTGTGGGTTGGAAGATGGTTAGTTTCCATACACCCCAATTCTAAACATCACTTCAATACAACCGATAGATCCATTTGAATTTTTCTTGGTTAAAACCTAGAGATCCAATTCTGAACATTTCTTCAATACAACATTTAAATCAAATTCAGAACATCTTAGTACATAACCTAGAAATCCAAATCTTGCCATCTATTGGATAGCACAATTGGCCCCAACTCTGAAAATGTTTTCTTCAATGCAGCCTATAGTTTCCAACTTTGAACATCTTTTGGACAGGAGCAAAAGGTCCTAAACTCTGAACGTCCCATGAATAGAAACAATAGACATGAAGATAGCATCCTTAGGTTCACGTGCCCCACATGTAGCCTATCCCTGTAGCCATAATCCTGGAGGTGCTGTCTACTGGACTTGGTTTTAGATGCCCCTCAACTGATGTCTGAGAGATCCAAAGGTATACTGGGCCCGATTCACAGAACTAACTTAAGAGAATATCCTAAACTTACTACCATTTTGGTATTCATAGAAGGCACTTGCTCATTGATGAGTAAGTTCCTTCTGTGAATACCAAAATGAGTAAGTGCCTTCTGTGAATTCCAAAATGAGTAAGTACGAATACCAAAATGAGTAAGTGCCTTCTGTGAATACCAAAACGGTAGTAATTTTAGGATTTTGTCTTAAGTTAGTTCTGTGAATCGGGCCCACTGAGGGAACAGGAACAGGGGGTGCATGTACACAGGGGGGCACACCATGTGCCCCTTTGCATACATCCTCAATCACGTGTTAATTTTCAGGTGGAATTTAGCGGTATGTTCGGTTATCCGCTAGTCGCTTGACAACGTGACAGCATCATCATCGGGTTAATGAGTGCTTCCTCCACCCGGAGGTTATTCCTCTGGTTTTTCCAGTTGTGATCAGAGAACCGTGTTAGGTGTGTAGTGAAGTGCTAAGTGGTGAGTGAAGAAGAATTAAAAGACTCGAAAGAGCCAGTTTGTAATTTTAATGAAACTGGGTTTGAGTTGAATTAAAAACTACTTATCGTGCACAGAGCAGACTATTTAGGGTCTGGTGCACTAAAAAAATGTGTCCAGTAAATAGGTCGACATGTTTCAGCCTTGTCTCATGCCCCGGAGGGTCATATAGGCTTTCATTAGGACCCTAGTGTATGTGTAGGAGATTCCAATATTAGAAGGGATCTCCCTCTTGAGATAGGTGAATACTATTGTTTCACCAATCGGTCTGTTTTCTTTTTAGAACTTATTTCAACAAATGAAAAAAATGAAAAAAGGGGGTGAAGGGAAAAAAAGGAAATAAAAGGACATTAAGAATTCAGTCCGAGTGTATGCTGTCAGGATGTTCAAAATTCGAGACATCAACTGTCGTAGCAATTTATAGAAATGGCAATACTTTTTACATGTAACATAGCCAATTTGGCCACTCATACTTATTCATATGCAGTAACGGCAAAGTGAGCCCTCCTTTCTGAAAGATTACAATTTACAAGAAAAAGACAAAATTACACAAACACAGCAACCAGTTTGTTCTAAAGTTGCGATCAGGTAACGTGTCCCTGGTGGGGCACTAGTTTCATGGTATTGAAAGATCAATAACGTGGGTAGTATCTAATAGCGTCCAAGCTCAATGCCTACATAATGGTCTCATTTAGTAATGTTATCAAGTCTATCCCTTAAGAGACGAAAATAGGGTACAGAAAGCAGTGCAATCGGTAAGAACGTCAGTTAATAAGCGTGCCCAATCTCCCTAAGACAGCGGAGGAGGTGACGTTATAATGTTAATATAAGGGCAAACGCTGTCTAAACATTAGTCAATGTAAAAGAGAAAGACTCTAAAGCCGAACTTTTATGGTTATTTCCATATATACAAACAGAGGTAACAAACGGCTTTAGCGCTTTGAAAATGAAATAAGGAAAAGAATACCTTAATCGTTCAATCGGAGGGTTACATCTGGTAGGGTAAGCTGTGCCCGCTCTTAAAAGGGGAAACAAAAGGTATTAGAAGTTTAGATACGTTACGTCTCTTCATCGGTTCATCGGCGTCCTCGTGTCATTAGCAGTACCTATTCGGCGGCAATACGCGACTTGTTCTGTCACTGCTTCTCTCCACCCGGTGTGGTGCACAGTGTAACCGGGTCGAGATAAAGAGAATGTTCATGGAAAACAAAAGAGGACTCGCGTCACAGTAAACTAACCTGCCTCACTGTTGGTAATTTATATGTTATATTGCTCCAGCCTATAGATGTCATCCTGTTGTTTAGCAGTCAGTTGTTACTCATGAATATTTACCGCAGGATAGTGGTTCACTTATATCAATAAAGTTTGTCAAAAAACGAAGATCAGATGAATGCTTTGTTTATCTCGCAGGATGTTTGTTCACAGAGCAGTATTTCTTAGGACAGCATTTCACTTGCACCAGTGGGATTTTCACTTGAGTAGAAAACAAGGAGGGTATCATTTTCCATTATTAGGTTCTTTCAGCACTGGAGTTCAGAGCAGTTAATTGTTACTCATGAATATTTACCGCAGGATAGTGGTTACTTATATCAATAAAGTTTGTCAAAAAACGAAGATTAGATGAATACTTCGTTTATTTCGCAGGATGTTTGTTCACAGAACAGTATTTCGTAGGACAGCATTTCACTTGCACCAGTGGGATTTTAACTTGAGTAGAAAACATGGAGGGTATCATTTTCCATCATCAGGTTCTTTCAGCACTGGAGTTCAGAGGTAATGGACCCATGTTTAGATTGTGATGCAACATACTTAGCGGTGACTGATTTCGCTATGATATGAATAAACATGTCTCTGTGAGGATATTGTTGCGATTAAGTTGAAGTTCTATCATGTTCACCTCTAATGTGGTTACCAGTTTTAGATTATTATCTCTTGATGCTGAGCCACGGGATATTATCATTCAATCCGTGAATATATGTGCGTAAGCGGTAAACCCACCTCTGCTCTTTTTCGAACAGGATGCTTTCTGCATTGACATTTTTCGTTGTTAGTGTCTCTAAGACCACCCATTGAAGGTGATCAACTGTGTGACCTTTCTCGAGGTAATGACTGCTCATCTTGGTTGTACCTTTCTTACACTTAACGTTACTCTTATGTTCGCAAAGTCGTAGCTTTACTTTGCGGCAGGTCATTCCTATATAGCGTAGTCCGCATGGGCAAGTGATCATATAGATTACATGGGTGGTGTTACAGTTGGTATGGTTTCTTATGGTCCATTTCAAGTCTGGTAGTAGTTGTAAGGTCTTGGTTGCTTTAGTGAGGTAACAGACAGAACAGGAGCCACAAGGGTAGTGGCCAGTTACTGGTGTGTAGTTCCAGAGGCTAGAAGTGATCGCCAAGCTTGGTTTTGGAGGTGGTCTTGTATGTACTAGCATATCTTTCAAATTTCTGGTTCGCTTGTTTGAGAATCTTGGTTTTGGCCATTTCAATGATCCAGACGTGAGGATTTTCCAATTTTTGTTAATGATTTTTTTGACCTCATTAGATACCAAACTGTAAGTACTTACACAGGTGACAAGATCTTTTGTGGGTTCTCTCACTGTTGTTTCAAAGACCGAGGCAGATTTTCTTCTGGCCCGGACACCAAGGATGCCATATTTCTATTCGCTTCCAAAGATCCACAAGGAAAGAAGACCACCCCCAGGAAGACCAATCGTCTCGGGGATCGGATCTGTCTTGGAACCATTGTCCCAGTTTGCAGACCATTACTTAAAACCTTTGGTACAGAAGACACCTACCTATCTCAAGGATACCAAAGACCTCCTAAACTCACTTCAAGACCAACAATTCTCAGGAGACAAGATGCTTCTAGTGGGTTTAGATGTAGAGAGTCTGTACACTAGCCTTCCACAAAAGAAGACACCGGACACTCTGGAAGAGCTACTATTCAGTCAACAATGGGACCACAAGACGCCCAGACATTTTATTCTTGAATGTTGTAGACTGGCGCTCACCGAAAATCATTTTGAGTACAATAACATCATGTACAGACAATGCCATGGTACTTCCATGGGGAGTACATTTGCGCCGAGCATGGCCGGATTATACGTGAGTGATTTCGAGACCAAGAACATACTGAGTCCGACTAACCCTTTTCGTGAGCGGATAGTTTTCTGGAAACGTTATATCGATGACGTCCTGCTGATCTGGGAAGGGAACAAAAAAACCCTCATCGATTTCCACCAGTGGCTGAATACTAGAGATGAATGGTTAAAATTCACTTACTCAGCCAGTTCCAACACACTGGATTTCTTAGACGTCACCATATTCATCGAGAACAACACTATCCAGACAAAAACTAGGGGTGGGCGGAATTTGCGGAATTGCGTTACGCAAATCTCCGCGAAACGGTAAAAAATCTCCGCGAACACGCAGAAATTCCGCGAACACGCGGAATTGCTTGTTCGCGATGCTTTTTTCCTGTTCGCAATTGCTGTTTGCGTGCTCGAGGAGAAATATCTCGCGAACATGCATTTTGAGAACGCGAACAAGCAAAAACTTCACGAAATCGCGGAAAGCAGACTTTTGAGGAATTTCGCGTTCTCCGCGGAACGCGAAATTACGCTAATTCCGCGAGCGGAACGGAATTTGCCGCCCAGGCTTAACAAAAACCTTTTTTAAACCAACTGCCAAGAACAGTCTATTGTCATTTAAGAGTTTTCATCCACGCCCAATGAGGGAGAATTTACCATATGGGCAGTTCCTCCGTCTAAGACGAAACTGCAGTAATATCTGAGATTATAAGGAACAAGCTAAAGATCTCTGCAACAAACTGCAAAATAGGGACTACCCTGAGCATACCATCAAGAAGAGCCAAAAGAGGGCTAGAAACCAACAAAGGGAAGCCCTCATGGAAACAACAGTGAGAGAACCCACAAAAGATCTTGTCACCTGTGTAAGTACTTACAGTTTGGTATCTAATGAGGTCAAAAAAATCATTAACAAAAATTGGAAAATCCTCACGTCTGAATCATTGAAATGGCCAAAACCAAGATTCTCAAACAAACGAACCAGAAATTTGAAAGATATGCTAGTACATACAAGACCACCTCCAAAACCTAGCTTGGCGATCACTTCTAGCCTCTGGAACTACACACCAGTAACTGGCCACTACCCTTGTGGCTCCTGTTCTGTGTGTTACCTCACTAAAGCAACCAAGACCTTACAACTACTACCAGACTTGAAATGGACCATAAGAAAACCTACCAACTGTAACACCACCTATGTAATCTATATGATCACTTGCCCCTGCGGACTACGCTATATAGGAATGACCTGCCGCAAAGTAAAGCTACGACTTTGCGAACATAAGAGTAACGTTAAGTGTAAGAAAGGTACAACCAAGATGAGCAGTCATTACCTCGAGAAAGGTCACACAGTTGATCACCTTCAATAGGTGGTCTTAGAGACACTAACAACGAAAAATGTCAATGCAGAAAGCATCCTGTTCGAAAAAGAGCAGAGGTGGGTTTACCGCTTACGCACATATATTCACGGATTGAATGATAATATCCCGTGGCTCAGCATTAAGAGATAATAATCTAAAACTGGTAACCACATTAGAGGTGAACATGATAGAACTTCAACTTAATCGCAACAATATCCTCACAGAGACATGTTTATTCATATCATAGCGAAATCAGTCACCGCTAAGTATGTTGCATCACAATCTAAACATGGGTCCATTACCTCTGAACTCCAGTGCTGAAAGAACCTGATGATGGAAAATGATACCCTCCATGTTTTCTACTCAAGTTAAAATCCCACTGGTGCAAGTGAAATGCTGTCCTACGAAATACTGTTCTGTGAACAAACATCCTGCGAGATAAACGAAGTATTCATCTAATCTTCGTTTTTTGTCAAACTTTATTGATATAAGTGAACCACTATCCTGCGGTAAATATTCATGAGTAACAATTAACTGCTCTGAACTCCAGTGCTGAAAGAACCTGATGATGGAAAATGAAACCCTCCTTGTTTTCTACTCAAGTGAAAATCCCACTGGTGCAAGTGAAATGCTGTCCTAAGAAATACTGCTCTGTGAACAAACATCCTGCGAGATAAACGAAGCATTCATCTGATCTTTGTTTTTTGACAAACTTTATTGATATAAGTGAACCACTATCCTGCGGTAAATATTCATGAGTAACAACTGACTGCTAAACAACAGGATGACATCTATTGGCTGGAGCAATATAACATATAAATTACCAACAGTGAGGCAGGTTAGTTTACTGTGACGCGAGTCCTCTTTTGTTTTCCATGAACATTCTCTTTATCTCGACCCGGTTACACTGTGCACCACACTGGGTGGAGAGAAGCAGTGACAGAACAAGTCGCGTATTGCCGCCGAATAGGTACTGCTCCTGACACGAGGACGCCGATGAACCGATGAAGAGACGTAACGTATCTAAACTTCTAATACCTTTCGTTTTCCCTTTTAAGAGCGTGCACAGCTTACCCTACCAGATGTAACCCTCCGATTGAACGATTAAGGTATTCTTTTCCTTATTTCATTTTCGAAGCGCTAAAGCCGTTTGTTACTTCTGTTTGTATATATGGAAATAACCATAAAAGTTCGGCGTTAGAGTCTTTCTCTTTTACATTGACTAACGTTTAGACAGCGTTTGCCCTTATATTAACAGTATAACGTCACCTCCTCCGCTGTCTTAGGGAGATTGGGCACGCTTATTAACTGACGTTCTTACCGATTGCACTGCTTTCTGTACCCTATTTTCATCTCTTAAGGGATAGACTTGATAACATTACTAAATGAGACCATTATGTAGGCATTGAGCTTGGACGCTATTAGATACTACCCACGTTATTGATCTTTCAATACCATGAAACTAGTGCCCCACCAGGGACACGTTACCTGATCGCAACTTTAGAACAAACTGGTTGCTGTGTTTGTGTAATTTTGTCTTTTTCTTGTAAATTGTAATCTTTCAGAAAGGAGGGCTCACTTTGCCGTTACTGCATATGAATAAGTATGAGTGGCCAAATTGTCTATGTTACATGTAAAAAGTATTGCCATTTCTATAAATTGCTACGACAGTTGATGTCTCGAATTTTGAACATCCTGACAGCATACACTCGGACTGAATTCTTAATGTCCTTTTATTTCCTTTTTTTCCCTTCACCCCCTTTTTTCATTTTTTTCATTTGTTGAAATAAGTTCTAAAAAGAAAACAGACCGATTGGTGAAACAATAGTATTCACCTATCTCACGAGGGAGATCCCTTCTAATATTGGAATCTCCTACACATACACTAGGGTCCTGATGAAAGCCTATATGACCCTCCGGGGCATGAGACAAGGCTGAAACATGTCGACCTATTTTCTGGACACATTTTTTTAGTGCACCAGACCCTAAATAGTCTGCTCAGTGCACGATAAGTAGTTTTTAATTCAACTCGAACCCAGTTTCATTAAAATTACAAACTGGCTCTTTCGAGTCTTTTAATTCTTCTTCACTCACCACTTAGCACTTCACTACACACCTAACACGGTTCTCTGATCACAACTGGAAAAACCAGAGGAATAACCTCCGGTTGGAGGAAGCACTCATTAACCCGATGATGATGCTGTCACGTTGTCAAGCGACTAGCGGATAACCGAACATACCGCTAAATTCCACCTGAAAATTAACACGTGATTGAGGGTTTCTTAACAGTACCTAGTACTGCTGCTGCTAACCCTGGTTCTTTCAGGACCTGTGATCCACTCTCCATTTGATATTTAAACGATTGAGACAAAGAAGCTGAGTGGGTCATACCCCTTCTTTCTCCCTCCTTTTGATTTATACACACCTTTGCATACATCCTCAGACCTCGAGACAAAAGTCCTACCACACCTTTCATGTCAGGCTCACCTCCATGAAAACTGTGGTGGTGAGGAAACTCATAATATGCTTGGCGGTGCTGCAGAGGCACCACCAGCATATTTTGAGCCTCTGACCGCCCCACCACTGCTGAGGGATCATAGATTTCTGGCACTTGCAATGGTCCGGTAAGGCAGTTACCGCACTGCAACCATGGGTTTGGCAGTCCAACAGACAGTCAAACTTATAGTCAGGTCCTAAGGCTTTTTGTGAGCACAGGGCGGATATATCTAAAGTTAAAGATGCAGCAGTTGTTCAAGAGAGCAAAAACATGCCCTAGTTTTGATGTTTCTTCACCACCAAACCAACTTCCCTTTCAATGCCCAATTAAGATGAATGCAAAAACAACAATTGATGGACAGAATGCAGAACAATGTCATACATTCACCCCAGTACAGAGATCTGGGCCTAAATCCATCGTTTTTTTGCTCACCATGCCATTCCAGTTTGAACCCAGCCATATGCAAATCAGTCTTGGCCCTGTGCCCCATGGGAACAGTCCAGTCCGAACTGCCAAGCCAGGTCCTCCCTGGACTGGAAACAAGCATCCTAGGACCGGTTTCGGGCTTTCAGCCCTCGTCAGCCAGGATAGCTTGATTCCAGTGGCATGGAGAGCAAGGGACTCACATCTGAGCATACCCTTCCCACTCGGGGTGACAAATGCAAAAATAACAATTGATGGACAGAATGCAGAACAATGTCATACATTCACCCCAGTACAGAGATCTGGGCCTAAATCCATCGTTTTTTTGCTCACCATGCCATTCCAGTTTGAACCCAGCCATATGCAAATCAGTCTTGGCCCTGTGCCTCATGGGAACAGTCCAGCCCGAACTGCCAAACCAGGTCCTCACTGTAACAATTAAGATGAGGCATTAAAGAGGTGTTTAAGGGCCAGATGTACAAAGGTTTTTTGCATGCACAAATGGGTTTTTAAATTAAGACCCGTTTGCGCCTGAAAAAAACCTGTGGCACATGTACTAATCCTATTTTGCAAATGGCAAATCAATTTGCGGCTCGCAAAGTAGGATTAGCAACTCGCTATTAGGAAGGGGCGTTCTAGGGGCATCCCTTCATAATAGTGACTCCTTAAGCTATGTAAGAATGTTTTGGTCGCAAAACACTCGCAGTTTACCACCCTTCTCAGAAGGGTGGTAAAGCACTCGCAAACGGGAAGTGGTCCCCAGGGGTCCCTTTCTATTTGTGAATGCATGCACAAATATTTTTAAGGGTAGGCAGGGGTCCCAGGGACCACTGCCTGCCCTTAAAAAATGGAACTGAAAAGTTTCATTTTTATTTTTTAAATGCATTCCGTTTTTCTTTAAGGAAAGCAGTCCCAGACATGTAGATCTGCTGACCCCAGCAGGCCACCACCTCAGGGAGTGCCAGCCATTCTCAATGGGTTTACAAATCGAGGCAGCCTAATTTAAAAGCATGAGGCATGCAATTTGCGACCCCATTGGGAATCCCAAACAGTGCCTCAGATATTGTTATGCATCCCAATTAGCGAGTCGCTAATACGACACAATTTGCGACTCCCTAATTGACTGGGTGTACATCTGGCCACAGAACTCTTCAAGTTTAAGTTCTTCCTAGAGACACACACGGTGGGCATGAGTTCAACAGGCTCCATTTCTTAACGTTTTGTTGGGCTGTTCTATGTGCTTTAAATTGACTTATGTTTGGCCATTTATGGACCCTCTGGAAAAAAATTGCTGGCCTTATGAGCTTGTAATGAGCAGTAAATGCATGCAAAGCTTGTGAAGTGGACACACATTTGTAAAACAATAACATCACATTTGGACATTGTGAGGAAGTGGGGTGTATTAAATAGTGTGATTGTGTGCTTGTGCAACTTCACCATGTAATGTACTATCAACCCCTCAGGTTTCATTTGTCAAACTTTCAGCTCAACCCTGAGTAGCTGTGGCTCTGACAAATAAGGCGTACCCAATTAAACCAATGTTAAACTGAAACAGTACCAAAACAATTGCAGAAGAAATCAACAAGACACCATGAAAATCCATAACCGATTTGTAAAAATAGACTGTATTTTTAGACACCACAACAAAAAAGATGTGTCAGAGAGTTGTGGCATAGGGGCCAGGGTGGCTGACTCCAGAACACAGGGACTCATTGTTCTATCCCGGCGCCGGCAGCAGATGAGCCCAGCACCATGTGACTGTGGGCAATAGGTTGCTTAAGCTTCCTGATGGCCCCCAGTACCTTGAAGCCCTTGGGTAATTGTTCACACTTTACAAATACGGGATATACATTTTGTTTTGCATGTTGTGGAGATATATAATTTACTAGGTATAGTAAATCAAGTTATTCCATTCAACTGCAATAAAGCTTTAGTAAATTCAAAGAATTTGACACATAGAAACATTTTCACCAAAAGGTTTAGGCTAGCAGCAATGTGGTCACTTAGAGTCACTTTAGGTGACCTAATCCAATAGAGAGTCACTCAGGGGGACCAATCAGTCCCTCAGAAACAGTTACCTCAGCAGGTGAAGCAGTCAGTTGTAGGCACTTTGCATCCTTTGCAGGGCTTTCCTATGAAAGTGGTCCTGATGCAAGAGATGAAGGATGCTGAAGGTGCTCAAAGGATGCTGTGGATGCAACAGGGGTCTTGCTGCGACTACTCATTGGTCCACAAAGTGGGAAGAGGTGGTCCATGTCACAAGGTCAAAGTCCCTCACATCCTCTCTGAACTTCTGGTCACACATTATAGCAGTCACAGGCCAATTTGTCCTGGGATGATATCTCATCCTTTTAGGTCCCAGTGGTACTCTGGTGACACTCCCTAGCTCAGCAAACTTGGGTGCAACTTTATGCGATGGGTCCTGGTCCCTGCTGGTTGGTGGTAGGTTAAAGACTTTGGGCTGCCAACCTGCACCACCAGGCTTCTCAGCTTTTGTGTCCCTGTGCTGTGAACAGGAGGCCTGCTCACTGGCCCTTGGGGTCTCATGACTTTGGCTGGGGCTCTGGAGATGACTTCTCCTTGAGCATGACTCAGCAGTCACAGTCCTTCTCCTTTGCTAGCCACCAGATTCAGCAGGTGCAGTCCACGTAGGTGCAACCTCTGTCTGCTGGTTCCACAGTGCAGAAGGGAAGTCTTTCTTTGGTCCTTCTTCCAGTCCATTTGACATCTAAGTTCTGAGTGCCAGGGTCCCCTACTAATGCTCAGAAAATGCGCTCAGGGAAGAATGCAGTTGGTAGCCAGTGGGCTACCAGGCACCCTCCCACCGGATTACCACTTTCTGCAAATCCCAGGATGCACCATTCTGCCCACTGCCAATATGGCTGGACCCCTCTCTCTGCATGTGGAGCTCCCTAGCCCAACCGAGAGGTGTGGCCACCAAGGGTGCTACACACCAGTGGAAAACCAGTTTGACAACTGGTTTCACGTCTCCTATACCAAGTGCCAGCCTGTCTACCTGAACAACAGAGCAGCCCCTCTCCCAGCTTACCGTTTCCTTTGACAAATCCTCTAAGACGTCCCAGACCACCTTCTCCACCGGCATGCTAGCAATATCTCAGTGGATGCATAACAACTATCTACAATTGAATTCCGGGAAGACAGAGATTCTGCTCTTCGGAGAGGCAACACTGATGTGGACGTCTGAGTGGTGGCCAGGGGAGCTGGGTGTCTCGCTCGTTCCAAAGACATCAGTGAAAAATCTGGAGATGCGAATCGAACAGAGCCTGAACATGAAGGTACAGGTGACCCATATGGTGGACACATGTTTTTATGTGCTGAATATGCTAAGGCGGGTATTTCCTTTACTTCCAGACCACACACAGAAGACTTCCATTCAGGTGCTAGTTTTGAGTCGACTCAACTATTGTAATGCCCCACTGATCTCGGCTAACGAGGCCTCACTGGATCGCTTACAAGTAGTCCAAAATACAGCGGCTTGGCTGGTACTGAATGCCCTTCACAAATCCCCGTCGCTTCCGCTATTGCAAAAACTCCACTGGCTGCCGGTGCACACACGCATAAGATTTAAGGTTTGCTGCATCGGTCATAAGGCGGTGTACGGAAATGGGCCAGCATACCTCGCAGAGAAAGTACAGCAATACAATCCCCTTAGGGACTTGCGATCTAGCTCTAAATCCCTCCTTAAAGTCCCTCGGATTAACAAGCCTAGGACAGGGGAAAAGCTTTTTCGTACCTTGCCCTCTCAACACTGGAATTCACTCCCTATCACACTAAGGCAATGCCCGAACCATCTTAAGTTCAGAAAAGCACTGAAAATACATTTGTTCTAGACGTTCTCATAGTGCCAGTACGCTCATGTCAGTCCACGAGCGCTGGGATACCCCTTCGGGGGTGATTTGGGCGCTATACAAACCTGTAAAATAAATAAATACATTTGTAAGCTAGCATCCATGTCCTCATTGATCAGCATGAGTATACTTCCTGTGGAAATCACCCAAGAACATTTCGAGATTTGCATTGCTCCCTGCCTGCTGGTGGACCGCATGGATGCTGTACACATCTGATCATATTGGGACTTTTTTGAGTGCGTCATAGGTCCCAGAAGTAGTAGAAACAGACAAGAGAGGCTTCTCAGGTGCTACCTTTTGGAACATAGACAAATATGCCCTCACACGATCACATCTTTTGTTCCAGATATATCATTACATTCTTCCAAAGGTCTGGGCATTGGGTCATTTTTCATTTCAAGGACACTTTATAATTATTGTTAAGTAAGTGATTGAGTGGTTGATATGCCCACATCTAGAGTCACAGGTTACAACAAATCTAATGCGGATCGGAATTTTCCTTTAATTTTTAAGTCAGGCTTGACAGCACAACTGTCTTCAGACCTTTTGTGCTCACCAGAAAAAGGATTAATACTAAGAGCAGGGCTTTGACTTAGCCCACAAGTTGCTCTTCCTCTCTGCAAGCTTTTGATTGGGTAGAGGTGTGTGTTCCACTGAAAGAGGCAGAGTCAGTTATGGTGGCAAGCAATAAGATGAACTGTTATCACACCTAAGGATTTTGGTGTTGGTTACACCCGCATCCCCCATTAAACCCCAAGGTTTAAAGACTTGAACTGTGATAATCTTCGCTATTAGGCACTTTATGAGGGGCTTGTATTTTGTTTTGCCAAATCTAATTTTGTATATCTGCCATTTTATGACTGTATGCCCTTGACTTTCATGTGGGAAAGGTTATCCTCTATGCAATAGGCCTGACATGGTTATAGTTACAAGCCAATGGTAAAGGCTATATAACTAAATAGTACATTAAGACGCGTTGTGTTAGATGCCTTAGATCTCATCTATTTATTACGAAAAGTTATGACAAAGAAAGTAGGGATGACATATTTATGGTTAAATGTATATGTTTAAGCCATTATGCCTTTAAGGGTAGGTTTTAATTACACTGTGTATACACAACACACTATACCAATCCAATGCTTCATTTTTTTACTTCGTTTAGGTGGCGATATCTTTTTAAGCTTTATTCTTCTAATTAATTGATTGTCCAAATGCTCGTTGAGTTAATGCATGTGCTTTATTGTGGGAGAGAGAGTGGGTGAAAGCAAGAAAGAATCAGTGGGTCGATGAATAGATGAATGAGTGCAAGGATGAATGATAGAGTGAATGTATAAGTGTCTAAATCACCAGATCTACTGGCATTGCTTATGCCTGTTGTTCCTTAAATCTTGCCCATATTAATTCCTTACTTAAACACATATTTTCTGTTTGTTGCGACAGATGAACACCTGAACTTCTTTTTAATGCCACTAGAGAGCACCGCTGTCCCAGAAAAAAATTCATGTACATAAATAGTACACTAAAGGAAGTTTCCATTAATTCTATTTTACTGGGAAGTGGAGTCGGGATAGGGTGGTATATTAGTGATTCAAATTATGGGAAATCTAGGATGTATTATCTTATCTTGGATTTAAAATTCGGATGGATAAGAAGTGTAAGTCGAAGGCATGAGCAGAGTTCATACCACAGCAGTCTGTTAGTGTCAGAGTGGCAGGTTTGACAAGTCAGTTTGTGGGCCGGTGTTTGGCTGTTTGTGGGCCTGTTTATTAGTGTAGAGGGTAATTTTGTGCTGATGATTTATCTTATATTACCACAAACATTGCTTGCAGCATGCACAAATCTACACAGTCTCCCATACATTGAAAACCACCTATACAGAGTGTCTCTACACGTTCAAAACAGTTCTGATTTGCAAATATGGGGCCTTTTTTTTTTAACTATCTGACTCACTTATAGGCGCCACTTTTATTTTGGGTCTTTTTTCTGCCCTAGTCCAACCTTGTTCGTGTAACATATATATTGATAAGTTAAAAAACCTCACAAATGCATTTAAAAAACACAATGTCAAAGTGACGTTAGAGTTAAGTATGGTAATAATATCTATGTTTACATCAAGAAAACGTTGAAAATCACTGAAAAAGACAATGGTTAACGTGATGTTACAGGTATGTGAAAATGTAAATATTCATATAAAAAAGAAGTCATCTTTTATCACTCAGGAATCTACAAACAGAAAAATGTATTACCGTGAAATTAATTTAGCTGCTTATCATGAAAAAGAATTGAACCTTAAACCTCCCTTCTAGGGAAAGAAATTTCACTAGCTCAATTATTTTGTCAAAGAAAAAAACGTTGTTCTTGTGAGTTGGTTCTCGATATCGGGAACCAGCAACTCCCAGTGTACTTTGAAATGCTCAACTATGAATACTATTTAATTAATGCTACTGTATTAGGCTCGGGATTTCAGAAACATTGTTCTTTGATTTCTAGAAAGAAAATAACCGAATAGTGACCTAAAAAGTGTTCAACTATCACCATGAATAAAAAGATGTGAGTTCTTTATAGGTCTAAAATGCAACCCACAGAGCAGTTTAAAGTTTGCTTCTCTATATTTATATTCAAAGGCAAACTTTGCTTCACACAATAATATTTAACATTTATGGCCCAAAAGAATCACTGTCTTTTGTAGTGAAAAAGGATGACCGCGGACACGAAGAATATTCTCCTAATGGTCAGTAATGGTGATTTTTTTAAATGTTTAGTGTTTTGACTGTAAATGATTGCCGGATGTGAATCCTCACTTTCGGAACTAAAATAAATGTCTTTAGAGTCATTTTCATGTTTGACATCGACCAAAATACAAGCTTCTGAGTAGGAGGAAAAGTCTATAAAAATGTACATTTTGGTCACTGTGAGGCTTTATAAAGTGGATATTCAACATAAGGTGCCATACAATTGACATTTGGAAATCATTTTTTGCACAGTACAAAAAAAACTATTTTCTGTTGAAAAACGATTACCCCATTCATGAAGAATGATCTCCTTATCGTCAGTAATGGTGATTTTTTTAATGTTTAATCTTTTGACTCTAAATGACTGTGGGGTGTGAATCATTACTTTTGGAACTAAAATAAGTGTGTTTCAGTCATTTTTATACTCGAAATGGGGCAAAATACAAGCTTCTGAGTAGGCTGTAAAGTCTGTAAAAGTGGCACTTTTGGTCACTGGGATGCCTTAAAAGGTGGCTAGTCAACATAAGGCACAATACAATTGACATTTGGAATCCTTTTTTGTACAGTCTAAAAAAATCAATTTTCTGTTGAAAAAATGTTACCCCGAACATGAAGAACGATCTCTAAATGGCCAGTAATGGTGATTTTTTTGGATGTTAAATCTTTTGACTGTAAATGGCTGTCGGATGTGAATCATCACTTTTGGAACTAAAATAAGTGTGTTTAGAGTAATTTTCATTAGGGCTGGGTGGAATATGCGTAATGCCACTACGCAGAAGTTTGAAAAAAATTGTGGAAAACGAGCGCATGTCCTGAGTAGGACTGGGCGGACTTTGCCTAGCGCAACTACGCACAATTTTGAAAGAAATTGTGGAAAACGAGCGCACAACCTGAGGGCCTATGTGCCCGGGACTGGGGTCCCTCGTGCTTGGGCAGGCTCCCCGATCTCCCCGGCCTGGCTGCGTTGAGAAGCAGGGACCGGCCTGGGCCTCCTGAGTTTCGGTAAGGGCCTGGGAGCACACGTCCTGCGGCCTGCCAAGTGTCCATCTGCCCGGGACAAGGGTCCCTGGTGCAGAGCCCCGGTGCCCTGCAAGGGCAGGCGGGAGCCCTACCGCTATGGCTCAGTGTGGGCAGCTGGGAGTCCTTTCGGTCCCGGCCATCTGGTCGCACCTTTCCCTCGGCCATCTGGTCGCACGCAATGCTTTCCAATGGGGCGACCAGATGGCCGGGCTGCCCTGGAAGACCCGATGGGGGCTCATTCGCCTCCCCGATCCCAGGCAGGGCTCCAGGAGGTCGGGTGCGTCCGGGCCTAGGGTCCCCTCTGTCACTCGGTGCGCACGGTTTACCAGAAAGGGTTGTAGCCTTCCTCCGGATTACTAGGGGCAGGGTATGCCGGGACGCCCCTCCTGGGGATCGCGGTTCTCAGCAGTGACCAGATAGGCTATGCCCGGGCAACATCTTCCCAGGCATCCGGGGCTCCCTCCTCCGGCCTGCAGTGTGGCAAAGTGCCCGGGACGGGTTCCACGGGTCCCGGGCAGTCCTCGCCCGGGCCCGAGAGCTCCGGTGGTCCTCCAAGTGCCTGAGGTCCAGCCGGGGTCCCCCTGCCCCGCGGGAAGCAGAGCCCCCCAAGCCCTGCATGGGTGGGCAGGCGTGAGCCCTACCCCTACCGCTATGGCTCAGCTTGGGGTGGGCAGACTGGAGTCCTTTCAGGTGCCAGCCATCTGGTCGCACCTTTCCCCTCCGTCATCTGGTCACGCGCAATGCTTTCCAATGAGGCAACCAGATGGCCGGGTCAGCCTGGAAGTCCCGATGAGGGTCCATTTGCATCCCGGATCCCAGCCAGGGCTCCAGGAGATCGGGCGCGTCCGCGCCTAGGGTCCTCTCCGTCACTCGGTGCCCACGGTTTACCAGAAAGGGGGGTAGCCTTCCTCCGGATTACTAGAGGCAGGGTATGCCGGGACACCCCTCCTGGGGATGGCGGTCCTCAGGCGGGGACCAGATGGGCTAAGCCCGGAAGACATTTCTCTGGGGCGTCTGGTGCTCCCTCCTCCAGCCCGCAGCGGGGCAAAGTGCCCGGGACGGGATCCGTGGGTCCCCCTGGGCGTCCGGGCCCCAGGAGCTCCTGCGGGCCTCCCATGCCTGAGGCCCAGCGTGGGGTCTACGAGCCCCCCGAGCCCTGCAGCCCCGGAGCCCTGCAGCCCTGGAGCCCCGGAGCCCTGCAGACCCGGAGCCCTGCAGCCTCGGAGCCCTGGAGCCCTGCAGCCCTGGAGCCCTGGAGCCCTGGAGGCTCAGGGTTGGACAGATGGAAGTCCTTTCGGTCCCAGCCATCTGGTCGCACCTCTCCCCTCGGCCATCTGGTCGCGTGCAATGCTTTCCAATGGGGCGACCAGATGGCCGGGCCGGCCTGGAAGTCCCGATGAGGGCTCATTTGCCTCCCGAATCCCAGCCAGGGCTCCAGGAGGTCAGGTGCGTCCGGGCCTGTTAGAATTTGGGTTCTCTGGTTAGCACAGGTAGGTACTTGTGACAAGCAGGGAACCATTCATCGGTCAGGGTAAGGGGTTACACTCCTAAAATAACCCCTGCTCACCCTCTAGGTAGCTTGGCGCGAGCAGACAAGGCTTATCTCAGAGCGTTATAGGTTAAGCATTTGTGAACACATACAGTAACCAAGTGACAACACTACAAATGGACACCACAGAGGTTTTATATTAAAAATAAGGATTCTTTATATAGAGTTACCACAAGACCATTAAACGACAAAAATACACAATACTGTTACTTTAAATGGTGGAAATTTGCTTAGTTCTCTTAAGTTCTTAAATGCAACACTTTAAGTCAATGTACCTTTTAGACGTGACACGCAGGGCAACGATAGTGTTGCAATGATGTTGATGCGATGAAGTTTTTGGTGCAAAGAAATAAAGACGTGAAGATCTTCCAGATGCGTTATGCTTCTCCGATGTTGGGAGAAGACTCGACTCGATGCGTCAGCTGCAGCGGCGTCACCCTTTACGTGATGCGACGACAGCGGCCTTGGCAGCGGCACTCTTCTCTGACATTTGCGAGTCGCTTCCGCTCGATGCGATGTTGCAGTGGCGACACCCCTTTACGCAATGCGACGACAGCAGCTCCGATGGCGGCACGCTTCTCTGTGGATGCGAGGCGCTTTTCTTGATGCGGTGCAATGCGACGGCTACGATGGCTGCGATGGCGACACTCTTCTTCCTCAATGCAAGACTCTTCTCTTGATGCGGTGCGATTCATCAGCTACGATGGCTGCGATGGTGACACGCTTCTTCGGCGTTGCGAGACACTTCTTGGCTGATGCAAGACGCTTCTGCTCGATGCGATGCTGCAGCGGTGACACACTTTACGAGATGCGACGACAGCAGCTCCGACGGCGGCACGCTTCTCCTTCTTGAGTCGCGCTTCCAGCTCCTTGCGACACGCAGTCCCTCAGAAGGCCCAACAACAGCAGCAGGCACTTCCAAAGAACTTTGGGGAGCTGGGGGGTGAAGTCTGTTGTTCCTGAGACTTCAGCAGGAGGCAAGCTCTATTCCAAGCCCTTGGAGATCTTTTTAAGCACAAGTTGAAATAAAGTCTTTGTAGTCTTTCTCCACTTTCTCCGCAGCAAGGAAACCACAGAAGGCCAATCCCCCAGGTCAGGGACAGTACTCCTCCTTACAGCTTTCCCGGCTCCTTCTCCTCAGGCAGAGGTTCTTCTTGTCAAACAGGATCTAATTTCTTGGGAGCAGGGTCCCAATACTTATACCCCTAATCCCTTTGTTTCTCTGGGGTAGAGGGGCCTTTGCCCAGTCCAAACCAGTTCCTGAGCACTTTGTTGACATGACTCTGACTTTCTATTCAGGGTGCAGGGCAGAGACATCAGCCGCTCCACAGGAGGTGGAGCCAGCATTGTGGTGGCAGAGCACAGCCCTAGTCAGAGTCCAGGTGCACTCCTCCCACCCATCTGGATGTCAATCTCTCTATTCACCACTAGGCTACCTAGCCCTGCCCCTCTGGGTTTCCCCAGCCCTGTCACTCACGCAAACCAGACAGGCATATACACATCATAGCAGAGGCGGGCTGAAATGGTTAGGCAAGCAAATACCAACTTTCAGGCATACTAAACTCGAATTTCTACCATGTTCCCTGGGTCTGTTAGGATCATAGAATGTAACAATTCTAACAGCCCATTCTGGCCTATGGGAACAGGCAGCCTTACAATAGTGAAAAACGAAAATGGCTGTAATTCACTATTAGGACATGCCACATACATCGGGGCTTGTCCTACCTTATGCTTACAATGCACCCTGCCCTTGGGCCTACCATAGGGGTGACTAATATGAAGTTAAGGGAAGGTTTAGGGACTGGGAAGTGGATGCACTTGCCCAGTCAGCATGACAGTACCAGACTGCACGCAGGTTCTGCAATGGCAGACCTTAGACACATTTTACTGGGCCGCTTCTGTGGGTGGCACAACCAGTGCTGCAAGCCCACCAGCAGCATTTGTATTTACAAGCCCTGGGCACTCCTGGTGCACTTTACTGGGGTCTGACAGTAAACCAAATAAGCCAATCATGGAATCCAACCAACATATACATTTTAAATAGGGAGCACTTGCACTGTGGCACTGGTTGGCAGTGGCATAGTGCTCTGAGCAGCTAACACCAGCAAAACACATGAGGCACAGCGACAAAAAGTGGAAGGGAGACTCACGCCAAGGGGCCAGGTCTAAAACGTGTCCTGTCCAGCTGAAAAGTGGGGAGAACTACCCTACCCCAGGGACTTCCTCATCACTAAGACGGAAAAATCTGGACAGACCGTCAGCATTGGCGTGATCTGTACCAGGGCGATGTTCCACCATGAAATCCATACCCTGTAGGGAAATGGACTACCTCAACAGCTTTGGATTCTCACCCCTCATATGCATCAACCATCTGAGGGGCCTGTGGTCTGTCTGAACCCGGAAGTGAGACCCAAACAGGTAGAGTCTTAGCTTCTTCAGCGCCCAGACCACAGCAAATGCCTCACGCTCAATAGCACTCCATCTCTGTTCCCGTGGAAGTAACCTCCTGCTAAGGAAGGCAACAGGTTGATCTAGGCCCTCTTCATTAATCTGTGAAAGAACAGCCCCCACACCATGCTCTGAAGCGTCTGTCTGAACGATAAACTCTTTGGAGAAGTTGGGAGCCAAGAGCACGGGCGCGGTGCACATAGCAGCTTTCAGGGCCTCGAAAGCTTCCTGACAGGTGTCAGTCCAAATCACTTTCCTGGGCTGCTTCCTAGAAGTCAGCGCTGTCAAGGGGGCAACAATGTTGCCATACCCCTTGACAAACCTCCTGTAGTACCCGGTGAGACCTAGGAAGGCTGTCACCTCTGTCTGGGTTTTGGGCGACTCCCAATTCAGGATGGTTTCTATCTTGGGTTGAAGGGGCGCCACCTGGCCGTTCCCAACCTGGTGCCCCAAGTACACCATGGAACCCTGCCCGATCTGGCATTTACTCGCCTTGATCGTGAGGCCTGCCCTCCGCAGCACCATCAACACTTCCCAGAGGTGGCGCAGGTGTTCCTCCCAAGTGGAGCTGAACACTGCGATGTCATCCAGGTAGGCTGCACTGAACGAGTCCAGTCCAACCAACACCTGGTTGACCAACCTCTGGAAGGTGGCAGGGGCATTCTTCATCCCAAAGGACATAACCCGGAACTGGTTGTGCCCATCTGGGGTGGAAAATGCTGACCTCTCTTTGGCCCCCTCGGTCAAGGCGATCTGCCAGTACCCAGACGTTAAATCAAACGTGCTGAGGTAGTTGGCAGCCCCTAGCCGATCTATGAGCTCATCAGCTCTGGGGATGGGGTGTGCGTCAGTCCTGGTGACTGAATTGAGTCCTCTGTAGTCCACACAGAACCGGAGTACGGGTGTGGCTCCCGGCGCTGCAGCCTTTGGGACCAAGACCACTGGGCTGGCCCAAGGACTTCTGGAGGACTCAATTACCCCGAGTGCAAACATCTTGGAGACCTCCTCCTTGATGCAGGCCCTCACCCTGTCAGTCACCCTGTAGGCCTTGTGCCTCACAGGTGTACCTATCCCCAGTGTCCACATCATGGACGCACCAATCCGTGACACCGGGAACCAGGGAAAACAGATCAGAAAATTGTCCCAGCAGCTGGCGACAATAATTCTGTTGCTCAGGAGTCAGGGCGGAAGAGAGGATGACACCATCCACTGACCCATCTTGCTCCTGGGCTGACAGGAGGTCAGGAAGAGGCTCAGTCTCCTCTTCCATCCCAGCATCTGTTGCCAAGAGCATGCCCACTTGGGACCTCTCCAAGTGGGGCTTGAGGCGGTTGACATGAAGGACCCTTAAGGGGTTGTTGGAGACCGCAAGTCCACCAAATAGGTAACTGGACGCTTGCGCTCCACAACCTCAAAGGGACCGGTCCACTTATCCTGGAGCGCTCAAGGCTCCACGAGGGCCAAGACCCACACCTTTTGTCCAGGCTGAAGCTCTACCAGAGTGTCATTCTGGTCGTACCACCGCTTCATCTCCTCCTGGCTGGCTTCCAGATTTGCCTCAGCAAGTTGCCTGAATCGCCTAGTCTGATTTCTGAAGGCCAGCATGTAGCTATATACACTCTGGGGAGGTTTCCTGGGAGATTGCTCCCAGCCTTCCTTGACCAGACTTAGAGGTCCTCTCACTGGGTGGCCATACAGGAGCTCAAAGGGGCTGAACCCTAGAGACTTCTGTGGCACCTCACAGTACGCAAAGAGAAGGCATGGCAAGAGGACGTCCCACTTATGCCTCATGGGTTCTTCCAGACCCATTATCATGCCCTTGAGGGTACGGTTGAATCTCTCAACCAACCCATTTCCTTGGGGGTGGTAAGGTGTGGTGAACTTGTAAGTTACACCACACTCTTGCCAAAGGGATTTCATATACTTGGATATGAAATTGGTACCCCGGTCAGACACCACCTCTAGAGGGAATCCCACTCTGGAGAAAATTCCCATCAGTGCACGTCCCACCACGGGGGCCGTGACTGTCCTCAGAGGGATGGCTCCGGGTACCGGGTGGCATG
Source organism: Triturus cristatus (assembly GCF_964204655.1). NCBI lineage: Eukaryota > Metazoa > Chordata > Amphibia > Caudata > Salamandridae > Triturus > Triturus cristatus. The sequence goes on along the minus strand of NC_140594.1, from coordinate 718,541,224 downwards.
GTCCACCAGGACCAGGATAGACCTGTTGCCCATGGCTGTCCTGGGGTCCAGTGGCCCCACAATGTCAATCCCCACTTGCTGGAATGGGGTACTGACCACAGGGAATGGCTGGAGTGGAGTCTTCTGCTTCCTTCCACTCTTTCCACTTGCCTGGCAAGTCTGACAGGTCTTGCAGTGAGTGTCTGAACTCCTGCGCATTTGAGGCCAATAAAAGTGGGTGACAAGCCTTTCAAAGGTCTTGTCCTGCCCCAAATGTCCTGCCAATGGCACATCGTGAGCCAGCCCCAGTAGGAAGGCTCTGAAGTCCTGGGGTACCACCAGCGCACGGGCTGACCCAGGCTCAGCAACCTTAGGCTCTGTATATAGGAGGTCGTTCTCCCATTAAATGAAATGTGACCCAGACTGATCACCTGCGGCCTGGCCTGCAGCCTGCTGCCGCATACCCACGAGAGAAGGGCATTTTTCTGTGCCTTACAAAAGTCCTCCCTGGAGGGCCCTCCTTCCTGCTGCCAATGGGTCAGCTCAGGCAGGTCCCCCAGTTCAGCTATTTGTTCCCCGGTAGGCTCCAGGGCATCCCCCTCAAGGTCTGCTTCCTCCTGGGCCGTGGGAACTACAGGGGCCTGTTTCCCGCGTCCCCTGCCTCTTCTCTCTAAGGCCGGTCCCTGGGCCTCCCTCTCAGGCTCCAGGAGCTCTTGAGCATCTCTACTTGCTGCCATGGACCGTGTGGCGACACACGCCTAATCTGGCATACCCAACATCTCCAGGTGAGCACTCCACTCCACCTTCGCCCAAGGTGAGCTCTCCAAGTCGTTCCCTAACAGACAGTCTACAGGCATGGCTGGCCTCACAGCTACCTGAAGAGTACCAGAGACCCCCCCCCCCCACTCAAAGGGCACCTGAACCACCTTGCAGTGACTCTCTGTGTTGTCAGCGGCAACTACTGGATAGAATGCTCCTGGGACCACCTGCTCTTGAGACACCAGGTTACACTTGACAGCTGTCACACTGGCTCCTGTATCTCTGAGAGCTTCCACCCTACGGCCATTGATGCTCACCCACTGCCTGTATTTCTTAGTGTTATCCGGCAGCTGGGTTTGGGGGACCATTTCAGTCTCCTAATGAGACAAGGGACATCTCTGCCGGACCCCACCCACCTTGGACTGCCATCTCCTCCTCCAAGGCTACACTAGTTATCTGCCGGGGCGGAGCACCAGTGGGTGCTGGTTTACCATACAAAGGACACTTTAAATCGGAGGCAAAATGCCCCATGTTACCACACTTGTAACATTTTATGGGCCCCTTTTGAACAGGTGGACCTGTCGGGGCCCCGGTCGATTTCTGTAGTGGGGAAGTGTAGGAGAGTAGGATCTGCACTTATGTTGCCCCCACTTTTTTCTGATGTATACACTGGTTTCTGACTACAGTCTGGCTGGGTCCCTGCTAATCAGGGCCCCAGTCTCACTGATCTCTCTAAAACAACTTGGTGTGCATATTAGATGCACTAGTGATTGGATACTGTGGTACCTTATGAGCCCCTAGTATATGGTACCTTAGGTACCTAGGGCATTGGTACTTCACAGGCCTACCAGGGGCTGCAGCATGCATTATGCCACCCCTGGGAAGCATTCACAATCTGACACCACAGGCCTGCTACTGCAGCCTGTGTGAGGTAGTGTTAGCACTCCTCACTGAGGTATAGGTTCCTATATCTCACCATACACACACATATAAACCTATCAGTCACCCCTCTTGCAGGCCCTAACAATCCTGAGGGCAGGGTGCTTGGTTTACTATGTGAGGGGGTGCTTCTGCATGAGTAGGACCCCTCTGCAGCTGGCAGAGTCTATTCTCTGCTGCTGTTTGTGGATGCGGTTAAACCATATACTCTTAAGTGCATTATAACCTCGCGGTAAATGCTAACTTTGGAATGACTGCATCAAAACATGTCATGTTTGGTGTCAAACAACTTGGAATCATACCCCCACACCAGTAACTGGTGTGGGAGTAGGATCCCACCCTTCTAGAGGGGACGACATGTACCCACTGTACTAAACGGTAGAATATCTTCTAGAGCCCTGGCATCACAAAATGGATGCCACCAGCACAGACACTGGGCTGCCCTCCTGCTGCTGACCGAAACTCGCAGTGGAGGAAGCCCAACAAAGGGTATCCTGTCACAGGGAGGTGTCACCACCTCCCAGACAGGATTGAGTGTATTGGAGCTGGGTGGGTGCACTCTTAGAGTGCTTTGAAGTCCTGCACTGGGGGAGCAGTAGGCTCCTCTGTGCATATGCCAGCTCAAACCAGTTCAGGGGCTACCTGCCCCTGCTCTGGCGTGAAACTGGACAAAGGGAAGTGGGTGTAACCACCCACTACCCTGACCCTCCTAGAGGAGTGGTCATAGAGCTAGTCCCTCCCCTATCTTCACTATAAGATACCAAGCATTGCCAATGCAATTCAGATTACCCTGGATGACGCCCTACAAAGAACAATCCTGGCCCTTCGACGTTCCACTATCTCTGGAAGACTGAAGAATCTCCCTTGGAGTCAAGGAGTGACTCACCTGCTTGGCAGGCACCAGTAACTTTGCTCAAACTTCACTATTCCCGCCGGAGTCCGAAGTCCCTGCGTCCCCTGAAGTAGATTTCCTGACCTCTCGTCGGCCATTTTGAGTCCCCAGCGAAGCTGTGGCGTCCACTGATTTCAAGTGCAAACCCTAAACAACGTTCTACGAACTTGTGCTTTGGACCATCTATAGTACAAGTCCCTAGCAGGTCTGGTACCGAAAATCAGTGGCCTACCTTGTCCCGGGTGACCGTGGGCTCCTGTGGAACTTTTCCTGCAAAGGCATCTTTGCGGTTGCTTGCCCATTGGCTAGTGACTCACCCAAAGACTTTCTCATCGGCTTCAAGGGCTCTCCTGGTTGCTCCAGGCCTGCCCTCACTTACCCTTGCTGGGTAAGTCCATCAGACCTTGCTGGTCTGCACCATCTTTAATCTTCATTCCACACAAGACTTGCAGTTGCCAAGGCTTGTTGGCTCCAATCTGGTTGCCGACACCGTCATCAGCTGCTGACGTTGTGGGACCCTCCGAATCCAGCTGCTGGTCATCGTCGATCCCTCCTGGACCTCGTGAACAAAGAGACAAATCACCATCGACGACCTGAAGCGACATGATATCAGTGGTCATCCATCCTGCTGGCCACCGGTCACTGGCAAGTGACTTTGAACTCTGTCCCCTCAATTTTCAGGTCCTCTTCAACTTCAATCCATCTTCAGATTCCAGCGGACACCTCTTCAGTCGTCACAAGCAGCAAGTCTTCAGTGATCTCCATTGAAAACAGCATCGCGACCCGACACCAAAAGACACCTATGCACCCGGCTTCCCTGGGTGAGGTAACTCATGCACTCCGGTGCCCAAGTGTGTGTTGGCCCTCGAAATACTTACCCTGTAAGTGGCTTGCTTGGTGACTTCTCCGAAGTGCCCTAAAACTTTAAAATATAAACTGCGACTTTTGCGATTGAAACCTATAGGAAACCCGCGGCTGTGTTTAGGCACTGCACGCATCTCCCGTGGGCTGATTACTTACCTGCTAACACTGCAGAAGTAAAGCCCCAGCGATTCCCAAGGCCCTAGGCCTTTTCATTTTGCAAGTCGAGTTTGTTAACCCATTTTTTTAGTATATGGTCTGGTACACCCCTAGGGCTACAGCCATATTTGTGCTTAATTTATTGAGAAGTGTTGACATTTGAATGTGTATCTGGGCTCTAATCTCATACAGAGATTAGTAGAGTGTATCTAGAAATAAATACATATATATTTGATATATAGACCTGTGTGGTGTCCTTTTTATTTGGTAATTCAAGAGATTATAAGGTAAAACAAGCTGCTTTACATTCCTCAGAGACTTAGCCTGAAGGCTGCTCTCCACAGCTACCACTAGGATAGCTTTCTTTAAAAGGTTGTCTTAAACCTATCTACCATAAGAGTCGAATTGGACTGGTGCAAGGTGGCCACTATAACTAGTGACCACCATATGCCAGGCCAACTTCTCACATTGGTGGGCAGCGTGCGGGATTCCAGCTTGCCATTGTTTTACCAGAAAATCTCTATTTGAATTACTAACTGAAAACCACTAAAGGTACTTAAGGTACATATAAAGTCAAGCTAGTATCAATAAGTTCTACTGAACTTAGAGCTGTTTGTGAAGGGATAAGCACACCCTTGCTACAGCTCAAGCTAGGTTCAGTAGGCCTCAACTAGTGTAGGTAGTACAACACTGCACAACACTAGTATGTCTCACCAGGTTGGAGCCAGTGGGTCCACCCCATCTCAGTACAAAGACATGGCCTACACTGACCTGAAGGCCTTATGCTTTGAAAGACAATTGAGGGTGGGCAGGAGTCCCTCATCACAACACCTGATAGATCTGTTAGTAGCAGATGACCTGAAACAAGCTCTAGGAGCTAGTGGGTCTGCATCAGGGAGTGGGTCAACCATAGTCTCTGGGTCTGATGATGAAAATCAAGATGACCTGGAGTCTGTGATTGAAGGGCCAGACCCAGAAGGGTCTGAGAGGAATTCTCCTTAAGAGAACTGACAAAGTGGGAGAAAGGCCTAGGTCCCCTTCAAGGGAATCTGACCAGTCATATCACTCTGGAAGAGACTTTGTTCCACAGAGGAACTCCAACTTTCCCAGGGAGTCCTCCTCTGAAAGAAGGTTCAAGATGCTCCAGTATGAGGAAGCTAGGCTTGCCATCAGAACCAAGCAGTTGGCCTTAGATAGGGAAGCCTTCGAGCTTCAAAGAGCTTCTAAGAAGGAGGGGTTAGATGCCCCTGGTGGCAGCAACAGTGTCCCTAGAGGCAGAGATTACATTGCAGACAATAGGAACCTGTCCAAGGTTGTTCCTCCCTACCAGAGTGGGGATGATATCCACAAATGGATAACTGCTATGGAGAGGGTTTGTAAAGTTCAACAGGTCCCCCAGACCAGACACAGTGAGCAGCAATCTTGTGGCTCTCCTTTTCAGATAAAGGTAGAGACAAGCTCCTCACTGTTAGAGAAGAGGATGCTAAGGATTATGAAGCCCTGAAGAGTGCTTTGATAGATGGGTTTGGCTTAATCACTGAACAGTACAAGTTGAAGTTCAGAGACACCCAGAAAGCACAGACTCAGGATTTGACTGACTTTGATGATTGTGCAACCAAGGCTCTAGAAGGTTGGCTGGTTGATAGTAGAGTAACTGACTTTAAGGGATTGTATAATCTTATAATGAGAGAACAGATCCTTAATAATTGCCAGAACCAGTTGTTGCATCAGTACCTGGTGGACTCTGATCTGACCTCTCCCCAAGAATTGGGAAAGAAGGCAGACAAATGGGTCAGAACCAGGGTGAGGCAGAAAACCCAGAACCAAGGTGGTGACACTAAGAAGCAAGATCCTAAAGGCTCAGAGAACGGTGGGGATAAATCTAAAGACCAGAAGTCTTCACAAGGGCCCCAAAAATCTGCAACTGGTGGGGAGTCACAATCTGCAAAGGGAAAAGGCCAAAAGAAGCCCTGGTGCAAATTCTGTAAACAGAAAGGGCACTGGACTTCTGACTGTACAAAGTCCAAAGACCAAACAACCACCACTCCAGCCCCTAAGGCAACTGTTCCCCCTAGTGCAGTCATTGGTGGAGGAAATACTCAGAATAAGGGTGTAGTAGGGTTGCCCCAGGGTTCTGATGTGGACTCTGGCCTAGTCAGAGTACCAACACAGGCATTGTTAGTTTGTGAGGGAGACCTTGATATGTCCTTCCTAGTGAGCCCCAGTAATCTGGGCAAGTACAAACAGCAGCCTATCATAAATGGCAAACAGGCTTTGGCATTCAGGGACAACGGTGCTAGTGTCACCATGGTGGCAGAGGATCTAGTGGACCCTGCACAGATCATCCTGGGTGAAATGTACCAGGTGACCAATGCAAGCAACACCAGGACCAACCTTAGCCTGGCAGTTGTGAATTTCTCCTGGGGAGGGGTAACTGGCCTCAAAGAGGTAGTAGTCAGTGCAGACCTCCCTGTCGAATGTTTGTTGGGCAATGATCTGGAGACTTCAGCCTGGTCTGAAGTAGAATTATGGACTCGTGCTGAGATGTTGGGCATACCTGCAGAGGTATTTGCTGTGACCAGGTCACAAGCCAAAATGCATAAAGCTGAACCAGCTCTGGATCCTGAAACTATGGACCAGATGCTACCCAAGAGGAGGAGCAGTAGGGTTAAGGCTGGGTCTTCCCCGCTGTCTCAGATTTCAGATTCCCCTCCTGATGGAGGAGAAGCAGAGCCTGAAGAAGGAACTGCCCCAGAGGAACTTGAGCCTGGTCAGGTTGAGTTCTTGGGGGCAGGGGGACCTTCCAGGGAAGATCTGAGCAAAGAGCAACAGTGCTGCCCCACTCTTGAACCCCTCAGACAGCAGGCTGCTGCTGAGGCTGCTGGGAGTGCTAGTGGGTCCCATAAGGTTTATTGGGATGAGGGGCTCCTATATTCTGAGGCTAGAGATCCTACCCCTGGAGCCACCAGGAGGTTGGTAATTCCTCAGAAGTTTAGGGGGTTCCTCTTGACCCTAGCACATGACATCCCATTGGCAGGACACTTGGGCCAAAACAAGACCTGGGACAGGCGTGTACCACATTTTCATTGGCCACACATGTCTGAGGACACAAAGGAGTTTTGTCGCTCCTGTGTCACTTGTCAAGCCAGTGGCAAGACAGGTGGCACCACAACGCCCCCCCTGATACCACTACCTGTGGTGGGGGTTCCCTTTGAAAGGGTAGGGATTGACATTGTTGGTCCCCTTGACCCACCAACTGCATCTGGGCACAGATTTATACTGGTGGTAGTGGATCATGCCACAGGTACCCAGAAGCTATACCCCTAAGGACTGTAGGTGGTAGCAAGAGCCCTCATTGGAGTTTTCTCCAGAGTGGGTTTTCCAAAGGAGGTCATCTCTGACAGAGGTTCTAACTTTATGTAAGGATATCTGACTGCAATGTGGAAGGAGTGTGGTGTAAACTACAAATTCACTACTCCCTATCACCCACAATGCAATGGGTTAGTTGAGAGATTCAACAAAACCCCAAAAGGGAATGATTAAAGGCCTCCCAGAAAAGCTTAGGCGAAAATGGGACCTTTTACTTCCCTGTCTACTGTTTGCATACAGGGAGGTTCCACAGAAGGGGGTTGGCTACAGCCCTTTTGAGCTTCTGTTTGGGCACCCTGTTAGAGGACCATTATGTCTGGTGAAGGAGGGATGGGAGTTAACCCTCAAACCTCCCAAACAAGATGTAGTGGACTATGTACTTGGTCTCCGCTCCAGGATGGCAGAGTATATGAAGAAGACCACTAAAAACCTAGAGGCAAGCCAAGAACTCCAAAAAGCTTGGCATGACCAAAAGGCTGTCCTGACTGTTTACCAGCCAGGCCAGAAAGTGTGGGTGTTAGAGCCGGTGGCCCCAGCAGCTCTCCAGGACAAATGGAGTGGCCCCCATACAATTGTTGAAAAGAAGGGAGAGGTCACCTACTTGGTAGATCTTGGCACTCCCAGGAGCCCCCTTATGGTGCTCCATGTCAACAGACTTAAGGCATATGTGGACAGGGCTGACATGAGCTTGCTCATGGCAACTGATGAGGACCAAGAGGAGGAGAGTGACCCTCTCCCTGACCTGCTCTCACAAAACCCTGATGATGGGTCAGTTGATGGTGTTGCTTTGGCAAGCAGCCTCACTGAACATCAACAAACTGAATGTAGACAAGTGCTACATCAGTTTAGACATATGTTTAGCCTGACCCCAAGTCAGACTTCCTGGTGCACCCATGAGGTGGACACTGGAGACAGTCTGCCTGTAAAGAATAACATCTACAGGCAACCTGACCATGTCAGGGACTGTATCAGGACTGAAGTCCAGAAAATGTTGGAATGTTGGAGCTAGGAGTTATTGAGCCCTTAGATAGCCCTTGGGCTAGCCCAGTAGTCCTTGTCCCAAAACCTCACACCCAGGGTGGTAAGAAAGAGATGAGGTGTTGTGTTGACTACAGGGGCCTCAATGCAGTCACTAGGACTGATGCCTACCCAATACCAAGGGCAGATGAACTAATAGACACTTTGGCCTCAGCCAAGTATCTCAGTACATTTGATCTTACAGCTGGCTATTGGCAAATCAAGTTAGCTGATGATGCCAAGGCTAAAACAGCATTTTCGACCCCTGGTGGGCACTATCACTTTGTGGTAATGCCCTTTGGTTTGAAGAATGCACCTGCCACATTTCAGAGGTTGGTGAATAAAGTTCTGACTGGTATGGAAACCTTTTGCTCAGCTTATCTTGATGATATTGCTGTCTTTAGTTCCACCTGGCAGGATCACCTGGTCCACCTCAGGAATGTACTGGAGGCCCTGCAGAAAGCAGGCCTCACTATCAAGGCCACTAAGTGCCAGATAGGGCAGAGTCAGGTTGTGTACCTGGGCCACCTTGTAGGTGGAGCCCAGGTTCAACCATTGCAGAGCAAGATACAGACCATAATGGAATGGGTAGCTCCAACCACCCAGACACAGGTGTGAGCCTTCTTGCGCCTGACTGGGAACTACAGGAGGTTTGTTAAGGGATATGGATCTATAGTGAACCCCTTAAATGATCTAACCTCCAAGAAAATGCCAAAAAAGGTTCAGTGGACAGCTAGCTGTCAAAAGGCATTTGATGACCTCAAGCAGGCAATGTGCACTGCCCCCATCTTACAGAGTCCAGATTACAAAAAGAAGTTCATTGTTCAAACAGATGCTTCAGAGCTGCGTGTGGGAGCTGTACTGTCTCAACTTAATGATGAAGGTCAAGACCAGCCAGTAGCTTTCATAAGCAGAAGGCTGACCCCTAGAGAGAAACGTTGGTCAGCTATTGAGAGGGAGGCCTTTGCTGTGGTGTGGGCCCTGAAGAAGCTGAGGCCATACTTGTTTGGCACTCACTTCATAGCTCAGACTGACCATAAGCCCCTCCTATGGCTCAAACAGATGAAAGGTGAAAATCCTAAATTGCTCAGGTGGTCCATTTCCCTACAGGGGATGGACTATACAGTGGAACATAGACCTGGGACCCAACATGCCAATGCAGATGGACTCTCAAGGTATTTCCACTTAGAACATGAAGACTCAACTGGTCAAGGTTAGTTTAATGCGTTTGGGGGGGGGGGGGGTTGTGTAGGAGAGTAGGATTTGCACTTATGTTGCCCCCACTTTTTTCTGATGTATACACTGGTTTCTGACTATAGTCTAGCTGGGTCCCTGCTAATCAGGGCCCCAGTCTCACTGATCTCTCTAAAACAACTTGGTGTGCATATTAGATGCACTAGTGATTGGATACTGTGGTACCTTATGAGCCCCTAGTATATGGTACCTTAGGTACCTAGGGCATTGGTACTTCACAGGCCTACCAGGGGTTGCAGCATGTATTATGCCACCCCTGGGAAGCATTCACAATCTGACACCACAGGCCTGCTACTGCAGCCTGTGTGAGGTAGTGTTAGCACTCCTCACTGAGGTATAGGTTCCTATATCTCACCATACACACACATATAAACCTATCAGTCACCCCTCTTGCAGGCCCTAACAATCCTGAGGGCAGGGTACTTGGTTTACTATGTGAGGGGGTGCCTCTGCATGAGCAGGACCCCTCTGCAGCTGGCAGAGTCTATTCTCTGCTGCTGTTTGTGGATGCGGTTAAACCATATACTCTTAAGGGCATTATAACCTTGCGGTAAATGCTAACTTTGGAATGACTGCATCAAAACATGTCATGTTTGGTGTCAAACAACTTGGAATCATACCCCCACACCAGTAACTGGTGTGGGAGTATGATCCCACCCTTCTAGAGGGGACGACATGTACCCACTGTACTAAACGGTAGAAAATCTTCTAGAGCCCTGGCATCACAAAATGGATGTCACCAGCACAGACACTGGGCTGCCCTCCTGCTGCTGACCGAAACTCGCAGTGGAGGAAGCCCAACAAAGGGTATTCTGTCACAGGGAGGTGTCACCACCTCCCAGACAGGATTTAGTGTATTGGAGCTGGGTGGGTGCACTCTTAGAGTGCTTTGAAGTCCTGCACAGGGGGAGCAGTAGGCTCCTCTGTGCATATGCCAGCTCAAACCGGTTCAGGGGCTACCTGCCCCTGCTCTGGCGCGAAACTGGACAAAGGGAAGTGGGTGTAACCACCCACTACCCTGACCCTCCTAGAGGAGTGGTCATAGAGCTAGTCCCTCCCCTATCTTCACTATAAGATACCAAGCATTGCCAATGCAATTCAGATTACCCTGGATGACGCTCTACAAAGAACAATCCTGGCCCTTCGACGTTCCACTATCTCTGGAAGACTGAAGAATCTCCCTTGGAGTCAAGGAGTGACTCCCCTGCTTGGCAGGCACCAGTAACTTTGCTCAACAGTTGCAAACTTCACTGCTCCTGCCAGAGTCCGAAGTCCCTGCATCCCCTGAAGTGGATTTCCTGACTTCTCATCGGCCATTTTGAGTCCCCAGCGAAGCTGTGGTGTCTGGACCCCACGAGTGATGAGGAACAGCAATACCAGGGAACCATGCACTGATTTCAAGTGCAAACCCTAAACAACGTTCTACGAACTTGTGCTTTGGACCATCTCTAGTCCAACTCCCTAGCAGGTCTGGTGCCGAAAATCAGCAGCCTACCTTGTCCCGGGTGACCGTGGGCTCCTGTGGAACTTTTCATGCAAAGGCGTCTTTGTGGTTGCTTGCCCATTGGCTAGTGACTCACCCATAGACTTTCTCATCAACTCCAAGAGCTCTCCTGGTTGCTCCTGGCCTGCCCTCACTTACCCTCGCTGGGTAAGTCCATCAGACCTTGCTGGTCTGCACCATCTTCAATCTTCATTCCACACAAGACTTGCAGTTGCCAAGGCTTGTTGGCTTCAATCCGGTTGTCGAGACCGCCATCAGCTGCAGACGTTATGGGACCCTCCGAATCCAGCTGCTGGTCATCGTCAATTCCTCCTGGACCTCGTGAGTGAAGAGACAATTCACCATCGACAACCTGAAGCGACGCGACATCAGTGGTCATCCATCCTGCTGGCCACCGGTCACTGGCAAGTGACTTTGAACTCTGTCCCCTCAATTTTCAGGTCCTCTTCAACTTCAATCCATCTTCAGATTCCAGCGGACACCTCTCCAGCCGTCACAAGCAGCAAGTCTTCAGTGATCTCCATTGAAAACAGCATCGCGACCCGACACCAAAAGACACCTATGCACCCGGCTTCCCTGGGTGAGGTAACTCGTGCACTCCGGTGCCCAAGTGTGTGTTGGCCCTCGAAATACTTACCCTGTAAGTGGCTTGCTTGTTGACTTCTCCAAAGTGCCCTAAAATTTTAAAATACAAACCTCGACTTTCGCCATTGAAACCTATAGGAAACCCGCGGCTGTGTTTAGACACTGCATGCGTCTCCCGTGGGCCGATTACTTACCTGCTAACACTGCAGAAGTAAAGCCCCAGCGATTCCCAAGGCTCTAGGCCTTTTCATTTTGCAAGTCGAGTTTGTTAACCCATTTTTAGGTCTCGCATAGGGCAGCGCATGCGCTGCCTCTCCGAGGCATTAAGTAATTTGTAAATGTGTAGAATCTCCGCCTCCTGCAGCTCTTTGTCAGTAATTGGTTCCTGAGCTTGTCTGTTTTATTGTGTTGGTTTCTGACAGGCTAATGCGCTTTGTCGATCAGCCTTTATTTTTTTAAGAACGCCCACACAGCACCGCCTAACTACTTGTAAACATGCTTTACGTGGCATGAAGTGTTTCAGTTGGAACTCTTTTGTTTCTTTTCGTGGCTATTGCTGAAAGAGTTTGGCTGTGTTTTGTTTGAGGCATTGGAATGGAGTGAATTGGTCCGTACTTTTAGTGTACAATGGTCCGTTTCTGCTATTTATCTTGTTTTCATGTATTTTTCCGGAAGAGTTGCACTGTTATTTTGCGCGTTGTATTTATTTTACTAGAAGGGTTTAGCTGTCTTTATTTTGCGGCATTGGAATAGAGTGATTTGGGTCGTACTTTTAGTGTACGATGGTCCGTTTCTGCTATTTTGCTTATTTTAAATTTTTTTTCCTGGGAGAGTTGCATTGCTATTTAGCGCGTTTTGATTTATTTTGCAGAAAGAGTTTAGCTGTCTTTACTTTGCGGCATTGGAATGGAAAAGACCTTTCGCATCACTCTGTGTCTTCATTTGCATCTCTTTGAGGCTGGGAACGAAGAGATTACAATCTATAGTGCCCATCTCAAAGCACTGAATTATTTTGGCCTGATTTCGTTTCTCAGCTGTCGCAAACAAGCTGACACTTCACACCATACCAGACTTTCTGTCTTCCGATTTTTTTACCTTTTACACACATTATTCCCAATTGAAGGGCACTGGGAACTGGCTGCGTGCGCGTAGTATAGATGCGGGTAGGAAACGCTTGAATTATAGTCTACATGGGCGCAATGCTTCAGGCTCTTTCATAGTTGTCCCTTGTGCCTTTATGAATATATAACAAATGACACGCCATGTACTGACTTCGTAAGGATAGCAGGATGATTTGATGTGTGAATTAAGTCCCGTAAATATACCATCGCACTTGATATCAGCAGCAAGCATGAAACGTGTTGATGTGTAAAATGGTATACTTTGCACAAAACAAAAGTTTCGTATTTAAAACTGTGCTTGTGTTATACAGAACATCTTTTTTTTCAATTGCACGTCATCCTGTATCCAAATACATCTTTTTAAGTGAAATAATGTTCGTGTTGCATGGGCTCAGCGCTGCAGGTTGTTTTAGAGTTGCACCCTCTGTCTTTATGAATTCCCAACAAACGGCATGCCATGTACCGACTGCCTAAGGATATCAGGGTGATTTGCTGTCCGAAATAAGTTTAGTGAATATACTGTCACATTTGATATCAGCAGCGAGCGTAAAACTTGGTGATGTTTACATTTGTACCTGCATGCCTAGGAAACAAAACATTCACCTTTGAAGCTATGCTCGTGTTACAGTGAACATAGGCTCAGCCCTTTAGGCTGTTTTATAGATGTACCTCAGCTATTACGAATTCCGACCAACTAGCATTACATTTGATGTCAGCAGCGAGCCTAAAACGGATTGATATTTGAGGATTGCACGTCCACCTTTTTTTTTCGTAGCTTGCTTTATTTTTGAAATGCAGCTTTTGATGCGTTACCCTTCTACATGACTTCTACTACTATGTAGCGCTAAGAAGTGTCCTGGGTCTGTACTTGTAGCTGCTGCGCTGGCTGCGTGCACTTTGTCTGGACGTGTGAGATTAGTATGTACTGACTTCGTAAGGATAGCCGGATGATTTGATGTGTGAATTAAGTGCCGTAAATATACGATCACAGTTGATATCAGCAGCGAGCGTGAAGCATGTTGATGTGCAAAATGGTATACATTTGCACAAAACAAACGTTTCTTATTTACAACTGTGCTCGTGTTATACAGAACATCAGTTTAGCCTTTGGTGCTGTTTTGTTGTTGTGACCACATGGGCTCGGTGTTTTCGGGTGTTTTATACTTGCAAGCTCTAGCTTTATGAATCCCTCTCGAATTTTATGCCATGTTCTAAGTACATAAAGATGCCAGGATGAGTTCATGTTACAATTACGTGCTGTAACTATACTATTGCAGCAGATGTTAGCAGCGAGCGTGAAACTTTCTCATTTTTTAGATATGCATGCCCTCGTTCATAAAACAAAACATTTGTATTTGAAACTATACTCGTGTTATAGTGTATATGGCCTCAGTGCTGCAGGCTGTGTTGTTATTTAGTTGTAACTTCGGCCTTATTAATTGTCAATAAATGGCACCTTATGTTCCAAGTGTGTAAGGATAGCAGGATGAGCTGAGGTAACAATTACGTGCTGACATTATACTATCACACCTGATGTAATCTGCGAGTGTGAAAATTGCAGATTTTTAAAAATTGCACGTCATCCTGTGTACAAATACATCTTTTTAATTGAAACAATGTTCGTGTTACATGGTCTTAGCGCTGCAGGTTGTTTTAGAGTTGCACCCTCTGTCTTTATGAATTCCCAAGAAACGGCATGCCATGTACCGACTGCCTAAGGATATCAGGTTGATTTGCTGTCCGATACAAGTTTGGTGAATATACTGTCACATTTGATATCAGCAGCGAGCGTAAAACTTGGTGATGTTTACATTTGTTCATGTATGCCTAGGAAACAAAACATTCTCCTTTTGAGATATGCTCATGTTACAGTGAACATAGGCGCAGCGTTTCGGCTGTTTTATAGATGTACCTCAGTCATTACGAATTCAGAACAACTAGCATTACATTTGATGTCAGCAGCGAGCCTAAAACGGATTGATATTTGAGGATTGCACGTCCACCTGTTTTTTTTATAGCTTGCTTTATTTATAAATTGCAGCTTTTGATGCGTTACCCTTCCTACCATTTGAAGTTTTATCTTTAGGGTACTCTTCAGTTTATTTTATTTCCCTGCATTTGATGGAGCCTCCTGGGTCTGTATTTTCAGTGTTTGTTACATGACTTCTACTACTATCTAGCACTACGGATCGTCCTGGGTCTGTACTTGTAGCTGATGCACTGGCTGCGTGCATTTTGTCTGGACGTGGGAGATTAGTATGTACTGACTTCGTAAGGATAGTAGGATGATTTGATGTGTGAATTAAGTCCCGTAAATATACGATCACACTTGATATCAGCAGCGAGCGTAAAACGTGTTGATGTGTAAAAAGGTATACAGTTGCACAAAACAAAAGTTTTGTATTTACAACTGTGCTCGTGTTATACAGAACATCAGTTTAGCCTTTGGTGCTGTTTTGTTGTTGTAACCACATAGGCTCGGTGTTTTCGGGTGTTTTATACTTGCAAGCTCTTGCTTTCTCAATCCCTCTCGAATCTTATGCGATGTTCTAAGTATGTAAAGATGCCAGGATGAGTTCATGTTACAATTACGTGCTGTAACTATACTATCACAGCTGATGTTAGCAGCGAGCGTAAAACTTGCTAATTTTTTTAGACATGCACGCCCTCGTGCATAAAACAAAACATTTGCATTTGAAACTATGCTTGTCTTATAGGGTATATGGGCTCATTGCAGCAGGCTGTTTTTTGTTGTTGTCGCTTCTGCCCTTATTAATTCTCAATTAATGGCACCATATGTTGCAAGTGTGTAAGGATAGCAAGATGAGCTGAGGTAACAAATACGTGCTGACATTATACTATCACACCTGATGTAACTGCGAGAGTGAATTTGCAGATTTTTTCCAATTGCACGTCATTCTGTATACAAATACATATCTTTTTAATTGAAACAATGTTCGTGTTACATGGGCTCAGCGCTGCACGTTGTTATATAGTTGCACCCTCTGTCTTTATGAATTCTCAACAAACGGCAAGCCATGTGTAGCTATGTGCAACTGTAGCTTATAACCGTAACACCATAGCTAAAAAAATACAATTTAATTGTTTATTTTGTTACTGTATTTAAACATACATACAACTTGCCTTGTTAGCCTTGCTTAAATTTTAGAATTTGTTCTCAGAAAAACCATTTAGCTATTTTTCATTAGTTGCGATATTAGTACCAAACGTATTTGCTCTTATTAAGTTGGTTCTGTATAAATGAAAGAAACTGTATAACACATGTACAAATTCTAAAGCGCAATTTTCTACATTCTTTCAGATACACTAAATTTAATGAAACTGACATTTTCCGACTGCTTCGTTTGCAGCAAAAGTCATACTGAGGCTTTAAATCAGGACACAAATTGCTATCGGTAAGTTTTTATTTGTGCCCTGTTTGCTTTTGGTTGCTGTTATTAAACGTCAATACTTCCAATTTGTTTTGACAGACCCTATTCGATCTGTTTCTTAACATATATTGGGCATCACAATTGCTATCTAAATACAGTGCGCTGCCTTATTATTATACATCTCTTTTTCTAGTGCTAACTATATAACTATTGTGGTAACGGGGTTCTTATGAAGACACAGCCTTTTATTTTCTGGGATAGTTTCTTTACCACTCACTATTTAAACAGTATAAATATTTACGCTATATTTTTCAAAGAACTGGGTAGAGTAAAGTCAAGTACAGAATACGGGTAAATACAAGCAACTCAATATATAAATAAATAAAACACATTTTGTTGTGCGCACTGCATCACAAAATGTTATGCAGTGTGTGCAACGGAATTTGCTTTATTAGACGGCAATTTTACACACAATGTTTTTCTTAATTAGATGCTGTTTCTTTATGCAGCTGTAGTAAATAATAGTAACACCTTTTTGTATTGAAGAATTATTTTGTAAACGGTGTATTTGTTACTTTATTTAAAAAGACATACAACTTGCCTTGTTACCTTTACTTAAATTTAAAAATGTGTTCTCAGAAATACCATTTAGCTATTTTTTGTTACTTGCAATATTAAGACCAAACGTATGTGCTCTTATTATGTTGTTTCTGTATAAAAGAAAAAAACAGTGTTGCATATGTACAAATTTTAACAATTTGCTCCATCTTTTTAGATAAACTGTATTTGAGAAAACTGGCATTTTTGGACTGGTTCGTTTGCAATAAAACTCATACTGAGGCTTTTAATCAGAAGTCAACTTGATATAGGTATGTTTTTAGTTGTGTACTGTTTAGCTTTTGTTGCTTAAATTAAATGTCACTCCTTACAAGTTTTTTTTTAGCAGATCCTATTCTATCTGTTTCTTAACATAAAGGTGTGCCTCAAAATTTATACCTAAATACAGTGCACTAAGTTATTATTATACATCTACATTCTAGTGCTGAATTTATAACTATTATGGTGCCAGAGTTCTTATGGAGACGCAGATTTATATTTTCAGTGTTATTTTATTTAGAAGTAATTATACAAGCAGCAAAAATATATTTCCAATATTTTTCAAAGCCACAATTGAAAATGGGACGGGTACATTGTACATGGGCCAGCAACTTCTTTTCAAACACTAATTAATTTATTTTATTTCACAGTATTTGTTGGACTCTTACAGTTATCCACTTTTCATTTAATTTAATAGCTATATGCAAGTTGCAAGCACTAGATAACAGGGTGCGCGCACCTTCCACAACTGCAAGTACAGCACACCTGTGCATGTTTCACATGTATCATGTAGAGTCTTTCTACAGTATAATCTATACAACAATAGTGCAGCAAGTATACTAACATCGAAACACAAAATGTACAGGGGCTCGGAAAACAATAGTTATTTGCATTTTCAATCTCACAACAGTCCATAAACACCAACTCTAGCAATTGGTAGCAGGAGTGCTGCTGTACGGTGATGTGGGGCGGAGGAGGGACAGGGTAGAGGTAAGTAAAGCACTGAATATGGGTAAATACAGGAAAGTCAATATATAAAACAAAAAAAACGAAATTCGTTCGGTGTACTGCATCGTCAAATTGGGGCTGCACATAACGTTGCGTTTGGGGAAAACATAAACAATTCGTTTTGCTGCGCATAAAAAACGAAATATATATATATATTTAGCGTGCAGTTAAAAGTGTGCTAATTCCAAACAGATGGTATTTCTCTAACCCTTACTTCCGCATTAACGCATAGTTTTTTATTTGACTTTCGCATACGCATTGCCTTTTTGGGGGTTGTAAAAAAATGCTTTGCTAAATATTTATATACACACTTGCAACAGATTATATAGTAATGCTATAGTGTACATGAGCACAGAGCTTCATTTTTAATATAATACTTACTAATGTTTTTTTTTTAATGCTGCTTAGTTAATTTTATTTTCCGCATTTTCTGTGAGTCTTCTACATTTATACTTAACATACATGGTTGCATCGCTTGACTTTTAGTGCACTTTTTGCCAAACAATAATACGCTATATGCCCACTGCGTTATGCTCGTCCCGCTGTTTTATACTTGTAATTTCTGAACTTACCAGTTTACAAGAAATAGCATGTCATTTTCTAACTTAATAACCATAACAGTATAATTTAATGTAACAATTAAATATCGCAAATATAGAATCACACCTGATGTGAACAGCAACCATAAAACTAACTAATATTTTAGTATTGCACGTCTACCTGGTTCTTTTCATTTCTTGCTTATTTCGCATTCAGGGTTTCATGCATCACTTCTCCTTCTAGCCATGGCTTTATTTTTACAGCACTGTTTATTTCACATTATTTCATTAAGTCTCTTGGGTACATACTTGCAGTATTTCATGCATTACTTCCACTGCCATCCAGCACATTGTTTTTATTTTTTTACTGCTTGCTTAATTTTACTTTCCAGCATTTCATAAAGTTTCCAAGGTCCGTACTTAATATATATAAGTGCAACACTTGCTTTTTAGGAAAGTTCTTACCGGGCAATTACACGCCATGTACCTACTGTGTTAGGCTATTGTTATACTGTATATAAATCCAGCACTTTCAGCTGTTTTATAAATAGAACCTCTAGATTATCAATTCACAACAAAAGTCATGCAATACCAACTGCATAAGGATAGCTAGGTGAGATAATGTCAAAATTAAATGCATTATTTATACATTACACGTGATATCAGCAGCAAGGGTCAACCTGTATAATTAGTTACAATTACACATACACTTGCCTCAAACAAAAGATTATTATTTTAAACAATGCTCATGTTATACTGTGCGTGAGCTCAGCGCTTCAGGCTGGTTTTTAGTTATAACATCTGACTTTACTAACTTCCAACAAATAGCATTCTAAGTACCAACTGCATAAGGATAGCAAGGTCAGTTGATGTCACAATTAAGGTGCCTATTCCGATACGAGTCGGGAAGCACTCTGACCGAGCCAGATCCTGAGTGTTTTCCAACCGAGCCGGAGTCCTGCAGTCCGACTGAGCGAGTACGCTGGGGCCATATGCTGCCGGATTCGGTTCCGTCGGACTTCCATAGAAGTCAATAGGAGGCGGTCGTACAACACGTACATGGACTCCCATTGACTGAATAGGTACGTCGCGCATAAGGGTGCCCCTTACAGTGGGTACGCGTCGGTGCCATCTGCACCGTAGCACCATGTACTTATGCAATCATTACTTTAAAAATAGCCATTGCCCTGTCAGTACCCATGCACTCCTTCAGTCACCCAGCCAGTGCCATGTACTTATCCAATCACTCCACCAAAAACCAAACAATTACAAATTTACCATATACTCTGTTTATCCTACTCTAATCCTTTACACGTAAAATAGCCTACATAATACCTACCGTATTTCTATTCCATATATATTATTTGCATACTAAGAATAGCAGTTAATGATGACAGTATTGCCAACGATAAAATAGGACGTCAAGGGGCACAGTGGAAGGTACAAAACTACAAAATCCAGCCAAATACACATAAGTAAACATATAAATAAATTAAACAAATGTTGCTGTATGTACTGCACCACATTTGGCCAGGCAATATGCACAACAAAATTAGTTTACGTTATTTATCTCATTAACTTACATGTATTTCGCTATATTACATAGTTTACTACCTCCCGCCCTGCCCCACCCTACGCACCACGTCACCACCCAGTATCACTCCCACCACCAACCGCAGCTGCATATTAAGGGCATACCAGGTTTTTTTTTTATATCACACAATGTTAAAACACTTGCACCAATAACTAAACTGTTTGAAGTTGCATAGCTTTTAATTCCTATTTTTTATCTTTTACAGATTGCATATTGGAATAGAACTTCAGCAAAATTATCGCATAGAAATCCTACATATCAAAAATATTATTGCTTCTTTGAAATAACGGTAAGTCAAATACATTTAGTTATTAGTCCTTTACGAAATACTTTCATTGCAACATTATTAGATTTCAATTAATTAACTTCTATATACATTTTCAATTAATCCATACACATTCTTACTAATACAAGTACATTTGTATTCAATTTTTCTTTACTGATTTCGCATGAAGTATTATATTTTACAACAACACATAAATAGGAGGAAAATAATTATTTAAAACATTAACCCACTAATTAGTTAATTAGAAAAAAAGGACTTTTTGAGCTTCAGGTTCTAAACACATCAAAAACAAACACTTCTAGTTACTACTAATTGTAATACTTATAACGTTACTGAAAAAACTATTAAAAATGAATAAAATAGTACAAGCAGATTATCATCAGGGTCATAATGTTTTTAATATTATTTCAAGAGGTAAGCAATGCCTTCCAAATAGTATATTTGCGATTTTACATCACTACTATAAACCTGCACACACTTGGAATCGCAATGATTTACACTACATTATGGATCTAGGAGATCATTTATATACTGAAATACATGCACTTACTAAGCAAATGTATATGCATCCAGAAGAATTACCTAAATATATACAACACAATAACACAATATATTCGTTTAGATTTGGGACATCTTATTATGGTGACATACTTCGCCAATTTGATCCTTTATATCCTGATTTTAAAAGTGCATTAAATTTAACAATAAATTTACATTCAGGCATAATACTATGCATGAATGCATATACTATTTCCATTTTCAAAAGTGAACATATTTTTTTGGTTTTTGATTCCCATAGTCGAGATAACAAAGGAATGCCTCATCCAAATGGGACATGTATTACTATTCAAATCATAACCTTTGAAGGATTAGTGCAATATATTTATGAACTTGCCAATAGTATTAAAGTACCAAATGAAAATTCAGTAGCATTTGAATTAACTCCTATTGTTATCAATACAATTAAAAAACAAACACTTCAAGCTGCAAAACTAAAAAACAAGAAACAATCTCAACATAGTAAGCCAAGTAAATTATTTACACATAACACACAAACATATACAGATAAAAGTACACATATTGTTACATCAACTGCACATATTATGGCTCCACATATATTGTTTACAGGAGATGCAAACACAGATATAGAAACAATTAGCAATACAGCAGTTCAAAGTAGACAAACAGAAAATACAATACCTACCAACATTAACTTTCCTTTAATTACTAGTGAAACATCAACAACAACACCTATTTCTATGACACAACAAAATATGCAAACAGTAGCAGTTTCAAATTCGGAAAATAACACACTAGCAATTTCATTAAAAAGGAAAACAATTAGTTCAGCATCTGAAATAATAACAGACACCAAAAGATTACATATACAGAATAGCGAAGATTATGAAACAGAAATCCATCAATCAAATATGCAAATTGATACACACAATATAAATAAATTGATTACAAACTTTCATAAAGAAATATCTTGTGGTCCAGAATACATTTGTACTATTTGTAATCAATTGTGGCATAAACAGTCAATGCATAAAATTAGCAACATTTGCACTAATGCCACGTTTATACAATGTAATATAACTCCAAACTCAACTCCATACATATGCAATACATGCTATTCACACATTAACAGAAAGAAAATACCACCATGTTCATATTTAAATGGGATGCAGTTTCCAAACATTCCCATACAATTACATTTACATAATTTAGAAGAAAGATTAGTTTCCCCAAGAATTCCCTTCCTACAAATTAGAACATTGCCACGTGGGTTTCAAAAATCATTATCAGGTGCTGTAGTTAATGAACCAGCAGATGTTATGACAACAGTTACAATATTGCCAAGGCAAATTACTGATGATATGACAATCCCTATTAAATTAAAAAGAAAGTTAGCTTATAAATCTTATACTCATTTTGAAAATGTTAGACCAAATAGAGTTAAACTAGCAGCATTATGGTTAGCAATAAATAGCACCATGTTCCAAGAGTATGGAATTACGGTTGATCCAAATTGGAAGTATATGCCACAAGAAATAGGTAATTGCAATGAGACTTCTGAAAGTAATGACTCATCAGATAATTTGGAAAATATAGCAGTAGGTAATTTAGATACTATGTTGACAAATGAAACTATTACCACTGATAGTATTGATATATTAAGTTTAGCACCTGCAGAACATAATACACCAAGAGGTTTATATGAAGACAAAGATTCTGAATTTTTAGCTTTTCCAACAATATTCTGTGGTCAACGAAGACCTAATAACAAAGATGGACACTTACCTGTACATTACAGTACAATATGTCAATGGTAATTTAAGAGTTGTGACAGAAGAGTATCAAAATCGATCACTAATATTTTCTTTAAGCTAAAGAAATTACACATAAAGCAAATACAAGGGAAAATTAACATATCGCTTCGCAAGCATTTTACAGATGGGAAATCCATTACTGCAAAGGACATAAAATACAATTTAGAAAACATATTACAATATAATGAAGGGTATAAAATACTAAAGACTATTCGTAGTTCGCCACCATATTGGGAACATTGCAAAAAGGATCTTTTTGCAATGATACGACAACTAGGAATACCAACCTTTTTTTTAACTTTATCTGCAGCAGAAACTAAATGGCGCCATTTGATAAATATACTGTTAAGAATACAAAAACTTAATGAATGCACACAAGAAGAGTTTGAAAATATGCCTTGGGAAACAAAGTGTAAATTAATACAGGAAGATCCAATTACATGCGCAAGACAATTTGACTTTCAAGTTCGCAAATTATTTAATTGCGTTTTGCTGCATGCCAGTAACCCAATTGGCCCATTAGTAGACTTTTTTTATAGAGTAGAATTTCAACAAAGAGGTTCACCACATATACATGCTTTATTATGGATTAAAAATGCTCCACAATATGGGAAAAATAACCTGGAAGTAGTCATTAACTTTATTGATAAATACATTACATGCGCTAAATCCGAACAACCTGAACTACAACATTTAATGTCACTACAAAAGCATGGCCACACAAAGAATTGCCGCCAAAAAAACCAAAGAACATGCAAATATCAATATCCTAGATATCCAATGCCACAAACTATGATCCTTGAACCTTTAGTACTAGAAACACCAGATCAACAGATAAAGGACCATATTAAAATAATTCATGACACTATGCATACACAAGATTTTAATACATTAGATTATCAACAGTTTTTACAATTAATTAATTTAAATACACAACAGTATATTATATGTATAAGATCAATGCTGCAGAAAAATACTATATTTTTAAAAAGAACACCAGCTGAATGTTATATTAATAACTATAATTCTATTCTATTACAATCTTGGAGAGCAAACATAGATTTACAGTTCGTATTAGATGCTTATGCATGTGCAGTCTACATAATTTCATATATTAGTAAATCACAAAGAGGAATTAGCAAAATAATAGCACAAGCTGCTAAAGAGGTGCATTACAATACCAATATCAAAGAACAACTAAAGCATATAGGCAACACATTTTTAAACTGTACTGAAATAAGTGCTCAAGAGGCAGCTTACCTTATTCTTCAAATTCCCTTGCGCAAAAATTCAAGGTCATTTGTTTTTATTAATACTAATACGCCTGGAAAAAGAGCGTATTTAATGCGCGACTTAGATACAATACATTCATTACCAGATCACTCAACTAACATACAATACGACAATATTATAGTTAAATATAGCAGACGCCCTCAAGCAATCGAACAATGCACATTAGCAGATTATGCTTCAATGTATAATCATAAGTCAAAAACTAAAAATGCGAAAAATCGCAATGACAATGAAAATTTACTTGCAGAAACCAATTTTTATAGCTCAGATGAGGAAGAAATTGAAATTGAAATATTAAACCCTGAAAAAGACAATATGCAAACAGAAACAACAGAAAACTTAAATAACTGCAGAAACAAAAAGATTATACGATACTGTAGATTTAACAAAAACAATGACTCTGAAAATTATTATAGAGAGCTATTAATGCTATACTACCCATGGAGAGAAGAAAGCAAAATAATGGTAAACAACAACACATACTTAGAAAGGTATATGCAAGTTAAAGACATTGTTGATAAACACCATGACAAATATAATAAACAAAATAAAATATTTACTCACTTAGATAATGCTAATAATGAGACAGCATTAATACCTCTAATATTGCCAATATCTACTAACAATATCAACACTCTGTCATGTAATACAGAAATAAATAGTAACCAATGTGCGGAACAACAACTATTATATGACTTATCATTAGACTTAGGTATTAGAGCTAATACTGAAGAAGAAACATTAATTAATTTTACCTTACCAAATGAAAAATACTATAATATTATGCAAAATTTAACAGCTGAGCAATTAAACTTTGTTTACCATCATTTAAATCTGGTGAAAACTACAGAAACACCATGTTATACATTTTGTACTGGTGGCGCAGGAGTTGGGAAAAGCTTTCTTGTTACAGCACTTTATCAAACACTATTACGGTATTACAATACAAAGGCAGGTGAAAGTCCAGACAACATTTATATATTACTTGCAGCACCAACTGGTAAAGCAGCACATAATATAAACGGTAAAACACTACATAGCACATTCAAAATACCTGTTTCACAAAGTTTTACATATAAGCCACTAACTCATGAAAACAGGACTAGTCTACAAAGTCAGATGATGCATTTAAAAATACTAATAATTGATGAAATTTCTATGGTTGGAACAAATATGTTCAATTTTATACATAATAGATTGCAAGAAATAAAAGCCTCAAATTTACTATTTGGAGGTGTCTCCATTTTAGCTATTGGAGACTTTTATCAATTAAAAACAGTCTTTGATACATATATATTTCAAAACTCAAAATATTCATATGGGCCATTAAGTACTAATTTATGGCAAACCCATTTTAAAATGTATGAACTCACAAAGATTATGAGGCAATTAGATGACTTACCATTTGCAGAATTACTAAACAGGTTAAGAGAAGGCAATCATACACAAACAGACATTTTACAAATTCAACAACGCCAAATAGAACCAGATCCAACTATTATCAAAACTATTCCATATATTATGGCCACAAACAAAGAAGTAAATAACATTAATAATCAAGTTTTAGTAGAACATATACAACAATATCCAGTGTTCACAACAGTAGCCATTGATACTGTAGTCTCAGATCTTACAGAATTAGTAAAGCAAACAATATTTAAAAAAATCCCTACAGATCAAACAAAAACCATGGGACTTGCACACACACTATACATAGCTTTAAAATTACGCTATGATCTAACTTGCAATATTGATGTTAATGATGGTTTAACTAATGGAGCAACTGGAATAGTTGAATTAGTTGAAACTATTAATAACACCCCATGTATAGTTTGGATAGCTTTTGATAATAAAACAATAGGAAAAAACACAAGGCAAGAAAGCAAACACTTATATCACACTCCAATTAGAGCTAATTGGACACCCATACATCCAATCACAAGGCAATTTCAATACACCCAAAAATTTATAACTATCATACGGAAACAATTCCCATTGCGACAAGCATCAGCACGAACAATACATAGAACACAAGGAGAAACTATTGAGCCCATTTATATACACTTTAACAATAGCAAAATACACCATTTGCATTATGTAGCTTTAAGTAGAGCAAAATCAATTTCCAACATATACATTCAAAATTGCGATGAGACCAAAATAATCATACATCCCAAAGTCAAGGAAGAAATGCAAAGATTACGTACAGAGAGGCCTTTGCAAATATCAGTGCCACAATTAAACACATACAGCAATAACTTAAATATTATTGCACATAATATACGCTCACTACAAATGCATTTCAAATCAATAACAGCAGTTACAAACATCATGAATGCAGACATTATTTGTCTAACAGAAATTAATACAACTCATAATACACCTGACAATAATTATGCATTACCATAATACCATCATATACTCTTTGACAAATTTCACAATCAACAAACAAAACATGGAATTGCACTATACTACAAGAAAAACCTTTTCATATTACCTATATATGAAATACAACAAGAAATTGATGTTCTATATTTCACAGTAGATATATTGGAAATAAACTACTTAGTTATAATATTATATAAACCACCACATATTACAATACAAACCTTATTAATATTAATTACAAACATTATTAACTTCTATCCCAATTCTAAGTATATTATTATGGGAGACTTTAATATTGACTTAAGTAGTACAAATACACAAACGCAATTACTAAAAGAATATATGTACACAAAGTTTCAGTGTAATCAAATAATTAAGACCTTTACTACTAACTACCAAACAATATTAGATCACATTTATACTAACCAACAAATATGCAACTATGGAACATTAGAATGCTACTACAGTGATCACAAAGCTTTATGGATAGCACTTTAAAATAATATTTGAATTATTAACATTTTCTTTTTCATTGCAGATGCTTTCTATTCAAGATATCACTGAGAAAACATCTGAAGAACAAAAGCCCTATCAGAAAGGATTAAAGGCTATAATTATCAAATGTACTGGGAAAACATATTATAAAACAGCCAAAGAAGAAAACAAAGTACTTTATCATTTGGCATTAGCTGACACCAATGGATTCATTAAAGCTACTTGCTACAATGAAGAATATCTACCTTTGGCAAAAGAGAACAATGGAATTTTAATACGCAATTTCATCGTGAAAAACAAAATTATTCTAATTACAAAACAAACAAGAATTACAAGGATACCTCCATATAAAATCCCAGAAACAATTATACAAGAGGCACAATCTCTACTGCAACCACCAGCTCCACCAGCATCACCTATAAAGGCAGCAAAATAAGTCACCCTTAAAACACTTATGACTGTTTGTGGGACAATAACTGAGGTAAGACAACAAAACCTATATATTGAATATTTATTCTACCGTAATGTGTAACGATAATATAAAATGCAATATAGATACATAAAATTAAGTGGTGGTAACAATGCAAATGGATCAAAATACCCCAAATGCTAAACCGATTACATTACAATTTGCAAACCAAATTTATATATATTTACATATGTATATATATGTGTTTATATATATAAATATATATCAACATAAAAGTAAATATATATATATATATATATATATATATATATATATATATATATATATATATATATATATGCACATATACACATATATACTTTTAACACTATATATGTGTATAAATATATATACAGCCAAATATTCCATTTCATTAGTGCAGTATTTTAGCTAAATATTGCCACTAATAGCTTATCACAGTACCCAAAAAAAGCTATTGCATTACCAATGCACTAAAACAAAATATTGCTGGTACAAAATTTAAGCGGATAGTATTATAAATATGAATATGTTTAGCTTATGTGTTTTAAATGCATTAATTATTGATGTTAAAAAAATGTAACATCCCATATGTAAACATCTTAAAGTAATGCAAACTATAAACATTATTTTCTACAGCATACAACATTTTCCTAAATGTTTTTTTATTTTTACAGGAAGAAGATATTAAAAAAGTCTTTATTGGAGGCAATGACACTGAACTTAAATCAATAACAATAAAATATGCAACAGACTTCATAAAGATAACATTATGGAGAGAAGCTGCAAATTTCCCGATACAACTTGGAGAGTATATTCAAATTACTCATGTGACTGTCCATGAATTTAATAAGGAGAAAATATTAAATACAACACGGCACAGCATACTTAAAGTAATTTTGATTTAAAAAATGTGCCCCATTTTTTTTAATCAATATGTTTATGTAAAGACTAACTTTAGCATATCTTTTCTCCACAGAATATCGAACCAACCCCGAAAAAAATTACTATTCAAATATATGGAATTGAAAATACTTCAACAGAAAAAAGTACACTAACAACGCAAGTAGAAAGGAATGAAAACTTTCAATCAATGGATATTCTCAATCAAACACTAATAGAATGGTTCATAATAAATCCAGAGGTGGAAAACTTGGAGGATGAATTAATGAAGCATTTGCCTGTAACATTTGAAATAATTTATAGCAATGGAATGATTAAAGACATTGTACAAGAAATGTTTGAGCAGTAGACAAAATTGACATGTTTTATATGCAACAAAAAAATAATATTTCTGATATTGTATGGCAAACTTTCACAAAGGGGTAGAAGAAAAAACCTACTTCAACAATACTCTTCATTTGTATACTCTACTAATTATCTTTTAAAATAAACAATTTCTTCCTTGTACCCCTCCCTTCTATCTTTATACAACACTATTATATCTTTCTATCACTCAAAACATCAATTTACAACTACTCTTTTACCTCTCCCTTTAATCCTCAACGCTTTTACTACACCACTATTGCTTCTATATACACTTATCTTCCAAAATAATATACTTTTTCACAATTTTCTACAACTCTCTTAATTCATTTAAAACTTAGCTTATATCCATTGTTCATCTTAATTTTCTCTAAACTTCAATAAGTTATCAACAACTCTCATCTTCATTTTCACAACACTATTCCTTCTTTCAACACCCCTCTTCCTTCTTACAACAATTCTTTACCTTTTTCACACACCTCGCCTAAATACTAATACAAATCTATTAACTATTTCACCAACTAAACCCTATTTCACATCTCTAAAATCTATTTGTATAACTAAATTTCTACTAACTATACTCATTATATCTGATTAACACAAATACATCTTGGTTCACACTTTCAGCCTTTCTCTAATACCAATAACTCTTTCTAAAATTCAAAGTATAAAAACATTATGTAACTAACAATTTCATTTTCAGCAAAAAGTTACTTTACTATTAATATTATATTTTATAATTGCAAAAAAATTGTGCAGCTGCATATCAATGTATATTTTAACTACTTTTATACAGAGATGTAAATATACAAAAAATGTGTGTATAAGTCAGTAAAATAAAAGATTTTGTTTAGCCACTAATCAACAAAATAAACATACAATCTTTTTCAAACATAATTCTTTTACCACTTACTTTATCTATCTTACTTTTTCTATTAACTTCAGCTCCATATTTCTATACTCCTCAGAACCATTTTAACACTACTTTTAGAAATAAACACCTATTACTTTCTCTTAAAATTACATGACTGCTTTTTAAACACTTTTAAATTCTTTCTACACTTAACTAATCTCTCTAGCAAAACATAATCCCACTTTTTACACCATAATTAATTCTTTCAATATCTCTTTCTAATTTCTAAACCCCTAATACCTCTCTCATAATAAAATATAGTCACTCTATTCCCTATTCCAATACCACTAAAACCTAGTACTAAACTTCAAAATCCTAATATCTCTTTAGTTTCTAATTTTATCTTTACTAACAAGTTGTTTTATTGTTATTATGTACAAAATGTTTTAACAACAATTATACTGCATATATATGTATATTTAGGTACATTTTCAAGCATTAAAGTATTATTTCTTAAATGCAAAAAAAAAAAAACATTAGCCCAATGCTTTACTTCTCTATTGCAAGCAGAAATAAAAATGTATATTTTGCAAAATAAAGTTTTAAAATATCTCTATCGTCTCTTATTCTTTCTAAACTTGTAACAAAGAAATATTATACAGTGTACATTTACTAAGCTGCATTGCAAAAATGTGTACAAAAGGGCACGGCCTAAACCACCTCTCTGCAACGCAGCGCACTGGCGCTTACAGTTAAATAATACAATAAAACAAATATTGTTTTCATAATTTACATTCATTACATAGTATTCATATAACATGCACCTTTACTATTAACACTTTATTATAATATTTATAAATATATATCATAAAAACCAATTATATAATTCTTAGTATACACCAAATAAACACCAGACGTTATTATTAGTGTTAAATTAAAAAATAACAATATATATAAATATATTGTTTTTACACAAAATAAAAAACAATATATATATATATATTTATATCATTTACAATACCAATACCTCTAAAATTTACAAATGCGAGACCTGTTGCATTGTAAATGCTTGTTTTAGTATATGGTCTGGTACGCCCCTAGGGCTACAGGCAAATTTTGGGCTTAATTTATTGAGAAGTGTTGACATTTGAATGTGTATCTGGGCTCTAATCTCATAAAGAGATTAGTAGAGTGTATCTAGAAATAAATACATATATATTTGATATATATACCTGTGTGGTGTCCTTTTCATTTGGTAATTCAAGAGATTATAAGGTAAAACAAGCTGCTTTACATTCCTCAGAGACTTAGCCTGAAGGCTGCTCTCCACAGCTTCCACTAGGATAGCTTTCTTTAAAAGGTTGTCTTAAACCTATTTACCATAAGAGTCGAATTGGACTGGTGCAAGGTGGCCACTATAACTAGTGACCAGCATATGCCAGGCCAACTTCTCACAGGGATGCTGAGAGCCTTTCCCTTGGTTCCCTCGGGGATTACTATGGGGCCTTCTTGGGAACTCCATCTGTTTACCCTTGTCCCCCCCACTCTTCTGCTGGGGACCCTGCCCACCTTTAGCGGAGTCTCCCACTGGACCCTTGTGGACCCTGGTACTGACCCAGCGGTCCGCCTCCTCAGCAAGCTTCCTAGGGTTAGTCAGCCTACTATCAATCAGGTGCTGGCGTAGCTCAGGAAAACAATTACTGGACAAGTGCTCCCATGCCATTAAATCAAGAAGCCCTTGAAAATCATCAACCTTGCTACTCTTCACCCAACCATCCAGTGCTCTGCAAAAGAAAGTTACTTACTCAAAATACGTACTGTTTGGAATCTTTGTGCAACCCCTGAACCTTTGCCTGTACAACTCAGGGGCAACCCATACCTAGCCATCAAAGCTCCCTTCATATGGGGAGAAGAATTATAATCATCTGAAGGCAAGTCTAGCAGTGTGTCCTGCCCCTCACTAAGGAACCGTCCCCACAACCCCGCTCCCCAATCCTTCTCAGGAACCCGGTGGGAAGACATGGCTACTTCATAGGCTTTGAACCACTGCCCTATATCATCATTTAAAAAAAAATATTTTACCACATCTTTGGGTATGTACTCTTGATTCTACCTGCACTGACGGTGTGCTGCCACCAAAGGGAGTGGACTCTAAACTCTTGGCCTTTAGATCCAATTACCTCCAAGCCATATAATGCTCCATTTGGATTTTTTCTCTTCCAGAGACAGCTTTTTGCTTTCCAGCTCCAGTTGCCCATTTAATTTGAGTTTTACCATTTCCATTTCGTGCATCCTACCCTCTCTTCTATCTGCCAACTCCTCTGGAGATAGACTTTTCACAGAAACACTGCTACCGGCAGGGGAAGGGGTTCTCCTTCTTCTTGGACCCACTGGCCCTTCCAGCTGCTCCTCTGCATTATCATCCTCAGTGGCATTCCTTGCTTCTACCCAGGCCCTCAGCGCCTAGTAGAACTCTGCCTTGTTTTTACATCCAGTAGTAGAAACATTACATTTCTTGCAGAAGAATTTCAGCTGTTGTACTTTGTAGCCTTCCAGTTTCTCTTCTTCCCATTCCCATTCGTTATCAACAGAGACTATGGATGCTGCTTTCTCCACCATGGTTAAGCTTGACAGTACTCAAAAATAGACAGTCCCAAAAAGAAATCTATCAACAAGTATTGGTTGCGTTAAGGTCTGCACTCACTAAGTAGTGTTCACCAATCACTGTACATGAGTCACAAATGCAAGTCCAGAATCCTCACCACTGACCACCAATGTTAGAATCCGGGTTCTCTGGTTGGCACAGGTAGGTACTTGTGACAAGCAGGGAACCTTTCCTCAAGTCAGGGTAAGGGGTTACACTCCTAAAATAACCCCTGCTCAGCCTCTAGGTAGCTTGGCGCGAGCAGACAAGGCTTATCTCAGAGCGTTATAGGTTAAGCATTTGTGAACACATACAGTAACCAAGTGACAACACTACAAATGGACACCACACAGGTTTTATATTAAAAATAAGGATTCTTTATATAGAGTTACCACAAGACCATTAAACGACAAAAATACACAATACTGTTACTTTAGATGGTAGAAGTTTGCTTAGTTCTCTTAAGTTCTTAAATGCGACACTTTAAGTCAATGTACCTTTTAGATACGCAGGGCAACGAAAGTGTTGCAACGATGTTGATGCGATGAAGTTTTTGGTGCAAAGAAATAAAGACGTGAAGATCTTCCAGATGCGTTACGCTTCTCCAATGTTGCGAGAAGACTCGACTCGATGCGTCAGCTGCAGCGTCGTCACCCTTTACGCGATGCGACGACAGCGGCCCTGGCAGCGGCACTCTTCTCTGACGTTTGCAAGACGCTTCCGCTCGATGCGATGTTACAGCGGCGACACCCCTTTACGCGATGCGACAACAGCAGCTCCCACGGCGGCACGCTTCTCCGTTGATGTGTGGTACTTTGAAATTTGGGACCGCGTAGGAGGCAGGGCCCTACCCCTGTCTATTCCGGTATTAGCGAACCGCGAATGGTCGATGCGGTATGTACAAGTGCTTTGTATAACGTTTTAGCTATGAATGCACTGTGTATACAATATTATACATTGACTACGTGGGTTCCATCTTAGAGCGGTGGCCATCTTATGGTTGCCCTCACATAGGCTACACATTACGAACAAGTACGGGCCTTTAGAATACATGTACTTTCTGTTTGACTTCTCTGTGACCTGTGCAGCTTGGCTCCGCTGCCCCAGGTCAGTCCGGTCTCACGAGCTCCCCGTCCTACGGCCACCTGTGATTAGCATCAGGGTTTGACACACCATAAAGCCTTTTCATCCCACACGAGCCTCCGGCTAATCTCTTTCACACCTGACTCTTCTTGCTTTATGGCTTGTTTTCCAAACAGGAGATGCCCGTGTTTATTGGGGCCTGTCGATATCTGATGTGGGATCTGTGCATCAATGGGTAAATAATTGTGAGCTGGCTTAACTGGAATGTGGGATGGTCATCATGACTCTGCCTTTTCGTTTGTAATGTATACATGTGAATGACCATACCATAAAACAAGGAATGTGTGCCTGAAGCATGATATTTTGTATTTAAGGAGAAGCTCATTTCTGTAACTTTAAGCAGTCTCCTGAGAACATACATTGTGTTGTACTTCTCGGATACCTGTAATTGGTCTGCAGCCAATAAAACGATCTTTGACTTCACCCAGAAGACTCTGTGTTTCTGTAGGTCTGAAACAGGAAGAACCCGAAGTCTTAGGGTGTGTTCCCCTGCACCGCTGAGCTTTAAATTCCCGGTACTTGGGTTGGCGCCCAACTCGGGGCGATTTCAGCGGTACCGGTCCAAGCCAGAGGTTTGTGAGGAGCTTCGTGTGGAAATTCTGGAGGAAGGCCACCACTTCATCGAACCCTGCATGTCGACGTGGTCCGAAAGTCTTTTCTGCGAGGTTCTCCGCGTCCCGACGGCTACGAAGGACTTCTGCCCTGATTAATCGCCTTGTTTTGGACACTTGACGATTTGGTAGAGCGAAACAATCGAGAGAGTCTTCTGGTGACGCCATTGATCATCGATATTCAGTTAGGTATAAGTGGAGCGTCTCCCAGTTTGTTTGGTATCCTTCGGGATTTTTGGTATCCTTCGGGATCATTTTGATTTGTAGCTTGCAAGTCCCAAAGCCATAGGACTCGTGTATTCACGGGACTATCGTAATCGATAATCCTTTGAAGTTTGAAACTAGACTAGTGAGCGAGGATGCCTGGTTCTAGTGTATTTGGTAATTGGTTTTGTTTGAGTTGTAGAAGGGATTTCCAGTTAGAGGATTCATGTCCGGTTCCTCCAATTGGAACTCCAACTTATGAGCTTTATGTAAAACATGGCGTGGGCCCCATTGCATATAATGAAGTATGGATCCGATACACCAGAAAGGACGGTGTTTTAAAATGGCCCCAAAATGGTAGTTTCGATACAGATATCTTAGATAATTTGGAAGTGAAATTGTTTAAAAAGAAAGCCCGGCCGGCGATGTTTGATTCTTTCCGCCTATGGCGAAAGGAAGCCAAACAGAAGGAAATTAAGCTAGCAAAAAGGAATAAGAGAGAAAGAGGTATGTCAATGATGCAAGCAGCTGTGCAATTTAAAGATAATGAGGAGGAACAAATGAATGAGCAATTCCATAGACAGCGCAAACTAGGGATCGATAAATGTTACCCTGTTTTGTCACCCCTTGTGCAAGATGAAACAAAAGAGAAAGAGAAAGATTCCCTAATGTCCCATTTGCTAAGTTCGCCACCCCCGTTTGCGCAAAATGCCACAGCGCCTCCACAGCTTGTAAATGTGCAGCCTCCAGTAAATATGCCGCAAGCCTCCCCACAGCCGCCAGCTCCTCCTCAGCTGGCTCCTACCCCTACAGTGCAGCCCTCTCAGGGGCCGCCAGTTTCGTTACCTGTTGCCCCCGTGCTTCCTGCGACTTTGCCTAGCACATCAGCTGCCTCCCCTGGCGCTATTTCTTACACTACCCAGGTACCTGTATCTGAATCCGCTTTTCTTCCCTCTGTCTATCCCCCCGTTTTCGCCTCAACTTCTCCTTCAGCACGACAACGACTAGCTAATGTAGTTACTAGTTTAATGTCGCCTCTGTTTGGGTCATCTAGTGTGACCCCTGGTTTACAACGTAAGCAATTGCGTAGTCAGCTGCCTGGTCCTGACGAGAAAGAGGTGTTAGATCATCTGGCGCGTAGATGGATTGATTTCCCTTCACTCTATAATGTGGAATCAGTTGTTAACGTTTTCGACCAATGGGATGCCCCAAAACAGAGGTATGTGTTTGACAAAATGTGCGAATGCCTCTGTGAGGAATTGGAGGATCATGGTTCAAGCACAATCCTGCAGGAATTGTGTCGCGTGCGATTTGATTTCGGAACAGGTATAATTGTGGGCCCTGATGTAGATAAAGCGATTGCGACTTTACTGTCCTTCAGGAATAGCGATTGTCAGCAATCATTGTTCGAACAGGAATTCCCTGTGGGGAAGAAGGTAAAAGCGCGCCAATACCCGATGCGTGAGGTTCCCCCAGTTTGGAGACCTGCTGAGCCAAATGCTGTTCCACCTGTTTTAGCACATTTTCAGCGTGTTTGGGTACATGTCCCATGGAAGCGTTCTGAGGTGTTAGCGCTTAAGCAGACATTGCCTGACCCCCGTAAAAACCCTGCAGGATATTATAAGGAGTTATCACAAACTGCAGAATCATGTGTCATGAATCTGGCTGACATAGATAGGTTGTTCGGGAAAGTTGTTCCACAGCCTTTATGGGGATCCATCCGTAATACGGATCATGCTGCAGAACTAGGGGGCACATGGGCTATTATCGTTGCCGCTGACACTAGACAAGTTGGTGGTGCAAAACCTGAGCCCCTTGTAGCAGAACTCCCTGGTAGAATTATTACATACATGAAAACTTTAATGCCCGCGATGCGCGTAAATTGGGATAAACTATCCGCATGCAAGCAGAAGAAAGATGAGACAGTGTCCGATTTCTTTACAAGGTTTGAAGAAACGTTTATCGACCACAGTGGTCAAGACATGAGCACTGAAGGTGGCCAACGGTTATTTGTGGATAAATTTGTGCAGAATCTACTTCCCGAGTTGTGTAAGAAATTAAAAGATTCCGAAAGTTCTTGGGCTGTTTCCTCTTTAGCGCAAATACTGGCTACTGCACAGTATTATGAAAATAGAGATAAAGATGAGAAGGATAGAACAGATAAGAAAACGAAAGAACTGAAAACGAAGGTCCTTTTACAGCAGGCTTATCCGCCACGTGGAGGACAGAATAATTATAGGCAAACCCAAGGTATCTATCAGCCACCCCAACAATTTCAGAATAATCAGCAAATGAATGGGTATTATCAACCACGTATCCCTGTAGGTCCCAATCAATGTTCATATTGCAGAGAGGAAGGTCATTTCAAGTATAGTTGCCCTAAATTAATGCAGCGTACTAGTAATGCGTATGGCGCAAGAGGTAGAGGTGGTCAGCAAGCTCCTAGAGGCAGAGGGCGTGGAAATGCTCCCCAGAACGCGCGTCCTCTTCCGCCTCAAAATACGATAAATAGCTTTGATCAGCAAGCCAATGCAACTGGTAATACAGCTCAGTACTATAATATTATGCAGAAGATGACAATGTGGAAGGTAATGATTACTGGGACAGCCATAGACAGAGAGAGGGAGTTGTTTCAGTACCAGTGGATCAGAGTGGACCGTATGTTAACGTGACTACAGCAAATGTAATAGAGCCCTTTCTGCTGGATACTGGTGCTGCAAAGAGTTCAATTATGCATTCAAAACTCCCTGCCGCGCCTTTGTCTGGCGAAATGAATGTTTCAGTAGGTTTTTCTGGAGCCCCTGTTAGGAACCCGATTTCTAGTCCTATGCCACTTTCTGTTGGACCTTGTGAGCTAAAAGCACCCCTCATCCTAACGACAGGATGTGGCGAAAATCTGCTAGGATTAGACTTGCTAAAAAGATTGCATTCAACGCTATATTGTTCTCCCTCAGGAGTACAACTTACACTAGGTAAGAAAG
Organism: Triturus cristatus; assembly: GCF_964204655.1. Taxonomy (NCBI): domain Eukaryota; kingdom Metazoa; phylum Chordata; class Amphibia; order Caudata; family Salamandridae; genus Triturus; species Triturus cristatus. Next base: position 718,504,710 of record NC_140594.1, on the reverse strand, counting down.
TGATTTCCCCAATGTATTTGTCTAAGAATGCAATGCCACCTGAATTGTCATCCCTTCCGGATGTCCTTTGGGCTACTGGTCCCAATGATGTGGGTCTCCTGGAAATACCGCCATACGTGGTCACTTTAAAAGCCAATGTCAGATTGCCTCGCATTCCCCAGTACAAGATCTCCCATGAAGGTCAGAAAGCGTTGTTAGCAATTGTCAGCGATTTGGTTAAAAAGGATGTAATTGAAGAAACAAGAGGCAACATTTGCAATAGTCCGGTTTTACCTGTCTTAAAACGAACAGACCCTTCACAGCCACCTGTTTACAGATTTGTGATTGATCTTAGAGAGGTTAATAAGATTGTTGTGCCACAGTTTCCAGTTGTTCCTGATATAACTGCCTTGTTAACTATGATTCCAGCTTCCGCTGCATGGTTCTCAGTGATCGATCTAAAGAATGCTTTCTTTAGCATCCCAATTGCAGAGGAGAGCAGAGACATTTTTGGCTTTAGTTTAGGAGGTCGAAGCTTCCGCTTTAAACGCGCTCCACAGGGCTACTGTGAAAGTCCATCAATATACAGTCAAGCTTTAAAAGCGCAGCTTGATGCACTTGTTTTACCTAGTGGCGCTATCCTTATTCAGTATGTTGACGATTTACTAATCGCCGCGGATACTGAAGAGATTTGCAAAAAAGCTACACTGTCATTGTTGCGTCATTTGTCTGCCTTTCATCACAAAGTCTCTCTCTCGAAGATGCAATATTGTCGACAAGAAGTGACCTACTTAGGTCATCTCTTATCGAAGGAGGGAAGGAAACTGACCCCAGAGAGAATTCAAGCCATTGCACAATTAAGTGTGCCAAGAACACAGAGAGAAGTGCGTGCTTTCTTGGGCATTACTTCATACTGTAGGCACTGGATACCGAATTTTTCTTTACTGGCAAAACCTTTGTTAGCATTAACATGTAAAGACACACCGAATCCTATTCCATGGTCTGAAGAGTGTCAGAAAAGTTTTTTGGAATTGCGAAATGCATTATGTTCAGCTCCTGTGTTGGGTACTCCTGACTACAGCAAGCCTTTTACATTGTATGTTCACGAAAAGAACGGTTGCGCATTATCAGTGTTAACACAGCCTTTTGGCGACAGACCGCGTCCATGCGCATATTTTTCGTCAACCTTGGACCCGGTAGCGAGGGCATTGCCAAGTTGTCTGAGAGCCACAGCCGCCGCAGCTATGTCTATTCGACAGTCTGCTGGACTAGTGATGGATAATACATTGATTGTTATGGTTCCACATGCTGTGGACACATTGTTAAACAGGACCAAGACACAGCACTTAACTAGTGCGCGATTGTCAGGATATGAATTGACACTGTTAGCAAATCATATACACATAAAGAGATGCAACACATTGAATCCAGCTACATTATTGCCAATTCCAGCAGACCTAGATGAGATTGAGCAACATGACTGTCTGTTCAGAACAGAAGAAGAGACGAAAGGGAGAGTGGATCTTAAAGATACTCCCCTGACTGAGTGTGATGGTACCTTATGGGTGGATGGTTTGTGCTTTAAGCTTCCGAATGGTGATACGACTGCCGCATATGCTATCACGACTTTGCATACGATTGTTGAAACTGCACGTGTGCCACAAAATTCGGCTCAAGCAGCAGAATTGATTGCCCTTACAAGAGCATGCGTGTTGTCTGAAGGGATGAAAGTGAACATATCTACTGACAGCCAGTACGCCTTTGGTGTGGCCCACAGTTTTGGGCGATTGTGGAAAGAACGTGGGTTCCTGACTTCGCATGGAACTAAGATTCAGAATGGCAAGTTGGTGAATGATCTCCTTGAGTCACTGACCCTACCGTTACAAGTTGCGATTATGAAATGCAGTGCGCACAAGAAAGTCACTGATGATGTTGGTCGTGGTAATGCGTTTGCTGATGAAATGGCGAAAGAAACGGCAAAAGATGTGAAGACTCGAATGTATGTTGCAGGCCCTGCAAGATGGGTTGGTGATGTTGAAATGTGTGAAAACACGATAGAGAGTGTGAAGTCCCTTCAAGCTGAAGTCACAGAGAAAGAGTTGAGCAAGTGGAGAGAAAGTACGGGTAAATTGGATGAGAATGGTTGTTGGGTTGATTTGTCAGAACATCGGCGATGGTTGTTACCTGACGCATATGTGCTTCCAGTGGTTACTATGGCCCATGGAATGGCCCATATCAGTATGAAAGGAATCTGGAAGTTGTTGGCTCCAGTATGGCAGAATGCTGGAATTCCCAAGTGTGCAGAGAATGTGGTCAAGAATTGTATGGTATGCTTGAAATACAACCCTGGTAGGGGAACCCCAACTCCAGCTGGTCATTTTGCGCCTCCATCATATCCATTTGAAGTTTTGCAGCTAGATTTTATCCACATGGAAAGGTGCAACAACCTGAAATATGTATTGGTTGTTGTTTGCGCTTTTTCAAAATGGATAGAAGCATATCCCCTAAAAGACAACACTGCTTTATCCACAGCCAAAGCCCTTGTGAAAGAATTTTTTCCTAGGTTTGGAATGCCAAGAATGGTGTGGAGTGATAATGGGAGTGAGTTTGTGGGTCGAGTGATGAAGAATGTGTGTGAGGGGTTAGGGATCAAGCAAAAGTTTCACGCTGCTAATCACCCCCAATCAGCTGGATTAGTAGAGTGCTACAATGGCACTCTAAAACTCAAGCTGGCCAAAATCCAGGCGAGCTCCGGTCTTAAATGGCCTGACGCTCTGCCTCTAGCACTCCTATCCACCAGAATGACTGTGCATTCACGAGTGGGACTTAGCCCATATGAGGTGATTTTTGGCCGCCCGGCCAATGTATGGGGTGTGCCAAGACCGACGAAATTCAGCGAAATCGAACATCCAGTACTGCTTGAATATTTGTACGAATTGACGGCTAAATTGCGTATTTTACACCAACAGGTGCATGATACTCTCTCCCAGGCCTCTGAAGCTCCAGGACACCCTATCGACCCTGGCACGTGGGTTCTCATCAAGAACTTCCAGCGAAAGAGCAACGATGAGCCCCGTTGGATTGGCCCTCACCTCGTACTTCTGTCTACAAGATCAGCTGTTCGAGTAAAGGGGAAAAATAATTGGATTCACGGCGCCCACATCAAGAGGATCCCTTTGCCTCTACCATATGACCAGTGGGTCCAGGAGGGTATAGCCGATTCTGAAACAGACACTGTACCTCGTTTTGTACCATTTAGTGATGCACGCGTAAGAGGCACAACTTCAGCATAAGAAAGTGACGATATTTTACAAGAAGCTGTGCCACCGTCAATTCGATTGGACACCACAGAGCCTGAACTCTTGTTTCAAGACCAGACAGTGGCTGGTAGCAACCACTACAACCTGAGACCAAGGCCTATGGACAAATAAAGATTCCCTTCCCTTACTATTTTTTGATATTATAGCTCTCCCATCTGAAGGACTTTCTTGATTTTTGTTTTTCGAACCACCATCAGGGTTCAGCCGCAGGGTCGCGGTGCCAAGACTTTGGGGTACAGGCCGAAGACGTTAGGTCAACGGTTCTGGTTGGTCTAGGGCGTTCCCTGGACCGACAGGCGTGCTCCTTAGCAGAAGATACTCACCCGCCGCGAGCGGCACGATTAGAGGATGGAGTTTTTCAAGATGGAGAGACCCGCTGAGGAAATGAACTTCAAAGCAAAAATATGTAAAATAATGAAGAGCAAACGTTTTGTATTTTTATGTCTGTTTATACTATGTAGTAAGATAGTGTTTACTGTAGGATTTGTATTCTTCTCCTCTCAAGAGCCCTTTGCACCCACAATACAGCCCATACCTCCTCCTACTGCCTCCTTGCACTCTTTTCACCCTCTGCCTGAACACGAACAAGCCAGACGATCAGAGTTTGTGAACAACTTGTTTATTCAGCTCCTGCATCAGCACCAACTAGTCATGAATACAACCAATTGCTGAGTGAGTGGGTTAATGCCACATACCATTAACAAGGGTATTCCTTATCTAGTGCTGCCGTTTAGTTACAATGGATCGTCATGGGCATTCCAGACCATGTTTCTTTTTGCACTAGATGCCTACTCCCCGCGACAACCGCGTTCCATCAGACTTAGAACAAATAATAAAGCTTTAATGAAAGGAGTTGCCGATATGAGCAGAGATATCGACGCATACTCATCTATTCCCATGGATGAATTGCGAGCTTATGTAGGGTGGAACGCGACGGGGTATAGTATTAGTCTGGGTGAAAGACAGCGGAAAATTTCATCCCCAATTTGGGTCGTACCCCACATAGGTCAGTTCTGTTTACAAGGTAATGGTCAGAATCCAAGAGCTCAACTGGGGAAAAGTGACTGTACTGAAACGTACACTTTTCCATCACAGTTTTCCCCTGCGTTTTTGGCTGCCAAGGGTACATATTTTGTCTGCAATGACCGAGCATATACATGGTTGCCCCCTGATTTCTCGAGCACATGTTATATTGCAAACCTGCTACTGCCGACATTTACTGCTGCCTCTGACTATCACAAGACCAGAGTTGTGAGAGGCGTGATTAGTAAGGAGGAGACTGCCGGTCAGGAAGCGGGAGACTTCTTTTTGGGTTTCCTGCCATTTTGGGGACCTATGGTCAATAGTAGGAACCTGAGACAACTGACTCGTGTGGTTGAATCCACTGTTAATGTTACGGCTGGTGCCCTTGGTAATTTGACAGCTGAGCTCCAAACGGATCGCCTCATGACTTTGCAGAACCGCATGGTTCTAGACGTTATACTTGCAGACCGCGGTGGGGTATGTAAGGTTATCCAATCTAGCTGTTGCATTTTCATACCAGATAACGCTCCAACAGTTTATCAAGCCATCTCCAAACTGCATAAAATATCTGAATCCATACACGTGGATAAAGGAGTTTGGTCACTGGTGGGGTGGTTCTGGGAACTGATATCTGCCTGGGGTTGGAAAATTCTGATGGTCATTGGAATGATTCTAGCCATTCTTTTCCTGTTCTGTCTGTGCATACAGTGTGCTCCTGCGATATGTGGCCTTTGTGCTACATTATGTGTAAGGAAACCTGTATCGAGGGACGAGCTAAGTAATAGGATGATGCTACAGCAACATCTCCATGACTTCGTGAATATTGACCTAGACTCGGATTGATATGAGTATAGTTATTGCCTATGTAAGGCCAAAAGGAGGGTCTGTGGTACTTTGAAATTTGGGACCGCGTAGGAGGCAGGGCCCTACCCCTGTCTATTCCGGTATTAGCGAACCGCGAATGGTCGATGCGGTATGTACAAGTGCTTTGTATAACGTTTTAGCTATGAATGCACTGTGTATACAATATTATACATTGACAACGTGGGTTCCATCTTAGAGCGGTGGCCATCTTATGGTTGCCCTCACATAGGCTACACATTACGAACAAGTACGGGCCTTTAGAATACATGTACTTTCTGTTTGACTTCTCTGTGACCTGTGCAGCTTGGCTCCGCTGCCCCAGGTCAGTCCGGTCTCACGAGTTCCCCGTCCTACGGCCACCTGTGATTAGCATCAGGGTTTGACACACCATAAAGCCTTTTCATCCCACACGAGCCTCCGGCTAATCTCTTTCACACCTGACTCTTCCTGCTTTATGGCTTGTTTTCCAAACAGGAGGTGCCCGTGTTTATTGGGGCCTGTCGATATCTGATGTAGGATCTGAGCCTCGCTGGGTAAATAATTGTGGGCTGGCTTAACTGGAATGTGGGATGGTCATCATGACTCTGCCTTTTCGTTTGTAATGTATACATGTGAATGACCATACCATAAAACAAGGAATGTGTGCCTGAAGCATGATATTTTGTATTTAAGGAGAAGCTTGTTTCTGTAACTTTAAGCAGTCTCCTGAGAACATACATTGTGTTGTACTTCTCGGATACCTGTAATTGGTCTGCAGCCAATAAAACGATCTTTGACTTCACCCAGAAGACTCTGTGTTTCTGTAGGTCTGAAACAGGAAGAACCCGAAGTCTTAGGGTGTGTTCCCCTGCACCGCTGGGCTTTAAATTCCCGGTACTTCAGATGCGAGGCTCTTTTCTTGGTACGGTGCAATGCTACAGCTACGATGGCTGAGATGGCGACACGCTTCTTCCTCGATGCGAGACTCTTCTCTTGATGCGGTGCAATGCATCAGCTACGATGGCTGCGATGGCGACACGCTTCTTCGGCGTTGCAATACACTTCTTGGCTGATGCGAGACGCTTCCGCTCGATGCGATGCTGCAGCGGCGACACACTTTACGAGATGCGACGACAGCAGCTCCGACGGCGGCACGCATCTCCTTCTTGAGTCGCGCTTCCAGCTCCTTGCGACACGCAGTCCCTCAGTAGGCCCAACAACAGCAGCAGGCACTTCCAAAGAACTTTGGGGAGCTGGGGGGTGAAGTCTGTTGTTCCTGAGACTTCAGCAGGAGGCTAGCTCTATTCCAAACAGTTGGAGATCTTTTTAAGCACAAGTTGAAATAAAGTCTTTGCAGTCTTTCTCCTCTCCTTCAGCAGCAAGGCAACCACTGCAGGCCAATCCCCCAGGTCAGGGACAGTACTCCTCCTTACAGCTTTCCCGGTTCCTTCTCCTCAGGCAGAGGTTCTTCTTGTCAAGCAGGATCTAATTTCTTGGGAGCAGGGTACCAATACCTATACCCCTAATCCCTTTGTTCCTCTGGGGTAGAGGGGCGTTTGCCCAGTCCAAACCAGTTCCTGAGCACTTTGTTGACATGACTCTGACTTTCTATTCAGGGTGCAGGGCAGAGACATCAGCCGCTCCACAGGAGGTGGAACCAGCATTGTGGTGGCAGAGCACAGCCCTATTCAGAGTCCAGGTGCACTCCTCCTACCCATCTGGATGTCAATCTCTCTACTCACCACTAGGCTACCTAGCCCTGCCCCTCTGGGTTTCCCCAGCCCTGTCACTCACACAAACCAGACAGGCAGATACACATTATAGCAGAGGCGGGCTGAAATGGTTAGGCAAGCAAATACTAACTTTCTAAAAGTGGTATTTGCAAACACAGAATATTAAAATAAACTTTACTAAAAGATGTATTTTATTATTCTGAGTTCAGGCATACTAAACTCAAATTTCTACCATGTTCCCTGGGTCTGTTAGGATCATAGGATGTAACAATTCTAACAGCCCATTCTGGCCTATGGGAACAGGTAGCCTTACAATAGTTAAAAACGAAAATGGCTGTAATTCACTATTTGGACATGCCACACACATCGGGGCTTGTCCTACCTTATGCTTACAAAGCACCCTGCCCTTGGGCCTACCATAGGGGTGACTAATATGAAGTTAAGGGAAGGTTTAGGGACTGGGAAGTGGGTGCACTTGCCCAGTCAGCATGACAGTACCAGACTGCACGCAGGTTCTGCAATGGCAGACCTTAGACACATTTTACTGGGCCGCTTCTGTGGGTGGCACAACCAGTGCTGCAAGCCCACCAGCAGCATTTGTATTTACAAGCCCTGGGCACTCCTGCTGCACTTTACTGGGGTCTGACAGTAAACCAAATAAGCCAATCATGGAATCCAACCAACATATACATTTTAAATAGGGAGCACTTGCACTGTGGCACTGGTTGGCAGTGGCACAGTGCTCTGAGCAGCTAACACCAGCAAAACACATGAGGCACAGTGACAAAAAGTGGAAGGGAGACTCACGCCAACGTGCCAGGTCTAACAGGTCCCCTCCATCACTCGGTGCGCACGGTTTACCAGAAAGTGGGGTAGCCTTCCTCTGGATTACTTGGGGCAGGGTATGCCGGGACACCCCTCCTGGGGATGGCGGTTCTCAGGCGGGGACTAGATGGGCTAAGCCCGGACGACACTTTCCTGGGGTGTCCGGTGCTACCTCCTCCAGCCCGCAGCGAGGCACAGTGCCCGGGACAGGCTCCATGGGTACCCCGGGCATCCGGGCCCCGGGAGCTCCTGCGGGCCTCCCATGCCTGAGGCCCAGCGTGGGGTCTACGAGACCCCCCCAAGCCCTGCAGCCCCAAAGCACTGCAGCCGTGAAGCCCTCCAGCCCCGAAGCCCTGCAGCCCCAGAGCCCTGCAGCCCCGGAGCCCTGCAGACCCGGAGCCCTGCAGCCCCGGAGCCTTACAGCTTCCGAGCCCTGCAGGCCCCGTGCCCTGCAGCCCCCAAGCCCTGCGTGGGCAGGCGGGAACCCTAGCACAAAGGCTCGGGGTTGGACAGATGGGAGTCCTTTCAGTCCCGGCCATCTGGTCGAACCTCTCCCCTCGGCCATCTGGTCGTGCGCAATGCTTTCCAATGGGGCGACCAGATGGCCGGGCCAGCCTGGAAGTCCCGATGAGGGCTCATTTGACTCCCGGATACCAGCCAGGGCTCCAGGAGGTAGGGCACATTCGCACCTAGGGTCCCCTGAGCCTCGCATTGCATGCGGGTTACAAGAAAGGGGGGTAGCCTTCCTCTGGATTACTAGTGGCAGGGATTGCCGGGACACCCCTCCCGGGGACCAGATGGGCTATGCCCGGGCAACACCTCCCTAGGTGTCTGGGGCTCCCTCCTCCGGCCCGCGGCGTGGCAAAGTACTCGGGAAGGAATCCATGGTTCCCGGGCAGACATCCCCCGGGCGTTCGGGCCCGAGAGCTCCGGTGGTCCTTCCCCAGGCTTGAGTCCCAGCCGGGGTCCCCGAGCCCCTGGGGAAGCAGAGCCCCTGAGCCCTGCATGGGCAGGCGGGAACCCTACCGCAAAGGCTCGGGGTTGGACAGATGGGAGTCCTTTCGGTCCCGGCCATCTGGTCGCACCTCTCCCCTCGGCCATCTGATCGCGCGCAATGCTTTCCAATGAGGCAACCAGATGGCCTGGTCGGCCTGGAAGTCCCGATGAGGGTCCATTTGCCTCCCGGATCCCAGCCAGGGCTCCAGGAGGTCAGGCCCGTCTGCGCCTAGGGTCCCCTCCATCACTCGGAGTGCGTGGTTTACAAGAAAGGTGGGTAGCCTTCCTCCGGATTAGTAGGGGCAGGGTATGCCGGAACACCCCTCCGGGGCTGGTGTTTTTTTGCCGGGGACCAGATGGACTATGCCCGGGCAACATCCTCCCAGGTGTCCGGGGCTCCCTCCTCCGGCCCATGGCGTGGCAAAGTGCCCGGGACGGGCTCCACGGGTCCCAGACAGTCCTCCCCCGGGCGCCCGGGCCCGAGAGCTCCGGTTGTCCTTCAAGTGCCTGAGGCCCAGCCGGGGTCCCCGAGCCCCCGGGAAGCTGCGCCCCCCAGCCCTGCGTGAGTGGGCAGGCAGGAGCCCTACCGCTATGGCTAGGCTCGGGGTGGGCATACGGGAGTCCTTTCAGGTGACGGCCATCTGGTCGCACCTTTCCGCTCAGCCACAGCCATCTGGTCGCGCGCAATGCTTTCCAATGAGGCGACCAGATGGCCGGGTCGGCCTGGAAGTCCTGATGAGGGTCCATTTGCCTCCTGAATCCCAGCCAGGGCTCCAGGAGGCTGGGCGCGTTTGCCCCTAGGGTCCCCTTTGTCAATCGGAGCGCACGGGTTACAAGAAAGGTGGGTAGCCTTCCTCCGGATTAGTAGGGGCAGGGTATGCCGGAACACCCCTCCGGGTCTGGTGGTCCTTTGCCGGGGACCAGATGGGCTATGCCCGGGCAACATCCTCCCAGGCGTCCGGGGCTCCCTCCTCCAGCCCGCAACGTGGCAAAGTGCCTGGGACGGGCTCCACGGGTCCCGGGCAGTCCTCCCCCAGGAGACCGGGCCCGAGAGCTCCGGTGGTCCTCCAAGTGCCTGAGGCCCTGCCGGGGTCCCCGAGCCCCCTGGAAATCAGAGCCCCCCGAGCCCAGCGTGGGTGGGCAGGCGGGAGCCCTACCGCTATGGCTCAGCTCGGGGTGGGTAGATGGAAGTCGTTTCAGGTGCCGGCCATCTAGTCGCACCCTTCCCTGCGGCCATCTGGTCGCGCGCAATGCTTCCCAAAGAGGCGACCAGGTGGCTGGGTCGGCCTGGAAGTCCCGATGAGGGTCCATTTGCCTCCTGGATCCCGGCCAGGGCTCCAGGAGGCCGTGCGCGTTTGCCCGTAGGGTCCCCTCCGTCAATCGGAGCGCGCAGGTTACCAGAAAGGAGGGTAACCTTCCTCTGGATTACTAGGGGCAGGGTACTCTCGGCCTAGCGGTCCTCAGCTGGCAGCTGGACAGGCCAGGATGCCGCCCCAGCCCTGGGTCTGTCCCGGGGCCTGCCGCATGGCAGGCTGCCCCAGATGAGACCCTGCAGGCCTGCTGGGCTGGTTCATGGGGCCTCTGGGAGGGCCACCTCCCCACCCCAGGCTCCGTCCTCAGCCCTGCCACTTAGCAGGGTGCCCGAACGAGTTCCCGCAGGCTCCGTCCTGTGTCCTGCCGCATAGCAGGGTGCCCAGGATGGGGTCTGGTGGGCCCGGGGATGCTTCCAGGTCAGGGGCTCCGGCCCCAGCCCTGTCACCCAGCCTGCGGCACTGCCAAAGGCCCGGTACGGGGTTCCGTTGTGGCCGGGGAGCTTCACCTTGCTTGGCTGGGTTCAGGAGCTCGGGCCGGGCCCGTGAGGGCACCGGGAGGGTGGCCTCCCCCCAGGGCTTCGTCCTGGATCCTGCCGCTTGGCAGGGTGCCCTGGAACGGGGTCCGGCGGGCCCGGGGAGGCTTCCCCTGCGCCTCCGGGCCTGGGAGCCCCGGCTGAGTCCAGGGGCCCCGCCGGGCCCCGGGTCAGGGACTCCGGCCCGGGCCTTGTCCCCCGGCCTGCGGCACTGCCAAAGGCCCAGGAAAG